>NC_138166.1:17354851-18752351 GCF_964165515.1 Mesoplodon bidens
ATTGTTTGATAAACCACCTGCTTATTATTCCTGTGCAAAGAAAGTGTATTACAGTAACAGTAATGGTTAAGCACTTTTTAATATACTTTATGCATAATTTTGCATTTAATCATCCCACTCATCCTGTGAGGTCTTTTAAATACCCACTCTGTGGATGAAGAACAAAAACGTGTCAAGGTAATTTGTCTAGACTCACACAGGGAGTAAAGGCTGTCTGATTTGAGACCTGCTTGCTTACCTCATGCGCTCCTTCTTTGAAAAATAGTCAGGTGCACCTTTATATATGGTTTTAAAACCATGATGCTTAGACCCCAATCACGGGAAGAACTGCGATATGTGTGAGAGGAGAATGGAAAGTGGAGGAAGCAAGTAGATATGGCTCTGCCTCTCCCCTCTTTCTTCTCTCTCTCTTACATACACACACACACGCACGCACGCACGCACGCATCTGCACACACACACCAAGCTGAACAGATGATCTTTTATTTGTTTTCACACTGGACTTCCAAATAATGTTTCATATGAAGAAAAAACGTTCTCTGTAAAATACAAACAAGCCTTGAAAATTACTGCTTTCTACAATCCCACTTATCATAGTGCTTTCTTATCTCCCGCCCCGCCCGCCCCCTGATCTGGAATTGCTAATGTGACTCAGATGTTAGCCGAGGTCGTCCTTGTCTCTGAGTTTGCCCTGTCCTTTGAGATTTAAATAAAATTGTCTCAATCCCCCATTTCACATCTCCTGGAAGGTTCCAGTGCCATCCTCTAGATTTCTGCACATTCTCGACCCAGTTCTCCCAATTCCTGGTGAATTCTTGACCTCCTGCATCTTATCTCCCCCAGCCACTTTGCTCCCTCCCGGTGCTCCATGCTGACCCCAAGGGGAACGCCATCCTTTTCCCTGAACCAGCATCCCCGCTTCACCCCCAGCTCACACCCACATGGCACTCTTCCGTAACGCAGACCTGCAGGCAACAGGAGAGGGTTTATATCCCAGCAAAACCTTTAAGCAGAGTATGAGGCATCCTTGTTCGTAAACATTCTTACGCCACTTTGCCACCAGAAGGTTCCTATTGGCTGCATTCCTTTGCCACCCCAAGTCCAGCCCTCTCAGCTCCTCTCCCCCTCCCACTCCCTCCCCCACTCCTACCCATTCAACCCCCTCCCTCTCTTCTTGTCATCCCTCAATTCAGAATCCCTGGCTGCTCTTCAGCTAGGGTTTGTTTGCTGCCTCTTTCTTAACCATGTCTCCCAGAACCTCACCTTTTCTACCCCAAACAACTTATTAGGGTATTTTTCTAAACAAAGACAGATTTCTCTCCAGGAGGAACCCTGGTGTCCGCTATTGAGATGAGGTTCCCCCCAGCTACATGAACACAGTATAGCTCTATGGGAGGGATAGAACCAGGCAGAACAGCAGACCCAAACCAGAGGCTAGCTATCACCCTTGTTGGAGAAGAATCAGGGTCTTGTGTGAAGTGCAGGTAAACAATTTGTCTTTTTCTTGAACATTTACTACTAAGGGTGATAAAAACGATTTATTAAGCAGGTGCTCAGCATCAGACCCTGTGCTAAGAACTTCACAATTTTAATTTAATTGAACTTATTTACAAAACAGAAAGAGTCACAGATGTAGAAAACAAACTTATACTTACCAAGCAGGGAAGGCAGGGGAAGGGTAAATTGGGAGATTGGGATTTATATATACACACTACTATATGTAAAATAGAAAACTAATAAGAACCTACTGTATAGCACAGGGAACTCTGCTCACTATTCTGTAATAACCTATATAAGGAGTCTAAAAAAGAGTGGATATATGTATATGTATAAGCTGATTCACTTTGCTGTACACCTGAAACTAACACAACATTGTAAATCAACTATACCCCAATAAAAATTAAAAAAGAAAACAATGTTCACATTCTGTGAAGTACATATTTATATTTTCTTTTAAGTGATAAAAGAGGTTAAGCAACTTGCCCAAAGGGCACAGAGTTAGAAGGCAGTGGGTCCTGCTTGGGCCAGGCACTGACACTTCCAAGCTCTTCTTCTCTACAGTACTGCGCTACTCAACTACCTAGTGGTCAAAAGAACACTTCTCTTCCTAAATGTTCTAGTCCTCCTTCTGGCCTCCTTGCTCCCCTGGGGCAGTTCCTCAGGCTCCGTGTCATTTTTCTGGCTCCTGAGAGCCTCTCATAGAATTTGAGGGATGCAACTATTTTCAGCTCCCTTCTGGGAATATGTGTTTTTTCCAGTATCCAGCAAAGAACGGAGCTTAATCTGCAAGTCATGTTAAGTGTATATTTGGATATCTGTATTTCTAAATGAAATGTGCTTAAGTAAACATTCTTTTTTTTTTTCCTTTTCAACAACAATGAGTGAGCTCATAGGGAAAGGGCCCAGTCACGGGCCTAATCCTGGTTCGACATCTTCTTGTGTGTCCCGTGACCATTTGCTGATCTTCCCTTAATACCTACTTCCCTACCATAGTGCTTGGCATTCAGAAAATGCTCAATAAATATCAGTTTCTTTCCCTTTATATTACTAGTTGAAATTCTCCCATCAGCCTATTTTCTTAGTATTTGTTCAAAATATCAGATAGTTTCAACACTAGAAGTGGAAGGAAGGTGATGTGATGAATATATTCTACTTTTCCAGTTCTCCTTAGAGAACATACATTTTTCTTACAATAAGAGATGAAATGATCATATGGTTTTCATTCTTCAGTTTGTTAATATGCTGTATCTCACTGATTGATTTACGTACACTGAAGAATCCTTGCATCCCGGGGATAAATCCTACTTGTTTGTGGTATATGATCCTTTTAATGTGTTGTTGGATTCGGCTTGCTAGTGTTTTGTTGAGGATTTTTGTATCTATATTCATCAGTGATATTGGCCTGTGATTTCCTTTTTTTGTGATATCTGTGTCTGATTTTGGTATCAGAGTGGTAATGGCCTCATAAAATGAGCTTGGGAGTGTTCCTTCCTCTGCAATTTTTTGGAATAGTTTGTGAAGGATTAACTCTTCTCTGAATGTTTGATAGGAGTCGCCTGTGAAGCCATCTGGTCCTGGGCTTTTGTTTGTAGGAAGTTTTTAAATCATAGTTTCAATTTCAGTACTTGTGATTGATCTGTTCATATTTTCCCTTTCTTCCTGGTTCAGTCTTGGAAGGTCGTACCTTTCTAAGTTTTGTCCTTTTCTTCTAAGTTGTTCATTTTATTGGCGTATAATTGCTTGGACCTACTGTATAGCACAGGGAACTCTACTCAATACTCAGTAATGATCTATATGGGAAAAGAATCTAAAAAAGAGTGGATATATGTATACGTATAGCTGATTCAATTTGCTGTACAGCAGAAAGTAACACAACATTGTGAATCAACTATACTCCAATAAAATTTTTTTAAAAACCCACACACTTAGGAAGGCCCATTTTGAGCTGGAAAAAAAGTTGGGGGTACTTTAATGAAATAAAGATTTATTTACATATTAAAAAAAGAAATGAAAATAGAGCTCTTTCTAAATGCCAAGAGGAAAAGGCCTGTTATCCAGCTCCTACTTTTGGTGAAGATTGAAAAACATGTAGACAAGAGATGGAGGTGGCTTCAAGCCCCATGAGAGGAAGTCCTCTGCAGGGTTGGTGGCACATCGTCTCTCTAAATGTATGAAGGAGTGAGCATGGTTCTCACATCCCCAAAGGGAAATCATGTGCCTGTGTTCATTGGAATATAGCAGTTTACTGACTTCTAGATTTTGGATTTTTATATTATCAGCATTGACTATATTGAATGATTTTATATCCAAATATACTGTGCTTTGTTGCTTAAATGGGCTCGTTCAAAGGCAAGGTGCTCACCACAGTGAGGCTGGGTGGTTAGTACCAACCCAATGATTTGGCAGATTTCTTCTTTTCATTTATGTATTTATTTATTTTTGATTGGGGTATAGTTGTTTTACAGTATTGTGTTAGTTTCTACTGAACAGTGGAGTTCCCTGTGCTATACAGCAGGTTCTCATTAGTTATCTATTTTATACATATTAGTGATATATATGTCAATCCCAATCTCCCAATTCATCCCCCCCCCCGCCTTTCCCCCTTTGGTGTCCATATGTTTGTTCTCTACATCTGTGTCTCTATTTCTGCCTTGCAAACCAGTTCATCCTTACCATTTTTCTAGATTCCACATATATGCGTTAATATGTGATATTTGTTTTTCTCTTTCTGACTTACTTCACTCTGTATGACAATCTCTAGGTCCATCCACCTCTCTACGAATGACCCAATTTCATTACTTTCTATGGCTGAGTAATATTCCACTGTATATATGTGCCACATCTTCTTTATCCATTTGTCTGTTGATGGGCATTTAGGTTGCTTCCATGACCTTGCTGTTGTAAATTATGCTTCAATGAATATTGGGGTGCATGTGTCTTTTCTCAACCAGAAGCGCAAAACATCCCCACTGTGCTTCTCTAGAAGCACTGATCAGGCAGATAGGATTGAATCATCAGAGGATGCCGTTTAATTTCTCCTTAAGTCGGTGGTTCCCGTCAGATGAAACAATCGCAGCCTGCAGGCTCTCTGGCTTGCACAAGGGTTCCTGTCACCGTGAATGGAGAAATCTCACCTGACAGCAAATCCTGCTCCTTTTAGCATCAATAACTGCAAGCCAGAAGGGAACGTGTGTCCTAGATAAAGTGGTCTTTCTCTTTTCAGGTTCTAAATTAGCTCTGAAAGTGAATAGTTGTAAAAATGTTGACATTTACTCTCTGTTTGGTTCTCAAACCTCACTCTACGGTATTGGTTCTTAAACCTCACTCCCCAGCACAGTTGTCAGATTCCTAGGCGTTTCATGTAAGTTCATCTGACTGGTGAAAACTAAGAACTAAGTCTTGCCTGGACCCGTAATTACAAGACTGTCTTGGATTTTTCCCCCCAAGTTTTAACTCTTCAGTCTCTTGATAACTAGAAGAGAGTTAGAATAGATCTTGGACCAATATATTCTCAGCATCCAGTAATTCCCTTGGAGCTTGAATATTTTCACTTCACTTTATTACATTTTCCTAAGTATCATTGTTTATAAAGTTAATTTGGGTCCTAGAATTCTGTGATTATTTTATTGTAGTCAGTGTTTCTGTGAGGGGAAAAACATTTCTAGGATCAAAGAACATTCGTATCAATATATTTTTAGATTGAAGCTCTTTATAATGTGGAGACTGACTTTTTGGAGAAACTATCTTGTTACACACATGTATATGCATATGTATAGGTGTTTATGTTATGTGTGTTCTATGAGTGCAAATTATCTCGAATAGTACATATGCTATAATTAGTATTGAGGTCCATAATGATCCACTGGAGGCCCAGCCAGATTCTGAGTGTCATAATAATTAGAGTAGATAACATTTATTGAGCCCTTACTTTGCACCAGGAGTCATGCTATATGTCTGTGTTCTTAAACTTAATTCTTACAATTCTATGAGTTTGATATTATTATTATCATCCCATTTCACCAAAAAGGAAACTGAAACTAAGAGAGAATAAGTAACTTGCCCAACATCCATACCTGGTAAGTGGCCCAGCCAGGACTTGAATCTAGGACTCAAACCATCTAACAAAATTAATATTACTGTAACTTTAATGTAGGTATTTTATTTTAATCTAATACCAGATTGTGAAATTTGTTTTCTCTGTTTCTTTCTGCCTCTTTGCTGGTGTGTGTGTGTGTGTGTTTTGGACATGTTGAGTTTGATGTCCTATGGGGCCTTCTTTTATCTTCTCATCTTTGTTTAGCATGAAATTTAAGATAAAAATGTTTATTCATCTACAGCTCCAAAAGAAATACTAACCCACATTTGTCCAAATGGTAAGCAGGAAAGGAGAATGTATAGGTTCACAGCTCATCAAAAACTAGAACACTCTTGTGATACTTCACCATCTGGTGGTCAGAAACTCAAATGAGCCATCTGGGCACTAACTAAGCAAAGACCATGTTATTGAGGTACCTTCTAACTTAGCTGAGAATTCTGTTATATCTTGGCCATTAGCCAGTTCTGAGGACTGCTGGTTAGCTGTCATGTAAAAGTGGAATTCTCAATTCATGCTCTAACCCATGCAGATCTTAGCATATATAAGAATTGTGTGCCTTCCTGTTTGCCACTGTCAGAGGTTCTGGTCCTATAGTACTCCACTGAAAACCATTTACTCTCAGGCCACGGATGACCCTTGTAGTTGTCATATCCAGTTGCATTTTATACTCTTGACTACTTCTCCTTTCTAAATTCTACCCTCTCATGATTTCTAGAAATGTACACTCTCTTGTACTTTTCCTTCTGCCCCTTTAGTCTTCCTTCTCAGGCACCTCCTTAAAAGTTCCTCTTTGTTTTGTCAGTTCCTAAAATTTAGATATTTATCAGCATCCTTTGTTTGGTCTTTTGGGTTCAGTGGGAGCTCTTGGCAAGTCTTAGTAACTTCTGACTCCTAACTTCATCCCCAAGGAAGAGGGATGATTAAGTGGGATCAAGGGCAATGACATTTATTAGAACCACGTGCAGGGGAGCCTCTCACTCTCTATCTCTTAATTATTACCCTTAGACAATCCCTCTCTTCCTCCCATGAAACTGGGAGCAATATGGGTTTGGAGCCATTACTGCTAGGGAAATACCTTATCCTGAGAATACCTTGGTGTCTGGATTAAACAGTCTCTATTCTAGACCATGGCAAAACCCCTTGCTTTGTCCTCTTGTTTACCTCAGTTTGCCTTTCCTTTGACACAGTTTTCCTTGACGCCAGAGTGGTCAGTTACAGAGGACTGAGACTTGTGTTTCAGTTTAGGGCAAATGGACTAAGCTGCCTCTCAGCTTCTTGTATGTGTTGTAGATCCTTTGCATCTGCCTCTGATTTTAGAGCATGGATGGTCCAGTTTCACTCACCCAGAGACTTTCTACACTGGTGAAGGTATAGTGGTGGAGGGTTACAGTGGGAAAGCATACACTTTGGCCTCATCTTAGTTCTTGACCTCTAAGCTTGTATTTCCTTGAGGAACTCGTGATGGGAGTTTGAGGGTAAAGGGTAGAGCTTGGGAATTCGGTGGCAAGACAAAGTTTAGGATTCTGGCTTCTGAATATCTCTTAATAGATTTCCATCATAGTCATAACATACACGACCTACTTCTTATTCTATATATTCTTCTTTTGCTTCTAAACAGAGCTCAGCAGCCACATATATGCCAGCATTTCCAGTATTCTTGTTTTCAGTCCAATTGTCTCTACTATAGGCCAGACACATGTAGTCATGTGTCATCTGGAAATTCTGCCTTGGTTGCTCCACAAGACCTCAAACATGAGCCAAACTAAACTCATAATCTTTCCATCTCTCACCTCCTGAATCTGCCTTTCTTTCTGTAGCTCACCAATAACAGTCATTCAGGTCAGAAACAAAGAGGTCACCCTTGACCTGGCTGTCTCTTAGCCCCCGCATTCAACCTGTCATTAAGTTATACAGAGAGAACCTTGATGGCTACACAGCTTGTGGGATCTTAGTTCCCCAACCAGGGATTGAACCCGGGACTGTGGCAGTGAAAGCCCCGAGTCCTAATCACTGGAATGCCAGGGAATTCCCCAGAGAGAACTTTTAAACTAGCTTCCTTGAATCCACCCTCCCTTCTTTACTCTCACTGTCACTGCTTCATTTAGGCCTTCATCGCTTCTCACATTTTATAACAATAGCATCCTAAGAGGTCTCTCCAATTACAGCCGTCCCCCAACAGCTTCCAGCTATACACGGGATGGAGTTCAGTATTCCAGAACAAAACCGAAAACCCTCGTCTCGCTCCTCTGTAATCACCTCTTTTCCTCTCACTGCCCATGCTGTGTTCCTATGGATTGGCGTCTGGTCCCAGAGTGTACGCTCTCCATCCATGGCCCAGGGATCACCACCCCCCTGCTCCTGCTGCCCCAGGTGTCCTCACCCTGAAGATGCTGCTCCAGAGCCACTCCCTCCTCCCTTCCTGACCACTCTGCTTGGGACTTGTTCCTTCCATATCATCTCTCAGCACCCTTTAGTTTTCTCTATCGTAGTACTCGCCTCATCACAGTATGATTTTCCATTTCCCCAACTGTTTAATCATTTTCTACTAAACGGTGATCTCCATAAGATCAGGAACAGAAGCCCAGCCCAACACACAGCCTGATGTTTACTGAGCATAACTTTTGTGGTTTAAATCAGTGAACTATATATTTGTCCAGAAAGAAAGAACCTTGTGTGCCACCCTTCAGGACATGTGAGATCTAAATAATTCAGCCAATCATTTGAAATCAGAGTCCCTCATATAGAGAGTAAGTGATAAACCAAGGGCAGAGAGAAGATTCTCTGTTCCTCTCTTCCCAAGGGCCCTCAGTGTGCTCAGATGAAGACCGTTGAGGACGGCCTTGAAGGTAGACTCAATTTGTCAGGAGGTAGAGGGACTTCAAAACTCCAGCTATGAACATGATTTGGGGGACCTCCAGGAATCCTGTGTGGCATGGAAGGAGGAGGGGGTCAATTTTGAAGGACCTTGAGAAGGTTGTCCTTGACCTTGACCTTGACCGTGTTGTCCACAGTCACATAGTCTGTAGTAACTGAGTGGAGAATCAAGTTATTTTATTTGAGATTGAGCCAGGAAAGTTATTGCTCAGAATTACTGATGAGAGTTCGACTGCCTCATCTGTCAGATTATGTATGTATCAAGAGTTATCAATCTTGAAATCTGGATTATATATTTTATCCAAATATAAAATTGATATTACATGTAAAATATGTAATGACCCTTCAAAAGATCTGTCAGTCCACAAGCAGAGCTCCATTTTGTGAACTGCAGAGTTAGAATGAGAAGCTGCAGAGTTTGAGGAAAAACATCTCTAAAGTTTTGAGGCCAATTTCAATGGGGGAAATCAAACCCCAGCACTTCAGGGGAGGAAGATTTCAGGGGTAGCCTGCCTCTATTCCCCCTGACTTCCGGCTTCCTGCTTCTCCACTTAAACCTACACTTAGGCACAGAACGGCCCTTACCTCCCCCTCAGTTGGTCAGCTCAGTCCTACACTTTGTGCTTCCCCAAATTTCCTCTACCCACTTCTTTGTGCTGTCAGGAAACCCCTGCTCTGCCAGCAACTCCCTGACTTCACCTGCTCTTCCCTTTCGCTCCTCCAGTAGCTGTTTCTCAGACCAAACCTAGAGTCGTCTGATGCCAGCGACCTGTCAGGTCACACTGAAGAAGGAAACCCCTTGTCCTGCTCCACTCAGGAAGTGGGGGAGGAGATCTGCTTCTTCATTATCTCCTGCTTCTTCTGTTTATGTGATAAAATACCTGCTCTCTGTCCACAGTTGCTCAACCCAGTATCTGAGAACCAAGATACTATTTCTTAGAAAGGAGTAACCACAAGACAAGGATAAGCAGAAGCTAGAAATAAAAGATCTCTCACTGTAACATCATTTGTGATAAAAGGATCTTGCATGTGCACAATTGTGATATTGGAACTCAGGTACTGTCTTTCTCTTGTTCTCATTTCCTTTCTTAAATGGAGGAGAGGGCTCTTGTGACATGGACACAGTGAATGTTAGAAAAACAGAACCAAAAAGGAACTTTTTTTTTGAGTACCTGCTCTATGCTAAGACCTTTCTGAATCCTCTTGACAGAAAGATAATGAGATATATGTTCCGTCCCCAAAGAGCTCTTGGTTTAGTAGAGAAGGCAAATTTATAACAGATATGTTGAAAGTTGTGTAATAGCGTACACACAAGATTCAGAGCTAACAGAATGGGAATTAATTAACTGTTCGGGGTGTGCATGTGTGGATATGTGGATGTGTGTGTCTGAGGGAGAGAGAAAGAGAGAGAGGGAGAGAGGGGATCTCATTTGTTTCACGTGAAACTCCTCTGAGATAGTCATTAATATCTCTCTTTTACAGATTAGAAAATTGAGGCTCAGAGTGGTTGTGTAATTTGACCCAGGTTATCTAGCAAGTGGTTACCTTGACATTCACACCCAAATCTGTCCAAAGTCCAGAGTTGTTTTATTTCACTTCACTGTCTCCTGTCTTCATAACCCCGTGATCTAGGATGGTAGAAAAGAACAACGGAGTGGAACTAGGAAACAGTATTTGTTATCACGAGCGCTCTATTGTAACCTAGGT
Organism: Mesoplodon bidens; assembly: GCF_964165515.1. Classification (NCBI taxonomy): domain Eukaryota; kingdom Metazoa; phylum Chordata; class Mammalia; order Artiodactyla; family Ziphiidae; genus Mesoplodon; species Mesoplodon bidens. Next base: position 17,365,029 of record NC_138166.1, read on the forward strand.
GTCTTGTGCAGCTTTACTCTGGATGACTCTGGGTTTCTCTCAGCACTGTTTTTATGTAACAAGAAACCATTTAGCCTTAAACAGGCACTCCTGATTTATGTTTAATAACACTTTTTCTTCCTAACTTTGGCTGTATATGCATGTTAATGGGTCTTTTAATGTAATGTGCATCCTGGATGAGATTACCCTGGGACATTTGTTGTCCGGTCACCAGCTGTTTAGATTTAGTTTTACAGATTGAACCTTCAAGGGGTTGTTTTTACTCATCAAAGAACCAAATCAGTAGTTGGCCTACATGTTGGCAAAAGAGCCCTTTCATGATCGGAAACACTGTGCCTGAATTTGGATCTGGGTAACTGTGGGAGGGATAAAGTGATTGGATTTTAGACTTTTTCTGTTTGTAATCAGGAAGGTAGTACCATGGATTTCTTGGATGAGATTCTTCTTGTAGATGTCCACCACTTCTGAGACCTAAGACCAGTTCTATCTCAAAATTCCAGGTAGAGTATGACAGACATAGTGAGAAGACCACTGAGTTGAGATTCCCTTGCTTGTGGACAGGGCTTTCTCTTTTCTCTAGGAAAATAGAGGTCTGCTTTATTTCTACAGGGATTTGAACTTTTTCCTTTGAGAACTTGGAGTTATCCCCCATTTGCACCCACCTTTGACTCTTAACCCAGCATGGTTGTTGAAGTTACTGGCTTCTTTCTTTAGACTCTGACCTTACCCCCTGCAAATGCCCACAGCCCAGAGTCCTTTCTAACTGTTTTACTGGAATGCTAGCTCCAAGGAAGGAGGACCTTATTCATCACAGTATCCCTGGAATGGTGCTTTTCATAAGTATGTGTGTAATAAAGTTAGTACCACTAGATACTCAGGACAATCCATCTGAGCCTGAGACTGATTTCCTCTTGGGATAGAAGTCCCCCTCCATTCTTGGCCATATGTCAGCATCACAGCAAAGCCTTTTTTTTTCCTTTTCTTGAATTTTTTCCCCAGTTTGATTGAGATACATTTGATATATAACATTATATTGGTTTAAGGTGTACAACATAATGATTTGATACACATATATATTGTGAAATGATTACCACAAGTTTAGTTAACGTCCATCACCTCACATAATTACAAATTTTTTTTTCTTTGTCATGAGAACTTTTAAGATCTAGTCTCTTAGCAACTTTCAAATATACAGCCTTATAGCTGGAAGCTTGTAACTTTTGCTGCCTTCACCCAATTTCCCCATCCAGCACCTCCCACTTCTGGCAACCACAAAATCTCTTTTTCTATGAGCTTGTTTTTTTAGATTCCACATATAAGTGAGATCACACAGTTTTTGTCTTTCTCTGTCTGACTTATTTCACTTAGCATAATGTTCTTAAGGTCAATACATATTGTTGCAGATGGCAGAACTTCTTCCTGCTTTTTATGGCTGGATTCACATTTTCTTTATCCATTTATTCACTGATGGACTCTTAGGTTGTTTCCATGTCTTGGCTATTGTAAATAATACTGCAATGAATGTGGAGGTGCAGATATCTTTGGGATAGTGATTTTGTTACCTTTGGATATATCTCCAAAGTGGAATTGCCAGATAATCTGGTAGTTCTAGTTTTAATTTTTTGAGGAAATTCCATACTGTTTTCTATAGTGGCTGCACCAATTTGCATTCCCAGCACCAGTGCACAAGGGTTCCCTTTTCTCCACATTCTCACTAGCATTTGTTATTCTCTTGTTTTGTTTTTGTTTTTTTGTTTGTTTCTTTGATGATGGCCGTTCTAACAGTTGTGAGGTGATATCTCACTGTGGTTGATTTGCATTTCCCTAATAATTAGTGATGTCAAGTACCTTTTCATGTACTTGTTGGCCATTTGACTATCCTCTTTAGAAAAACATCTATTAGTGAAGCTCTGATATACTCTTTTGCTTGCCTTTTGCTAAAAGATGAGAATTATGCCCTTTTATCTTGGGCCTGGCATAAAGCTTATGGCTAGTAAATGCCAAACTTTCTCAGCTGAAGCTTCTACCTCTGAGTCCCCTCTTAGGTGCTCTGAGATGGCCACGGGTGTTACTGTTCAAGCATTTGTCCTTCTGCAATTCACGTTTCACTTCCTAGTCATCCTCACTCAGCATGAAGAGAAACTAGGCAAACATGAAAAAGAAATGTGGAGCTTACTTCACTCTGTATGACAGTCTCTAGGTCCATCCATATTTCTACAAATGACCCAATTTCATTCCTTTTTATGGCTGAGTAATACTCCGTTGTATATATGTACCACATCTTCTTTATCCATTCCTCTGTTGATGGACATTTAGGTTGTTTCCATGTCCTGGCTACTGTAAATAGTGTGAAGTAAGTCAGAGAAAGACAAATATCATATATTAACACATATATGTGGAATCTGAAAAAATTGGCATATTCGATCTTATTTACAAAGCAGAAATAGAGACACAGATACCAAGGGGGAAAGGGGGAGGTGGGATGAACTGGGAGATTGGGATTGTCATATATACACTATTGATACTATGTATAAAATAGAACACTAAGGAGAACCTACTGTGTAGCACAGGGAACTCTACTCAATGCTCTGTGGTGCCCTAAATGGGAAGGAAGTCCAAAAGTGAGGGGATATATGTATATGTATAGCTGATTCACTTTGCTGTACAGCAGAAACTAACGCAACATTGTAAAGCAACTACACTCCAATAAAAATTTTTAAAAAATGTAGAGCCACCCCCATCAATTCTTTTCTTCTGACTTTCTTGCCCTTCTATGCTTGAGCAAGAAGAAAAATATTAAGTTATGTAGCTGTTTCCACACAGGTTGTATAAAATCATGTTAATTTATTCAAAAAACATTTAATGAATGTTAACTGTGTCACACAAATTTTTGAAAGTATGATTTTTTTTCTGCCTCATAAAAGAGATTTAGAATCTCTCATTTAGAAATATTAAACAACAATGACTAGTTTACGAGTTCTCTTGAAATTGAAGGACAATAGTATTTATAAATTCTGCTAAAATTAGTGTTAATAACCTGCACATTTCATAAAACTGGATACAGACTGCATTGTAAAGAGCGTTTTCTTCAGCTAAGGGAACTTTTTTTTTTTTAAGTGTATCTCTAGGAGAATATCTTCAAAAACCATGAAGGGGAGGGGAGGAGGGAGAGAGAGAGGGGGAGAATCAGAGAGAGACAGATTTATAAGGGTTTCTTCACATATTATAAAACAACTATATTGTAAATATTATAAAATCAGCTAGAGGAAGAATTGTGTCTTACACATTCTTTGTATCACCCGGTGAAGGTACTCAGTAACTTTGCCTCTGAGTTCCTGTAAAGACATATTTTAATAAAATTGAAATCAAAAGTATCTGTTTTTTTCTTTCAAATCTCTTTAATACTTAATAGTAAGGATTAAAAGAGAATTTCTCCCTTTTAAAGAAAATAAACTTTCTATAAATGCAACGTCCCATATGCAGAATCTGACCTTTTTGTAGAAAGACAAGCCTACACTGAAATGGACTGACTCAGCTCAGAGTTTTTGAACGTATTAAAGTTTGCTCCCGTTGAACTGACATGTAGACAAGTGTTTATATGAAGTCTGTTGTCAGTGTATGTGTTGAATCATCTGCACCTCCAGCCAGGAAAATGATACTTGGTGCAAAATCAGACAATCAGAACTTGTCTTTGAAAACTAGAAGAGCTGAAGAGCCAGTTGTCACTTGCCTAGGAGCTTGTTTATGCTATGAATCTAAAGCAAAATTCACTAAAAAATACAACAAACTAGTGAATATGACAAAAAAAGAAGCAGACTCACACATACAGAGAACAAACTAGTGGTTACCAGTATGGGAGGGCCCAATAAACAAGTTGGGGAGGGGAGTGAGAGGTACAAACCTGTGTGTAAGGTAAGCTCAAGGATGTATTGTGCAACACGGGGAATATAGCCAATATTTGGTAATAACTTTAAATGGAAAGTAACCTTTAAAATTTATATTAAAAAAATAGGGAATTCTCTGGTGGTCCTGTGGTTAGGACTCCGTGCTTTCACTGCTGAGGGCCCTGGTTCAATCCCTGGCTGGGGAACTAAGGTCCCACAGGCCTCATAGTGTGGCCAAAATAAATAAATAATCAATCAATAAAAAATAAAAAATTAAATTAAATTGGAAATAAAAAGCAAAACTCAGTAATTCAAAAGATTTAAAGGCTCCTAAACAGAGCTGTGGAGATCTGCAAAAGGTTTATTTCCCATGTGAGGATGTAACGTGTGTTACATGTCCTCTGCTTTTGCATAAATATGCACACGTATTTTGGTAGTACTAGTACTGAATCAAATATTCGTCAGATCCCTGCGTTACCTAGAACACTTGCTTCATAGTAGTATTTTCAGAGCAAATATTTTATGCAGTGGTAGGCTCACTTTACCTTCTCTTCATGATAAGGGTGAAATTTTTAACTATGAAAATTACAGGGATTTTCATTCAAAATTGAGGAAAAGAACAGAATTCCTTTTATCCTAATTTTTTTCTTCTGTGGTCAAGATGACAGAATGGGTGTACCTCCCCATTCATTTGGAACAGAGAAAATTGAAAAAAAAAACTTTTTTTTTAAAGCAGAGTTTCACTAAAAGCAGAATTTAAAATAAAACTCTCTGATGAACAAAAATAGAATGCAAATCCACGTGGTGAGCAGGAGCTGAAGTACCCAGGACACTGAAACTGGAAAGTGGGAGCAGGCCCAGTAGTCCAAGCCCCATGCGGTACTAAAAAATGTACCCACCATGGTGAGGCACAGGGGCCCATGCCCTCCATGATGTTGGCTGAATTAGAAATGACATGCAAGGAGAGGAAGCAGAGCTAGTTGCTCATTCCAGTGGCTTTTCCAATAATGACTTCATTTGCTACTACGCAGACTGGGACTGTCAGCTCCCCATTGGGCAATGTCCCAAGCTTCTAGCATAAGACCTAGTTCTGAGCTGTGGACTCTCGGGTCAGGCTGAGGCAGTGGTGAAACTGCTCACTATACAAATGTGAGTTTAGGAAGGGATAAAAGCAAACAAACATAACAAATAAAATTTCCCTGGCAAGAAGAACTCACAAAGCCCAAATTTAAGACTATGTAGAAATTCAAGATTATGAAAGATAGCAAGTGTACCCAACGAGTGGGAGAAATTACACTTGAGGAATTAGAAATAATCAAGCATTTGTCAAATGATTTCAATAGAATTATTTTATATATCTTTGAAAGAATAAAAAAGGACTAGTATCTAAATTAAACAGTAATTCGAAATTGTGAATAAAAAAATCAAAAAATTTGAAACTAGTGTGGATAAATGCATCTAAGAACCCATTCGAAATCTTGAAAATGAATTTTTTGTATAGATTAAAAACTGAAAAAAACATACTCCAATGAAGAGAATAAATAGATTGGACACAGTAGAAGCAATGGTTAATGAAATGGGAAATAGAACTGAGTAGGTTACGTAGAATATTGAGAAAGGAAGGAAGGAAGGGAAGAAAGAAAAGAAAAGAAAGAAGGAATAAATGAAAAATATGAAAGAGAAGAGTCAGGATGAATTGAGACATTTAAATATATTTTTAATAAGAGTTCCAGAAGATAGAATGAAGAAAAGACAATATACAACAAATAACAGCTAAGAATTTTCTAGAACTGAAGAAAGCCATGAGTTCATAGCTAGAAAAAGCACAGAGTGCCAATCAGGTTAAATTAACACAAAATAACAAAAGTCTACTTGTAAACACATTTTATGGAAGCTTTAAGTTGAAGTAATATTTTGAAACATTAATTTTTTTCTTTTAGCCATATTGTTGCCAGGACAGAGTTTGTTTGTATTATCTCTCTTTCTGCCACCACGATCATCTATTAACCTATTTTCTCAACAATATTTATTAAGTTAAGGGGCATGTGATTAAAATAGCCAAAATCTGAATTTTGTTTTCTTATCAAGGAGAAATACACTTTGATTTTGCCAGTGGATTAGTTTTCTATGCACTGTTTTCTCTCATCGTTGATGTTTTCTCTCATAATTATATGTATTCATCAATAATATGAATATATCTAATGCTCAGTTAAATATTTTCTAATTTTCTCCCAAGGTTTGAATATTACTAGCTATTGTGCAGATACTCAGGTATCACTAGTTCATTCAAGACTGTTGATTCCTTCCTTCCTTAACTTTGGTCTAAGTTACTGTGAACTCATTTAATTGAACATTCGGAAGCCATCTTGTCTCCAAGAGTCCCTGGAGTGAGTTTCTGATTTTTTTGCTTGATCTATTTTATGGGAGACTTGGAGGACGGATATTCAGCTGATATACACCTATGTGATGTTACTGGCCAGCACTGACCCTGATTGGTTGGTATTTCAATTACCTATTGCTGCATGACAAACTACCTCACACTTTAGTGACATAGAACGATTAAACCATTTATCTTTCTCATGACTTTGAAGTGTGGGGAGGGTCCGACGAGGCCAGCTTAGCTCTGTCTCCCTTGGTGTCAGCTGGGGTGGCTCCAACGCTGGGGGCTGGAATTATCTAAAGACTCGCTCACATGTCTGGTGGTTGATGATGGCTATTGGCTGGGACTTCAGCTGGGGCCGTGGCCAGAATACCTATACTTGATCTTTCCATGTGGCTGCTTGGCTTCTTCGGAGGATGGCAGCTGGATTCCAAGGCCAAGAGACAGAGAGGAAGCCAGGTGGAAACTGCATGGTCTTTGTGACCTAGGCTTGAAGTCACCAAAGGCCACTTTTATTTATTTATTTAAATTTTTATTGGAGTATGGTTGATGTACAATGCTGTGTTAGTTTCAGGTGTACAGCAAAGTGAATCAGTTATACATACACATATATCCACTCTTTTTTTTTTTAGTTTCTTTTCCCATATAGGCCATTACAGAGTATTCAGTAGAGTTCCCTGTGCTATACAGTAGGTTCTTATTAGTTATCTATTTTATATATTGTACTGTGTATATGTCAATCACGATCTCCCAAATTATCCCTCCCCCCTTATCCCCTGTTAACCATAAGTTTGTTTGCTACATCTGTGACTCTACTTATGTTTTGTAAATGAGTTCATTTGTACCCGTTTTTTTAGATTCCACATATAAGCAATATCATATGATATTGGTCTTTCTGTGTCTCACCTACTTCCCTCAGTATGACAATCTCTAGGTCCATCCATGTTGCTGCAAATGGCATTATTTTTTTCTTCTTTTATGGCTGAGTAGTATTCCATTGTATATATGTGCCACATCTTCTTTATCCATTCTTCTGTTGATGGACATTTAAGTTACTTCCATGTCCTGGCTGTTGTAAATAGTGCTGCAGTGAACTTTGGGATGCACGTATCTTTTCGAATTATGGTTTCCTCAAGGCCACTTTTAACTCATTCTGTTAATTAGAAGTGAGTCACTAAGACAGATCCATATTCAAGTTAGACTCACCTTTTGATGAGCAGGAGTATCAAAGAATGATAGACATTAAAACCCCTATAGTCCTTACATGAGGTACATAGAGTAGGCAAGTTCGTAGAGACACAAAATAAAGTAGAGATTACCAGGGGCTGGGAGTGAGGGGAGACTGGGGAGTTTTTGTTTAAGAGCTATAGAGTTTCTTTTGGGGATGCTAAAAAAGTTCTGGAAATAATAGTAGTGATGGTTGCACAACATTGTGAATGTACTCAATGTCACTGAATTGTATACTTAAAATGGTTAAAAGGGTAAATTTTACGTTATGTATATTTTACCGCCACAATAACATAGTCTGCACCCATTCTAATTAATCAGTGCCTGACTTTTGGTCTTAATGTATTTTAAATATTCCTTCTGAATACATGTATGTCCCCAAAGTATTCATGAAAGGTATGAACTCCTAACCCCTCCTTTTCCTGGCAGGGATTTCGCAAAGGCAAATACTACTAATGAAAGGAGTGCTGACTTTTGCTAGCACTGGGCTATAAGATCTAGAAAAGTTTGGAATAAGCTATTTCCAATTTTATTTGGTGAGCAACCCAACAGGGGAGCTACTTATAATAGGTAAGGATGCCTGATGAAGCACATGTTTTCCATTTATGTTTGATGAGTGAAATTTTGTTTCATTCCAGGGAGAACTCACTAACAGGGAAGTTATAATGGAGATTTTCAACTTTTTTTTTTTTTTTTTTTTTTTGTGGTACGTGGGCCTCTCACTGTTGTGGCCTCTCCCGTTGCGGAGCACAGGCTCCGGACACGCAGGCTCAGTGGCCATGGCTCACGGGCCCAGCCGCTCCGTGGCATGTGGGATCTTCCCAGACCGGGGCACGAACCCGTGTCCCCTGCATCAGCAGGCGGACTCCCAACCACTGTGCCACCAGGGAAGCCCGAGATTTTCAACTTTTTAAACCCAGCTTCCTCTTTCTATTCATCAAGGGCAGGAAAAGCCAAATAGGCTCAGTGACTCACAGAATTGCACTGGGACTTCGTGAGCACTGTGTTAAGACTGACCACCCAGTGAGCAGCAGGCCCAGAACCTTTATAGGCCTGTGACACCTGGCACCTCCACCGAAACATTTGAATTCAGTGTCTGGTATCAAGGAGGAGCGTGGCTGCGATATAGGAAGCAGCATCTCTGAAAAGTAATAGAAAAAAGTATTTAATAGTGAATGGAGGTGGGCAGTCAGCCCTGGGATCTTTTGTATGGCTCTAGACCCTAGGCCATTCCCAGAATCAGAAATGACTTTCTGGTATATTTGTGGTTAATTCCTTAATGTCAGACCTTAGTTAGTAAGCTACCACAGCACATGGCTCACTACCCTTAGAAAAGTGGCTGTCCCCATTTCAATTCTTTATTGAAAGAATTGGGATGGTTCTTTATTAGGAATGCCAGAGCTTGGTTTCTTCCTGTTTTGCTACTAACTGAGGACCCCAACAAATGTTCTAATATGTTACCTCTGTGGTTTCTTAGTTTTACAGCAGTGATAACATCCTCCTGCTAACTAATTGATTATTATGCTAACAGCATGAAATGTACTCCTTTGAGAATGCAATATAGTGGTCGGAAGATTCTTTAAAAGGAAAGGTTTAGTAGATGTAAAACTGAACACAATCAGCCAATGTGGAAAGGAAAACTTCGGGCTCAGTTTCATAGTATTCCTCCTTCTGACTGTTTTGGAGTTTTTGGAAGTATTTGATAGCATTACTGGTATTTGTGGTGATACTGCTTGAATTTCTCAGAAAATGCTACGGGGTAAATACTTGCACACATGTGTTATATTTTATCAGACCTACGCGTGCCTTCAGATCATGTGCCATAAAAAAAAGCTGATGTGTGTCTTTATTTTGGAAGTTTACCTCTACCATATAGTAAATTGCCTTAAAAGCAAGTCAGTTGCCTTTAGAAGGCAAGGTAACTAGTCCTTGTCTTCAAACCTCTTGCAATTATTTTTGGTGACAGGTTTGTAACCACGACGTCTTAGTTGTAAGGTGTGTTGTAAGCATAGATAATTGTTACTACTAGTTAAGTGAAATTTTAGAGTGGTTTATTTAAAAAAGCAGATTCAAGGTTTTCCCTTTAATAACATTACTCACATGCATTCTGCAATGCTTTCTCGACAGAAGAGAGTAGGAGAAGCTATGACTGGATCACTCCCATGTGATTGATCATCCATCATGTGCATGTCGAAGAACTCTGGTTAGTTTGGCACTTGGTGTTAATCTTGGCACTTTGCTGGTGTCTGCTTTTGAAAAAATCTTAAGACCAAAATGACTGAGCACATGTCCCAAAGTGGTGAAAGCTGCATTAGACTGCTTCCAGAAAAGTTCTTTTCTGCTTCAAGTGAGGCAAAGACCTAGTACCAGAGAATTATATGAATTTGTCCTTTCTGCCTTTGGGAGTCGTTCAATCCTAGTGTGCAGAGGTGCTCTAGAGGTCAGTAAGGGAGGAGGGGAAATGGGATGTGTATTAGGAAGAGGATGGAGCAGGGATGCTGTTCATGGGGTGTAAGAGAACCTTGGAGAAGGGTGATGGAGATAAAAGTGTCATGGTTGGGTGAAGGGAGAGGAGGTAACAGATTGCTTTGGCGATAAAGGTAGGATGTGTGCTAGAGAGGAGGGCATTAGAAAAATTTGAAATCCAAGGCAAGAAAGGTCAGTTATTCTTTTCTTTGCATTTAAGAGCTCTTCCAGTACCTCTCACCTTACTAACATGCTGAAATCACAGTCAACCAGAGAAAACTGATTGCGTGGTATTCTATTTAAATAGAAATGTCAAGATATAAAGGTTGAATTGAGTGAACAGTGGGCTGACTTAAAGTTCTGGGGATGAATGTGATGACTCAGCAAGTTTTCTTCTGACTCTTCTGGTGCAGTTTACAGCATTGGACCCATTTGGCCAGGTTTAGCCTGTGTTCCCCGGCATGCTCTGCTCTTCCTTAATAACCCGTTTCCCTTGCTAGTACTCCTTGTATATATGTCTTCCTGGCAAGATTGTAAACTGTGAGGGCAGGACTACATCTACTCTACTAACTACTCCATTTCCAGTACAGTGCCTGGCAAAAGGTCAGTGCTAACTAAATGTTGGCAAAAGAAGCAGCATGATACAGATGCTGTAAGAATTAAAGACAGTGTTTATAAAGGACTTCATTCCATTTCTGGTTCTTAGTAGGTGCTGAATAAATGTTTTTATTATTTGTAATAATAGCATGAAAATCTTCTTTCTCTGGTTCTTGTTTTATTGGTTAGAAGAGACCACTGCAGTGAAAAAGCTATAATGATTCAACATCACTGTGTTTGAACAAGTATGTGAGAATGTGTAAACTCTCCTTAAGATGCTTGCTAGAAAGTCCTCATTTCAGAAGAATATAAAGCAACGTGTGCACCCTCTTTTTTTAAAATAAATTTATTTATTTTATTTATTTATTTTTGGCTGCATTGGGTCTTCGTTGCTGTGTGCCGGCTTTCTCTAGCTGTGGCAAGCAGGGGCTACTCTTCATTGCGGTGCATGGGCTTCTCTTCACGGTGGCTTCTCTTGTTGCAGAGCACGAGCTCCAGGCACATGGGCTTCAGTAGTTGTGGCGCACGGGCTCAGTAGTTGTGGCTTGCAGGCTCTAGAGCACAGGCTCAATAGTTGTGGCACACGGGCTTAGTTGCTCCACGGCATGTGGGATCTTCCCAGACCAGGGCTCGAACCCATGTCCCCTGCATCGGCGGCGGATTCTGAACCACTGTGTCACCAGGGAAGCCCTGCACCTTCTTAATGAGCCCTTCCTTCCAACTTCTGGTGGCTGTCTTTTTCCATTATACCTAGTAAGTCAGAAAATCAAACAGTGAAACCAAAAAAGCTAAAACTAACCATGGGAAGTGAAATAAATATTTACACATGGCTTCCATAAGCATGATATATGTTTATACCTTTAGTATGTTTTGATTTGTGTATCCTACCACCTCAAGCTGTAAGCTTTTAGCAGCTGGGATCCTTATCCTGGACATATTTTGTATGTTCTTTATTGTATCTAATGACGATCAGAGTCCACCAATAAATACACCAGACTTAGTAAAGATGCATGCATGGCTAATTCAGCAAGCATTCTTATCTACAAATTTTGTGTCTTTGCTCAGCTGCTGTATCAGTAGACTCGAAGACTTGGCTACAGCTGTCCTGAGAGGCTATCTATAAAAATGCAGGTGTTCAGCATTAGCAAATAGTTCTTATTATATGGATTGACTTTTGGCAGTTAGTAACGATGTTTCCTGAGATTGAAAAATGGTTTTCTACCTTAAACAGTGGTTTCACATTACTGGAATGCCGAATTAAAAAAAAAAAAAAACCCACAAAATTCCTCTCATCAAGTAGTGCTGAGGCTGTTTTTGTTAGTTGTATACATTTCATGATTTGTATGTTTTATAGTAGAATGTAAGCCTTTCTTTTTAACTGTTGTGGTTAGGTTTAGGCCCTTTGCCAAATGAAGCAGACTATGAAGAATTAGGAAGGGTAATGCATCCTAGGGTTCTGTTTCCTTGGCCGGAAGCCAAGGAAAGACCTGGGGCTGGAGATGTGTTCAAGGTTTTAAAAATATTAGGGCATCTTTGTGTTTTACTGTTGTTTTGCATCATCACCTACTAGCAGGTCGCCTTTCATTCCTGTTTACAAGGAGTTCAAAGGCTCTTTGTGATATATCTGTTAACCCTTCCTTTACCTTCACCTGAAGGTCATGACTGGGCAGAATTTAGGACCTTGCTTAAAATGATTTATGGGCAGTTAAGACATCCTCTGTCTGTATTTCCTCTGTTTCCTATATATGTACCTATTGATTAAGCCAGAGGATGTGCTATATGGCTTGGTATCTGTTAACCTCTAGGTCAAAAATACAATACTAGTAAAACACTTAAAGTACAAGGCAGAGACGTTTTCCTTTTGGAATACTGTAGAAAAAATACAGAGGTCATTGGCAGAGGGTTAGTGAAGCGTGCATACAGAATATGAGCTCTTCACTGCTTGCTTGGGGGTTTGCTGAGGCAATACCGTAGAAACCAGTTTAGCTAAACAAATAAACGACAAGATGGTTCTATTGGGTGGGTGGCACTCAGGGACTATAACTGAATTGATCTTAAGGAAGGCTGGTTCTGTTAAATAATTTTCCTTACTTTGGCCACACATCGCTGACGTTTTGGAATCTTTTCAAGGCAGGTAAGCCTTGATATTGAGGAAAACCAAACAAACCAACATCAATTATCTGAAGTAAGCTCTACATTAGCAGACTTGAGTTACGGCCCATGGCAGGAGAATTCAGAAATGTTTCATGTGTAAAGGTTTCCCCTTTATCATCTTACCTTCTCTCTCCTTCAGGTCTTTGCAGCAGAGTGCGTTTCAGGTTTTTGTTCGACATATGAAAGGCTCAGTTTCAAAGGCTTGGGTTTTCACATCCATGTCAATATCACAGATTGAAATGTGACACGCGTACCTGGCTGCATACTTTCTTTAAACCTGAGCCAGTAATACTGCAAATGTGAGGGGAGGCACTCTTTCATCTCACACTTTAAAGTGAAAGGTTTGTTGATGTAACCCAATTTCCAGTCTGCGGAGGTCACCCTGTAATGTAGCGCAATGATGATAAGCCCGTCAATCCTGTTTGATGTTCGAGGTTCCCTTCCCCTGGTTTTTACCCCCACTTTGTTTTGTAAAGTAAGTTTAGTAATAGTGATATTCTGGCTTGCTAACATGTGATGATGTGATTTCCCCTGACGCTCACAGAGTGGTGGTTAAACCGTGCATGTGCTTTGCAAGGATTATGCCCTGGATATAATTAAGAGAGGGATAATAGAAATAAGCATGTTCTTACATACTTTTGAGAATATTCTTGGGAAGGGCAAGTGATCAAATGCAGAGATTCTAACTCTGGTTCCTGGCTCTTCTGTGACCTCTAACAGTAGTGAAAGTTGCTCTGCATTGTAAGCATTCAGTAATCGGTATGAAATCAGTTGGTGGTCTTGGTGCAGTCTCTGATGCAGGTGTGTGGGCATGAACTGAGGGTCAGGGGAAAGAGGGGGATGGACAGGAACCAGTGTTAGGGAGAGGAAGGGCATGAGAGGATGCCTCTGACATGCACAGTTATCCTTGGTGGAACACACGTAACCTAACATCAAAGGCCACACCATTGTTTCTGGTCCTCGTCCTAAGTTAAGAAGTAGAATCGGGGATGAACATGGACCAGAGTGTATTGCCTGGCATACTGGGAGGTCCAAGTTGGTTGGGGATCCGACCAGTGAAATACAGGTTGAAACACATAAAAGAGCCAGTATTTAGCCATTTATAATTTATAAAATTGTATATGATTCAATGTTTTCATTTCACTTGATTTCATGATTCCACCTAATTCTGTCTTCACTAGCCAAATAGGTTTTATCCTTCTGGTTTGGAAATACCCCCTTCACCACCCCTTTCTCATGGAGGGCCAGGGTTACAGTGGGGACAGTCAGTTCTAAGCAGCAGCTGTCTATTGTGACAAACATCTGTTACCTTTGTTGACTGGTCCCTTCTGGGAAGGGGAGACAGAAAGACACATTCAAGCGATAGTGCTGGAGGTCACCCCAGAAGCTCCTTTTATCCTTTTTCCTTCAGTTGAATCATCCTGATGATGATTATTTACCCTTTGGTAAAGATCTCTGTCAGCAGCAATGGCGGTGTTCAGTGTGAACTCTGCTAAGTATAGCCTCTGCTAAGACCAGTGGACATTCGTAGATGAGATGTATGATAGTAGAAAAAGAAATGAGACCAGTACTAATAAAGATCGCTTCCACGTGAGTTGAAACTCTCTGTGTTATTTTCAAGCCCTTGTCGAGGTGCAGGATACCATGATGGATTCCAGTAGTTCCATCTTCACCACTGACTCAGCTGCACAGTTTGGGCAGTCATGTAACTTCTCTAGTTAGCATTTTCCTAGCATAGTAAGCCATTTCAGAGGTTTAGAAACTACAGCGGGAAGTCCTAGGGATCCTCTTGAGTTACCTTTGGATGGCTGCTGGGGAGGGTGAGCCATCCTCATTGGTCCAGCCTGGGTTTTCCACACCTCTTACTTTTCAGCCAGAGCAGCTCTGTCTTTTGTGTTTTATATTCGAAGAAAGAGTTCAGCAACTAAAAGAAAAAAAAAATTTGAAGACCACTGGACCAAATGATCTTTAGGCCTTCTTCTGGCTCACTGAGGAATTAGAATTTTTCCCCTAAATATCAAAATGTACAATCTGACAGTATATGCCAGTACATTGCAAGGAGAGTAATTTTCTTCCTTTTCCAGGCATCCCTACTGAGGCCCATAAAATAGAAACATCTGTCCTTCTGGAAATACTGGGAAGGGAGGAAACTTTCAGAACTTCCTTCCAGACCCTTCCCAAAGGAGAGGGGGACTTATTTGATTGCCTGACTGGGGGAGAGTCACTGACTTCGTGTGGCTCAGCCCCCCTGGGTTTTCTTGCTGTCAGCCCAGTCTGCTTACAGGCGAGGTTTGTTCTTTGCCCCTTGTGGCAACCGGATGGGGTAGGCTGTGACCCTGCATTGGGGAAAACCTGCAGTTTGGGATGGGTATGGGGAAAACCTGCAGTTTGGGATGGGTGCCTGACTGTGACCTCAGGTACTTGCCTGACGCAGCTTTACCGGTAATAAAGCTGACAGACCGATCCTGGTGTGACTCCTGTATCCATTTCTCTGAACCTGTAGGAGTGACGGGAGATGGAGGAAATTTCCTTGGAGAAACTCCAACAAACTAAGTCCTACCTCTTGGCTATTAATTCTAGATTTCCCCAGTAGAGAGCCCATCTCCCCACTGCCCCACCAATCTCTTGACCTGTAGAGCAGTGGCTTCCGTGTCTAGATTAAGAACCTGTCCTGCTATGCACCTCCTCCCTCCTTACTTACTGCCTCTTTTGTTCTGGGCTGTGCCTACACCTGGTGCACAATAATTGCACATTGGGTTAATAAGTCAGTCTCATTACTGACTGCACTCTTCTGTCTTGGTGCCTTGCTTTTCTCACATTGCCTGCAGTTCAATTTAATTCACAGCCTGGTGAACTATCATAGGTGGATCGGGTCTTTACCAGAAAGCAGGGAGTTCAGTCTTGGTTGACAAGAGCAACTGGCTCAAGCACAGTGTTCTGTGCTCAGACATGCAGAACCCTTTCATCTCAGGATCCCTTTCTCTGTTCCGTCACGAGCAGATGTGCCTGCCAGTTGCAAGCTGTCAGGGAAATGTGCCTCCTGGCATGAAGTTTGCAGCTCCAGGAGGAAGCCCCTGCCATCCGTTCCTTTGTCTCTTCACTGAGAGAGCCAGTGGACGCAGGGCTTTTTTTTTGTTAACATCTTTATTGGAGTCTAATTGCTTCACAATGGTGTGTTAGTTTCTGCTGTATAACAAAGTGAATCAACTATACATATACATATATCCCCATTTCCCCTCCCTCTTGCGTCTCTCTCCCACCCTCCCTATCCCACCCCTCTAGGTGGTCACAAAGCACTGAGCTGATCTCCCTGTGCTCTGCGGCTGCTTCCCACTAGCTATCTATTTTACACTTGGTAGTGTATATATGTCCATGCCACTCTCTCACTTCGTCCCAGCTTACCCTATCCCCTCCCCGTGTCCTCAAGTCCATTCTCTACATCTGCATCTCTATTCCTGTCCTGCCCCTAGGTTCTTCAGAACATTTTTTTCTTTTTTAGATTCCATATATATGTGTTAGCATATGGTATTTGCTTTTCTCTTTCTGACTGACTTCACTCTGTATGACAGTCTCTAGGTCCATCCACCTCATTACAAATAACTCAATTTCGTTTCTTTTTATGGCTGAGTAATATTCCATCGTATATGTGTGCCACATCTTCTTTATCCATTCATTGGTCGATGGATACTTAGGTTGCTTCCATGTCCTGGCTATTGTGAACAGAGCTGCAGTGAACATTGTGGTACATGACTCCTTTTGAATTATGGTTTTCTCAGGGTATATGCCCAGTAGTGGGATTGCTGGGTCGTATGGTAGTTCTATTGTTAGTTTTTTAAGGAACCTCCATACTGTTCTCCATAGTGGCTGTGTCAATTTATATTCCCATCAACAGCGCAAGAGGGTTCCCTTTTCTCCACACCCTCTCCAGCATTTATTGTTGGTAGTTACAGTAATCCAGACAGTATGGTACTGGCACAAAACCAGAAATATAGATCAATGGAACAGAATAGAAAGCCCAGAGATAAACCCACGCACATATGGTCACCTTATCTTTGATAAAGGAGGCAAGAATATACAATGGAGAAAAAACTCTTCAATAAATGGTGCTGGGAAAACTGGACAGCTACATGTAAAAGAATGAAATTAGAACACTCCCTAACACCATACACAAAAATAAACTCAAAATGGATTAAAGACCTAAATGTAAGGCCAGACACTATCAAACTCTTAGAGGAAAACATAGGCAGAACACTCTATGACATAAATCACAGCAAGATCCTTTTTGCCCCACCTCCTAGAGAAAGTGAAATAAAAACAAAAATAAACAAATGGGACCTAATGAAACTTAAAAGTTTTTGCACAGCGAAGGAAACCATAAACAAGACGAAAAGACAACCCTCAGAATGGGAGAAAATATTTGCAAACGGAGCAACCGACAAAGGATTAATCTCCAAAATATACAAGCAGCTCATGCAGCTCAATATCAGAAAAACAAACAACCCAATCCAAAAAGGGCAGAAGACCTAAATAGACATTTCTCCAAAGAAGATACACAGATTGCCAACAAACACATGAAAGGATGCTCAACATCAGTAATTATTAGAGAAATGCAAATCAAAACTACAATGAGGTGTCACCTCACACCAGTCAGAATGACACAGGGCTTTTTAATGCATTGGAACCAATGTGAGTCAACCTTGTTCTGGCCGCAGTTGCTACCACATGCTATATGTCCTGCTCCTTTCCGTCTAAGTCACCAAGTCAGCACATACGTTAGTGTAGAGGGACACTGAGGCTCTCACACAGGCTGTGTCTCAACTCTGTGCCTTCCCTCCTATGGTCTCTGCCCAAAGTGCCCTTCCCACCCTCAGGGATCTGGTCAGCAAGACGGGGAGTCATTGATCTGGAGGGCAAGGGAGAAGATGGTCCTGAAGGAACTCCAAGGCCTGGTGCTGTTGACCGTGGCTCTCTTCTCTCTCCTGGTTGCTGTGTGGTGTGGGAGGGCCAGCTGTGTACAAAGGGCCAGGGACTACGTGGCAAGAAAGAAATACTCTCAGGGCTACGTTTCTCGTATACCCCTCCATTCACACCGCATGAGCGTACATCTGTTCAGTGGAACACAAAGGAGACCATCCATCCCAAGATTTTTCCCACCCTCACATCCCTCAAACACTGTGATTTATCTCCTGCCGAGAGGCACTGCCTTTCCACCATCTCATTTAAAATGCAAGCCCCTGATAAAGTGCAGGCATGTGGTCCGGTCCAGGCTGGATCCAGATCAGAGGAGGCAGATCTGGGGTCTGGAATCCTGGCAGGGCGTCTCTAGGTCAGTTCAGTCAGCATGAGGGGAAACCCAGCGGGATCCAAGGGTAGACCTCAGTGGGCTGCAGGGCCTCCACCTCGGTGAGGAGGAGTGGGTGGGAGGTCAGTCCCCCAGGCCACCAAGCTGGCGTTCAGGCCAAGGCTCTGGTCGAGGTGGGAACTGTCGCACAAGGTCTGGGCAGTTCTGGCATGGACCAGCTTTCACGTTTTCATCTTGAGCTCAGACCCCCCCATCTCAGTTCTAGATGTGTATGTCTAACTGCCTCCTTCATTTCCCTGTGGATACTAGGTTTCCAGGTATTTCAAATATCACATTTGGAAAACTCAGCTGTCATCCCTATTTTCAACTCCATCACCAGCAGCCCCCCAAGAAGATTTTCTCCAAGTCTGTCCTCCCCTCAGTCAGTGGCCCTACCATCCAGCCATTTTGCTCAAGCAAGAATCCAGCAGTGCCCATTGGTTCCTTCCTCTTCCCAATGTACAAAGGAGTAGCAAGCTCTGTCATTTTTTGCCCAGCCTAAAGCTCAAATGCATCCATTTCTTTGCCACCACACTAGTTGGAGGCTTAATTACACTTCATATGGAACTTAATCTCCTTATTGGTCCCCTCATTTCCACTCCTTTCTATTTTCTGTCTATATTCTGGAAAGTAGTCAATCTTCTAAAAATATAATTTGAATAACCGTTTAACTGTTGTTCCCTTGCTTAAAACCTATCAGTGCCTTCTTCTTACAGTCAAAACAGAATCAAAATGTATTTCTAACTGTGCCCCACGAGACCAAACTCTGAGATCTGGCCTCTGTTTATCTAACCCATACCCATATCTTTCTTCCTTGCCCTGAACCGCTAGGCTGGTTTCATTTCTATTATTTGAACTCATCTGTTGCTTTCCCATTCAGGACCCTGAGCCAACATTCCCTAACCTCTCCCGACCCCAACACTTTGCCTAGCTTGTTCCTCTCATCATTGAGGTTTTTATTTCATTGTCACCTCCTTCAAGAGGCCTTCCGTCTTCCCCAGCCTAGCTGGGTCACCTCTTTCTGTTTTTTTTTCCCTTTCTTTGCACCCTGTTATTTCCTTCGAGCTGCTCATCACCATGCGTAATTCTGTATTCGTTTAGCACTTTCATTCACTCAGCTCCGGGAGGGCAGGTGCTATTTTGTTCAGTATCTCATACAGGTCCTTGTATTCTGTGAATGTTTGTTACATGATTGAATTATTTAACCCGGAGTGGGTCAGGGTGAGGAAGGTGGTGGTGCTGACTCCGAAACTGAGCATCTCTGCCTCTGCTAGTGCAGTGAGCAAACGCCAGACTGCCCTGCTCCTGCGGAGAGTGCTCTGAGCACACCAGTCAGCAGGCCGGGCGGGGCTGAGGTCCCAGGCCTTCAGCACCTGCAGTTTGACAGGGCAAGGCAGGAACAGATAGGAAATGGTAATATCAGGGCCTTCAAGCACCTTCTGTGGCCTGTTTCGCTAGGGGCTGGACAAGTAACTGAAAGTCTATAACATTAAATCATTAGAAGATCAAGGCACTTGAAGGATATCAAATAATACTGGGAGATGTATCCGACTTAACCTGTGTGTTTGCTAGGGGAGGGGCGGGGGGACCTGTACAATCACTTTAGGACCTCTATGTCTTGTGTGTCATTAAAGTCATCATACTGCATTTTAGGGAAATACACTCAATTAGGATATACGTGTGGACTATCTAGAAGATTCAGTATTACTACCACCACTTCTATTCCTACTAACACTATCAGATATACCTTATGAAACTGCTGGCCCAGTTGTAGATGGAAAGCCACTGACCTGTCATGTTTGTTGAATATATTAGGAAAAACTTTGCTAAAATAATGTTCTGATGTCCTAAATAGCGTCCTATTCTATTTCCAGCTTAGAGGTTAGGACTCTGAGACGCAGAGAGGTTAGGTTATTTGCCCAAGTTCACACTGTCAGGAAGTACCATATTCTGACTGTAAACCCTGGTTATTTGCTGTGTGATCTCAACATTGCTTGTAAATTTACAACCACTCCACATCCCATCCAGTCCTGGAGGTTCATTAAATTCCTTCAAAAAACACGCAAGCATATCCACAGCCATCTGAAGATGGTTATGAAAAATATACTTTACTTTTCCTGTTAAAAAGAAAAACAGATTAAGAAAGTCTAAAAAAATTATTCTAACTGTAAGAAAATATTGAAAGTATAGCAAATTATGAAGATGATAAAAAAATTACCTCTCATCCTACCAACCTGTGTTGACCACTATTAATATTTTAGTGCATTTCCTCTAAGGTATTTTTCTATGTATATATATATGTACATAGATGATTTGAAGTTATTATATCTCTTTACCTACTTAACTATTTATATTTTAATATACTTTATATCATATCACTAACATTTTCTCACATATTAATTATTCTTCCATAATCTGATTTTTAGTAGGATTTTTTTTAACTTTTAATTTTATATTGGAGTCTAGTTGATTAACAATGTTGTGTTAGTTTCAGATGTACAGCAAAGTGATTCGGTTATACATATACATGTATCTATTCTTTTTCAAATTCTTTTCCCATTTAGGTTGTTACATAATATTGAGCAGAGTTCCCTGTGCTGTACAGTAGGTCCTTGTCGGTTATCCATTTTAAATATAGCCGTGTGTACCTGTCAATCCCAGACTCCCTAACTATCCCTCCTCCCCAACCCTTACCCCCTGGTAACCATAAATTCCTTCTCTAAGTCTGTGAGTCTGTTTATGTTTTGTAACTAAGACAACCCCCAGAATGGGAGAAAATATTTGCATATTTAGTAGGTTTTGAATATTTTATTATATGAATATATGCTAATTTGGCTATCTCCTTATTGTCACATATTCTAATTGTTTCTGATTACTTTTAGGTGTGCTTTTGTAAATAGCACATAGCTGCTCTGGGTTGAACTGTCCCCTAAAAGATATGTTGAATTCCTAACCCTTGGTACCTGTGAATGTGACCTCCTTTGGAAATAAGATCTTTAGACATACTAGAGTTAAGATGAAGTCATACTAGATTAGGTTGGCCCTAAATCTAATGATTAGTGTCCTTATAAAGAGAGAGAGATTTAGAAACAGAGTCACATGCACAGAGGAAAGATGCCCACCTGGAGATGGGGGCAGGGATCAGGGAGCTGCAACTACAAGACGGGGAGGCCGAGGAGTGCAGGCAGCCACCAGAAGCTAGAGAGACGCAAGGGTGGACTCTTTCTAGACAGTGCTCACCCTGTGCTGGCCTCCAGAACTGTGACGGAATGCACTTCTGTTGTAGTAAGGCACCCAGTTTGTGGCAATTTACTTCAGCAGCCCTAGGAAATGAATACAGTAGTAATATTTTGTTTTTTGACTGAATTTGAAAAACATTTTCCTTAAAAAAGTTGGAGGGCTTAATCTAATTTTCATTTGTTACTATCATTAATATATTTAGTCTAATGTCTTTGATTTATTTGATGTTTTTATATGCTTCCTGTCCTACATTTTTGGGGGGGGTCTTTTTATTTGCTTCTGTCTTCTCCAGTGTTTTGAAATATCTATATTCTATTACCTTTACAATTTTCCAAACCATTCTTGACCTACATTTTTCAAATTGTCAGAATTCAGATTGAAACAACAGTATTTGAGTTGCCTATACTTGAGATTAGGAGTTGAGCAAATTTACTTTTTCCCTTTTCCATTGTTAGCCCTTAAAATAGAGTGACAATACCTCACATTTACTGAGTAAGTAACGTGCTCTAGTGCTATACGTGTAATAGCATATCTCTGCTTTACAGGGGAGGAGACTGCAGCGTTGAGAGATTATGGAGTTTTCCCAAGGTCATTAGGTGTCCTTCCTGGAGCCATCACGCAGACAAGTGTCTTCTACTCCTGGAGCTATGTTCTCTGCCCCTGTGCTATCAGGCCTTCCAAATAAATTCTGAGGTTTTAGACCTAATTAGATTTAGACCTAGATTAGACCTGATGTTCTACATTAATTATATCTTCTATTTTAAGATTTTATTGTACATTTTATTTTAGTATCAAAGATAGGTTGATTGATGTATTAATTAATGGGTTAGTCTGTGTAGCCCATGGTCAGAGACTTGATGGGCTTGTATTAAGTGCTTGCTGAGATCAGAGGTGACTCCTGTCTCAAGAGCAAGACTCATTTTCTGTTACTTAAAACTAGGCCATATGGTAGAAATTTCAGAACACGAAGTGACCCAGAGACCAGTCAAAGATTTACTTTCTATCTTCTTATTCTTTGCTCAGTATCAACTTGTTATATATTGGTTACCTACTGCTGCAGAACAAATTACCCAACACTTTGTGGTTCAACACGTTATTGACCAGGGGACTTTTGCAGAAACTAATGCCTGTGGCCATAATACGTCTCCAGTGAAAAATGTGTTAAAACAACAATCATTTCTTATTGCAGTTCTTGTGTCAGGAATCTGGGCATAGTCTAATTGGTGCCTCTAGCTCAAGGACTTTCACAAGACTGCAGTTGACACGCTAGTCAGGGCTACATTCTCATCTGAAGGCTACTGGTGGGCTGAGTTTTGTTGTCAGGGTTGATTTCCTCATAAATTGTTGGATTGAGGGTCTGAATTTCTCATAGGCTCTTGGATGGTGGCCTGTCTCAGTTCCTTGCCAGTGGTCTTCTCAACTGCGCAGGTTACAACATCGCAGCAGGAATCCTCAGGGAGGGAGAAAATGGGAGATCCCAAGACAGAAGCCAAGTCTTTTGTAACTTAATCTTGGAGGTATCATTCTGCTACCTCTGTCACATTTAATGCATTGGAAAGGCATAACTAAATTCAATCTATGTTCAAGGAGAGGCGATTCCACAAAAGCACATATACCAGGAGATGGGGATCATCAGAGGCCATCTTAGAGGTTTCCTACCACATCTTGGTTTTAGCTCTCTGCTCATAGATAATGTTTTAAAATTATACTTTTGAGGAAGTCTGAATCACCTGAGATCTTTTACAGGAAGCTGAGGGTTTAGACTGCTGTTGGGCATATGCTTCTGGGGGAAATGTTCTGCTTCCTCTTATAACCTGTTTCTGGCAGAAATGGTTAGCAGGGATTACATGGACATGTTTTAACCAAATATTAGCAATAAATTAGGTGTTCCTCCAGTGTCATTTTGTATTTAACATCGCAAAGGATATTGCTAAGAGTGATCAAAATTTGTTGCTTTGTATTCCTGAACTTGGAGTTTTTGTCACCTAATTTTTACTTTAAAAATGTTATCAGGATGTGCCTAGGCATGGAATTTTTCATCTGTTTTCCTGTGAACTATAAACTGTCACCCATTGCAATCTGGTTACACAGGTCTTTCTTCATCTCAAGGAAACCTTATCTTCTTATATCTTTGATTATTGCTGCTTTTCTTTCATTTCATCCTTTTTTTCAGAAACACCTTTCAGCCTCAAGTTGGCTTTATAATTTTGATCATCTGTAGCTCTCATTTCCTTCTTTCTGCTTGGTTTTTTCCTTTGTACTAAAAAAACTTCAATGCCCACCACCACATAATTTATTTGAGTTTTTTGTGTCATTGCTTCTGCCCTACCCTCAGTGCCAATTTAAATATTATTTTAATTTTATATGTGATTTTAGTGTCCTTGCGATATTTTTTCATTTTGTTGCTACCCTTTTAATTTTGTCCTTTTATCTTTTTATTTTAGCCTGTTGTTTCCTTAAGATTATTTGTTCCTATTCATAGTTGTCTTCTTGTCTTCCATTGAGGAAATCAAACATTTTCTTGAAATTTCTTCTCAGCCTAGAAATCAATGTTATGAAGTGTTTTGTTCTTTCCTATCTCGTGGGTACTATTGTTTTCCTCCCTTTTTCTGAAAATTATTTTCTCCATATTGGTTTTCCTCTCACTTATTTTCAAACAAGGGTCATGACTCAGTATTTTTCAGTGAACAAGACAACTAGAATTTCCTTTATATACCCCGAGACCAAATTGATTTCTTAGTTGTGCACATGGAGGGCAGGTTTATGTATTTGTCTCCCATTTCATAACAGGCTTAAATTATAATGAACCTCTGTCCCATCGAAGGAACAGCTGGCTTCTTCCCTGCCTTCTTTTTCTGGTTTTATGAATTGATTAAATACATGAAACACTATAACATTTGTGATCCCAGAGTTGTGTCTATACCTGTGTTCCAAAATTTACAATTCTACCTCTAGACCTTCTCCCCCTATGTTTACTACCATGGCTTTCTGGTTTTCAGTCTCTGGCTGCAGTAGAATATTGGGGAGATGTTAGGGAGATAGGCATATCTCACTCTAGCTCGACTATCTTCTAATTATTGCCCGTTTTCTTAGATTTGGACATTGTCTCTTGATACTGGTTTTAGGTGTATTTTTACTTTTGCTATGTTTTCATGGAAATAAGTTAGGGGAATTGCACTAGTGGCTGCTACCAAACATTGTTTTGAAAGAAAAATCTGTATTGATATAATAATACTAGCCTCTTCAATGCGTTTGCTACAGTGCTGCCTACAGCTCTTAATAAAAGGCATAGATCATGTCATCCTCTTCTTAAAGCCCCTGAATGTTCTTTCTATCCAAACTCCTTGTCATGGAATATTTGATCTTCTTCAAAATCTCATATCTGCCCGAGTCTCCAGCCTCATTCGTCACGCTGTACTCCAACCCTCTTTGCTTTGACTGGTGTTTTTCCCTCTGCTTATTATGTCCTTTCATTCAAGTTTGTCTTGAAAATGCTTGTTCAAGACTCAGCTCCAGCTTCGTTTCCATGAAGAGGAGACATAGTAATTCCATCTTTGTGCATGAGTTGGTTTCGGCACCTCTATCTCCTCATTACTTTTACTTGATCGTGGCTTGGCAGAGGAGGTTTCTAGTTTACCTCTGTAATCCCAGAAACTGGTATAGCACCCGGTACATATTAAATGCATTAAAAAATTGTTGCTGATTCAAAGAAATCTTGGATATGTAAATAAATTTCCTCTCACTCCCAGTAAAATAAAAAGAGAGATAAATATGGGGGCTAGTTCCTCTCTTTAGTTCTTCTTATCTCTTAAGGATTTACAATCCAATTCTTGAGGTTTTGTTGTTGTTGTTGACTAAAATTGAAACCTCTGATCCTCTTTAAAAAAGAAAAACATAAACTGCATTGTGACTTTATTGTCCATTACCTCCTCTTTCTTTTTTTTTTTATAAATTTTTATTGGAGTCTAGTTGCTTAACAATGTTGTGTTAGTTTCTACTGTACAGGAAAGTGAATCAGCTATATGTATACATATATCCCCTCTTTCTTGGATTTCCTTCCCATTTAGGTCACCACAGAGCACTGAGTAGAGTTCCCTGTGCTATACAGTAGGTTCTCATTAGTTTATCTATTTTATACATAGTATCAATAGTGTATACATGTCAATCCCAATCTCCCAATTCATCCTACCCCGCCTTACCCCAACTTGGTGTCCATACATTTGTTCTCTACATCTCCTCTTCGTAATAGTTGGCTACATCAACCTTCCTGTTGGGCTCAGTGGCTTAAGATGGTAGCTGACTCATGAATGGACAGTCCTTGAGCCTATTTAAAAGGCTGAATTCAATCACCTCTCTCCTTTCCCCTCACCTTCAGCTCCTATTCCACTCCTTTCCAGGATTGTTTATGGTTTCAACAACCGGGATAATCTGGGAGTCGCCTGATCCGTTGCATGTATTCCTAATGTTGGCCCAGCTAGGCTCTAAATCTCGGGGGAAATGCTTTACCACTTTGGGTGTCCCACTTTTAACCTCTGAAAAACAGGTTGACCTGGTTCACTCGGTTGTTTCACGTGAAATCTGACTATTAAGTGGCAGAAAATTAGTGTTGCTTTTCCCTTCCCGAATGCTATAATTAGCTTCTGTGGAAATGATTTAGTTGTCACTACCAGTATTATGGACTCCTGTGTGACACAGTAGCAAGTACACATCAGCTGTTAAGAAACAAAGATCTTGCTTTCCTACTGGAGACATATGGTTAAAACCACCACCACCACAATTACAAAAAGTACCAAAAGGATATTTTGCACCCACAGAAAAAATTCAAGAGAATTAGTTTAAGCAGTATATCCCTGACTTTTCCTTGAAGTATCACGGTCTCTTAAACACTGAAGAACACTGATTGGATGTTTTAAAATTTGATGCTAAGATACCAGTCACTTCAGCAACACGGAGATGGATAGAGTGCATTAGGGAGTGAGAAGTAGTCTTTTGCTGTTGTCACTTATGAGAATGAAAAGTATAAGAAGAGCTCAGGCAAAGAAGAAAAAAATTCATTTCTAATTGCAGTGCAGCCCACAAGCTTGCACGTCCTATAACGAGAAAGCTCCCTGTTAGCTGCCAAAATCTGCCATCCAATCTGTCTGGTAGTTGATTTCATTATTACATTTTGATGTGCCCTTGACAAGCTTTAGCACACAAAAACTCAACACCTCCTCCGGAGCCCCTTCGGTACCAGAAAGATCAGGGAGGGATGACAAAGGCCTGGGCTTGGCTCTTTATTATTCACATAGCTGGAATGTTTATAAACAGAACAGAGTGTAAGGAGAGCAAATGCTCAACCACATCAAGCGGCTCCCTTCTCTCGCATGTCATTTAAGTCTCGACTCCATCTCGTCCCGCACTCTGTGCATCATACACACAAAGACCGAGTCTGAGTGCCTGAGAACTGTCCTTAGGGGTTTCAAAATGTGGACAAACATCTCTCTTTTCTTTTGATACTTCGGATGCATTGTTCCACCACTTTGGGTCGGTAGCATCTGGTGTTTTTGATACCATCTTGACTTGTCACCCTGATCTCCTTGGTCCCAGCAACAGCACTGGGTCACTCTCAGTCCCCGAACTCATCCTCGTTGCTCCTGCACCTGGACTCAAGTGGGGAAAATAGAAAGGATTCAAGATTACTATTAATTTCATGAAATG
The DNA here is from genome assembly GCF_964165515.1 of Mesoplodon bidens. Taxonomy (NCBI): domain Eukaryota; kingdom Metazoa; phylum Chordata; class Mammalia; order Artiodactyla; family Ziphiidae; genus Mesoplodon; species Mesoplodon bidens. The sequence continues at coordinate 17,392,018 of NC_138166.1, forward strand.
TATTATCAACCTCAGAAAAACTTAAGGGAAAGGCAATAAAAACGACCCATGTCACGAGGCCTTCACAAATATGGTTATATCCTTGACCTTTCTCTCTTTTCCATTCACTGGTGTTAATGTGATATACATGTTCTGGTTGAGTTTCATTTGAAAGAGCATAACCTGCTCCTCAAGAGTAAAACATTGCTTTTCAGCATCTTTCTTAGCTACACTAAACTTCTTCACTGCAAAGCAGAATTCCGTCCTCCACGCTGGGCAAAGTATTCGTTTGCCACCTTGTCCACTTGTAACCCCGAATGTTCGAAAGAGATGGATTACAAAGGCAGTTCCAAGATGTATTGTAACCCCAGGGCCCTGAGATGGCCTTGATTTTTGGTGAATCAAAAATTGTTATATGCCACTATGGACAATTTTTGGTGGGTTGGGGGTAGGCAGTGGAGAAAGCATAAAGGTACAATTTGCTAGTCATAAAAATACATGTCAGGGGATACATTCCATGAAATGCCTTTCACTACAGTGATAAACTTTTCTGAGATATCCAAAGGCAAATACTTTGAAAACTATGTGTGTGTTTCATTTCTTGTATTCTTTTGGGCTATGCTACTGAAATTTTAAGACATAGGGAACATATAACCTCCTGTCTCATTGTATTTGCCAAAAAATGTATTGCTTTTAGAAAAATAATTTAATAAAGAATAGAGGAAAGAGAGAAAGGGAGAGTCAAGAGAGTTAACTTTTGTGGAATACTTTTTATAGCCACGTAGTCCCATAATCATTAGGTGTTTTACATATGCTATATGATTTAATGTAATAACCAGAACAGAGATCTCTTCAAGATAGGAATTATTCCCATTTCCCAGATAAGGAAAAGATAAAGATAGATTAAGTAACATTCCCAAAGTCACACAGCTAATAAAATTAAAATCTAGGTCAGTCTGATGCCAAAACCATGCTTCTGCTCACAGCATCTTTTCATTTTTAAAAGAGACAAGATGTCTGAACACCTAGATTTGACCCTAATATACAAAAACTCCCAGACAAATTGTGCACCTCAAAGGGCCATTTGAAAATTTGCCTTTGTTGATCAACAACTGATAGAAACCTCTTATGGATAGAGTACTAATGATTCTTGTTGAAATGATAAACAAATATTATTCACTAGCACAGGAGACCTGTTTGCATTTGAGATAAGCTGGAATTCCTAGGTTACTCTTTCTTGTTTTAAAAATATAATTAAACCAACTGTCCTAAGAAAACTCTTCCTTCTGTTCCACGTATAACCAGTTCCAGATGTGAAACTGCTTCCCTACGATAATTGGTTAGTGTTTTACTTTGACTGGTTTGATTTATCTTAAAACCTACTCCTCTCTCAAACTCATTTAGATGCTCGTTTCCAGCCTGAAATCAAATTTGGACCCTCAAGTGAGGAATGTCTGCAAACTGAAAATTCCAATTTAATTCACACACTGCCCTCAAAACATTAGAACGTGAAGGTAAGGAAAGTAATGGTGATCTCCCAGGGACCAAAGATCCAACCCTACTCTGGTGTGTTCCTGTGGCTTATCCACTCTTCCAGGCGAGACCCTCGATGGGGGCTTTCTTGGCTTGGAGTCATTTTGCTGCAGTTAACATTTAGTTCACACATCATTAGGCAAAGCCCCGGTTACAAAGATACACTGCTCTTGTCATTGCAGAAGTATGCTGCATGCACCTGCAGGTTGAAGTTTTTGTTGAGGGAATAGACTAAAATGAATGAAAAGATTGAAACCATTTACTTCTTTGTGACTCCACCTGCTGTGGTATATTTTTGTTGGACGGGATAACCAGAGGTGTGTTTATGGCTTTAGGGAAAGGATGCATTAGGGGTTACATGGTTTTAAGGCTATTTTTTTTCTTTAAAGCTATAAATCAATTTTCCATGAAAATAGTTATATGTATATGTATAACTGTTATAGACTTGTGTGTGTGTCTGTGTGTGTCTGTGTGTGTGTGTTTATCATGCTTTTTCTCCCCTTTGCTGAGTCAGGAAGGGACCATTTCCATTGTTGTTGTCAGCCCAGGAATAATTTGGTCATGGTAGTACTATGTCAGTACTGTATCTGTTCTGTATTTGACATTGACAACAAGGTTAGAATAAAAACTATCCTACCATTTATATAAATGTCCAGTTATCAAATTCTGCTTTAAGTGTCTCTCAGGACTGCATATTCTATATCAAGTGTTCAATTAGGCCCTAGTACATTTTAATTAGTAATCTCATGAAGTAGATTTTCATAATCCCCACTTTCCAGAGGAAGGAACTAAGGTCAAAGAGGATAGGTGACTTGTAAAGCTCTTGTAGCTCTTAAGTGATAGAGCTGGGATGAGATCCTCGGTCTATTAACAACAAACCCAGTGACCTACTGCACAACACCACCACTATTCAAAATTCTAAAGCCCCAAATGGCAGTCAAACACATTGTCCCTCTATTAGTATGTATCAAGTCTTCAGTTAACCCATACACTTCTATCTATTGACTTCTACGTACTTCTTCTATATGGTATTTCTGTATTAACCTCTGAATAGTTACAAGTCAGAATGACTATATGATGTATCACCTCTATATTGAGGAATCTCAACTCATTGAGATGGAAACAGAAAATGGTCTTGATTTTTACAAGCTGTTCTGTTGGACCCCTCTCCTACTTTCCCATCTCTTAACATCATACTGGAATGACTCCAAATATTTCCAGTTTTTTTAAATATTAGTCTAACGCCATACTCAATTTAAAGCCTTGTCTTTCTCCTGTCACAGGCTAGACTTCTCCTTTAGAGTGGAACGGTGTGATTTACCTTCTTCCCACCCTCTTCTAGACTTAGATCCTTATCTGTTGGGGTCATGCAGGAGGAATAGCAGAGGCAGATATCTTATATTTTTTTAAGCTTTATTGGGGTATAATTGACAAATAAATTTGTAATTTATTTAAAGTGTACAACATGACGATTTGAGATATGTATACACACACACATTGTGCAAGGATTCCCACTGTGGAATTAATTCACACATCCATCACCTCACATATTTACTTTTTTCTCTCTTGGCTATGGGTGTGGGGCATACCTATCTCTCCTTCTCCCTAGATATGCTGTACTCCTCATAAAACCGGCATTCAACTCCCACCTTTTCTTAGTTCTCTCCTTACATGAGCTAGGAAGGGGGTATGGGATCATGGTTGGTGTGTGGTAGGGACACTGCATCCTAGTAAATTTTTGAAGAGGTCTCTGGGTCCAATTATGAGACACATGTTAGATACATATTGGTCAAAGTAACAATAGCTGCTGTAGTAAATAAACCCTGAAACTTTAGGGGCTTATTCAGCATAAATTTATATTGTTCTCACATAAAGTCTCCTTATCAGAAGACTTGCTGTATATAGTCCTTCAGGCTGAGAAAGGCTCTGCCGTATTTAATAGGAGGCCTGCAGTGTCACCATGACCTTTACATTCAACCAGTGAACGGGATAAGACTGAAAGCACGGGAAAGAAGTATTTGTGGGTCAGGCCTGCAGTGACATGCATCACTCCTGTTCATATTGTCCAGAACTTAGCTGCACCTATTTCATGCCTCCATCTAATTTCACAGGGTTGGGGTGAGGGGAGGTATCTGGGACATGTAGTCCCAGGTTAGGAAGCTGCTTCTCATCCTACAATAAGAAAGGAGAGTATGAACCTTCGGTAGACAGCTAGTCATTGCTGTCATAGGACGGCATTCACAAATCTAACATGGCACACACATGTGAAGCAGGATACCTGTGAGCAGAGCACAGCCGGATGTTCTGGGAAAGAGCCCCCCCCCGCCGTAGGTATTGGACCACATTCCCTGGGCTGTAGTATCTGGCAGCCACAGGCCTCCTGGGCTTGCCCGTCACTGAGTGCACACACCCAAGACCGGTCCCATCAGCCCTCACGTCCTCAGTCTCCTTCAGAACTCCCCACCTTCCACCTCTGCCACTGCTCTGTGACGTCTCAGTCTCGTCCCACTTGCCACACTCTGCTCCCTCACTCTCCTGACTTCCCCATCGTGATCTCTCATCATCAACTTCCCCACAGTCTCAGCCTTTGCTTGGAAAGTTCCCTTCCCTTTCTTGCTCTGACTAGAACCCAACCTGGCTGTCTCCTGAGCACACTGCCTCTCTTCCAAGGCCTGTCCAACGATAGCTCTGATTTCTGCCTACTCCACATATAGCCGGGCTAGAAGTCCAGGTAGGTATCACCTTTGTCTGTCTTCTGCTTCTAAATTGTCTTTCCCTCTTCTGTCTTTGACGTGCATGTCATCAGACTTTATTACTCTTAGCCCTTTCTCTTGTCATCTGTTGGCCTCCTGGCCCCTCTTACCTATTGAAGATGTCAGCATTTGGGTCATTGTCTCACTCGTGACCACTTTTCCTTTTATTTTTAGCAGTTTCCACACCCAAACAGATAATTCAAACAACACGCAGGGTTCTCTGTTCTTTGATCTCTTTGGCTTCCATGATCTCTACCATCACCTGTTGGCACCTCACTCAGGCAGTGATATCCTAGAGGTTGTACCACTTCAGAAAACTTGATTTCATAAAAACAACCCAGAATGACCATCACCTCCTGTGTTTCTAGCTCACTCCCTCAGTTCTCCCTGAGAACTCTCCCACTAACATTTCAACTGTGTCTCTTTTCAGCTGTTCCTTATGCTCCTTGTGCCTTCACTTCTCTGCCTACTGGCGGGATTCCATTGCCCAGCAGTATGACATTTCTTGCAATCTCATGTTCCTTACTTCTCTCTCCTTTCATTGTATTTGACTGGCAAAACCCCAAGTCTGGGTAAATCCAACTGTCTACTTATGTCACAACTGTATCTGTGAAGCTGAACATGGCTAGTGAGAAAACATGCAACTTCACTGACCAGACTCACTTCAAATTTATGACCAAAAATCTCACATGAGCAGTAGTCTTGGTTTCCATACATAGAAAACAGGAAAACTTTAGTACTTTAAGTGACATTAATAAAACTTCAGCATCATGTCCAAACAATGGCAAAACATTAGCATACCAGGGTCTCTCCAATACTGCAGCAAAGAATCACTGCCCTGTTTCATAAAGATACAGAACCGGTCGATGTTATTGCTTCCGTTTGTTTACTTTTTAATTAAGGATAATTCTTTTAAAAATAACATTTCTTTCCACTTATTAATATAATACATACATATTTCAAAAAATATTGAAAAATTTGTGAAAAAAGAAAGTTATGTAAAAGTATTATTTTTAAAGTCATCAAGAGAAAAGTATTTCTGACCTTTTGGTACAGTGAATTTATATGTGTTTGGTTACTTAAAGGTCCTCCTCCCATCTAGCTCTCTTAGAGGAGACCCTCTGTGAGTGGGGTGGTCTCTTGTACATGTGTTCTTAAATTAATCCATACCACATCCATGACCAGTAGTCCATTTCTAGCATTCTGCCCACTAGCTGGTTATGCCTCAGGTAGATGCAAGGCCATTCATCTTGGAATACAGCAGGGCTTCAATTCCGCTCAGTCTTAAGCATATGGAGCATATCAGGTAGGACCTTGCTATTCAAAGTGTGATCCATGGGCCAACAGTATGACCATCAGTTGGAGGTTCATTAGAAATGCAAATAATCAATCCCCACCCATTTTGGATGAAAACTGTGTCTCACCAAAATTCTTATATGAAATCCTAACCCCCAGAACATCAGACTGTGACCTTATTTGGAATAGAGTCTTTACAGAGGTAATCAAGTCCAAATCAGGTAATTAAGGTAGGTCCTAATCTAATATGACTGGTATCCTAATAATAGGGGAGATTTGGACACAGAGAGACATGCATAGAGGAAAGATGCTGCCTACAAGCCAGGCAGAGAGGCCTGGAACAGATCCTTTCCTCAGAGTCCTTGGGAGGAACCAACCCTACCAACCCCTTGATTTTTGACTTCTAGATGCCAGAATTTGAATACATTTCTTTTTTAAAGCCACTCAGCTGTGGTACTTTGTTATAGTAGCCCTAGCAAACTAATACTCACTGTAGAGCCATGAATAAGAATCTGCATTTTAAGAAAATCATCAAGTGATTTTTTTATGCATGTTAAATTTTGGAAATATGGAGTTAGAATGCTTTCAAGAGCAAGTAAGGGAAAACCTAACTCAGTAGTCGTCAACAATAAAGAGGATTGATTATAGTGGTTCTCAGCCTTGGAGGAGTGTTAGAATCATCTGGGGAGCTTTTAAAAAATATAAATGCCAGGGGCTTAGCTCAGAACACTTAAACAGGATGGGTCTCAGGTATCCATAAGCTTCCCAGAGGAATCTAATGGACAGCCAGGGATGAGAACTACTGATTTATTGACTTAAGTAACTGAAAATCCTGCACAGTGTGGGCCCTGGGTGTGGTGAATCAGGGCTTGGACTTTGAGTCTCTGTTCTCCATATGTTTGTTTTGTCCTCAGAAGACTTTCTTCAAGGTCACAGAGCTGCTGCCGGCAGCAATTATGGCTGCATGTTTCCTAAGTCATCTTCAGAGGAGAAGGAGGGTGCTTTGCTTTAGTCTGACTGGGCCAATTAGGACATTTCTAATAAACTATAGCTAAGGCCTGAGAGTCACTAGGTGCTGAAAGGTTTAAGACTGGCTTATGTGCCTGTTCCCAAATCTTTAATGCGGATAAGGGCAGAGGGGCACCTGAAAATGGCTTAGGCTAAAGGAGGCTAACCTCTGAAGCTAAAGGTGGGATTATTCCCTTCCAAACTGCTGGGCTTTTGCAGAGTAGGAGAGGGTTATGTGAAATGTCTTGGACTTAATAATTCAATTCATTTTAACGTTCCATATGCTGATAAATACATAAATACAGTAAAAAGGAAAGAAGGAAGGGAGGGAGGAGAGGAAAGGGTTTTCCTGAAAGAGAGTAAATAAAGCCAGCTAACACAGAAGGTTTAAATAAGATCCAGAATTTCATAACATAATACTCAAATTGCACAGGTTTTAATCACTCATCATACCAAGAACTAGGGATATCTCAAGGTTAATGAAAAAAGACAATCAGTAGATGCCAAAACTGAGATGACAGAGATGCTGGAATTACCTGACAAATATTTTAAAGCAGCCATAATTAAAATGCTTGAACTAGCTATTATGAAATGCTTGAAACGAAAGAAAAAGAAAGTCTAAGCAAAGGTGTGGAAAGTCTCAGCAAAGATATAGAAGATATAAAAAAGAACCCAGTGGACATTTTGGAACTAAAAATAATAAAATATTTTTTTTAAAAAACCCTTAGTGGATGGAGTCAACAGCAGAGTGGAGGGGCCAGAGAAAAAAATCAATAAACTTTAAGATGGAATGTTAGAAATCACCTCATATGAAAAACAGAGAGAAAATAGACTGGAAAAAAAAAGTGAACAGAGCCTCAGGGACCTGTGGGATTTAACACTCCTGTTATTGGCATCCTGGAAGTACAGAATAAAAAGGGTGAGGCTGAAAAAGTACTGGAAGAAATAATAACTAAAAACTTCCCAGATTTGGTGAGAGACATAAATGTAGAGATTTAAGAAGTTAAGCAAATCTTGAAGAACAAAAACAAAGAAATCCATGCCAAACACATCATAATTCTGAAAACTAAAGACATAGAAAAAAATCTTCAAAGCAACCATAAAATAATGACACCTCACCTATAGAGAAAAAAACAATTCAAATGTCAGAAGATTTCTCATCAGAAGTCATAGACGCCAAGAAAGAATTGGCACAATAATTTTCAAGTGCTAAAAGAAAAGAATTGTCAACCCAGAACCTCCTATAAATCCTTCAGGAATGAAGGGAAAATAGAGACATCTTCAGCTGAAAAAACCTAAGAGAAATTTGTCACTAACAGACCTACCCTAAAATAATAACTAAAGGAAACTCTCTAAATAAAAATGAAAGTTGGAGGAGGGGGGAGGAGAAATCTTGGAACATAAGGAAGGAAGAAAGAACATGGTAAGTAAAAATAGGGGTAAATACACTAGATTTCTCTGGAATTTTCTGAATTATGGTTGAGTGTTAAAGCAAAAATTCAGACACTGAGCTGGTTCTAAATGTATCAATATGTAGAGGAACTAAGTAAGACCATTATAAACAAAAGAGGGTAACGAGATGTAAAGGGTAGTAAGTTTCTACATTTAAACTGGCAAAATGACAATACCTGTGGACAGTTAAAAATAGGCATGTATAATAACTAGAACAACCACTTAAATATCTATATAAAGAGATGCAGTTCAAAAACACTATAGCTAAGCTATATAAAGAGATACAATAAAAACACCATATCTAAACCAAAATACAATTTTTAAAAATATACAAGTAACACACAGGAAGGCAGGAAAAAGAAATAGAGAAAAACAGAAAACACAAAACAAAAGGGTAGACTCAAGTCCTAAAATATAAAAAAACTACATTGTAGGTAAATGGTTGAAATACACCAATTAAAAAATAAAGATTGGCAGAGCAGATTAAAAAACATGACTATCTACAAGAAACTCACTTCAAATATAATAAAATTTGTAAGTTGAAAGTAAAAGGATTGGAAAAGTTATTTTGAAAACATTAATCAAAAGAAAGCAAGAGTGACTATATTAATATCCAAATAAAGTCAACTTAAGAGTGAAGCAAAGTATCAGGGCACAGTGGGGTATTATATAATGATAAAAGGGTATATACATCAAGAAGAGATAGCAAATTTAAATGGGTAAGCAACAGGAAACAGAGTGCAAAATACGTGAGTTAAAACTGATAGAACTGAAAAGAGAAATACTCAAATTTATAATGATAGTAGGAGATTTCAACACTCCTTTCCCAGTAACCTGTAGAACAACTGGACAGAAAACCAGCAAGGAAATAGAAGAACTCAACAACACCATCAACCAATAGTATGTAACTGACATCCAACAGTAGCAGAATACATATTTTTTTCAAGTGTCCCCAGAACGTATACCAATATAGACTATTCCCTGGACCACAAGAAAAACCTCAACAAATTTAAAAGAATTGAAATCATAGAGTGTACTTTCTGACCACAATGAAATTAAACTAGAAATCAATAGCAGGAAGATAATAGAAAACTCTCCAAGCACTGGAAGACTAAGCAACACACTTGTAAATAAGTAAATCATCCATGGATAAAAGAGGAAATCTCAAGAGAAGTAAAAAACAAACAAACAAAAAACTGAACACAGTGAAAATGAAAATACAGTGTACCAAAATTTGCAGGATGCAGCTAAAGCAGCACTGAGAGGGAAATTTTTAGCACTAAATGCAAACATCAGAAAAAAAAAAAGTCTCACATCAATAAGCTAAGCTCCCACCTCAAGAACCTAGGAAAAAAGCAAAACAGATGCAGAAGCAAGGAATTAATAAAGGTGAGAGCAGAAATCAATGAAATTAAAAATAGAAAAGGCAATAGAGAAAATCATTGAAACAAAGAGCTGGTTCTTTAAAAGACTAATAAAATTGATAAACCTCAACAAACCAGACAAAGATAAAAAGAAAGAAGACAGAAATGTGTAATATCAAGAATGGATATTACTGCAGACCCTGCAGACATCACCAAAAGGATAATAAAGGAATACTATGAACAACTGTATGAATATAAACTTGACAATTAGATGGAAAGGACCACTTCTTCAATAAACACAAACTATCACAACTCACCCAATAAAAATAATTAAATAATCAAATAGATAATTTGAATAGCCCTATAACAGTTAATGAAACAGAAGTCATAATTTTAAAACTCCCCCAAGGAACTGTTTAAAAAAGAACCCTAATGTTACACAATCTCTGTCAGAAATTAAAAGAGGATAGTGTACACTGCAGTTCATTTTATGATGCTAGTTTTACTCAGCTACCAAAACCAGACAAGACAGTACAGAAAAGAAAACTACAGATCAGTATTCCTCATGAATATAGAAGTAAAAAAATATTTTAAAAATATTCGTAAATGGAATTCAGCAATATGTAGAAATCCTTGGATTTTGGTATCTGCGAGGGGTCCTAAAACCAATCCCGTGCAGATACTGAGGGACGACTGTATAGGTTAAATGCAATTCCTATCAAAATCCCAGCAAGTGGGCTTCCCTGGTGGCGCAGTGGTTGAGAGTCCTCCTGCCGATGCAGGGGATACGGGTTCGTGCCCCGGTCCGGGAAGATCCCACATGCTGCGGAGTGGCTGGGCCCGTGAGCCATGGCTGCTGAGCCTGCACGTCCGGAGCCTGTGCTCTGCAATGGGAGAGGCCACAACAGTGAGAGGCCCGCGTACCGCAAAAAAAAAAAAAAAAAAAATACCCAAAAAACCAACAGGTTACAGACAAACTTCTTTTAAATTTTAAGTTTAAAGGCACAGGATATAGACTAGCTAAAACAGTTTTGTAAAAGAATAATACAGTGGGGGAAATTAATCTACCCAATTTCAAGACGTATATAGCTACAGTAATAAAGACTGTGTGGAATTGGAAGAGGGACAACATACATCAATGGAACAGAAGAAAGAACCCAGAAATAGACCCCCCTAAATATGCCAAACTAATTTTTGACAAAGATGCAAAATCAATTCATAGAAGAAAGATGACCTTTTCAACAAATGGTTCTGGATAAATTGGACATCCATAGGCAAATAAACAAATAAACAAACAAAATAAACCTGTCTACCTTATACAACAATTTAACTCGAAATGTATCACAGGTTTAAATGTAAGACATTAAACTATTAAGACTTTTAGGAAAACAGGAGACAATCTTCGGGATCTAGGACTCGGCAAAGAGTTCTTAGACTTGACATAAAAGCACAATCCATAAAGGGAGAAAATGGTAAGATGAATTTCATCAAAATTAGGAACTTTACTCTCTGAAGTACCCTGTTGAGAGGATGAAAGACAAGCTACAGAATGGGAGAAAATATTTGCAATCCACATAACTGACAAAGGACTAATACTCCTAGTAACAAGCAAACAAACAAACAAAAATTTTCTATACCACAGTAAAAAAAATCTGATTAGAAAATGGGCAAAAGACATGAACAGATACTTCATCTAAGATGATATACAAATGACATGGAAAAATGTTCATTTTAAGCTCCTACAACTCAGCAGCAAAAACCCGAGTAACCCAATAACCAAATAATGGGCAATGGACTTGAATAGACATTTCCCCAAGAAGATATACAGATGTCAACACACATATGAAAGATGCTCAACATCAGGGAAATGCAAATCAAACCGACAGCTGGTATCACCTCACACCCAGGAGGATGGCTACTATCAAAACACCAGAAAATAACCAGTTTTGGTAAGGATGTGGAGAAATTATAACCCTCATGCACTGCTGCTGGGAATGTAAAATGGTGCAGCTGTTTTGGAAAATAATATGGCAGTTCCTCAAAATATTAAAAATAGAATATGATCCAGCAATCCCACTTCTGGGTATATATTCAAAATAATTGAAAACAGTTATCTCAATGAAATATTTGCAAACACAGATTCATTGCAATATTATTAACAATAGCTGGTCTTTGAAACAAAATTACCTGTGCTTTGGAGCCAATTTTATGTTTCAGTGCCCCAAATTGTATGCATTGTGATTTTATTAATCTTATTGGAGATAAATAATTCCTCCCCCAATTTTGCACAAGTTTTAGCTACCTTAGAAGATATTACAGATATCTTTCTAGATACCTTTTCTACTCCCCAAACTGATTTCCTGCCAAAGTCACTTAAAACAACAGATGAACCAGTTTGCAGGGCAGAAATAGAGACATAGATGTAGAGAACAAACGTATGGACACCAAGGGGGGAAAGTGGCGGGGGCGGGGTGGTGGTGGGATGAATTGGGAGATTGGGATTGACATGTATACACTGATGTGTATAAAACTGATCACTAATAAGGACCTGCTGCTGTACAAAAAAATAAATAAAATAAAATTCAAAAAAATAACCCAACAATAACAAACAACCACAATAGTAACAACAATGAAAACCAGTCACAGATTTTAAACTTCAAAAGTTCTACTGAAATTTGTTTGGAGAGGAAGAGTAGTTAAAAATTAAACTGTATTATCAAGGGAAGAAATGTAAAAGGCTTAAGATGTGAGGCTGTTCTTTCTTTTTCTGAAAGAACAAGTTTGTTACTAAAGTACTGAATGCTATTTCTTCCTAGGAGGAGTGAATGTTCTATACGGAGTGACTGAATAAAATGGAGACTGTGACCACAGGAGATAGTCTGTGGAAACTTTGTTTACCTTGCCGTGCCAAGTGCCCTGTTGCCTAATTTGTCACTTCTCTTCCAAGAAATACAGCTGGTTAGTGCCACCTACGGCAGAAGGAGAGATCCTTGAAGGACAGGCAGGGCCTTTCATTTCAAAATGGCATCATATTTACATTTCGTGATATGCCCTTTCCTAACTCAGATACTCATGAAGACATAAGAAAAGACAAACACTTACGAAAACCAAAGATAATAGTGAACCATTTGATAGCCACAGAGGATGTCCATCAAGCACAGAAGGAAAGAAGTTGGATGGAGACCCAAAATTCTGGCCTCTGTGGACATGCTTGAATTTCTGAGAAAGAATAGCTTCATCCAATGGGAAATAAAAAATTAAAATAAATCTTAAACAGGGGAATTTTAAAAAATGACTATCATTAAAAAATAGATAAGGGGAGATCCAGGTTAATTTTTTTTGAGGGTGTTGATATAGGGATAGTTTTCAAGAAATATTTAAGTACATAGCAGTATTAGAATCTGTATTGGTGATAGTAAGAACTATAGAAAATTAAATTGGTGATTTATTAGACAAAGAGGAGGTGTTCTCTCACCCATGGAGTAGAAGGTGGCAGTGGGATACTAAGTATTGGGAAAGCAAGTTTTGATTGAATCTGGTCTACTCAGAGAATTTAGGAAGGTGAGAGAGGACATGAATTAGGCTAACATAACTCTAACATTGAAAGGGACTCTGTTCTGTTAGAGAATTATAATTAATTATATATAGAGACTATATAATTATATATATAAAATATTCTAATGTGTAATTCCATATGTTCCATAATACATGTATAAAATGTACATTGGCTATATACACATACATTCTCTTGTGTAGAAAATTTGGTATATTTTACAAGGAGAATGACTAGTTAAATGTGCAAGTTTAGTTAGGCCAGGTGCCTGGGATCTTTGCTGTATCTGTGAAACTAGCAGAATGTTGTTTATATGTGTGGGTAGCACGCAGTGTGCCAACAAAGTTTTACTTTGATAAGATGGTGCTAGTTGTAATATAAATCAGTGGATGGAGTACAGCTTCACTTTTGTTCCTTAGCAGTTGTTCACTCTTTGGAATGGGCTGTGTCTTGGTCAATTTTTATTTAAATGAGGGTGCAAGCATTTTTTTTTTTTTTAAGAATGAATGACTTGAACCTATATTGAACACCGGGAGCACGGTGGTGAAAATTATTTATACATTCAAGCTAAGAGAGAGACAAGCCAGTGAGGACTGAAATTTACAGAAGCACAAGGTGCTTCAGAAGTGATGTCTAAGAGGAAAAGCCTGTGAGAGTTCAGACCAGAAGAGTCAGAGGTAGTGCCCCAGGCAGAGGCGGCATTGACTGCAAAAGTCTGGGACAGAAAAAGCTTAGGTAAGTGGGAGAAACCCAGCATGGATAGGACATCAAATGAGTATTAAGAGGAGGTATAAAGAGGTGTCAGAACAGGGAGGAATGCAGAGTAGAGGCTGGGGGGCAAGTAAAGGGTGAGTGACACAGAACTCAGAAGTGCCCTGTCAAGGAGCTTTGACTTAATTCTTTAAACGACAGTGTGTAAACATGAGCAAGTATAGACTCGAGAAAGACATCTGTGGCTGCAGTCAGATTGGAGGAGAGCCAAGGAGACCAGTGAGGAGGTTGAGGCCATCAGGGAAGGAGACAACCTTGAGAAATATTCAAGCAATAGAATTAACAGTAACAGAAACATTAGGAGGAATTAGAGCATAATGATATGAGCAGAAGTCTGGAGCCACATGATGGCTGGGCTTAGTTTGTAAGCATCCTCAGTTTTCTCATTTGGCAAAAAGGACTGTTAAAACTTATAGAGTTGTTGTGAAGATTGGATAAAATAATGCATATAATGTGCTTTAAAACAGTACAGGATTGATATATGGTTACTATTACTTTTCTTCATTGCTGTGCGCGGGCTTTCTCTAGTTGTGGCGAATGGGGGCTACTCTTTGTTGTGGTGCGCGGGCTTCTCATTGCAGTGGCTTCTCTCATTGCAGAGCACAGGCTCTAGGCATGCGGGCTTCTGTAGTTGTGGCATGCGGGCTCTAGAGCACAGGCTCAGTAGTTGTGGCTTGCGGGCTCTAGAGTGTGGGCTCAGTAGTTGTGGCTCATGGGCTTAGTTGCTCCGCGGCATGTGGGATCTTCCCGGACCAGGGCTCAAACCCATGTCCCTGGCATTGGCAGGAGGATTCTTAACCACTGTGCCACCAGGGAAGCCCACTATTACTCTTCTAATGATTGTTATTTTATTGTAGAGCAAAAAATGAAATATGTTTCATGAGCTCTTATGCCTGCCAACTTTTATTTCCCATTCATGGGCTAAATAGGAAAAGTATAAATCAGAATTTACAAAAAGTTTACTTGACTGGTATTTATCAAAACAGAGGAATGCCAAAAGGAGAAAAATACCTCATGTTTTAAAGTCGCCTATTTAGTTTCATACAAAGACTGTATGTAAACCAAGCATACAAACCCAAAGCCATCAGAAGGACCTGACCACTCAGTGTGTGTGTGTGTGTGTGTGTGTGTGTGTAAAAGTTCTTACTATTTGACATGCCATGCCATAAAGTGCCCAGAAAAGTTACTCACCTCCCCATGTGAGTTTTTCAAACATTTTGAAAAATGCAGAAATAGGGTGCTTGGAAAAATAAGCTATTACAACCAGTTTTTCTACATTTTCCCCTAATACTACATATTTTCTTCAGTAGGCATCCCAACAGGCAACAGTTAAAACAAATGCTTCATCAATGTATAACCAAAGTAATCCTCTTTCCAAACAGGAATACTTGGAACCTCATAGCCTGTTGTCCTCTCCCTTCTCATCAGCCAATTCAACATTTTAGGCTCTGTTATTTAAAGCACTCCCTCTTCGATTCAGAGTCTGCATCAATTAGGAATACTGTCAGCTGCAAGTAATAGAAACCCCAGCTAGTAGTGCTATAAAAATAGGGTTTATTTTAATCACCTACCAAGGTGGTAGGATGTAGCCAGCACTAGTTCACCTAGACAGCAGTGTTATCGGGAACCTAAGCTCTCTCCTGTTTGCCCCACAGTCCTTTGCTATTAGTTTTTCATTCTCGTGCCTACTGCAGCCCAGCTATAAGAAAGCTGCCTGAGCTTCAAGACATTATTTTCAAAGCAGAAACATGGGGACAGGAGCTGTGTAAGTGAACTCTCTCTTTGTAATGGTTCCTTTTATAAGAAAACTACCTTAGTAAACTTCTCCTTATGTCTCATTGGTCAAAATTGGTTCCTGGGCTGCTTGTAGCTATAAGCGAGGCTAATAAGAAAATTAGCATCTTGCTTTTTAAAATCTCTACAGTGTATGACAGTCAAAATAAAATGTTTATTTAAAATGCTGTTGGGTTAGCAGCTGTATTAGTCATCTATTGCTACGTAACAAATTACTCCAAAATATAGTGACTTTAAACAAAATAAATGGTTTCTGGGGCTTCCCTGGTGGCGCAGTGGTTGAGAATCTGCCTGCTAATGCAGGGGACACGGGTTCGAGCCCTGGTCTGGGAAGATCCCACATGCCACGGAACAACTGGGCCTGTGAGCCACAGCTACTGAGCCTGCGCATCTGGAGCCTGTGCTCCAGCAACAAAAGAGGCCTCGATAGTGAGAGGCCCGCGCACCGCGATGAAGAGTGCCCGCTTGCCACAACTAGAGAAAGCCCTCGCACAGAAGCGAAGAACCAACATAGCCAAAAATAAATAAATAAACAAATGTGGGTTTAAAAAAAAAAATTAAAAAAAAACTGGAAATAATAACAGTCCTTTAAAAAAAAAAAAAAACAAATAAATGGTTTCTGTAGGTCAGGAATTCAGGAGCAGCTTAGATGGCTGGTTTTGTTTTTGTTTTTGTTTTTTTGTTTTTGCGGTACGCGGGCCTCTCACTGTTGTGGCCTCTCCCGTTGCGGAGCACAGGCTCCGGACGCGCAGGCTCAGGGGCCATGGCTCACGGGCCCAGCTGCTCCGCGGCATGTGGGATCCTCCCGGACCGGGGCACGAACCCGTGTCCCCTGCATCGGCAGGCGGACTCTCAATCACTGCGCCACCAGGGAAGCCCAGATGGCTGGTTTTGCCTTGGAGTCTCTCATGAGTTTGTGGTTACTTGTTGGCCTGGGCTCTAGTCATCTGAAAGTTTGACTGGGGTTGCATGGTCTGCTTTCAAGATAATCCAGAAACATGGCCAGCAAATTGGTGCGGGCTATTAGTGGTAGGTTTCTGTTCCTCTCCAGTAAGCCTCTCCCCAGGGCATGGCGACTGGCTTCCCAGAGAAAAAGATTCAAGAGGTCAAAGCAGAAGCTGCAGTATCTTTTATGATCTGCTCTCAGTTCACACACCATTATTTCTATAGTATTCTATTGATGATGCAGGTCAGCCCTCAAAATATGGGAGGAAACCACATAAGTGCATGAATACCAGAAGGCAAGGATCATTGGTTGCTATCTTGGAGACAGGCTGCCACAGCAGCAAAAATATAAGGTACTGCTCCTATTTTATCTCCTGCTTCACACTGTTTTATTGGCAACCATGGAGACCTTTTTTTTTTTTTTTTTTTTTTACCACTTTCTTTGCTCCCTATCCATGAGCAGGAATGAATGAATGTGTGATGAAGTAAACAAAAGGCTTGATCTAGAGTTTAGCTGTCAAGAAAAAATTTCCATACCTCCTTACTTCACCAGGAAAATCCTTCTGAACCACCAGTCACCAAATGAAAGAAAACAATCTACAAACAGGGTATCGATGGGAAATCCTTCTTTCCCTTCCTGAGTAAATTCACTGAAAAAAGCCAGACATCACTGGGGGATTTTTTAACAAAAGAATAAGAAAAATTTCCACTGCAATAACACAGAGTGAGTGGTGTGAATTATTTTTATTTTTTCCTGGGGTAATCTGCTCATATGGTATATCTATATGAGACACGGACAGACAAATGTTTTTTCTGACATGAAGAAAATATAAGTATTTTGATCCAATTAATCCCACACTGTAACCAGTTTGGTTTGCTTGCCCCAGGTTTTTAGGAAGGTCTCTTGACCACTGTTGTTAAAGGACCTTAGCCAATTTGGTTATTCATAAATTTTAAGTGATTTCTGGTTAACCTGGCCTGTAGTTCCAGAAAGTGGTGACCAGTGCTTTTTCAAATCAGAGGCTGGACACAAGACTTCTTCAGAGAGCCAAGGCCACCATTCTAAAGAGTTTAGACAACTGAGCTTTTACCAAATTCCTAAACCTCATTTATGGGAAGGTAGAAATGCCATTACAATATTTCTATCACACATCTTGCCACTAATTTCATTGATTCAAGAATATTTCTATTTTTTAAAAAGTATCCGTCCTGCTAATGAACAAAGCCCCTGGTATTTATCAGATTTGGAGATAGCTGAGGACTCTCTTGTGATAATTGTATCTGGAGTTGTCTTTTTTTTTTTTTTTTTTGGTGGTACGCGGGCCTCTCACTGCTGTGGCCTCTCCCGTTGCGGAGCACAGGCTCCAGATGCGCAGGCTCAGTGGCCATGGCTCACGGGCCCAGCTGCTCCGCGGCATGTGGGATCTTCCCGGACCAGGGCACGAACCCGTGTCCCCTGCATCGGCAGGCGGACTCCCAACCACTGCGCCACCAGGGAAGCCCTGGAGTTGTCTTTTGATTAAGATGTTTCCCATGCTAGCTAACCACCCTGGAGTGTGTACTCCTGATTAGCACAGATGACCAGCCCAAGGGTATAGATGAAAATGAACCCACATGGATACATCACCTGTCCATGCTGTAATACTTTAAAAGAAAGTTATAATATCAGAGCAGCAACTCATTGGAAAACTGGTCAAGTCTGCATCCCATTTCACCAACTACCCTTTATTATGCCAGTCCCTTCAATGAAGTCAAGGTCCTTTTTAACAATGAGTAGTACTCCAGGCAGCTGTTTCTATTTTGCTCCTATTTTGTTGACTTAGTCCCTATTTTAGTGACTGAAGGCAGAGGACACTTTGGCTTAGACAGCGGAAGATAACCAGTTGGTAAAATAGCAAAAACATTGACAAATTTATGATAAAAAAAAAAAGCCCAGATGTTAGGGTAGAGTCCTGAGTCCAAGGTCAAACCTTTCATGAATTAAAATTTAGTTTGTCTTTGTTAATTTTCCCCTCCTTTTTCCAAACCTCATTTGCTCTCCTGTGATTGATCCCTTCTTACTGCAGTGTTCTCCCATGTTGGGGATTTCACATCCAGTCTAGACAATGCCTTAACTTAAAGCCACTTGCCATGCCATAGCATTTCGTGCCATTATAGAAAGATATACTATTTCATTTTTAAGCCAGTATTGCTGATTTGTGTCCCTCCATCCTGAATTAAAGGGTTAGAGAAAAGAAAATGTAATGTCACATTTTGGACCCTTCAGTTTTTTAAGGAGTAAGTCCACATGAGCTCATGTCTTAATCTTCACGGAAAGTTTATTTTTACAGAGAAATGCAATCGTTTTCCTAGGACAGACTAGAGAGGAAGGATTTACTGTCAAAATAACCTAAATAAATAGAGCTAATTTTTTTTGGTTTGGTAATAGATGGATTTGGTTCTTTAAAAAATTAAAGTCAGCTGCTTAACACCTGCGAAAGATTCAGGATATATTATGCTCAATAAGTGTTAACTTTTTAAAAGGGAAAAAGATCTGCAAACAGAAAAGAAGTTCTTAGTATGGTAAATGTTAGCATCTGAGACTCTCTTTGGCTTATTCATGAGTGTTACTTAGAAGTCTGTCTGAGGCTCATTAGGCCATTTAAAATCACAGGTCTATCCATCTGTAGACCAAATGTTTAAGAGAGGATTGCACACACACACAAAAAAAAAAACGTAAAAGAAAAATAAAAGGCATAATAGTTTTGCTTTGAAGGCCCCAGGATACATCCTATTGTCAAAGGTAATTATATTCCCCACCTCCAACAAAGGATATAACTACTCCTTGTTTCATGAAGTTTTATAGGGAAAAAATTCCATATTTCACATTGGTAAACTGATCTGGAGGGCATTTTGACATTTATGATCGGGAATCACATATCTCCCATTCTGCATTTTGTATGCTCTCTTTGGTTATGGAGGCCGTGGTGCCCAGATCCAAATCTGGGATGCGTGGCAGTATAGTCAAGGTCATTCTGTCTGGGGGTGACAGTCTGGTACTAAAGTAGTAGTACAGTAAATGAGGCTCTAGAGACAGTAATGACTAATGAGATGAAGAACCATGTCCAATTTATTACCATGACCCATTCAACATGAGGTAACATTCACACTTACATTAGAAAAGCCCTTGCATTTTCTTTAAACTTAAGCAAAACTTTAAGTGTGTGCACCTTTCCACTAGCAAAGGACAACTGAAGACTTCCTCTGAGACATTAACCTCAAAACATCCTGATCCTTGTCTATAGTACACCCCACGTACTGGGGACCTTGAGGGAGTTACATAGAAAACTGAGACAGGGACTAACCTGGTGGTCCAGTGGTTAAGACTCCACGCTTCCACTGCAGGGGGCACGGGTTAGATCCCTCGTCAGGGAACTAAGATCCCACATGCCATATGGAGTAGCCAAAAGATAAATAAATAAATAAAATAAAAAATAAATTCTCTTAAAAAAAAAAAAAACTGAGGCAAAGGAGAAAAAAAAAATCCCTTTACTCTCCCTGGGAGGAGGAAGGGAAGTTTTTTTGTTTTGTTTTTTGTTTGTATGTTTTTTAATCTAGCTTGAAATAGTTTTTACTCTTCGTTCATTTTGTGAATGTAGACCTCGTATTATTTCATTCTGATTTTTTGATGTCTCCAAAAGGAGAAAGAAGATCTGAAAATGAAGAGTCAATATATAGTGTGAAAATTGAAAGAATCAATTCCATTTCTGTTACCGTTATTATTTCAGCAGAGTTTAGACCTTGTAACATGTCAGGGGTGGAAATAGGAATCTTTTTATTTTGTAGTTTGTCAGTTTACTTTCCTTGCTTTATATCAATGATTTATTCTTTCAGAATTTACTGTAGATGATTTTTCTGCTTGAGAAAAAATCCTGGACTTTTTCAGTGATTGGAAATTTTAATAAAAGCAATTTCCCACTTACTCTGTGTAAATTCCAAATGGTTTTGATGTTCTAGTTAAGAAAGAGGTCATGAAAAGATGCTCAGTATTACTCATCCTCAGGGAAATGTAAATCAAAACCATGATGAAATATCACCTCACACCTGTTAGGATGGCTATCATCAAGAATATGAGAGAGAACAAGTGTTGGTGAGGATGTGGTGAAAGGGGAGCCCTTGTGCATGGTTAGCAGGAATGTAAATTGGTGCAGTGCAGCCACTATGAAAAGCAGTATGGAGAGTACTCAAAAAATTAAAAGTAGAACTACCATATGATCCAGCAATTTTACTTCTGGGTATATATCTAAAGGAAATGAAAGAAGATATTGGAAAGATATATGCATTCCCAGGTTGTTCTTTTCTAATGCTTTATTTATTTATTTATTTTAGTTGAAATATAGTTGATTTACAATACTGTAATACTTTCATGTGTATAGCTCTGTGATTCAGTACGTTTATAGTTTATACTCCATCTAACCGTATTACAAAACCATGGCTATGTTTCCCTGTGCTATACAATGTAGCCTTGTTCCTTATCTATTTTATACATAGCACTTTGTATCTCTTCATCCCACAGCCCTATCTGCCCCCTGCACTTCCCTCTTTCACTGGTTTGTTCTCTCTCTCTGTAAGTCTGTTTCATTATATATATTCGTTTCATTTTTTAGATTCCACGAAAAGTGATCATACAGAGTATTTTTCTTCCTCTGACTTATTTCACTAACTTAATACTCTCTAGGTCCATCCATGTTGTTGCGAACGGCAGAATTTCATATTTTTTATGGCTGAGTAATATTCCACTGTATATATATACCACATTTTCTTCATCCATTTATCCATTGATGGACACTTAGGTTGCTTCCATGTCTTGGCTATTATAAGTAGTGCTGCAGTGATATATGCATTCCAGATTGAATGAGTTCATGAATATCCAACTAGCATAATGAATATAAAGGATGAATATATCTTTTTGAGTTAGTGTTTTTGTTTTCTTCAGATCTATACTCAGAAGTGGAATTGCTAGATCATCTGGTAGTTCTATTTTTAGTTTTTTGAGGAACCTCCATACTGTTCTCCATAGTGGCTGCACCAAGTTACGTTCCCAGCTACAGTGTAGGAGGTTCCTCTCTTCGCATCCTCTCCAACATTTGTTATTTGTAGACATTTTCATAATAGCCATTCTGACAGGTATGAGGTATATCTCATTGTGGTTTTGATTTGCCTTTCTCTGATGATTAGCGATGTTGAGTATCTTTCCATGTGCCTGTTGGCCATCTGTATATCTTCTTTGGAAAAATGTCTGTTCATTTCTTCTGTTCATTTTTAAATCAGGTTCTTTGTTTTTTTGATAATGAGTTGTATGAGCTGTTTATATATTTTGGGTATTAACCTGTTATCACCCATGTCATTTGCCAGTATTTTCTCCCATTCAGTAGGTTGTCTTGTTAGTGATATTTCTTAATGTGAATCCTTTGTCATTGATTAAGCTAGTTGGATATTCATGAACTCATTCAATCAGGAAGTTTTCTTATATATTTCTTTGGCAACTGTATCACCACAGTTCTTTTCTAGATAGGTTGTCTTCGTTTTCTCTCCTGTTTTCTATTATTGTCTTTTAATGCTACAGTTCTGTTACATGTATTGAATCTTCTGCCCCCATATTCTCTTGTTCATTGACTGAGAGAACATCTTGGTTTTCTGGTTTTTGTTTTGTTTTCTTTTGTTTTTTAATGTATGCAATGAGTAAATTGAGTAAATGTGTTACAGTTGACTTACCCTTTTCTTCTGATCCCTAGTTGCCTGTTTTCATTGTTTCCCTTTTTTCTTTTTTCCTTGACTTTGTCTCTGCTTTCATTTGGGGGTAGTATGTTGTAGAGATTAGAAGCATGGGCTCTGGATCCATATTGAAAGTTTGTGAAACTGGCCATACAAACTACCTTGTAGCTTGTAACCTTGAGCAAGTTACTTTAGTGTTTACATATCTCAGTTTCCTACTTGAAGAAATGAGGATGATAACGGTACTTACCGTATAGTTTTTATGATGATTAAATAAATTTATTTGTATATGTGCAAAACATTAAATGCGTACAGCATTAAATGAAATAATTTGTGTAAAAAATTAAAATGTGCTTGGAATGATGCTTGGTGCATAGAAAGATAGCAGTTGCTATCTATTTTTAAAAAAAATTTTATTGGAGTACAGTTGATTTACAATATTGTGTTAGTTTCAGGTGTACAGCAAAGTGAATCAGTTATACATATACATATATCCCCTCTTTTTTTTTTTTTTAAAGATTCTTTTCCTATATGGGCCATTACAGAGTACTGAGCAGAGTTCCCTGTGCTATACAGCAGGTTCTTATTAGTTATCTATTTTATATAAAGTACTATGTATATGTCAATCCAGTCTCCCAGTTTATCACTTCTCCCCCTTATCCCCTGGTAACCATTAAGTTTGAAGAATGTGACAGTAAAAAGCTGACTGGAAGCCTTGTTGATGGGTAGCTTCTTGAGTATAGGCTGATAAGAAGGCTTTTTCATTGAGGGGCTCCAAATATCAGCATCAACAGATCTAGGTCCTTGGTCTGTTCAGTTCTCTAGAGAGAAATCTTACAAATCTCTGCCTATGGGGTTTAAGCCTGGGTGTCTGTGTTCTATGAGCAAAGCGGGGGAAGGAGGCTAGGGAATCTCATGATGGCCGTGCAGATTTTTTATTGAATTGCCTAGTTTCCTGCATGGACTATCTCTTTTGTCCTCAGCTGTGGATGGTGTCACCCTTTCCAGAAAGTACGAGGAGAGGCAGTCAAGAGTCAACCATCTACAAATGCTCTTGTTTTCAGCTTTACCCCACAGCCCCACTTTTTGGAGGTTGCTGGTGCCTTGAGTTCCAGGATTTGGATGTTTTCAGCTTAACCTGGCTTGTTTCTCACTGTACCCCACCCTCTAATCCATAGTTTTAGCTTTTTCCCATCTCTAAGTTAATGACCACTCATCCACTGCATTTTCAGCTTACTCAGTGTTGCTACCATCTCTTATTTTATGTCACTTTCTCTCCTGTTCTCTTTGTCCTTCTAAGTCTATCCTTTAAAAAATTCCTTTACGATCGTTTTTGTGGAGAATTAGAAGGGAGTAATAGTAAACATGTGTGTGTTCCACCTACCATGTCTAATTGTCCCTCTCCAGGCAAGGCCTGGCTCCATTGGTGGAGGAGGAGAGATGGGAAAGCAGAGATATGACATCAGTGGACACTTGGTGGTTGTGAGCAGGTATTCTTGTATCTGGTTCTATCTTACTTTCACTACCTTACTTTCACTGACAGATGGACTCTGCTGATGTAGTGGTTGTGATATCTTGTGGTGACTTTCAACTTTACTCCAGCTCCCCCTCACCGTGGCAAATTCATTTCCCTCTAGCCGTACCAGTAGTTGATGTCACCCCAATCCTTTTTCTACCTGCGTTGCCTCCTTGTTTCTCTTTTGGTGTCCTCTTGGGAGCCCCAGAGCTCTCACAGCTCCTCTAACCTCTGTGTTCCTTCTTGAGCAGCTCAGCAACAACTGAGTTCCTCTTCCACAGCTTCAGATTCCCATGGGGAACTGGAATGGGGGTGCCTACACTTTTTTCTTCCAGCCAACACCATACTACACTGCAGTTGCTTCGTGCTCTGTTGATATGGGCCGCTGCAGACCTCCCTCCTTCAGTAATAACTAGATGAGAAGCAAGCATCAGCCTCTACTTTCGATTATTTTTACCCACACATACCTCACAAGACTTTTGACAAGCTCTTTGGCACTCTCCCGTAAGGATCCTCTGAGGGCCTTCCCAGAGGATCTTCCAGATTCTACAAGTCAACAAGTCTCAAGCAGAGGGGAGGTGGCTGTACTTGGAAGTGGAGAAGATAAATTATCCATTTCTTTTGTGTATGTTTGGAGTTACAGGCCCAGAAGTGTTTTTGTTTGTTTTGTTTTGTTTTGTTTCATTTTTGTCCATCAACTTATTTACTGAGGAACTGATTCGGTAATATGGAGCCATTTGTCCCTCAGTAAAGTTTATTAAACATTTGAGATGTTAAGACTTAACCCAGAAGGTGTCATAGAAATGCAAAAATCTTAGTAGAATTCTTAAGGCTATGGTGGGTATATATTACTGCTATGTAAGTAAAGACCTTTGGAGTTCCATGGTACAATGAATCTTGGTCCCATAGAGTGAGCCTTCTTGCTTATGTCTGTATTGCAATAGATGGCATTAGAGACCCAGTCTCCCTCTTTTACCAGAATTTCAGCTGAATCTGCAGGGTCCAAAAAGGGTCACTGTGGCCAGACATCTAAAGTGAGATGATTTAAGACCTACTAGCCATTTTGCTTCTGAGTTCCGATTTGCCCCAATAAATAAAAAAACAGGTATTGTTCCCAATCACTGGAATAGTTGCTATGGAACTTTTATTTATCTTGAAATTATGTTTGTCTCCAAGATACCATTAATAATAAAAAAATTTAAAATAACTCCCAAAGCCCCAAAATGGTTGTATTAAATAATACATTATCATCAAACCATTAAAGTATATAATATTTAAGAGGAGATAGTAAGATACAAAATTTCTAGCACACTTTGACCACAATTATAGTAAAGTTAATATGCGAAAATAAAAAAGTTTGGAAGGAAATATATTCAAATATTAACACTCTTTGTGTTTGGGAAAGAGATTATGAGTAGCTATTCCCTTTTTAAAAAAATTTTTATGCATTTTCCAAATCTCCTATAATGAAATTTTATTCTTCTTGAGTTAAAAAATAATTTATATGTAAGTAACACATAGTATATAATATACATTATATTATCATATAATAATTTATATGATATAAATAAATTAAAATGACATTTGTGGATGAGATTATTTAAATTCTCTATTCATATTTTAAAGAAACTTTGGGGGGCATAAACATTCTGAAGTCCCACTATGGAATTTTGAAATTAAATGGATTTATTTAAAGGCTAACTTATAGGACTGCGGGGCCTGAGTATATAATTTGTCAGTGAATGAAGGAAAGGAAGAAACTTATGTAATTCCATGAAGCAAAGACTCAACTTGGTGTTTCTTTGAAAACATATCTAAGATTTGCTCAGAAAGCCACAAATCAATCAATATGTATTCCAGTTTCCACTGCCCTGCATTTTTCTCTCTGTTTACTCATTTTAGGCCTATCAAGTAATTGAAAAAGAAGCCTTTGCTAGGGCAGACATCTTATTGTTCTAGAGAAGATTTAACTGTCCAATTAATGGCAAGTGATGAACCTTCAAGTTCCGGGGAAAATGAAGATAATGGGGAGGCAGTATTTTATCTTTGACATCTGAATTTTTTTTAAAAAAATCATACATTTCCAAGCAAAGAGAGAGCAGCATAGTTTGTTTAGAATGTCACTCTCAAAGGACAATGAAGATTATTATGAGTGATTTCCTAATGAGATAATTTAACAAACTTAATGGAATACCTGTCTTAGATTTCAGATGGAGCCTTTCTGCTACTGGCCTGCTGGCTTTCATAAAGACAAAATTTTCCCTTGATCCATAGCTCTTTCCTTTTCACTCTGTGAAGGGCCTCATATAGCAAAGGCAGGGATCTTTCTCGGAGACCATGGCAGAAAGCTCATTTCTTATAAATAGACCAGGTCTGTTGGTGCAACTCAAATTCTTGTAGCAAACTTCACCAGGCATTCATTTCTCATTTAATTGAGGAGTCGGGGAATCAGATGGATGGAGTGGAAGGTGAAGAAGTGGATGGGGAATTGGATGGGGGAGAATGGTACAGAATGAATGATGAGGATTAGCTGTGCATATTATTTTACTCACGGTACTCTCTTCCTTAATTCCCATGATTTACCCCTGTGGATTTTCCACATTTAAGCAATAAGTAGCCACTGTAAATTACCACTTAATAGGATCAGTTCCTCATGTCAGAAACCTCAAGTGTTCCAACAGAAAGGGAAATTAATATTTTGCTTTTACTTTCTAAGGATTGGTGCATATGGCCACCACACTCCAAAGAGTTTCAAATTCATATTTAGATAAATGGATTTGTTCTCTTATGCATTTGGAATAGCAACAAAATATTCACGTTTGTGCCCTTATTGTTGAGTCAAAAAAACGATGCCGAAAACATGTAGAGCTTGGGACTTAGGCCAACATGGTAAACCTAATGGTTACAATTTGGTTGTCTGCAACTATTGCCTTACAGCTCTTTTTAAAACTTGTATTTACAGTATCATCATATATATGAATATGAACATTTTTGTGACATGAGTTGACTTCTGTTCAAAAAAGTTTAGAACAAGAAAATGTTTTAGACTTTAGACTTTCTTCCTAGTCACCCTTATATGTGCTCTATAAATCAAATATTATCTTTCTTAAGTGCTGACTTCTAATGGCTGATTAGGTTATACATTAATTGTTGAAAAGCTTCATTTTCATAGGTCTTGCTGTAAGCCACATTAATGGACTAGTAAGAGAGATTGATTCATATAAACGTTTAAGCTGGAGTCTTTAGGAGGACCTAAAGATTTTGACCGTAAGTCACTGACAAGGTCTGTTTCTCCTCCAGTGGCAAAGGCAAGAGTCCATAAAGACCGTATATACTTGGGTCTTTTGCATCTGGCTCTCCTTTTCCTCTTGGGGGCAGAAGATGAGGACCTAGGAAAAACAGAGTTTGGGGCTCTCTTCTGTTGGAGTGCTAAGGATCTCAAAGAATACACATGGAGTCCATAGGAACAGGAGAAATAAAACAAAATTTAATGAAGTCCTAGAGTGATCTAGAGCCTCCTTGAAGATGCAAGAGATCATTTTTGTGTTTAAAGTCAATCAGTATTGTCTCATGCTGAGATGCACTGTATATGCATCTGTGGTAGACTCCAGAAAAATGATTAATTTATGTGAAAGACTTTTTTTCTTGTCTCTAGGATTGAAATAGGACCAGAGATTTTCTCCTCACAGCCAGATCATAATCAGAAGCCATGCTGCTTTCTGATTGTGAAATATCACAGCCATAGGAGTGCGGAAAGGGGCACAGTCATTAGGATCCATAATTCTCCCCAGAAGACAGGTCCAGATTTCCGGGGAGTGTGGAGTCAGCATAACCATGTTAGATGCACTACATTTTATGGAGCCAAACCAAGATCTCCTGCTATGTCTGCTCCATAGTGGTGATGATTTTGATTTTGTCCATGGGGCCAGAAATCATTAAAGTCCACTGCTTAAGAACACTACCTTCATCTTCATACTAGGGCCATCCTTGATATCAGGTTTGTGGTAGTCAAGTCAGATGGGTCTCTCCCTTCTGGACTCTGTTTAGAGGGACTGTCCTATAACATGTCATTATAATTCCCCTTTATCCAGACTTTCAACAGCGGCATTCGTCTGTTCTAAGAAGAAGAAACGGGGTGGGGGCGGAGATGGGAGGAGGGTTACAAAGAGAAGATAATGTACACAAAAGCCAAGAGGGACACAAAACTTTAAGTGGGCACCATGCAGCAAAAATGTTTATATCCCTTTCTTATTTAATTCTACTGTCTTTTCATAGATGAAGAAACAGAGGTTCATAGAGGTAGGTCTTGCCATCACATAGCTAGGAGGTGGTAGAACCAGAATTTAAACCTATATCTCTCTGATATCAAAAATTATACTCTTTCTCACTATACCATCTCTGCTTCATCTATCTTAGTCACACTTTAGTGGTCTTTTTCAATAAACCCTACGGAGTGTTTATTATATCTCAAGACTATACTAGGTGCTAAATAGGGAAAGGTTATGAAACAGTGTGTTAATGCTATAGGATTGTGAGCAATTGAAGAATGCAAAGAAGGTCACAGTTTTGCCTTGCAGGGGACACATGTTCACGTGGTCTAGGAAAACTGCAGTGACAGCAAGACGTTTGTCTTCCCCTTGCAGTAGGGGTAGGAGTTTGCCAAGTTAAGAAGGCAAAGAGGTGGAGGACAGGGTAGGGAAAAAAAGATATTTCAGGTCTAGGAAATAAGAACAGCAAAAGCAAAAATTTGAAAGCTTGAAGGTCCTGATTTATGGACTTCCACGGCAAAGTCACGGAAAATGCCAAAGGTCTCTTTTAATGTGTACTAAGAATGGGAACCTTCACTGAGGGGAAACTGGATGAGAAAAACAGAGCTGAAAAATTTGTCTATGTCGTGATTATGCTACCACAATGGACACTTTCATTAACCCAAGAACAATTCATAGAGCTTGTATTGGGGATGGGTGTTGTGTATAGGGGATGGGTGTTGTGTATTGGGGATGGGTGTTGTGTATTGGGGAGGGAGGAGGTGTGGAAGGGAGAGTGATAGAGGAGAGAGGGTTCCAGAAGGGCAGGTACAAATAGGGCTCAGGCACCAGCACTAACCTTCACTTAAAAATTCTGCAAGAGCCTGCTAGGCCTCTTTGCCTCCACCCAGAAGTCAGCTGAAGTTGACTCAGTTGGCAGAATTCTACCGACAACAGACTTAATTGTGACGAGAAGTTTGTTGGGGAAGGAGAGGAGAATGGCGTTCAGATATTCATGCTTTTGCTGAGTGTTAAGAAATGACCTGGTGAAATTGAAGGAAGAAAAGTTTTGATAGGGTTCGTCTTTATAATCAAACCTTTTCACTCCTATTATAAGTGCTTTGGGGAGAGGAAAGGCATTGTAGATGCCCCTGGAGGGTTATGGAGAGCTACTTACCGAACGAAGAACATTCCTAGTCTCTGCCCTAGCAGCTCTTATTTCCTTTAGTAGGAAAGACCAACCCTTGCTCTTCACAGTTATTTTCCCAAATCTATTATAGAGTGAGTGCTTGCAAGCTTGAGCTTTGAGAGAGAGATTTCAAGAACTGGCTGTACCCCTTCTGAGCTGTCTGACCTTGGGCAACTTAATTTACCTGTCAAATCCTCACTTTCCTCATCTGTGAGATGAGAGTGGTGGATAGTACTTACCTCATCAAGTCTGTGTGGAGATGAAATTAGATAATGAGGGCTAGAATTGATAGAACTCTTAAAACATACCAGGTCCCGCTCTTTCGAAATGCTTTACATGAATTCACTCATTTAATTTTTAAAACAATGACCACATAAGGCAGATACCATTATCATCCCCATTTAGCCAACGAGGAAGCTGAGGGCCAGAGAGCTTAAATAAGTTTCCCAAAGTCACACAAATATCAGAGCTGGGATTTGAACACAGACCTTTGGACTTACCAAGGAGTGTAGAGCATTGGGCACATTTGCTGGAAGGTATAATCATGGAATAAAGGTTAGCTAGCTAAAGAAAACCTTTTTTTTAAAAAAAGAAATTCAAACCTGATGTTCACTGTCTTCCTCAGTATTAGAATTTTGAAACCCTCATCTTAACCTTGATGCCACTTTAACTGATATTCAGTTCTTCACAAATCCCAGTTACATATACACAGCTAAAAGTTACCCTTTCCATCCCTTGGAAAGTTCTAAGGAGTGGTACTTCTTTCAGTTACTGTTTAAAAATGATTTTATCCCAACCTGTGGAAAATAGAAGTCAGTATATCAAGCCATCACAAAAAACATCATCCTGCTGTGTTCGCATCCTACTTTTGGAAAACATTCCCACAGCTCAAACAAATGAGAGGTGTCAGTATCCATTGTATAACGAACATGGATCTGGATATTTCTCGGGGCGCATATTTATATAAGTTCAAGTCCATTCTGGTTGTATCAGCCATTGTCCTCAAAAGGGATCTCCAGATGTTGTAAGAATTAAAATCTTGAATTTGACAAGCTGCCGCTGTTGTTTTGTGTTTTTGAAAGTTTCTGTCAGAGGCCCCAAGTGTGAATGAGGAAGATTGCCTTTCATCCACAGCCTACCAAGTTGTTTCCCTGCTGCAAAACTCTGACGTGGGGGAAGTTCCGCGAGGGTGTCAGGGCTGCCCTACATATCTGTCGTGGTTTGCAAAGCATGTGACCCGGCTCTTGGCAAAACCCTGCAGAGGAGAACGTCTCCAGCTGTGGCTGTAGCCTGCCATCCCTCTCTTGAACTTGGCACTTAATGAATCGGTCTTTGGCTTGCTTGCATCTCAGAGTCAGGCTGGAATAAGCTTCACTTCTCAATGTAGGGCTTTTCAGTTTTGTCTCTAGTATTTCCTTTGCAATAGAAATTTTATTAACATTCATAAATAAAGTTTTCCACATACTGTCATCTATCTCTCTTACACCTAACTTATCCCAGATTTTCTGGGAATTGTCTGAAAATGATTCACATTGTGAGTGAACAATTTCCACATTGTTCTTGCTGGTCTCTCACTAGAACCTTGCCCTTGATTAAGTCGGTGAGAAAGATGTGAATTTGTCCTCTTTTGGTCTTGTTAAACAAAAAAACCAAAGAAGACATAAAACAATCCTTGACCAGAATTGTTCGGTGGCCAGATCTCTCCTTTCAGAAGATATCACTGCCTAGGAAATGGTGCTGCACTTTCTAAGATAAAATTAGCACCTGGCCTCAAGAAGTAGCAGGAAGAATCTGGACCATATGCCTAGAAATATTTTGTGGGGTAGGATGGTCCAACGCTAGTGAGTCACGTGGTCAGTTCTAGTGGCTCTGGCTTGAAAATCAGCACACATTTGTGCTGACCACCCCTTTGTTTTATGATCTAAGTCTTGGTTTCAGGAGAGATTAAGGTCAACATTGGCCATAAGATGAGTACTTACGAGGTATTACTGAAGGGGGTTGAAATTTCCATCTGCACTCCAATGGCCCCCGTGAAACTGCCTCCAGGTAAGAAGCGTTGCATTAAGGACATGATGAAACTAAGGCCCAGAGAGGTTGAGTGGCTTTCCAAAGGTCACCCAGCTAGTAAGTGGCAGAGGTAGGACTACAAATCTTTTCCAAGTACCAAGTATTTATCTAATACCCTATACCACTACTACTCCATCAAACCATCCTTGTTCTTCTTTTCTTTTTTCTGTCTAATATCATACGTCTAATGAACATCTGCTTAGTACACTGTGTGTGCACACCTGGATGCACCCGTGTCCAGCAAATATCTGTTAATATTTCAAAGCTTTCTTAAACGAACTCTGCATTAATCTTCACACACCATCAGACAGGAATCATAGAAACAGAAACATACACTTGTGTCCCTACAGTAGCTGTCTCTGAGCCAGTAGGTGCCTTTGAGTGGAGGTCTGAGGTCAGAGGTATGGGTCTGAGTTCAAACTAGGAGCCCCCATTGCAGGCAACCCCTCATTTCCTAGGAGGACTCTAGTTCTCACTACCCAGACTATATCTTATGTTTGGGGTAAGTAGACCATCTCAGTCTCCAAAGGATAAATTAAATAATATGAAAAGACTTCCTACCCATTTCCTATTGTGAAATAGAAATGACACCCAGAGCCATAACTAGCCAACTGTAACTTTTATTTTTCTTCCCATCCTGTAGTCATTATCAAAGCCTCCAAACTTTCGGCCTCTTGTCTGAAGCAATTGAGTCTCTAGGAAGGTGTGAGAATGCTAATCCATCTAATGTTGTGTTTCATTCGCTCCTGACTTGACATCCACTCTTCATTACTTCATAAATACATGAATATTTATTACTGTGGGGAAAACACGACTGTCCACAATGACTGCAGCTGAAAAAATGATAATAAACATGAGAGATTAACAGGGCTCTGGAGAGGAAGCAGTTCAGGGATGGTGAACCAGGATCTGTGGAATGTAAAACAACTGTCATCCGAAGAACAGCTAAAATGTTAGACATGCAAAAGGACATGGTATTGGCAGAAAATAAACAAGGGGAGTTTTAGATTATAGTGTGTAATTAACATTTGCATAAATATTCATACCAGGGTACTTTGCAGGTGGTAGTAGCAGATATCCAAAATACACGCGTGTGCACGCACACACTGACACACGCACACACACACAGCTAAAAGGCTCAGAAAAAGTGTATATCCCTGTACTCATCATCTAAGATCTGCCTCAGAACTCATCTCTGTAGCTAAACCATTCTTATTCCCCCTGCAAAGAATACTTGGCATTTCACTTCGACCTCTATGACTTCTCTGTTTATGAATCCATTACACCTCTAAACCCTTGGCTTACCTGGCTGTTGCTTCCACAGTGCTTAGTGAAATACATGTATTTAGTAGATGATCAATAATCATGGTCGAATGAATAAAGCAGGCAAGGCAGGAATTATGTGGTTCAGTTTCATTTAACTAACGGCTAACCAGGCTCTGTGCTAGGCACTGAGGAACAGGAACATCTCGGACAACTTGCGGCCGTTTCTTCCCAGTGGTCCGAGGCGATGGCTGTGACTGCACCTCATTGCTGTCAGTTTATTCGATTAATCAGTCAGCCAACGAGTTTTTTCCTTGGTGCTCACAACGTGCCGGCCCCTTGCAGGATCTCCGAGGACACAAGGTAGAGAAGTTAAGAGGAAGTACTAGTCAGCGTCGTAAATGCTGTGCTCGGTGTATGTCCAGGATTTTCAGAAAACAGAGAGGAAGGGATTCCAACTCAGCCTTGCGGCGGCGTCAGTAGAGACTTGCCGGTGGTGCGGGCTGAGCCTTGGAGGGGGAGTGGCAGTTACTGGGGTGGGGCTTCCAGGTGAGGTGCAGCATGAGTGAGTCCTGGAGATGGCGACAGAGCTGTGAGGAGACGCCGGCCAGCACGGCACGGCTGGGGCAGGGGTGCTGGTGGCTCAGAGGCCGCTGCGATGAGAGTCGCAGGTTCTGGCAGCCTGAACCGAGGCTGCTGGAGGTGCCAGGGAGGAGGTGGCAGGGGCAGGATGGATGGCTCAGAGTGTAAGCAGAAAGGCTGAGGCTAGAGGGTGGACTTGCCTTGAGGATCTGAGTCTTGGGAATCTTCAGGATGGTATGCAGACGGCTTAGCGTGTCCATTTGTAACTGGAACACAAGCTCAGGGCTGAGAAGGAGCTCAGGGTGTTGCCTGCTTCACGACTGGGCCTGTTCACATGGTCCACGTCAAAGAGGAAGGAGCATAGGGGCTGCATCAATTTATATTCCCAGCAACAGTGCAAGAAGGTTCCCTCTTCTCCACACCCTCTCCAGCATTTATTGTTTGTAGACATTTTATGGTGGCCATTCTGACTGCTGTGAGGTGATACCTCATTGTAGTTTGATTTGCATTTCTCTAATGATTAGTGATGTTGAGCATCCTTTCATGTGTTTGTTGGCAATATGTATATCTTCTTTGGAGAAATGTCTATTGTCAATGCGCAGTTTTGGATTCGGTTGTTTGTTTTGTTGATGTTGTATGGAGGTTCCTTAAAAAACTAAAAATAGAACTACCGTATGACCCAGCAATCCCATTACTGGGCATATACCCTGAGAAAACCATAATTCCAAAAGAGTCATGTACCACAGTGTTCATTGCAGCTCTATTTACAATAGCCAGGACATGGAAGCAACCTAACTGCCCATCGCCAGATGAATGGATAAAGGAGATGTGGCACATATATACAATGGAATATTACTCAGACATAAAAGGAAATGAAATTGAGTTATTTGAGGTGGATGGGCCTAGAGTCTGTCATACAGAGTGAAGTCAGTCAGAAAGAGAAAAACAAATACCGTATGCTAACACGGACATGGGGAGGGGGAAGGGTAAGCTGGGACGAAGTGAGAGAGTGGCATGGACATATATACACTACCAAATGTAAAATCAATAGCTAGTGGGAAGCAGCCGCATAGCACAGTGAGATCAGCTCGGTGCTTTGTGACCACCTAGAGGGGTGGGATAGGGAGGGTGGGAGGGAGACGCAAGAGGGAGAGGATATGGGGATATATGTGTATACGTATATGTGATTCACTTTGTTATACACCTGAAACTAACACACCATTGTAAAGCAATTATATTCCAATAAAGATGTTAAAAAAAAATGAGAAGCAGTTATACCCCGTGATTTGCGTGGAGTGTTCACAGATGCTTTGTGTTACACATTTCAGGATATCAACATCATCTTTTTAAATAGTTTACTCTTTGTCGCTTGGACTTTTACTTTGATTTCAAAGTCAACTCTGTCTAATTGGTTGCTGAGATTGGCTCTAGCATTCAGTCAGGGTTGAAACACTGCATTTTACTATCCAAATAATTGGTGAGTTAAAAATACTTCCAACAGTTTGTGACTCATACTTTTCAACTCATAGATGAAGAAAACCAAGGTGGGTGACTGTAGATGCCTGTGATTTTGGCACAGGCTGAATGAAGTGCCACTGTGTTCTCAGTGTGATTTCTGGCCTGCTGGGAAAGCCCTAACACTTCCAAGTCGTCTCTGACTTTCAGGCTATGCTTGGAATTCGTAGAGCCACATCCATTTAGATTCAAGTTCATTATCTACAGTGGTGTACCACATTTTAAGTTCTTCTCAGTCACAAGGTATTTTTAGTGTATTTGAAAGATCTCTGAGTAGGTTTTGATAGGTAGGAGTTGAGGTTGAGAACAAGAGGTTACAGGATATGGGATGCACACAATTGACCTGTTTTGCAATTTTATGAGATTGGTTACATTTGGCTCAATTTGCCAGATATTTATGGGGCACATGCTGCATACAAGATGTGGTACCACCTCCTCTGACCACCAAAGATGGGCCTCACAGGTTCCTTGTCCTCAGCGAGGTTTCCAACCTTTAGGAACACAAGATAAGTACACAAATGACTGAGTGACAGTGCCTGGTGTGGTGAGACCAGCTTCTAGGGGTGCGGAGGGTGGAGAGTGAGTAGGTATGTGTGTGCAAGTGAGAGCAGTAGTGACCTGGGGAGACAGAGAGCTCAGGCCACACGGGATGGGCACCCAGCAAGAAGGCTGTGTATGGCAACAGCTCTGCCGAGATTGAAATAGGACCTTTGGCAAGTCATGCAGACCTCAGAGGCTGCCTTGCTCATCTGTCAGTTCGGGATGCCAGAGACTTCCCTTCTCGCTCAGAGGTTTGTTATGAAGGTCACATATGTTGCTTCATGTTATCGAACTGGAAATATATAAAGGGTGCTTACATCCTCTTCATTGTTTAATTGTCAGCAGAATCAGGATTGGAACCCAGGCTCTTTGATTTAACCCCTGAACCACTAAATTCTGGGAGTGTTCCTGGAATTTTTTTTTTTTTTCATTTTTTGCTGGGATTTGCTTCATTGGAGAAATCTGTGTGGTTGCTGTCGGCAGCTGCACGTGCCTCTCGATTCACAGAGGAGGGTAGAACATGGACGAGAAGAAGATGGTGTGGATGGACGATTCTAAATTTTGTGAGTCAAATGCAATTCCTGGTACTCTGAAGATGATTGGAGCCTCTTGAAGGGCTTCCTTACACGCTGTGTTTTAAATTATGCAGCGTACGTGCTTTAGCTAAGTGGGCCTGCACTCACGTCCCCGGTCCCACCTTAGGACTGGAGACTCTTAAAGCATCCAGGAGAACTTAGCTTTTTCTTAACTGATGGGTTTTTCAGGCCTTACTTGAGTAGAATCTTACATTAAAGGACTTAAGTGATCTTGAAATGAGAAATGAAGCATTGAATCTATTCAGGGTATTCACTGTGGAAACCTTCCCAACAGACTAGTGCTTGAGTACGTTGGAATGCTGAAGGAAATAGGCCAATCATGCTGTCTGAGTATTTTGGACAACTTTCCACTTGTTCTGCTTCAAATCAATTATTCGTATTTTTGTTGTGACTGAGAATTGACATATCTCAGAGGGAATGCTTCATGACTTTCCCTGGTCCTGGAAATCAAGTGAAAGAAATGTATTCATTGACTCTATTGACGGTTTTATGTCTAAGTTATAGCCTCTGTTTGAATCAGTTTCTTTCCTGATTTGAGATAGCAAGGGGTACTTGCTGAACAGGCAGGACATTTTGTTAGAATCACTAGGAGGTGTGTGAGGCAAAACGAAGTCATTGATTCTTTTTTTTTTTAAGATTTTTTTTTAATGTGGACCGTTTTTAAAGTCTTTATTGAATTTGTTACAATACTGCTTCTGTTTTTTGGGGTTTTTTGGCCGCGAGGCATGTGGGATCTTAGCTCCCCAACCAGGGATCGAACCCGCACCCCCTGCGTTGGAAGGCAAAACCTTACCTGCTGGGCTGCCAGGGAAGTCCCCGTTGATTCTTATTGAGCTTCTTAGATGGATCTATAGTGGGAGCATGAGAAGACCAGGTACCACTATAATCAGTTATTGAGGAAAAGAAGCATCCCAGAAACTAAACCGAACCTGACATCTCTTCTGAGGAGATTCCTAGAGCAGATCCAGTCTGAAAATTATAAGCAAAGGTTGGGGTTGAGGGGGAGCCTTCTCTTGCCCTTCTTTGGTTTGGTTGGTCGTGATCCTGCTAAAACTATGGTTCTTTTTTATCATTCTTTCCTTTGATAGTTTCTTCAGGAAAGCCCCAGGCCTCTGAGGCCAGCTTTCTCTTCCCTCAGAGATTTTAAATATGAGGACAGGAAACATGTGTTTGGATTTTTCCATTTATGACACAGTTGCCCACTCCCCTACCCACGCACCCTCATTTGGTGCCTCCTGGAAAGTTCTGCCGACATTAAGCAACCACCTTTCAATGTGGCTTTGGCTGAACTTGTCCTGGGACGTGAGTGTGGCAGGGTACCGCTATCTCAGCCACTCCAGCCACTTCTGAAAGCTGAGCTCATCCCCCGCTCACTCCAGTGTTCAGAGGTGTGGGCAGCTGTGAAGAGCACTGCAGGGCAGGCCGGCTGCTCCAGAGAGTAACACTGCACTTTCCAGAGAGGTAGCTGCTACCTGCTTTTCGAAAGATAGGTATCCTGGAAAACACTGATTATATGCCGGCTGTATGCAGAGCATTTTCCAGATGATCATCTGAAAAATGCCAGTTTATTTAGGGAAATAGAGAGATACGTAGAGATTGAAGGAGCTGTTCAAAGTCCTCGAGCCATTTCAGCATCGGTAGAAGGTGAATTTCCAGATCTGCATTCTACCATATTTCATCTCGTGAGCAGCGTTTAGTAGCTGTTTGTTTTCGACTCTTGAGAATCTTTAGAGCAATTCTAAAAATGTAGCATGGTCTGCCACTTCGATTCATTATATCTCCCCTGAGAAGCTCTGTGAAGTAGGTAAGTGGGAGCTTCCCTCTACCTTGCAGCAGAGGAAACTGACCTGTAGAAGAATTTATGTATGGCCTGGAGCCAAACAGTGAGTTAGTGGGAGATGTGTTCTAGAAACTCAGCCTCGGGTTCAGAGCCCCTACTGTACCTCTGGGCCACAGTTATAACCCTTAGCTGACACAGACTTGCCAAGGTGAAGCAGTCAAAATGCAGAAGAAACTCAGAGATTAGGGTGAGATCCACCTGGGCTACATCATCACAGGATGCGACTCTCTCTCTGTCATTAGCCTTTCTTTAAAACCAGCCAAGGACTAGCTTCCCCAAAAAACCCTCACCGCCACCAAAAGCCTGAGAATTCTGCAGGACGCAGGGCAATTTGAAGGCAGCTGGCTTGCCTCGGATTGCCTAGGTGGCCATAAAGAGATAATTATCAGTGACCAGATAGGTCTCTTTTGCATCTTACTACTTGGGCTGGATGGGCAGGCAGGCCGTTAGAACAAGTAAGGAGAAATTTAAAATCAAGTTTCTAACCTTTCATTCTGTTGAGATATTTTTTTCTAATGTGAAAGAAACTTGGCACGGTTTCAGAGGAGGGAAATAATGGAGTAGAAAACACATTTTCATGTGACTTTTTCCATAAAAACATCAAAGTCAAGACAGCCAAGTTAAATCATTATTCATTACCTCTAAGAGCTTCAAATTACCTTCTCAGCTTCTTGGCTGATGGGCGTCCATCCTCATTTTCCTCCTGTGTGATCAGCAGTGTCGAGCGTGTGGTGTTGGTACATTAGATTTATGCGTATTTTAAAGGCACTGAGTCCACCTCACTTTAACCTTCTATTTTAAGGGTCAGCCTACTGTAAAGCTGCTTTCAGTTTCATAGTAATTTATCAAATTGAGTCTGTTTCACGCTTCCGGGGTTGAGAGAACTGTGGGTAAGGTGTTCGTTCTTATTAATACCCTGCTAGCTCCAGTGTGGGATTTCCAGCTCAATAAAAGATCACTGAAATGCATTTTTCTGGGCTGCTTTCTTATCCTGCAGGGCCCTCACCTATAAACCAGAGCTAAACATGGGATTCTTTTACAGTCAAAAACCATGCTACTCTTAAATCAGCCCACATGCTGTGCAAGAAGATTTTGACTAGAGGTTGGTTCTGTTCTGTGCGCATAACAGCCATTCTAACATTCCTGCCCCCGCTTTTGTTATCCCAAGGAAAAGCATCTAAATGATACCCACATCGAGTATTGTAACAGGAGAAGTATACATTCTGTACGTGTGTGTGGGGGGGAATATGTGTACGTATACCTGTGTCGGCCTGTCTCCTCTATGCGTGGTGGTTATTGCCTGGGTCCAACTGACATGGTTCTTTCAAATAATTTTGCCCTGGAGAGCTCAGCACACGTGAAGCTCTACACTGGTCCATGGCATTCCCTCAGAATGTGTTTTTTGAGCCCCCTTCTCCTCCCACCTTCCCCTTTCTCTCTATAGATACTCAAATTTATTTGGCAATTGGAAGGATTGGAGGTACCATCTTATAGAGTAGATTTCCTGCAAAGGGATAGATTCCTTTTACATTGTGCAAAGAGAGATCCAGTAAAGTTTATCCACTTGCCCAAGGTCACACTAAATAGTGATTTTACAAAAGTTTTGTTCTTGGCCCCAGGAGCTGGCAATAAAGCAAATCCTCTTCCTCTTTCTTAGTATCAGGCAGGGTACCTGACACTCAGGCTTCCATACTCATAATCCCAGGTGGTCATTCATACACACAAGAGTTTCTCAAACAGAAACATGGATCATCTTTTTAAAACACTGTTCCAGATTTGGGGGCCAACGATCTGAATTTACAGGCCATGGCACTAATTGTTTTGCGTGGGTACCAGATAATGTCACCACGTGGTCCCTGTACTCTGTGAGCCTCCAATCTATTTGGGGAGACAGAGCTCTAAAACATCGTAAGAGCACAGAAAGCAACGTGTCTTCCTGTATAGAGTGTGACCCAACTGTAGGAGCAGCTGACTTGTCCAGATGAGACTTGTATGGTGTGTATTACTTTCCGGAACACTGACAAGAAACAGCAAGAAAAAAGTCAGGAGTCAAGAAGGTTGTCCAAGAGCCCATGCTAGAAAAAAGTGGTTTTGAGCTTAGGTGCTACTACTTGCTGGCTATGTGATCTTGGTCAAGTCAGTGACTTCTGTGAGTTACCAT
The DNA here is from genome assembly GCF_964165515.1 of Mesoplodon bidens. Lineage (NCBI taxonomy): Eukaryota > Metazoa > Chordata > Mammalia > Artiodactyla > Ziphiidae > Mesoplodon > Mesoplodon bidens. Next base: position 17,431,736 of record NC_138166.1, read on the forward strand.
CTTTTCTCTAAATGGAGATAGTAGTAGTATCTACCTAAGGACACTGTGAGGGTTAACAGAGCTAATGTATGGGAGTGTGCAGGTGACGACCCTGGTTATTGACACCAGGGGCCTCTTACAATTATCCTGTTACGAAATTACAGTGGACTAGAGGCACAGCACGAGAAGAGAAGTGGATGCATAACCACAGAGGTGCACACGTCGAAGAGAGAAGAGATCCAGCTCACAGGTCACCACAGGGGAGAGGTCACTTAATACAGATCATCAGCTATTGGGATAAATGTCCAGGCCTGACTCAGCCTGAGGATTTCTTTATATCAGGACAGTCTGTCCGTCTTATCCAGAATGAGTTTAGCCAGCCAGATCCTGAATAGCAGAAAGCCTGGCATCACAGAAGGATTTATCTTTTTTTTGTACTGAATTGTATCTATTATAACAGCAACAACTAATTCAGCTAATACTGCACATGTTACTATGTTCCAGATACTATTCAGATACTGTGTTCCAGATACTGTTTCACAGATGGTAAAGTTGAAGGTCAGTGAGGGTAACTTACTTAAAGTCACACAGCTATCAAGTGATAAGAGTCATAATTTTAACCCTAGCAGTCTGGCTCCAGAGTCCACACTTTTAACCACTATATAAATCATATTAGTACTTCTAAACCCTCATTTGTCAGCTATGGCGAAAACATCTTAATGTTTGCCTTTCCAGTTTGTATTTTTGGACATTCAGAAATTTCCAATTTTTATGCAGTTAAATTTATCAATTAAAAAATGAATTCTTCCTTGCCTACATCAAGTTCAGCCACTCAGTTTTACCTTATTCTATTTCTTTTATGATTATGTTCAATTTTTATTTTTATTTTTGTTTTCTTTTTTGAGATAGAGCTTCACCAGAAGTTTTAAAAATAGTACAGAGGAGTCCTGTGTACCCTTCACCCAACTTCCCCCAAAGGTTACATTTTACATAATTGTAGCACACTATTAACATCAGGAATTGGTACAATGTGTGTGCATAATTCTGTGCCACTTTATCACATGTGTAGATTCATGTAATGATCACTCCAGTCAAGATGCAAAATTATTCCATCATCACAAAGCTTTTTATGCTTTCATTTTTATTCAAAATGTTTTGATTCATCTGGAATTTATTTTGGTGTTATTGAGAGGTAGAGAATCTATCTTCTAATTTCTAATTTTCTCAGAGCCATTTATTTTATAGATCATCATTTGACACTAATTAGAAATTTCACCCTTATATTCCAGCACTGAATGATTATAAACCCCAGATCTTTCAGAGCTCAGGGCAATTGTTCTTCCAATTTACTACATTACCTCCTAAAATTTGGGTCATGGCAGAAGTGGGATTTGATTTTTATGCCATGAGCAACAATAGAGCTTACATCAAGGTCTTGGGCTACTTAACTGTGCTATTGTTGTGAAATGATTGCCTTTATTTCTTTGAATTTATCCATGAGTCTCATTGGTACAGCAGGGAGGGATGGACCACCTGCTGCACCTACTGGTGTCTCCCTTTTAGGGTAGCACATCTCAGAAACTCAGAAGGGACTGGGCATGAGTTCAGAGTCACAAAACTCAAGGTTCCATCACTTTTCTTAATTTCCTTCATTTTTCTTCAGGCTCAACTTCCTCATCTGTAAAATGAGAAAACTTGTATCTGTCTCAGGGTTATAATTCTTATGAAGGTTAAAGGAGGCAGTGTATTTCATTTATTTATTTATTTACATGTAATTCTTTTTATTCTCTTTTTATTGAAGTATAAATGACATACAACATTGTATTAGTTTCAGATGTACCCCATAATGATTCAATATCTGTACCTATTGTGAGAGGATCACCACAATACGTCCAGGTAACATCTGTCACCATACATAGTTGCAGATTGTTTTTTCTTGTGATGAGAACTTTTAAGATCTATTCTCATAACAGCTGTCAAATATGCAACACAGTATTGTTAACTGCAGTCACCATGCTGCACGTTACATCCCCATGACATTTGTTTTATAACTGGAAGTTTGTCCTTTTGAATCCCTTTACCCATTTTTGCCCACCCCACCTCTGGCAACCACCAATCTGTTCTCTGTATCTATGAGCTTGTTTTTTGTTTGTTTGTTCATTTGTTTATGTAAGATTCCACATGTGAGATCATATGGTATTTGTCTTTCTCTGTTTGACTTATTTCATTTAGCATATGCCCTTGAAGACCATCTATGTTGTCACAAATGGCAGGATTTCCTTCTTTTTTACGACTGAATAATATTCCATTGTATATATACCACAACTTTTTTTTAAATATCTTTATTGGAGTATAAATGCTTTACAATGTTGTGTTAGTTTCTGCTTTATAACAAAGTGAATCAGCTATACATATACATATACCCCCATATCCCCTCCCTCTTGCGTCTCCCTCCCACCCGCCCTATCCCACACCTCTAGGTGGTCACAAAGCACTGAGCTGATCTCCCTGTGCTATGCAGCTGCTTCCCACTAGCTATCTATTTTACATTTGGTAGTGTATATAAGTCCATGCCACTCTCTCACTTCATCCCAGCTTACCCTTCCCCCTCCCTGTGTCCTCAAGTCCATTCTCTACATCTGTATCTTTATTCCTGTCCTGCCCCTAGGTTCTTCAGAACTTTTTTTTTTTTTTTAGATTCTGTATATATGTGTTAGCATATGGTATTTGTTTTTCTCTTTCTGACTGACTTCACTCTGTATGACAGACTCTAGGTCCATCCACCTCACTACAAATAACTCAATTTTGTTCCTTTTTATGGCTGAGTAATATTCCATTGTATATATGTGCCATGTCTTCTTTATCCATTCATCTGTCAATGGACACTTAGGTTGCTTCCATGTCCTGGCTATTGTAAATAGTGCTGCAGTGAACATTGTGATACATGACTCTTTTTGACTTATGGTTTTCTCTGGGTATATGCCCAGTAGTGGGATTGCTGGGTTATATGGTAGTTCTATTTTTAGTTTTTTAAGGAACCTCCATACTGTTCTCCATAGTGGCTGTATCAATTTACATTCCCACCAGCAATGCAAGAGGTATACCACAACTTCTTTAGCCATTTATCCATCAACACTTAACTTGTTTCCATATCTTGACTATTGTAAACAATGCTGCAATGAACGTGGAGGTGCATATATCTTTTCAATTTAGTGTTTTCATTTTCTCTGGATAAATGCCCAGAAGTGAAATTGCTGGATCATATGGTCATTCTATTTTTAATTTTTAAAGGAACTTTCATAATGTTTTCCGTAGTGGCTGCACCAATTTACATTCCCCCCAACAGTGCACAAGGGTTCCCTTTTCTTCACATCCTTGCCAACACTTGTTATTTCTTATCTTTCTGATAATAGCCATTCTAACAGACGTGAAATGATATCTCATTGTGGTTTTGATTTGCATTTCCCTGGTGATTAGTGATGTTGAGCATCTTTTCACGTACCTGTTGGCCATCTGTATGTCTTCTTTGGCAAAATATCTGTTCAGATCTTTTGCTCATTTTTGAATCAAATTGTTTTTTTCTTTGTTTGTTTTGCTGTTGAGTTGTATGGATTCTTTATATATTTTGGATATTAACGCCTTATCAGATATGTGATTTGCAAATATTTTCTCCCATTCCATAGGTTGCCTTTTCGTTTTGTTGATAGTTTCCTTTGCTGATACTTTGTAGTTTGATGTAGCCCCCCCTTGTTTATTTTTCCTTTTGTAGCCCCATTTGTTTATTTTTCCTTTTGTTGCCTTTGGATATATAGCCTAGGAATGGCTCAATGTAGTCTAATATTTTTATGATCATTATGATTTCCAACAATATAATATTTTCTTTATTTATGGCAAATATGTCTTTATTTATATTGGTAAGTGCCTTCAATCTTGATGGTATTTCTTATTCCTTCTTGAAAGGTCAGCATGATAGAGTCTTAGAATTGAGGGAAAATATGGTTGTTATTAGAGTGAGGTTGAAGTTGATGATCAATGTCTTAGTCCATTTAGGCCGCTGTAACAAAAAGTATATAAACTGGGTATCTTATAAATAACAGAAATTATTTCTCACAGTTCTAGAAGCTAAGAAGTCCAAGATCAAGGCACCAGCAGATTCAGTGTCTGGTGAGGGCCCACTTCTTTGTTCATAGACTGCCATGGTTTCACTGTCCTTACAGGGCAGAAGAGGAGAAGAAGCTCTTTAGGCCTCTTTTACGAGGGCACTCATCCCATTCCTGAGGGCTCCACCCTCATGACTTAATCACCTCCCAAAGGCCCCACCTCTGTATACCATCACACTGAGGATTAGGTTTTGAAATGAATTTGGTGGGGGGGGGACACATGCATTCAGTCTGTAGCAATCAATAATCGGAAACTTCCTCTTTCCTCCCTGGGTGGTGTTTTCATGGCAGTAGCTTCTTCTATTGGTAGTAATATTCATTCAGCAGGACAGCTTGCCTTGTTCCTAAGACCACCCCCAGTGGGCAGCTGTCTCTCAGGATCTTGCTAAGGCTTAATCTAGAGGAAACCACAACACTGTCAGGGGTTTACAAGATAGCTTTGTATGATAGCTCTGTGTTGAGAAAGCTAGGCTATGTAACCCTGCTGCCCGCTCTTTTTCCTTTTGTGGATACAGCCCCAGAGACTCTCACTTAGGTCAGATTCCTATTCCTTCAGAGAGTTGTTACAAAGATTGTGGTCATGACACAGCTCTGACACCTAGAAAACTACTCACCCTCATTGTTCATCTTCACCTTGGAACACACCAGCACCAAGAGCAGCCCTGGGTATTCTATAATTGCCTAAGGTAGAGCTTCTTTGAACCAAACTCTAATAGTGACTCAGATTACATGAATCTGTCTTACACTATAGGAAGAATCTGCCTTTAAATGAAGGGTATAGATTTGAAATCCCAATGTAATCTATGAAAATACTGCAATAACTCCTCTTAAAAAAAAAAGCAGTTTGGGAAAAGAAGAAAATATCTTTATTCTCTTTTTTCCTGCTTCATCCTCATTTTGTTTTGGGAGGTGTTTTGTATATGCATATATGAGTGTTTTGCTTCTAAGTTGTCACTATAAAACGCAGGAATGATGCTGTGATTATCATTTCCTAAAGAGGCACTCCTACAGGAAATTGGGCTGCAAGAAAGTAAAAGTGTGTGTTTTCCTGAAGGAAGTGCTTGTAGAAAGCTAAATCTGGGAAACAAATCATGGAGAAGGTATAAATAAACCTCTGGTGCTTTGCATTTGAATGGTGAGATAGTACCTTTCGTCCCAAGGAAAGCAATTTCTTTTTGGACACAATCCTTAAGGCATGTTAAAGATTCAGGTTTAATTTTAAAACCAGCACCTTCATTCTTCTCATTTTCCCTAAACCACCTGAGCACAGGCACATACTCCACAACCACCAACACCAGGATGCTTACAAATGGGAAAATTGAATTCCACTTAGAAGAGAAGTATTAGAAATCTCCACGGATGTACGCCTTAAATATTGTTTCTAAGTAAGCTCTGGTGGGTTTTTGTTCCTTTCTGAAGAATTGACTTCCTCTGTTAAAACTCTCTGGATTATAAATTGTAAATGAAATCTTTTTTCCATGCATTTAAAAACTGACAGTAAAATTTTAGCAAAGAATAGATGTTATTGGAAGCAAAAAATGAAATAGAAATTTTTAGCTTTTAGCATAGATGATATCAAATGTCTTCTTTCATGGTATTGTTTAATAATATTTATGTACTTTGAATAAAATGAGATGGAAATAAATTGTTCCTTACATTGTGGCTTTAGAGAATAGGACTTGGTCTCAGTGAAACTAACCAAAACTTCACAGTATCCACCCAACGATAGGAAGCAGGGAGCTGTTTTATGAAATATAAGCGAGCTAATGTCATCATGGGGGACCAGGACTGAAACGCTTCCTGGGTCATTAAAGCACAGAAAGTACTTTAATGATGTCCTGTTCCTAACTCAGTCTGGATGGCTGAGACTCAATGCCTTCGTAAATCCTTCCTTTCCATTCCAGCTTGTGGTAAAGAAGGAAGGAGATTTGCCTAGAGTGTGCACGTCTTGGAGGGCCATTCAGAGCTCTCACTGAATTAAAGAGGTAAATGATTAGGGACTTCTCTGGTGAGCCAGTGGTCCAGTGGTAAAGAATCCGCCTTCCAGTGCAGGGTACACGGGTTCGATCCCTGGTCAAGGAACTAAGATCCCACGTGCCGCGGGGCAACTAAGCCCACGTGCCACAACTACTGAGCCTGTGCTCTAGAGCCCGCAAGCCACAACTACTGAGCTTGTGCGCTACAACTAGAGAGAAGCCTGTGTGCCACAACAAAGAGCCCGTGTGCCGCAACTAAGACCCGATGTAGCCAAAAATAAATAAACAAATAAATAATAAATAAATCTTTTAAAAAAGTAAATGATTAATTAGGTAAGTAAACTTGCCTGGAAGATGTTAAGTCTTCGTCTCAGTCTTGTCGAGTCAACACTGCAGTGTCCTCTTACCTGTGGTCTCTGATTCTTTTGTCTGTCTTCAGCCTCTTCTCTATAAGGACAGACTTTTCAAACTGAAGTCCCATCATGCGACCACCTGCTCAGAACCTCTGAGGGCTTCCCACCACACCCTGTTTGTACTATGACCTACCAGCCCGTACATGGTCAGGGTCCTGGCTACCTCCTGAACTCACCTCCTGCCACTGTCTTCCTCACTAACTGAGCCCCCGCCAGGGTCTTTACACTTGCTGCTGCTTCTGTCTGGAACACTCCCATGACTCTCCTACTGCACTGAAGTACCTGCTCAGGTATCTCCTCCTTGGTGAGCTTCCTGCCCTCCCCCCGAGTTACCACCCTCTATCCCCTTCCCCTGCTTTGCTTTTCTTCCTAATATTTCTCACTCTTTCACATCAGATTACGTGTATTTATCTGTTTATTGCTTATCTCCCTCATCACGATGGACGCTCCCTCAGGGTAGAGACTTTGCTCGTAGAGTTTACTGTGGAAGCCCCAGTGCCTGGCACATAGGGGCTCAATAAATATTTGTTGAATGAGTTGTTTTATGTCAGTGAACATGAATGCCAACCCCTCTTAAGACTTCTTGTCCTTTCTCTTCATACAGTTGAACACAAATAAAATTGTACACTAAGTATCTCTTACTGACTACCAGGGATTGTCATGACACATACCTTTTAGGAATTGAATGGTCAGTAGAGATCATTTGGTTCATCATTTTTCAACCTTATTTACTGAGCTGAAACCAAGTATAGTTTGGTATACTTAGACTCCTATGGGTATCTCCTATTTAGGCACTCCTTTCCTCACTAAACGTTAACTACTCCCACCTGTCGTGGCCCTAAGACAAGCTTTGCAATCACTTCTAATCATTTAATAATGTCTTAGTCTGGTTCCCTAGAAGCAGAATGTGAGAAAGGGATTTGGGTGCACTGATTTAATGAGGGAGTAGTCTTTAGGCAAACCCTGTGAGAGAGTGAAGAGGGCAAGATAGGGGAGGAGAAGGATGTGGTCTTAGGTAAAGTCTAGCTTTGGCCTGAAGCACAGGACTCACAGGCATGAGCTGTCCTGCCCTTCAAAGGGTCCAGTTTCAGTTTCTTATGTCAGTTGGTCACTGGCTGCCCCAGGGGTGAGGGTGGCGGGTAGGTGGCTTCCCAGCCATCTCTCCTCATTCTGTCAGCCACGGGTAAATCCCTGGAAAAAGCCACAGGACGAAGTGCTCAGCTTTACTACTCAAAGCAGCCAGAGGATGGGTGCACTGGCTGGTCAAGGGGGTCTGTATGGCTGGACACCAGCGTCTCCACTACACACGGGTCCTCCATAATGGCTACTCGCTCTAGATTATAGTAGTAGTTCTCAGGCTTCAGCATGCATCTAAATCACTTGGAGGGCTACTTAACATACATATTGCTGGGCCCCATCCAAGAATTTCTGATACATATCTGGGGTGGGGCTAAGTTCCCAGGTTTTGCTGATGCTAGTCAGGGATGGGGGAACAACTTTGAGAATGTATCACATTGAAGATTTCCTTGAAGTCATCCTCAGACAAAGAAACCCAAATCTTAACTCCAGAAGGCATTGGAAGTCACATAAATGTTTACTGACATTTTCTTGAGAAGGGGAAGGGGTGTATGTCCACTACATCACGTTCGGCAAACTTTCTACGAAATACTTTGTAGGTATTGTTCCTCTCTTCAAAGTTTTACGTCTCACTGTTAACTGCCATCTCTCCCCGAGTTCTAAAACACTCTCTGAGTGTTAGCTGTAAGGTGGGACACCTCTTTCCCATTCCAGAAAGTGTTGTCGAATGCAAGACAGAAATACATTGCTACAAACATAATCTTAACTTTGCTTTTGTTTATTTATGTAGAAACAAGTTATTAGTACATTTTTATTCTACAGGAACAAATTACTTGTGATCCATCTCACAGTTGATGGAAAGAGTAAGATACAGTGCCAGCCTCTCTTTTATAGCTGATGAGTAAGGGTCACCGAAGGGGGTGAGGCTTACTGTTCTACGCTAGAGTCTTTATCTTTGGAGGTTCTCTTCTACTTCACTCCTCCTCCATCCTCATTCCTCTAGATCTTGATAAAAGGAATGGTTTCAGGGATGTGTGTGTGTGTGTGTGTGTGTGTGTGTGAGAGAGAGAGAGAGAGAGAGAGAGAGATTAAGAGAGATTTCTAAAATCATGCTTGAAGAAAGAAGGATAAGAAAAACTTTCTAGTCCAGGAAAAAAAAAAAGATTCTAAAACAAGATACTTTTATTCGAGTGGGGAAGCCTAGCTAATAATCAGCAATTTATTGGAAATTCAGCCCTAGTCCCCATCAGAGCTTTTATTATCATTTGGTTCTCTTTTCCGGTGGGATCTTAATTTAAGAAAATTTCCTTTAAGAATTTTTGTTTGCAAAGATGCCATCTAAAATAAATTCAAGCTTTGCCTATAGTTTCTCTATGTTTAGAGTGTGGAACGCACCCCTTGAGGTGTTAGAATATGAGTTCCTGCCAGTGGAATGGGGTGCAGAGAGGAAGAGGAAGTAGCTGGTGGTTGCCTGGGTAGGTTGGTGTTCAGTCAGGTTAGGATCGCTGTTCAACAAGGTCAGTGGCATTTCTAACTCAGAGGATACCAATCCCAGGTATCTAAAAGGTCCAGTCAGGGACCACTGGTAAGGGGAGGCCGAAGGGTGGGAGAAGCTCAGCTGGAGACTGCTGCGGGGAGCTAGAGGGTGGCACACCTCCTCTTCTGGGGGCAACTCAGACTCAGCCTCTGTGTTTAGAAGAATCTGTGTTTAGAAGAGAAGCTCGAAATCAGATTTTGTTGTGAAATCTTACAACTGAGCCACCAGTTTGCAACGTCCATACTAAACATTCCCATGCCTGTTCCTCTTTGCCAATTCAGCCCCCTCACCAAGCTCTGCATCCCCGTCGTTTGAAACCCGAACACTGCTCCTCATGTCCTTCACTTCCTCCTGTGGAATCCTAGCACTCACTCTTTGAGCCACTTATTGGAATTGACACTGTTTTGTGAATTCAGTTTTTATCTGGGTGGTGTTTAAATGTCTCTTTGTATCCCCAACGAGATGGGAAGCTTGTGAACCCTTTGGGCACAATATCCAATCTCATCTTTCTCACTTACCCTGAAGGGACTCAGACCTTGACGTGTGCAGGGGAGGTTCCTGGTTTACGTATAGGTAGTCCTCACCATATGGCAGGGGTCCTTACCATGGCCCTGTAAGAGAGGCCCACATCGAAGGGAGGACACAGCCTCAGCAAGCCTACCTGACCTACAAGGTGGCCCAGTCTCAAGGGGAGGAGCTGGCACTTGACATTGACTTTGACTTTGTTGCCCTCTATGTGAACGTCTTAGCTCAGGCTTCTGTAACAAAAACGCCACAGACTAGGCGGCTTAAACAACAGGCATTTATTTCTCACAGTTCTGGAGGCTGGAAGTCCAAGATCAAGGTACTGGCAGATCCTGTGTCTGGTCAGACCCACTGCCTGGTTTGCAGAGGGTCATCTTTGTACCCTCACATGGCAGAGAGAGCAGAGTAAGGAAGCTGCTCTCCTGTATCTCTTCTTTTTTATTATTATTTTTTACATCTTTATTGGAGTATAATTACTTTACAATGGTGTGTTAGTTTCTGCTTTACAACAAAGTGAATCAGTTATACATATACATATGTCCCCATATCTCTTCCCTCTTGCGTCTCCCTCCCACCCTCCCTATCCCACCCCTCTAGGTGGTCACAAAGCACCGAGCTGATCTCCCTGTGCTATGCGGCTGCTTCCCATATCTCTTCTTATAAGGACACTAATCTCCCTCGTGCGGGCTCCACTCTCATGACATAGGTATCTCCCAAAGGCCTCACCTCCTAATACCACCACATCAGAGGTTAGGATTTCAACATGGGAATCGTGGCGGCGGGGGGGGGGCGGGACAAACATTCCAGTCCACACCAATTTTATAGACTGTAGCTACTTTGCCTGGTAAATAGGGATTTGACATGATGAATCAATGATTGAGTATTCAAATTATTTTATACTGATTGCTAGACAATCATCTTGTAACTTTTAGGATATGCTCTTTGCTAAAAGGGGGATACTAACAGAGAAGGAGGTTAGTGAGGTCTGGTGAAAAATATAACCTACCTCCTTTTAGCCACAAGTAATTTTATAAGAACAAATCAGCTATATTTTCTAGTCAAATAAAGCATATTGCTTTTCCTCAGCCAGAACTGGAAAGCAGTGTGTATCTGACATTATGTAGCCTAAATCAGTTGATTTCTCCTCCTAATTTGTGGTAGGATGTTACGTAAAAGCCCCCATAGCATAAAGCAGTGTGGAAGGAAAACTACCCATTGCCTGTGTAGAGAAAAAGAGAATTTAGGATCATATAAAACTTGGTTTGAGTATGCAACTCTTACTTGTAGAGAAATTCTGGCCGTATACTAAAATGTAAGTATGTATTATAACTACTAGTTATATGGTATCCTTGCAAAAAAGTACGTTGAATCGCAGTTTCAACATTGAGCCTCTGAATGTGCCTCATTCACAGGATGGAGGCTCTGACCCAGTGGAGCCCTTGGCATTTGCAGGCCTCACATCTCCCTAGAGTTAAACTTAGGAGCAGATGTCACACCTCTGTGCTTTTTAAACCCTTGGGTTTTCCTGCCATTGCCTCTTGGGAAGATCCCATCACTTTTTCAGTGACCTGCTACTAAGAAGTCTCCCACATTGCTTGCAATCACAAGATTAATCTAAAATGTAATTCCTGTGTCAGTTACAGTGGAATATTAATATCTCTGAACTTATTTTAAAACGATAACTCTTATATCCCCCCTAGCCCTGGCCCACTTTGATTCAGAAGTCCGCTGGGGCGGGGGACAGAAGAGGGACGCACGGCTGGCTTCGGTTGCCTTTCCTCACCTGTCATTTATCCCCTGACCCTCATTCTTGCCAGGAGAGAGACCTAAGGACAGAGCAGGGCAGAAAAGGCCTCACTTGACTGGTGTTGGATGATCTGGTGTAGACCTTCCGGGCCTGGAGACAGCTCAAAGCTGACCCTCTCATGATGTGCTTTCATGAATTACTCTCAGAGTCTCCCACCCAGAAAATCTGACCACGGGTCCCTTAGCTCAAACAGTGCCTTCCCTGCACCTGATCTGTTAGCGTTTCCTCAGCCACAGCCTCTGAACCCAGCAGGTATAATAAACCTTTCCTCTTTTCTTAGTTGTCTTATTTAAACCTCTCTTATTAAGCTTGAGGGAAAGAGGATTTTTACAGGGCCAGAGGGTATTATTACAATAAACACCATCACTCGCCAACATTTCATTGGTGGCTGTTAAGAGTTACGAAGCTAATTTTTGCTACCTCCTTGCAGGTCCTACAAAGGTGGTCTAGAACCACAGCAGCCTGTTATTTTGTGTTCACCTTTGTTTGGTCTTAACCAGAACAGAGGTGGAAGTCATTCTATTTTCATATCCTGTGGCACATGTGGTCCTGCTCTGGACTTAGGTATCTAGCGGTGGTCAGTTGGAGTATTTTTCTGGGAAGTATCCGTTGTGTATAGAACTGTTTGAATTATTTTTTCAAACAGTTATTCCTTCAAACTCCAGCTTCTCAAACCCCTACCTCTCCCCCGACCCTCATGCTTTATATTTTTCTTCATATTCTCTTTCCTCTTTCAGAAGGGGGGCATTTTGACCACATAAGGGGATGTAATTTGGTATCCACCTCCCTTTTGCCAGTAGAAAACTATCCAAAGTTATTAAACTAAGAAATATTTTAAACTTTATTTCACTTCCCGTGGTGAAACTATTTAGCTAACATTAATTATCGAAAACAAAACAAAACAAAAAAGAAATACAGCTACTCACTCTCCCCCCACTCCAAAAAGACAAAAGATTTCCTGAGGTTTGTCATATACTGCGTTCAGTGTCTCTGAAAACCGAGAGCTATGGCTCCGCTGTAGTTTCTGTTTAATCTCCCAGTGTTGCCCGAAGCCATGAAGTCAGCCTCAGAGCTGAGCCTTTCTCCAGCCCTAACTCCCCAAATGAAAACCATGTGCTTGTGTGGGTTTTCTTTGTTTTCCTTTTTAAAGTTCTTCTCCATTATTTAATGAAACCATTTAGTAATGCATAGGTCTTGAATAATAAGGTTCACATTGGCTGTTATCAATTAAGTGACATTAACACTTGTTCTCAGAAGCAAATTTAACTCTGGACCTGTTTAAAGCCAATTGTAACACCCTGGAGGAAGCGAGAAAATCTTTGAATTTTTACAAGTCAAACAGCACAGGATAATATATAAAACTAATATGTATGTGAAATACTTAATACTTGCACAGCTCCCATCCATCCTTTCCTCCTTTCGTGAAGGCAATTTATCAATCGAAACTCCCACCCTGGATAGTGTTACTTCTGACTTACTTTAACGGGAGAAAAATCGAATTCACAGAGGAGTTATATCATATTCCAGAAATCGGGTCGCAAATCACAGGTCTGTACACCTACTGAGCTGTGAAGATGCCTCCTCCTTCCACCTGCCAGGAGCTAAGATTGTCTTGAAAAAGAAGAATTACAGGGGTGTGACTTGGATTATGAAAATCACACTTTTAATACTATTGAAACAGTATCTTTTAAAAAATCTCTCTTTTGTTCTTCAAACAGACTAACCTAGTACAAAGAGGTCATTCTTGAGCACTTACTCATTTCATTTGTACAGCGAAGAATGAGTAGTTTATGGACAGCACAGCAAACACGACAGGGGTGTTGATGGATGGGGGGGATGAGATGGGGAAATTTCGCATCTGTGGCCTAATTTGCACAATTGCAAAGGGCAGTTGGCTTGCTTTTGTCGCCTTCCTAAAGCCCCTTCTCCTGTTTTCTGACCTCCCCTCTCCTGCCTTTTGGGAACCCAATGTCTACTCCATCCATGGATTCTGCTTCCCACAAAACAAACAAACAAGCAAAAAAGCTCAACTCTCATTTCTCAAGGGTGCTCTCACTAGGAAAGCAAGTGAGCTAAAGTAATTTACAGTTGGATGTGACTGACTCTCTCCTGAGCCCCAGATACCCAACTGTGAGCTGAGCACAGCTACCACGATATATCTGCCTCAGCGGCTCAAACTCAACACGTCTAAAACGGAGTGTATCTTTGCCCCTCCTCCTGTGTTTTCTGTCTCGGTGGATGGGTCCAAGCATGTTCTCAAGCATACAAGCTACTAAATGGATAATCTGCCCACACTTCTCTCCGTCCCTTCCTTTCCATATTCAATCAGTTATCAAGTCCTAATTTCACCTCTTCACAGTATCTTCTATCTGATTCTTTTTCAGTTTCCCCCAACTTAACCCTAACCCTCACTGTCATTTCAGTGCCCAAGCCCACAGGTCAGCTTGCAGTTTCCTCAACCAAACAGCCTGCTGATACAGACCCCATATCTACATGTTAAGGTGTTCCCAGCTCTCATATCCCTACTCTGCATCTTCAGATTTCTCTGATTCTCTCAGATTCCTCTTCCATGTGGTTTTTCTGTTCTCCTCCCTTCCTCTTGGACCACTGTTTACTCCTTTGTTCTCCCATTGTACATTAGTAAACTAAGGACTGGATTTTATAGCACTTTACTGGCGGGTCTCTGAGAAACATTTTCAGACCTATCTGCCTGTCATTAATTCGAGGCACAGAATAGCTGCTCATCAAAGGTTAGTTGAGCACACCGCCTGGATGCAGGCATCGTAAAAGATGAACTCATGAATGCAGCTGCTGGTCGGGGTGAGGGGTGTGTTCTGACTTTAGCATGTTGCCCTGGTGGGCTCTCAATCCATTCCTGTGGAGTTTTGTTGAGTACTGAAAGCAGAGACTTTCCAGCCCTGCACAGTAAGCCCTCCTGACTGACTCCGGTTGGCCAGAAGAATGGATGCCGACAAGGGGGAACATTAGTTTTCAGTTTGCTGGGTCCTATTATATATTATGTGAGTGAAGCAGTGATAGGTCAGGGAGTCAAAATGGCCGATTGGCTTTTGACCCCTAAAACCAGAGTCCCTTCAGAAGCCCTAAACTGTGAGTTCAAAACCTTAACCTAGAGCAACCTCTACAAATTGTTTCTACAAATTTAATTAATCAATCAATGAAAATCTATTAAATGGTTGTGTTTGAGACATTGAAATTATAGGAATTATTAATATCCATATAGAATAAGCTTGGTGATATATGTGCAAAATTGATTTATTCAGTAAACATTAGGGTAATTGGCTAATTCATTTGTGAAAAAGTAATTTTCAAGTTTATTAAAGATTTAAATGCAAAATATAATAACAGGAGGAAACACAGGTGACTATTACACAAAATCAGAGAAATCATGAGCATGACAGCTAATGAAGACACTATTGGACTATATAAAAACTAAAATCTTCTGTGTATCTGTTAAACCTAGCCACACGTATGAAGGCAAATACTAAATTTTGTGACACTTAAGACATTGATAATATGATACAACATTGTAAGTATCACCAGAAAGGAAAAAAATAAAAAACAGAATTAACAAATATGATATGCCATCAATTGTAAAATGTGACTTGTTTTTAAGGATGAGAAAATGTGCCTCTTGGTATCAAGAAAGTATGGTAGCAAACTAGAAAAAAACCAACATGACAGAAAAATGTCATTTACTCACCTCCAGTGTGAAGGTAACAGTACAATCTTTCTGGCTGCAATTTAGCAGTTATGTACCAAAGTTTTTAAAACATGCATCCTTTTGACCCACAGATTTTACTTCTTGGAATTTACGCTGAGGAAATAATCAAGAATGTGTAGAAAGATTAAGCTACATATTTGTTCATTGCCATAATGTTTATAAAACCAAAACATTGGAATGATTTGTGTTCAGGAATCAGTGATTAGTTAAACAAACTATAGCATATCTACATCAGGGCACTGTTTCAGTCATTAAAAATGATGCTGTTGATGAAGATTAATTGGCATGGAAAGATCTTTGCTGGTTTGATTCCATTTCTCCAAGAAAAAAAAATATATATATATGAATACAGAGAAAAGAAACCTGAAACTAACTTTCTATTTGAGGTGGTTACTGAGGGTGGTGCCATAAGGAGAATTCTAATTTCCTCTTTTTTATATATTTTGATTTTATTTATATATTTTGATTTTATTTATATATTTTGGTTATATCCTCTTTTTTTTTTTTTTTCTTTTTGCGGTATGCGGGCCTCTCACTGTTGTGGCCTCTCCTGTCGCGGAGCACAGGCTCCGGATGCGCAGGCCCAGCGGCCACGGCTCACAGGCCCAGCCGCTCCACGGCATATGGGATCCTCCCAGACCGGGGCACGAACCCGTATCCCCTGCATCGGCAGGCGGACTCTCAACCACTGCGCCACCAGGGAGGCCCTATATCCTCTTTTTTATTTATATATTTTGAAAACTATCATCTATAACTATATAATAATGAAAAGTTATTTTCTACTTAAAATGAGAGTCATGCCTTTAATAATTTAAAATTATTTGAAATTTTAAGGGGAGAATACAAATGAAAGTTATAAAACTAAAAATATAAACTATGCCCTTGATTTCGGTCATTTGTGTAAAATCATATTGCCTGCAAAGTAGTGAGCCTTCTGGTATAAAAACTAGTTTCTCCCTGTTTTATTGCTACTTTGATTAATAACAAGTCAAGTTCGTATTTGTGTCTTTTGTACGTATTAAGACTCTAACCCCTGCAACCAAATCCAACAAAATCTTGTGAAAATGTTCAGAAACAATTCTTGGGAAGTAACCAGGCGCTTAAAAATTTATAAGTATTTGATGTAACCTGACTTTGTCACATTTTCACATCTGTTTTTCATGTTGTGATACTTATTTGAGATTTGGTATTATTAATAATGAGGAAAATATCTGTTACCATAAGTAACCGGGTAGTAACTTGAGGCCGATGGGTCGGCATGCTTTGTCTATATAATGTAATTCAAATAAAGTCATAACATTATGGCTATTGCCTTCATCTGTCAAGCATTTATACACTTTTTTTCCTCTGATAAATGAACTGCTAGGTTTTCTGGCTGGTTAATAATAGTACAGCTTTTGGTCTTCTATTTAAAATTGCTATCTGCAGTTTGGAGATTTAGGTATATACGTAAACTTTTTTTTTTTTTTTTTTGCGGTACGCGGGCCTCTCACTGTTGTGGCCTCTCCCATTGCGGAGCACAGGCTCCGGACGTGCAGGCCCAGCGGCCATGGCTCACGGGCCCAGCCACTCCGCGACATGTGAGATCTTCCCGGACCGGGGCACGAACCCACGTCTCCTGCATTGGCAGGCAGACTCTCAACCACTGCGCCACCAGGGAAGCCCTATGTAAACATTTTTAAGTGATCCTGCAGTGACATTTTTTTTCGGTGAAAGAACTTTGAGTATTTTAAATAACACTTATTGAAATGGATTCCACATACTTGTGTTTGAGCCACTTTCCACACTATTGCCACAAACTCTGGGAACAAATTCTTATAATATTAGAGACTACAGAAATATTCCTTCCTTCTCAAAGACTATATAATATAAAATTTTAAAGAAAAAAACAACCCATTGATATGAAAGGAGACCACTTTGAAAAGGTGATTGAATATGGTTCCTTCAGCAATTAAGGTTGATCTGGAGAATTCCTCGGCAGCATTCCTAAAATGCAAATTTCACTGAGTTACTGCATGTTTAAACTTTTTAATATCCCTTCATTGTCCTTAGGATAATGTCCAAACTCCCTAACACAGCCTACAAAGCCATACATGATCTGACACTTGTCAGCCTCCTAAGCTCGTCTTCCCCCACTGACTCCATCCCATTCTGCCTTCTACCAGGCAGGGCTTCCATTAGGGCATTGGCTGTACCCTGCTCTCTGGCATGTGGGCCTTTGCTCATGCTATTCTTTCTGAGACTGTCTGGCAATTCTTTCCCTTCCCTGTCTCCAGTACTCTGTATCCCAGTCTACTTCCCAGTCTGTTCCAGGCTCTTTGCTTCATCTGTCACTGTCATCATCATCATCATCATCATCATTATCATGAACTTTTCTGCTGCTCTAGCTGTCTGGTGTTTGCATCCAGGCGATTTCTCCATTTCTAATCTCCCTTGGGAGCTTTTGGTTCCTCTTGTTCTTCCCGCTTTGTTCCCTTTGTTAACATGTCCAGCTGGAGCTGGCCCTGAAGAGCCATGTGTCAGGGGGCCTCAAGATGTATGGAACCTCTACAAGCCACCGATTCAAGAACAGCAAAGCTGAAAACTGGGTCAGGCAAAGAGTTACCAAAGACCACAACAGAAAACCTGAAAGCAGAATGAGATTGAGAATTGGGTGAATACAGAGGGAGAATTGGGATAAATAAGAAAACCTGATGGGCAAGTTGAGGCAAGAGGCAATCAAGCTCCTGAAATAGGAAGGAATGGGGTTCTAGTGCAAGGACACGCAAGCTCAGATGAAATGTTCGAGGCAGCCTTTGGTTACCACACAAGGCACATGCAATGCTGGTGTGACAGTCGTAAATCTAGATTCCAGTCTCTATACTGCTATGTGTGACCTTGGGCAAGTCACTTAATCTCATGTGATTTTCGAGTCATGTGACTTGGTTAAGTCACCAACTCTTGGGGCTCGAGTATTTTCTATCAACTGAGCAACTTGGGTTAGATCTCTGTTTGTCAAAGTTTGGCACAGAAATATCCAGAGGTACAAGAGGATGTCGCAGGGGTTCACAAGGCTATAGGATAAAGATGTCACAACTGCTTGGTGCATTCATTTTATATAGTGAGGTAATGTTAAATAGTATTTTTTTAATCCATAGAAAAATGGATATGCAGTAGAGTCAAATGCAAAATTTGAATACAGTTTTAGGGTAAGGTGTGAGATTACAAAGAAATTTTATCCATGGTCAGCCCCTGTAGGATTTTCCTCAAAATCTTTGAGGGATCCCTGTTTATTCCTCTCTACCGTTTGGGGCCTTTCAGTGGACACGTGTGAGAACAGACACTATAGCATTTATTACTCAGGCTTCTTCCAGCTAAACAAGAAATGTTTTTTTGGGTTTTTTTTTTAATAAAAAGATTAGGGTAATGTGTTAAGTGTAAGCTTTGTTAATAGTAGTATTCTCTTTCTTTGACACAAGTAAAACATAACCTTACTGTGACCAAATACCACTTATCTATTTTACATTTTGCTTCTTGAATGCATATATCTTATATTAAAGCTCTTCTTTTACCTGTCATCTTTGAAATAGAACAAGAAGCTACATGGTGTTTTGACAACACAAAGGAAGGTCTATCAAATGTTACATAAAAGATTTTAAAACAGACCTGTATTTTCTCTATGTCTTTCTAGGTTCTACCTGGATTTATAGCAATAGAAATTTTTTCCCTCCTGGTCTTTATGAACTTGAGCTTCCAAAAGCACAGCTAAGGTTCATTTTCCCAAATACTCCAACAGTGAGTCTGGTGACAGTAATTGGGGCTTTTGATGTGCCCTCTTGAGTGACTGTTTATGCAAGAGCCCTAAATAGGCAGGTCCTGGAGCCGGTCTGCAGCAGCTTTCTTCACTCTGAGGATGTGTTGATGGGTGAAAGCAGAACCTAAACAATCACTACCTGTCAGTTGCTGTGTAAATGAGAACGCTTTGATTTAAAAAAAAAAAAGCTGAGGGGTAAATCTTGGTGCTGGGAGGTAACAAACCAGATTAGCACAAAATGGTGCTTTCATTTTATCCTATACCTCTCTCAAGTGGCACTCATTCAAGCTGCATTTTTTTCTCCATCTCTTGAGAGGCATTACGGACTTTCTTCACTGAGTGTTACATGGAAGCCATTTGAATAGTTTGCTGTCTGCAACAGCAGTGGCAGATAAGGAATGCTATTAGTGCATCTCACTGTGAGACATAATGGTGAAATGCTGCAATGCAGGGAATTTATTTGGGACTACAATTTAATAAATGATGGACTATCTCTAGGTCAAATCTAGTCCAGATCAGTCACTACCATCTGTCACCAAGCTATAGCCAACTGGCAGCTGCTTGGTGGCCATTATGAAATCCATTAGTAATTTCAGTTCATTTCTTAGTTAATGGACATACTTATGCACAGAACATTCCATAACTGACCACCTTCTTCAGCGGCTTCATTCCATTCCTATAACCCGGACATTCTTTGCCTCAGAGGAGTGTCCTCTGGTTTGCAGTTGCTACAGTGGGGATCAAGTTTCTCCTATCACTGTTCAGGCATATGTGTACAATCTGTGAACGGGTGGAGGCTTTTGAAATTTTGTTCTGGGTAGCTTGAGGTAGAAAATACGATTCCCAATGAGACTTCTAGAGTTGGAAGCATTTCAAGACTGCCCTTTCATGAGAGATTTTAGAACTGCATATATAATTCTGTTCCAGGATGAAAGCAGGCCTTGTAGAAGCCTATGACCAAGAAAACCTATCCACTTAAATACAAAGAAAGCTGGCCTGTGTTTGGGGTCATTTTCCCAGTCAATTTTTATTTTATATGAACAATTCCATGCACCATAAATTGACAGAGTTGAGGACTTCCTCTTTTGGGTTGCCAACACGCACATTTTGCTACCAGTAAATTCTCCTAAATATTAACCACAATGAATAACACCAATTGGGAAAAAAATTAAACAGAAAGAAGGCTGACAGCTGTGAAAACAATCATGCAGCCCTTCAATTTAAAGAAACCGTAGCTCACTCTTATACTATAATGTAGGAGAGTCTCTTGGCAGAATCATACTTTTGCTCTATTTTTGTATAATAAGTACACATATAATCAAGTGAAAATAGACCTTGGTGCAGGGCTCAGCCATTCCCATGCTGTGACGACAGAGCTCATTTAAATGTTCCTTGGGAATGTTGGCTCATTCAGTGAGAAAACAGTCAGTTTTAGACCAAATATAGTCAATTCCAACCAAGCAGTCAAACCAATTGCATGAAAATGAAATTCTCACTTTTCCACTGGTTGTTTTGGAGTCGCATCAACAGAGACAGAAGATGGAATGACCATTCTAAAACCACCCGTTTCTCCACTCCAGCTATAGTGGCCCTGAAGGAGCTCTGATGAATCTGCATTTTCTTAAGATGCTCATGGTCCCCTTCTGGAGGCAGGATCATTGCAGGTCTCTCTTGGATCTGATGAGTTGTAGTATGGATGCTGTGAAGGCCCTGGGCCAGGGTGTGGCAAAGGGCCAGAGAGTGTGCTGTTCCCCACAACCCTGGGCACAGAAGTTTCACCCCTTGTACAGCTGGTGAGTCTGGAACGCAGGCTATGTGCAACTGTCCTGCCAAGGCAAGAGTTTCTCCTTACAAGGAATTAACTTCATGAGGAAAGTAAGTCAGATTTGGGGAGGGCTCACCCTTTATTTTGTACATAAACCTTGATGATGGCTTCATTTCAGCAAGTAGCATTAGCGGAGAGACACCTGGGCTCACAATATCACTCTTAGTGACCAACCACGTAGAGTTGCTTCTTCCTGGATTGACAGCCAATGAATGATGGGCAAGACTCAGTGACTTATTTATTGATTCCTTCATCTGATGAATGAGACAAATGAAAGTTAAGGAAAAAGTGAATCCAAGTCTTCATGCGGTTTTCAGCATACTAGAATGCACAGGCTTGGGCATGAGAGCAATGCACCAGAGTACAAGTGTGAATCAAACGTGTAAGATTCCTGGCGGATGAGTGCAGACAGAGACAGCTAGTGTGTCCGTTCCTGAGGGACTTTGGTGTTAGCCTCACTTAAACCAGTGGTGATTAGGTTAGCCTTGCTTAAACCAGCAATGATTAAGTTGGCCATGCTTAAACCAGCTGTGATTAGGTTGGCCCTCACAAAGCAAAACAAAACAATCAAAAATCCTCTTAAGGGCTTCCCTGGTGGTGCAGTGGTTGAGAGTCCGCCTGCCGATGCAGGGGACACAGATTCGTGCCCCGGTGCGGGAGGATCCCACATGCCGCGGAGCGGCTGCTCCCGTGAGCCATGGCCGCTGAGCCTGCGCGTCCGGAGCCTGTGCTCCGCAACGGGAGAGGCCACAACAGTGAGAGGCCCGCGTACCGCAAAAAAAAAAAAAAAATCCTCTTAGCATTTTTAAAGCCTCCTCAAGCTGACCTAAAACAAATCGCAAATCCCTGAAAGGTACTACTTTACATCTATCACTTGGGAAACTGATCCAAACAGACCAAACGGATAGTTTAATCCTCTTTCCTAGAAGGTCATCATTTTGAAGCTTCTTGGCTCAGAGAGGGAACTACAAAGATCATACGCATATTCATTTTAATAGTTTTGTGCACTTTATAAAAATGGTGCTCCATTGAAGACAGAGAAAAGTAGGTGTTCCTAAAAGATGCTTGGATTCTAGTTCTAAAAAGCTCACATGTGGAAGTCTACATTTATTTGACCGTGTTCCTTCAGACAAACAATATAATAACTGATTTTCCTTTTATTGAATAACATACTATATCCCATTACTTGAGACATACATTGAGGATATTGATCCCTTAACCACTACACATTGCAATCATCTATTTTCTCTTTGCATTTTCATGATAGGAGAACTTCCCCCTCTTCATTCCCAGTACCTATCACTTAATAGACACTTGGCAGCTGTTGGTGAATCAACAAATGCATCAATATTTATGTATTTCCTGTCTATTTCCTTAAAGGATTCAAGGCAGTTGGTAACAAAACACATGGGCAACAAAACAAAATTAAAATAAGAAAAAGACCAGACACCATGCAAAGAAAATGAGAAGATATTTATTCCAAGGGCCAGGGCCTGGGATGAGATCCCTTGAGCGCTAGACTTAACTCTCAAGTGAGGCAAAAAAATGAGCACATGATTGACTATGTTGTTCTCTTAACCTGAGAAATCAAAACATACAAGGAGGATTTGTTCATATGGGAGCACTAGCAAGTGGGAGGACATGACACAGATGGCTTTTGCCACATCTGAGCCTATTTGTGTCTATGTGGCATACTTGGTCCTTCCTCTCTCCTATTAAGAAGATCTGGGGCTGGCTGAATGCAATGGCTTGGAATCTGAGATCCAAGTACAGCAAGTGGTTTACTAATCTCTCCTCTGAAGTCAGTACAATGCAATTTGAATAGGTATTGTATGTGTAATATATATGTTTATTATGCATGTGACATGTTATACAGAGTATATGTATATATATGTATATATAAAATTTATACATACAAAACATATGTATGTTTCTCTCATATGCATGAAAGCCAGACTTCTATTGGAATCAACTCGATATCCTTTATTTACAAAAAACACAAATTGGAGACAGATAAAATATTAACAAACTCATTTTATTTAAGGTTTGAGAAAACAAAAGGAAAATCCTTTTAAACATCTATTCTGCCACGATAAAAACGCCTTTGGCTGCATTTGCCAGTAGCCCATTTTTACAGCCCTGTTAAAACTCTAAAAGGACTTAGAGTGGTTGAGAGAAGTGCTTGACCAGAGCAGTGCCTTCTCGGATGGGAGCTGTTGTGGACTCCTTCCAGCTCCGGTTTCCCCCGGTCACTACAGCCTGGCCTTGTTTCCCCTCCCAGGATGTGCACATCCAGTGGTCTTCTCATGCAGTTATATAGAGTTTTGCTACTCAAGGTGTATTCTGGCAGCAACAGCGTCACCTGGGAGCGTGTTAGGAAGGTAGTCTCAGAAATGTAAATCTTCTAAACCAGCTCTCCAGGGTATCTTATGCATGCTAGGGTTTGAAGCACTGATCAAGAGCACACTTCAGCCTAAGTAAATGAAGGAGTGAATGAGTAAATGAATGAATGGATGATCGAAAAATGGGAGACCTTTCTTTAGAGTATTCTGTTACAGCTACGTATGATCTGAAACTTTCTTCTTAGAATGCTAATACCTAAATGATACAATTCATTTTCTGTCCTGGTAGAGAGGGACCAGCTTAGAAGTCTTAACCCATTTTTAATCTTTTAATCTTTTGAGTTCCTGCTTGCTCACTTTTTTCTTTTCTTTCTTTAAAAAAATCTGATCTTGTTTTATTTATTTTCATTTCTATTTGAAATATATTTGACATAACATTTATTTAAGGTGTACTACATGTTGATTTGGTGCATTTATATATGACACTCTGATTGCCATTGTAGTGTTAGCTAACACCTCTAACATGTCACATAATTATCATTTCTTTTTGTGTGTGTGGTGTGAATAATTAAGATCTAGTCTCTTTAGACTTTTCTTTGTAAAAGTAGGTGACCAGTATGACACACTAAGAGGCGTGGAAGACGATGGAGTAGAGACGTGTCCTTTCCCACAGCCTTTCCAAACCTTTCCATTTGTTTCTTCTCTCTCTTTTAACTCTTAGAATTTACCAGAACTTTCTGTCCTAGTGCTTGGCTGATATGCTCCCTCCTAGAGATAATCGCTTGAATCCTATAATTAATCGTTTATACCTACCTTACAATCCTACTTCTCCACAGACTTAATCCAGGTCTCTAGTTCCCAGAATTGCTGTGCTCTTGATGGGAGTCCCAGACTCTTTCCATGGAGAAACTGGATTTTCCTCCATTTTCTACTACCACAAACCCTTTGACGGTGTTGATTTGTGGCAATAAATGTTTTAGGCAAGGAACCCACCAGAGGGAGTAAGGAGAGTATAGAACTTCACAGAGAGGGGCAGCAAGCAACTCCTGGTGAAAAATAATAGCTAACTTTATAGTCAGGAAGGCAGTAAGTGGAAGACAGTATAGAACAGGGGTTGGCAGCTTTGGCTCTGGCACCAGGCGCTCTCAATTCATATCCCAGCTCTGCCATTTAAACTGGCTGGGTGACATGAACAAATTACATAGACTCTGCACCTCAGTTTCTTTGTCTGTAAAATGGGGCTAACAGACAGTGAAAGGAAATAATCCATGCAAAATGCGTGGCACACAGTAAGCACTTATTAAATACTGGCAGTTGTTACCTAATACAGACTAATCTGCACGCCCCAGTTACTAAACTCTTTTTTAGATGTCTATGAAGGTCAACATCTTATATTCCAGCATAATAGTTCATGGAGTGAGATTACCTTTAGAGCGGGGTAAAAGAGAAGCTGAGGCTCCACAACCATGCAGTAATCTACCAGCGGAGTTGCCAGGGTTTTTTTCTGGAGGACCTTCGTGTTGGGTTGGCTCGCCACCACCATGGTGGTACACACTACAATGAACTACACAGGTGCTGCTTGGAATAGGCATTTCCATGCGAGGAACAAGTTGGATCATCAGGGGAGGGTTTAATGCTTACAGCCAAAAGCCTGTGCACTAAGAAAACAAAGAATGATATATAAACAAGGCACAACACTTGCATGACAGGTGAGAGATGGATGAGGTGCTTAAGCAAAGCTCTTGAGACAGTACAGTATGTGTGACTGAAGGGCTGCACTGACTGTGTAGATTGGGTTTGGAGAAACAGGTGAGGCCCCCGCGGGCTGTCAAATACTGAATAATGGATTAGTAGGATGGTATCGTGTTATTGTTAGTGACTGCTTTGCTCACTGTTAGCTAAGGCAGTAACTTTCCATACGAGGATTGCATGACCTTTGAGATTCTTTTTGCCTTTCGCAAGTATACTTTTCCATGCCATGATTTCTTTAGTAGGAAATTTATTATTGCTGTCCCCTGGAAGTTATTCTTTGGCTTATCCAAGAGATATGAATTCATTTTTGAATGCAAAATCTCGTTCCCAGAATGCAAAGTCTCAGTGGATATAAAGCTGCAACATTTTGGAAACTATTTTCCAGGCAACCTTCTTCATCTTCAGCAATAGAATCTGGCCCACTGGACTGCTCTCCTCTTTCGTAAGCACTTTTCATTTAGGTGAGTCCCAAGGGCCTTTAGAGTTCTTTTTCATCCTACACTCCTGCTTTGACAAAGGCAGACCATTCCATTGAAAACATTCAGTTATGCCCTTCATATCTGATAGCTGTGCTGGGGCTCAGCAAGAAATACCATATTCTTCCACATAGGTGTGGTTTCTTCCAAATTAGTCATCCTGTTCAGGTGAGAACTGAGGTTTTCAAACTTTGATTCTTGACAGTGTCACTGTAAATTTAATATAACCTTTTTATCTAGTTCTGCATGAGTCATAAAGATGAAATATTTCATTACAATAGGCAGAGAGAGAATTTTGCATACCCTAGGAATGCTGAGGTTCTAGACACGTGTGTACAAAATAAGTGAGGTATATTTCCTTCCATTCTTTGTTTTCCCTTATTATTTGGGACTCTCTTCATACAAATTTGTATCCTGAATTTTTAACTTTCCTGTGTCATTAAACAATTTTGTGAACATAATTTTAATAGCTGCCTATATATTTGTATGGTTATTTATTATTCTGTATTTGAAGATTTAGGTTATTACCAATTTGATAATGCTACAATGGGCTGAGGTGAACATTTTTATGTGTAAGGCTTTTTTCCTTTTAAAAAACTGTTTGTTTAGAACAGAGGCACAGAATTAGGATTACTTGGTCAAATGGTGTATTTTTTTAAGTTCTTCATATAGATATAGACTAAAACCTTCTCAAAAAGATATATACATTCAGATCTCTACCTTCAAGGTGAAAATTATGTGTCTCCCTTCACCCTTGAAAGGTACCTCCTTGTTTAAGAATATACATATTTACAAAGGTTGCCAATAAAATATGGTATTTCATTGTTGCTTTAGGCATATAGTATCTTATTGCTTATGTTTAACTAGCATGGCTTTTCTCCTATTAAGTATATTTGTTTAGGATTAAATGGAGCTTAAAGAAAAAAGGAGTTTCCTGAAGGCCTCACCTATGGGAAAAAAGGAGGCTTTACAACTTCTTTGAATATATATATTTTTTTACCTTATGTAAGTAAAATACGACACCTCAGAATATAGCTGTTTCACTAGAATGCTGTTCTGTACGTCCAATTCATGGGTTTGTTACCCAAGGGAGACAGCTTCATTAAGAAGGCTTTATATAACAAAATAATAACAACAATAATAATAATTACAGCTAAATGTATTTAAGGCTTACTGTGTGCCAAAAGCTGTCTAAGACTTTATAAATATCTGATACAGTCATCTCAAATCATGCCTTCATACACTGAGGAAAAACTTGAGAAAGTCAATATTTGCAAGTCATCAGAAAACAACTGCATCCTACAAATGACCCAAAATAGTGAGGGTAATAAGCATCTTCGTTTATATGGTGCACATTCCCCCACAAAGCACCAACCTGTACCTGAGGTCAGGTAATTTGCATAAACAAATCACTGAAGTGGAAGAAAGAAATACTTGAGGTGGAAATAGTATGTAGGTTTAAGTTTCTATCAGGTTATTGAAAGTGACAAAGCTAGTACCAAAAGTGTGCAAAAATAGGATTAAAAAATATTCCTTCATGAAAATAATTTCAGTCAAATACCACCTAGTTGATTGAAGCATGGCTGCATGCCGATCAAAATATTCCTGTCTCCTTTATGTAGAAACTCTGAGTCTCATTTGGCTTTATAAATGAGATTTATAAAGATCAGGCAAAATTTTGATGTTCAGATTGGGGTGCATGAACTAAACTGAGAATTCTAGCTCCTGACGGTGTATCTGGATTAACTCAAGAGAGAGGTACTGTGTATTTTAGGGCTGTTGTATCAGATTACCACAAACTGGATGGCTTAAAGCACAATATTTATTCTTTCACAGTTCTAGGTCCAAGGTGTCTGGCACAAAGCCCAGGCCCTCTGACAACGGTAGGGGAGAATCTTCCCTGCCTCTCCCAGCTTCTGGCAGCTCCAGGTGTTCTTTGGCTTGTGGCCACTTCACTGCATTTTCAGCCTCTCTGGTCACATTGTCACCTCCTCGTAGGTGTGTTGGTGTTGTCTCCTCTTGCCTCTCTCTTACAAGGACACTTGTGATAGCATTTGGGGCCCTCCTGGATAATCCAGGGTAATTTTGCCATTTTAAAATCTTTCATTTAATCACATCTGCAAAGACTCTTTTTTTCCAAATAAGGTAACATTGACAAGTTCCAGGCATTAGGACTATATCTTTGAGTGGCTACTACATACAATATAAGGTTTGTTTCAATGACTGGGCTAAAAACAAGATGTGTATTTGACCACAGGGCTCAGCTTAAAGGAAAGTCTTCGTTGTGAGCAGAAGCAAAATGACCAAATCAGGATAGTAGTGTCAAGTGTCAATTCCAAAAGATAAAGCCAGGTTATAAATAGGAAGATGGATCACACAGCTAGGATTATAAGACAGTGTTTCCCATGATACTCAAGTTAAGCAAAGCAGAGGCAAGAACCACTTTTCTGGCTGCTCCATTGAGATGTGACCGTGCTGTGATCCAGGCTGAAAAATGTGCCTGTAAGGCAGGTTGATAATGTGTGATTGAAATTATGAGCCACTGGATGCAAAAAGTCAGCTGGGAAAACAAATGTGTCTAAAAGGGGCTCAGGCCTAACTCTCGAATGGGTCCATGTCTCTTCTGTTTCAGTTTCTGTGTATGACCATCCCTAGCCCTCCATCCCACGCTCCAGCTAATTCAAGCCAAAATTGTGTGTGTGTGTGTGTGTGTGTGTGTGTATGTATGACTCAGCCCTTTCTGGATGATAAAAATCTCTTGGTGTATTCCAAGGGTCAGTTGCCCACAAAGTTACCAGTGGCCCTTCTCACACGGATCAATATCATCCCCCCACCCATAGTCATCCAGGCTCCTTCCTAAAATAGTTCTCCTAATCTCTTGCCCTAGAGCAAACGCTCGTCCGCCTGCATCAAGCAAGATATTTCCCCACCAAGTTCCCGTGAAACACAACACAAGTTCCCGTGAAAACCAAACCAAAATATAAAATGAAAACACAGAATTCAGTGAATTTTAGAACCACCACCTTAGTGGTTTGTGCTTAGAGACATGCTAATTATCATAACAGTTCTGTTGTCTTCTGAACCTGAGCTGATTTTGTGATTGATGAATCAGGTACACGGAGGATGTGGTATGCAGCATCCATGATCTTTCTGGAGCCATAGGACTGTCACTTGATTGCCTCTTGGGTGGCTGTGGTTCTCTGGAACGTCTGACTTAAAGTAAACACATGATATTGCTTCCTCATGGTAGAGGACTGGATAATCACATTTATCAACTGGTGTTCTGCTTTGTGGCTGTTTAGATATCGTGTGTGCCACATCATTTCCTCTGTGGTTTCCTGATGCTGAAAACCTTTCCTGGTTAAACTTATATCATACTGTGTAAAGAGTGATAACGAGTCTTAAACACATTTGGCACGCATGACTTTATTAAAGAAGAAATTGTTAAGGAAGCAGATGCTGATGCTCTGTTACACCCTGCTGTCCTTCATATTCCGGTGGACTTACTAAGGGAACACTTTACAACTCCAAATAAGGAGATGTCTTATTGTCACTAGATCCCAAGTGGAGTTTACAACACACTACCATCAAGGAGGCAGAAAGGAAGCCCCCAATAAAATATTACTTGCATCTTACTATACCCGAGCTTCTAGGTAGCACTCAAGCCAACAGAAGAAATGACACATTGCTTAATCACTTGGAATATTTGGTGCCCCCAATGATTCCTTCCCCTTATATCTGTGTGGGACCCAGATCAGGAACACTAGAATCTTACTGTAGTGGGAAGTGGTATTGAACACTTAAGAGACAGCATAATTGATAGAAAGAGTGTAGGCTCTGCCGTCAGAGAGACATGGGTGAGCCACGTTTTCCCTCTATTTATGATCTTAATCAAGTCATTTTACCTTCCCAAGTCTGTCTCTTCATCTAAGAAATGGAGATAATAACACCTATGTCACTCGGCTTCTGTACGGATAAAATGAGACAGGGCATGCACATTGCCCCGTATGAGGTAGGCAGGGCTATGTCCTCACACTCACCCCTGTCCTTTCTTTACACGCATGCTGCTTACACCGTCTAACCTTGACACGTCACTTAGAAAACACTGCCCACTCAGAGGGTCCACATAATTTTTTATGGTCGTGCTATATTTTCATCCAACTGACTTTTTCCCTTCTCACACTCTCTTACTTTGTTCTCTGAAAGAGGAGAGTGGTTGGCAGTGATTCACATTTAAGGGATGATTTCTTGATCGACTAATGGATATTAATAAGAAAACTGTTTACTTGCACGATATTGAATAAGATCAAGAACTATTTCACTAAATAAAGCAGGTCAGGTGATGCATCCTGGGGTGGACACCCGAACTTTGCCGAGCATCTTTAGAGTGTCCTGGGGGCAGAGGGCTAAATCCAGCAAGAAAGATGATACATTCACAGCCTCCTGACACGTTCTTAGAACTAATCAAAACTCACTTCTCCCTGGGGCAGTTGAATAATTCCTAAAAAAGAAGGAATTATTTGGTTCATGCTAAGTGAAGACAGCACACACAATCACCCTGCTGATCACCTCTTGGAATGGTTCCTTTTATAGGGCTTTGCAGGCCCCTGTGCTGGAGGGAAAAGAATACTTTCTCAACTTTCACCAAAGTTGATAGCAACTGGTTCTGGGATAATTTCATTAAACGTCCCAGTGCCAAGGAGGATGTAAGTCTGGGGACTTCCCTGGCGGTCCAGTGGTTAAGTCTCCGTGCTTCCATTGCAGGGGGCATGAGTTCGATCCCTGGTCGGGGAACTAAGATCCCTGCATGCCTCGAGGTGCAGCCAAAAAATAAAAAATACATGACATAAGTCTGGACTTCTAATATCCTGACTTTAAAGTTCATAAATCACCTTTATATTTCACTGGATTATATTATATTCTCTTTCATTTAATAGTTATTTTTCTTATTCCCCAGGCTAATTAATATTAGGAAAGTTTGGAGTAGCAAATTAAGCCTGAAAAGTGTAGCTTAGAGAAGACATGATGACAATCATAAGAACCTCTGTTTCTGTCAAAGTAGAGGCGTATGTGAGCAGAGAAAACCTGCTGGTACAGAAGTCATTAGAAGACACACATGCATGGAAATGTACACTGACTGATACCTATGGGCTTAGAACTTGAACTTCCCGGGTCATAAGAAATGGGGATAGGACAGAAATCCTGAATCACACACTAGGTGGGGAGTTGGATTTCGGAATAAAACTTGAACATCCAAAAGTCAACATTCTCAGTGGGTGAACTAGGTGAAAAAAACAACAACAACAAAATAAATTTAAAACCTGTGTGGAAGACTGAAGACGGAAACAGTAGGGATTCTGGCCTGTTTGACTTTGGCTTCTGCAGGAGAGATGGAGAGAAAAAAATCTCTCATGAGATGTCTTAGACACATACCTACTGTCCTGCATATAAGGCAGGAATTAATTCCATTCAGGACCTCTAAATCTATAAGCGTGAAGTTTAATTTAATGTGGTCCCATTTTGCTGGTGCTTCACTTGGATGAAACAAATGCAAATCATCTCTGGATAAAGCATAGCTGAACAGCAGACACATTAAATGGTAGATTAGACACAGCATAAGAGAGAATTTGTGATCTGGTACATAGATATGAATAGGTTAATTAGAACTCAACCCAGAGAGACAAAGAAGAGAGAGTACGTATAAGAGTGATCAAGTCTGATATCTAGCTAATGTATATCTGATTGGAGTTCCAGGAGACGATAGAGAGTATATGGGTAGAGGCAATATTTGATCATAGTTGAGAATTTTCCAGAACTTTTGAAGACCTAATTCCTCAGATTCATGAAGTATTGAAGGCACAATTGATTACATAAAAATTAGATGAAATAAAAAAGCAATTGAGGCCTAGAAAGATGGTAGAAAACCAAAAACATAGAGCAGATTTTTCAATCACCCAGAGCCATGGGGGGAGGGGGATGGGGGCTGGGGAACCAGATTACAGACTTGTTCTCAACTTACTAGGGTTAGACTTAAGATTTTTCAATTTATCATGGTATGAAAGTGATAGGCATTCAATAGAAAATGTACTTTGAATTTTGACTTTTTGAACTTTTCTTGGGCCAGTGATATGCAGTAGATACTCTCTTGTGATTCAGGGCCACGGCAGCAAACAGCTCCCAGTCAGCCACTAGATCTCAAGGGTGAACAACCAAGAGGCTTAAAACCATTCTGTACCCAGGCAACCATTCTGTATTTCACTTTCAGTATTCAATAAATTACATGAAACATTCAACCCTGTATTACAAATCTGGCAATATGTTAGAAGATTTTGCCCAGCCGTAGGCTAACGTAAGCGTTCTGAGCATGTTTAAGGTAGGCGAGGCTCAGCTGTGATGCTTGGTAGGTTAGGTGTATTAAATGCATTTGTGACTTCTGGTGACTTTATCAGGACATAACTGCCTCGTTAAGTCGAGGTAGATCTGTACGTACAAAGGAATGGCAATTAGACCAACAGCCGACTTCTTTTTGTTGTTGTTGTTGTTGTTGTTTTTGCGGTACGCAGGCCTCTCACTGTTGTGGCCTCTCCCATTGCAGAGTACAGGCTCCAGACGCGCAGGCCCAGCGGCCATGGCTCACGGGCCCAGCCGCTCCGCGGCATGTGGGATCTTCCCGGACCGGGGCATGAACCCGTGTCCCCTGCTTCGGCAGGCGGACTCTCAACCACTGTGCCACCAGGGAAGCCCCAACAGCCAACTTCTTGAAACAATGATGAAAACCACGTGACTGTGGAATAATATCATCAAGGTGCCAAAAGAAAAGAACCATCAGCTTAGAAATGTGTAACCAGTAGAGCTATCTTTCAGAATGAGAGCAAAATAATGTAACTTCTAAGAAGATAAAAACCAAGGGAATTTACTATAAACAGATGACTATGGAAATTCTAATGACTATCCTACAGGAAGAGGGAATGCAACCATGGAAAGAAGTCCTATGATTTAAAAAAAAAAATGAGCAAAAAATCTGGTAGACATGAAGTAAGTTAAAAACATTGAAAACAATATTAATACTGTCTAATTTTTGAATTAAAAAAAGAGATAGAACCCAAATTTTGAACAATAACATATAATTGTTGTTCCCAATCTATATACTGAGGCACCTGTGGCATCCCCATAAATGCACAGGGGTACCAGAAGATGTTAACATTTTCTAAGGGACACAGCAATATCTATTGTACAGCATGGAATGCTAGCTCAAGGCAGTTTATGGTTTCAGTGTTGAATTGTACTACGTTCCTTTTGATTACATTATTTCTTTTTGAAACTGCATTTTTGGATGGATGTTTCTGTGAAAAAAAAAGTACCAAGATAAAATCAATATGAAACAGGAAATGAGAGTGAAAGTATTCAATTTTATTCCAAGATCTGAGAAGTTGTGCCGTGCCTTTCCTTTCAATTTATGTCTGTTGCTTTTTTCAAATGGCTACTAAGTTATTAGGACACAAATATGTGTTAAGTTGTTTTGACACAATCACTTAATAAACAAAACAAAAGATTCTTCTTTTTTGCCTAGGAGCATTGTGAAAAAATTACTGAGACACATACCAGGAACTGCGAAAATCTGAGAACAACTGGCATGTAATTTGGCATGAGGATAACTGGATTGGTGTTGGTCAAATTTCTGTTTTATTCAGTTAAATATGCATGTTAAAATTTCTAGAGGAAAAGAATAGTGAAAGTACAGATATATATCTTCAAACTAGGAAATATGGGAAATCTCAAACAAGGCAAAATGGGACTTTTCTTTTAATTGTGGGACACATGGAGGCACTAAGATGCTAGAAATGAATTCAAACATTTTAGTAACCTCAATTCATGTAAATGCGTGAAATCCTCCAGTTAAAAGACAAAGAAAAAATAAAATAAAGACTGTGATTTTTCTATTTTCAAGAGACACACCTAAAACTTAGAAAGGTTGACTGTATAGGCATAAAATGACATATGAAGAAAATAGAAACCAAAATTAAGCTAGTATAACTTTAAAACACTACTTACATGGAATCTAAAAAAAAATGGTACTGATGAACCTAGTGGCAGGGCAGGAATAAAGATGCAGATGTAGAGAATGGACTTGAGGACATGGCGTGGGTGAGGGGGGAAGCTGGGGAAAGTGAGAGTAGCATCGCCATATATACACTACCCAGTGTAAAGTAGATAGCTAGTGGGAAGCAGTGTATAGCACGGGGAGATCAGCTCGGTGCTTTGCGATGACCTAGAGGGGTGGGATAGGGAGGGTGGGAGGGAGACTCAAGAGGGAGGGGATATGGGGATATATGTACACATATAGCTGATTCACTTTGTTGTACAACAGAAACTAATACAGCATTGTGAAGCAGTTATACTCCAATAAAGATGTATAAAAAATGCATTAGTCTGCAACAAGTAACTGCATAATAATACAAATTTCAATTCACCAGAAAGATATAAGAATTCTAAAATTATATGACAAGTAATAAACAATTTTAAGACAGTAAATTTGACAAGTTGGTGGAGTGGTAAATTGCTTGCAAAATATGTATTATTGAAACTTATTCAAGAAAAAATAGAACATTTGAATTGCCCTGTATGATTAAAAGAAGACATTGATAATTAAAAACATTCTCACTAATAAAACACCAGTTCCAGGTGGTTTGTAGGTAAGTTTCCACCAGGTATTGAAGGAAGGGCCAGTTAATTCCAAGCTTATATAAACACTTTCAGAAAATAGGAAAAGGAGGATTACTGTAGCTCCCTTTATGAATTAAAGTTACTCTTGATACTAAAATTAAACAAGGTCAATACAAGGAAGGAAAATTGCAGGCCAATCTCATGGCAATAGATACAAGAAAATTTTAAACAAAACCTTAGCAAACAGAACTCAAAAATTCATTTGTTCTTGAAATGTAAGTTTGGTTCAATATTAGAAAATTAGTTAATTCCTCATGTTAACAGATTAATGGAGAAAATTATATGATCCTCTTAATAAATGGATTAAGATAATTTTATGAAAGTCAACATCTATGATACAAGTTTTCAACAAACTAGGAATAGATTTCTTAACCTAATAAAGTGTGCCTACAATACCTTGGTGCAAACATAATGATGAAACATTAAGTGTATTTCCTTTAAAACTGGGAAAAAGATAAAAATGCTTTCTACTAAGACTCCACCAATTTACTGGAAGTCCTAGCCAGCAATATAAAAAAACCAAATAAAAGTTATAAGAATTAGAACGGAAAACCAAAACTATAATTATTCAGAGATAATATAATTAATTTTGTAGAAAATCTAACAGAATCTACAAATTAATAAGAGTGTTTAGGACTTCTCTGGTGGTGCAGTGGTTAAGAATCCACCCTCCAGTGCACGGGACATGGGTTCCATCCCTGGTCTGGGAAGATCCCACGTGCCACAGAGCAACTAAGCCTGTGTGCCACAACTACTCAGCCTGTGCTCTAGAGCCCGTGAGCCAAAACTACTGAAGCCCGTGCACTCTAGGGCCCACGTGCCGCAACTACTGAGCCCGTGTGCTGCAACTACTGAAGCCTACGCACCTAGAGCCCGTGCTCCGCAACAAGAGAAGCCACCGCAATGAGAAGCCTGCACACTGCAACGAAGAGTAGCCCCTGCTCTCAGCAACTAGAGGAAGCCTGCACATAGTAATGAAGACCCAAAGCAGCCAAAGAAAAAGAAAAAAAAAAAAGAGTGTTTGCCAGATATAAAATCAAAATTTTAAAGTTAATTTCATTTCTATATGCTAGCAATAAACAAAGTTTTCTATTAAAAAACGATTCATTTTACTGTATCAGCTAAAATAGATTGTTTTTGTTAGGGATAAAGCTAATGAAAAATGTGTAAATCCTTTATGGAAAAATGCTTATACTTTATAAAAATATTAAAAATGACTTAAATAAATGGAAATTATTAAAGTAAATGTTTAATGGGGAGTACAGTAACATTGTAAGGTTATTATTTCTGCCCAATGGGGTTTTCCTGGAACTTGACAGGTTGACGTTAAAATTTATAGAGAAGAGTAAAGGGCCAGGAATCCCTGAAAACAAAGGATAAGGCAGGGGTGGGGTGAGAACCTTGATAAATGAAACACTGGTACTTACAATAAATCTACAGTGATTTAGTCAGTGTGGTGTCTGCAGCAGGGCAGACAAACAGACCCTTAGTACAGGACAAAGAGCCCAACATGTGTAGAAATGATCTGCAACAGAGCTAGTATTGCAGATTCATAAGGAAAAAAGGACTGCTCAAAATTGTTCTAAGGGAAAAAACGAAATCAAATTCCTCTTCAGGTTATACACAAAATTCAATTCAGTTTTTCAAAAAACAAACTATGGAAATCCAAATTTAAAACATCTGAAAATAAAACTTTTTATTTTGAGAAAATTGTAGATTCTCATGCAGTTGTAAGAAATAATACAGAGAGATCT
The DNA here is from genome assembly GCF_964165515.1 of Mesoplodon bidens. Classification (NCBI taxonomy): domain Eukaryota; kingdom Metazoa; phylum Chordata; class Mammalia; order Artiodactyla; family Ziphiidae; genus Mesoplodon; species Mesoplodon bidens. Next base: position 17,467,618 of record NC_138166.1, read on the forward strand.
CATGCACCATTTACCCTGGTTCTGGGAAGGGTAACATCTTGCAAAACTATCTTACAACATCCCAACCAGGATATTGACATTGATACAGTCAAGATACAGAACAGTTCCATCACAAGAATCCCTCTTGTTGCCTTTTTAAAGCCACACCCACCTTCCTCTCCTCCACTCCCATCTCTCCACTAACCTTGACCACTAATCTATTCTCTATTTCTAGAATTTTATTATTTCAAGACTGCTATGTAAATGGAATTATATACTATGTAACCCTTGGGGGCTGGCCATTTTCACTCAGCATAATTCCCTCAAGATTCATACAGGTTGCTGTATGAGTCAATAGTCTGTTCCTTTTCATCGTCTAGTCTGTTCCTTTTCATCGTCTGCGAGTATTTCATACTATGGATGTACTGCAGTTGGCTTAATGATTCACTGGTTGAAGGACATCTGTGTTGTTTCCGATTTTTGGCTATTACAAATAAAGCTCTATGAACATTGAAGTGCAGTTTTTTGTATGAACATAACTTTGACTTTATCAAGGAGAAATGCTCAGGAATGCAACTGCTGGGTCGTATGCAGCTGCACGTTTACTTTTTAAAAAACTGCCAAGCTGTTTTCCACAAAGGCTATCCCATTTTACATTCTCGCCAGAAATGTATGAGTGATCCAGTTTCTCTTTGCCAATATTTGCTGTCACTTTAAAAAATCGTGGCCATTCTGATAGATGTATAGTCATATCTCCTTGTGCTTTTAGTTTGCAACTCTCTAATGGTTAATGATATTGAACATCTTTTCATGTGCTTATTTACCATCAGTATAGCCTCTTTAATGGAATGTCTGTTTATGCCTTTTGCCTGTTTTCTAATTAGATTGCTTTTTACTCTTAAGTTGTAAGAATTCTTTATATATATACCAGATATTAGTCCTTTATCAGATATATTGCTTGCAAATATTTCTCCTAGTCTTAGCTTTTTTCATCCCCTTAACATGATCTTTTGTAGAGCAATACCAAAGATTCCTTTCTAAATTTTATAGTTTTAAATTATTCAGTGAAGTCCATGATCCACTTTGAATTAACTTTTGTATGAGTTATGAGATGAGATTTAGGTTGGGGTGTTTTTTTGTTTTTTTTCTTCCTAATTGTTCCAATACCACTTGTTGAGGAGTCTATCCTTCTTCCTTTACACCTTTGTCAGGTATTATTTGGGCATATTTGTGTGGATATATGTCTGACATCTATTCTGTTCCATTGATTTATGTGTTCATCCCTCTGCCAATACCATACTCTCTTAAAGTATATAGCAACTATATAGTATACCTTAATATCAGGTAGACTGATTCCCTTTCACTTTTTTTGTTTGTTTGTTTGTTTTGGTGTTTTTTTTGCGGTACGCTGGCCTCTCACTGCTGTGGCCTCTCCTGTTACGGAGCACAGGCTCCGGACACGCAGGCTCAGCGGCCATGGCTCACGGGCCCAGCCGCTCCGCGGCATGTGGGATCCTCCTGGACCGGGGCACGAACCCGTGTCCCCTGCATCAGCAGGCAGACTCCCAGCCACTGCGCCATGAGGGAAGCCCCCCCTTTCACTTTATTCTTATTTAAGCTATTCTGGGTCCTGTGTCTTTCCAAATAAATTTTAGAATAAGCTTCTTTATATACACAAAAAACTTTGCTGGGATTTTGGTAAGAATTGCGTAAACCTATAGATAAATCTGAGGAGAACTGACATCTTTACTGTCTTGAGTTTTCCAGTCCAAGAACATGGTACGCTTCTCCATTTATTTAAGTCCTCTTTGATTTCTTTCATCAGCAAGTGAGTGAGAAATAAAGCCGTAATATTTTCAATTTTTGTTCCAATGAGGGATTCATAACTGGAATATGTAAAGAACTCTATGAATAAATGAGAAAAAAATAATTAAGCCAATAGAAAAACATGCAAACGACTTGAACAAGTGTTTCACTGAAGAAATATAAATAGCTATTAAGCAGGGAAAATATACTCAACCTTATTGGTAATCAAGAAAATACAATCTAGGGCTTCCCTGGTGGTGCAGTGGTTGAGAGTCCGCCTGCCGATGCAGGGGGACACGGGTTCGTGCCCCGGTCCGGGAAGATCCCACATGCCGTGGAGCAGCTGGGCCCGTGAGCCATGGCCGCTGGGCCTGCCCATCCGGAGCCTGTGCTCCGCAACGGGAGAGGCCACAACAGTCAGAGGCCCACGTACCGCGAAAAAAAAAAAAAACAGAAAATACACTCTAAAGCCTCAATAAGATAACATTTCACAGTGATTAGACTGGCACTCTGATGATATCAAGTTTTGCTAAGGATGTAAAGCAACTGAAAATAATATTCATTGCTGGTGGGAATGGTTGGTAAACCAATTAGAAAAATAAGTTGAAATTACCTAACAAGTTGAGATGCATGTGCTCTAAGTCTTTGCCATTCTAGCTCTAGGTATATGTTGCATGAAGAGATGGGTTAATAGCAGCATTGCTTGCATGGTGAAATAACTGGAAACAGCGTAAGAGCAGAATGAATTAATACATTACGATACATTTGTATACTAGTATACTTTACATTAATGGCCATAATTGTTCCATGGCCACAAGCTTCAAAATAGATGAATCTCACTAACAATGTTAAGAGAAAAAGCAAATCAGAGAAGAATACACACTCAGGATTTCACTGATATACATGTTATAAATAGGTGGAAACAAGCACTAAATTGTTCGAGAAAATGAATATGGAGTACAAATATTTAAAAAGTAAGGAAATGATAAAAAATTTAGGAGAGTGATTATTTGGTGATAGAGGAGGGAGGAACTGGGACAAACTTGGGGCTTTAAACATTTTGGTGATGTTCTGTTTCTGAAGCTGGGTGTTGGGTGCATGGGTGTTCATTTTGTTAGCACTCCAACAATAATATATGTTATAATACCTCTTTGGATGATTAGTATTCATATTTTTAATTAGAGAAAAGAAGGAAAAGTCTGAGTCGTATGCATTATTAGCACCAGCAAAAAGATTACAGTAGTTGTTTCAAAAGAAATAAGAAAACCGAAAATGTCAGCATTTAAATCTGATTTCCATTATGTAAGTAAAGTTAGGAGATTACATGTCAATTCTTTAATGAATTTATATGTTATTTTTGCATTTTTTGTAGTCATAGTTTTCAGTAACAGTTGAATTAACTTTTAACTGGTTAATTGTAAGTTATGCCTTTGATTATGTAACTTTTCAAGTATTATTCCAAGGTTGTTTTCTGTTGAGCTAAAGGAATGACTACATTGATAAAATATACTATACAATAAATGAGATTACTCCAGTGCTTCTTTTGCTTCCTAAGATACTATTGCTTTTTTTTTTTTTTTTTTGCGGTACGCGGGCCTCTCACTGTTGTGGCCTCTCCCATTGCGGAGCACAGGCTGTGGACACGCAGGCTCAGCAGCCATGGCTCACGGGCTCAGCCGCTCCATGGCATGTGGGATCCTCCGGACCATGGCACGAACCCGTGTCCCCTGCATCGGCAGGCAGACTCTCAACCACTGCGCCACCAGGGGAGCCTACTATTGCATATTTTGAAAATGGTTTTCTGAGTTTTCCCAACGAATTAGAACGCTATGATTATTGTCTTCAGTGTGGCAGATTGACTGTACATGTATAATGTGCGTGCCCATTGTTTCTGCTGAATTCATAGGTCACCCTTTCTGGGTTTTCTTCATGGTTAATGGCCATGATCCTTGCAGAGCTTCTTCAGCATGGCCTCTGGAATGTGCAGTATCTAGGACAGATTCAAGATCACCTGGAAAGCTTTAGGAAACTGAGGGAATTGCAGGGCAACAATGGGACTTAATAACTAAGTTCTTAAAAGTGAACATGTTTTGGAAACCCAGTAAAATAGTTCTGTGTCTAGAGAACTTTAGGTATTTATTAAAGGCTTAAAACAGAGAACTCCCTACCACTCCTCCACCCATATAATGAAGAAACCAGGAGGAGCTACTTGCTACTTAATTAAACAAACAAACAAATAAATAAATAAATTTAATTCAATAGATCCTATAAAATACTGTTGAGCATCTACCAGTTAGTGCCAGATAATGTTCAAGGCACTGGAAATATAACAGAGAACTAAACAGATATTATATAATAATAATAGACCAGTGTGCATCATTTAATTCAGAAGTCTCCCTTACAGGCCTATAAGCTTTTTGAGGGCAAGGACCTTGCTTGTTCTGTGACCCAGTTTTTCCTTAGCACTTAACAATGTCCAGCACATTAATATGCATTTAATACTTATTATTATTCATGACCGTGAATACATTTAACGTTTGTTTGTTGCATGAGTGAATGTACCCCAAAGCCACACAGCTCATCCTTGGTGGAGCCAGAGTTTAACCTAGTCTATCAATAATGATAAACAGTTGCCATTTATTTTGAGCTTACTCTGCCCAAGGCACCATGCTCACTGCTCTACACTCCTCATCTCACTTAATCCTTACAAATTCCTGAGATACAGGTATCATTGCCCCCTTTTGACTGAGGAGGGTTCTGAGCCTCACAGAACTTGTGTCTTGCCCAAGGTCACCCTCTAGGTCTGTCCCCTTCAACATCTGCACTAGGCTGGGACCAAAATCCTTCCTCTTTCCACAGCCTTTGTTTCTGTGGGAGCCAGACTATCCTTGGCTACCTAGAAGGGAACAGTTCAGTTCATTAATTAATTGGGCTGCATGGTGCAAAGCCAGCCATTTGGCGGATTACCTTTCCCCTCCCCGCAATGAACTGACTGATTTGTTTTACAGAATTGACCACATCAGCTAGTTATTTTAATGGTAAATCAAATTATGCTCGTCTATTTTTTTCTTTTACTATGTGTCCAGCTAGCTAAGAGTTTAGGATCAGATACACCTAAATTATAATCCAAGGTCAGCCACTTATTAATTATGAAACCTTGGGCAAGTATTTACCCTCTTTAGGCTTCCATCACTTTATCAGTGGAAATGCAGGTGATAGTAATTCTACCTAGTCTAGTTAATCCTCTCACTAAGAGGTAACTTTTAGCCCCTAACACAATGCCTGACCCTTAAGGAGTTTTGTTGAGCAATAGCTGCCATTATTATACTTATCATTGTAATTGTCAACCTCATGTTTTATTTCAATATCTTCTTCTGTGACTTTTACTGACCTCCTTGACCTACAACCTCAGCTTCCTTCCAAAGTAGACAGAGTTACTTACTTTTTGCTCATTGCATATTACTCCTTCATTATGGAATGTACACTGTTATAAAATTGGCTCAAGTCTCATTGCCTACCTTCCAATTATAGGCACTTTGAATGCCAGTTCATTCATCGTTTTTAGTCTCAGCCCTTCCATATCGTCTAGTATGTAGGTGCTCTATGATGTTTGTCAAATTGAATTGATAGGTCATGTCTCTATTCATAGTGAATGGATAGATCGATTATCTTTTGTGCATCATTGTTAATGTCATTGAGGGTATTACATTGATTTTTTTTTTTTGGCATGTTGGGTCTTTGTTGCTGCGCATGGGCTTCCTCTAGTTGTGGCGAGTGCGGGCTTACTCTTCATTGTGGTGCGCGGGCTTCTCACTTGTGGTGGCTTCTCTTGTTGCAGAGCATGGGCCCTAGAGCACGCGGGCTTCAGTTGTTGTGGTGTACGGGCTCAGTAGTTGTGGCGCGCGGGCTCTAGAGCGCAGGCTCAGTAGTTGTGGTGCATGGGCTTAGTTGCTCCACGGCATGTGGGATCTCCCTGGACCAGGGATGGAACCTGTGTCCCCTGCACTGGCAGGCGGATTCCTAACCATTGCACCACCAGGGAAGCCCCCCATTGATTTTTGATAAGGTCTTCACCCATATCATTTGTGTCCATCTTTTAATGCTAGCACTCTTTTTATTTGAATATGGCTTGCTAATTCTACTCTGGACTCAGATCTCTTGCTTTCCGTAGAGATTTTCACTGCTTATATAGTTAGTATTGATTTTTGTTTTTTTCAACTTTTTTTTTCTTGCTACTGCTGTATTACAGACTTTTTGCTGCCATTCCTGCCATAGGATTTTATAAAAAGACTTTCTCACTTCCACTTAAAATTTTATTTCCTACATTGCTTTAAGGTATACATTTTTCTCTTCCCCCCCATCATTAATACATTACCATTTGACTCTGTCATTAGGCTGTCAATCTGTTAAACTCTTGAAGAAGAGAGACCTTATTTTAAATAGGCCTGATACTTTGCTAGAAAGATGGGTGAAGTGTCTACAATTCTATTCTTGTCAAGAATAGGCTTTTGAAATTTCAAGAAGAAATGAAAGTTAGAAGAGCTACCGATCCATGAAAGACCGAAGGAGGATAAAATAAGTAAGAGAAGGACAAAGTCCACATCGGAGTTCTTGGGAGGCCCCTTGCCTTATTTTAAAATAACTAATTATGAAACAAAGACTATCCTGAATGGCCAGACTGTGGTTCCAGGCATGAAATTTCCTTCAAGGAAAATGGCAGTTTGAGGTCCCTAAGCCTGAGGTCCCCATTCTGCTGTTAATGGTCAGAAAAAGAAGCACTTTACATTTGAATTTCTTGGTTAAGGTAGTAGAGAATGGGGCACTGCACCTGGATGAGAAAAGGAAAAGGAAACATTTAGTAACTATTCCCAAAGAAATGTTATACAAATGGTGACAAGTGGCAGTTCCTGCATTTCCCGTGAAGTCAGGATGCGACACAGGCCTGAAGTGCAGCGGGAGAGAGTTATGTGAAAATCCAGACAGACTGCCTGGGTTCTGAGCAGAGCAGGACTTGCCCCACAAACAAGGCTGGAGAGTTTTCCAAGGTTCCGAGTCATCAGGCAGGGTTTCCAGGGACAGCAGTGCCACAGCCTCAGTTGTTCTGAGATAATCTGACCTGATTCATGAAGAAAGCCAATGGAATTTGATGGACCTCAGACTTCACAGAAAAAGGTGGGTGGCAACCAAGCAGGGAGATAAGTCAATTCTTTCTGAAGATGGGAGCTCAGACTAGCCCATTTGCCTCATAATTGTATAAAATACTACAGCAAATGAGAGGCTGCAGTTACCTTCCTTTCAAGCGTAAGAAGAATTTGCATTTCTGCTTAAAACTGAACAATTGTCAATGCAAAGGAATTGATCCAGTTAGATAAGAAAGTTTCATATTGGGAATATCACCTATAGACAGCAGTGAGGCTTAGGGCTGAAGGAACTGCACTCCTTAAGCTGCTTCCATGAAAAACTTCAATCAACTGCTAGCTTTTGCTTTACAAACTTTGACATATGTCCCTTGACCTTTAACAACTACCCCTTCACGTTTGACACTTAACGTTTGCTACATGATTAAAATTCAGCGTTAATTAATTTTAACACTATCGGTTAAGTTATATTTAGCTGAGAACACTCACTTTTGTCTTTTGTGAGTAGCACTGCAGCGTTATTACAAAGAGGTAGTCAGGAGGGCAACAGAGATACGAGAAGAGAAGAATGATTCAGTGTGCAGATAATTGTTTCGAGTGAAATTTAGCGTGGTATTTTTGTTCCTGTCCTCAGTAGAACTGAGATTTAGCACCTCGCGTTGGCTTTTAGCCCTCACCCCCACGAAGGAGGAGGCTGTGCTGGGCGGGTGCTGAGAATGAGGCACACCAGAATTAAATTATAGCACAGCTCGAACGCCGGCAAGAATTTTCTCTGGCCAGCTCTTGGGTGCAAAACTGGCAATTCCAAAAGAAAGGCAAGGCATCCCTGGAAAGATCTCCTATGGTGTGGCATCACCCATAATGGGGAGATTTGACGTGGTCGTGTAAAGAGCATTGCCCCCAAAGTGGTGACCGTGCCCAAAGAAAACAGTGGAAGCCAGGATATTTAGCCATAGCAGAGTTACAGTTCTAACCTTAAAAAGTCATCCAGGAGGTTGTCGTATGGATGGCTTATTCCATAACGTCATCAAGAAGCTCACCAGAAGTGGATAAAAGCCAAGAAATCTGTCCTCTCTCCCTGAGTATTCCAAGTGAGAAAACATTTTTATTGGTTTATTTATTTCATGCTCTTTTGCTCTGTGGCAAGATTATGATAGGATAGGCATGTGCAGATCTTGCTTTTACCTGAGGCTCCAAATGCTAGAGAACCATTACTGCTGCTACTCTTTGGGGTATTAGCATGAAATTGTGGTCCACAAGTTCTCTGGGCCACTGAAATACTTCTTTGTATGGAACGGGAAGAGAGAAGCTCTGCATTTGGTAGATAGTACAGGTGAAGCACTGTTCATATGTAAGTCACCTATATGTGTCTCACTGAAGATCCAGTAATAGTAATAAAACACTGAATTTGGGCGTTCTTTGAGACAGTATACTCAGGTAGCCTCCAGTTGTTAAAAACTAAACTAACAAAAGAAGACAACTCTGTAGCATTTCCCTTTGTGTATGACAGACATTTTGCCTCCAGTAATTCATGTTTTATGTTCTAGAATCTAGTTCCATACCCTCATCTCATCCTTTACCTACAGCTGGAGGGTACTTGATCTCTGGCAGATTTTCTTTTCCTGCCCACCCCCTGGGAAAAACTACAGCCAAGGATTTATGTAGTTTAAAGGATTTAAACTCCGGTGCCAAGGATTTCAGTAGCTCTGTTTCAGTAGCCGAGCAATTCAGCATCAAGTCACATTTCTGTTGGTTGGGCTCTGCTAGAATGTCCCTGTCCTAGTAACTGCCTTGAGTCTTAACCCCGAGGTCAAGTCTACCTTGTGTTCTTGATGGGACACCAAATACCTATCCTGGTCCAATGCATGAGATCGAATCAGCCCTCTAGGATGGGGTTCCTGGCTTTTTGTTTTCTCAGTTGTCTCCATCCCCCTGACTCCAGGGTAGTGGAGTCCTAGTTATGAAAGCTAGTCTTATGAGTAAGGTCTTGTTACCACTGGGAACATCTCTGGTTTCAGTCTCCTGCTCAGGCCTCTGACCTGGTCCTACGCTGTACTCCCTGTCAGCTGTCTCTGCTCATTGCTTGTCACAGCAGCTCTGATCTACTTCCCACAGTCACTGGGCCTTCTGGATACTCTGATTCACCTTTCAAACTGGACTGACTCCCCATCCCTTCCACTGAATAAACTTCCAGAGCTCTTCTGTTCCAGTTCCTGGTTCCTCCCATCCTGTCCTTCTGCAGTTGACCTTGGCCCCATCCTGCTATGAGGTCATGCAGGAGAAGGCTGAGCTTTAATATTCAGAGGATCAAGCATAGATGAAAGGGGGGAACTCATACCCTATATTTAGGAGCAGATAACATTTTTAAGAGTGGGAAGACTTTATAAAAGTCAAGTTTGCTAGCCCTGAGTCTTCTAATTCTTTTTGGCTTCACTGGGTTTCATATAAGATGGAAACATTTTAACCTCAAATATTTACTTTCAAAGTAACATTTCAAGTGAGAGAGTGGCATGGACATATATACACTACCAAATGAAAAATAGGTAGCTAGTGGGAAGCAGCCACATAGCACAGAGAGATCAGCTCGGTGCTTTGTGAGCACCCAGAGGGGTGGGATAGGGAGGGTGGGAGGGAGACGCAAGAGGGAGGGGATATGGGGATATATGTATACATAGAGCTGATTCACTTTGTTATACAGCAGCAACTAACACACCATTGTAAAGCAATTATACTCCAATAAAGATGTTTAAAAAAATCTGTTTCACAATATCTTTCTTCAATGGATTGAACAGGTGGCTTTGCATATTCCTTGAGATTGAAGATAATTTTACTTTGTAAGTTATTTTTCTTTCTGTTTTTACATTTTAAGGTGTTGCACAATGGCCTCATTATGGAGATGAAACATCCGACTGTGGGGAAGATATCAATCCCAGGTTTGAAAATTTTTATTTTTCGTAACTCCTTCCTTCATGAACTTGTTCCTTGTGCTGATCACTGCAAGTAGCTGATGACCCTCCAAACAACTTGTCTAGACATTATCTAAACTTTTCATTTTGGATAAAAGGGGAACCCTAGAATCATACCCACAAGTGTGTTTGCTGAGGCTGTGGACTTGTGTCTTCTCTCTGATTGTCTGGGTGACAAAAAAATGCTTGTATTACCTAACTCCATTCTGTGGAATCACGTACTCACACAAGTGCTTTATGGCCAACAGATAGATGGTGATAGATATGGAAAATGTTCTGAAATTACGCTTGGTTTGTATGAGAATGAGAAAGAAAGCCAGGCACCATAGAGGTGGTGTCCAAGCAAGGCTACTGACTGCTCAGGCCAGGGCATTTTTTTTTCTTTTTTTTTTTTTTTCTGAACTGTGGTTTAAGGTATGGATCTTAGCTTTGTCGATCAAGAAACTAAATGTTTTCAGTAAACTCAGAATATATTGAATTTTTGTAACTTGACTCATATCAGACAAACTCACTGAAGACATTTTGGCCTTAAGCCAAAGTGCCAGGTTTTTCACTTCTAGGGAGAAACCTCAGGCCTGACTCTCAGAGCATCCAAATTGTAGTGAGAGCTTATGATCGACCTATTGGCCCCAACAGACTGCACTTCTCTAGTGATCGTGACATTACCGTTCCTCAGATCTGCTGCCTCTACTCTGATCATTGCTAGAAAGACACTCCACATTCTTGTCCATTGCATCCCTATTTTCTAGGCTATACACAAATCATACACATTTTTTTTTCTCTTCTTCTGACAGAGAATGAGGAAATTAGTTAGAATATAACTTTGGTCATTGTTTTCCTGAAACTATATCCTGGTCGCCTTGCTTGAAATTTGGGTATTTCCCAAATCCCTCAGTCATGTCTGTCAAATGACAGAAGTATTTACTTCTATAGGTATCAGATCTCATTTCTTGAATAACTGCTATTGTTAAGTTGGTTGTGGGTATAACCTAATTGTAAGATTTGGGATCAGCTGGATAATAATGTCCTAGAACAGATCAGATCATGGCCACTGGCCAACAAAAAGAATGAGAGGAAGGAAGTATGATGAATAAAGCAAATTGAAGGAGAAAGTTCTGATATTCAGGAGTATAAGGAACGTTATACATGAATTAAGGGAGGTAACTAAGAGAGAGAGCAGGTATAAGCATATCAGAAACTGGGATCACATGTTAACAGGGAAATGCTATATGACATAGAAAAGCAGTGGGAAAAGAACATGTTGATAAAAGCTAAGAAAGTCATTTATTCATTTATATTATTGAGTATGTACTATGTGCCAGGCTCTGGGTCCTGGGAATGCAAAAATAAACCAGGTAACTTGGCCCTTGGCCACATGAAGCTCATACTCAATGGAAAGTCATATAATAAAAGCAACCAACAAATGTTCCTATAACTGTAGGTCATGATAAGTGCAAAGAAGGGGTATGAACAGTGTGCATCATAGAGAGTAATGGGGATAGAGGGACCTGTGATAGTTTAGGTTGATCAGAAAAAGCCTCTCTGAGAGGATGACTTGAACACTGAGAATTGAAGGAGAGTTAGAAGTTGACATTGAAGAATAGGGGAAGAGCATTCGAGCAGAGGGACCAGCTTATAAGAAGGCTCTGAGGTGGGAAAGAGCTGGGTATGCTTTAAACGAGAACAGAAAGTTAGGAAAGATTTCTCCACAGAAGACGTACAGATGGCCAACAAACACATGAAAAGATGCTCAACATCACTAAGAGAAATGCAAAACCACAATGAATTATCATCTCTCACCGGTCAGAATGGCCATCATCAAAAAATCTAGAAACAATAAATGCTGGAGAGGGTGAGGAGAAAAGGGAACCCTCCTACACTGTTGGTGGGAATGTAAATTAGTGCAGCCACTGTGGAGAACAGTTTGGAGGTTCCTTAAAAACCTAAAAATAGAACTACCATATGACCCAGCAATCCCACTAGTGGGCATATACCCTGAGAAAACCATAATTCAAAAAGAGTCAGGCACCACAATGTTCATTGCAGCACTATTTACAGTAGCCAGGACATGGAAGCTACCTAAATGTCCATCGACAGATGAATGGATAAAGAAGACATGGCACATATATACAATGGAATATTACTCAGCCATAAAAAAGGAACGAAATTGAGTTATTTGTAATGAGGTGGATGGGCCTAGAGTCTGTCATACAGAGTGAAGTCAGTCAGAAAGAGAAAAACAAATACCGTATGCTAACTCACATATATGGAATCTTAAGAAACGGTACTGATGAACCTAGTGGCAGGGCAGGAATAAAGATGCAGATGTAGAGAACGGGCTTGAGGACACGGGAGGGAAGGGGAAGCTGGGACAAAGTGAGAGAGTAGCGTTGACATATATACACTACCAAATGTAAAATGTAAAGTGCAACAGTGGAAGCTGTTGCATAGCACAGGGAGATCAGCTCGATGCTTTGTGATGACCTTACAGGGGTGGGATAAGGAGGGTGGGAGAGAGGCTCAAGAGGGAGGGAATATGGGGATATATGTATGCATATAGCTGATTCACTTTGTTTGTTGTACAGCAGAAACTAACACACCATTGTAAAGCAATTATACTCCAATAAAGATTAAAAAATTAAAAAATTAAAAATTAAATAATAAATAAATAAGTAGTGAGGAAAGAGGGGCAGGAATGGAGACTGAAGAGAGAAGCAGAGCCTCAAGGCCCCACTAGGTTTAGTTTTACTCTAGTTTTAAGCCTAGGAGTGAAATGACACAACTTGTAACTTAAAGCAGGGAGTCAAGTTAGGAAGTTATTACAAGACTTCAGGTGACAGTCAGCATCTGAAATTAAGGACATGGTAATAGCGAGAAAGAGAAGGGGGTAGTCAAAGCAAAAAATGTGATTATAGTGCTTTCAGTATGAGAAGACTTTAAAAAGCATTTTGTCCAGTAGTTTTTAACTTTAATTTTTAAACAGTGGAACTGATTTCTCAAATGAAGTCTAACTATCTAAAACAGGTCAAAGTCGAATTTTGCAATTGATAAGTTAGCACTCCAACTCTTTACCTTTTTTCCCCTGCTTTCATCATGCTATACTCCTCCAAACACCTCTTTGGAACCATGGGTCCCTAAAGAATAATTCAAGAAACACTGATCTAATTTAATTCCACAAGTTTACAGATGAGGTCATACCACATTGGTATCCCCAACACATGAGAGAATAAGGTAAACATTTGAAAGTTAATAACAGTTATTAGCATGATAGTAAGGAAAAAAGTAAGTCAGAGGCCAATCTAGAATGAACTCATTGGATACATCCGTAACTCTCTATCAGTCAGATGTGCATTTACTGACTTTCCTTGGTAAATAAATAAACAATTAATCAAGAAGGAAATATTTTTTCAGACTCCTAAAGGAGAATGCATACCTCTTTTGCTCACTTTAATGTATGTGTATCAATTAGCTATTCTCACAATAATGCTGTGTAACAAATAACCACAAAAGTCTCAGTAACATTCAAGCATAAGCATGTATTTATTCCGTGCATGTGGATTGGATGGTAGACGACTGATCTAGGCTGGACTTGCCTGGGTGGCTTTGCTTCTAGATGCAGGTCTGGCTGGACTTGGTTCCAGTGTGAGTTAGGCCCAGTTCTGCTCCATGTGCCTCTCATTTCTTCTCATGGCAATGCCAGAAGAGCAAGAAGGCAAACAGAAACCCCAATGCCACTTAAGAGCTTTTGCAGAACTAACAGACCCTTCTGCCCACAACTCATTGGCCAAAGCAAGTGTTAGGCTACATGGGGTTGGGGAAAATATATCTCTCTTTTTAAGAGAAACTGTAAAGTTACATGATGAAGACATGGGCAGAGGGAGGGGTAAATAACGAAGGCCCCAAATTCAATTGACTACAATATAATTCTCAGGTCTAAGCAATCTCTTTTTAATCTCCTTTTGGAAATTTTTGTTTTTGTTTCTTTAATTTTTATAGGGCTTAGGCATCTTTTTGGTATGTCTATCTTATTGACTGACCTTATATTCTCTCTATAGAATTACCAACAAAGGAAGTCTCAGATTTGAGATGAAATGGATGTGTTTAGATTATTTTTGGAATTAGTATCTGAGTGTCTTTTGAGGGCAGCACATCCGGACTCCCCATGAAGGGGAGAGACAATTCTGCTCATAGACATAAGATAAGAAATTGCTATCGTATCTCCTAGTTCAGTGTATCCCCGTAAGAGACCACTCAGACAGGATGATATATTAAATGCAAAGAGAATTCGTCAGTAAATAAGTTAAAATTTTCCTTTGGTTTGTCCTTTTCATTGATATTATTTACGGATGATAGTTCCGCCTTTTTCTGTGAGGTGTGTCCTCACTGGGAACCTCATGGATGCTGTAGAAATAACTCAGATTCTCCCACAATGCCTCAGTGAGGCGAATCTGCCAAAACAGGAAGGATGGGTGGAGTTAAAAGTGGTGTTTATGCTGCACTGTTTGGATTCATTAAATGTCGTTCTGCTGATTTACATATATGTCTGCATCTTTATATTTACAGTGAAAATCATAATTAAAACTACTTATTTATATTACCTTTGTTATTCATGAATCTCTTGTGAACAGCACTGAATTTTCTACATGTTGCACTAATTTGCCTGAAGGATTTTCCATCGTAGTCATTATGAGAAATTTGTCTCTTGGAGAACAGTATTTATGGCACCTTTTTGAGAGATGTATAAATCCACAGCATTCCCTCAGATTCTCACATTAGAGTTCCTGTATAGGAGAGTGCTAATTGATTAAAACCTTAAAGGTGCTCGTCCACCAATGTTGAAGATACTTTGAACAGGAACAGGAAATCATTTACCTTTTCAAAATTTCTTTTTGCTACTTAAATAATTATTGTCAGCACTTAATACATTGTTCCAATATTTGTAACCATTACCAATATTAAAATAATAAACCAAGTAGTATAGTCCAAACTATCTCCTTTATTAATTTATATCTATTGTAACATGCTCCCTTTTCATATCGTTTCCCACCACCTCCAATCTCTAGTAAACAGTTAAGAAAGAAGTTTCATTTCTGTACATACGTGTCATAGTTAAAGCATGCAAACTAGTTAATAGTCATGAATTATCTCTAAATACGAGATGTAGTTCCGCTAATACTATCATTCTTTTTTCAAACATTGTTTATTAAACTACTCTCTCATTCGACCTTTAAATCCTATTTTACAGTTAAAGGTAGAAAGATACAAAGAAAACTAGTTATTAATTGGAATATAAATGAGAAGATGCATCATATCTCTCTTTGCCCAGCTTAAGTAATCTGGTGTTCTCTGAGTCCCTGGTGAGTGGAGTAGTCAGTCAGTCGTTCTGGCTCACCATTGGATTAGTGACAGAAGTGTCAGCACAGTGGGCACACTCTACTAATTTGCTCATAATTAACTAAGGTAACCTGGTTGAGTGCTAAAACCTTCCACAAACCCACGCTCACACACACAAGTTAACTCACTAAACCTACCGTGTCCCATACGTTATATGAAGCTCTGGTGTTAGGGTTGTATCCAGGACGGGCCCAGTCACTCATGGAGCTTACAGTTTGCCAGGGAATTTTTTTGTTATTCTGAATAATAAATTCAGAAAAGTGAGATGGGCGTTTCCGTGGAGAACCAGAGGCAACAGCAGGATGGCCTGAAAGCACAGATGAGGGAGACCTCACCTAGAGCGTGGGATCAGGAAAGGTGTCCCTGTGAATGAAATGTAAGCAGACACGTGACCTACGACCAGTTGTCAGCTGGGCCAAACTGGTGTGGGCTGAGGGAGGGACGGGGAGGTGCTGAGCGTGGTGCTGGAGGAGCTGAGAAAGGGCAGGAATGGAGATGACCCTGGAGAGGTAGCCAGAGGCCAGGAGAATAAGACCTCAGGCAGAGCTAATGATCACATTACAAACAGATCAAAATGTAAAGGAGATCTAT
This sequence comes from Mesoplodon bidens, assembly GCF_964165515.1. Lineage (NCBI taxonomy): Eukaryota > Metazoa > Chordata > Mammalia > Artiodactyla > Ziphiidae > Mesoplodon > Mesoplodon bidens. The sequence continues at coordinate 17,483,492 of NC_138166.1, forward strand.
GCTGAGGTCTCAGGTCTCTACTATCTGGGGGTGAAGTGGGACCCAGAGGAGGAGGTTGGGAGGAATCTCAAACCTGGCTTGGCAGGTGTTCTCACTGACTGCTTTTAGGTGTAATTTCTAAAATGCTTCTAACTCCATTGAAAATTTGTATAAAACTTCTAATGTCCTGAATTTTAAACTGTGAAATTGATAAAATTCTCATTTGTTAATTACAGAAGTAAGAAGGACATTGAAGGTCATACCACATTTCCTCAATAAGAGATGGGCCATCATATAAACATCACCTTATTTGTGATTTTAGTGGGAAGATCTTACACTAGTTATCACATTCCAAAGGACTGCCACTTTCCACTGAGCCATTCACCATTTGCATCTTCTTATAATACCACTGGCTGTTGGCCTTTTAGCCAGAAAGGAACACGTTTTCCTTCCGGGTACTGTGTAGATGCCAGAACGGCCTTGGTGCTGAGTTCCAAACTTCAAAGGATGTCACTGAAATAGAGTTTGATGCATACCTCTAGTTTCTCACCATAACCTTTTACCAATACCTCCCCGTAAATGTGCATGGTGGTCATTTGATTCCACCAGCACTTCTGGGGAGTATTTGAGTGGTGAGTGTGTCAGGGCTGTGAGAGGGAAGCCGTCTTCTATCGTGCAAAATGATTTTAAATTGAATTACCCTTGCCTGCTGGTCCCTTGATCTGTGTTTTCAGAAAGCAGCTCTAAGTTCTTTTAAATAAAACTTTTCTTAAGTTTTTCCCCACAGTATTTTAATATTCGTATTTGGAACCTGCAACAATTTTTCACTAGTGGGCATTGGATACAGGAAGAACAGTCACCACTATGAATTAATGTAGCTCAAACCAAAGTATTCGAATATTGACATTTGGATTTTTATAGTGGCTTTTTAAGAAGCTGAATGTACTCCTTTATTTGATTATCTAACATACTGTATTTCCGAATGTTTTGCAAGACTTTTTATAAGTGATGATCTAAGACACCTTTCTTTTGTAAAGCTCCTGAAGGGCAAAGAGGCTGTCACTTTAACTCTAACCAGCACCCTCTGTACCAAGGAAGTACCTAACAGACATTTTCTGGATGATGGTTAGGATAAAAAACTACTAGATGAAAAATAACTAAAATGATGATTTGTGGCAATTTAAAGCAGTATGCATTTTTTTATGAACAGATTGACTACCTGCGGAAGCTATCTGAAAGAGATCTATTTTACTTCTTTAGTTTGTTTCTAGTTTGAAGTACATATACTAAATGGAGTGACCACCTAGTGGTTACAGATCTTCCTCTTCTGTGCTATACACGCCTTCAGCTTTCCCTGTTACTTTTAGCTTTTTTTCCCCCTTTACATAGAAAATTAGATGATGCTTCTGAAATCACAAATCCTCAAAGTTTAGTTAAATTTCAATAACGGATAACAGCAATGGGGAAAGCTGTCACAAATCTTACTAGGGAAAAAGACAAATTAAAGAGGCACAAAAGTTTCAGCTTATCTTCCTCCATAAAGTTTAAATATGTTGGTTCTCATAAGGAATTCTAAGTAAAACCAATCTGAGAGTGAAAGGTGAGTTAAGTTATTTCTTCCAGGTAGAAAAATCTTTCAGATGACAACAGGAAGAGTGTGCAAAGTTTTCACATTGTGTATAGTGCATAATCTATGTTCTAGAAGGATCATACTCCTTCAGGGACCAGGCTAAGCTGTAAAAAAGAGGAAAGAGATGAAAAGAAGGGTCTATAGTCTGTCAACAGAATGAGAGAGAGTTGGCAGGGAAGTGGATTTTTGAATAGACTAGCCATGGTACTTCTCAAAGTCCTCAATTATTTTTAACTTGATTAAACCCTTAACCCACAGCAATGCCCTGAGAGTTAAATAAATCAGCGTATTCTCAGGTGATTTGACAGAGTGCCTGCAGCCTTCCCTGGAAATCCCGATCCCGTGAGGCGGGGTCATAGACATTGTTCAGTGAGAAATGAATAGCCAGAGTGACTTTCCTTCCTAGGAGAGCAGGGAGGAAACAGGAGGAGTGAATAGCATCCCCAGGAATGTCTTTCCATCAGGAACTGGAGAAGCCCTAAGAGCCAAGTTACCATCGCTGATATGACTTAGGGATCTCCATCAACGATGCTTATCTGTGCCATGAGGAAGAAATATTCCGTGAGAGCTAGACTTTCACGCTCAGGGAAGTCACGTTCCTGTTACTCGGGACTGGGAAGGTGGCCAAGATCTCAGTTGTTCCTCTTCAACCATCTTCATCAACCTAGGTGCTAAGATAAGTGCATCTGACCAAAAGGCCGGAAACTCATCTTCCAAATCAGTCCTAAGTTATCAATGAAGTTCTGGGGTGCAGAGTTGTTTTCACTCTTAGAAATTCATATTTCTAAATATGGCTAAAGAATTTTCCTGGGTGCATACTTAATTGGACTTCTACATTGTTTGGGGTGTTTTCTCAAGTATCACTATGCAGAATGACCCTTGAGGTTAGAGGTGTATTTGACATCATCTGAGTAGACCACTGAATGTCACCCCAAACACAGAAATCAACGCAAAATAAAAACAAAAATAAAAAGCCACAGGAAGCACAGGAAGAGTGGAAGTCTCAATGATGATAAAGCATTTTTTGTCATTTTCGTCTTAAAAGGTGGATCAGACATTTTCTGGGATCAATTCTTGAGTCCTTGCTGTACTCGCTGCTGCCAGCTTTCATTGGGTATCCAGAGAAGTCTTTTTCTGGATCTAATTTAAATACTGACTTTATGCTAGATTTTTAAAGAATAAATTAATTTAATGTAATTAAGCAAGTAAACTGGCTGGAGAAGTAGAATCGGATACTATGTAATAGCTAAATACAAAAGGCTTGAAATTATCTTCCAGTTTGGACTTCCATGTTGTGGAATTAACTTGGATAATTAGGAAGTGACATTAACTTTGCCTCCAAGTGGGCTTCAGCTGGGAGGAGTTGCTTGACCTCATTGCCGGGTTTATTTAGGGTTGGAGAAGGGGTCATTTTAGTCCTCTCTGAGAGAGGAATGGCTTTGCTGTCCTCCAGCATTGCCAGGTAGGGACTCTGTGGTCCATGAAGAGATGACAAGTGGGCTGAGTCCCAGGGGAAAGTTGTTTTCTTTAAGTATGGTTCCTTAAGGTGTCAAGATTTACTCCTGTTAAGAAGACTTAGCCAGAGAAAATATCAGTAGAGTTAGCTATCTTCTTATTTCAAAGGATTATAGTTTAATTTTGAAGAGGCACACACTGTACTGTAAATATTAGTAAGTGTTGGTGGAGGTGAAGAAATGGTAGTAAAAGGGTTAAATAAGAACCTTCAGATATTTTAACCTAACCAAGGGGTCATGTGCAATATCCCACTTATGCCATCACCTCCAAACCTTAAGGATTTATTTGGCATTGAGCTGGGTCTTGAAATTCATTGCTTATCTCCTTGTCAGCAGGAGCGAATGCTGTCTTCTCTGTGTTAGCTGTGTACCGACTTTTTTGGGACCGTATCCCCCTATAGTCATATCTTTATCTGGTATGGCATTAGCAGTCACCGTGTCCCTGGGCTCATCCTTTGCGTAAGATTAGTACACGGCCTAGAGGGGGAGGGGTGAGGGGCCTTGAAATGCTCCCCAACGTGTCCTTCATCAGAGCATCATGTAAGTCACTGTGGCCACGTGACTCTCAGGGTGGGTGACCCGTTAGTCAAAACTACTCAGAACCCTGTGTCTGTTGAAAGTGTTCCAATGAACCCTAGACTCCAGCTTATTGCAAGAAGCCATATGCTTTTCAAGCAATTAAGAGAAAACCTAATTTTAATTAGATTAAAAATGAAAAAAAGGTAGTACAAGACATTTGGGGGATTTCAGAAGCGTGTATAGTGAGATAAAAGCATCAACAAGATGCTGCAGCCACAAAAAGCTAGAGAAATACTATCCCATATAGACTTAAAGGATATCCTCAACAGTTTACCTCCCATAAACTCTTCAGAAACTGCATTCTCTTGGTTGCTGGGCCTTCAAGTTGATACATGAACTTAAGTAACTGACTTCACCTTTTAGTGCCTCGTCTTGCTTTGATGAGATTGATTTTTGCATTCTTTCAGTTTAAAAGAAAAATGTAATTTACAATACTGCATATAAGGTATTTTGTGAATAGATTTTAATAGCTTCATTGCTGTGGAACATTCAAATTTGAAACAAGGGAATGTAAGTGAACATCTGTTGAGTAGTCCTCTCTCTCTCTCTCTCTCCCCACCCCCGAGCCCTTTATGCATACGATTTGTTTAATCTCTAGGAAGATCCAGTAAGCCGTACATTATTACGCCCATTTTACAGTTGAGAACATTGAGACTTGCTAAGTGTTGCAGCACCAATGGGAACCCAGATCTGAGTATCTCTGAAATCTGTTGTCTTTTTCCTATTTCCTACTGTCTCCTCAAGTTGAGCCCAAAAGGAAGGTTGAGCCACTTATTGAGTTTTTTATCTTACAACTTTAGTCTCTAGTCTAAAGGCTGATTAACATATTTTAAATGTTTTATTTAAAGAGGAGCTTGGAAATTTATTTAAGAATGTTAAAATTCAAGAATTTAAACTTTGATTGAGCCTCCATCCTTTGGGGATTAAGTTTGGTTTTAGTCTATTATTGTGTTTCTATGAAAAAAAAAAGCCATCAGAAAATATATTGTTAGGCCATTTCGATATTCTCAAGAGCATATAAGTGTAAACGCACCAAAACTTGTGGATTACATTTCCCTCAAGTTGTGCTGTTTTCACACATTAACAGAAAAGCAGTTTGAAAGTGGGGGGGGGGAAGAAAAATATTTGCGGCATATATGCAGGTTTCAATCATCAAAAGACCCGTGACGTTAAGCGCCACGCTGACTTACCCAGATTTCTCATCTTTGCAGTGATCTTTTTGTGGCACTGGTATATGTGGGCAAATTTCTTCTTGCTCACTGGGGGCTGGTTTTATTTTCAAGTTAAAGCCAGTTCCCTTCAAGCAACTTTAATTAACCTGCAAACAGTGTTGTGCTGGTACAAGAACGTTAAAGTGATATTTTTTCCAAGTGAGTGGTTGATACTATGGCCAGAGCAGGAATTTAAAAATTAGGGACTTCCCTGGCGGTCCAGTGGATAGGACTCAGTGCTTCTACTGCAGCGGGCACGGGTTTGGTCCCTGGCTGAGAAACTAAGATCCTGCATGCCACACGGTGCTGCCAAAAAAAAAAAAAAAAATTAGTGACAAATTCTGTACAATTCCACTTATATGAGGGACCTAGAGTAGTTAAAGTCATAGAGACAGAAAGTAGAAGTGTGGTTCCGCAGGTCTGGGTGGGGGAGGAATGGAGAGTTAGGGTTTAATGGGTGAAAAGTCTCAGTTGGGGAAGATGGAAAAGTTCTGGAGATGGATGGCGGCGATGGTCTCACAACAGTGTGAATGCACTTAATGCCCCTGAATTGCGCACATGAAAAAAGGTTGAAATGATAAATTTTGTGTTATATATATTACCGCAATAAAATATATGATTACTAGAAAAAATTAGCGAACTTCTATGCTGTTTTCCCATGTGCATGGGGCGTATATGTGTGGTGTAGAGAGGAGTGCATTTAGGCTCCGTCAGGGAGACCTGAGTACAAACTCAGCTCTGCCAGAAATGATTGGCGATACTAGGCCTTCCTGATCAGCCTTCCTGACCTGTCTCAGTGACATCTGTCTTCTCTGCAATATGGAGATCAAACACTGAAGATAATTACGATAATTAAATAACAATACATGCCAAGGACCCAGCAGGTAGGAGTAAGTGGAACACGTTGTAGATAATTAATAAACTCTCAGCAGTGTCTACAGTAGCCACAACTCTTGGGGGAAAATAAAACTAGCCACATTGTTAGTTATTTTTCAAACATGGGACATTGAAATAATCATGCATATTTCTCTAAGAAATACAGTAAAACAAATCATTCTTTCACTGAACATTTATCTAGTACCTACTCTGGGCCAAGTGCTGACTGACAAGGAGCTCGTCTAATGGGGCGTTTGACAGTGACCAATCAAATGAAGTGCAGTGGGGACCAGGGAACCCTGGACCGTCGCTGCCAGATCTGTGTGTAGGGCCAAACCAGCTTTGAAGCTCTTGGATAAATGTGTTGTACACAGCGTGTACAGTGGAGACCACAGCAGTGTGAGAGCATCCTCCAGAAACAGCACTGTGCTAGACAGATTGTGCAGGTGAAAATGATTCAGAGACTACAGATGAGAACGTAACGGCTTGTTTAGGGGGAATGAGAGCAAGACCACAAAACGGTGCTGCATTTCCAAAATACACTCTGCACACACTACAGCTTCTTGACGTCCTCATAGTTGTCTCACCAAGAAATGACTCTCTTGTCCAACACCTTTGGGAAACTGCCTTAAACAAAGGTCCATGGATTTTCTTTACCTTGGCATTTCTCAGATCCATGAACGTTCTAAGATAGCTTGGAGTCTCCAAGAGGGAGATGTCATGTTTCCTGAAGTTACTTGACAGTGGTGCCCTTTTCTTTCCAGAGCTCTTACTCAGATCCCATGGAAAAGCATTTTGTAGGTCACTCCACTGAGCACGTGTGTCCCTTGGAGCCACATGGAACAGGTTGTAACAGTCATTCACTGGAGAAATTGGCTAGTTGACACTAACAAAAGGGTAGGGAAGCCAAAATAGAAAGCTGCCCATCTTCTGAGGATCAGAAGTTTTTCTTGTTTCTTAGCTCAAGGGACCAAGGGTCCTGAAGAATATCAGGAGGGGTTTCTTTCTCCTGTGAGGGCTGAACACCCATGAACACCGGGCAGGAGAGGGTCGGCCAGGAGCACGGCCACGGGGGTGTCTGGGTGGCTGAGTGTCTGTAGTGGGAGTGGGGCACCTTTACTTCAAGCTGGTGCAGCCTCCACCCGTGAGAGCCTTGTTCAAAGGCATTAAAAATGGAAATGGATTGAGGGCAACACCGAAGTGCAGATCAGGAACAGCTCACATGGTGATGCTCTTGCACTAGAAGCAAAAACTATCCTGGGATCTAAAGAAATCACTTAAGAAGAAAATGCTTCCTCTTCATTGAGCCTCAGGAAAGCTGCTTTAGTAGAATCCTGCACAATTGTTCGTACTCTAGCTTAGAAAATGGAGTTGATTAAGTGGAAGGAAATTTTTTAAATGTGACAAAGATGATGAGGTGATTAAGGGGTAGGGTTTAAGTAGCAAGATGTGGAGAATTTAAGATGTATGACTGAGTAGCAATGACAGTGGGGTGTATGATAGCTGCCTCTAAAGACCCAATTAATTGCCTAATGTGGCAGATGAGAAGAAATGGGCTTTAAGCACCAAAAGGGAAGCTTGAATTGAAGCCTATCAGGGCAACAGTATTTACCCGTAAGGGTGATTCGACTGCCATCACAGCGGAAGTCAGTGGAGTTATTTGGATAAAGATACAGGATGAAACTTTTCTTTCTTATATCCTGGTGTCAACATTTTTTTTTTCCTTTAAAAAGGATGCATATATTTCATGTTTCCTAGGGGCAGAAGTTGAAGAATAGAGCACGATATTTAATTTGCTCCAGGATGTTGTGAGATGGTAACACACTTAGGATTGCTTCAAGCCTCTACATGTGTTTTCCCTTAAGCTGAATTATAGTAATATCCTGGCTGGTAAGAATCCTAGAAAATCTGTGCATTCTGTTACACTGTGTGTGGAGATACAGCTTATGACGGAAAGCGTAGTCAGGATAGTTACCATCAAGGGCACTTGATGAAACTAGCAAACTCTCCGTGACTCTGCATGTAGGTGCTTTACCTATATAGATGCTAATCTTCCTATGGACACTCTGAGAGAGACACTAGCATCCCCATTTTACAGATGAGCAAACTGAGCCTCGGAGAAATCATGTAACCTGACCGAGGCCACACGACCCCAGTAAGTGGCAGTGAGTTTGCATTCAACTCTGAGTGACTCAAACATCCATGTCCTCTTGTTGCCTTCTGAAGGCTTCTTCGGTCATCGCTTTTATAAGCTTGTGACCAGTGGCTTAGCGTGTGAGGCGCTTCGCTTGTGATTGAGAGTTGGGTGGTCGCTAGGAGCATTACCCGCACTTAACCCAGGCAGGGCCATGGCTCAGCTTCACCAAGCAGCTTGGCCAGGGCGATGCAGGGAATGCAGCAGGCAGGGCTAGACGCAAAGGCAGTTGGTCCTATAGCTCCCTGCGCATTCAGAGCGGGTGTATGGAGCAGCTCTGTCAGATCTCAGAAACAGCGTCCAGATTTGATTATAACTTCTCTCTGTGGTCTTTGAAGCTTTTCGTTATTCCTTCCTTTGCCTCACGGAGTTCAGATCGATTTTCACATAAACAGAAACAATTCCTCCTTTCTGAGCACTTCATTGTTGGTGGCATTGTGGAATGTCCCAGGAAGGGGGAAATGGGGCCAACTATAAAGGAGAAATTTCTCTTCGGCTTGCATGTTTATACGAAAATGCCAAAGCCACCAGCTGTCACAATAGCAGGCCTCGGGTAAGCCCTCTTTCCAACTGTCCTGCAGCACACATACAGCAGGGGGAGATAAATCCAGTAGACTCGATTAGAAGATGCAAAGTGGCATCCTGCATGCAAGAGTTTTACAGGAAATTGAGGAAATATGCACCTTGGTATCGTTGTTATTTCAGTAAGAAGTTCCCAAATGACAAGCATGGAAATGACAACTCAAATTTTAATTTAAACACCTAACCTCAGCTTACCACTGAAGAGCATTTTCCTTCAATAGAGAGAATGTAGATTGAAAAAAAATTAATTTCACATTCCTAGTTATAGGACATTTGAGACAAACAGCCATCCGTGCGGCTGTTACCTCATTCGCCTTTTTTAGCCATCAAGACTGACTGCTTATGTCTTTTACATTCATGGAACGCATTTCAAACTTAAGGAACTCAGTTCCATAGCAGGACCTTAGCAGAGATGATATATATCATCTTGTTTGGCTATCTTTATAATGCTTTCTTCTTTTCTTAAAAAAACTATATAAACGGTATATTAAGACTGATGGAAAAACCAGATCTGACAGGAAGGTTAAAAAAAATAAGTTACTTAAACAATTCTTCTGGAATCATTCAAGAGAGTAGGGTGGAGTAGACTTTAAAAACAAGACAATATAATCCTGAAGATTGTGTTTTTAAATGAAATTTAATTGGAGCCGTTTCACTGAATTGAACCGGTTAGGCCTTTACCCTGTCAACACTTCCCGTGGAAGTAACCCCAGTCCTATTTCCTCCCTCTGTGGCCTGGAGTTGAAGGTGAGCTGTCAATTTCTTGGACATGAGCAAGATTACAGCTGGGACTCTCACCCAGCTCTTTAAAGCAGACCACGGGTTGTGGCAGCATGCTCTTCCGGAGGAGAGAACTTATTATTCCAGTTTTATTTATTTTTAAAAACTTTTATTGCAGTGTAGTTGATTTACGATGTTGTGTTAGTTTCTGCTGTACAGCAAAGCAAATCAGTTATACATATACATATATCCACTCTTTTTTAGTTTCTTTTCCCATATAGGTCATTACAAAGTATTAAGTAGAGTTCCCTGTGCTACGCAGTAGGTTCTTATTAGCTATCTATTTTACATATAGTTGTGTGTAGATGTCGGTCCCAATCTCCCAATTTATCCCTTCTCCCCTTTCCTCCCTAGTAACCATAAGTTTGTTTTCTACATATATGGCTCTATTTCTGTTTTGTAGATATATTATTCTTTGTGCTTATGGTAGCTCAAGTTATACTCAGAATGGCACCAAGGTTTTCCTCAGTATCTTTTGCCTGGGTATAGCAGTAGGGTCCCTGAGTCCTCAGAAAGTGTAAGTAAGTGACGGCTTACTCCATATTTGACATTTGAGATCCATGAGTTTTAATTAATGTCCCTTCATTTGCAGTGAATTACAGACAGTTTTCTTTCTGTTCTATTTTCCTACATCTTGAATTGTGAAATTTTCCAGTAAGTCCAAGAAAAACAAAAGAGGTGTCATTTAAACACACTGGTCTTAAATCAAACCAAAGCTACAGGAACTCCAAACCAAAGGTAGCCATTCCAGTTGAAATACCAAGATGCTCTCTATGACACTGGATTCTTTTCATTAAAAAACAAAACAAAACTGAACCCAACTTTGCTTGAAGATGATCCTTGGGCTCTTTGCATTCCGTCATCCCTCAAACCCTGTGCCTGGGATGCAGAGTTGGATACAGATGCTTTCAGGGGCAGGATGTTTTAAAAAAGAAAACAAAAACCGTGTGTCTCTCTCCCCTGAAATAGAAAATAACTTACTTTTAGGCCTTCATATCATCTATTTGAATATTTGAGCCAAAAGAAAAATTAACTTTAGATAAAATCAGAGATTTCCAAACCAATGTAAAAAGCAACTTTGACTCCAGTTTATCATTGGTTTCCATTGTCTTTATGTAAAGGAGCACAGGAGGTAATAACAAAGAAGACTAAAGAAAGGCAAATAAAGGGGAAAAAAAACCTGGAATCCATGAGGGAAAACTAGAGTGGATACACATATGTGAACAGTTTCTGAAATGGTCTAAATCTTCCACTTCTGTCAACCAGTGCACCTTCTCCTATATGCAGGGCAATGCTCTGACAACCCAGCCTCTTCCAGTGCTTTCCCTGAATATCAAGCATCACCCTCTAAGTTTTCAGCCATGTATTTTCTTTGGACCGCTCTTCTTTACCCTTATTCGATACTTCACATATATGAATGGGAATGTCAACATTTAAACGTTCGTGTGAGCTGGGAAAAAGGGAGAAGTTTATCTCAGTGCTCTTCTATTTAAACACATGGAACTCTGTTATAACTTTGTATCTTTGCAGTGTAATAGATGGTTGAAATCTAAAAGGCGGTTGAAACCATGACCCCCCAAAAAGTGTAGAAAAAGCAATCTGTACCATCCACAGACAAATTCTGGTGCCGATCCTGGTGTTACAACAAAATTCAGTTTTATATTTTTACATTATAGGTATTAATGCCTGTTGGGTTTTTTTCTCCCCCCAAATCTACATTTCTGTGAATTCTAAGGTCAATTTACTTTTGTTTTTCTAATAAAAATGTAAATCTCAATACGTTAGTGAGAATTAAGCCTTTGAAACATATTTTTCCCCCTATAACACTCTATTAGGACTACTGATTATTTGAAAATCTGTCAGTTTTTTAAATATCTTTTTAAATTTTTTTAATTTTTAAAAATTTTATTTTATTTTGGAGTATATTTGATTTACAATGTTGTGTTAGTTTCAGGTGTACAACAAAGTGATTTAGTCATACATATATATATATCTATTCTTTTTCAGATTCTTTTCCCATATAGGTCATTAGAGAGTATTAAGTAGAGTTTCCTGTGCTATACAGTACCTCCTTGTTGATTATCTGTTTTATATATAGTAGTGTGTGTATGTCAATCCCAACCTCCTAATTTATCCCTCCCCCCCGACCCTTTGGTAACCATAAGTTTGTTTTCTGTGTCTGTGAGTCTGTTTCTGTTTTGTACATAAGTTCATTTGTATCATTTTCTTAGATTTCACATATAAGTGATATCCTGGGATATTTGTCTTTGTCTGGAAAATCTGTCCGTTTTAGACTTTAGTGGATATACATACTTTTATTGGATATACATATATACATATACATATTTTTAATAGAAGTAATCCAATCCTATACTTCTGGCTAATATACCCAATTTGAAGTGTATGTGTATTTATGTGACGTATTTGAAAGTGTTGTGTTAAATATTTTAAGTATTATGCAAATGTCAGTTATTCTTGTTATTATATATACGAGGTCTACTTTGTGCCGGGGAAAATTTAGTTATGTTAGCTGGAGACAACGGACTGGGCATAGTAGTGTAGGCATGAAAACTGGAGTCTGTACTTAAGGGAGACCTTATTTTAATAATGATCATTGTATAATAGCAACATCTCTACCACTAAAGTAAGAAATGTTTGAATATGTATTGTCTGCCTTATTTACTTATTAGGTGCTTTTGAAAATGTTTCAGTGAGTTAAGACCTTTAAGTCTTTATTTTGCAAAGAGAAAAGTTCACCTAAACGATAGGGGTAAAAACAAATAGATTAGTAGAAATTAACCTATCTTTTTTGTTTTTAATAACATAGATGGTCTCTTCATAGAATTTTCTAATAAAAAGTATAATATTGATTCCTCTACTTGGAAAACAAAAAACCCTCCTTATATACTTCCATACACACAAGATGTGCATCTAGAATGTAAATCATGTGTTTTGTTTTGTTTTTTTAACTCACAAATAACCTGTGTATGTTTATTTACTTTTTATTTTTTCTTATTAGTCATCCATTTTATACACATCAGTGTATACATGTCAATCCCAATCTCCCAATTCATCACACCACATGTGTTATAAAAGAGAATTATATAATCATGTGTTATAAAAGAAAAGTGTATGGTATTCCTAAGCCTTAGCACTCCAAAAACTATCTTAATGGTGCATTTTGAAAAATGCCATTAATCCGAAGGATCGCTCATTGATCCCTGGGTCTTATATCAAACCACAGAGCAGAGTGACAGGGTTGGTCGCCCTAGCAGGATAGAGCAGCCCAATGATGTAAGAACTTGGACCTGGACACATTCACTGGTGTGGGTCAGCGGAATGGCAGGGGACAGCCTGTCCACGGGCAATGCAGAGCATGCCAACCCATCAGGAGGGACATGATAACTGGTAAATACGGTGTCGATTTACCAAGAGATGGCAAGGGGCCCTGAGAAAACACACAAACAGAGATTGTAGGTTCAAGGAACATCACAGAACCCTAGCAAACAGTATGCAGTGGACCTCAGGTAGATCCTTCTGCTTGGCAAGGCCTCAGCCACAGGGCTGGAGCTCAGGAGCAGAACTCAAATCCTGGCATAAGAAGGAAGAAGGCAAGAGCAAGGTGGAATCATCGATTTTCCCAGATTCTGGAAGGACAAGGTGGCCAGAATGGTTTTAAGGACAGAACGAAGCTCCCGGGGAGAAGGCAGAAACTACTCTTCAGAACTTGAGCAAAAGGCAAGACTTGGGCTTCCCTGGTGGCGCAGTGGTTGAGAGTCCACCTGCCGATGCAGGGGACACGGGTTCGTGCCCCGGTCCGGGAAGATCCCACATGTCGCGGAGCAGCTGGGCCCGTGAGCCATGGCCACTGAGCCTGCGCGTCCGGAGCCTGTGCTCCGCAGTGGGAGAGGCCACAGCAGTGAGAGGCCCGCGTACCGCCAAAAAAAAAAAAAAAAAAAAAAGGCAAGACTTGGCTTCAGGACAAAGTCGAGCAAGTGATGGGTGCAGCACGCAGTGAGGACTGGACCAGCTCTGCATCTTCTGAGCACAGTCCCCAGAGTTTGCAGAAGTGGGGGAAGAGGATCAAGGGACAGAAAGCCAAGCAGAACATCACCCAGAACCTGCTTCCAGCTCATCCTGAGCGTTTTCCTCTCTGTTCAGTAGAGTTCAGAGGCACTGGCCTCTAGCTGCTTAACAAGCTATTTCTCAGAACTTCCTCAGCTTCAGTGGAAGAGGCAGAAACTGCTCCTGGAGGGATCGCGGCAGTCAGTGCAGGAGTTCAAGGCTGTTTCCTGCACCCTGAACCAGTCCCCAGGAGTTTCCTGGGGTCCTTAATAGCCACCTGGACAAGAGTGGCTTCTCTCTGAAGGATGTCAAGGTGAAGTTTTAGCTTTCCTAGGCCACTCGATGGGAGTCATCTTTTGACCAGAGGGCAAAGCCACCCAGAAATCTGTTCAGTTTATTTGGATAGCTAGATGCCAACAACCAATATGTTTTAAAGAACCCATACACCACCCTATCTTTCTGTCGTCATTTCGAGGAAGTGTTCAATATGACCAAGACCGAATGGTGCTCTTTAAAAGAATATTTGCTATGAAGACCACGCTGGATGCTTAAAAACCGAGCCCTACAGTTTATTTACTTTCAAATAATGTTGCGTTTGCCATATTACAATCCAAACACCTTCACGTTCATTATGTTTTATGCTGCTGGTGACACATTCATAATACCCCTAATCTGTTTATGACATTCCTTTTGTATGTAAACGCCTAATCATGCATCCAAACAAACATCAGCACCCTGCACTGTCAGACTACTGCACAGTGTACCTTGATGGGGGAGGCATGTGTGACAAATTGTTCTTTAAGGAGAGAGCAGCCAGCAGAGGGAGGACCTTGAACTCACGTCCTGCCCTGGGCAAGTTTATTAGACATCTCGGATACAGTGGTTAACTTAGCAAGGCATATGCCTCCGGAGGACAGAGCTGAGACTGTGAGATGTTATAGGGTAGGGAATTGGGCTCAAAATAAGGACAAACTTTTTACTTGTGGAGCCGTAAAGAAAAAGGGGAGAGGGGAGTGTAGAATTCCTGGACAGATAGTGAACATGGCAGTAAGTGTAGAGTTCAATCAAAGCAGACAGTGGGTGGGGCCTTAGCGGGAATGTTATATTTAAGTATAGAGTAGAGAATTGACCTAAATGGCTTTTAAAGTGAGTGAATTTTCCATTTTGTAATCTGAATTTTTTGCCTGATTCCCTGCTGTGTAGTAGGCTGAACAGTAGTCCCCAAACATGCCCATGTCCTAATTCCTGGAACGTGTGAATGTTACTTTATATGGCAAAAAGGACTTTGCAGATGTGATTCAGTTAAGGATCTTGAGTTAGGGAGATTATCCTGGAATATCCTCAGGATAGTTTTATAAGAGGGAGTCAGGAGGGATTGGAGTCAGAGGAGACGATGTGATGGTGGAAGCAGAGGTTGGAGGGATGTGCTTTGAAGATGAAGGAATGGGCCACAAGCCAAGGAATGCAGGCCGCCACTAGAAGCTGGAAAAGGCTCTGCTAGAGCCTCCAGAAAGAATGTAGCTCTGCCCACACCTTGACCTTACCCTGATGAGGCTCATTTCAGACTCCTGACCTCCAGAAATGTAAGAAAATAAATTTGGGTTGTTTTAAGCCACTCATTTTGAGATCGTTTGTTACAGTGACAACAGGAAACGAATATACCTACCTTCCTCTAGACTGCGTTTGGAATTTTATTTGAGCTCTAAACAAGCTAGCCAAGGCCAAAATACATACATCAGTGAAAGAAATATAGCCGTCTCCCTCTCCTCCCCCAATACCAGTTGTAGGTTCTTAGATTGAGCCTTATGTAAAGTTACTCCTTTATAATGGAATTTTTCCTTTTTAATTTACTTATGTGTTGGAATGACTTCTATGCATGTGTAATTAAATCCAAACTTCTTAGCATGATGATCAAGCCTGCTACTTGCCCAATCTGTTTCCTTCCTGAACCCCTGTCATGCTGAACTTCACAAGTTTCCTTAAAGCACCGTGCTCCTTTGCCTCTGTTATTTTGCACGTGTTGTTTCCTCTGTAGTGAATGGCTTTTATATTCTGTTTTGTCTAGATAACTTCTACTCATCTCCATCAGGATTATGTTTAGCTATATCAGAGACCCCAGATAACAACGTTATTAAATAGAACTTTAATTCTCTCCTGTGACAATTCAGAAGACGACAGTTAGGCACTGGTGTGGCATCTCAGCTCTGGGATGTCCACAGGAAGTCAGGCTTCTTCCAGCTCATTGCTGTGCCTCCCCTACAGTATGTCTTAGTCTTCATAGTACAAGATAGTGTTTAGAGCTCCAGCCATCACATCTATATTCCAGGCAGAAAGATGGAGGAAAGCACAAAGAGGAAAAGGAGCACATTCCAGCTGTCTTCTGGGGGAAGGTTCCTGAAAGCTATCAAATTATACCTCTACTCACATACATTAACAAGTACTTAGTCACTTGGAAAGAGGCTGGGTAATGTAGTTTTTATCTTGGGGTGAGGGGTGGCATTGACCATACTAAAAACCAGATACTCTATTTCTGTGGAAGAAAGAAAGGGATATTAATTGACAACAAACTATTATCTGTCTCACTATCACTTAAAACTCAGATTATGTGGTTCCTGTTCTGAGAAGATGTTCCTAACCCCAACTGTGTTAGTTGTTCCTGCTCTGTGCTCCCATACATCCTGTGAATACTTTACCTGCGTCAAATGCCTTTGTTACCTTGGCTGTCTCTCACATGAGAATGTGAACGATTTGAGGCAGGAACTCTGTTTTTGTCACTGTATTGCCTAGCAAAGTAGCTATTAAAATTTATTTATATTGAGCAAATGAATAAATTAACCCCAGAGTTTTCAGATGGCAGCATCCCAGAAATTTTGAGATTTGAGGAGATACTTTAATTTAAGCTGTACTGTATTTTATGCTCTTAAAATAGTTTTGCAGCAATTCCTAGGAAATTATTTAATAGAGTGTACATCCAAACATATAGCCAATGTAGCCGTGTGTGTGTATTTTATGATTCTAAAAGTTAGAATTCTGCATATGACAAGACATACAGTAGTACCCCCTTATCTGTTTCACTTTCCACAGTTTCAGTTACCTGCAGTCAACCGAAGTCGATAAATATCAAATGAAAAATTCTAGAAATAAATAATTCATACTTATTTGGGTTGTTTTTTGTTTTTTGGCTCACCGTGCAGCATGTGGGATCTTAGTTCCCTGACCTGGGGTTGAACCCGTGCCCCCTGTAGTGGAAGCGTGGAGTCTTAACCACTGAACTGCCAGGGAGTTCCCTGCACAGTTGATACGTTTTAAACTGAGTGCTAGTCTATGAGTAGAGTGATGAAATCTCGTGCCATCCTGCTTCATCCTGCCCGGGATGTGACTCACCCCTTTGTCCAGCGTATCCTGCTCCGTACTTGGTAGCGTCTTGGTTATCAGATCCACTGTCCTCGTATTGTAGTGCTTTTGTTCAAGTGACCCTTAGGTTACTTAATAATGGCCCCAAAGCACAAGCGTGTGATCCTGGCAATTCGGATATGCCAAAGAGAAAGCCTAAAGTGCTTCCTTTAAGTGAAAAGTTCAAAGTTCTCGAATTAATAAGAAAAAAAAAGGTTCGTTGAGGTTGCTAAGATCTACAGTAAGAGCGAATCTTTTATTCATGAAATTGTGCAGGAAAAAGAAATTCTTCCTAGTTTTTCTGTCACACCTCAAACTGCAAAATTTATGGCCACAATTAAGGTAGAAAAGGGATTCAATTTGTACAATAAGACATTTTGAGAGAGACTACTTTCGCATAACTTTTATTACAGTATGTTGTTATAATCATTCTATTTTATTTATTGTTTTTTTTTAAGTGTAAATTTTTTTTAAATTTATTTATTTAATTATCTATTTTATTTTTGGCTGTGTTGGGTCTTCAATGCCACGCACAGGCCTTTCTTTAGTTGTGGCAACCGGGGGTCTTTCACCACGTTGGCCTCTCCTGCTGTGGAGCACAGGCTCCAGGCGTGCGGGCCTCAGCAGCCGTGGCACTCAGGTTCAGCAGTTGTGTCTCACGGGCTCCAGAGCGCAGGCTCAGCAGTTGCAACACACAGGCTCAGTTGCTCTGCGACGCGTGGGATCCTCCCGGACCAGGGCTCGAACCCACGCGCTCCGCCTTGGCGGGCAGATTCTCAACCACTGCGCCACCAGGGAAGCCCTCTTATTATTGTTAATCTCTTATTGTGCCCAATTTATAAATTAAACTTTATCATAGGTATGTATGTATAGGGAAAAAACATAATATACATCGGGTTTGGTACTGTCTGAGGTTTGAGGCATCCATTGGGGGTCTTGGAACTTATCCCCCATGGAGAAGGGGGTGGTGATACTATACTTAGATTTCCTTTACATTCCCACTCACTTTTCCCTGTAAAGATAGTTTAGAAAAAAATGTGATCAAGGGAAGTTTATGTCAGTTTAATCCATTAAAATGCAGCAGATTGCATGTGGACCCTAATCTGTATTAATGTAACCAAATTATGTAGGTAACTGTAACACTATCCAGTTAAGAGGGAGACTGATAAATTTATTGAGTAAAAATCTGTTGAGTGATAAAAATACATAATTTTGTTTCTAGCGATCTTTCTTCTGATATCCCTCTTTTCTGAAATGTGCTTTAACAGTGTCATGAGATCATAAATACTAGAAAGGTACTATGGTCTGGAGAAATCTAGAATCCTATAGCACTCTTTCAGCTCAAACAACTAGTTTGACCCTAGTAAGATTAAGATTAGATGGGACAGTAGAAGTGTCATTATTGTCCTCAGTATATAGGTCTTCATTTTTCTTAAGGATACTCTTTTGATCATTAACAGATATTTATCATCTACTGAAGAAATAAAATACACCAGACTTGAAAGTCAATGTAATAAAAAAAAAAAAGACATGATACTTGCTCTTAAAAACTTGTAATCTAGTGGGCTTCCCTGGTGGCGCAGTGGTTGAGAGTCCACCTGACGATGCAGGGGACGGGGGTTCGTGCCCCGGTCCGGGAGGATCCCACATGCTGCGGAGCGGCTGGGCCCGTGAGCCATGGCCGCTGAGCCTGCGAGTCCGGAGCCTGTGCTCCGCAGCGGGAGAGGCCATAACAGAGAGGCCCGCGTACTGCAAAAAAGAAAGAAAGAAAGAAAGAAACAACTTGTAATCTAGTAGGGAAGAGAGATTTTATTGAAAATGGTAATGTGTTACAGTAGCTATCAACTCAGGTTAACTGAGGGAATGACTGAATGACCATAAGAATCCGGGAGACCATTTTTTAGGGTATTCTATGGAATTCTTTTGTCAATTACCTGTTCATATGTTTCCACGATCCCCTACCTCAAGAATTGTTAGAGTACAGTTAATTAGCAGAGTATTTTTCAACTTGCTCCTTAAAATTAGGGTGACCATATGTTCTAGTTTGCCTGGGACTGTCTCAATGTACGCCTGTTGTCTCAGCATGATTATTAGTAGTGCTCATTTCACTCCCTGGAGTCGGCCGTACATAGCCTGCTTCTCCATCCTCAGCAGGATGTAGGTCCCCTCACCTCTCCCTTCTTCCTCCCTTTCCACACCAAAAGCATGTAAGACTAGGGAAGAGGGCAACTTACTCTTCCTGAAAGCTCAGTTTCTGGCTGTGGTTCGGATTTTCCTGTTACCACCTGCTGAGTATTAGCCCATACTCAAGCCTTGCAGATTGTTTCAAGTTCCTGTGGTTTGTAGATAAAAGCCTTTATTCTTTGGAGGAAAACGTGCTTCTGGTTTAAAAAAAAGATTTCCATGTTTGAGTTCACAAAAAACATTTCTTTAAATTACTATTAGATCATCCAGCACTGGATAGATATGCTTTTTCCAAATTCAGTAATTCGATCTACTGTAATTAATTTAGCTTTTGGCCTTTAAAAATCTTTTTTTTCCCCCCCTGAGGGAATGAGTTATTGTACAGAGGTGAATATCCTGTATAGATTTATCAATTGATGGACGACAGATAAATCACCAGAGCTTATCCTTTTTGATAATCCTTTTGAAGTGTTTTTCTTATTCGATGAAATTTTATAAAATGACTAAATGCTTGCTTGGCTTTCTTAATTAATGTGGTTTGAATAAAATGAAAAAATTTCTGTTTTTATAATCATTAAGAATGCTAATTATTATGTTTTAAATAAGTGATGTCTTCATAGACTTAGGAGGCATATGTGGTTGTTTGTCCTTTTGCTATAATCTTAAATTAGTGCTTTTTAAAATTAGCATATTGTTCTTACTTTAATGCTTCAAACAGTCCCTCTTTTGCCCTCATGAATTGTTTCTTCCTATCTGCTGCAGGTTCAAAAACAACTTCAGTATAGTGATCAGAACTGTAAATAAAATCCAGGTAAATGAAACTATGATGGGGAAAATCTGTGGGTTTTTATGACATCACTTTTGGCTGCGCAGAGACTTTTTTCCTTGCTTTTTGTCTGTGTTCCAGGTAGTTAAGTTTGTAGAATAGTTGACCTCTAGATAAGTAAAGTGTTTTTGTAATTCCATTTGAAAATTAGTGTGGAAAATTAAGGTGTGCACCCCTATGGAGAAAGTTGAGGTCAAGTAATTCATTCCTGAAGCTGTGCGGTCATAAAGATTCACATATGGGGCTCAGAACTACTATTAACCAATCAAATTGCTCCCAGAGGGGTGCTCACTTCCTAGGTCAACTCTTAAAACACTCCACATAGCCATTGTAGTCTTCCAAATACTTGCTTGGTGGATGGACAGAGAGACAGGAAATCAGAGTGAAAATGGATGCTATAAATCTGTTTTGTACAGAAATGTGTTGAACAACTTTTAGTGAGGGCAAATGTACTACCTTAGATTTTAGGATTCCACAATACTGCCTAATTCATCTGGGAAATGAAATCTTTCTTTTGTTACACTTGGGTTTTTTTTTTTTCCCCTAATTTAAGACTCACCAAAATTGGGTAAAGTTTGTGATTATTTCAGAGTTTTGGAAATCAGTCTTCCTTCCCTTTTATCAAAGGTTACAAAACAATCCTTCCACAAGTCACAGGGGTGATAAGGAGTTCTATAAAGTAGATTTAAATTATCTAGTGAATGCCCAAACATTATTGTTGCCAAAAGAATGCCTTCAAAAGTAGCAGGCAAAACAAAAACTGAAAGATTTGCTCTAATTTATATAAAAGAGAGCTCAATAAGTACAACAATATATTACATATTATAAATATCATATTTATATATAAGTATTATATGAAGTTAAGATGATTCACAAATACTATATAGATTATTTAATATATATCTGTGTGTATATATATATGTGTGTGTGTGTGTGTGTGTGTGTGTGTGTGTGTGTGTGTGTGTGTGTTGCCTTTTAGGAATAGATGTTAAACATTAACCCTAAAAGTTTCCCAGATGCCAGTTGTTCCAGGAAATTAATTTGGCATTTTCTCATCTCATTATAGAGATGGGGAGACAGCTGATCATGTGGATTTTTGCTACATTTTGGTTTTTTAGATGCTCACATAGAACCTGTAGGTCAAAGACACTGTCTTGCCCAAATGCAATTAAATTTCCTAACAATTATTTCTGGTGTTGATGGTATTTGAATACAGATTATAAAGCCTTGAAAAGACTTCTGGGTTTTGATTTTATGTTGGTTTTTCCTACAAATTTCATACTTTCAATTACCCCAAATACTGCAATTGTGAAATATAACAACTAAGGCATTTTGGCAAAAAACACAAATTTGTCCTGATCCTCAAGATGTTAAGTATCTTGAATTTTCGTGGTCATTAGTGTTCTCCTGTTAGTAACATTCAGGAAAGAAGGGAGGAAAAGTTAAATAAAATGGTTCACAGCTTTTAAATTGCAAGACAATTTGGTGCTTCAAATGGACCAAATGCTTGTTTTGGGAAAATGCGTATTTCACATATTTCACAATTTGATACTTATTTTTGGTAACAGCTTGCCATACCATGCAATTTCTTTTTTTTAAATTAATTAATTAATTAATTTTATTTTTGGCTGTGTTGGGTCTTCACTGCTGTGCACAGGCTTTCTCTAGTTGTGGTGAGCAGGGGCTACTCTTCATTGCAGTACATGGCCTTCTCATTGTGGTGGCTTCTCTTGTTGCGGAGCACGGGCTCCAGGCGCACAGGCTTTAGTAGTTGTGGCACTCGGGCTTAGTAGTTGTGGCTTGTGGGCTCTAGAGTGCAGGCTCTGTAGTTGTGGCGCACAGGCTTTAGTAGTTGTGGCACTCGGGCTTAGTAGTTGTGGCTTGTGGGCTCTAGAATGCAGGCTCTGTAGTTGTGGCGCACAGGCTTAGTTGCTCCGTGGCATGTGGGATCTTTCTGGACCAGGGCTCGAACCCGTGTCTCCTGCATTGGCGGGTGGATTCTTAACCACTGAGCCACCAGGGAAGTCCCATACCATGCAATTTCAACTGTGGTATTACTGGGGTTTGTTTCTGCAAGGAAGAGATAGCAAAAGCAAACAGAAAAAAAAAACAAAAACATTTATTTAATAGCCATAAGAGTTGCCTGAATACCTCTGAAGGTTTTGAAAATAACCTACTTTACCATCAATAACCATTAATGTAACTTGTACTAAAAGGAGGTGGTCTTAAGGGCCAGCACATTCTAATGATCTGTGCTCATAATGAGTGGGGTGTCCTTGGTCCAATTACATACCTGACTTACAAGTAGGTGTAACCACTGACTTATACCTGAAGGCTTTGGCAGGACATGGAGTCCCAGTTTCTCTTCCTGAAAAGCGAACATCCACAAGCATTCTCAGTTGACAATACTAAGAGTTACATCTCTATGCTAATAGTTACTATGCATTGAGCACTCTCTGTCAGACACTGGATCAGATGCTTAACATACACTATTTAAAAAATATTCTTTCATCTTGCAAGGTAGATACTATTTTCTTTGCTTTAGGGATTCGGAAACCAGGGTTCAGATTAAGGATATGTTTAAGGTCACACAGCTGGTGAGGTGCAGGACCAGTATTCCAACTGAAGTGAGTCTGATTCTGTAATCACTGCACTGTACCAACCTTTTGCTTTCCTTTTCCGGTGGGGAGAATCTGGTCTGATTTTAGACAGATGCACTTTATCCTTTCCGAGGGCAAGCCGAAGATATTAAACTGTCTCCGGCTTAAGTGTAAAGTAAGTGGATTATTTCTGTACTTTATCCCGTCTCATGAAAGTATAAATAAGCCAGTATAGGTGCAGTCTTCCCAGTTCCTTTAAAGAAGCAGCAACATAGAATCAAGTCATCATATAATGTCAGAGGGAGGTGCTTGATACATATTTTGAACACAGATGAGGCTTTCAGAAATGGTTCAGCTTCTGGAATTGTTACTGCACTTCTTTTCCTGGTTCTAAAGTTTCTGTTCTGAAGACTCTATTCAGTTGAGATATACTGTCCTTCAGACCAGTAATTTCCTGACCACTCACCTGAGCCCCGCCCACCATGAACCTTTGCCAGTCTCCTGCCGGGCCATATTGCAGTTTTCAAGGAGGTGCCCAGCGGTTGCCTTCATCCTGTTCTGTCAAAGTCAGCCGTGGAATCCAGGTGTCTGAGAGCTAAAACAAGTCAGCTACAAATCAGGTCTTATATTCTATGCCCAGAATCTGCTACTGATTCACATCAGGGCCTTTGAATCAGTTTTTCCTTTTCACTATGCCTCAGTTTCTCAATTATCAAAATAAGGAAAAAAGAAAAAAAAACACTTTTTTTTTTCTGAAGGGAGAACTTAGCCTTGGAGTGAGAGAATTTTTGAGTTTTTTTAGGACTTAAGCCCAAGTTTATTACATCATTACTTTTTATTTTTCTCAGTTTTATGGTTATTTCTCTTTAACTGGCATATGATTCTTTCAAATCATGAGAAAAATCTTCTTGGATTTGAGTTTTCATATTCTTCTGGAAGTTTCCAGTTATTAATTGGTTACTGTTACTTTTTCAGAACTTAGAGGCAACATTTCATATCAATGTTATTTTCTGTATATTATTTTAGTTTTGAATGTCAGCACCTCTATCTGGAAGGGAAAGTCGAAGCAGAAAAGTTTTGGGCTCAGCTCGAAAATGCAGTGTGCTAAATCAAACACTTGCCGATACATTTAAGGTGTAAACTAAAGGTGATCAGTTTCTAGCACGCTGGCTCTTTTCCATCCCATGCCTGTGCCGGACATTGCTAATCGATCCTGGGTTCTTTCTTACCAAACATAGAGGCCATTTGGCTTTAAAGAACCTTTCTTTGCACAGGGCTCAAACAATCATTTGGAGTTGGCATGCAGGGTAAAATCCATTTGCCATTCGTGGAACCATGCTCTGTGTAATAAACACCAAGGTAAACAGATTTTCCTCCTCAGGGAGCACTCCGAAACCTTAATGAAAAGATACTTTGTAGTAGAGTAGAAATCCACTGAGAAGGCCCTAAAGTTCTTAAAAGTTCTTGAAGGGTGTCATGGGGAGCTCATCTGTGGAAAATACCTTGTGAAGAAATGAAGTTTTGAGTTAAAAATCTCACTAGCAGAGGCAAGGATAAGGAAGTATTTGCTTTTCCACTGTAGATGGCTTTTTGTTACACTTCATCGGGACAGGTTGCTTGGATTCACGCTCACCAAACACTCACAGATCTCATATCCTTGTGCCTGGACCCAGATATTCATCTCTAGGGATTGGTCCTACTTATTTTTTTTTTCTCCTGAGTTTGAACACAAAGGCACATATGGAGGTGTGCATCAGATGGGGCGCCGCTACCTTTTCCACGAACATCAGGAGTACTCCTTAGGAAATGGTAAAATTAACCCCTTAACATTCTTGTTAAGTCTTAGAGTAAAAAGATATCAGATCCAAAACTAATAGCTATATCCCTATCTGTGTCTCCTTGGTGGGATTTCTTTTCGTATCCATTGGCTTTGTTTTTGTCATCTTTTAATCTAAGTATGAGTAGTATTACATTTCAGTGACACTTCTTGTTAACTTGAGAGGAAGAATGACCAAGTGGCTTGAAGTAGTCTAAGCAACCAGGAGCTGCACTAGGGGGCACCCTCTTCCAGGAGTCCCGACGTTGCCCTGGGCCTGGGGAGAGCTGTGTGTGCCTGTTGCTGGATGCAAAGGTTGGACTATCCCATAAGGTATTTAATCATTTCCTTGGGGGCCTTTGTTCTTCTCAAGGTTCTTTTGGTTACAAGAAACAGACATGCACTTAAGTTGCCTCACGGGAAGCAGGATTTATTGAAAGTTTGTGCGTGGGAGAAGCTGAATGACCAGCTTCAGCAAGGGCAGAAGCTGAGCTGTAGCACCCTGGCATCTCTGTCTCTCTGAATCATCATGCCCTCACCCTCCTCTCCCTTTCCCACCTGGCTTCCTCTGTGCATCCGTAGTCACTCTCCACTCATAAATCCAGCAGATGGCCACCCCAGCTCCGCCTACCACTACCTGTTAGTTGCAAGGCTTAGTTTCCCACCTCTGATTCCACAGAGAGGACTTTAGACCACTTATCTTTTCCAAGCCGACCCACTGATCATAATGTCACACAGACGGAGACCCCTTAGCTCCCCTTGAGTCAGGGCTCTATTGGTTTAATCAGCTATGGCCAGAGGTTGCAGAATCAGACCATACACATCATAGCTGCCTCTGCAGCCTCTTCAGGGTACCAGTGCTCCCAGCGCCCTTACAGGTATGAGGATAGAATGACCAAGGCCAGAATTAGAATCGTAAGAATCAATTGGATTTGCCTGGGGAAGAGTGTAACAGTACAGGAGCCAGCCGCTTCCAAAGCTGGCTCCAGAGGGTTGACAGTAGGTTTAAAGTTACGTTTAGAAATTTAGACCATGTGAAATTTACATCCATCTTCACTATGTTTTTCCTCTGGCTGAGATAGAATCCTTTCAGAAGCACTCATTTTTCCTGTAAGTATTGCCATTGGCTTATCTCATAATTTAATGATCTAGGAATGCCCTCTGTCACCCAAAGGTAAGGGGGGACTACAAAGAAAGGACTCTACATTCTGCTGTACACTCTGTCAAAGATCAGAAAATAATCAGTGGATCGTAGGCTTGGAGGCTGAGGAATATTAATTAATATTGTGGACCTGCTTGGTAAAAAGCTTATGCTTTTCTTACCCTGACCTTTCTAATTAACGATACATGATGTTAGTAGCAACTAGGGATCAGACCTGAGAAGTAAGTTTTCTTTTTTTGTAGGAACATGTTTCTGTGGTAGGTAAGATGAGGCTGAGAGTCTTGGTTAAGGAGGAGATTTTCCACTCCACTGTTATTTTCTGGATGGCTTTTACCAAGTACAAGTCAAGCCATGATTACAGGCCATTTATCCAGCCCCTTTGGCCTCCTTCCAGCCTCCTAAGAAATGTTAACATGGACATTGACCAATACTCCCACCCCTACCTTGAGAAGAGGAGGTAAGTAACACTGTGAGCCTGTGAGCAGCATCCTTGGAGAAACAGATCAGGCGGGATGGCTCAGGGGTCTGAGATCCTGCTGCGTCCTGCTTGTTCTGTCTCTGTTTCTGACCTTACCTTTGAAAACGTCACCCAGCCTCTTTCCAGGTCTCAGTTTCCTCATCTGCAAAATGGGAATCAGTTCCTCTCGATGACCTCTAAGGACCATTGTGAGGTTTGCAATTAATGATGCTAAGAATGCTTGGAACTTATAAATATTTCCTAAGAAGAGCTGGTATCTTTCCTCTTGCTATAAGATTGGAGGAAGTATGCAGCATCTCCTCTGTTCATCTGTAATTTAGTCAGCTTGTGTACAGACTGCATTGCATTAAACGCTGAACTCCGATCCTAGTGTTTAAACATATTAAATACAAAATATGAGTAGTATAAATTGTGTGAAACACTTTGGTCTCCTACTTGGAGGCCTAACAAGATTTTGATGCAGGGTCACCACAAACATTATACAGATGCTGCTAAGAGTAAGTGGAAGTCTTTTAGTCGGTGGCTGGAAAATAGTCTTACAGCAAAAGTACTGGAAGCCCATCACTGGGGGATTTATAAGTGGGCCAAGGAAAACTGAGGGGGACCAGTCTGCATTGCTCATGGGTGGGCAAGGCCTGGAGGTATTTGTTTATTTTATTTGCACATTAACTTTTATAATGCTATTCCTCTAAAGAGCACAAAAAAGCTTTACAGATAACAGACTCCAAACTTTAAACTCCTCATCCCCCAACAGCTTTGTAGGGGGTTGCTGCCATAATTAATCAAAAAGAACATCCACCTATTTCTCCCTTTAGAAAAATAAAACTTTAAGACAAGGGAGTTTTCCATTAGTGTTTAGGGATAGAGGATACCACTGCATGTCTCTTATTTCTGATCTCTCGGTTCAGGGTTTTCATTAGTAAAAATACAATGGGTTTCACACTCTGGTTGAGTAAAGAGGAGCAGAGAGCCATGGGGGGGCTGCGGAGACGCCATGAAGATGATTCTCGACCCCCATTGTTGACTGGTAACCATCGTGGTTTTCGTTATCCACAGATTCTTTAACTGATGCATTTTTCTTTCTTCCTTTTTCCAAAAGAAGTGGTCCTTTGTTGCCCTCCTTTGCTCTTACGTTTGAGTAGTGACTTGTGGTCTCTACATCACTACCCTTGTATTTCTCTGAAGTCACATCAGGTATGAACTGGGCACCGAGTGAATGTTTATGGCCTAAAAGAAATATGAAGCTCTTTGCCCCTTTCCTTTTTACAGCATGCTGTTTTCTGTTTCATCCTGGCCTGTATTTTTCATTTTACTATAAAAACCTAAGGTCTTTAATATTTTCCTCTGGGGCAAAGCCCAAGAAGAAAAGGAACACTGAAGAGTGGTAGAAACTGTTGACGGGGAAAGTTTGAAAATGACCGTGTTTCGTTGCAGTTTTCAGAAACCGTAAGCTGACACAGAGAAACCTCGGTAGTTACACATATCAGCCCACTCCTCTATCCTCTGAGGAGAAGGGAGAGATTTATGGAGTCCACAGGGGCTGGGGCCACATAACCCAGTTTGAGCTTAGAAGGCTCTAGCTCCTTAATGCCAAGGAAAATTTTGGAAATGATTCTCCTTTGCTGACAGTACCCTCATTACTGATTGTGTAGAGTAATTTATCAGGCATTTCTTAAAATAAACCCTTCATTTATACTAATAGGACTTGGCAGGAAGGAAAAATTGGCAGGACTTGGAGTTCCTAGTGTGGGTTTTTTCTTTTCTTTTCTATTTTTTTTAAATTTTCTTGTCTTTAAAAAATTTAAAAACACCAACGTAGAAAAGTTTTAAACATTTTGGGGAAACAGTTTGAAGTTCATTAAAGCATAACGGATTACATTATAAATCTTCGAAATGGAAGAAGGGAAATATTTCCGAGGATGAAGTTCACCACAAGAAAAAAGAAAGTACAACATCACTGATTTTATCTTGCTGCATTCTTTGGGCATTGGGTTCCTCATGTTAAAGACTTTGCTACTTATTTTTGGTGTCACATGGGCTTTTGAAGAGAGCTCATCTCAGTTTTTCTTCTCCATGTACAGTTATAGTCTCCTTCTCCTTGAAGTGGTATCAGCTAGCTGTTTCTCTTTAGTTATGCACATAATGTAGCAGTGTTGTTTATATATACCCAAGATAGTTATTCTCAAGGCTTTCTGACTGCATATTTTTAGCCTTGGGCTTCTGACAATACATTTCATCTTACACTCCCTTGGAATTAAAAGGACATCATCAGAATTGATAACCTTTACTCCTTTAATACAATGATAGCCATGTTATCATAATAAAACTTACATAACAATCGAATCTTCAGGCTCAGGAAAAATGCTTCAGTTGTCCACCAGCACTAGGGATGAGCCAGGACTAAGAAACAAACTCTAATAAAATGTTCTGGTTTCTGGTACAGGGTATATATATATATATATATATATATATATATATATATATATATACACACATACACACATATACATATACCTATGCACATATGTGTAGTACATGTACATAGACATATTACATAACATATATACTTATACACACATATATTTGTGTGTATATATATACACATATATGTACTATAGTGGAGTGTTGAGTTACAGCATGGGTTGAGGCTTTGGCATACCAGTAGTTGTGTGAGTTCAGACCGAAACAGAAAGAATAAATGTTTTCTGAGAATGAATGGAATTCTTTAAAATTTCAGGGCTAATGTGGCCCAAGTGGAACGTACAGTAATGAGGAACGTACAGTAACGAGTTAGCAATTGTTTCCCTACCACTGAATTAGCAAGTCTACCAGCTTCGCAGGCAAGACTACTTCCTTAGCTTCCTTAGCTGACTTTTTAACATCAAATGGTAGTTATGTCTCTTTTATTTTAATCTTCTTTCCTATCAAGGTGTTAGAGCTTGTTATTTGTCTAAAACTCAAGTTTTAGATTGTATGTAATATTCAAGCTTTTGTATAATTGGTATAATGTTTATGCCTTCCCCAAAAAAGTCTAGAAGAAGGAAATACATCAAAATATCAAAAATAATGTTATGATGTTAAAGATAACAACTCTTTCTGGGTGGCAAGATTATGGGTAATTTTTAACTTTTTAATTTTATTCAGTATTTTTTTCTAAATATTTACAATATTACTTTCACATTTAGAAAAAAAATATTTCCAGAAAAACAAGAGAAAAAGGTATATACCGTATTTTTTAGAAGTACAGTATAAATAAATAGAACATTGTTTTTCCTAGAAAGTTTAAAGTATTATTTTTTCTCAATACACATTTATCAGAGTTTTACATAGTGCTACTGTATCCTTTATATCCTTATTTTTATTTTTTTATATCCATACTTTTTAAGTGTGCTTCACCAATTCATCAATAACTTCTAATTCTTTAGTTTTCTCATACTTTTATTGCCAGTATAAATATTTTTGCTTTGTTTTCTTTCTTTTCACTTTCAGACAGTCTAGTAAGATAAACCTATGCAAAAATTTTCAGGTATCATCACCAGTTTATTTTGGTTATTGTCTGTGGTGTATGGCATAAAGAAGCTAAACAGTAAATACATGAGATTTGTAAGTTTCCTTCCTTTCCTAACCAAAGGATTCAAACAAAATCTTTAGCAGAAGTGCCCCTGCAGCCACCAAATTTCGATCATTGCTTTTAATTTCACACTAAAGCACTAGAAAAAGTCTAGAAAAAAGAATTTGAGGGCTGCATGTGTTTGGATTGGCACACAGGTTCATTGAGTCTGAACATAATAAGGAGAATCCAGAAAAAAATTCATTGTTGTCAAGGTTAAAAGTAGTGCCATGGGCCTCATTCTTTGCCCCTTCCCAGACTAAATCCATCTCATGACATTGCCACATTCTCGTTTAGCAAGAGCAACAGGAAGCTGGAAGAACAGTTAATTCATGATGAAGATTCTTTTTACCCCAGTACCTTGGGATGTCCAGCAAACTCAAGCACTTTCATTCTCCTCCTTTATTTAGTCTTTCTAACAACCAGTTGCCTTTTCCTTCCCTACCATGCCTTTGTGGAAAAGGGAAATGGTCAACAGGAATGAGTGAGGGGATAAGTTCCCATGTGTAGCTCTTCCCACACCAGGGCTGTGTGGTTCCAGTGCTGTTGTAAGATACGGGTTTTGGTTGCTTCTGCCCTGAGGAAAGTTCATCTTGATCAGGGATTTCTTCCTGGTATCAATGATTAGTCAGACCTCCAGCTAGAAATTGGAATGGAAATTGTGTCTTTTGTTAAAAACTCTGGGTGGGGACAACTTTCTGAAGCTTACGTGTGGAGGCCAGCTGGTGTTAGGAAGGGGACGTTGGGCTTCCTTGGTGGTGGAGTTACTTTAGTTCTTGGGGTCTAAGTAGTCACCCCTTTTTCAGGGAATCCCATATAGAAGGGGATAGGACTTTCAAACCCCACAGGCCAACTGGCTCTGACACAGTCAGAAAGCTTTTCCTAATCAGCTTGTCTGTGTGTATCAACTATAATTCAATAAAAAAAATTAAAAAAAAACAGAGAGAAGAAAAGCTGAAAATAACAAAATGACAACAAAAATGAAAAATAAAATAAAATATTCTCCAAGGAAAATGGTAAGAATAAAAAACTTTGAATGTTTAATATTCTTATTTCTCCTTTGTTCTTCTGTAATATTGAGGAAGGAAACTTCAGACAGTTTCAGCCAGTGTTAGCTGAAACTAATGAACAAAACTAATTGGTTCATGTCTATTTTAGGGCACTAAAGAGAAAGTCAGTAAGGCGTGCCCAGGACGGGTAGTAAGATGCCCCTTCCTTGTGGTAGACTCTCTGTTCGGTGCTAACTTCTGAAGGCCCCTGACTATGTCCTACTAAAGGAAATGGCCCTTGGTGAATTATTGAGAAGACATACCAGTGTTGATGTGGATATGACTGAATGTCAGTATATTTAGGGTGGGATGCTAGATTTGCTCTCGCCTCTGAACCTCTCAGAGCTTTCCTCAGTTATTCAACCTGGATCGCTATGATTTACTCACACAGGAGGTTTTAGGGCTTGAGAAAAATTGATTCATACCTTTTAAAATTACATAAAAGTAATTTGCACCAAAAAGCCAGTTAGATTCTAAGCTTGTAAAGGGCAATGGTATCTTTATTTTATTTTATTTTGATGCCTCAGCGCTGAGCATGGGTGTGTGATTCAATCAGTGCTTGTTGAATGAACATGTATTAAATTGTTGAGCAGGAAAAGCCTTTTACAATGCTTGGATATTTCTATCCATGCCTTTAGCACCTTCTTCCTAGTCTAAAAACCTAGTATGGCAAGTTGGTATTAGCAAAATGGTTTGAGCCTGGTTTCAGAGCAAATAGAAGCAGATAGTTTAGAGCAGTTGTTGGGGGAGAGTGATCTCAGAACCTTGTGAAAGATTATTTCTGCTCCACTCATCGGTGTGTCTTTGTAGTTATCTGAGACTTAAGCTCCTCTGATGATGTCTCCCTTGGACAGGGCTAACAGCATTCTTGTCATTCTCATTTTCAGTGTTTCAAGTGGACCATTCAGCACTGCTTAGGTCATTCTCTTCTCACAGCTATTTCTAACACTTTTATATCATTAAAATCCTACATTACTAAAGATTAAATTCGGAGGACTAGATTCACTTGCTTTGGGGAGGAATTCTCATAGACTAATCCCTTATTAATACCCTGGGAATTCCTGATCGCTTAGACCAGAGGGTGCCCCTTCTTTGACCTCTGTCTAGTTCATCTTTTCTGTAAAAAGGACTGAGGAAAAAAAATAAGTTTAAAACAATTATGAATGTAATACTGAAATGACTTAGAAATTCCTTGTTAATTATTGGAACAGCATTATTAGATGTGATTAGAGTATATGCAGGTATTACTCAGACTGTGGTCAAATGGAAAGGACATTGAACTAAGAGTTAGAACCTGGCTTTTCTACTTACGTGTTTTGTTACCTTGAGCAAGTCACCAATTAGGCTGAGCTTCCACTTCCTCACTCTAAAATAAATAAAGCTTTACTTACTGTCAGAAATCAATAATATTAACATACATCTATCTATAGGATCCCATAAAGACAAGGTAATATTGCATATTACATCTTGATAGCAAAATATGTTTGTAGAGACCAATTAGAAGGGAACATTCACATTTCTAATCATGGCCAACAGCTAGGTGGTTTTAGTCTGTCAATTCCTGCCATTGCCATTCTCCCCAGGCCCCCTGATACTGATAAATTTTGCATTTTCTGTGTACATTTTATCAGCTGAAAACTGCCTCTCAAAGTGAACCAGAATGTGTACAAAATTGATATGAACTGTTTCGTCTATAAGGAAGCATAAACTGCTTTATTGTCCACGGACAAGAGGGCTGTTCTCAGGTCACTTGGTCTGACTACCTGTTTTTCACTAATTCTTTAGGGGTAGGAAGCATGACTAAATTAGCTCAATGAAATGAATTCCGACCAGCTGGCAGTCTTCCTGTATCTAGTAACCCAATCATTACAGTAGTTTCAGATATGTCAGTCACAAAGAAGTTTAGTCCTAGTTAGACAGTATAAATTTGATATTGAGATTTCTTTGCACCCAATTAGTAACCAGGAACTTGAGGTAGGTCCAAGAAAAGCCTCCAAGGCTTTTTTTCACAATAGTGAAAAAAAGTGGGCACTAGTAATACATATATATAAGCACTTTGCCCTTTTACTTGCAGTGCATGGCACCATTTCCAAAGTTGCATATGAAGAAAAAAATTTTAAAAATTAAGGCATTAAAATATTGCATGCAATATCCTCTAAATGGGTCAGTTTCAGAGTGAAAAAATATGAGGGAGCAGAGATTTTGCCACTGCATTACAATTTAGCAAAATCATTACTTAGGCTTCTGCTTGTATTTTAGTTCAAAGCAAAATAATTTAGCTTAATGAATGCCTTGAATCTCCCTATAGAAAGTTAATAAGCGAAATATTGATTAAGGCTGGTAGGAAACACAACACAAAATTCTCATATGTTCTTGTGAAACTTGAGCATGTTATCACAGAAGCATAATGACACTAACACACTGAGACCACAGTTTGAGAAGTAATTACTGTGAATAATAGAAAAATAAAGATGGCCACTATTAATGAATTTGCAACGATTATTTTCTGTAAGATGTGTTATAGAGTGTTCTTATTTTCATGTGTTCAGCATAGCATTTTTGATTAACAAGAAAAAATTATCTCAGCTGTGAGGCTGGCCTTATCAGGAGTTATTTGGCTTAACCTGGCAATTAGGTTTGATTTTAATTATGTTAATGAAAGGTAAAGATATTCATAGACTAGAAATTAAAATAGAGTTCACTAGCAGAAACAATTCTGAATATTTTTGCTAATTATATTGTTGCATATCATTCAAATAAATGAAAAAGCCGTGCCAAACAATTCTCTATGGAAATAACCAAGAGGAAAATAGAATTAATCCCTACAACAAAAGAAAAAACAAACATGGCTCATGTGTACGTAGGAGTGGTATTCAAAATACTTAACAACAGCTAAGCCTGGACCCTCATCAAAAATGGTAGGATACTAGCCTTGACATCAGAGCAGTACTGTTGAAGGTGCATCCTGATCAGCTGTTAGACCTTTATATTTTGGATCATTAGAAAGTTCAGTGGGATCCCAAGGAGGTATAGAAGGCAACAATTATTGAGTAATTAACATATTGATATTTTAGTAACCAGTATGGATGTACCAGTGCACACAAGCTGAATATCAGCCATAGGAAATACCTACTAACCCATTAGTAAACATCTTATTCATTTCCCAGTAAACTTTACAAATGGAATCTGTCTAACTGTGGCCTTCACCATCAGTATTAATTTATTAGCCCAGGGCAGGTGCAAAGAAAGAAAATACCAGGTACAATGCTATATAAACACCCTTTGGACATATCTGAGAGTTCCATTTCTGGTAATGGGAAAAATAGCTTGTAGTCTACCAACCCTCAATTGAATAATAAAAATAATAAAAATGTTTGGTAAATTTAAAAAATCTGTTTGAAAAGCACTGAGGAACTACCAAGAAAGCTAGGACTTCAAGGGTCAACATCTCAAAAGGAAGGGAAATGTACTAAAGTGACACCTATACACTGGTTCATTTTGCCCGCCCAAGAAAGTACCATTTTTGATGCACAGCATAGAAGCCCACCAGAAAGTGGTTACTTAGAGCTTTCACCAGTTTTACTGGGTTTGAGTTTAGGGATTCTTAAGGCAGTCTGGATTAAGGGGCCAAAATCTCAGAGAAAAGTGAATATTAGAGATAAACATAAGAAGACTAAAAGGTGGCAAAAAGAAGGCAAACCAGCTAGGGATCTAGGGACCCAAGGATCGACATGGCAGTGAGTTCCCTGGGATTTCTTTTTGCCTCATGTATCCCCAGTGGGGTGTTGAAGAAGCTGGCAACCAAATAATTCTAAGAAAAAAATCCCACAAAAAAACGAAAAAAACAAGCCCCAAGAAATGCCTGTTCTCTTTTGCCAAAGGACTAGAAAAGGTGCAGATCAGAATGACAGAAGACTTTTCGGGCTTTTCGACAATAACCTCCCTACTTCACTCAACTACACACACATACACACACACACAATCCCACTCCCACCTCTGTCAGGAAAGACAAAGTAGGAGGCCTAGAGTTCTGCCTTACCCAGCTGAAATGAGAGCCTTTCCACAGCACACACCCATAATAGGTTGGTGTCAGAGAAGGCCAGGAAGGGTGCCTGGACCTTCATTCCTGCCTGGCTGTAATGAAGACAGCCCCCATGGTGAAAGTGGAGACCCATGAGGAACATGGACCTCCATTCCCACCCAGTGGTAACAAGGCATTCTTCCTCATCCATGCTGGAGTGGTGTCAGAGGAGGCCAGGTAGAAAGCCTGAACTTTAATTATCTTCCAGTAATGGTAAGCCACCCGTTCCACCTGCCATGTCACTGGAAGCTACATGGATAGGAGTAACCAGGCACTCTTTTTTCTATGCCAGAGTGGTATCTGCAGAGGCCTAGTGGGAACTTGAACTTCCACCCCTGCTTAGCAGTACTGAGGAGCTTTCTCCCATCTCTTTTGCCGCCATCACCACAAGGTGTCAATGGAGACCAAGAGGGGAATATGGGCTTCCACCACCACCTTGAAGTAATGAAGCAGTACCTCCTTTCCCCTGCCATAACATTTAAATAACATCTAGAGTCTCGTAATACCCGTGATGGTCTAGGATACAATAAAAAATTACTCTGCATCCCAAGAATGAGGAAAATCTCAACTTGAATAAGACAATCAACAGACGCCAGCACTGAAGAGGCACAGATGTTGGAATTATCTGACATAGGTTTTAAAGCAGCCATCATAAAAATGCTTCAACAAGCAATTGCAAAACACTTGAAACCAAGGAAAAAGTAGGAAATCTTAGCAATGACATAGAACATCTATGCAAAGAAACAGAACATATAAAGAAGGACCAAATCGAAATGATAAAACATATTGAGCCTATAAAGTTTCCATTCTCTTCAGATGAATCTCTGTGTGGGATGGGGTGTATATTCACATTCAGGCATTTCTCACATTTGTGTCAGCTTTTACTTCCCAGTTGTCGCTCTCATGTTTCTTCCTTCTCATCATGGTTCAGGTAGGGCTGCTACCTTCTCCCTTGGTCAATGAGGAATCATGAGTCTATTGAAGTCTCCTGGCCAAAGAATTTAGTTCAGGGTTAGACACATAACCAGATAAGATAATCAGAGAAAATTCTGGAATTCTTGCTGGAACCATTGGCGAAGATACCTCTTTTTCATCTGGAAGTCTATACCTCCTAATCTTCTTCACTTATTTTGCCTGTCTCCCAAAACAAAACAGAAACAGACTCATAGAAACAGAGAACAAACTGGTGGTTGCCAGAGGAGAGGGGCATGAGTTACGTTTTGAGTTAGGTCACTTGCTTCTTAAAAAGCCCCCCAAAATAGAGAATTCTAAAGAGAAAATGTCTATTTTATATTATAATTCTATTGATTAAAATATAGAAAGAAACGGATTTTTTTTTGATGTGGACCATTTTTTAAAGTCTTTATTGAATGTGTTACAATATTGCTTCTGTTTTATGTTTTGGTTTTCTGGCCACGAGGGATGTGGGATCTTAGCTCCCCAACCAGGGATTGAACCTGCACCCCCTGCATTGGAAGGCCAAGTCTTAACTACTGGACCTCCAGGGAGGTCCCAGAAAGAAACTGATTTTTATCCTGTACCCTTTGTTTCAAAGCACTGCACTAGGTATTATACTGATCAACTTACCTAATCCCCATAAAACTCAATGTGTGGTGAGTGTGATTTCCACATTGAACAAATGAGTAAAGAACAATGCTCAGAAAGGTGAGGAAAGTGTTCAAGTTCCCTTGATTAGTAAATGCCGGAGGTAAAGTTAAAGGTCAGAAATGGCTGATCCCAAAGACTGCCTTCAAAATAAGATTTATCTGTATATATATATATATATATATATATATATATATGAGGAAGATAAAATGTACTGCAAGTAATTTCTCCATCATTGAATTTGCACTGCTTGTTGCACAACTTTTAGATATATACTAATATGAAAAACCAAATACTTAGTAAAAAGCCAACATATAAAGAGAAGGATTTTATTAAAATATCTTTGCTCTGAAGTTCTAATTCAGATTTAAAGAACAATTCCAATGGATAATAGAATAACAGGATGGGCAGTAGAAATTATTTTCAGACAAATAAAATTAATTTCAATGCAATAGTGAAATAATTCAAGAATATTATGTCACTACATCTTATGTGCACAACTCTGATCACTTTACCTTGGAAAAATATAAATTTGAGATATCATCGGTGATTTTTTCAGGAGCACTCCAACTTATAGGGTGATGAAAAAATATATGAGTGTGATCTGTTTTAGATAGAGTATTGTATTCTGTCCTCAGACAATGACTGATGGTCATTACTTCCACCTATAAGCAATGAACTAAATTGCTCTTCTGATGCCATCCTTTTATTTGCTAGTCAAAGAATATTACGAATGATTGAAAGGATTTATAAAATGAGGTGCCTGAGATTTGTTTCCAGCTGAAAACATAATACACTTAATGCTTCCAGGATATGGAGATGCTAACAGATGTCAAAAGAGCAGAGAAAGCTATTTTGCAAAGATTGTTCAAAAGCCAAACAAAAATCTTTTCTCTTACAAAATTCATAAACCTTATTTATAAGACATTAATAATATTTGACAGAAAATGCATTTGCTGTTTACATAAAATATATCTTTTCAATTAAGAAAATAAAAGTTGTTATGATAAAGGTAAGACCACTGGATTAAAATTAGGGTAACATAAGTTTGTCTTCATCAAATAACCGTTACTGTAAACTATTTGTGTAACTCTTTACTGTCTATACAACATAGACGAGTAATTTTGCTTAAAGATGGAAACAAAATTATTAAAAATCAGCGAATGTTTTTACTGGCTAGTTTGCTTAACCATCGTTCTAACTGATCTGTTTCCAGGAACTGCCATTTCATGCTGGATATTTTATTCCATAAATGCAGAGACTGTGGATTTACTTTAGTGATCAGAGGTCTGTAAGGCTTGCTAACTAGATCAAGTTGATATGCTTGAAAGAGTAACCATAATGTTGCACATTAGAATTGTTTCAGGGCAAGATGGTAGTTTGAAGGAATAAATTTCTTAATACTGTTTCCATAGGTCCCATGTAAACAAACAGTAGAATGTTGGCAAGTTTTTGCAATCAAGGCCAATGTTTAATAAAGGCAGGAAGGAATAAAAAATGGAAATATTATTCCTGGATTTACATTTTGTCTTATCTCAGTTCAAATTTCCACTGTTAAAACAATCTAAAAATATATTTAAGATCTCACCTGGGCTGCCACCCTGCTCTTATAAACATGTTACTTTAATGAATTGGTTTGTTTCTGACAGATGCTGCCTTTGGAATTAAGAATACTGTGAACACAGCACCTATTTGGCCTTACACACTTCTATCTTACTTCTCTGTCTTGTTGGTCTAGTCTCTCATTTTTCTGGGGAAATTCCTCCCCCATACATGGAGATTGTGAGCAACCAATTTGATCCTGCCCCTCTGGCCACACTTGACTGGTTAAGGGTTGACCCGAGATGGGTAAATAGAAGGCATTACAGGAAATTTTTCAATTACAATGGAAGAAAGAGTTCCTATCTGGTGGCCAGAGCTGCACTGATGTGATTTTTTTTAAGTCACATTAAATCTATACATCTATCTTTAGACACATCATGACTTTAGAAATATGAACATGTGCTCCTGTCTTAGAATAGATAAGAGCAATGTATATTAAAAAAATTTTCATCCGAAACAGGGCTAGAGTGGTGAGCTAGGGTGTTTTACAGAGGCAATGTCACCTGTGCCCATCACAGTCCCGTCCAAGTACCATCAGCCCAATTGTCAGGAGGCTCCTGAAGCCATTGACCTTGTCCACAACACTGGTCATTGTCAACAGACTTGAATATTCTGAGCTTGTATTGAAAACCATCCCTTTGGTGAGAGAAATATTTCAAGGGATCTTCAATTGACCTAACTCCCCTTGTCCAGATTCTGCATTCACGAGCAACCTATCAATTCCCCAAAAGAAAATATGCTGATGGAATATATGGACTTAAGGTAGCTATCTGGTCCGTGTGACCATGGTTGCTGTTGCAGATTGATAGAGCCTCTTCTTCTAATTTTGTTTCCATGTAGTTGACTATAGATGGAGGATGAGCCAATCATGAAAACATGAATATGTGTGCTCCATGTGACAGCTGTATACATTAAGGAGTGGCAGTCTGGTGTCTATTTCAGCCTTAAAGCCAGTTTGATTTTGAGTGTATCTGCTTTCTTGGGACAGAGAGCTGATAAGAACCAGGTTCTGGGTCTTTGAAGCACAAGGCTGGACCTGGCTGGAATTCACTTAGACCAACAATGTTCAAATCTGTCAGTGTATAAAGATCACCCGGAGAGCTTTTTAAAAGTATGATTCCTGTGCTTGGGATTCTGATTCAGTGGAGTAGGTATGGTACAGCTATTCACATTTTTAAAAACACTCCCTGGATGGTTCTGCTGTATAGATGTGTTTGGGAACCACCAGCTTAAACTCTATCTCTATGGGATATTTCAGATGTGCTTCTTTATACTGATTTTTTAAAAAGCCATAATTAGATTTAGTGAACTACTAGATTTGCCTGTGTTATACTCATATATATGGCCCTAGATGGAATTTCTAATTGAGTAACAATAATATTTCTGACTTTGTAGGAGAGGTGAAGGGGGCAACGGCAGCAAAAGTAGGAAGTGGCAGTGGCAACTTCGATGTGGTCAATAGTGCACTGCTCCCTTCCCTAGAGACTTCCATTCAGAAATGATGAGTGACGGCCCTACCCTTAACATTAATGATATCCTCTCTCTAGTTAGTCACTTGACTGATCAGCTTCTTGTTTGCTTTACTTTGTTTTCATGATTGCAGAATATTTTATGTGGTCATTTGCACCGACTAGTAGCATACCCTTAGCTTCACTTTTTTAAAAAATTTTATTGCAGTAGAGTTGATTTACAGTGTTGTGTTCGTTTCAGTTGTCCAGCAAAGTGAGTCAGCTATACACACAAGTATATTAAAAAAGGGTATAAATGAACTTATTTACAAGACAGAAGTAGAGTCATAGATGTAGAAAACTTATGGTTACCAGGAGTCAGTGGTGGTGAGGGATAAATTGGGAGATTGGGATTGGCATATACACACTACTATATATAAAATAGATAACTAATAAGGACCTACTGTATAGCACAGGGAACTCTGCTCAATACTCTGTAATTGCCTACATGGGAAAAGAAACTAAAAAAGACTGGCTTCATGTTTTGCTCTTGAGAAGTCGGCTATCTGTGTTCCTTTGCAGGAATTTTTCTCTTTCTCTATTGCTCAATATAAACTTTTTTCTTGGCCTTTTTTTTCTTTCAGTTTTACTGAGCTGTGTCTGAATATGGATTTATTGATTTTTTTATTATTATCTTGGAATTTGTTAGGCTTCCTGAATCTGAGAAGTCATGTCTTTCACCAATTCTGGAAAATTCTTCCAATGTTGACTCTATATCCTCTCCTTCTGGAGCTCCAATTAGATGTGTGTTAACCCTTAACACTTTATCTGTCATGTCTTTTAACTTCTCTTTCATATTTTTAAATTCTTTGTTCCTTCCATTGTATGCTGAGTAGTATCATCAGTTCTGTTTTGCAATTGACTAAATGCCTCTTCAGCTGTGTCTAATGATGTTTAATTTTTCCACTGAGTTTTTAATTTAATGATTTTATTTTTCACTTTTAGGAGGTATGTTTTCAAATACTTCTGATCATTCTTATAGACTTTTGCTTTTTTCTGATAACTTTGATTATCCCTTTTATTCCTTTAAACATGTTTATATACTGCACCTGATAATCTAATATCTAAAATAACTGAATATCTCTTGTTTGCTTGTTTTGCTCTCTTATTTTCAGGTATGTTTTGTGTGTTATGTTCATTGGGACTTTGTTGGAATTCTTTGAGGCCTAGATTGAGAGCACTTTCCTTTGTATTGGATTCTGATAGACATATGGCACTTCAAACCTAATGACTCTTTAAACTACATTTCACCTTATAGTTTTTGTGACTGTCAAAATGGTATGAATTCAAGCTTCAAACCTGTATGAGGACTGACTTGTGGTTATACATTCTCAAGGAAATTATTTTATTAATATTCATCAGAATGAGACATAGAATCTTGCTTGCCATTGTGCCATGTGAGGTGGAATTTTATTGCTAATTAACCATTTTATTGAGCTTATAACAGTTTGGGTGGATCTCAGCTTTATGGAATATGGGGCCCAAATATGACTTCTCACCTTGTACAACCCTTAGGCTATGTCTTCTATTATTTAGTGGTCATTTATACCACAACTGTAGGACAGTAAGCAATGGTAAATGTTCTTGGGGCAGCTGCTGGCTTCAGAATTCACTGAATTAACTTTTTATGATTTTCTCTGTTTATTGGGTCCTCCCTACCCCCCACCAAAGGATTTCTTGTCCTTTCTTGTTAACTCAGCCATACATGTAAACTATTTAAAAAATATATCCTAACATTTAAAAATATCTTTTATCAAAAGGTTTTTCATGATAGTTAATCCACCTTATTTCCATAACCAGAAGTTCCATGTCCTTTTTAAAATTTAATTAAAAGATTTTTTTCATTCTCCAATTCTCATTTCATGCCACAGACATTTTGAGCAATCAAGCAATGCAAAAGTTTACAGAAATCTTAATATATGGACATACATTGGAGGTTCAATTCCAGACCACTGCAGCAAAGCAAATATCACAATAAAGTGAAGCACACGGGGTTTTTTTGGTTTCCAGTGCATGTCAAAATTATGTTTACACTATACAGTAGTCTATTAAATATGAAATAGCATTATGTCTAAAAAAACAATAAAAATACCTTAATTAAAAAATACATTATTGCTAAAAATTGCTAACCATCATCTGACAATGCAGGGATGCCACAGACTTCAATTTGTAAAAAACACTTTATCTTCAAAGTGCAATAAGGCAGAGAGCAATAAAACAAGGTGTGCCTGTACATCTTTTCTAATACCCTTATTTTTTTTTCTATCGAGTAAATATATACCTAAAATAATACTTTCCAAAGTGAGTTCTGTGGAATACTAATCTGTAATTACATGGTCAAATAAGCTTGGGAAACATTGAGTTAAACAAAGTTATAGATTTCCTTAGTGAGGAAATTGTGTGTAATATGCATGTGCATCTTTGAGAGTAGGGTAACTCATAGGATGGGTGTACTTCCGGAGCCACTTGAGGAAAGCTGGCAGGACCTCCCTAAGACCAAAGAAGTAGTTGATAGCAGAATCAAGACTAGAACCCAGTTCTTCTAACTTTCCCTTCCTCTTTATTATGACAATGGAACATTCTGTAAGTAGCTACTATTTCCAATAGTACCCCATCCTCAAATTGAGATGCTTTTAGAGCCTGTCTTCTTTCAGTAAGTGACAGGAACATTGGCGTCATTCCCAAAAACAGCTAAATAAGAACGCTCCAGAAGTTCTTAAGGAAAATAAAATCTGAAGTAGAAAAGCAGGGGTTCCAGGTCTTGACCTGCAGTAGAAAATTGATATTTTAATAGGGTTCCCATTCAAATCAATGCAGAGATATTGTCATCTTGTCTGATTTTTAAGAGGGTTTGTGCTCTCCTGAAAATCATAGTTTTTAGTTGGCAGGGAGCAAACTCCCAAGAATAAGTTGTGACAGAAAACTTTTTTAAAAACTACTTTTGGATTCCAACCAACAGAATGTGCACAGTTTCTGACTGTTAGTGTATTCTTCCCTCTATTACCCAGAAAATGGACTGTGGGAACTTGGGAAGGTGAAGTGCAATGTTATTTACATTTTTGTGCCAAAACATTATGAAGCGAAATAGTCAAGCACTCTGAGTGAGTGCAGTGTATGAAAATTAATAGGAACATTTTGAATATGTGATCTTTTACTTGAAGCAATATAAATGAAAAGGGTCCTGTCGAGGTAATTTTTTGACTTCTTTTAAATGTTTCTTTTTTTGTTGTTGTTAAACACTCTTAGTTGTTTATAATAACCCCTTTGGATCCTAGACCTCAAAATTCTTTCCTTTCAGAATTTCCCTTTCTCTGTTTGTCTGTGTACCAAAAATACTTTTCAGGGAAAAAAAAAAAAAGATGGTGCCTTGAGTCCACTAAATAGTAAACGATGTCTAATAGCATTGAAATAGGACAATGAGGGTGAGTATTGGGTTTGGAATCCAATTGGTTGGTGTCCCATTTAGCCATAAACCCATGTAAACAAGTGGATATATACAAAGAGATTCCAGGGGGATGAAAACATTATAGATGTTTTAAGGAGAGAACTTCTAATTGAAAGGTAGGGAGTGACCTCAGCATTTCTGAGAAGGTGTTTTGTACAGTGGCAACTTGGTAGATTTTTGCATTAATAGGAAGCATATTCTGCAGAATTCATAATAATGAGAAAACAGAAGAGGAAGTGAAGAAGAGATATTGAACTTTTACTCTCTGCTAGGTACCAGGTTAGGCAGTGGTCATATATCATCGTATTATTGTATTTGTACATCAAAGGTAGGAGGCTGCTTCTATCATCATTATCCCTATTTTATAAATGAGGCTTAGAGAACTACCAAGCTAAAGTAACATGTTCAAAATCTTACACCATAAATGGCAGATCAGGGATTTGAACCCAACTTTTTTTTTCTGACACCATA
Organism: Mesoplodon bidens; assembly: GCF_964165515.1. Taxonomy (NCBI): domain Eukaryota; kingdom Metazoa; phylum Chordata; class Mammalia; order Artiodactyla; family Ziphiidae; genus Mesoplodon; species Mesoplodon bidens. Next base: position 17,526,732 of record NC_138166.1, read on the forward strand.
GCCCCGGTCTTCATCACAAAGCTGTATTGCCTTCTACAGCAGGTGTGGCTACAGTTCATATCTTTTTTTATATCTTTGCCATTTTGGAGAAAGAGTTTGACTTTATGCAGTGACTCAAAGTCAGTGAACCAGTGAAAGCCTGGTGCCAACTGGTAACCCCAGCAGTTTGGGCGCGAGGCAAGTGCTGAAAAGAGAGGATGGTGGTGAGTGGAGAGCAGCAATGGATGAGCCCCTGGCTGGTCCCTGGGGATGAGCCATGGGCAGCCTGGAAGCTGAACGTCCGAAGAGCAAGGCACGGTAGAGCCAGGGTTGGCTGGGGTATGAGCAAAGTTGTAAGTGGATCAGGACATTTCTGCAAAAGCATTTTCTACTGGTCATGACTAAGTTTCCTCAATCTGTAGCCGACAGGGCAAACTGAGGGGTCTCATTTAAGTCCTGTGATAACTTTCCCTATGTCTGATAGGATAGAGAGCAGAGTAGGTGAGGCACAGTTTAATCCTATGCATTTTAGGTTAGTGTTTATGAAATAGCACAACATGAACTGATTTTTTAAACTATGAAACTGACCTTTGATATCAGTATTTAATTTAAAGTACACAGCAGTGGGCTCTCGTAATAGCCCAAGTTGAAATATGTACCTCCCTATTTTCTCACAAAAAACCCTGCATCCTAGGCAGGTCCTTATAAACCAGTTTTTCATTTGGAAAATATAACCACTCTCTTCATAATATACAACTCAGTTATTTCGGTTTCCTAACTCAAGATCTCTCAGATTACATGGGTCATCTGTCCTCTGAAATCCCTTCCTCTTCCTGTGTGTAGTCTCTGAATTATGGGTCCTATCAGTCACTGTCACTAGAAACTTTGCAGCCATCCTAAACTGCTTCTTTCCCCTCAATCCCCACATCCATCTGGTCAACAGAATCCTCAGTTCCAAGTCCTATACACCTCTCAAATCGATCCCTTCCTCTCCATCCCTAAATTTCCCATCCTATCTACCTGGTAGGCGAATGGACTTTCTCATATCCACTGGTTTGAGTCAGGCACTGATTCCCAACCCAGTCTATTGTTTTCAAGCTCCCAGGATCACACGATAAAAAACATGGATCCCGGAAGGAATGGCCAGTTGTTGCTTTGCTTAGAAGAAGTGATGCAAATAAGTGGTAGGTACTTTTAAGATTCTGGGCCTCTCAATATTAGATTGGCCCCCTGTATACCCTTGACCTACAGGTCAGAATTCAAATGCCGTAGCCTAGAGTACAAAGACTTCATAAGCAGGACCCTGTCCACCTTCCTTGCCTGTCTTGCCCCACTCCCAAACTCTTGCTGCATGCATTAGCCACTCAGACATATTTGCAGCATTGTGCAGATGCATGGCTTCATGTTATTTCCTCTGCTTGGAGTGCACACCAGGAAAGCTGTAATCCCTCCTTCAAAATTCAAGCATCAGCAACTTTGACGGAATCCCCAGCCACACACAGATTCGCCAAGCTGCCTTACACTCCTTACACTTCCTAGCAGTTATCAAACTGTGTTATAATAATAACTTGCTATTATGTCTTCCTCTCTAGCCAGTGACTTTCTTGAGTGTAAACCCGTATTCTATTTATCTTTTATCCCGAGCTCCTTGCATAAAGCTTGGATCAATTAATGCGTATGTCGAATGAATGAGTGTGCTAAGATTAATTAATTATGACAAATGACTCTGGCACCTTTGATACAAATTCTGTTGTTTTATGTGGTGCACTCCTTTTTGTGAGTTACTTTGAGATCTGTACAAATGAATAAACATAAATAAAAGAAAACTATGTATTTAGGATTGCTGAGGCAGAACATTAAGATAGTGAGAAGATATAGGAAAAAATTTTAAGTTAACTGTAGTAAAAGGTAAAGTCAGCATTCATCACTTGCTAACATAGCTTTAATCAAAATAAGAAGTGAATTTTAATCCGTTTTAGCAAACAATACCTCCTAGTGCTAGTGGGTAGGATTCCAAAGTGTTTGGGTATCTTGGATTTTAAATAAACATACATTGTTTTCTCTAATGCTATAGGGTTCAAATACCACCATTTATTTTCTCTTTATCCTACATGCCTTGTGAACGCTACTTAATCTCTCTGAGCATCATAATCCTTACCTTAAAGTGAGGGAAATGAACTTATCTCACAGAATTATCATAATTATCATGTGGATCCAAGGAGCTAAAATATCTAAGTTCCTCAAACACTGGCTGACATAGCACTTAGTAATAAATGTTGCTTTCTCTTTTGTTTAAAAAAATATTTTTGTTAAATGGACTCTACCCCCAAAACGTTAGGTTCACAAATAGGTAATAACTTGTCATTCCTTATTACATGCTACCCTAGCACCATTGTATATCTCTGCAGATCTTTGCTATAGGAAGATGGCTGTTGACTACGTGGATGAATAGCTTTGCTCTACTAGAGGATGCCCACAGCCATCTTGGACAAAGGGACTCCTACAAGGCAGAGTAGATCCTGGGCCCAAATCCATCTCCAGCCACATCTCCAAAGTCCCGAAATATTGCCAGAACTGCTTCTCCCAAGCAGGGAGTCTGGAGCCACCCGCCCCCTTCCCTTTGTGCACCATAAAGCCCTTTGGATCTCCTGGAATTGGCCCTCTGACTCATCCACACACTTAAACCAATACGTTTTCATTTTAACCGACATCAAGGTTATTGCAACATTTTGATAGATGTGCTTAGGAATAGCGTGCTAATTTTGAAAACTTCTAAAGAAAGGGTATGAAAAATATCCTGTGCGTTTTGTTTGAAATATTGACAGAAGTATGTTTTTTTAAAGGAAATTATCAAAACAACCAGAAGCAGAGACAGAGGCAAGAGATAGACCAGGGTGGGTTGGTTGATAGTTGACACGTGAAACCCTTTACCATTAATAAAATATTTAGATTATTTGAGCTAAGGAGGAAATTGCTAAGGATTAGGTTTATAGCACTTGACCACGTCCCAGAAGTGCTACTCTGTAAAACTTGTCAAAAACAGAAAAAAAAAAAAATAGGGGAAAGCAATCCCATTAGGAAACCTGGGTTTTGTATCCTGTCGTTTATTACATTTGTCAGTTGAGGCAGTAAGGATTATGGCCGTAGATTTATTAATTTTTCAGAAAACCTGGCATGGAGAAGCCTTACCCTTGGCAGTAGCTTGCGAAACACAGTGAAGGAAGTTTGTGAAACAAGCAGAATACTGAATACCTGCCGCGAAAAAGTCATTACCATCGCAAACCTGTCACAGACAAAGCCAGGTAACAAACTTAGGAAGGACTCTCTTCCGGACAATCAGCAAGATTTTCTTCAGAATCTTTTTGTCCAAAGGAACATTCTTTCTTAGCACAAGTGCGAGGGTGGCTTTAGTCACCGTGGGCCTCGAAAATGACACTGTGCTCCAGGCAGACATTGGTTTTCATTTCTGACATTCAGGAGTCTTTGTCATGAGTGTCCAAAGATTCATTCTTGCCTACCCAGCCAGAAAGCAGGACGTACTCCTCTCCTTTACATGGTGGTGGGGTCTGAGCTATCTGGCAGCCTCTTGCTAATGTTCTCTGCCCTGAACGGTAGGGGTGGCCTTGTCTGAGGGTGTCTGTGGTCTGGGGCGTTGCACTCATGTTCTTGTAAGGTCTTTTGCTGTTCCGGCTAGATTCCACAGAGACCAACGTTTCTTTCTTTTTTTTTTTTTTTTCTGCCACTGCTCACCATAGATTCAAATTTCTCTATTTCTTTATTTTCTACCCAAGAAGGTATACAGGGTTTACAGATGGTGCTATACTGTGTACAGAAGTTGAAACCACAGAGTCCTAAATTTACCGTGTCTGCAATTATAGAGAGTGGTTTACTGTATCTCAGGCTTTATTTTAAGCCCTTTACAAATATTAATTAAGTGAATCATATAGTCCTTAAACTAGCCCATGAGGTAGGTGCTATTATTACTACTATCCGAGAGGTGAGGAAACCAAGACAGAGGCAGTTAGACGGCATGGCCAAGGTCACACAGCCAGTAAGTGGCAACTGGATTCAAGTTCAGTGAGTGGCAGCTGGCTTCATGTTCCCAACTCCCTTGCTAGGCTGACCTAGAGCAGTCCCACAGTTCTGGTTGTCTGCATTTCATGTGAACCAGATCAGCTGTCCGCATGGAGGATGGTTCCATTGTGAGTATACATAGGGGAAAGGGGAAAGACAACACATGTAAGGAAGTGCATAAATATCAAAAGTTTCTAAACATTCTCCTGGATGGAGTCAAAAAGGTTGACTCCATCAAGGTCCTCGTGCTTGAGCGTGCATACACATCCCCTAGGGCATTTATTAGCTTTGTCCCCATTTGCAGGAGTTTCTGATCTAGCATGTCTTGGAGCCTGGGGTCTACATTCATGTAATCACTCCCATCAATTCAGAGCATCTTGAGGGCGCCTGAGATATATTTCATTAGAGACCTGTGCCTTGTACTCACAGGCTTGGTTTATTTCAGAGAGGATGGAAAGAAACTAAAATTGTATCCTAAACCTCTCCCCTGTCTTCCGGAGGTGTCCTAGATAAGAAACTTTGTAGAACTCAAGTTCATCTTCCTGGGCAGGTTTCACTTGGGCAGTGAGGGAAGGGGTTTGAAGAAGCTGGCAATAGTCTAAGATCTTAACCAGGAAAATGAAGACTTGATTTTTTTTCAAGAGAGGTTGGCACAGCAGATGTCAGTGTGCTCCTCTGAGGAAGTAAGTTTAGAAATGAAAGCTTGTGGACATTTCAAATTGGGCTGAACTTTAAACTCTTATTTATGTATCTTGGGCATAGGAATGGGGAAAAAAACAACCCTAAAGATGTTATGTAATGTATGGTTTATCAGATGTTCTTCAGGCCCCTGTGAGCCAGGGTAGATGCAACTAAAAATGCCCTCACAATTGAGCTCGATGAGGATTTGACCTCACACGTGAGCCAATACAGCTCTTTTGAACCAGAAAAGAACTGGCTTATAGTCTTGTATCCCTTCTAGCAAACGTTAGGCATAGCCTCAGAGAAACCCAATCATTAAAACGAAAAGAAAACAGAAACTGTTTCCTATGACATGAATTTAAAGAACAGGCTTCCTTTTTTTTTCCCCTTGAATAGAAACAGTGAATTGAAGTGGAGTAAAATTAAGCTAAATAAGAGGAAACAGTGAAATTTTGTAGACTGTGGAATAGTCTCTCTGGGAACATTTTGGAAACCCCATCACTTAGTCATTTCAAACTAGACCAGACAAATGACTTGAAGATATGCTGTGAGAGGCAGGGTTGTAGAGAATGGGTGAATGAATTTTTTCTCTATCCCCTATGGAAATTTCCTCAGTGGTGTCAGCACTCACACACACACACACACACACACACACACACACACGCGGTCACGCACTTTCAGATTGTCTCCTTTCTGACTTCTCAATTTGATCATCACCAAAATAGCATTTTAAAACTTCAAAAGCCTCTTTCTACTGATGGGTCTACATTTACTGTCTATTCTGATCCCCCCTTTCCTTCATTATGGATTAGGTTTTCTGTTCAGACTATAAAATCCTTCCGAGTTCCCCTTTGTCATTTTTAAAGCCATGTAAACACCTTCCCCCAATGTGTCCTAGTGATTCCAAGTAGTAAGCAGAAGAGCTTCCTCTCTGAGACCCACTGGGGAACCAAGAGGATAACCCAACTCCCATCAAGTGGGGATATACAGAAGCTGTACATTTCATCAGGCTCATTAAAAATACCCACCATAAAACCACTGAGCATCCTTTGCATCACTAGGGTAGCACATTCTTTCACGGCTAGCTGGTAGAAAGCACAATATTGAAGAGCCAACTTCTTGTGAATTTGAAGCTCAAAGTGGGGACGTTCAGTGTAACCATTTGCCCTATTTCCTATTCAGAGTTCAGCCCACTTTGCACCAGAAGATCTATAAATGACTGGATTTCATTTATTGTTTTGTTCTATTTCGTGTTGGCTACAATAAGAAATTCGAATGAAATTAAAAGATTACTTATGGTTTTCCATTTAAACATGTTAACTTTCACTCCCTGATTATGGGAAGTTAGAAATTGGTTCATGTTTCTTTTAAAAAGATATTTAGTCCAGGTTGTTGATCACAGCGAGATATAATAAAAATATCAATTTTTATTTTCAATTGTAATTTTGTTTTGGAAGACAAAACTTTTCTATTATACTTCATTCTTTTTCTTCGTCTCCTTGCTGCATGTGGTCAAGATCAAGCAAGATTCTCTACTTGATCATGTAATAGTAAAATAAAATAACAATATTTCTGATTATAATAATAATAACAAGCAGCTACCATGTATAGAGTACTTACAGACATGCCAGACCTTGCTCTAAGTCCTCCATTTGATATTGTTCCATTTTACCCTCACAACTGCTATCTCTATAAGAAAAATGTTCTCATTTTACTGATGGGAAGATTGATCTTAGAGAGGTTCAACTATGCCTAAAATTATACAACTGGTGTAGCAGGAGTCAAGCCAATTTTTTCTGACTCCAAAGCCTGTGTCGTTAACTACCTGCCATATGCCTCAGAAAGACACATTTTCATTTAAATCTTAATGAAATCACATTTCCTGTGGTCCTTCCTTCCCTCACGTCGTGTCTTCTTATTCCATCCTCGAGAAGGAAACAAGAGTATCTTCCAAAATAAGATTTTTGAACTATTAAAAATAGTAGACACTATTATCATTAATTTTTTTGCCAGCTATTTAAAATAGTCACATACACAATATAATCATGCACCTAGGGAGAGATTTGTTTTAGGTGAACCGAAAGAAATCAAGCAGTAGTTCTAAAGAAAATCGTATAGTAAATTGAAAACCATTTTTGGCACATTCATGCTATCGCATTTGGTATTTTTTAAATGCTAGTTTTATTTGAGAGTATAAAGCATATTATGACAATTCATAGTGGGCAGAGTAGTGCATTGATTACATTTGCTTTCGGAAGAGGAAGAAAAGAGTGATTTCTATGACTTTTTCTATCTAGTCATTTAAAAGGATCCACTTCACTGCACGGAATTTAATCCATATAGTAGAGTGACTAAATGGAACATGGGATTTTGAGACAATAGTATTTTATTCATTGTTTCAAAGATGCTGATCATAATCATTTAGGAATTGATGACTGCCTGGAAAAGAAAGGCACCTGGACCTCATCCTGCATTCCAAAACCTTACACATTTTGGCAGCATTATACACCTAGTGCAGAAATCTAACATTGGACTTAAAACTAGAGAAGAGATGCTGAACAAAAATTTAAGCAAATGCTGAATTGAACAATGAAGTATTGATATATTCGTTTATTTTCTCCACACCAAATAGAATGTAGGCTCCATGAGAGAGGACACTTGGTAATTTTTTAATTAATTGCTATCTCTCTAGCATCTAGAAAAGTACCTGGCACGTAAAAGATGCTTAATAAGTATTTCTTAGATAATGTGAACTTTAAGAGGAGGAATCCAGGGGATACTGCACCTCGCCCTGCATCTATTTCTATATTTAAGGGGGGCAAGAGTGGGATTGTCCTCCTTCTTCTTCTTAAGAACATGACTGTCCGGGCAGTTGCCCTTCTCAGACAAACAAACACATTCTTTCAGTGTAATCAACATTGTGGGGATTCAAGGAGTGAATATCTTAAGTGAAAGCATCTGTTAGAAAACATGATAAGGTATTCACAAACAAAGTCCTTGTCATTTATGTGTTCCAAATGATGCCCACCTTCCCATGGGTAAACACCGAGTCCTAAATTGCCGTAATAAAAGATCAGGGCCACTGTCATGGAAGTGCCGTGTTTCTCCCAGCTGGAGTGCAGAAAACAAATGTTGGCACCATGGGACTGATTCTGCACCCATGTGGAATAATTTAATTCCATTAATAATGCTAGAAATGCTAAGAAAACAGTTTTAGGGGAAAAAAAGGCAAAATATGGGGGCATACGAAACCAGTCTTGTCATCTGAACTCCAGAATCCATTTGTTTTCCATTGTTTACTGTACTTACTCTGGATCTGTTTTCACTTTTATTTGTGGTCAGCTTAGATATGTCTACACGAAAGCACGCATCAGAAGTAAAATGACTCTGTCTTGTTGTAGTATGACTTCAGACAGTTGGACAGTTTTAGGGTTCACTGGCTCCTGGATCAGTTTTCCCATGCCTGCATGAAGCATGCTAGTTAATAGACTGCAAAGAAAAAAGGCATTGTCTTTAAAGGCCCATGCATCCAACCCATTGAGCTAAGTTCTGGGCTCAAACCCTGTCCTTGGATCCTCGTGCATAGCTCCCTAGCTGAACTCTGCCCCCCAGAAATTCTCACATAATTTTCATTGGCTACAGTGGGACTCACCCTGGTATGTCCACGGGTAGAATCTGGCTGGCTGCATGTAACATACTGTTTGGGTTGAGGCACAAAGCTAGAAAGGCATTGTTCACTATTTTTGTGGGCCTTCACCAATTTCTGGATGCCAAAACAGATGAACTCACTGCTTCTGAATAACTCATTCATCAAAACAGACATGAACATTCTTCTTACTTGGGTTTAGTTAGAAAAAAACCCATTTGCTGGTTTCCTGTCTGGAAGCCAAAATATGTTTGGGGTTCTCCACTTCAACTCAAGCTGACCCCCAACCTGACCACACCTTAAAAGCAACGAGACTTGCTTTTATGCAGAGAGGGGTATATGCAAGCTCTTGTGCCCATGAGGGTACGACAAAGACACTGAGACTGGTTTGAACCTTCTCGAAGCTTTTCTTATAAAGTTCAAGTTCTTGGAAACCATTTGGGGTGCAATCACTTTGGTATCATCCAAACGTGAATCCAGCCTAGGAAACTGTTAATGCCTCTGCTGTCAGGAATCAATAGTTCTTCTGTGCAGTTGACTTAATGGCAGCTGTCATTTGTTTCATGTCCTTGTGAAAAGAGCACATATTCCTTTGGATTTGTTTTTAATATAAAAATGCTAGTGCTTTGCTTTTGAACATAGTAAATGGTCCCATGTGTATTATCAAGCTGTTGCAGTAACATAAAATAGGGTGTTGCTCTGACTTGGTCTCGAGTCATTGTGTGTGTGTGTGTGTGTGTGTGTGTGTGTGTAATGTTATCTAAGGAGCCTCAGAGACAAACACCAGAAGTGTAGAGCAGTGAGAAGAAAAGGCTCCTTGAGACAGCACATGCATAGTGGAAAGCACTTGGGGAACCTCCTGAGAAGCAACGAATAGATATACTTCCAAACCCTCAAAAATATCAAGCATCCAAGTGAAAACCATTAAGTTTAATGAGATCTTTTGTCTATAGAATAAAACTAAAAGCTTAAAGAAATTTCAAGTTTATAAGTACCTAGGGCTAGAGATTTTGGACTAAATTCCAGCTTTTAAGAAGGAGGGTGTCTAAACCCTGCAGTATTGACAGGGTTTTGTTCTCAAAGGATTCCAGGTGGTCCTGAAGAGTCAGTTTCAGGGTTTCATCAGACTCGTGGTCAAGACTTAACAGATGTTCACCACAAAGTCCACCCTGTTTTAAATCTGTTTTATCCTGTCCATGCTTCTATGAACGTTGAGTGTAATTTATTCCTGAGGAACTCTTTGAGTACCGAGATTCTATTCAAGACAGGTTTAGCCTTCTCCTCTCGACCACCATCACTGTAACCTCCCTCTTCAACCTGATTTTCCTCTCTTTTCTGGACTTTGTCACTCTTTTCTCTCAATTTCATAAAATTACTGAAACTATGGTGATTCTGATTAATCTTGCTCTCTTATACTCATCCTTGGAGAATTATATCTTGGTTTTATTACTCCCTCCCCTTTTATTTGTTTCACTAGGAAAAAAATCATTATGAATGTTTGTCTTGAGCTCAGGTTCTGATTTCCACAGATTCGAATTCAGAGTGGCTCTACCACTTAACCAAGTTGCTTAAGCTAAGGCTTCACAACATTTTTAATGTCATGGAATATGTTTAAAAATGATCATATTTGTACAGATGCTGGGGTAAGAACCCTGGAGTAAACAATTGGGGCTGCTTGAGGCAGAGGCCAGAGAGTCTGGCCCAGCTGCCTTAAGGGATGAGATGATGAATATCTCAGAAGACTCCTAACCTATACTCCATGTAGAACCACTTCAACATTTATATATCAGTTTCCTGATCTGCCAAATGGAAATAAGATGGATATCCACTACCTACCTCTTAAAGTTGTAAAGATTAAATGAGTTCATGCATGTAAAGCACTTAGCACAATGCCCATCATCCAAAGGATGGTAATTAGTAATGGTAGTAGTAGAAGTCATGGGAGCTTAGCAGCGGGTGCAGTAACTGTTTCTTTATAATCTCACAAATTGGAGAGAATCATTTACAACCCACAGGCCAGTTCTATTAGCATTTTCAAAAGACAGATATTATTTGATGCCTAATGCTATAGAATGGTAAATCTTGATTTGAGGCCTCACCTGATAGATTTTCAATAAACCAGGGCCACTGAGGAGGAAGCATCTGTGGAGAGCACAATGCCAAGGCAGGCAGAGTCTGGAGGAAGCTACTCAGTTTCTCAGCAGAAGTAAGCAGACTGCCCAAGGACCAGGTCATATAACTAAAACTTAGTCAATGAGCTGAGATTTAGGAAAGGATAGTAGCCCTTGAGGAAGGGTCTATGGGAGGGAGCTGGACAGCCAGACAGAAGCTCAGTACCATGAAGAGGCTAACTTGGGGGCAGTTTGAGTTTTGATGAAAGGGTGGAAGGGCCATATAGCTATACTGGACACGTCCCTAGGCTACCCTGTCCTTACCCTGTCTGCCAGCAAGGGAAAGCACTGGAGTAGGCTTAGCAGTGGATTCCAGATCCCAGAGAGCTGCCTAATTCCTGGGAGCATTGGAAGGACTCCTTTCTTGAAGACTGGCTCCCAGCCTCACCTGTAAGTGGAGGATATCAGATAGCCTGCAGCAGAAGCCTGGGGTCTCGGACAAGTGGGAAGGCTATCTAGAAAACTAGGAAGCCTTAGATTTGAGAGGACTGTGTTCAGCCAGGTCTGAATACAGAGGCATCCATGTGCTTGGGCACCGTCTCCACCCTCATGGCCCAAACGGTCTACTTCCAGCCATGCTCCCAGGGGACATTGCCTCCATTCCCCAAACCTGACTCTTCTGAGCTTCACAAGGCCTAGTTGGTTTAAATTCTTTGCCCTTCCATTCTCCAAGCCTAATAAGGAAGTCAGTCAGCTGTGGGTTGGGATAAGGAGCTGGTGGTGAGGAAGAACATTCTTCCAAGGGCCTTTTGATCTTTAAGAGGCTGTAAGTGGCCCAATTCCCTGCTTTTATGCAAAAATATCTCTTGTATGTGTCATTCAAACAGACTGTTTTTCCTTCCCATGAGTGTAATTGTTGTCTCTTGGCAATTTTATAGGAAACAGAATGCAGGCCATCCCAAAGTCAGGCAGAAGCGGAAAGCATCTGACTTTATTTTGCTCACTTCCCAGACTTTTCTTTCTTATTCATTGTTATCTGTCTTCAGGAATCACATATTTCCATGGCAAGGCAAGCTACCCATAGGTAGATCATGCCTAGTCCTGACTCTGTCCCTAACCAACTGTGTGACCTTGGACAAGCTGCTTCACACCTTTGGGCCTCAGTTTTGTTATCTGGAAACTTAGCAAGTTGGACTTGATAAGGTAAATTTGATCAGCAGCATGTTATAGCTGTTGAAACATGATTTGAAGATGAATCCACCTAATTTTAAATCCTGGTTCTGTTACTTTGCCAAGTGACTCAACTACATCAAAGGCTCAGTTTTCTTATCTATAAACAAGGTTGTTATAAGAATTTTAAAAGATAATGCTTGTAAAGTTCTTACTAGTGTCTGAATATTATAAGTGTTAAATAAATTTTAGCTCATATTATTTTTCCCATCTATAGTTTTTCATGTAAAATTTTATATAAATCTATTTTTCTCCACCATATATGCTAATACCTTTTTCTGTTAGTGTGGGCAGATCAAAATGGACAATGGTGACTCTATATTTTATTCTACACATACAAGTGCATTTGTGTGTGTACATGTATTCTCTCTCCCTCCCTCCCTCCCCCTTCCTTCTTTCCTTCCTTCCTTCCTTCCTTTCTCTCTTTCTTTCTTTCTCTCTCTCTCTCTCTCTCACACACACACACACACACACACAGCAAAAGGTAACTGGATTTCCTACCATCAACAGAGTCTAGGATTAACTTACGTAAAGAGGCATCATACTAGTATTTGGTTCCTCAAGCTCTTTCACAAATCCTTCCTTTTGAACCAATGGTCCATGAAGACAAACAGGTCAAGTGTTAAGACTAAGGAGGTTGTTAAGGCCATTCTTCAGCAACCCCACTGTGTGCAAAAGTAAAGGTCCTCCCTACATATGGAATGAACAGAACCTTGACGAGTGAGGTCATCACAGCTCTACAGTATTAGCCGTGGCCATTAACTTCAGAGCCACGCCCTGTTTGGTAGGAGTCCCCACATAAGTCAAATAAGAGCTGCATGAAGGTCTTGTAAGGAGAAACTCTGAGAAGGGGAGGGATGGGAGTCAGGAGGACGTGTTTGTCTTCTAGTGTCTTTTGAGAAGAGAGGCCCTTCTGAGGGGAGAGGTTTGGAGATTATGAACTACAGAAGAAATATGTCTGCCGCACAAGCCCTCAGCCACTGCAGCCACCTGCAGCAGTGGCCCTGAGGGGACTCAGGATGGGAAGGAACATGATACCGGCCCTAGATACCTAAGCTGCACACCAAAGGAATGATTTCAATGAACCCAGACTCTTGCATCTTTCCATACATAGAAAAGCGCTAAATTCCTTAACTTGCGATGTCTGATTTTCTTTAATTAACAGTAATCTTTTGATGTTCCCACTGCCTGGTCTTTGATGCACAACCCCATGTATATCCTGGATCCTCCGTTACCCCTTTGGAGCAATCCCTCAGAGCTATCTGAGAGGCTGCTTCCCAGGCTTGAAGTCCTCAGAAAGACCACCAAATAAAACATAATTCTCAACTTTTAGGTTATGCATTTTTTTCAGTCGACAGAGCTAACCCCTCTGTTGTTCAATATTACATTTCCCAGTTTTAGTTGAATGGGTTTTGATGCAGTTAGGAGGCTGGAACAGTGCAGGCAAGTCTGACTTTTTATTTGTTTAGTCATTTATTTATTATCTACTCAACATTAATATGTACCTGTAGTGTGCCAGCATTGTGCTCAGTGGTAGAAGTACAAATGTGACTAAACCTGGATCTTTACCCACGAGGAACTTGCAGTCTTAACAGAGGCAGATGGGGAAGCCAACAGCTGTCAGTATAGCAGGTTGATGCTGTGGAAGGTATACAGAAGGCACAGTGGGAGTACCCAGCAGGAGCAATGATCAAGGGGGGCTCAGGGGAGAAGAACCAGAGCGAGGCAGCAGTGGAGGAGGGCCGGGGTAAAGATCTATTGGAAAGTAACTAAAGCATGGAGTGGACTTCCTGGTGGTCCAGTGGTTAGAACTCCACGCTTCCACTGCAGGGGGCATGGGTTCCATCCCTGGTTGGGGAACTAAGATCCCGCATGCCACGTGGCATGGCCAACAAGTAAATAAATAAATAAAGAGCCTGTGTTGTATTTAGAATTGTGTTACTGGCTGGGGCTCTTAGGATAACAAGGGTATCATCTGTTAATGGAAGGAATTCAAGACAAAGAGGTATTTTGTGCAAAATCGTGGTGACCTTGGTTCTCACCATGTGGAACTGGAGGATCTTGTGTGACATGCCATGAAGATAAGTTGTCCAGCAAGCAGCTGTCATTAGGATTTAAATGGAGGTTGGAGCCATGACTATGTATGTATGTACTCTTTTTTTTTACTTTTACTTATTTTTTAATTAAACTGTAGTTAATTTACAATGTTGTGTTAGTTTTAAGTGTATAACAATGATTCAGTTATACGTACACACACACATATATTCTTTTTCAGATTCTTTTGCATTATAGGTTATTACAAGATATTAAATATGGTTGCCTGTGCTATACAGTAGGTCCTTGTTGTTTATCTATTTTGTGTATAGTAGTGTGCATATGTTAATCCCAAACTCATAATTTATCTCCCCTCCTTCCAGTAACCCCTTTGGTAATCATAAGTTTGTGAGTCTATTTCTGTTTTGTAAATAAGTTCATTTGTGTCGTATTTTATTTATTTTTTTAAATAAATTTATTTATTTTTGGCTGTGTTGGGTCCTTGCTGCTGCATGCAGGCTTTCTCTAGTTGCGGCAAGCAGGGGCCACTCCTTGCCGAGGTGCACGCGCTTCTCATTGTGGTGGCCTCTCCCGTTGCACAGCACAGGCTCTAGGCACGCGGGTTTCAGCAGTTGTAGCACGTGGGCTCAGTAGTTGTGGCTCGCGGGCTGTAGAGCGCTGGCTCAGTAGTTGTGGCACACCGGCCCAGGTGCTGTGTGGCATGTGTGATCCTCCTGGACCAGGGCTCAAACCCGTGTCCCCTGCCCCGGCAGGTGGACTCCCAATCACTGCCCCACCAGGGAAGTCCCTGTGTCATATTTTAGATTCCACATATAAGTGGTGTCATATGGTATTTGTCTTTCTCTGTGTGACTTACTTCACTTAGTATGATAATCTCTAGGTCCATCCATGTTGCTAAAAATGGCATTATTTCATTCTTTTTTTTATGACTGAATAATGTATGTACTTCTTAAGAGAGATAGTATATATTGATAGATTTAAGAAAAGTGGATCATGGGCTTCCCTGGTGGCGCAGTGGTTGAGAGTCCACCTGCCGATGCAGGGCACACGGGTTCGTGCCCCGGTCTGGGAAGATCCCACATGCCACGGAGCGGCTGGGCCCGTGAGCCATGGCCGCCGAGCCTGCGCGTCCGGAGCCTGTGCTCCGCAATGGGAGAGGCCGCAGCAGTGAGAGGCCCACGTACCGCAAAAAAACAAAAAAAAGTGGATCATGGTATGCCTGAGGAATAACCATTTTTAAGGGCTGAAATGAGGAAATAGAGATAGTGAAGAAAGAAAAGACAGAGCCATAGAATTCGAATACCAAGAAGAATTGTACATAAGCCAAGGGAAAAAGAAGTTCTAGAAGGAGGTAGTGATCAGCAGAGTCAAATATCACAGACATAAGATAATGTCTGCTGGATGTCTCTATTACTTATGTGGGCTTTTTGCTACCAAAGACTATGTTCCTTCAAATTTTATGCAGCAATAGTGGCTTTATTGTAAGTACACACTCAGGAAAATGAAGTAGACAGGAACCCTAGTTATGCAACCAGGTTTAGGGAGAATAGGAACTCCAGTAAAGTCAGGCCTCGTAGAGCATGGAAGACAGTCCAGAAACTAGACGTCCATTCAAGATACAAATAAACTCTTGCACTCAGGATATCTTGTTGCCTCCTGAAAAAAAACTATGGGAACATAGAGAAGGTTCCACAATCCCTTTGTGTAGGAGATGCTTCATGATCTCTCTTTTAGGCTGCCTGCCATCAACCTAACTCTTTGGCTGTCTGTGGAGGTCTGCATGCTTTGGCTGCACTGCCATTTTCCATCTCTAGACCAGGCTTTCAAGGACAGATTCCAGTTGGACTAATTCATCCCCATGTTTCTAATTAGACAGGGACCTCTTAGTCTATAGATTGGTAGTCTTTGGATCACTGGTATACACCCACCCCCTGGGGTCAGCTGTAGCCAGGAGGCAAGGTAATGTGGTACCCACAATATGAACTACCTCTACATAAAGAACCACAAAGAACTGCTTTCTTCAGCAAGCGGCAGTGGATCTGGAAGATGCTTCCTGTTTTAAAGCCTCTTCTTTAGTACCGTGGACATTGGTAATGTGGAAGTATTGGTCTACCAAGGGGAGTAGCTTCAATGGAATGGTGGAGACAGAAGCCGGGTTTTGGATTTTAGTAGGTTGAGGAGTTAATGGGAAGTGAGCTAGTAGGGACAGGGAATATAGACCAGTCTTTGTGGGAAGAAAGGTAGGAAGATACAGTACCAGAGCTAATAGGATATATGCTTCCAAGACAAGATTGTCTTTTAAGATAGAAGATACTTGTAATAGGAAAAACGAGTAGAGAGAAACAAAGGGTGCATATACAGGGGAGAAGGTGATTAATAGACCAGGGTCCCTAAGGAGCTGGAAGGGAACCTGGCAGAGTACCGTCGTTCACTTGATCCATATTTACACTCCCCGGTGGACTCACCTATCTGAGGCAGCCAGATATGACTGGGTGTGGAGAAATTCTGAGAGCAAAATGAAGAAGGGCTAAAATGGAGAAGTGAGTGTGTTAAAGACATGGAGAAATACCCTGCCAGTGGGCAGCTAGGAGGACTAAAGGGAATAGGAAAAGAGCAAGACTGGGAAGCTGAAGGAATCTGTAGGCAGGAGTGTGACCAACTATTCCCAAGGGACAGGTCCTGAGTCCCCTTGGATGTTCTGATGACTCTCAGGGTTGCGTTTATTTCTCTGGCTGCAAGAAGAAAAACAAAAGCAGGCCTTGGTTGTGATGTCTCTCATAACTCACAACAATAGCAGGCAAGTCCCCAGATATTCCAGAGCTTCTTATTTTGCATCAATAAATATTTACTGCTGTTGTATCACCTTAGTGATGATTTTTACCATACATCCTGTCTGAATTTCTTGGAGCAATCTCTTTTTGAAAATTTTAATACCAGAAATAATCCCTGTGGATAAGCCAATTAGGTCTTAAAAATAGAACCTTTGTTAAAAAGCCATTAGAATTTCTCTTCTGGTGTTGGGCTCTGTCATTGATAAATTGCCCCCAGGCTTCTCTCTTAATGTCTTAGGTTAAGACTGTCTGTAGTACATACATATACCAGAAGCACTAAGATTTTTTCATTTAAAAATAGATCCAAAGGCAAACATATTTCAAGTGGATTTCCTACTATGGGGATTTCAAAAACTAACACCAGAGAATGAAGGTGGAAACTGGAGTTTTACATTTGTACTCGGCAAACGCAATTTCCACTCCTGTAGTTTTTCATTTCCTCCACCTATCTCTACTTCACTGCTGACTGTAAATGTGAGATGGAAGCGGCAGATTTTGTAAGCATTTGAGACCTCCATTTTCTGCTTGGAGAAGAAAATGAGCCTCTTAGAAGTCTCCTTTCCTTTTCTTTCTTTTCCTTCTTCTCCTCTTTGTCTTTCTGCTTGTCTTCCTCCTCCTTCTTCTCTTTCTTTTGAGAGAAGAGAAAAAGAAAGAGAAGTCATTTGAAGGTGAATTAAAAAGTGGTATTTATATTTAAAATTTCATTTCCTTTCAGTTTCAGATCTGCGCTTCAAATAACCATGAGAAGGGCCAGACAGCTGTCCTAGTCCCATGAAATTGTCTTAATTCCTCTTGATAGAGTTAAAACTGATTTGTTTCCTGATTTATAATGTTATCATTAAAGAATAGCCAACATTTATTGAGCACCTAGTAGGTGCCAAGTACTGAGGATAAAAGGGGAGTAAGCATTGGTCCTTTTCCTAAAAGAACTCAATGTTAAAGTGGGGATCACTGGGTAATTGCTAGATTAATCTATAATTCAGGGGAAGTAGAAGTTAGAAAGAGAAAATGACAGTGAGCGGTGAGTAGAAAATTTCTCCCTCTTATTCAGGCTTATGACAAGTAGCTAGCTACATCCTTAACTTTACTCTGACTGGAGAAAGCAAAATATATCCCTTGCTTTATACAAAAGTGTTCCCTAAGGAAAGAACTTTGCCTATAGCTATGAAGCTGATTGATGTTCTGAAAGCCCAAGAAATCTTTGCTGACAAGCCTGCATACCAATTCAAAACTGAAAAGGGGTGTGTAAAGGTAAAGATGTGTGTGTGTGTGTGTGTCTGTGTGTGTGTGTGTGTTGGGAAGCCAAGGACGAAGGAAAGAAAAAGAGGAAAAACATCAGGTAGGGAGAAGCACTTGTGTGGATGAAGTAGTTTTCCTATTTTTTTTTATCATAAAATGATAACTACGGGTGAGGCAGGAAATCAACAACACAGAGAACATCTGTGGTAGAACATGGTGTGCATTATTGGGGCAATAGTGCTAGCTGCTATAATAAACAACCCCTAGTCTCAAATAATTATTTCTTGTTTGCCCCTGTTATAGTCCAGTGTGGTGATGGGGAAAATGACATCATCTCATGCAGTCTTTCAGGCATCGAGGCTCTTCTTATCCACCTTCAATATGTGGTCCCCTGGTTACTATTAAAGGGGCAGAGAGGAGAGAGGCTGGTAGCCAGCTCTGGAAGTGGCATACAAAACCCTCACTTGTTTTGTATGGAACTGGATAGAATTCAAACTCGTGGCCCAAAGCTAAATGCCAAAAAAAACTGGGAAATGTAGCTTCCTGTATGCCCAGGATGAAACTAAATTGTTTTTGGTGAACATATGGCATTGTCTTTGACATGTGGTCATGCTTTTGTCAAGCTAAAATGAACAGTGATAAGACTCATGAGACGGGTGAGGTCTTGCCCTTGTTGGAGCATTGGCTGCCTCGTTTTTAGCATTACATAGAAGAGTTTGAATCTATATACTTATTATTTGTATCTCTCTGTGACTTGAGTGAAGATTTTTAAAGTTTCAGATTTTCTGAGGAAACCTAATTTGAAATGAGTAACGTAAGCTGAAGATTCCTTCTTCTTTCCCTCTTTCTTCCCTCCCTCCCTCTTTCCCTTTCTTTCTTTTTTTAAAAATTTATTTACTTTATTTTATTTTTGGCTGTGTTGGGTCTTCATTGCTGCATGCAGGCTTCCTCTAGTTGAGGTGACAGGGGGCTACTCTTCATTGTAGTTCGTGAGCTTCTCACTGCGGAGGCTTCTTTTGTTGCGGAGCAGGGCTCTAGGCACGCAGGCTCAGTAGTTGTGGCTTGAAGGCTAGGCTCTAGAGCACAGGCTCAGTAGTTGTGGCGCATGGGCCCAGTTGCTCCGCGGCATGTGGGATCCTCCCGGACCAGGGGTAGAACCCGTGTCCCCTGCATTGGCAGGCAGATTCTTAACCACTGCACCACCAGGGAAGCCCCTTTCTTTCTTCCTTTCTTTTTCTTTCTTTCTTTCTTTCTTTCTTTCTTTCTTTCTTTCTTTCTTTCTTTCTTTCTTTCTTTCTTTCTTTCTTCCTTCCTTCCTTCCTTCCTTCCTTCCTTCCTTCCTTTCTTTCCTTCTTTCTTCTTTCTTTCCTTCATTTCTTCCTTCCTTTCTTTCTTTCTTATCTTTCATATTACATATATTCATTATGTCAATTACATTCAAAAAGGAAAAAAGAAAAACCTGACTTTTCAAAAGTACTACCACTCCCCATGAATAAGGGAAAATGGTGGGTGGAATTCAATGTGTGTTCACTTTGAAGGAGATACTTCCTCCCAGCTCTGACTGTCAGAGTTGACTCGGCTCATTGAGTAAGTTAGGGAAGGTACCCCATCCTGCCCAGATCTCTGATGGTCAAAACAGAGAACCTTCCAGTTAGAGGAGCTGTCTCCTTGGATTAAGATGGCATAGGTACTTGCATTGCCAGTTAGAACTACCAACAAACCCCCGTGGAATAGGAACCAGCCTTTCAATTGTAGCATTGCTGTAGAGATAATTAAATGAGTGTGGTAGAAAAAATAAGGAAAAATAAATCACTCAGAAGTTCCAACATTATGTATATGTATTTCCTTCTTTTCCATAAAAGTTCATTTTATTAAGTGCTGCAGACAACATAATTAAGAAGGAAACTTACACTCAAAATGTAAAACCATAATAAGCAATCCAGAGGCTGTGTATTTTTAAATCCTCAGATTGCTCAGCTAGTTGTCTCTAAGTTTTAAATGGTAGTTGCTAAAGCATACCATCAGAGATTACTTTTAGCAACAATAACAGCTGGCTTTGAAATTAATTTTAAAATGAATATAATTTATAACAGGTACATGTACACGGGGTGAAGTCATTCCTGGCATCCTTCAACTGATACACTATCTTAAAGTTTAGGGCAAAGCACTTAGTATTCAGGAAAATTACACATAAGATTGTATTTTATGATTTTTTTTCCCTGAGAGTGTATGAACAAGCATTACAAACATGCTCTACACCTGTAAGACCTAGTATTATGGTAGGTAACTAGGGAATATCCACTACACTAGGAAGAAATCTGCACAATGAATCAGGCAGAGAACAGCTGGCGGAGAAATCAGTCAGAGAATCAGAGTAATCTATGGAAGGTATTTGAATTTGCTATAAATATTTTGCAAGCGTTGGGTGAAGAAGCTAGACCTCTGGGCCTCACAACCAAAGCCCAGGCCTGCTGCGGGCCAGAGAAATGGTTTTCAGAAAGTACACAGCTCAAGAGAAAGAATTATTCTTTGAACAGTATGTGGGGAATGCAGTTCATTCGGACTTGGGTTGTTTTTGAATCACCCACAAGGCGTCCATCTTCAGAGGAATTGGCCCTGGGTTTCCAGAGAGTTTGCCTCTTGGGTGCCCTGACTTTCCACTGCTGGCAACAAGTACCTCACCAGACAAAGAAAGGGTATTTCTTTTAAGTATTAAGTACGTGCTGAGCAGGAAGGCATCTTTGCCTATCCCTTAAGGCACAAATAAGTGGACTTTGGTGAGTAACTGAGAATGTGGCCAAGAAAAGAAATATGGTCAAGGTTTGGGAAAATGGGATGCAAGTTTGCTTTTCTTCACCTCTCCCCCACCAAATCCACTAGATTCTCCTGTCTTATTTTTCTTTTGGACGCATCTTTGTGTCATACATAATTTAAAAACAAAACAGGGGACTTAGAAGGAGCTCCCCCTTCATACAGACAAAGGAAGAAGCTCCAGAGCTTGGGCCACAGTAAACAGGAGAGAAAGAAAAACATAGGAAAGAAAAACACAAAGACACAGATTCTGGAGTGAAGTCAGGGTGCAAGGTCAGATGAAACCCACAAGTGCATGTGGCAAAGGACCAGAGGTGATAGGGTGGATGGGAGGCAGGTGCTGCTTGGCTCGGAGACATTCCTTGGTGGGAAGATCCCACTGGAATCAGGCACCTGCAGCTTTAAGGTTGGAGCCTCAGGAAAAGGGCGAGAAGCCTTAAGTGGCTTGGCAGGAGGGAGGGAGCAAAGGGGCGGGTACAGTCTGGGCTAGTACAGGCTAGGGGCCCATGGAGCTGCTCATATTTAGGGGCCAAAGTGCTGATTCTCTGCTCACCAGCTTCAAGCTGATTCTGATTTGGGGCATCCGGGGCTTTTCTCTAGTCAATTAACATGTTAAAAGCTCTCATGCCCAGCCTGCCCTCAAGGGAGACTTTACCATCCAACTCTCCTTGGGGCCCAAGCAAGGCTGGCAAAAGGGAAAAAGCCACAAGAACTTGAACTTCACAAGAGCAAGAGCAACAAAACTCCGCCACACCGTGGATACCATCCCGCCACAGAGGGGCTCGCTTGTCTCTCGGCGCTGCTTTGATACCCCCAGCGCAGAGGTTGCCGTTCGTTCCAATGCATGTTGGCAGCAGGGGCTTGGAAACTAGTCCTGTCCTCCAGCTTAAGCTCCACGACGGCAAGGGTCAAACTGCCACTTGGAAGTTCATGCCTGGATCCTTATGTGGAATGTGCCCTCTGTCTCCCCACATCTCTCTGGAGCTGAAATCCAAACATTGCCTGTTCTATGAAGACTCTGAAATAAAAATACAACAGATAATTGGAATATGAGAGAGCAGAAAAATAACAGTAACCAGCAAGTATCGCTTCTATGTTCAGTTTTACTTCCCTGGCAGAAGTGAGTGTGTTCGTCAATTCATGGGTAAAATGAAGCTGCTCTAGCACAAGAAACGCCTTGGGGTGAGGACTGGGTCACCCACTGTATGGCTCTTTGTCATGAGACAGGCTGGGATCTGGGACCCTTTGCTGCAAATACTTGCACCTGGACACACCTCTCCTGGAGAACAAAATACAAAGAAACTGTATGGGACTAAAAATAACTGCGTGCATGCCCAGCTGGGGCAAATTCTGGACCCAAAAGATACAAAGACACCAAAAAAACCAGCTGCCACTTTTGAAGGGCATGGAACAAAAAACGGTGTGGGGAGCAAAAGCAGGGCACCGCGTGTGCCCCCTGCACGCACCACCACCTAAGGGGTGGGCAAAACACCCAAGCCATCCCTCTGGACAGACCCCTGGACACACCCCTACCCTCACCCCATATAAGAAACAAGCTTGCACCCCCTTCAGGGGGCAAGCAAGCAGGGGAACCTGTGGTTTGTTCTCGCTCCCCCCTGCTGCAGCAGGGACCCCAGTAAAGCCTTGCCTGCATTTCTTGTCTGGCCTCTAGTCAATTTCTGTTGATTAGGGAAGGCCAAGTAACAGTTGGGGCTTGGGCAGTGGAGCGAGTTGGGGGCTGTGGGACCACGTAGTCTTCAGGGTTCCTTCCTGGCTTGAGTGCTTGTGAAGCTAGCATTTAATATGGCTTCAACATTGAGTGAGACCCCCTTCCCCTGAAATAGCTACACAATTAAGGAGGAAGGAAAAGAATGAAGGGATGGACAAGGTGCTGGGGAGCTGGTGTGTCTGTTGGGATTTCCAAAGCTTCCTCATGTTACTCCCTTTGCAGAGTTTGTTTCCTCCTCCTCTTCCTCTTATTTCCTAAACTGTGTCTGACTTAATAGATTAAGAAATGACATCTCGGGCCTTCCCTGGCGGTCCAGTGGTTAAGACTCCATGCTTCCACTGCAGGGGGCACGGGTTCGGTCCCTGGTTGGGAAACTAAGATCCTACATGCTGCGCAGCACGGCCAAAAAAAAAAAAAAAAAAGACATCTCAAGAAAGAACACAGTATTGAGTTTTAAAAAGCCAGTTACAAAACAATATAGTCCAAAAACCAACGATTTATGTTAATTTCAAAAACCACACCAAACTGTACTATACATTGTCATGAAGATATATTTATGTAATAAAAGGTAGAAATTGCATGAGAAGGATCCACACCAGTGTCATCATAACGGTAACAACCATGTCACTCCTCACCAGCATCACTGTACCTGACCTTGACTGAGAACTTTCCACATGCCAGGCTCATTGGCTCACTGAAGCCTCTGGAAAGGAAAGGTGGGGGGCGGGGGCGGGCTGGAAGGGCGTGACTTCTGCTGCATTTGAAATGAATATAGCAAAGTGTTCACAAATTACAAATTGGGATAGAGTGTCAGTCATTTTATTTTTGGTGTTCAGTATGTTTGAAATGCTTCATTTTTTTTTTTTTTTTTTAGTTAAAAGAAAACAAAAGCAAGAACCAAAAGAAACATGCAGACCTTTAGTTAGAATGGGTCCCTTCTGCTAATTTCCACTGATGGAGTGCGTCCCCTCCAACTGCAGACCTTTAATGCTGCCCCAGCGTGGCTCAGTCCTCTTCCCTTTTCTCTATTTCCACTCCTCAGACAACCGGGTCTGGTCCCTGCCTTTCAGACCATTACCCTGCTGAGGCTTCCACAGTGTCTGTTCCAGACCTGCGCCCTTCCCCACGCTCCAGGGTCTGCCTAGATTTTTTCTTTATTTTATTTATTTTTTATTTAGTTTTTTCTTTCTTGGCCACGCTGCACCATGGGATCAAACCTGTGCTCCCTGCATTGGAAGCACGAAGTCTTAACTACTGGACTGCCAGGGAAATCCTTTTACCTAGATATTTTCATGGCTCTCTTTCTCTTTACCTCTCTCTCTCTCTTTCTCCCTCTATCCATTTCAGGTCTCTGCTCAAATCTCATCTATTCAGAGAAACTTCCCTGCCACCCATCTAACATAACAGGCTGTGGCTTTCTTTCCCCACACTCCAGAATCATTTTTCTAGATCATAGTTGGGCAGTCAACACACAGTTGTTGAAATGTTGAACACATAATCCTTCTCAAGCACCAGCTGGTGGCAGGCATTCACACACACATTAATTCATTTACTAGCCACCAAAGCCCTCTGAGGAAGTCCTGTTGGAGCAGCACAGGTGACTGACACTCAGAGGATGTCCACAGGCTCTCACTGGTCCCCATTCCAGAGTGGAATTCGAACCCATTCCTTTTTACTCTAATCTTCCCCTGCATCACACTGCATCTCTCAAGGAAAGCTAGAAAAAGTAACATCCCTGCTGTCTGCTGCCAGGGCTTGTGCTGGTCACATTTACAAAATTATTATGATCTTCACGAATACTCTGAGAAGTAAGCATTATCTCCATTTTAGAGATGAGAAAATGGAATCTTCTGAGAGGTTAAATATTTAGCTTAAAATGACCATTCTCCCTCAGTGACAGAATGTACCCCAGGCCTGCCTCATCCACAGCCTGTGCTTTCTTAATGACATGCATCCTGCTTGCCTAACAGTTCCATTTTAATTCCCGTAAAAGGCCGTCTCCGTAGCCTGTCAACATCGCAGGCTTACTGATCCCTCGTTGCTGTCCCGTGAATGAGTCCAACTCTGTCTTCTCCCCTCTCCTCACTCCCTCCCTCTACTGCGGAGACCTTTCCCCAGAACTTTCACCTTCTACTCATTGCTTACACCTGCTGCAGTCTCAGAGGAGCAGTAGTTTTCGTGGGCCACCCAGAAGTTGGACGTGAGAACACAGGTTATGTCAAGGGGAACAAGTGGGAGAACAGCCAGTACTGGAAGACAGATGGTGCCCGACTTGCAAATGGGTTTGTTTGCTAGAACTTCTTTGGAAGGGTTGTCATGTGAAACTCGAAACACATTTCCCCTTAGAAACAATATTATCAATGATGGATGGGGTCTTGGGGTCATCCATGAAACTCTGTGTAATGTCCAACCAAGATACTACTAGATCCTCCAGAATTATTGAAGTTCGCTAGCCAGTCAGCATCCGTCACATCGATTCTGTGGGAAAATAGGCTTTTGAGTTCCAAATGGGGACACCAAGGACACTTCTCTTCACATTATTCAGCTTGTGCTCCTATCTCTGGGCAAGATGCTCCTTGCCACCGCCCGCAGCCCAGCTGGATTCAACAGGGCTGCTTGTCTGTCAGCCTCGGGTGGTGGAGGATACTGGACCTTTGAAGGATGGGGGAGTAAAGGGCTCCAAGAGCCAAAGAGGGTTCCCAAAGTAGGGTCCTCTGGCAGGGCAGTAGGCTGCGCTTAGAACCCATGTGTAGTAGTGGCTCCAGTTTCAGGGCCCAGAATGTGTTGGAGGGTCTTCTGTCATGTGGTACAGTGACCTGAGCAGGCTGAGTCATGACAGAATGTGAACAGTAAGTCGGGAGCATGGCCGATGTGGGACTGTTCCCTGTGTATGTCCTGACATCTCTGGAAAGCTCTGATGATGTGGGTGGCAGTGCAGAGTCACGAAAAGTACCCAGAACAGGTATCCATCCTAAGGCCCTAGTCCTTGCTCTCCTTCCTTAACTGGGGACTCTAGGCAACACATAGCCTCTCAGAGCCTTATTTTCCTTTAACGTTAAGTGGGAAGAATACTAATCACCCTTAACTCCACAGGGTCACTCTGAGCATCTGTTGTTATGATATGCGTGTGAAAACACTTTCTACCCCGTTCAATGCTATATTAGTATTATATCTAGCATTACACGGTAGAACACACAGTAGAACACACGGTCTCCAAAACTTCAGTATTCTTTGCTCTGACACAAAACAAAGAAGGGAGGGACATGCACAAACTTCCATCCATCCACTGTGGTTTTTTTCAAGCACCCCTAGCAACAGAGAATTATCTGAAGAGGAAGATTTCGGCCTAGACACCCCATTTGTTCCAGACCATCTCCATTTCCGGCCACTCTACCTCCGGTCCTCCACGTCTACTTGCCGTGGTTGCCTCAGAACACACAACGTTGTGCTCTGTTGGCTGCATGTTCTCCCTTTAGCAGAATCTCCCTTTCCAACAGCCTATTTTTTCTTTGTTGTCCTGCTAGAGGAGACTCTAATACCTAGTCCTTTTTGTTTTTAATCCTCCAAATAATAATCAAACAGATCACATTTTAGTTGCAGATTCTTGGAGGAAAAACAAATCTTTATCCAAACTCCAAATGTAAGAATGTTGAATTGAGATAGTTTGTATTCCAAGACCCCGGACAGAGCAAGAAACATTAAGAACTCAAGAAGCTTTCCTATTGGGAAAGCATTTTTTTCCTACCTGCAGAATTATTTCTCTCCAGTTTGTGATGCAAAATTCTATGTGGAAAGTAAACATCGACTTGCTTGACTCCTTTTAAATGACTATTTTCTGTAGGAGAATGCAACCTAGTTAGTGCTTGGCCACTTCAACATGTGTTCATAAACTTATTAGTTAATTAGCCACATTCTCTTAAAGTCCCAGACTGCATTGTGTCTTTTGAAAACTGAAGTCATGGACACAAACCATTTTCAAGCTGGAGAAATGTTAAAAATAATGGTGTCCTGCAATGTTTCTCTACAACCATGCCTTTCAGGATGGTGGCACATGCTACATCATGTGATCAGCTGCTCGATTTGTCTCTAGACTGAATGAGTCAATAAGAGATTTGGTTCTAAAACATCCCAGCTGGACAGTGGTGGAGGCAGTGCGTACTCTCCTACCGCCAGTTCAGATAGTTTTGTACAAGAGGATTAGCAGGACCTCACCTTTATTAATGTTTGAGAATCAGTAGGATCGTTAGAAATTGTTCTCAGAATTGTTTTAACATAAAATGTGACAGTTGCCCGCTCTGGGGTGCCAAGACTCTTAAGTGCATCCTCTGTTCTCCAGGGTTGATGAGTTGTCTTTTGGGCTGTAAAAGCCTCTTATTTTTCTTAAACTAAAAAAAAAAAAATTTCAGTGTCTGTTTTTAAATTTCTGGAAAAGGTAACATATGTTGTAGGAAATTCAGTAAAAAATCTCGATTACCAGGAAAGTCTGTGACTAAAACAGAGAAGAATGGATTGGATACTATTAGAGTCCAACTAAGTTGAGGATGGTTGGATCCAAACTGTGATGATTTGGGGGCTAGGGGTGGGTGATGGTGAGAGTTTTCCAAGGATATATCCTCGGTTCCTGTTGTCAACATTTTTATCAGTTACATCAGGAAAGATGTAGGAGGCCATAAATTTGCATCTGTTACAAAACCAATGACATTAATTGAATTTGGCACCTGAAGTATTCACAAGTATGCAGGTGGCCCACTTCATGGAGACATTATTAGAATTCGAATACCAAAAAATTTCAATTAGCTAGAGCAATGTCCACATTAACCCTATTGCAGGGTTTTATTTGACTGAAAACTCAGTGCAAATAAACTGATTGGTGGGGTTACTAAAAGATACCATTTGATTTTAGTCTGTAAACATAGAGGTATAATATCTAGAATAAGGGAAAAGACAAATCTTTCATATTCTGAGCACCTGAAACATGCATTTAATTTTGATACAGGATATTTGATTAGAGATGAAGAGAAATTGGAATTCAGATGGGAATCCAGCAGTGAAGAGCCAAGGTGATGAAAGACTTAAAGCCCTAGAATAGTTTTAAAGAACAGAAATGTTTCTTTTAACTTGAAAAAGAATGAAGAAAATAACAATTATTTGCTATAGAAAAAGATATTGGAACATAAACTGAACAATCAGAAAGATTCAAGCGTATGACAGATGTCTTGACATGATGTTATTAGGGTCCTTTCCAATGCTGCTCTTCTAGGCCATGGGTGTGCTTCTAGGGAGGTGCCATTTTGTAAAATTGTGTCCTTTTAAAAAGTTTTGGAGCTTTGTAGTATTTTTAAAAGTTATCTAGATTGGGGTTGCTCAATACTTTATTGAGATGATGAAAATGTTTTCTGCACTGTCCAATATGGTAGCCACTAGCTACATGTGACTACTGAGCACTGGAAATTTGCTAGTCCAATAGAGGCACTGGATTTTAATTTTATTTAGTTTTAAATTTAAGTCCCCACATGGAGCTGGTTGTTATGATACTGGGCAGTATAGGTCCAAATATTGTCTTTTTCTCCCATTTCTCCTGTAACAGCTTTGGAATTTGGTCCTTTGTCTCATCCAGATTCACTGAAAAATTTAAAAGCAAATGTATAACAGAATTAATGTCTAATTTTCAGATTACTAAATGTGGACTATTATTTTTTATATTGCTTCTGAATATTTCCTAAGTTCTTCCAATTTTTTTATCATCTGCTTCAAAACACCTTCCCTCGTTTCTTGCATGTTGAAATATTGATTGCAGAAGTTCTGCAATCCATATTAAGTTAACTGAATGTTAAGTTCTGTTAGTACCTTCCTTCTGACAGCACCCACATTTTGCTGCCAGATCTTCAGAAAGAGTGTTTCCAAGAAAGGACCTGCATTAACTGCCCCCAACCCAGTATGACCAGATTTGTATGACATGGTAGGCATCCCCCAAGGCTTCCCAACAATTCAGCAGGAGAACATATTTGATGGTTGTATTGTATATTCTCATATGGTTTCAAATTTTTTGAAAAAATAAACATCTTTTTGGATTCAAAGCAAAGTTTATTCTTGGTTTGATGTACATCTTCATTGACCTATTATTAAGCCCTCTGGTCCAGAAAAATTACTTCTTCATGCCCCAATTTCAGGATCCACCCAGTTAGGTTAGAGAAATATCCAGTATCTTCTATTGGCAAGAAATCATTAGTATCTTCCATTTTCTTGAGATGTGGAGTTATATAGGAAATAATTTGTAGTAAAAAAAAAATGAAAATCACTAATCAAATGTAAGTTATTGCTTTTGTTTGTTTTCATTGTCTTTTTACGGCTTTTAAAATTTTTTATTTTAAGATAATTGTAGATTTATATGAAATTGTAAGAAATAATTCCTTCATCCAGTTTCCCCCAGTGATAACACCTAACATAACTATGAGGCAAAATTATAGACAGGAAACTAACACTAATACAATTCACTGATCATATTCAGATTTCACCAGTTTACATGACTCGTTAGTATGTGTGTGTGTTTAATTCTGTGCAGTTTTATCACACATGTAGATTCATGTGACCACCACAATGGCCAAAACAACAGCTCCATCACAAGGATCCCTCATGCTACTCTTTATAGGTACTGCCATTTCCCACCCTTCATGCTTCTATACAGTTTTGTCATTTCAAGAATTTTGTCCCGCTCCATCTATATAGTTTTGTCATTTCAAGAATGTTCTATAAATGGAGGCATACAGTATGTAACTTTTTGATTTTGCCTTTTTTTACTCAGCATAAATTCCTTGAGATCCATCCAAGCTGTTGCTTGTATCAGTACTTCATTCATTTTATTGCTGAATAATAGTCCATGGAATGGATGTAACAGTGTTTAACTCTTCACCTGTTGAAGGACATTTGGGTTATTTTCAGCTTTTGCTATTACAAATAAAGCTGTTTTGAACATTTGCAAACAGATTTCTGGATGAACACCAATTGTAATTTTTCTGGGATAAATGTCCAGGAGTACAATAGTACAGTAGCTGGATCATATGGTAAATGTATGTATACTTTTGAAAGAAACCTGTCATACTTTTTTTCCAGAGTGAGTGTTAACAGTTCACATTTCGGCCAGCAGTGTATGAGCGATTCAATTTTTCTGCATCATCACCAGGATTTGGTGCTATCACTATTCTTTATTTTGGTCATTCTGATGCAGTTTTCATTTACATCTACATGATAACTGATTATATTGAACATCTTTGCATGTGCTTATTAGCCACCTATATATTTTCTTCTATGAAATGTCTTTTGCTCATTTTCTAATTGAATTGTTTGATATTTCCTGTTTTTCAGTTTGTCAATATTTGGTTTGCAACTGTTTTTTCCAAGTCTGTAGTTTGTCTTTTCATCCTCTTAACATGGTCTTTCAAGGAAAAAAATAATAATTTTGATGTGGTCCAATTTATCAGTTTTTCCTTTTGTGAATTTTACTTTTGGTGTCAAGACCTATTCACCCAGTTCTAGGTCCCAAAGATTTTTTTTAAGTGTTTATTCTGAGTTTTATAGTTTCACATTTTACATTTATTTCTGTGACTTATGTTAAGTTAATTTTTATAGAGTGTTGAGGTTAGGTTGAGGTTGAGGTTAGGCTGCCTGTAATAGCCAGTTGCTCCAGCACCATTTGTTGAAAAGGCCATCTTTCTCCTATTTAATTGATTTTGCAGCTTTTTCAAACATCAGTTGGTCATGTTTGTATGGGTCTATTTCTGGATTCTCTATTTCCATTGACTTATGTTTCTATCTCTCCACTAATACCACACTGTCTTTATTATAGCTATATATAATACTTAAGAGTGGGGAGAGTGATTCCTTTCACTTCACTCTTTCAAAATTGTTTCAGCTATTCTAGATATTTTACTTTTCCACATAAAATTTAGAGTATGCTTGCCTGTGTTTACAAAACAAAACAAAACAAAAAAAACTTTCTTGGATTTCTATAGGGATTGCATGGAACACAAATATCAATTTAAGGAGAATTGACACCTTTACTGTATTGTCTTCCAGTTCACGAACACAGTATATCTCTCCATTTACTTAGTTCTTCTGTGATTTCTTCATCAGCATTTTGTAATTTTCAGCATAGTTATTCTGTACAAGTTGAGTTTACTTGTTAAGTTTATTTTCTTTGGAGTGATTGGAAACATTATTGTGTTTTAGTTTCCACATTTTCCTTGTTAATACATAGAAATGTGATTACTTTTTGTGTATTTATGTTGTATCCTGCAACATTGCTGAACTCACTTATTAGTTCTGAGAGGTTTTTGTTTGGTTTGTTTGTAGATTACTTGGGATTTTTTACATAGACAACCATGTCATCTGCAAAGAGGGACAGTTTTATTTATTTCTTTCTAACTCACATGCTTTTTACTTCTTTTTCTTGCCTTATTATGATGGTTAGAACTTAGAGTACTTTGTCAAATAAGGTGGTAAGAGGAGACATCTTTCCTTGTTCCTAATCTTAGAAGAAAGTATTCAGTCTTTTACCATAAAAATGATGTTAGCTGTTGGGTTTTGCAAATGCTCTTTATCAGGTTGAGGATGTATATTGTATTTCTATTTTGCTAGGAATTTTTTTCACAAATAGGTGTTGGATTTTGTCTAATGCTTTTCTCTATGTGAATTGATGTTATTGTAACATTTTTCTTCTTTAACCTGTTGGTATGGTGGATTGAACCTATTAATGTTCAAATGTATATTCTGCTCCTATTGGGTGGAATGTTCTATATATGTTAATATAGGTACATTGGTTGATTGAGTTGTTCAATTCTATATCCTTGCTGATCTTCTGTTTAGTTCTATCAATTTATGAGATTGGAATGTTGAAGTCTTCAACTGCAATTGTGTATTTGTTCATTTCTCTTTTTAGTAGCATCAGTTTTTGCTTTGTGTAATTGCTGCTCTGTTGTTTGGTGTATACACATTTAGGATTCTTATGTATTTCTGTTGAATTGATTCTTTCATCTTTACTGTAATTTCCTTTTTTGTATCTAGTAATTTTCTCTGCTCTAAAGTCTACCTTGTCTGATATTACTATAGTCAACTGCTTTTGTTTAAAGGAGTATTTTCATGATATATATCCAACCTTTTACTTTCAACTTACCTCTGTTATTAAATCTGAAATGAGTTTCTAATAGTCAGCATTTTTTTATCCTTTCTGCCAATCTCTGTCTTTTAATTGGTGAGTTGAGACCATTTACATTTACGTAATTAGGGATATGTTACAGCTTAAGAATTTTTTTCTCTGTTTTTGCTGTTTCTCTTCTCTTGCCTTTCTGTGAGTTATTTGAACATCTTCAGAATTCTGCTTTCATTTACTTAGAGTATATCTTTGTATAGAATATTTAAACTGGTTGCTTTAGGTATTATGTAATGTATACATAACTTATCACAGCCTACTTGTGTTGACATTTTACAAGTTCTTCACTCCATTTAAGTCCTTTAATTTTGCATGGGTACAGAATGGTTGTTAATGTCTTGATTGTTCACCCTCATGATTGTGTGGCTGACTGGGGGCTGTGACTCGCTGCCACTGCCCAGCATCACAAAAGACTATTGTATCATGTATTGCTAGCCAGGAAAAAGATCAAAATTCAAAACTCAAAGTGCGGTTTGTACTGAATACATATCACTTTCACACCATTGTAAAGTTGGAAAATTGTAAGTAAGTCAAACCACAGTAAATTGGGGACTATCTGTATATTTACCCCTATTTTTACCCATTCGGATATTCTTCTTTCCTTTCTGAAGCTCAAAGTCTCCTTTTGTTATTATTTCCTTTCTGTTAAAAGAATTTCCTTTAGCTATTTTTTAAGGGTAGGTTTGTTACTAACAAACTCTTTTAGTTTTCCTTCATCTGAGAACGTCTTGATTTCCTCTTCATTTCTTAAGGATATTTTTTTGCCAGATATAGAATTTACAGTAGACAGTTCTTTTCTTTCAGTAATTTTTAAATGTGCCACTTTCTCCTGTCCTCTGCGGTTTCTGATGATAAATCCCGTCATTTGAATTGTTTTTTCCTTATAGGTAATGTGTTTTTTTTTTTCTGATTGTTTTCAAGGGTTTTTTTTTTTTTGTCTTTTGTTTTCAGAAGTTTAATTATGATGTGTCTTGGCATGAGTTTCTATGGATTTGTCCTATTGGAAGTTTGTTCAAATTCTTACAGCTATAAACTTGTGTTTTTCGCCAAATTTGGAAAGTTTTGTCCATTATTTGTTTGAATACTTTTTCAAAGCATCCCACTCTTTCCCTCTCTTCTTCTGAGACTCCAATGATAGAAATGTTAACTCTTTTGTTATTGTCCTGATTCTCTCTTCATTTTTTCAAAAACATTTTCTCTGTGTTGTTAGATTGATAAATTCTGTTGATTTGGTTTCAAGTTCACTGACTCTGTCCTCTGTCATCTCCACTCTGCTGTTGAGCACATCAGTTAAGTTTTTTTTATTTTGCTTATTGTGTCTTTTAGTTCTACAATTTCCTTTTGGTTCTTTTCCATGATTTCTATTTTTGCTGAGTTTTATATTTTTTCATTTGTTTCAAGAGAACCCATGATTATTTATGAAGCATTTTTATGATGTCTGCTTTATGATCCTTGTCAGATAATTCCAACATCTGGTTTATCTTGGCATCAGCACCTGGTGATTGCCTTCTCTCATTCAAGTTATGATTTTGCTGGTTGTGGTTATAATGAGTTATTTGCAGTTGCATCTGGGACATTTTGGACATTGTATTCTGAGATTTTGTATCCTAGTCAGTCTCCCCTTTTTTAAGCAGGCTATCCCCCTGTTGAGGAATAGCATGAAGGCCAAGTTGGTGTGTATGGTCAGCTTCCCACTGGGTTTCCCAACCCCACTCAGCTCACTTCCAGATTTCCATGACACTATCCTGGCAGAGTAAGTAGATTACCATCTGCCCTATTGGATGGGAAATAAGAGATTTGCTCACCCTTGGTCTTGGTGACATTACAGAGCTGGGAAATCAGAGAGCCACTGCCTGCTTCTGTGGGATTAGGGTGAGGCTGGTAGGATAGAAGATCAGCTCTCTGCTTGGCTCCACTGGAACCATGAAGCTAGAGGGGTCTCCCTCATTGGTGTTTGGCCAGAGTACAGCAGATATTGACAAAAAATGTTTAGGGTTCATTAGGCCACCCTTTTCCTAGTCTTTTGGCTAGGAGGAATAGGCTTTTGTTGGCATTTATTTAGTCTATGTCTGTTGGTGGTTTTGGGCTGGTGGATTCTGTAGTGTCCCGTCCAGGATGTATGGGAGGCCACAAAGAAACCCAGAAAAATCTCCTCAGTGTTGTTCCTCAAGTCTCAAGATCTCTTGGCAGTCATATTCTTGTTTCCTATACTTTTTGTTGCCTTATGTCCAGAGTTTTTTAGTTGCAAGAGGAAGGACTTGGGAGGAAAGAGGTCAGAAATGAAAATCTAAGGTATTTCTTTTATGTAATACATTTTTAAGATTTCACTGTCCATTTCCTAATGGTGAAGTAAACAGCCTCCCTTTAGAAAGAGTCTCTTTGTACTAAAATTCAGACTAGATCCTAAGCATGAGTTTGAATCACTGCTAGCCATCATGAAGCAGAAACTCAGTTCTCATTGCCCCTGCCCCTCAGACCCTGTGATGTTAATTACAACAGGACGAATTAGAAGAATTAACAGTTTGCAAGGGCTTAATAGGTGCTTGGGTTAAGTGCTTGGCAGGCATTTTCTCATTTGATTCTCCAAACTAGCCTATGAACTAGATACGGTTATGACCCCCATGTTATAGATGAGGACACTGATGCTGAAAGAGGTTAAGTAATTTGCCCAAATCCACAAAGCTAGGAAGTAGCAAGGCTTTCCACTTTAGTGATTCAAGTTCAATGCTTATTCCATTTCAGATAACAAGCCTTACTCCCAAAGATTCTGATGTACTAGGTATAAGGCCAGGCCCATCAATATGCACTTGTGACTTGTCAAGCTGGAAAGTTGAGGTAGGAAGCCCTTTTTTCACACTTTGACAAACCCCAAGGCACTGAGGCATCTGTCTTGTCTCTGGTAGAATGGCTTTGACCAACAAAGGGTGGAGTAAACAAGCACACCTCTTCTTTCTAAAGAAAACAGGAATTTGGAGATGCTCCTCTTTTCTGGATTTTGCCCAAGAAGATGCTCAGGACTTTCTCAGACATGTTTTGTGCGGTTTACTACACATTCGCCATCATACCACTGGGCTGGGCAATTGGACTCACTTTAGAGTGGCCACTTAAAGGTTTTTTGAATGTTCTGTTTCATAGGAAACAAAATTGTAGTTCTCCTTAAAATATATATCATGTATTTGGATGTTTTCAAGTCCATAATATTCTTTATATAGAGTTTCACCTCCAAATCCTTTTCTAGTGAACAAAAATAGTCTCTTTCCTCACATAAACTGTTTTATACCCCTTCATGTCATTTTAAGGTACAAAAACTTTCAGAGAAAGTTTAATCCAGGGAGGACTCTTAAACTTATTATTGTTTAGACTTTTTCTCCGGGATTCAGAATGTCATGTAGAAACCTTTTCACTGGAGTATTTCTGATTTATTTTTTTAAGGATACAGATGATAAATTATTCCTATATCACTGCTCATCAAGGACCTTCTTATTCATGATAATCTACAAATCATTATCTGGGACCAGGCCTGGTTTTATGGACCTTGTGAACTTAGAGACCTAAGAACAGTAACATTTTAAATTTGGTTCTCATTAATTTGGAATATATGACCATTTAGATATTTAGATGATAATTTTGAGGTTTATCTTTGTGCTATCTTGTTTTTTAAAAAAAAGTTCCTGAACGAATTATTGGCTTAATTATGATTACACAGGAAATGCTTCAACTGCTCCTAAAAATAAGCATGCTGAAACAAAGAAGTACCTTTTGTGGGCAAAGAATTGATTTATTCATTACAATCCACTTGTGTATATTATTAAGGAAGTTTTACTATGGATTTACAAGACATCTCTGGCCTAGTTTCATTTATTTGTAAGAAATGATAGGTTTCATATTTTTCATTTACTTAAGCTGGATCGTTACTCAGGCAAAATTAATGAAGTTCCAATGTGGTAAGAATGTCTGCTCACTCAGCATGTACTGAGGATATCCTAACATATTTCATAGACAATAGCCAGCCCTACCCTTAGCGGAAGAAGAGAACCAAGTTTGTGTTCTTGGAAACTGTGCAAAGAGCTCCATGAGGGGAAAGAATATTACTCATGCATTTAATTAATATATAAAAAGTCAATGACTCTCTTCAAATTTACAGTGCAACTGTAAAAAACGAAAACAACATTTCAGATATTCAATAGTTATTAGCCCTTTTTACTGTTGTTAAATGCTTTTAAATAATTCGAAAGATACCAGGAAAGAGTAACCACAGAATTCATGTGCAAGAGAGTCAGCAGGGCATTTTGTAAGTAAGACTCTAAATAGCTAATGAGGAGCATGTGGGAAAGGAAAGAAACAATAAATAGGAAAGTGTTTGTACGCCACAACAGACATGTATTATTATTATTATGTGAAATTCACAACACCCACTGACAAAGAGGAACATGGGAAACAAAATTAAATTAACGTGCAATTGTAAAAATTATAGTCTCATATAAATAAAAACCAAGACTTACGTTTTCGAAACAGAAAAGCAGTCATTAAAAATCCAAAAGAACTTCTGTCTTTCCAAGAAGGAATAATAAACCATTTTTTAAGTCTGACAGTGTTTTCTGAGCTATTTTACAGTGTTCATAGAGTCCCCCATATTATTGTCATAATAAAAAATTAACTTCTAAACAAATTAAATTGAGGTAAAATTTGGTATCATTGTACCAGCATCCAGGTGGTAAAACCTTCCTTTGTGTGAATAGCAAAATTACTTTTTACTGCCTTGTTTATTTCTGAAAATAATAGGGATCCTTTCTCTTTATTCCTACACTCACACAACAAATATGTATTGAGCATCCCAAGTTACTGGCTTCTAGACAGTGCAAACAAGACAGATATGATTCCTGCCCTCATGGAGCTTAATAATTCTCCTGAACACCTGTTTTCGTCCAATCTGTGATATGAATCTCTGTACTCAAAAATGCCACACAGCTGCTGGAATGTTCCATCTTTAGGATGTTGCAGGTGTCTGTCCTCATGGGTAACATACATGCAAGTTGCACAATTGCATAGACCAGCTGCAGTGAGAACAGACACATTTCATTGAACACTTTTCTGCTTCCATGTGACTATTTTGGTTCATAGTCAGTAACACTGCTTCACCTTACTTTTGGGTCTATTTGACAAGATTTCTTCTTCTAGAATCTTGCGGTCTGAGGGTATGACCTCATTGTTTAAGAAACCTGAGAACTGAATTTAGGACTAAAGCACTCACTTATTCCTTCATACATTTGCATTCAGCAAATATATTGTTGAGGAAAACAGTCGTAGCTCCCTGACATCGTAAAGCTTACATTCTAGCAGAGGGAGACAAAGAATGGCAGACAGATTTGAAAAGTACTATGGAAGAAAGAGGAAGTAGAGCGGAGTGAGGGTGATGGGAAGTGACAGGGTCAGCAGGGCAGGTAGACCTGTTACAGGTGGTCGTTAGTTAGGGTAGACCTCACTGCGTGAAGGCTTGGTGGATTTGAGGAAACAATCTATGTAGATGTCAGAAAGAAGAATGTTCCAAGCAGAAAGAAGAGCTGGGCAGAGCCCCTTAAGGATGAGCGTGCCTGGTTAAGAAAACCAGCACGGTGGACCAGAGTCAGTAAGGGCAGGAATGCAGGAGGGGAGGTCACAGGGATACCTGCTTAGTGGGGAGGTTAGAAGGTTATTTGGAATCTCAGAGCCCACTGTCAAGAGTCAAACAGGGAAAGCTTTGCAGAATTTTTTTTTTGATGTTTGTGCACCAAAATTCACTTGATATGGTACATAAGTGGACAAATCCTGAAGTCTGGTGTGTATATAAAAGTGCTTACAAGGAAACAGATGATACAGAAATGAAAAAAGTTAATTGGATCCATCATTCTGTTTGGGGTTTATAAACCAAATATGAAAATGTTTTTTACAGTTATGGAGGAGAGATGGCTATCCTTCAACAAAATTCTGAGCCATCAAAAATTACAAAGGTATAACTTTGCAGAATTTTGAGCAGAGGAGTGGCTTGATCTGAATTATGTTTTTAAAGGGTGACTGCAGCTGCCTTGTTGAGAATACACTGCAGGGAAGCCTGCAGGCAGGGAGACCTGGTAGGGGGCTCTCACAGAAATCCAGGCAAGATGTGATGGTGGCCAGGAATAGGCTGGTTGTAAAAAGTGGTGGATTCTGTATATATTTTGAAGGTAGAACCAGAAGGATTTGCCGATGGGTTGGTAATGGGATGTGAGAGGAAGAGAAGAGTCAAGATGACTCCATTTAGATGCCTAGGGCAAAATATATTAATTGGCAAGTCTTAATGTCTCTTTCCTTCTGTATTTCACGTATTTCTAGTAGTCTCATTTCCTAATATAGGAATATGTTAGGGTTTTTTGGTCTAATCCTTCCACTAATTATTTACTGAACACTCACCGTGTGGTAGG
Source organism: Mesoplodon bidens (assembly GCF_964165515.1). Lineage (NCBI taxonomy): Eukaryota > Metazoa > Chordata > Mammalia > Artiodactyla > Ziphiidae > Mesoplodon > Mesoplodon bidens. Next base: position 17,564,760 of record NC_138166.1, read on the forward strand.
TGCAGTGGGGGATGGAAGATGAGCAAAACATTGATTATGGTCTCAAAAAAGATCACAGGAGGCAATACTATTAGACATGGAGATACACCGTAAAGGAGAAGCAGATCAGATGTTACAGGGAGTCAGAGAAGAGAGCTGTTCCTTTGCACTGTGAAAAAAAGGAAAGGCTCAGCATCAAGTTAGCCTGAACGGAACTTTCAGAATAATTGGGTTTGAGGATCGCCAACCTGAGACGCCTTCTAGGTGGGCACAGGGACCCGCATAGCATCCAGTCCAAGGCGGAATGAGGGCAGGTTGCCTGGAGGGAACAGCTGGGGAAAAAGATTAGACAAGTGGTCCTCCTATTTCAGAGTCTTTGGGCCAAGGAGGTGGCAGAAAAGATCAGAAGTGTGGGGATGTGTGAGAGACATTTCAGAGACAGGACCACTGGCGTAACAGGGTCTCAAAGGGAAGGCTGAGGATTAGGATGCTGTTGTTGAGAGGCTGGTGATGCCAAAATGGAAATAGGGGCATAGAGGGAAAGGACCTTCTCCTAAAGCCTTTCCATCTGGACTGCAGAGACAAAGTGAAAGAGAAAAACTAAGATCAATTCCTGTGACAAATAATGAGCACCCCCATTTTCCCAGCAGCAGATTTGAGGACCTAATTTTCTTGATCCTCTATTTGCCTGGGCTGTGATTGTGATTTGTGTGATCTAAGAAACTCCTGGAAAAGAAAAAAATATGCTAGATATAAGACTCACTCCTTTACGATAAAAGGCTAAGAAGCACAGGCAATTTTTATTAAATTAAAAAAGACCTTCCAAGGTTTACAGAAGAACTTTTCAAAGCTCATTTGAGGTAGGAGCCACAAATAACTACCTGCTCCAGCTCTGTTCAGTTCCTCCTCTCAAAATTGAACCGAAATGCAATCTGGCTTCTCTGCCTGGAAACTTCTTCCGGTATTTTCCTTAATGGAGCACAGAGGCAGAGGGGGTGAGGAGAAGGTCACCACTTTGAAGGTCTATGAAGCTTAAAACGGTCTGGCTACAGACTTCAGCTGAACCAATTTTGTTTTCCATGGTGAAGTTGAACCAAACAAAATCTTGGGAATGTGCCCAAAGAGCTTGTATTGAATATTAGAATTTTAGAAAAAGCAAAAGAAGCTGGAGGATTGATTATTTTGGCAAAGAGCGCATTGTCAGCAAGGTGTTTCTTCACCCTTCCTAGCGTTTTCAGAAGTGTTGAAAATAATTAGAAGCAAACACAAATGTTGGAAAGAAGCATTCAGGGGGTAGTTTCTTCCAACCTGACATTTTTCAGAGACCTCAGCTGAAAGTTGGGGGAGCACACTTTGAGGGGAGATGGCCTGTTCACTAATGAATATAAATAGCATTTCCTTATGGGCCGTATATTTTTTCCAGCAGGAAATGGATAATCTACTATGACATTTCAGTGGGTTGGAACAAGATAGATAAATCAAATGCAAGTTACCCTGTTTCTTTATCAAATGAAAGATAAATGCCTTAATGGATTAGCAATCATGAAATATATAAGTATTTATAATACAGTACTGCTTTATAACACCATCTGCCAAAGAATGGTATTTATTCAGCCACTGATATGCGAACAGATTTTCTTCCACATTATGCAGAGAGGAAATATATCCTAGTGTTAACGAGCATGCACTTTGTATTTAGCCAGCCTCAATTCTAACAAAATTCTTTAGTTGACTGACTGTGTTGTTTTGATAACGTTACTTAACCCCACTTTCCTTTGTTGATAAAACGGTATAATAATTGTCCTACTTTTAAAAGTCATTTAGTCTATCAAACAAGATAATATATGAAAAGCATTCCACCAAATGCCTAACACATGTAAGTACTCAATAAATAATAGCTGTTCTCATCATTCCACTGGTCACAATTGACTTCACACAAAATGAGAGTTTCAAAGTATTTGGAACATCTGAACTGAATGCTTTTCAAAGAAGTGCTGAGGGACTAGATGAATGAGTCTCTCATCTGGTTCAGGCAAATCGGTCTCTGTTTTAAAATTGAGGCATAGAATCAGTCTCCATAAGCTAGGTCATGCTGTAGTAACAGTTCCCGAATAACATTGGCTTAAAACAACACAAGTAGATTCCTTGCTCACATCCCATGTTCATCAGGGTTTGCAAGGTGGAGTTGTTATACCAGAGAGACCTGGAAGGGCTTACCTCAGCATTGAGTGTTCTGGCCTGGAGGTGGGGCATACACATACCTCCCATTCACAATTTGTTGGCCAATCCCATGGCCTCACACAAAGGGATCAGGACATGTCACACTATCGTGGCCCTGGAAGGTGGAAACTGGACATCTGATGAACACTGATGACTACCACAGGACCATAGACATAGTTGAAAATATACTCTTACCTCATAGGTAGTGGGGCTTGAGGCATCTTTATTGAGCTCCAAAATAATGAATTAAAGTCTGTTACAGCAGTAGTGATATATGGTGCTTCTGAACCCTGGGCAAGACTGGGTGACTCGTCCGAGTTGGTGGTACACACCACATGTTGCCTCGAGTTTCTGGGATGCCGGACCATATAAGCAGTGCCATCGATTGAGTCCTTCTGTTCAAGATGTCCAAAGCCATTTTTATTCTCTATGGCCTTTTTTCACTCTTCCATGCTAGTTGAAATGGCTTTATCTGTTTTTATCTCACATCTAATGGGTTTAATGTGTTCTAACTGTATGGCTCCATTTGGCGCCCTGGATGCTATGGCTGAGAGGCACCATATAAAAAATATTGTTATTGTTATGATGATGAGTTCAAGCAGTGGAGGGGAAATTGTGAAATAACTTGGTACTGGAGCTATCATTATTTTCAGTGAAATGAAGTTTGGCTTCTTATTACACTAGTAAGCCTTGAAGATTAAATGGTATCTATAGTACGTATCTTAGCAATAGGCCAAAGAAGTCAAAATAAAAACTTTTGATATAGCATTTCATATATTATGAAACAGATGTTTGCTTTTAAGTATTCTTAATTTTTTAAAAAAGTTGACATCCATATCAGACATTAAAAACACCAACAAATGAAAAGACCCGCACACTTAGTTTTAATTGTATTCATTCTCTCCTCCATTATGATTGGACTGGCCAGCGATGTTAATTAATTTAACCCTTAGTGCTGATCCTTTGCCAGTTTGCTGTGAGGTTGAGCCATAAGTTGTTTCATCACTTTAGAAATGCATCATGAAGATGGAAGGTGCATGGAGTTCTGGAAAAAAGGACGGTTGAGGTCCTTTCCCTCATGATGATGTGATATTATGTTCCCATTACTTGAATATTCATTATGGTTTCCCACATGTTTTTGGCTACCTCTGTTTCCTGAAACTGTTTACATTATTAAGTTGGTCTGGATTATAGAAACGTAGCTCAAACTCTGTGTATAGTTAGAGTAGCTTGGGATGTTTGCATATATGGGGTAGATTCCCTTTTCAGCCTAAGAGAATCGTGGAAGGTTTCTAAGAAGAGATGAGACAGAATAGTCAGGGTCTTGTTACCGAAGGGCCTCAAACCACAGATGGAAAACACGACACAGGGCTAGTCTGAGGAATTTTCTGGCACACCAGGAACTGGGCCCTCGCTGTGTCTTGAACCAGATAACTTTCCACAGAGAACACAGTGAAGGCTTCATTCCTTTTGGGGTGGGTAGAGGAACGCTTTGGAGAGCATTGCCTGACTCAGAAACATGAGAAATCAGAACGTATCGATGCTGCTGTGTTTCCAGGACCTCCTACAGCAAAATAGGCGGAGTATGACAAATTAATGTGAAAAGATGAAGTAGTAATGAGTACCTATTGCATAAGAAATCTGGTAGAACTGTGATCTAGAAATACAGAGGGAATAGACTGTCAGAAGACAAAATCTGAGGCTGGCATGTTCTACTCCTTGGCATGTTCTACTCCAAGACCCCGAGTTTATTTTCCAGCTTAGATAATTCTCTTCTTTTGCTTTTTCCTTTTTTACTGGGAAGCAGCGTGGCCCATTGGCAAAGGTTCGGGATTTGGAGCAAAACTCTCTGGCTTGGAATCCTGGCTCAGCTCCTTTTAGCTCTGCGACCCTTTTAGCTCTGTGACTTCCCTGCTGTGTTGCTCAGTTTTCCCAATTTTACAAATGGGGATCATAGTAGTACCTTCTGGGCTGAATGAATCAAATGTGCAAAGCACATATAATAGTGTTTGGCACAGAGTAAGTGTTCGTTAAGTAAGTAAAATAAGTCCCATGTTTCCAAAGTTCCTTTTAACATAACTAGTTAAAATTCAAGAGAGTATAAAATTAATTTCTGGTGTATGTTATGATGCTGTTGGAGTTAGTAAATATGTACTTATCAGATGATCAGGTAATCATTCAACCTTCCTTAGCCTCCCTTTTGTTATCTGTAGGAAGAGGAAAACATACCTATCTCAAGGGGTTGAAGTGAGGAATACATGAAATAAACATTTGAAAAGTGCTTCTTATGTCTGACGTGCTTAAGAAAAGTTTCCTTCCTTATAGCACAGGGCACTCTGCTCAATATTCTATAATAACCTAAATGGGAAAAGAATTTGAAAAAGAATAGATACATGTATATGTATAACTGAATCACTTTGCTGTATACCTGAAACTAACATGACATTGTTAATCAACTATACTCCAATATAAAATAAAACTTTTTTTAAAATTAGTATTTGAAGACAAAAAAAGCTGCCCTTAACTAAAATGAATGAATAGAATTGATTTTTTTTTAAAAAGAGTTCCTTCCTCCCTTTTCCTTTTCCTTTAAATAATCTTATCCTTGACTGTTAAAGATTTTTAAAAGTTAAGGCTTTTATCCCTAACTTGCTGTAATGAATCTGAAATGCAGCTCACTTGTCCATGTTCTGGGAAGTAGAAGCCTGAAATTAACAGGTGACCAAGGCTCTACTTAAGGAATCTAGGTTGCTAAGGTCAGCACTGCAGCAAAGAAGGAAAGGTAACAACAGCAGCTAGCATGTATTGAGTGCTTGTTGTGTGCTCGGTTCTGTTCTAAGAAGTTCTAAAAATCCTCACAACTTTATATGGAAGGGACCATTTTCATCCCCATTGTACAGAGAAAGATGCTGAGGCACAGGTGATTAAGTAAATTACCCAAGGAGATACACTCAATACATGGCAGAGCCAGGATGTGAATCTAGACCCTCTGGCTCCCCAAACCCACGCTCTTAACCCTCTTGCCATGTCACTTCTCGAAAACAATGGCTATGTAATCAGCAGATCTATATGTGCGTCTGCTGTGTGCTGTGTGCCCTTGTACATGTTTCATAACCTCTCTGAGCTGCATGTTCCTCTTCTGTGATATAGGAATAAAAGGCACTGATAAATGCAAAAACTCTCTGAGGTTATTGTGGGGATCAAATTAGATTAACAAATACAAAACTCTTCGCCCCAGGCCTGGTATACAGTAAGGGCTCACTAAGTAGTAGTTACCAATGTCATCGTGTATGACTAGAGACTGGGGCAGGTTCCTCCTCGTCTACCTTTGCATTTTGTCAGCCTCCAGCTCTTGACCTATGGGTTCCTGGAGGTTTATTAGTTCAGCCTCCCAAGAACGGGCATACGCAGAAGTTGAGGTCAAAGGCATTGTCACTTTCCTAGAATCTGACACACTTCCTGAGGGACCAAGGGCAGTTCACACACAGTCCTCATGGAGAAGTGGGTCTAACCCACAAGCTGTGCCACTCAAGCCCCTTCCTGGTGAGGGCTTTGCCCACCAATCCTTAGACTAAGTAGACTCCTCACAAGGACAGCACTTGGGGTTCCAGCTTTGGTACCAGCTGATGTGCTGGAGATTGCTGTGGTGTGCATTTCTTTTCAGCATTTTTTGGTTTGATTGCCTTTATTAATGCAGATGAAAAACATCCACACCTTTGGTAATCCCTAAGTATCTATGACTCAGTCTCAGAGAACTCTGCGTTTCTTTCTCTGCCTCTTTCTGTGAGCACAGAGTCCACAGTTCTTTCACAAGTAAAACTGCCCTAATTTCTACCCCTCAAGTCAGTGGAGATGTGTCTGTTCAAGGCCAAGAATTCCTCTTTGCAAGAAGTGCACTTATCTCCGAACTTATGAGCTATACAGATTAATTTTTCATTCATTTAATTTGCTTCCTGGGGACACAAACCATTTTGATGCAGTAGATCTTGATATAGAACTTAGATAATAGAGGAGAGGCTGCCTAAATAACGAATTTAAAACCTCAGCATCAGAGATGTTGGAATAAATACAATTGCCTTGGAAATATACTGCTTTGGAATGAAGACATTTAAATGGTAAATGACCTCTAAATTTACATATCCTGGCCCAAACTCTTCCCTGAATTCCAGACTTGCATAGCTAAAGGCTTCTCTCCTCAGATATCTCATTGGCAAGTCAAACAGCATCTTCAAAAAGAATGTGACTTCTGCTTCCACCCAGGCTTGTCTGTGAATCCATTCAGCCTTCTGCATCTGGTAAATGGCCTCACCAGTTACTTAACTCAGAAAGAGGAGTTCTCCTTTGATCCTTCTCCCTCCCTCCTCAACTACCTTGGGTGGGCCTTTTACTTCATCAGCAAGCCCTCTCATTCTATCACCAAATAGCTCTCAAATGCATCCACTTTTCTTAAATTCTGTAAGCACCATCCTAGTCTAGGCCACCATCATCTCCTCCTCTGATCTCCCCAGAACAGCCTCCAAGCTCATTTGATCGCATTCTCTGCCCAGCAACGGGATTATTTAAGTCTTGTCACTGCTCTGCTTAAAGCCCCAGCTGCTTCCCAGTGAACTCAGAATAGGATCCAAGTTTACTACCATAGCCTATAAATCCCTGTGCCTCTCCCTCCAACGTCATCTAGAAACTACCAAATGATGTTTGAGCCACGCTGGAACTTTTTTCAGTGCCTTGAACATCAAGCCTGTTCACACAAGTTAGCCTAGGTACCCAACTAACACAGTCAGCTCTGTAGTACTGTAATAGGTTTATAATACTTTTCACACAAATAACACATAAAAAACAAACACAAAAATAAACATTTTTAATCTGACGGTACAGTACCTTGAAAAGTACAGTAGTCCAGTACAACAGCTGGCATCCAGGGGCACGTTCGCATCTTTGAAAGTTCACAAATTGAAGGTTCGGATGTAGGGGACTTACCGTAGTCCTTTACTACTCCGTGACCCCTCTCCACCATGCCTGCAATATTCTCCTCTTTTCAGCTAGGTTTCTACTCATTTAGTAATTTCTATCAAATTAAAACTATTTATTTGTTTGCCTATTTGTCTGTCTTCCGAATCAGAATGTAAATTCCATGAAAGAAGGGTCTAGATACATTTTGTTTGCTAGCATATATCTAGATTATATAGCTCAGATCTTGACACAGGGATACTCACAAATTATATGTAGAATAAATTAGTGGATAAATGAATTAATAAAATAATATAAATAGTATTTATTCAAATATCTTTAATTGTTAGCAATAATTAGTTCAACACATTTGTATTGAATGACAGAGCATGGACCGTGGAGTCTGACGTATAGGACGTTTTGTCCTGGTTCTATCTCTTACTTAGCTGGGTAACCTTAGACAAACTAACCCTTTAAAGGGTCTCAATTTCTTGATCTGTAAAATGCGAGTTATAATGCTCTCTATTTTATAAGTTGGAAAGTCCAGTGAGATAATGCAAATAAAAAGCAGAGTCCACAGTCATCACAAGCGTTCAAGAGAAGATGCTTGCTGTTATCTTCATTAGAAGGACCACAAAAGGCATTGAGGGCCAATTAGCAAATACAGTTGGCATTTTCCTGCCTGCATAGGGCATACAGCAACTAATAGACAATCTAATGCACTATGCTTTGTGGCATTATAGAGGATACACAGATAATAAGTGCTTCTTTTTTTTTTTTTTTTTTTTTTTTCTTTTTGCGGTATGCGGGCCTCTCACTGTTGTGGCCTCTCCCGTTGCGGAGCACAGGCTCCGGATGCGCAGGCCCAGCGGCCATGGCTCACGGGCCCAGCCGCTCCGCAGCATATGGGATCCTCCCAGACCGGGGCACGAACCCGTATCCCCTGCATCGGCAGGCGGACTCTCAACCACTGCGCCACCAGGGAGGCCCAATAAGTGCTTCTTGAATGTTCTTGGCATCAAAGTCAAATGGATTTTCTTTACTTATATTCCATCAATTACTTAAAATCTTGCCACATTGTAATTTGCTTCATATTTGAATATGATTTTCTTAGGCAAATTTTGTTTTTTTCTAGAGTTCCTAGTTCTTATATTTTTTCTTGTGTATGTAGCTTTATCTCGTTATTTTACTTTTTCCAACCTCTCAGTCATACTGATTATACAGTTAAGGCTCTTTTGCCTCCTTAGTCTCCCCGTTTTGAAGATCTCTGTCCTTCTCCATCTCTACCTTGTCCAAGCTGTCGTTCTGGGACCTTCCTTCCCTACACTTCTTGGTTGGTCCTCAATGCGTACCAAAATTTTCCTCTTATTTCATTTACTCCAGTATTTTACTGGAGTCAACTTCAAGAAACATACTTAGTAAGTTTAATCTTTGAGAGTTTGAAAATACCTTCATATTTGATTAGTCATTTGACTGGATGTACAATTCTAGGTTTAACGTCATTTCAGTTTAGAAATTTGAAAGCAAGCTTCACTTTCTTCTAGTTTCTAGTAGAAACCAGTGAGACTGGTCTATATTGAGGCGTTTAATCCTTCTGCTTTCAGCCCTACTTCTAGTCTAAGATCTGTCTCTCTCTTAACCATTGATTTTAAGAAAAGAGGCTCAGGAATTCCCCAGTGGTCCAGTGGTTAGGACTTGGCGATTTCACTGCCAAGGGTGTGGGTGCGATCCCTGGTCGGGGAGCTAGGATTCCGCAAACCATGCACAGAGTGGCCAAAAATATTAAAAAAATAAATTAATTAAATTAAATTTTTAAAAAAGAGGCTCTTGGGGAGGTGAAATAGACCAACTGGCATCGACTTCCTCTCAGTGTCCTTGTAGAATAGTCTGTGCTTCAGCTTTCTCTACCTCTTTTCCCCATCAACATGATCCCATCCATGTCATTCTTAAATTTGTTGGAATATCCCATTCACTAGTGATGCTCTCTCCCATCCTTTTCCTTCATATGAAGTTTTATGTTGGTTTGTTTAACTCGTGTACTTTTATTTCAGTGGTTTATCAGGAGAGAGTGAAGGCAGTTATGGCTGTTCACAGCCCCAGAATACACAACTTGAAATTATAGTACAGTTTGCCATCATTTAGATGTACTGTAATTTATTAAACCAGTGCCAACGTTTTGGACATATTTTCCTAATTGTTTTTCAGTATTACAACTATTTGACCTCTTTATCTGGAAGGAAGCGGTTAGAGATAGGCCTTTGAGGACAGTACATGAGGGAATGATTGCTAAACACCTACTCTTAACAAGGTAACCTTTGGAAGCTAAGAAAAGATGGAAAAGTTTTCTTTCTTTTTTTTTTAAGTTCAGAACGCCCCACAAAGAACCCTCACAGGCTGTGTGTTAGAAAGCCTTGTGGGAAGGAGAGAGGTATTAAGAGTATTAAGGAGATTTAGAAAGTTGTTTATTTAGATCCTTGCCAATAAAATTTGTCGATATTCCTGATTACATCCATAGAAAAAATTTTTTTAAGAGGATTTCTCCATCTAAGTGTGTGAACACTTTTAAAACTCTTGATGTTGAGTTGACAAATTTCCCTCCAGAAGGATTGCACCAATTTGCATTCCTACCGATCACAGACCTCTTTTTTTTTTATTTATTGTTTTTGGCTGCGTTGGGTCTTCGTTGCTGCTCACGGGCTTTCTCTAGTTGCGGCGAGCGGGGGCTACTCTTCGTTGCGGTGCGCGGGCTTCTCGTTGCGGTGGCTTCTCGTTGCGGAGCGTGGGCTCTAGGCACACAGGCTTCAGTAGTTGTGGCGCACAGGCTTCAGTAGTTGTGGCGCACGGGCTTAGTTGGTCCACGGCATATGGGACCTTCCCAGAGCAGGGCTCGAACCCAGGTCCCCTGCATGGGCAGGCGGACTCCCAACCACTGCACCACCAGGGAAGTCCCAATCACGGACGTCTTAAACACACACTAAGATGACATCCACAAGATGGTTTGCTAGTTTTATAAACAAAATTGGGGCTCAGTATCTTCATACACATTTCTTTGATTATTACTGATGTTATTACCCATACTGTATTACCCAACTGCTCAAACCAATCCTCCATAGGTACTGCCAACCTCAGTTTAGAAATCGATAGACTGAGACTCAGTGACTTTTAAGAATTCTCAAGATCACACAGCTTTCGAGTGTTTGAAAGCATATGCGGGTGTAGATATTGCTTTGCCAGAAAGTAATTTAAGAACCACGTGACTTATCCGCTCATCTTCTTTTTTAAACAGAAAATCAGATCATTCTTTCTGGACCTTAGATGTAAATAATTATGTCAAACATGTTCTACTTCTTGAAACAAATAGTTGAAGAACCCTTCATGCAAAGCCTAGACTGGGAGGGACATCCCAGGTCCATAGGATTATTGCACAGGGTTACAAGGACGGGATTCAATCAATGGACCCATGAGAGCTTAGCTTTCTCTGGGATCTAGATATCGCCTTCCTTGTCTCACGGTGCACGCCTATGTATATTTGTAAGGGACTGTAAATTTCTGTTTCTTATGAACCACGTGGCAAAATGGTCCTCCACAGTACCTCCTCACTCTGCACCATCCCCAGGTTCACTTTCCAAAGTTTCAGTTACCTGTTGTCAACCGTGGTCCAAAACTATTAAACAGAAAATTCTGGAAAAAAATCATTCATAAATTTTAAATTGTGTGCCATTCTGAGGAGAGTGATGAACTCTCCTGCCATCCCCCTCTGTCCCTTGGATCATCCCTCTGTCCAGCGTATCCACCCGTTAGTCACTTAGTAGCCATCTAGGTTATCAGATTGACTGTCTGTCAGTGGCAGCCCATGTGTTCAGGTGACCCTTATTTTACTGAATAATGTTCCCAAAGCACAAGAGTAGTGATGCTGGCAATTTGGATATGCCAAAGGGAAGCTGTAAAGAGCTTCTTTTAAGTGAAAAGGTGAAAGTTCTCACCTTAATAAGGAAAGAAAAATGAACTGTAAGCTGAGGTCGCTGAGCTCTACAGTAAGAGCGAATCTTCTATCCGTGAGATTGTGAAGAAGGAAAAAGAAATTTGTGCTCGTTTTGCCGTCACACCTCAAACTGCAAAAGTTAAGGCCACAGCATGTCATAGGTGCTTAGTTAAGATGGAAAAAGCATTACGTATGTACAGTAAGATATTTTGAGAGCCCACTTTTACATAACTTTTATTATAGTATATTGTTATCATTGTTCTATGTTATCAGTAGTTATAGTTGTTCATCACTTACTGTGCCTCATTTATAAATTAAACTTTATCATAAGTATGTATGGATAAGAAAAAAGAGTATACATAGGCTTTGACATTATCTGTGGTTTTAGGCATCCACAGGGGGTCTTGGAAACTATCCCCTACAGATAAGGGAGCACTGCTGTATTTAAGAAACGTATAGGAAATTACAATGTGAAAACTGCCAGTACAGTACAGATACCTATACCATACTCTGATATTAAATTACGTGGACAAACCGCAGCTTCAGAATCTTTCTAAAATCAATCATATGCAAAATACCTGGTTTCTGAAGGGGCATATGAAAAAGGATATACAATTTCATAAACTGCAATATGGCTTACTTAGTAACTTATATTTATTTAAAGAAGCCTAAGCTTTCCAAATATATAGTATCTTCCAGGTGTCTTTATCCTAGCAAGTCTAAAAATTACCAAGTAATACCATTCCACTAACCTAAATTCTCGAAGATTTTTTTGTGCAAAGTGTTAAATGCCCTTCATCCCAAACTTGGTAGCACAGTGTTCGGTGTGGATCTGGAAGCTCCCAAGGAAGGAGGGTGCATAGTGAGGGTGACACAAGTTGAACTGCCCTTTCCTATGGCTGGACCTGAAGAATTCCCTTATACATCATCCCTGCAGGGAGGTTAAAAGTCCAAGTTCTCGGGCTTCCCTGGTGGCGCAGTGGTTGAGAGTCTGCCTGCTGATGCAGGGGACATGGGTTCGTTCCCCGGTCCGGGAAGATCCCACATGCCGCGGAGCGGCTGGGCCCGTGAGCCATGGCCGTTGAGCCTGCACGTCCGGAGCCTGTGCTCCACAACGGGAGAGGCCACAACAGTGAGAGGCCCGCATACCGCAAAAAAAAAAAAAAAAAAAAAAAAAAGTCCAAGTTCTCAGTACCAATACCACAGTACTCCAGTGTGGATGAATCTCAAAAACATTATGCTAAGTGGAGGACACCAGACACTAAAGGCCACATACTGTATGATTTCATTGATATGGAATATCCAGAATAGAGAAATCCCTAGAGACAGAAAGAAGGTTAGTGGTTGCCAGGGGCATGAGGGGAGGGGAGAATTGAGAGAAACTGCTTAAGGGATGAGGGTTTTAGTGAGAGTGCAACTGAAGGTGGGGTCTGGCTGCTCGCCAATAAAGAGGCAAGGTTGGCAGAAAGGAAAGTTTGCCTTATTTTGGTTGCCGGCGACTGGGGGCCGTGCAGGAGAGGGCGGATGCCTATCCAAAGGCCGACTCCACCCCTCACAATCAGGGGGCAAGAGCTTTTATAGGTTGAAGGAAGGGGCTACGTGCAGAAACAGCACAGCCAGCTCTGACAGTCATCTTGAAATCGGTCATCGCTGGTCTGACCAGCGTCATCCTGGTTGTTTTAAGTACAGTTAATCTTCAGTTCCAGGGTCGGTTTGTTCCCATTTCCTTGAGGCCAGTTCTTGGAATTGTGGCAGCTAATGTCATGGCTACAGTCTGGCCATCACGTAGTTAACTTCTTCCACCTGATGGGGTTTCAGTGTCTATAAGACAGCTCACAGGATAGGGCTCAGGATATTATCTATAGCCCTTGAGAAGGAACGAAAGGTCCTTAACTACGCTTAATGACTAAACTATTATTATTTAGTCTTGTTGTACGGTTTTCCTTTGTTTCTGCATTTTCTCATTTCTCTGATTAAACTTATTCTTTGGTTAAAGTTTTTCCACAGACAAAAGGCAGGCGGAGGACATGGGGGGCAGGGACCACAGGTAGGGTCCTACTCCGTTTCAGGAGCAATGGAAATATTTTGGAACTAGATAGAGGTGGTAGTCACACAGCATTGCAAATGTATTAAATGCCACTGAATAGTTCACTTGAAAATGGTGAATTTTATGTTATGTGAATTTCACCTCAACCCATTCTTTTTTTAACAAAACTCCAAGTTCCTAAACCCAACAGACCTGGACTTGGAAACTGACAGCTTCCTAGCTGTATGATGTTGGGCAAGTTATTCTCATTTTCTAACCTGGATCCTAACTTTAACCCTTTTACCTTAAACCTCCGTCAACATCCATACAGGATTGCCGTGAGGATTATAGGAGATCATGTATGTAAAACCTTTGGCACAGTGACTGGCACATCCTAGATTCTTAGGAAACGGTAGCTACCACTGCTAATACTCCTGGCAGCAGCAGCAATAGCAGTAAATGGTAGCTGTGTTTCAACCCAGATTCCTGAATAGTCAAGTGACTATCTTCCAGTTGATCGTCTTGCTTCGGGTCATCCAGTTAGGAAAAAACCACATACATGACTTCGACTTCAGCCTTGTATTCGCTCAGCAGAGTCCTTCTCTTGAAAGACAAGTTTTAGATGAAAACCATGGTTAATGTCAAAATGGAACACATCCCTAAAACACCAAATTATCAGCTTTCCCGGGAGCATAGGGGACACTGCTTCCCAATGTGTGCTCCTTTCCTGAAAAGGGACCAACCCGTGAAAACACAGTCATACGCTGGAGCATTTGAAAGGAAGTGTGAGAAGGGGGGAAAAAAGGAATTTCCCTGAGCTTCAGAGAAGGAAAACTGTGGAATCAGTTGGAAGTTGCCGTTTATCTGTAGTGGGTGGTATGGGTTGTGACAGAAAGGGGCGGCTTGATGGTTTTAGGAGGTCTGTGTCCTCTCTCTCTCCATCAGCAATGGCTTCCTCAACATGACCTTTTCTGAATGGAATTCTCCGGAGACCCGGGAGCACAGTTGCTGCTTTACTGACTGACATTCTGTTACCCACATGTGCTTTGGTTTTATTTGTTCTTCCTATGAGCTCCCCAAATCGAGAGGAGGCTGGAAGAATTTTTATGAGATAGAAATGTACTGTTTTGTAGTCTCCTTGTGACTCCCTAATTTGTTTTCCCGAAGCCTAATCAAGTGAGATGTAAAGGACAGCCAACATAAATACCAGTTATTGAATGAGGCAACAAAAGTAAAATCTGTTGAAACAGCATGTTCCCCAGCTTGTCCATGGAAGAGTGAGAAGCAAGACGAGGCTGCTAAGGTTATGGAAAGTACATGGTCTTCAATGTGAGACAGCTCAGGTGGACATGGATTTGCTTCCTGGTGCTATTAATTATTAGCCATGTGACCTTGAGCAAAAACCTTATTAGCTTTGGGGACTTTAGTGTCGTTATGTGAAGATTGGGGATGATAAAATGCATCCCCAACAGGTGTTGAAAGCATTTCTTGAGTTACCCTGTTTGCAGTGGCTCAGTGCTCAGCAAAGAGCTGACAATAAACATCCTTTTCCCCTTGCACTGAAAAGCATCAAGGGAGGTGATGGGGCAGCTTTTGTCGTCATAGTGGCCGGCAGGTTTTGTGCATTGTTGTGGGTTAGGGGATGCTTACTTCGTGCTTTCTGTCCATTATCTCATTTAAATCCTTACATCAAGTCTATGTGGTAAACTTTATCATACCCAGTTTAGTTGCAGAACATGAGGCTCAGAGACGTTAAGTAATTAGTCCGAGATGGTGCTGCTCAAAAGTAGAAGAGCTGATATCCAAACAGAAGTCTCTCTGACAATGAAGCTTGTACCCATAACCTCTTCTACCACCTAAAGTCTTCACCCAGGGTCTGGCTGAGGTGTAGTTGATCTGTGGTCTGTTGAACTGAATCTTGGAACCCTACAGTAGATGCTGAGTAGTAAAACTTTGTGTTACCTTCACCTGGGGTCAGATTTCCAGCTTCAGAGAGACACTGTGTACCCATGGCCACTGTTCTCTGGGACCCAGAAAGTCAACTCAGTTGAGTGACCTACCCCTGTGAGTCTTTGTGACAGGCCAGGCGCACCCATGTGGCCCCCTGCATGGTGGTGAGCAGGTCAGATGACCACTGCACAGTTGGATAAAGCTAAGTCAAGAAAAGCCATGTGTGCAAATGCAGTTCTTTCCAAAATGATGGTCCATCTGCAAGGGTGTAACTGGCAGTGATATTCCTGGCATTCATCGCAAACACCCCAGGCTGCTTGGGTAATGAATTTCTGAGGGTTAGTCATTAACAGGTTTCCTGCTTTCCTCCCCCTTTGACAGGCCCAGCTGTGAGATACAGTGAGTTAAAGATGTCAGAGGCCAGCCCGCCCCCCCTGCTTGGGCAGCACACGACGCACATCCTGAGGGAGGTCCTCAGATACGATGACAGGGCCATCACAGAGCTGCTCAGCGCTGGAGTGGTGACCCAACATGAGGTTGAGTGACAAAGGAAATATGCTTTTTTGCAAAACCACAGTTTGAATGCATTTTGCTAGCAAAGGCAAAATAGCCTTTCTGGACCCTTCTCCCCAATTCTGGTGCCTGCCACTGAAAAGTTAGAGAAATTCCAGATTTCCTGCCTGGCGTCTCCAGAATGGCTCTGGTATCAGTGAATCTAGTGCTTTCTAAACGTACCCTACCTTTGATTCCTTACTATTTCCCCCCAGATAATAGATTAATTGTGGATTTGTGGGATTTTTTTTGGGGGGGGTGAAGATTTTTTTTTTCTGGAAAAATACATTCCTCATTCTAATTACGTTAATAGCCTAAACGTTTGCCCCTCCAGCCCACGCAGGTCTGAAAAAGAGCAGATCTCTTGACATTCTTTACTTGCACATAAAGTCCTCATTTAAACCTTTGTTAGGAAGTCAAAGCAATAAGCAGAATGACAGTCTCAGTGATTGATTTTAAACAGAATAACTTAATTTTGAGCTCATGAACCCTTTGTTAATCTGTAATTTAAACCATGGAATTTGTTAATGTCCATTATAAAACTGAGCTCCATTCTCCCCCATGGGGGTAAATAATGGCTTTATGTTGTATTTCTTTGATTATTTCATGAGACATGGCAGAAAATCAGTCTCCACCAATGAATTTTGGGATGTAGGGGGTGAAGAGTGGTTCCTTAATTGGTACCTTATTTTGAGCCAAGTACAAATGCAACACATTTTTAAATGAATGTCAGATGACGATCTCGGTATTAAATAACGTCTAAATAATGATAAATTGGAGAATGAAAGGAAAATATTTCTTTGTGATCTGAGTATCCACTGTAGAAGAACATACCATGCCTTAATATTAAGTATTTGCATTTAAGTATTTGTCAGTGAATTCGAAATATAGAAACATCTTCTGTCCAGAAGGTGGTAACTGATTTGCCTATATGTTCCAGGATGAATTGTCACTCAGACTGCCAATCACCCAAGCCCAGGTACAGACCAAGGAATCAGATGACCCCATGATCAGTATCCTCATATGAACACAATTCACGCTGTTAGGCACATATATCTTAAAGCCATGTCATTACATGCCAAGTGGTCACTGAAAATTAAATTACAGATGTTCATTTTTCAAACTGTGATTTAGAGCTAGTTTTCTTATGGGTTCTTTTTTATTGGAGAGATTCAAGCCATTTATGCATGCTGTAAGCCCCAATATGTTTGTAGAATCAAGGACTCCAAATAAATAGGAAGTTGGTCTTCTCATGAGGCCTCCTGGGACCTTTTAGAAGAATGCCTACTAATTCTTGAAACACTTATTGTCCTCTCTGCTTTCCTCTTTGTGGACAACTTATTCTGAAGAACTCCTGCTGTTATCCCACTAGTTAGAATTTCATCATGCAAGGGTAATTTGAAACCTTCTTCAGTACTTTTCCCCCAGTGGCTAATTTGTGGATATATATTTGGAGACATTCACTTCAGGCCAGACATCTAAATGAAATTCTTCCATGTATATACAATTAGTAATGAAAATGGTAAAAGGCTGGATGACAGAGAATTGGCAAAACACATACCTTGAAAGACGTTTCTCCACCATTTCTCCTAGTGATCCAAGTAGATGTCTTGAAATGCAAATTACTTGGTTACTGAACAATAACCCTTAAATATCCGGGTCGTCATATGTAGCAGGATGTTGATCCTTCAGAGAGGGTCACAAAATGCCTCTAAAACCTTGAAATCAATCACGGTTGATTGATTGTGCAGTCTTGGTCCACAGCAGAGTTGCCGTTGGAGACCGTCTCCAGTGTAATCATATATGTAGCTGTCCAGATTTCCACCTACACACCTCAGAACGATCCAGGAGAACTTTGAACCTGTTCATTACCCAACAGATAGCACTTACCCAACTGATTTAGTGAGAGAAGTAATTTAGAATATATTTCAAGTTCAGATAGATAATTAGTCCTGCAAGAAACACTGTGCTTGCTAAAATTTCTAGCAACATGTCCCAGATCAAGTTACACGTATAAATAATGTGCTGTTTTAATTATCAGGACCTATTATCTTATGCATTTCCAAAGCCAAACATACTATTAAGATACCATATGCTCGGGCTTCCCTGGTGGCGCAGTGGTTGAGAGTCCACCTGCCAATGCAGGGGACATGGGTTCGTGCCCTGATCTGGGAAGATCCCACATGCTGAGGAGCAGCTGGGCCCATGAGCCATGGCCCCTGAGCCTGCGTGTCCGGAGCCTGTGCTCCGCAAGGGGAGAGGCCACAACTGTGAGAGGCCCGCATACCACACACACACACACAAAAGATACCATATGCTCCAGTTCCCTTTGTGTCAAGGCCTACCTTCTGGCAGATTTGTGTCTGAGGTTGGCCTAGAAAGTGCTTTGAAACTTCGCGGGTTAATCATTATGTGTGTCCACGAGCAACTGGTCTCCTTCCCTTGATTTTTTTCATAAACTTTCTGCTGCCATGATTTTCTGGTTAATCAAGCATGATATTTTCCATCTTGCATTCTGATATGCTGAATGTTTCCCCAGAAGAAGAGAAATGAACATTGACCAGTTTTGTGTGACTCCCCCGGGTTACTTGGTGTTCTTTCGTGTTCGGTCCATCTACTAGGAGTTAGAAGCCCAATCATGATTTAAAAAAAAAAAAAACAGAAAAACAAAGGAGGTGTCACATAGGTTATTTCATACTAGCTCATTAGACTATTAGACTATGTGGGGTTAACCTCTTAGATAACCCCACAGTGGGGGGCTTTTGCATGAGCCTTGAAGACCCCTGCTTTCAGCCTTTTGCACAGAAATTCACACCTGCTTGCATCTCACCTGAATTTGATAGCTCACCACTGACTCTTTGGTCCCATGACGTTGGCATGTGGCCTGCTTTTATGGATGTGAGTCTCGCTTGTCACTGTGCCATGTGGCTCAATGCTGCCTTTATCCACAGGACCCGTTCTCCAGATCCTGGGCCAGCAGGTGCTGAGAAAGAACGTTAGGTTCAGATCGTCTGCCTCTGCTCTCACAGCTCATGTGGCAAAGGAGACGGGAGGGAAGGAAAGGACAGTCCTCACCCTCCATCCCCGGCCCTGGCCATTCCCCCAAGATTAATAGATTCTTCTTGCATTTGCTTCTGTCCATGGGGGAATGTCCGCTATACTGAGTCCTTAAATTTATGAGATTCTTCAGACACGAGATGCCTGCAGAAAATGGTTGTTCACCTTGATTGCAGTATCAATGCCACTTAGGAGGCCAGAAGGTCAAGCTCACTTCTTTTCCCTCTCTATTTGGTGGTGCAATCATTATTTGATAAGGAGCATGAAAAGGTTCTGGAAAAAAGGTACATAATTCCATTTCAAACAGCTGTTGGGAAAATAGAAAACACATCACAGGGGAAATGTAGAACTTTTCTCAGACATCAGGATAAAATTGTGTTACTTCTTACAATCCTAGTAGAGAAAGACCAGGGTTCAGTGTTTTATAAATCCCTACTCTCATATGATGCTTAAATGGTTTCTCTGTGTAGACATACCAGGCTATCTTCGGGGCACAAATGGACCTGAACTTTTAAACTAGGCTGGCTCTATGCAGGACAGGTTTATGTGGTGAGATTCGTGGAGTATAAGCACCTCCAACAGACACGTTTCCCCCAAAGCCGATTCAAAACCGTGTCTTTTAGTATCACTGTAGGAAGTTAACGTATTATTGACAAATAAATGCAAATACTTTGAAACCATATATTTTTTCTACACACTAGGGGGAGAGAATGTGAGTCTTAAAGGGAGGAGAGTTGGAATAAGTGAATTTGATGAGGAGGAAGGGAGGAGAGAGCACGCCCAGGTCAGGCAGACCCAAGGGTGTGTTGGCCCTGGGGACCCTGGGGAGCCCATCCCAGTGTGAGCCCAGCCTGACCTGATGTGTGAATGCCAAGAAGGGAGGATGGGCACTGGGAGAAACTCAAATGCTACCCAGGAAACGGAACTCACCCACCTCAGATTTTTTTTTCTGGAGAAATAGTTCTTTTTTCCCATTCTTTAAGATCTTAACATTAAAGGGACTACCCAGCCTCCTGACCCTTTGCAACATTTTTTTAAATTTTTATTTTATATTGCAGCATAGCTGATTAACCGTGTTGTGTTAGTTTCAGGTGTACAGCCAAGTGATTCACTTATACATATATCCATTCTTTTTCAGATTCTTTTCTCATATAGGTTATCACAGAATGTTGAGTAGAGTTCCCTGTGCTGTACAGTAGGTCCCTGTTGGTTGTCTGTTTTATATAGAGCAGTGTGTATATTATGTCAATCCCAATCTATACCCCCCCCCACCCTTCCCTCCTGGCCTCCTGGTAACCATAAGTTCATTCTTTAAGTCTGTGAGTCTGTTTCTGTTTTGTAAATAAGGTCATTTGTATCTTTTTTTTTTTTAATAAGAGGCGCACCAAAGAGGCCCATGTCCTAATTCCCAGAACCTGTGGATAGTGTCACCTTCCATGGCAAGAGGGAATTAAGGTTGCTAATCAGCGGACCTTAAAATAAGGAGATTATCCTGGATTTTCCTGGTGGGCCTGATACAATCACAGGGGCCTTTAAGTGTGGAAGAGTCAGTGTCAGAGTTACATGATGGGAGAAGGACTTTTCCGATTGTTACGGGATTTGAAAATGGAAATGAATGAAGGAACGTAGGCATCTTCTAGAAGATGAAAAATGCAAAAAAAGAAAGGATTCTCCCTTAGAGCCTCTAGAAGGAAAGCAGTCCTGCTTGATTTTAGTCCAGTGAGACCTATTTTGGACTCATTTTGGACTTCTGATCTCCAGAACTGTAAGATAATAAATTTGTGCTGTTTTAAGGCACGGCGTTTGTGATATTTTGTTACAGCACCAATAGGAAACTAAGATGGAGGCTGCTCTTCCTTGGTTTGAAAGTCTAAAATGACAGGAGAACCACTGCCATGCAGAGTGACTAATTGACACCTCCCTGTAAGTCCATTTTTTTCTACTTTCTCTTTTTTTATTTCCACTTCCTTTTTGACTTTTCACTTTTTCCCCATCCTTCCTCTATAGTAATGTTTTCTTTCTCCCTCTCCTTTATCTTCCTCTCCCTCCTCCTCCGCTTCTTTCTCTCTTTTTTTCTTTTTGTCCATGTTACATAAGCATGGACACCAAAAGCCACCACTGACCTCGAGAAAAATAGGACTTGCTCAGTGATCTGGAAGATAACTAGTGGTAATTCTGGCCATGACTTCAGCTCCACAAGCGATTTTGGCTTAATCCATGGGCGGGGTGAGCCCTGAATAACTGGCTGCCTCTCCTTCTCCCTCAAAACTCAGGGAACGAAGTGAAGTAGTGTTCCAGATGTCACCCCAGTCTGGGGCAGAGCCCTTGGGCTTGCTACCTGTCACATGCCCCCAGTGCTAAGAAAAACATAGATGAATAAAATGTAATACAGAGCAGAGACTAGACTCTGTGACAGCCTGGGTCTTGCTGTTGTGACTGAGTTTTCGTCAGAGAAAGGGGAAGGAGGGCATGAAGGTTCATGGTTCTGCTCCAGCACTCAGCCTTGGCCTTTGTTTCTGGCTTTTTCTTTTCTTTTGTTTTTTTGGCCTTGCCACATGTGGGATCTTAGTTCCCCAACCAGGGATTGAACCTGTGCCCCCTACAGTGGAAATGCATGGAGTCTTAACCACTGGACCACCAGGGAAGTCCCTTTGTTTCTTGCTTTTTCTTGGAGAAGGCAGCTACTCGGCCTTCAAGGGGGATTAGTAGTTTGCCCCTAATCACTGCTGTCAAACGGCCTCCAGAAAGGCGGTACCTTCTCCACCTTGGTTTTGCCATCTGTGAAATAGGGAGCCTGGGTCCTCACAGTTCCCTTTGCTTTATTCTTTCAACAGGATGAAAAACACTCAGATGCACCCCTCCTTTCTTCCCCCACCCCTTTCTTTTTATTTGCAAATGAACCACATGACAGTCTGTTCAACTCGTATTGGTTTCTTTGGCTCTTGACCACAGAGATTGGAGGAGCAAAGCTTTCTTGCTACTCGTCTGCAGAATGAGCACAACTTGCTCTCACCCAGAACTTGTGCACAAACGCTGCCCATGAAGCAAGACATAGCTTCAGAACTCACAACTGAGAGGAAAGAAATTAATGTAAAACGGCCACAGGAAAATATCTTTCTGTCCGCCCCTTTACCTCTTTCTGAACCTAGAGAAAAATTCGGATTGCCGTAGCATCTCTTGGTATGGGACATGGCAACATGTGTGACACACATTCACCCCAGTAGACTTGGATTTATGTTTATAGGTTTTACAAAGGACTTCCTGGCTGTTCTTGATCAAAGCTTTGAAATATACTACTAATGGATATTATTGTGTTCTTTCTTCTCAGAGGGTCAAGAAAATTGTAGCGTCTATTTTGGGGGGACTGCTAAAGATTCACTATTTGGGGGGGTAGAAAATGAACTATATTTCCAGGATTGTCATTATAGATAGCCAAACGCTTGCAATGGCATTGACACAGGTGAGGGGGCAAAACAGAAATGCAGTGACCCACAGGTCACCTCTGGAAACAGTGCCCAGTGACCCAGGACCCTGAATCTTCTCAGCTTGATTTGCTGAGCTGTGCAAATGGGAAAGTGTTCCATTCTTAAAAAATATGACAGAGTTGGAAATATCCAGTCACTAGGGTTTCCATCTCTGGGCCCCTGTTTCCCATCTTCTGCATCAAACATTTGTCTGGTTCTCCAAATTTACTTTCTGGGAAAACCTAAGTGAAAGGATGCGGGCCCAGCACGCGAGCAGAGGTGGTGCTCAGGCCTCGCTAAGTGATTCAGTTAGCTGAAGTCACCGACAAAACCCTGCAGAGATGACAGTGATCAAAACTCATCAGTTTGTGCAGCTACACTCATACGACCCAGGTGACGTGGTGAAATGAGTAGCTTGGTGGGCCTCTGTGTGGGTACATTTCTGGGGGAAGGTTTTTTAACTTGGGAGAATGAACAGTCAGAGCTAGAATAGGCCCAGCTGGGGGAGGAAGAGGATTCTGCTGGTAGAGTTAGTACCTTTCATTTCCTGTGCAAAGTTGAAGTAGACTTACTCTGCATCCGCGTGAAATAAGAGCTCTTATTATATTCTGTTTTTTCCTCTCTCTCTCTCTCTTAGGATACATGATAGATGTAGTTCAGCAATGCTGGAAGATCTGCTTATGAGTTCTGTGACTGGGGTTAAATTTGATGCTTAATAATAATAAATAATTATAATGACACCAACAACAGTATCTGTTAAGGTCTTATATGTAAAGCAGTATCCTAATAGATTTATGTGTACTAATGCACTTATTCAATGAGCCTGGGAAGCCCTGAAGGCTACTGCCTGAAGATGGAGGTCGGGGCTTCCCTGATGGTCCAGTGGTTAAGACTCCACGCTTCCACTGCAGGGGGCACGGGTTCGATCCCTGGTCGGGGAACTAAGATCCCACATGCTGCATGGCATAGCCACGAAAAAAGAAGAAAAAGATGGAGGTCATCATGTTAAAGTGGACACACTCACAGGCCCTCTGCTCCATCACCTTCCGTGTGACTAAGTGGTACCCTGCCATCATTACCACGGACACTACCCTCACATTGTGTCCCTAAAGCTCATGCACCCCAGGACTTCGGGTTCTTCAAAGGGGTAAAGGGCAAGACATATCAGGAGCAGAAAGACCCTAATCCATTCATTTCAACCTTTGCAAATGCTCTAGAAATAACAGGGTTCCCAAAAGGATCAGCTTAACTCAAACACTGTCAGCAAAACCCTCAGGAAGGTCTCCTCAGGCTGCCGTCTCAGGGAGATATCACAGTTTTTCAACGGTTAAACATCCTAAGAACATATACGTCTACCAAAGAGGACCTGAAAATGTTCCCCCCACTCCAGAAGATTTTTCTGTGTATGAATTTACAGAGATAGCATGCCATTTGTGAATCTTTCTAAAGGTTCAGTGGAGCCATAAGGTTGCTGAAGAAGTAGGTCAAAAGCAGATCTCCCAAAGGCCGTTGCTGGGGAAAATGATAGAGCCTAGAACACTTGGACTTAACCACGTAGGGGGCACCATTTAGTGCCCTAGAGAACAACCAGCACACTGCTGAAACCTAGACCTGGAGAGAGAGAGACATCAGTGTAAACAAAGGATAGCTTATTAGAGGTACTGAACGTCAGGAAACGAGTGACACCCATTTCCAATGAAATTTCAGATTCTCCTTGGACAGATGAAAGAAGTACGACAGATATCTAGGATGATGTATATGACTCCAGCGTGAATTACAATTTTTATTAGTAGGAAAATACTCATTTGTGTAAAATTCTACTCTATAAGCAAATTCAGTGAAAAATGTAATTCCCCCCAAATGAAAGATACAGCAGTGAACCATACAGATAACTTCTCTCGATTTGTTTGGAGCAATTTCACAGCGTTGGAGTGGAGGGGAGAGGGGAGTACATCTTGGTGTTTGTCTTAACCCAAGAACGAAGCGTTTTCTGATCTCCACAATTGGAAGTGATTTCTGCATCTTGTTTGCCATCTCAGGCCTCTGTATTTATCTGACCATAACAGTTATCACACACTGAGTTATAATTACTAGTCACCAATTGCTCTTTCCTATTAACTGTAATATTGTGGGTATCTTAGTCACCACTGCATCTCCAGTGATTACCATGATGCTTACTCTATAGGAGACACACAGTAAATATCTGTCCACTAGACATTCTCTCACTCACCAGATTACATGTTCTATGAGAGAAGAACTGGTTATGTTCATTCTTTTTTTAACTCATAGTGCCTGTAATAAACACTTTTCAAAGATGGTCACCATCAATTCCTCCTTCCTGATAGGCACATGCCTCTCTTCCTATCAAAAGATGCACTTTATTTTCCTTCCCCTGGAACCTGGGCTGGTCTGGTGACTTGCTTTTTTTTTTGAACTTTTTATTTAAAATAATTTTATATTTACAAAAACTATTAAAATAATACTTAGAATTCCCATATACTGCTCACCTAGTTTCCACTAATATTAACATTTTATGTAACCAATGTACAAAATTAGCTAAGCCAGCAAATTAACGTTGATACAATACTATTAATTAATGTACAAACATTATGCAAATGTTACCAGTTGTCTCACTTTGGGAGGCAGAATTCTATAGTCCCCAAGATTCCCAGCCCCTGATGTACACATACTTTCTCCTAGTTATTCAGTCAAACACTAATCTAAGTACTGCTGTGGAAGGATTTTGCAGCTATAATTAAGGTCCAAAATCAGTTGACCATAAGATAGGTAGATTGTCTGGGTGGGTCTGACCTAATCACATGAGTCCTTTAAGTCTGGGTCTAGAAGTCAAAGATATTAGGCCAGAGATTTTTAAGCACAAAGGGGGTTTGACATGAGAGAACTTTTCAAAAGTGACTCATTTTGACCAACAGAATGGGGTAGACGTGATACAGTGCCAATTCTAGGCTGAGCCTTGAAGAGGTTTAGCATCATCCTCTTTTGCTCTTGGAAATCGACCACCATGAAAGGCCTCTGGCCACTATCCTTTGAGGAATCCTGTGATACCCATGCCCACTCTCTTCAGAGAGCAGCCACTTGGAGGAGCCCAAAGATACCAGATATGTGAGTGAATCTCTCCCAGACTTCCACCCCACCTCTGCAATCACATGAATACAACTGAGTAATCGACAGCAGCCACTGCCCCGTGGAGCAGAAGAATGGCCCAGCTGAGCCTTACCCACATTTCTGACCCGCATATACTAAGGTGGTTTTATTCCACTGTTGTGACGTGGTTTGTTATAAGCAAAGTTCTAACTCAGAGAAGGATCTCAATATTAAATGTTGTTTGATGAAGAGATTTTTTTTTTTTAGCATCACAATCTTTTTATTATGATTTCCACTGTGCCCAGCCTCTGGGAACATCAGCTCCTTCTGGAGTGAAAGCTGAGCCATGGGGAGGAGCATGCAGCTATAGTGATGGGAAGACAGGGCTTGAGGATGTTCCCCTCAGCTTACTGTCAAGTTACCATCCACAGAATAGCACATAGGAAGGGCATGAGGGACCAGAGGCCATTGGATCCTCCATTATTACTTGAGTGCTTTCAGAGTCCTTCTCACAAGTCTGTGTTTGGCCAGGAGACAGATCAGAGACCATCTCTTATAGGAGGCTAAGCTTGATGCCCTTTATTTTACCATGGATCTGGAAAGGCCTTGCTACTTATACCTTGATGTTCTTACAGCACTGTGATTAATTGAAATAACGAATAATAAGTGCTATGGTTTTTAAATTATTTTTTCCTATTGAAAGAGGGCAACCAAAAACCTGCTTTGGTTGCAAATTCTTCTAAAATGAATTGACCCACTATTGTCCTGTAAGGAACGGAATGTGTTCCTTTAGATGATGTGGTGCCCCAGGTCATTGTTCTGACCAGATGCACATTCCTTCCCATCCTCAGGTGAAACTGAGGATACTTATGATCAGAAATTGTCATGTTCTCAATCTGGGAAGAGCTTAAACTCCAGAAAGATTTAAGTTACTGAGGGGTTTCCACAGTAGGCAGCCTCTAAGCTGGCACCCCAGTGAGCCTCACCCCTGCTTCACACTTTTGCGCTGTTCTTTCCCATGTTGTACCAAGGGTGGTCTGTGGACACAACAGCATAGAGCAGAGGGGATGGTGCGTCACTTCCCAGATGAGGGTATAAAAAAACTAAAGCATCTATTCTGCCTCTCTCTGTCTCTGTCTCTCTCTGTCGCTCACTTTGGGGGAAAGCCAGTTGCCATGGAGTGAGGCATCCCTTTGTAGAGTCCCACGTGACAAAGAACTAAAGCTTCTGTCCAACAACCAATGAGGAAGTGAATCCAAGAACCACACGAGTGAGTTTGGAAGCAGATCCTCCGGCCTTAGTACAGCCTGACAATGACTGCAACCCTAGCCAACAGCTTACCGACATCTCAGAACCGTGCAGCTTACCCAGATTCCCAGCCCTCAGAAACTGTGTGAAATAATACATATTTGTTGTTTCAGCTTTATTTTTAATAGGTTAGGTTAGCTTTCATTTGGGGCAATTTGTGATACAGCGATAGATCACAAATACAGTTCCCCATTAGATTATGGCCAAAAGTCATTTTTTAATATGTGACTTTCAATTTTGACCTTTCGACGTGATGATTTTCATCAGTTATCTCCACTGTTAAGTGTGATACACCTGTATAGCCCTGTGAGGAGGCATTATGAAGAAAAAGGGACTGAGTTGCCTGCTGTGTGTTGGTCTCTTTGTGGGAGTCCAGGGTGGAAATGATAGCAGTGATGTCAGAGTTGGCGGGTGGGAGCCTTTGGAACACAAATACTGACAAGAACCTTCTGAAAGGACCCCTCAGAGTCACCTCCTCATACATGGTGTGTTCTAGACCCTCTGGTTCTCAAGAAGGATGGGATCAGCTTTTCCACCATGGGACATTTAACAAGGTCTGGAGACATTTTTGGTTCTCATAACGGGGGCAGCACAAGGATAGTGCGCTCCTGGTGAGGGAGTGAGCAGAGGCTAGGGATGGTGATAAACACAAGCAATGCACAGCCCCCAACAAAGAATTGTTCACCTGAAATACTAATAGTAACGCTGTTGCAAAACACTGTTCTGAAGGAAGCTGATGCTTGAGAGAAGAGCAGGTGTCTGACTCATCAGCCCTTTGTCCTTTTTTTTCTTTTACATTATGTAAGTCTAAGAGAGGAGGGAATTGGGCTCACTGAGCTATAATATGATCTCCAGATAAAGCCTACCTGTGTTTTCTTTCTTTTTTTTTTTTGATGGAAATGTGAAATCCTTGTTTTGACTTCTTACAGTAAGTGCGCTTCTATAGTAGAGGGAGCAAGACATTCTCGTTAACGGAGGGAACACAGGTGTTCTTCACAATGGCAGTTGCATTAAGGACACAGGTCAAATTGTAGGAGAAAAGTATTAGTCCATAATAGAATACAGAGAACTGTAAGATGCTCAGGTGAGAGTGGCCAGGCCGTGTTCCCCTCCGGGGCCGTAGGTGACTCTACAGAGTAAGGGGCTTTGATGAGATGATCTCTGAGATCCTTCTGAGATTGCAAGTTCTTGCATTCCGTGGTTCTTTCATTTAGGGTCATACTGTGGATGAATGGAGAATGCCATACATACAGACAAAACTGATGGACAGGTTTGAATAATACTGTTTAAAGAAGAAAGACACTTTAAATGAGGAATTAAGAGGACCCCTTTCGGGTGTCTGGTGATTCAGAACTGTAGAGTAGTAGAAAGTTTGCAAAGTTAACAAATAAGTAGGATATAATCCACACATTCCTTGGCACATCTTCCTCTCTTTGCTGTATGGACCCAGTAGACAGCTACTCTAGGAAGAATCGAGGTGAGATTGAGGTTGAAATGTTCTGCATGGGAAAGATCTCAGGTCAGACCTAGTGGACTGGATCTCAGTCTCAGCCTCAGTGGAACCCAGCTGACCCCTTGAGCAGCACATGCCCCGTGATATCCCCTGACACCCCTGAAAACCTAGATAGGAATGTCACAGGGTCTTTGCTACAACGTGGAGTTTTCGAGGGGGACCCAAGGACATGAAAAGCAGAATAAGTATGTGTGCAAAACAGTAATCAGCGTTTGCACTTCTGCCCAATTGTTCTGACAAGGTTAAAATGAGCAGCAAACAACTCAGGAACGAGTTTCCCATTGGAAAAAGTTACGTCACCCGAGGAAATAATATTTCAAAGAATTAAATAAAGCAGCACATTTAAAGGTCATAAGATAGAATGTAAGCCTCGATGATGACTTTTTCTTGGCCCTCATTGTCACCTCTATGGCCCTAAGCAAGTTACACCTAGAAGATATGCAAAGGGAAGGGCCTGTGGACCCCAGACTTCCGGACCCATCTGTTGATTTTACTCAACCATCAGAGCACGGTCAGGCTCTCAGATCCACCCGTTCCTTCCCACGGCCACCACCTCCACTTTAACCCACACCCTTCTTGCTTGCCCTTCTGCCATTCCTGTCCTTTCTTCCAAACGCAGTTTGCAAAGTCACCTGCCTAGTAAGGCTTTTTAAAATTCATTCTAGTCCATTCTGATCGTAACTGATTACCTGGCTCCATAGTCAGTGCCTGACTTTATGTTGCCATCGACAACACTGTTGAAGATCTTGTGTTTGTTAAGCTTTGGGCAGATAGGATTGGGACAAGGCACTAAACATCCAGGAACTGGAAACCCAGATGGGAAGGCAAGACCCTTATATAAGACTGATGCACAATGACTCACAGTGCTACCTAAGAAATGCCAGTGCTATTGGAGTTTAGAGGAGGGAATGATCTCTGTAATCCAGTGTGTTTAGGAAAGTAATGAGGTAGGAAACAGATTTTCCTCTTTAAAGAAAGAAGAATGAGACTTAAATAAGTAAAGGCAGGAAGAGTATTATATGCACAGGTGAGCAAGCCTTGGAGGCAGGGCAGCCATGACATATTTGGAAATAGAGATCTTGAGTAAATGAATTTAGTGAAAGAGGGCTGCTCTATTGGCAATAGACTGGAAGACTGGAGAGGAGCAGATATTAGAGGGCAGCTGGAGGACTGGAGAGCCCGGAGGGTAATTTTTTGGTGGGCGCTGGGATGCCACGTAGTTGTTCCAACAAGGAAGTGACTTGCCCACCGCTGTACTTTGGAAAGATGGCCCTGTGGATATGATAGAGCACACGGATTATAAAAGGACTGGTTCCAGAGGGAGTGACTGCCATGATCTGACTGTGAGTCAGTAAGGGCCTGGACCAGAGGTGGACGTCTTATATGTTGCTTTATACATAGTGTTCCATACATCTATGTCGTATCAGCTTAATCAGATTTTGAATTCCTTATAAACCAGAAATACATTTCCCTAGTTTTATAGCATGTCCCTTCTTGTCTATCCAGTGCTCAGAATTAATTGTCTGTTGGTGAGTAAATGTTATTGTTATTTTATTTATTTATTTTTTTTTGCGGTACGTGGGCCTCTCACTGTTGTGGCCTCTCCCGTTGCGGAGCGCAGGCTCCGGACATGCAGGCTCAGCGGCCATGGCTCACGGGCCCAGCCGCTCCGCGGCATGTGGGATCTTCTCAGACCTGGGCACGAACCCACGTCCCCTGCATCGGCAGGTGGACTCTCAACCACTGCGCCACCAGGGAAGCCCAGTTTGTTATTATTACTCAATACATTTTTATCAGACTTAGCTGCTCCGCATAGGTTGTAAACCCACAGCATCGGGATGGGCAATCACGTATTTGTGATTTCCAATATATTCTCTATGTAATATATTCTCTAGGGCCAAGGGTACAGAGCCAATTAGATCAGATCAATCATATTCGAGCTGTGAATCCGGAGGGTTTGTTGGAAGATAGAGCCTTGAGAAACCACTGCCACACTTTCAGAGTTCTAGAAACTTACCACCTCATCAGGCTTCAGGATTCATCCTTCTCTGGAAGAAGATGTATTTATATAAAGTCAAGGTTGTGATTACAGTTAGCGCATGGGAGACATTGACGCAAAGTCTGAAAAACTCTGAGGCCATCTGTCTGCCTGCTCCGTGGAAAGTACCAGTCCCTAGTACAGATTGAGGCCGAGCCCATATGCCAATCTGCACAACAGCGCTGCAGTTAATTATGGGATTCACCCTGGTTAGTTTAGTCATGGCCAGTTAAAATGGCTCTAGCAATTTCCTTGGACCCTGAATTCTAGGTTGCCTTGTTCTGCTATTTAACACTGGACTGTCCATGTGCTTTCTTTTCCGAGATAGGTTGAACATTTCTTAAGGACAGAGTTTGTGTCTTGCACTTCTTTTGGATTCTGCTAAGCACCTGGCACAAAATAGGAAGCTGAATTAGTGCTCAGTGAATATTGTTGAACTGGTCTGCTGAGAAAGCTCACACTCTCAGAAATATGGGAGACCAGCTATTCTGTCAAACTCATTCTTCAGTGGTGAAGATGCACTCCTGGTTTTAGGCTGAAAGTCTTGAAGA
The DNA here is from genome assembly GCF_964165515.1 of Mesoplodon bidens. NCBI lineage: Eukaryota > Metazoa > Chordata > Mammalia > Artiodactyla > Ziphiidae > Mesoplodon > Mesoplodon bidens. Next base: position 17,595,452 of record NC_138166.1, read on the forward strand.
GGTAGTCCTGTGTGTTCTAAAGGTTAAAAAGTGGCAGAGAAAGAATGCAAGTGGACATGCCCAGCTGTTCAGTTCTACCCTTGGCATTGATGATGCCATATCTTGCACCCTTGGCCAATTCCTGTAACTGATTGTTTTACCTTCCCCTCCCTGGCATAGGTGGCGTCTCAGAATCTTTCTTAAGCATCACTTTAGACCACTACTGGAAGTAAACCTGAAGTGACACACACACACACACAAATCCATTTTCTATTTCAAGACCTTTGAAGCAATAGCCAGTTGCATCTTTGGAAAAACTGTCTGTAAAACCATAGGGGCAACATAACATGGACAATAATGCTAATAAGAAGCAACCTTTACAGGTATTTAAATGATCTTTCCCTACATCCTTTTCTTCTCCAAAGATGACTTTATTCTGGTCATGGTGATCCTGTTCTACTTCCACTGATTATTTTAGGATGGGCTTGTGATCCAATTCTAGCCAATGGGATGAGAGAATTCTACTGGAAGCTTCTGCAAGGTTTACCTTGCCCTTTTTTATTGAATATGAATAAGAAATAATGTAGTCCTACTTGCCATAGGAAGCCAAAATGTGACCAGGAGAGGAAGCAGCTTTGGGATGAACCAATGCCAAGAATAGCATACGGCAGAGGGAAAGAACCTAGGTTTTTGACAATCCATCAAGTTGTCAATCATTTTGTGCTGGAAGCCTGCTCTTCTGGATTCCAGCCTGTATGAAACACACATTTAGTTATTGTTTTAGCCAGTTTGAGTTACTATTTCCGTTGTTTGCAGCCACAATACCTCTGGGCAGGGGAATATTTTAACTTACGAAGATTATCTCAATTAATCCTCATAGTAACTGTTCAAGGTTGATACGACCTTCATCCACATTTCTCAGGGGAGGAAACTGAGAATTAGATTGCTGAAGCAAATTTCCAAAAGTCATGGAGCACTTATGCATTGGAGCTGTCATTTGTACTCAGGAACCCCACTCTCTTAAACATTATGCTAGAGTCAAGCTGTCTGTCAATTTATTCCACAGGAAAAAAAACAAGAAAAATGTACAGGCTGGGCATGTTTGAATTTCTAGGAAGTCTTTTTTAACACATTAAAGGGAAGGGGATTATGTGTCTGTACCAAGCTGAAGACATAACTAAGCGCCCGATGCCACCTGTGACTTAGAAGTCTACATACAGAAAGTGTTTTATTTGGCTTCTTTCCTCCCAGCAGGCTGGAGCTCTATTTGAGAAGGAAAGAAAGCTTCACCACCGTAAATCAGACATTCCTCTGTGAACTCCATATAGGTTGTCTCAGGCCCGTGGAAGGTGGACTTAGTTTGCTGGGGTAGTAAAGCCCTTTGGGTTGGGTTAGTGAGTCATTGCGCGGAATGAATTTGTGAGCGTGCGTCCCTCCCAGGGCTGCCACTCTTGACAAATGCTGCTCAGCACCAGGGTCCCCACTGTGAACAGACACTGTCTGTGCTGCTTCTGGAGGGGCCTGTGTTTCCTGGAGCCATTGCGGGGGAGCCATTCCAGGATTCCACGTTGTCAGCCTTCTAACTTCCCCTGGGTCAGCCATTCCTTTTCTGACAGTACCCTCCCCCAGAATTCATAAAAAACATTCTCTTCTTCAATATATACAGGGATTCCCAACCTCTTTTTAAATTAGAGCCTGGATGAAGTTCAAAAACGTTTAAAGTTGAGGGCTACTTGTGATTTCTTTTTTAAGGGATAACTTCCTTTTGTATATTGATCATTTTAACCAGCTTGAAGCCTCCTTTGGCTAAAGGATGGTCTCAGTTGAACAAAGTTTCTCTTGAGTTGCGGCTTGTCTTCAAAACTTGAAATGATCTTCAGATAAAATGTAATAAACAATTTAGCAAGAGCTTCTAGAAAATATCTTCCGTGTCGTATCCACATGTGTGTCTGGGTTTGTGTGTGTTGACTGGAAATCACATGCGATTTCAAGGTCTATCACTGGATGTTTTCTTCCCAGACATTACCAAGTGGGTTCACACACTTTGATAAGCATTTTTAGACAAAGCCTGTGTGAAAGTAATTTTGACATGTTTTGTGGATTTTCAGTAATGTACGGCAGGCATGAATGTGTACTCCGTGAGTCGGGGGGTGGTGGCGGAGGGTGTGAGTAGAGTTTTTCTCAATATGTAACTTTTTTCATTTTACACAAATTTCAAACATAACTCTCCTCCAAAAACAGCCAACTTTCAAAACTAAGATCACAGAAATTTCTCTAGGGACTTGACTTCAATGTGAGAGAATTTTAGATTTTTTTTTGGAACCTTAACCTTTCTATACCAAGTGCTCACCATTAATATAGAGGCTAGACTTTGAGATTTTCGCATCTAGAAAGAAAAGCCTGGCTGAGTTATTAGATACTCGAGGATTTACTTCTTATGATACTGACTCTTGTTTGGCTTAACATTTCTACAGTATGCTCATCACGTTAAATTGTTTCTGCACATGTGTGTGCCATATTTTCTGAAAATGCATGGTGACACACCAGACATGATGAAAACACCAAATATCTAAACAAAGCTCTGGTGTCCATTGTTCTCACAGATAAATGGCTATTCCACCCTCCTCTTATTCACTTAGTTTTATCCCTCTTCTGTGTGTCCCAGTACTTCCTTCACCTTCCCAGTGATGGAGAGTATCCTATTTCTCTTTCTTTTCTGGTAGGGCCTACATTATCTTCTTTTATCTTTTCTTATCTGAGGGTTAAAGTTGCATTTTAATTTCTAACAGTACTTGCTTTGTCTCTGACTTTTCCTTTTTCATTGAAACCTATTCTTGTTTTCTGGATGCCATCTTGTTTCAAATCTCCGAAGACTGTTCATCAAAAGTTTTTCCTTTTTTAGAAACAAATTGTCCTCTGTTTCCGAATTATTTCTGTTTTCTCTTGCGTCATTTTGCCTCCGTGTTTATCTCTGTCATGCTGCACATTCTCTCCAGTTGGACAGTGAGATCCTTAGTAGTCTGCTCACATTTATGAATGAAGCAGTGGTGACCTGGTTGGTCTTCCTCTGGGCAGGGATGACTGTCTAACTGTTAGGCTCTACTTTAGGGTGAATATGTGGAGAGCTGACCATGACCTGAAAATGCCAGATTTTGGAGTGCTTTGCTCTTGGGCATCAGTGCCTACATTAGCAGGTTTTGTTTTGGTTTGGAAGCCTGTTTTTCACCTGGCAGACAAACACTTTATCAGGCATTATTCATTCTGTTTGTAGGTGTGTGGGTGGGTGGATGTTATAAACTGTTGCTTTTGTAGACTCTCTCACACCCATTGTTGTCACACCCATTTTTTTTTTAAGTCACACTCATTTTAAGGATACTCTTCTCTGCCAATCCCCAACACACACACACACACACACACACACACACACATGAATGATGCTTTCTCAACTTTACTTTCTAAATAACCACTCTTCCAAACACTACATCGTCCAGAAATTTTGGAATTTTTTGTCTACAGGGGACTCCCATCATGTCTTGTCTGCCATTGTTTGTTAATGCCCTTTAACTTATTTGATATGATCTAAAACTTATTTGTAAGGAATATTTTAAAATATACATAAAATTAGAGATAATGGTATAATTAACCTCTATGTGCTCATTACCCAGCTTCAACTATTATCAGTATTTTGTGAACATTTTATCTATTCCCTTACTATTGTTTCTTGGAATATTCAAAAGAAAACCCAGACACCATACCATTTGACCCATAAATACCCCAGTATACATCTCTACCTGAGAAATACATGCATATATGAGCATTCTCACACCTAAAAATATTAACAATAACTCCTTAATACTACATAGTACACAAACATTATCCAAAGTGCTTCAGTTATCCCCAGATAATTTTATAGATTGAGTTATTTTAATTGAGGTCCAATCATGGTCCACAACATGTCTTCAATGACTACATTTATTAAGTTTCTTTTATTCTGTAACAGTTCCTCTTTGTGTGTGTGAGTGTGTGTGTGTGTGTGTGTGTGTGGTATTAAATTTATCAGCTTCACATGGTAACAAATAACCCCCAAATCTCAATGTCTATAACAAAAAAAGGTTACAGGTTTTTCTTTCTGGCTCACACTGTACATTGTATTCAGAGTTTTGACAGTGACTCAGCCTCTCTCCATGGGTCTTCTTATTCTGGGACCCAGGCTGTTTGTGTAAGGATGTTCTTGTGGCAGAAGTGAAAGGGCAACATAGCTGATCATGCAGTGATGGACAAAGCTTTAATTAGACATGACATAGTCTCTTTTCCTCATTTGCCATTGGCCAAGGCAAGTCATGAGGCCCCGTCAAGATTGGTGGGGCAGGAAGGTATACAGTTCCACCAGGAGGGTGGCCAGCCAAAAGGCAGTAGGCATGAACGTATGATCTTCTGACAAATGTATAATCCTTCCTCTTACAGGAAGGGGGAATGAATATTTGGGAAATAATAAAGTCCACTGCACATGCCTTTGATCAAGTAGAGAAACTAAGCCAGACTGTCCTACAGTCTGAGTTTAGCTGATTGCTTCCTCATGGTATTGCTTGATTTATTTTTTATGTCCTGGAAACCGATATTTAGGATTAATTAGATTAGGGTTCAATATTTTTTAGGCAAGAGTACTTCATAGATACTTTTTGTACATACTTCCTGTCACGCCACCTTCTGAAGTCACAATATAGTTGATTAACCCACTTTTTCTAAGGCTAAATTTGACCCCTGGGCTCAGTTGAATTAATCCTTCCATTGAAAAGTTCCCCATCAACCTCCCATCTTAGGTTTTCAGCATCTATTTATGATTATTGCCTAGATCCATTGTTTCATTGGTGACTGTAAAATGATTTTTTCCCTAATTAAATCCATCTTTATTTATTAGATAGGAATAATAAAAAGTTATGATCAAACTGCCATATTGAATTATAGCTACTGTATTTATTTTATATTTTTAGGTGTAAGAAAAATTTCATTTGAAAAAATTTTACTAAAAACAGTTTAGAAATCATTGAGCCAGAGGATCTCTTGGGTACCTTCCAGCGCTAACGGTTTATGATTCTGTGACCTGTGCCGAACCAGTGTTTCATGACAGGACAAAGAAGTCCAGCTGATAGAGGTTCTGTTATGATGGCACAAAGGTAGCCAGTTAGATTCTCCCTCTGTTCTGGAGGAGACTGGATTATGATGAAGCCATGGACAGTCCCCCTGGCCATGAACCTCTTGTTGACCCAAGGGAGAATGACCTTCAAGCCTTCAGTTCTTAGAAGCCATGTAGAATGATTTTTATGCCAAGTTGTACAAGTATGTAAGATATAAAACTGGGATTGAAAAGCATAATGAACATAACCTCTACCCTTTTCTTCCTCCCATCGTCCACTATGGGACCTTTAGTTTCCTCTAAAGTACCCTGAAACTATTCCCATGTTTTATGGGATAACATGCTCTCCCATGTTCTCAGAAACATGGAGGTATCCGTCATTCACTCATGACCCGTCACCCAAAGCCTTGGCTGCTTTGAAACCATCACCTGCCACTCCTGAAGAACACAGCTCTGCTATATTCTCTGAACTCCCTGATGTGCTGCCCCGATCTCCTTCTAAGTAGGAAGAATTCCTTTCCTCCATACTTATGTTCCATTTTATTACACAAATAGAAAAGCTACTCTGTTGGGCACTCAGTGATTTTCAGGGATTTGAGGGAAACAGCCCTCTCCAGTTGCACCCACTGCTTCCTCTCTTGTGACTCAGGCACCTGTTTATGGGGTTTAGGAGACTGGATCCTCTGAATGACAGTCGACTTTATTGCCTATCAAATGCTCCTTCTCTTGCTTTAGCTTGGACCTGCTGGAGGCCCTGTGTCCCGATATGAAAGAGGATATTGTCAGGCCCTTTCTTAACATGAGAGTTGCAATGACTCTAGTCATGCCAAGTAAAGCAGCGGGCTGGAAGATAACCTCGGATGTCTTTTCCAGACATTCTTTTCCATGTGGAAGTTGACACTGGCTTCTCCAAAATAGGGTGGTCCTGGAGAGAGTCAAGATGGAACCTTGTTGTTAAAAGGATTGTGTTTATTCTGAGGTCCTCGCCCCCACTTTAAGGAAAGTCGACTGCAGAAAGAGCAGGAGGAAAAACTGAGTTGGGAAGCCTTGGGAAGTGGCATAATCTAAGGCAACATTAAGGGCTAATGTAGTAAAAAGGTAGATGCAAAACCAGCAGAGAAAGAGAGTCACTTGGTTTGCTAAGTAAACCAACACTGATTCTAATTATTGTCTAAATCCCTGAGAAGGGTTTCTTTTCTCACACCTTTGCTTGCTTCCAAGTTTCCTTTTAGACAAAGTCTTGGAAGCTCTGAAACGTCCTTGTAGAGATGAAAGCAACTGGCTAGACCTGCCACCAACAGGAAGTTCTCCTGTTACCCTCCAGGCATCAGGGGATGATCCATCAGGCTGAAACTAGGGCCGGGGGGTGGGGGAGAAATTCATTAATTTATGAAGATTATGAAATATCAAACACTAAACTTTAAGTTCTTGAAGTCTGGCCAGTAGAAACAATTTTACATAAAGTTCTATTTACTCCTAGTTCAAAGTAGGCAAAATGACCCAGTTGTTCTGCGGAGCATAATCAACTGATGGGATTTCTTTATGGTCGGGTTATAAATGGACCATCCTAGCCGCGTTAGCCATTTCCTCCAGTGAAAACTGATCCTCTTTCCCCCTATGGAAGGCAATACCCAATGATCACTGTAGCATTTACATTATTTGTAGCACACATCAAGGGTGTGTGCGTGTGTGTCTGAGTGAGCTCTCAAGATCCCCAGTGTCATAAACAGAAGGCGAACGTAGATGTGCTCACTATCAGAACAAACAATAAGGCACTTAGAGGGTTAGTCACACCAAGGGCATGTAAAATCTGCTTCCCACTGAATTCGGGTTAAAGTTGACTTAAAAATAATAAAGATGCTACAGGGGAACATTGGCCTTTTTGAAGTTGTATCCATTTTGTTGCATAAACGGAACAATAAAGTCGCCGATTTCTTGGTCTAATTTTAAAGAGGAGAAAAAGGAGTGATCAGAATTGGTGTTTTAGCAGGTAAAACCAGTTTCATCTTACTTCATTTATTCTAGAACCACTCATTTGTCCTTGGCTATTTCTTAGAAGGATTCCCTATGGTTTGGGGCCTCAAAAAATTGGACCCGTATCTCCCTGGCCCTTTTCCACCCTCCTAGATTATATGGATCGTTTGGTTTGCTCCTTCTCAGCAGAGCTTTTTTTTTACTACCTAGCCCTTAGCTCAGACAACAGAGTGCCCAGTGAGAATTATCATCACAATTCGCTCTCTGAGTCTCCTCCTCGTGGCTCAGCTGTCTTGCCTCACTGAAAGCAAGAGGTTACACCACGGCAATCAGAACTTGGCATCCCCAACTTGAGTTTGTGTGGTCAGTTCACTAGGCCTCTCCATGCTGGCTTGTTAACAGCACAGGCTTGTTAATTAGGTATCCATCCAGCTCATGAGATGCAAGAGGTGAAGACCTTTCCCATGTGTATTTGGAATCAAAGCAGCATGCCTCTGGTGGTTTGGGACCTTGGCCCTGGTCACTCAGCTGCTATTTATTCCTCAACTCCATGTGTGACTTAAGGACCTTAAGGATGTGGGATTCAGCAATTCCACTGAGAGTTTCTTTGATCCAGAGGTAACATTACATGGAAGTTAATCGCATAGACCCTGGAGTCCAACTGCCTTAAGATCGCATCTTTGTTCTGACATAGATTCTGTGTGACCTTAGAAACGTGTCTGAACCTCTCTGTGTCAGCTTTTCCTATAACTCTAAGGCAGTTGATGTAGTTCTTCCTCAGCCCGGAAAGGACAGAAAAACCTTGTCTGCTTACCCCAGGGAGGGTCCCACTGACCTGGCACCCGACTGCGGAAGCAAGACACACAGCCACAGACATGGTCTCCAGTTTGTTCAGTTTCCAGGAGCTTCAATAGCAGAAAAGTTCTGTGTTCCAGAGAGAGGCATACTATGATTATGACTCTTAAAATCAGACTGGGCTTTCCTTTCACATCCTCTCTCTTGTAACCCTAGTGAAAAAAAAATCTGACTGTCAAGGAATCCCTACCCTAGGCAAGTTTTATGTTTGGCTTTCCTGACATTTGGTTAACTGGGATCAGACTCATTCCAAGATGTTTATGCCTGATAAGCCCACTGGAAAATTTTCCAAGGCAGCAACAGGAGCTGCTACCTGGCCGATCCTCTCTTTCATTGCTGGCATAGGCAGAGAAAAGACTCAGGAACCTTCCACAGACTCTTTATCTCCCTGGAAGGGTCTGTGTCAACATTAACTCTTTGCAGTTCATGATTGAAAATGAAATTCTAGGCTTCCTGACTTGTCTGTTTTTCCCTCGCCCGTCACCTTCCAGTGAGGGAACAAATGCTTTGGGATTCCTGGAGAGATGGGCCTTCCCTCGGACTGTGCAGTCCCAGCTCAGCGGACAGCTGAGGCTGGCGGATGCCCGTCAGCTTGGTTCACTCCTCAACTTTTAAGATTTAGCTCGTGCTTCCTGCTATGCTAGATGGTGGGGAGCTTTTGTGAAAGGAATTATTCTTTCCTGAAATTTTCCAACAGAGGTCACAGCGACCTGCTGAGGATGCAAGAATGGCCGCGGCCATTTAGACCAGTAGAAACATGGTGAGCACCTTTTGCTTGGTAGAAATGGGCAAGGGAGAGATGGCCCCAAGGGACAGGAAGACAACTGGTCATTCTAAAGGGTGGCATGGAGTCACTGAACATGTGAATGAGTAGCAGGAGAGCCGTGACTGGGAACGGGAGAGGCCTGGAGTAGGACTGGCCTTTGCTTTATGGTTGTTTGCTTGTTCCTCTGGACCTTTCTTTTCTGCCCTGAAGGGAATCTTCCATCTGGTACAGCTGTTGAGAGCACAGCCCTGGTGTTAGACACACCTGGGTGAGAATCCCAGCTCTGCACTTGCATGATATAGACCGTGGTCAGGTTGCCTGAATTCTCTAGACCTTGGTTTCCTCATTATTAAAGATACATTAAATGAAAAGTAAACACAAAGCACCTTGAATGGTACCTGCCAAATAATTCAGTGGCACTGAAGGGTAGCTGGTGGTAGTGATGGTAGTGGAGGGGGTGTGGAGCAGTGAAGACGGTGTTCAGGTGGTGGTGATGGTCACAGCATCGGAGGAAGAAGAGACAATCATATAAGTAAGCTCTAGACTTTTCACCACTTGATTCAATGGTCCTTCAAGGGTGCCATAGCAGAGGTACTGGCTTGGAGAAGAACCAGAGCTTGTTGGCCTCACCCCTCTACTGCCTTCTCCGAAGTACACTTGTCCACCACTTCTGCCTGCTTTTCATGCAACCAGACCTACAAATGGAAAAAAATAAGACGGGTCAGTATTCCCAACACCTGCCTCACCTGAGCTCCTCAGAGACCTGGCAGTGAAGATTTCCTAAGAGCCCTGGCTAGACCCTGGCCTTTGAGTCTTCCTCTCTGGGGACCCCCGTTCCCCTTCCTGGATCCCCAGCCAGACAGACCAGGTGGTTTTCCATGGCATCAGACTGAGGTCAGACTCCACCTCAGTCCTCCAAGGGAAAGGTACCATTTCCTTTCTTCAGTCCTCTGGAGACAACCTTCCTCCTGTGATGATTGGCCTTCTCCCAGTGTGACTCATCAGCCTGGAGCCCGGCCTGGTGCTGACCCCTGATGTCTTCCTGAGACAGGGTGAGACCTGCTGGGAGGGAAGGCAATCATTATATCATTTGGAGGCCATGTAAACACTTCCCTTCTCTAATGAATGGGCTCCAAAGGGCAGGATGACTTGTCTTGGTGTGGCCTGCCTCGGCCAAGGGTGTGGATGAGAATTTAAACTAATGTTGGTGCTGAGAACATTTAGATATCAATTTCCCGACTTTTTCTCATTACAACAAAATGTTAATGCTGTTGTGGAAGGACCTTCACCTCTTTTTTTTTTTTTTCTTTTTTTTTGCGGTATGTGGGCCTCTCACTGTTGCGGCCTCTCCCGTTGCGGAGCACAGGCTCCAGACGCGCAGGCTCAGCGGCCATGGCTCACAGGCCCAGCCACTCCGCGGCATGTGGGATCCTCCCAGACCAGGGCACGAACCTGTGTCCCCTGCATCAGCAGGCGGACTTTCAACCACTGCGCCACCAGGGAAGCCCCCACCTTTTTTTTTTTTTTCCCCTTCTAAAAGACTTTACGGAAGCACAATAAGAAACCAGCCTATTAACAGTGCACTGTCCAAAAAGTGTCAGTGTATCATATGGCGTGGAGGCCTAGGATATGTGAAGATGAGTCTCAAGGGACGTGGGAGAGAAAGCCATGCTTGTAAATGAGGCAAAATAATGCAACAGCTAAGACAGTGCATGATAGAGTCATGCAGAGGTGGGTTCGGATTGTCACCTCGAGGTGGGACAGAGGACCAGGGGAGACTGGGCATAGCTAGTGGTGGGGAGAGTGGCTTGGGATGAAGTTGAAGAGCAAAGCAAAGGCTGGATGCTATAGAGCATCCCAAGTCCTGGAGAGTAATGTGAACTGAATTCTATGTATAATGAGGAAGTTATCGGGGCGGGGGGCGCTGAAGTGGCTGAGTGACATGATCTGACTTTTGAGAAAGAAAGACCACACTTGTTTGGAAGCTGGGCTGAGTGGTAGCAGAACCTGGAACTCAGCTGGGAAGCTACTGCGTTGCTCGGAAGAAGAGGTGATGATCATCTAGATTGCCAAGAGGGTCGCGGCGGGGGTCATGTGGACAAGTCTAGATTCAAATTTAGTTTAGGTCTAGGACCACAGAGTTCAATAATGGATTAGAAGAGTAGTGAAGACAGAGAGGGTGGCATCGAGACAATCTGTTAAGTTTCTAGATGCAGCCATCAGGCCGTGAGTGTGGTTATTGACTGAAATGGAATATATGCCTTGAGGATCTGCTTTGGCAGGAGAATAATGAGTTCTGTTTTTGAGACATTTCAGTGGTGTCTCAAGGAGGCATTTGTTTGTCCAGGACCTTTTGGTGTCTCAGGAGCGGTGTGGGCTGAAGGCACAAAAGTGGGAGGGCTGAGCTTCCCAGGGGAGAGGAAAGGGACAGAGCTCTGGGACTCACTCCCAGTACCTCCGAAATTTCACGTTTAGGAGGAGGAGGCAAAGGACACGGAAAAGAAGCGTTCAGAGAGTTTGGATGAAAAGCAAGGGGGTGTGGCACCCGGAAGTGGGAGGGGCCAGTGCCTTCCCACGTGGCCGGCCTCTCGCAGGACCAGGTGCCCTAAGTGCTCGCTGGGAAGGCATGGATCTAAGCGTTTGGCACTAAGCATCTTATTTGATCCTGGAAGTGGCATAGCTGGGGTTGAAATGGGGGCTTCCTTGCTCTTAAATCCAAGTCTCTTGGCCCACAGCAGCCCTCCTCTCCTCCTCTGCCCACAGTGTGGACTGAGAGGCTCTGGGAAGATACAGAAATGGCTCTCCATGCAGTTCGAACCACAGAGTAGAGAGACACCCAACGTGAGGGTGGCAGCACTGTTTTCGGACGGTCCAGATAAGCTTGATTTGCATAGGACGCAACGACGAATGACATTCTCAGCCTTGTGCTTTAAAGCAGGGACATAGGTTTCTTGAAAACCCTGTCACAGAATATTGAAGGCCAGGTGCCCTTTAGGGATGGCAGCTGGGAATATCTCAGCAGGGACCTGATGGATGGATGGATGGATGGGTGGATGGGGTGACCTGTGCATTCCCGGACCTCAGAGGGAAGAAGGTACAGCCCAGATGGGCCTGCTCACTGCCTCTGCTGGAGTTGGGGCGGCCCAGGAGGGGCGAGGTGCCCGGAGGAAGCCTGAGCAGAGCCCTGTGACCCAGCCTGCACGTACTGAACGCATCCAGCTGGGGCAGGGCGGCAGCCACTTCTGCTCCCGGACCCTGAGCCCTGGCTGCGGCCCTCCTCCCCAGGCTGTCAGAGTGAGTTAGGCTGAGACAAACAGCCTGTGGCCTGATGCCCCATGATTGTTTCATTTGACTGATTTTATTCTGGCACAAAGAAAATGCAGGGAAGGACATGCAGTCGCGCTAGAGCTTGACTGTGACACTGTGACGGAGGGAGCTGGGAGATCCCGGCGTTAAGCCGCGACCTGAGGCAGGTCCACAGGCCGCGTTGGCAGCGCGGAGCCCAGTGGGCAGGGATGCGGTCCCTGCCTGACCTGTAGGTGGATTGACCGGCCACCGTGGCCCCGGGGGGGACATCTGGAAAGCAGGGGCCATCGATCTGTGGCTTCTGGCTGGGCTAGGTGGTCTGGAAGCACATGGCCTGCAGGGCTCCCTGGGAGCACAGCTAGTTTCAGACTTGAGGGCTGTGTGCTCTGTGGGGCCGGCCTTCCTGAGAGGAGTGGGCTGGGAAACAGGGCCCTGGGATGCTCATACCTTGTCTCTGAGCACCGCAATCCTGACACGAGGGGTCCTGGGGACCCTTGCGCTGTCTGACCACGAGCCCTCACTGTCTTCAGAAGCAGAAACAGAGCGATGGCCAGGCCTCACACCCCACTCCTCACACTTCCTGGGGGCCTGGGAGGGGACTCCTGGCCTCACAGACTCAGATCCCTTGCTGTGGAATCCCACGTGTACACGTAGTACATCTCACCATCACCAACATCTCCTCCAGCCAATGAATCAGTGAGCGGACCTCCTTTGACTCTGCTATTGCCTGCTGGACACAGCCCTGTTTCACGGGGCCTTTTCCCAGCAAAACTTCAGGAAGGATCTCTCCCCTCGCTCTTACTTCCCATTCATTCCTGGGCGCAAGCTCCTCTCTTCTGAAATCGCCAGTGGGCAGAGGTGGGAAGGAAGCGGGGCTGTGAAGCCTCTTCCCCACGCTTCCCTCCCCTTGGTGCAAAGGCCTGGGGTCCTGAATAGGCCACCCCTCCCCCATCCCCCTCTATCACTTTGGTCCACACAGCAACTTGGAGGGGGGCCGTCTTGAAAAAATGGAAATTGCTTCCAACGCTCCCATAGTTTCCTTTCACAGTCGGACAAAATCCTAACCGTCTGCCCTGGCTCTAACCCCGCGCACCTCCCTGGCCTCATCTCCAGTTTCTGGGCCCCCAGAATGCTGCCTCCCCAGATCCTGTCCTAGCTGCTCACCTGTCAGGTCTCTGCTCACAGGTTATCTGCCCAAAGAGTCCTAGTCTCACACCCTATACTAAATGGCCCCTCTCTTCTCCCCTACCTTGCTTTCTGTGAAACACCTGCCGACCATTTGATGTGTGTGGTCATGTCTCTGCCCCTTTTCTCCTGTGGAAGGCAAGCTCCATGCGGGCGGGCATCTTTCCATTTCTCATTCAGCATGGACAGCATGCCAGGCACATAACAGTTGCTCAATAAATACGTATCAATCACTGGGTCAGTAAAGGGTCCGTGAGGTTGCCATACTGGGGGATGAGGGGGAGGTGGAGGAGCAGCTGGAGAGGCGAGCAAGGCTCAGAGTGTGCAGGCCCCTGGGTCTGTGTGAATGTGATGGGTCTTGACCTTCTAGGAGGTGGCTGAGCCGCAGAGGGGCTTCACCCGGTTTGGGGACAGGATCTAAGCTGTGTTGTAGAATGATCACTCCAGTGTCTGGGGAGAGTGGGTTGTATCTCCTAGAAGCAGTGAGCCCATGGGGGACCGTTGCAGCAGGTCACCAAGAGCCTTCAGTGAGGGACAAGGCCTGGAGGATTTCAAGGGCGGGAAGCAGAGAAGGGGATGGAGTAGGGGGTGCGGAGGGCCAGAGAGCAAACTTGGTGATGCCTCAGGGGGCCCTGAGATGGTTCATTTCTTAGGAGAGGAGAGTTCCCATAGATAAGGGACAAACCTTTTAGGTAAATGAAGAAGACTTTCTGCAAACAAAATTAGAACTTCCATAACGGGTCAGATCAAAGTGGAGTGGCTCTCACTGGGGGCCAGGGAAGGGGTCCAGAGCCAGGCCTGCCCCCCTCCACAAGGTCCCCCCCTACCGCTCCTCCCCAGCTGTGGCCTCCCAGCCACTCTGACAGCACCCCGGGCTCTGAGGGGCAGGGTGGGAGAGCTGGACAGTGTGTAGCTCCGCCCTTCTCTCTGCAGACAGACTGGCACCCCTGGCCCCCTCCCAGCCTGATGGGCAGTACAGAAGTGCTCTGTGAGGCCCTCCCTACCCGTCCTAGACCTCCGTCCGCCTCCAAGCCCCCCTTGGCACCCCGGCTGCTATAAATACACCGTGTGAAGGTAATGACGTGATGGAACAGAAGTGGCTCCAAAGCCTGCTGGCTCCGGGCTATTGTGTCAGCAGCGAACCTCGGAGAAGCACATAAAAAGACCAGCGACTCAGGGCGTGACTAAACGCACTGGCCGAAAAGGAGAGAAAGAATGAAGGCGCAAATACAACCACAAACAAAACTCATAAGACTACATTGTGGGCGTTCCCGAGAGAATGAAAAGGCTCCCAAAAGGTAACCCCAGTCCTTTGAGCACACAATACAGTTTTTATAAACTTCCAAGACTCCCTGCTACGTTTTTTTTAAACATTTCACCCCCATAATACACTTTTTTCTTAAGGAAATTAAACACAAAACACCTACTGTATGTTTAATTTAAAGAGGGAAACAAACAAACAAACTAGAAACCCTCTCCATGTTGAAATGTCATTAAAAAGGGTGACGCAGAGTGGCGAGGCCAGGAAATTGAGTCTTTAACCTGGTACCTCCCTCCCCGAGCCCGGCTGTGTGCCCTGTTACATATCACTCTGCTCCAAAGCAGAAACTAAGCCTGATTCAGAAGACAAAGGGCAGCCTAGTCAAGGAGGAGCTTCCACATCAGCTGCCCCCAAGGGCTGGGGATCACAGCAGCACGGGGACCACAGCCTCTGTCATTGTGGAGCTGCCGCCCTGCGTCCACCAGGAGGAGAGAGTCCTCACGGGACAGGCTGTGCTTTCTAGCTCTGCCAAGTTGGCTTGTGCTTCTCCTTAAATCCTCTCCCCATCTCTGCTCGTCTCAAATCTTGCTGTCCTGCAAGGTCCAGGGCAAACACCATGGTGTCTGTGAAGCCATCTTCAAGCCCCCAGCTTTTTCTTCCTCCGGCCCCTCTCTGCCCCCATGCAAACCTGTAGTTCAGATTTTGAATCTGGAGTTCACGGCCATGTTCCACCATGTTGGACAGATTACTAAACCTTGTCTGTAAGGTGAACTAGTTGGGTGGATTAAGTGAGATGGTGCCCATGAAACACTTAGCCTGGGGTGTAGCCAGTGCAATCTGCCAGAGTTCCTTCCTCACCTCCGGCGTCCTGTCAGCCACCGGGAGGACCAAAATGCACACAGTTGTCAGGGCCCCGGACTTCACGAGCTCACAGCTTCTTGGGGAAGCTCATCGCTTATTTGCACTTCTTTCTTGGCATTGGTCACCTCTGTTTCTTATACTGGCATCGTATCTCCTCTCTCCTCCCAAGAGGGTTGGCTTTATCGCTCCCGTTTTGCAGGTGAGAAAACCAAGGCCCCTGAGAGGTTAAGTAGCTTGTCAAGGTCCCTGCAGTGAGGAAAAGCTGTGGCTGGGGTCACCCCACGTCCATCCGTCACCAAAGCCTCAGCCTCTACTGCGCACTCTCGCCTCTCAGCGATTTGCAGATAGAGAAGTTTGGATCCTGCAGACATCAGGTGTTGCAGGGCTATTGAGTGTGCATTTGGTTAGCATCCTATTTGAAATGAGAGTGAATAATGCTCATTTGAGTTTTCATCTTTCTTGCGTTTCTGTAGTGTGTTTTCACGGTAAAGGAGAGATTTTGGTTTTCATGAAGAAACTGTTAAGTTTTTCTCCACGTCCAGCCTTATGTGTGCCCTGCTGGAGGTTAATGTGGACAGTTGTTTTGTTCATCTTACAACCGTGAAGAGGAAGTGACGGATCCAAGCTCATACCGGGCAATGGCAGTGGAGTTGGTTAGAGCACCCACCTCCTGCCCAGCTCTGACGGCATCAGGCTTGGGGGTGGAGGTGTCATCTTCCCAGGAGGACAGGACTTTCCTTCCAAGCTACTCTTTATCCTTAACCCGTTTTGCTGGGAAAACCCGGCTTAGAATCAGACGGATGACTTCTTAACCCTACAGACTCCTGAACCCAGCATGGGCCTTCTGCATCAGGCCCTGAGGGGAGCTGGGAATTCCCATACTTAACTAGTCCCCTGGTGGCCCAGGACACTGGAAAGAACAGTGCTTTCTCTGGGGAAAGTGGCCTTTGTGAAGCAGGCTGCCCAGACTCATGCTGATGTCTCACTCACCACCACCTGCTTCAAAGATGCTCACTTAGTCCTCAACAACTGTTACTTAAAGCATGACCGTGGGCCCAGTAGATGTGAAAGAAAACTAGTTTTTGATGCTGTTGATCTCCAGAGGTCATTCTGCAGATCTGGCTGGCTAAAACGATAGAGCTTGTTTGGTTATCAAAGGAATATTCCTGGCCCAGGCCTGGGCTGGGTCGGTGCCAAGGGACCCTGAGAAAAATGCAGAAGAAATACGAGGGCCCTCATCCACGGAGAGCATGGGGTCCTCTCAGGAAACCACCTGTGTGCATGAAACCACGGGGAGCAGAGAAGCTTGCTTCCAAGAGAGCTGAAGGAACTCGGGACAGAGTGCGAACCGCAGGGCAGGGGTGGGGGGGTCCTTCGCCAGAAAAATGGCACCTTGTCGATTTTTCATTTAGGAGGTGATTGGCCTGTACATTATTTTTCCTCAAAGGATTTTAGGTGGTTTTCAAAAGCACATGCAATTCAACATGATAAACGAGGGCAAATATACATATAATAATAAGTCCAGAGATTATTTATATTTGGCCCATTGGGCATAAAGAAATAAATACATTTGGAAGGATGTGTGTGTGTGTGTGTGTGCGTGTGTGTGTGTTTTAGGGGTGGGATGGGGGAGGGTGTCCCGACTCTGACCTTGCTGTTTCAGGTGTTTCATCTTGTGATTCATATTCTATTTGGCTTTGGGAAGCTTGAAGTCCATTACAGAGTAGGTATTCCAAATGACTTCCAGCTCTGACGTGAATTGTAAGCACAGCTTGGTTACAAAGAATTGGGATAGTCACCCACAGACTTCAGTGACCAATGGCTGGGGAGGTCACTAGTGAGAAATGGATAGTAGCTGTGGAGCACAGGCTTAGTTGCTCCGTGGCATGTGGGATCTTCCCGGACCAGGGCTCGAACCCGTGTCCCCTGCATTGGCAGGCGGATTCTTAACCACTGCACCACCAGGGAAGTCCCAAGGCAGCCGTTTTCTTTAGTCAAACTCTCCTCCTCTGAAGGGCTATGCAGCTGTATCTGGGGTGAGAAGTAAATCTATATGGGCGTCAGCCAGAACGAGTGTCACCTGAGGGACAGCTCCCAGTGCAGGGGACCCCACGTCCACACTGTCCCCTGGGTAGAGACTCACAGAAAGTGAGAGAGAGATAGAGTTGAGAAGGGGAGAAAAGAGCTCCAGGGAAGGAAGAGAGCGGTGGTCTTGGTGAGATTGTAGCTCTGTTCAGACTCTGGTCTGTTAAGACTGAGATTCATTATGAGAACTTACTTGGACACCAAGCCTGCACGGCAGACACAGGCCCCCTGGTATCAGGTCACTTCCGGTCCTGAAGTCACTTCTGACACAATTTGCATTTTGGTTATATCTCCCCCACCTCAGAAAAAATAGAAATAACCTTCTTTCTTGGCTAAACCTTCCTCTGGCAATCCCTGGAGAAAGGAGAAGCTTTCTTTCGTCACACAAAAGGTGAAGGATGGCATCTAGACTCCCAATCAGAACAGTTTTTAGCATGAAATGGCCTCCATCTCTAGCCTTCATTTCCAAATGTTGCTCCACATCCTTTTGTCAAAAAGAAAGATCAGTGTTCAAAGGACTCGAGGGTCTTGAAGGGAGCCTCTGTCCCCCCAATAAGGCTGATCGTGTTGACCCATGTTGCCAACGACCATGAACTCATTAGCGCTTGGTATAGGTGGGCATTGAAGATCACGGGAAAGGTGAACCTCTCTAAGGGCAGTCCCGTGTGGCTGTCACCCACTCTTCGCCCAGCTTCCAGCGGACGTACCATGCTTCGTGGCCAGCCAACCATTCACAGCCTCTCCGACGGTGCTCACACCAGCAATCATTATGACTTTATTATAGCTCCTTTCAGCAAGTCGTGAATTTTTACAGCCAAATTACAAGTCTGTTTACAGTTAAGTGGCAGCAAGTACTTTTAAAGCGAGTACTGTAGATGTTTTTTTATGACTGAGTTTGCACCATCAGAAACACAAAGTATATAGGCAGAACCCAGAACGCCAGTCAGACTGTTTAGGGTTCAACTAAATAGGGTAAAGAAAGGGGCTTTGTGTTTGCCTGATGGAAGCAGGTCCCCATCAGGCCGAGGCTTAGATTCCATTGCCAAACCATGAGGTCTTTGTATATGTACCAAGGATGGGTTGATCCTATAGTTTAAAGGACATAATTTACTTGGTTAACTGTACTAAAATTAAGATAATTACACTGCAGTTAAAAACATTCTTTGCTATTGTACGATTCCACTTCTATAGGGTATATAGAATAGTCAAATTCATAGAGACAGAAAGTAGGATGGTGGTTGCCAGGGGCTGCGGGAGAGGGAGGAATGGGGAGGTATTGTTTAAGGGGTACAGCGTTTCAGTCTGGAAAGATAAAATAAATTCTGGAGATGGATGGTGGTGATGGTTGCCCGACAGTGTGAATGCCCCTTAACTTAAAAATGAGCAATTTCATGTTAATATATATTACCACAATACATTTTTTTTATTTGGAAGATGAAGACATATACTATTGTCTTCAGGTACAGGATAGAGATTTTGGATTGGAGAAAAAACAATATATATAGTAACCCCTTTCTTATTTTTAGCTTCATATTCTAGTCTTTGATAACACTGATATCCAGGGTTAGTATAAGACAATTAAAACATTTTAGGTTTATCATTTCAGCCAGGTTTGCCTGAGTAACAGTGGAAGATGGCATTTTTATTTATTTTTATTTTATTTTTCAATCCTCAATAATGCTTATTATTAAACATAAATAATAATAACCATAACTAAACTTGAACTTCGTTTTAAAATGTATAATTAAACAAATGTAATTAAAGTAGAATAAAACAATGTTAAATGATCTATAGATAGAGATAATTGTTTAATATAAAATGGAATAAAAGTAGAATTATTGAGTTTAAACATTTATGATTTTATGTAACAGATATATCTTTTTCAGTGGGCCTATTCCAGAAAACAAAGGCAAAACCAAAATTATACATATTTAGAAGTACTAAACATTTTAACTATGAACATAAACAATTTTCTATGCTGTATTCCAGAACCAGATAAATGCTCAGATATTTCCTCTTAGAAGTTGGGCCAGATATTTAGTAAGTTTCAGTCTAAGTTTGCTCACCTGAAAGCAAAAATGAGACTTTACATTTTTTAAAGGGGTCCTTTCTGCCCATGAATTGCTATCAATGAACAGCTATAAAATTTCAAAATAAAATAAATAATAAAAATTCCTACCATGTGCTGAAAATAAAGCTCAGAGTAACAGAAAGGAATAAAAAGGGTAGAGAGAAGTTTTAGATCTGTGTGAGTTAGCTTTATTTATTTTTATTTTTATTTTTTTGATGTTTTCCAGCTTTATTAAGATATAATGGAATTATACTCCAATTTTAAAAAATATAATGGACATAGAATATTCTGTAAGTTTAAGGTGTACAACGTGCTGATTTGCTGCACATATAGATTATGAAATGGTTACCAAATTAAGTTTAGTTAACACATCCATAAGCCCATGTAATTACACTTTTCTGTGTGTGGTGAGAACATTTCAGATCTACGCTTTCAGCAACTTCCAAGTATATAATACAATATCGTTCACTATAGTCACCATGCTGAATATTAGATCCCCAGAATCTACTCATCTTATAACTGGAACTTTTCATCCTTTGACCAACCTCTCCTCCTCTCCCCCATGCCCCAACCCCTGGCAATCACCATTCTACTCATTTACTATGAGTTTTTTTTTTTAATTTAAGATTCCACATAGAAGTGAGACCGTTCAGTATTTGTTTTTCTCTGTCTGACTTATTTCACTGAGGATAATGCCCTCCAAGTCCTAGATGACAGTATTTTTTTTTGTGGATAAATAATGTCATCACTTTCAACTTCAATCTCTGTAAAATGGTAAATTTGTGGAGTTAGAAGTTCAGTTATAAAGAAACTTCTAATAGGAATACAATTGTTAAATATTTTCTTTGTTGGAAGTAAGGATCTATTCATCAGGAGAAACATTTGTCCTAAGTATGAGTGTGTGCGTGTGTGTGTGTGTGTGTGTGTGTGAGAGAGAGAGAGAGAGAGAGAGACTTGTGAGAGTGGGGACTTGGCTTTCTGGTGTGTGATCAGGAGCTTTCCTGGCTTCTGCACTCCTTCCTGAGCACACTGAAGATTAGATGCTTTCTCAGCTCAGAAATGCAATCTCTGCACCCTGACCTAGCCTACCTACTAGCATGTTCTGTGTCGCACTCCCAGACAGAAATCGATGTCACTGAGACAAAGTTCTATAGCAGGTGGTGCTTAATCTAGCTTTTACCTCCCTGGGCTTGGAATTTCTCATTCTAATCATTAGAGCCCATGAAGAACAGGTGTAATAATACGAGTGTAATACAGCCACCGAGTATTAAGTTATCATTCCATGTCAGGCATTATGACTGTAAAGCTGTGCCTAAATGTAGTTGTCATGTAGCCCTTATTATTTTTATGCAAGTTGCCTCATCTAATGCTCACAAAAACCCTATGAAATCGGCGTTATTACTCTTCCCATTTCACAGCTGAAAAAACTGAAACTGAGATTCAGTACATTATATTGCCAATGTCACATGGCTAGTAGGTCACAGAAAGAGCTCGAATCCAGATTTGTTTAACATCACAGCCCATTCCGTTAACCACGATGTTATTTCTGGATGGGATCTTTGACTCGGGATTGTGTCAAGATGAGAAGGGTATGTGGACGATGCTTGAGACACACTGCATTTTACAACTATAATCTGAGATAAAAGTCTGGCATCCTCACCACAACTGAAAGAGTAAAGCAAGAAAACGTTGTTAATTAATTTATCTTATGAGGGAGAGTCAATTCTTACTTTTAATTCTTAACTTTAATAAATAGAAGTCTAGTTTCATTATTTTATATTTTCAAAATGTTCAGAAGTAACTATTTTTTTGTAAGATATGTATATAACTCAGTAAGAAAAAGACTCACACTCAACCTCAGTCTAAGAGGAAAATGGGAAAGGCATCATCAGGAAACTCATTTAAAAAATATGGACCAAAAAATTGGTTAAGCAAGTGTTGGAAGATCCCTCTAATTAAATATCAAATGGCTGTTAAAACCCAGTGGACTGTTTGTAGCTGTAGAAACCACAATGAATTATTAAAGAAGGAAGAATTTACAACGTAATAGGGATTGTATTGAGTTGTTCACTTTTTAATGCACTTTTCTGTATATATGTTTTATTTACATTTTAAAAAAGTACTCTGGATAGTATGGTTCCAGTTTTGGAGAATATACACTGGTCTGTCTTAGGCAGAAAAAAATCTTTGGAACGGAATAATCCCACAAAACTATGTCTGGGTGGTCACTTATTCTTTTTTCTTTATTATGTGTTTTTTCTAAAATGAACATGTACTGCAAGCATAGTAATAACATTTTTATTAAGTCAAAGAGAGTGGAGACCCGATCATTTGTTGTGGCAGAAATACGGCCCCAGCCTTTTCCAAAATCAACAGTTCCTCCTCGGGTCACCTGGACCAGGGCTCTGCCCAGGGCAGGCTGAGGTCTGGAAAGCCATAGATCACTTGGGAGCAAAGCTGCTGGACACTGGGTTTGCTTTCCGAGTGTGACTTGGACAAACGGGATGTCGCTCCACCTGCTTCTTTGACTTACTACCTCACGGGGCAGCTGCATGTCACCCTGGGTTCACTCAGCTCCTGGTCTCGGGCCGTGGGCCAGTGTGCACTTGCTGAGTGTTGCTTTATTTTATGACAGTCAGAGCCGGTCACTAGATGCAATGAAACATGAAGACGGCAGAGGTGTGAGCTGCTGACCTCACTGCAACATCCCAGAAAGGAGAGGGAGGGAGGGAAATTTATGCTGAAACATCCTAATTCTCCTGCACTCGTGGTTGCCTTTGCTTGGCTTTTCTTTCTGTATAACTTCATCTGGAATTCTGTTTTCTCCTTATTACCTGCTTCCAGATATTTCATGAGAGATTTTGACGAGACCACTTGTCTGGTTATTCTGGCACCTTCCAAGGTGATGAGGTAGTTTGGACTCATCGAGTGCCTTTATCAGGGACGTTTCCAGAAGAGGCAATTCATCTTTTCAGTTTCCTTGTTGGAAGCTCGTGACAAGAAGAGAAGCATCCAGAGTTGGAAAATTTCGATCTAATCCAGCTGCTCTTGTACTAACCTGGATGTCCAGTGTTTTGGTTTTTGTTGGTTGTTGTTGAGGTTTTTTGTGTGTGTTCAACATGGAACGTGCTCTTCCATGGCCTATAAAGGGCCCATTGAATAGATGAAGCCTCTGAGACAGGAAGCAATCATAGGCTTAACCACAAATATATCTTAAACTGTAGACAGAAAATTAAGACCAAGGATGATGGATGTTAGGTCAAAATATGAGAAAAATGGCAAAATGCCCAGGCTGAGAAGATGAACTTTTAATGGAGGGTAGCAAGAATTATAAACTTAGGTTGCTATTTGCTATCTGCAGAAAAGCGTTGACTTATCACGTGTTGGGTTTAAGAGACATTGAGATGCCTGCCTATAAAAATGTGGCCCATTTTTATAATGAGATATAAACTTGACAGTTGATTCATGTTTTTAAAGTGTGGTTGGAATGCAAACTGAGAGGCGACATAAGGGCATTTAGAGGGGATAGGAGGTCAGAATAACTATCTGTGTGCCAAATGTTGACCAAGAATTTTGGTGCGCTGACGGATGCAGTTCTTTTGGTGGACTTGACGGTTCTAATCAGCCTTTGCTGTATCGCCTTCCAAATGTGCTCACCTGCTCTTCCAGCTGTGGGTCAGCGCTGCATTATTTATGGTGATCCATGTTTCCCTGCTTACTCTTTACCCCTCTGCGTCCAGTACCCAGTATAGCCGATGGCACGTGGTAGATCCCAAATACATTCAATAGTTTAGCATTTATTTAATGACTGACTTTTACACATAGAAACTACGGTAGGCCCTGAACAAAGTCAAAATGCCTTGACAGAGAAACTTGTGGGGTTTTGTTTATTAGTTTTTGGTTGTTTTCTTGTGACAGAGACCATGCTGACACTGGATTGTGATTTAGGGAAAGAAGGAAGGCATTCTGTTAATAGGTGTTAAAAATAAGCCTGGACTTTATTAATATATATCATTGTGTCCCCCTCCCCATTCCAGCCCCTTCCCTGTGAGATGGCTAGCAGGCATAATTTTCCAGTTTTTCCTGTACACTTCCCTCAAAGTAGCCAGGGTGACTCTTTTGCCAGGATATTGCTTATGGCTGGGGAAAACCCAGAAGACCAAAGAGGATAAACAACAAAGCAAAACAACGCAAAACAAACCAACAACCTGCCAAAAACTTGAAGTCCTAGGTTCTTTAGATGTTGTGATTGCTCTTTTGAAAATAATCTTCTAAATTTTGAGTACCATTAAAAGTCAATGACAGGGCTTCCCTGGTGGCGCAGTGGTTGAGAGTCTGCCTGCCGATGCAGGGGACACGGGTTCATGCCCCGGTCCGGGAAGATCCCACATGCCGCGGAGCGGCGGGGCCTGTGAACCATGGTCACTGAGCCTGCGTGTCCGGAGCCTGTGCTCTGCGATGGGAGAGGCCACAGCAGTGAGAGGCCCGCCTACCAGGAAAAAAAAAAAAAAAAGTCAATGACATTATTTAAAAATCTTCAATTTGTGAACTGCTACAAGAACCATTGTATAGTGATTGTCAATAATAGTCCTTTAATTACTACTAACACAATAAGTTAAATATGATATGCCATTAATGGCAGTAATTAGTAAACAATAACTGTTAGCTGAACCTGTGCCTATTGATTTTCTGAAAGACAGTAAAGGAGAGGGAAGCAAGTTCACTAAAATCGAGCAAACTTTGGTCCCAACACCATCCACTTCCTTTTTTCCCCCTTCCTCCTTTCTTTCTTACTCTTTCATCCTCTTCCCATCCATTTATTCCGTTACTTAACAAATATTCGTTAAACCACCTTAACATGCCAGACACTGGGCTAAGATCACTGTGATGAACAAAATAATCCAGTTTCCTGCTTTCTTTGCACGTTAACTGTGATAGGGCTACTGATGAGTGACACTTCCTGCTGAGCAATAAGATAGATGGTCAAGAATTATCCAAGTGGGCTTCCCTGGTGGCGCAGTGGCTGAGAGTCCGCCTGCCGATGCAGGGGACACGGGTTCGTGCCCCGGTCCGGGAAGATCCCACATGCTGCAGGGTGGCTGGGTCCGTGAGCCATGGCTGCTGAGCCTGCGCGTCCAGAACCTGTGCTCCACAACGGGAGAGGCCACAACAGTGAGAGGCCCGTGTACCGCAAAAAAAAAAAAAAAGAATTATCCAAGTAAGCTGACTGGCTGAATCCACCTTTCTTCTACAGTATGAACCTTTGTATAAAGCAGGGTCTTTCAACTTTGGCAACACTGACATTTAGAGCCAGACAAGTCCTTGTTATAGGGGACTGCCCTGTGCGTGGTCGGTTATTTGTCAGCATCCCTGGCCTCTACCAACTAGATGCCAGTAGAACCAACCAGTTTTGACAACCAAAAATGTCTCCAGACGTACTCAATATCAAGAAAATTCATGTTAATTAAGAACCGCTGGTGTGAAGGAACCATCAAAAGGAGTTTTCTTGGTGTTGTTTCTCACATTCCAATGTTTAGAGATGGACACTAAAGGAATTATGGAGGAGGGAGGGTGTGTGTGTGTGTGTGTGCGCGCACATGCTCACACATGTCCCACGAGCCAGCTAATTATATATGGAGATAGATGAGCATATCAATAATTAAAATTTAAGATCTGTTGGTATTTTGTCCTAAGCAGTCTTCCCCAAGGTCTTGCATTTCAAGAAACAATATTGGCTTTTATTTGACATATTTACAGCAGCAGAATTTACGGAGGAATAAAGAATGCATTGGTTAAACTTACTGTGAGAAATTGCTTTTCTTTCCTTGAGGACCCAGGCCATACACATTATCCTACGAAGGTCTTAATTCAATGTTTACAATAGCTATCTTTCTATTGGTTTCAGATTGGCCATATTTATGGTACATTAGGCCTGTATTTTATGTTATTTGTAAATCCCTGCCCATTTTATGGGCCTGGGATCATAATTTTACTCATTCAAATGATTCTGGAGGTTTCTGGTAACTGTATCTTGCTCGTATGACATATTGTTGGTTATATCTATGATTTATTTGCTTCTGAGTCCTTGGTCAGGAACACAACTTCCAATTATCCAACTAATTATAACATTGTTCCATGGGAAAACTTCAGCAGCTGAAACTGTTGACTAGCTAGAATCAAAAGGAGCAGCTTAATATCAGATAAACTAAAATGAAAATTTTCGGTTGACAATCTCCAACTTTCATGAGGCAAGGACGAAGTAGCCCCATCTATCATGAACTGATATGGTGCGATTTCCCATGCTGGATGGGGCCACGCTTGCTTTTATGGTCAAGATGGCCAGTTGGTAAGAATTGTTCTGAAAAATTTCCAAATTGAAAATAATTGCTCTGTTACTACATGATACAGTAACCTGGATTCTGAAAGACTACACTCAGGCCATTAAGCATATTTTCCAAAAAAGGTGACTTCACCATATTCCAATGCGGACTTTCATTTTCACAACAGAATGCTCCATTGCTTTCAGTTAACTTGTACTCTATCAATATTGAATGATGCTTTTTAAACACTTGACGCCCTGGTCTGGAAGCACACCCTTGATCTGCTCCAGCCCTGCCAACCCTATTGTTCTTCTGAGTTGCTGGGCTGCAAGATACTACCTTTCAAGGACGCAACACCGAGGGTGGGGCTGAGGAAATGAAGAAACTCTCTCATCGACCACAAGGCCACATGCACATTGATTTTATAACACATCCTGGTCCAGCAATGTTAGAGTGGAAAAGAATGTACACTTTAGAACTAAGACCATCACACCATCTCCAAATCTCAACTAGCTTGCCCCAAGTAAATATACAATCTGAATAAGAACAGTGTCCTTGCTCTGTAAAGGCAACTTCAAGATAAATTCCTTTGTCCCATATTCCTAACAGATTTCTGCTTTTAGAAAGAAATTCAGGTACATCTACTGCGAGAATGTCTGAATGAGCTATTGCCAAAATAATACTGCATGATTCTTTCAAGGCTCGGCAGCTGATAACGCCAGCCTTTGCCCTCCTGCTCACAGTCCTGCAGGCTGACCGCCGCTGATCTAAAACGGGCTCCTCTGGCACTGTGAGTTGGATTCAGGTCCTCTGTACCTGTGTTTATTCTGGAATCCAGGCTGCAAGGGCCTCTCTATCTGCAGCAGGCTCTTTTCATGGAAGATTCCCAAAGCAGAAGAGCCAAACCAAAATGCACAAACTTGTTGAAGACCTGTCCACCGACATTCCATTAGCAACAGGAAAACATAGGGCCAAGCTAAGCACCAGTGGGGCAGGAAAATAAACTTCACCCACACGGGAAAGGGAAAGAAAGAAATATTTGCTGAACAAAATAATTAAATAATAATAATAATTCAAACTATCACAGAAAGTCGTTTGAAAAAAGAGACTGAAAGAACTGTTAGAGTTTTTTTTTTCTGGTTATTATTTTTTTAGCTCTTTCTTGAGTTAACCCAGGCAACACTGCTATTTCCACATATCCAGTTTTCATCCAGGGATTCTCCCCTCCCGCCCCTTCAGTCCTGAGTGTCTGGGGAGGGTACTGCCCTCATCCCAAGAGTGGGAGTCCAGCACGTGACCCAGAGAGCACATTGCTTTCCCTTTGTCACGGTGACTGGTGTGTCTTAGGACAGGTTGCTAAAGCTGGGACAAGGACTCACTTTTTTTAAGTCATATGCAAAGCCATACTTTCTTCTGGGCTCTCAAGTTTTGTGAGTCGATTAATGTGTTTACTTGTTATACTTTATATTTAGGAACTTAAGCACAGATACTATCTTGACTGACACAGAAACCAGGAGTGAGGCATAGTAAGTAACAGACCTAAATTATGAAAATGATGAGCTGAGTCAACAGTGTAAAGCACTAAGAACTTATTCACGTCAGGGAACGGGCGAACCAAGTTATTCAGTAGGGGAGCCGTCTCTTAAACTGCTGCATCTTGGACCTCAGACCAGATGCCTACAGATGCTTCACTGGGGAGTTGGTGGGAGAAATTCAGGATATTAGAACACGTGAACCACTTTTAGTGGCCTTTTAAAAAATACAAATAAAGGTCCCACCAGAATTAAAAAAAAAAATATGTTGAAGCTGGTGCATCTGAAATCAAAAATGAAGGAAAGGGCAATTTTGCTGAAAGATGACCTTCTGCATGAAAGCTGTAGAATAAGAAAGTTGGGATTGACATGTACACACTGCTATATATAAAGTAGATAATCAACAAGGAACTACTGTATAGCCCAGGGAACTCTGCTCAATATTCTGTAGTAACCTAAATGGGAAAAGAACTTTAAAAAAAATAGAGGGACTTTCCTGGTGGCGCAGTGGTTGGGAATCTGCTTACCAATGCAGGGGAAACGGGTTTGAGCCCTGGTCCAGGAAGATCCGACATGCCGCAGAGCAACTAGGCCCGTGCGCCACAACTACTGAGCCTGTGCTCTAGAGCCCGTGAGCCACAACTACTGAGCCCACGTGCCACAACTACTGAAGCCCACGCACCTAGAGCCCATTCTCTGCAACAAGAGAAGCCACTGCAATGAGAAGCCCACGCACAGCAACGAAGACCCAACACAGCCAAAACTAACTAACTAAATAATAATAATAATAATAAAAAGAATAGATACACGTATATGTATAACTGAATCCCTTTGCCGTACACCTGAAACTAACAACATTATTAATCAACTATACTCCAATATAAAATAAACAAAAAAAGAAAGTTGAGAATTGGATACTCTGGATCTTTGTGGGGTTAGTAAAGTTTACTCTCTACCCTGATCAAAAGTTAGTGCAAAGCAAGTCAGAAAGGTAGGAACCATATCATAAGTTATTATTAGAATATGAGGCAAACCTGTTTTCATATCACTGCCAAGCTCTTCCTGTTGTATGTTTCCTACATGACAAAGAGGATGATGATCCACGCTGATAAGGCATGTGTGGTTGCTGCCTGAGTGCCAGAGGAGTCTTCTTACCTCAACAATTGTTTCAGATTGTTCTGGGGCAGCACAAAGATGAAGGTTACTAAAGGAAGGACTTCAGGGGTGGAAAGAGCACCTATCCTATTCCTGAGAAACAGGAATTCTCCAGTGGGTTTCCAATTTAAAGGACCATGACCCAACAAGATCTCTGACTTTGGATACTAGCCTATGCAGTTCTGTTTGGAACTGGGTAAAACCTAAAACATTTCTAAAGGAGGAACCAGAACCACTGTTTATGAATGTTTAGTTTCTAAGAAAGCCCTCAGATCTGAGAAATAGCAACAAAAAAATGGGCTTATGTGGGGGTATTTTCATCAATGCCATTGCAAGATATGGCCACAGAGGACAATAGATCAGGAAGGTTCTATCAAAGGGCAGAGAGATTGGCCACTAAGGCAAAGGACTGGAGTCACCCTCAGAGAGAAGAACAGGGATGGCTAGACCAGCTGAGCAAGTACTCATTCCCACTGCTGGGACAGGAAGTCCTTTCTCTTCCTGTCCAGCTGAGTATTCATTCATTCATTCATTCATTCAACAGACACTAGTTACCTACTATGTCCCAACGTTATAGAATGACATGAGTAAATAAAACAGAAGTTTATATGTGCAATGAAGCAGTGACTACTAATGTTTCCCACCCACTCTGGCTTTCTGTTCTTTCTCCAGTATTGTATTGCGTGTGTTGGGTCCCTGGCTGTGAGGACTGCACATCACCCAGTAACCCAAACCTGAAGTGGGGTTCAGGCCTTCAAATGAGACTTTAATTTCTTTTTCTGGGGACTGAGTATGTTAATGTAGACATTAAAGAAAGAAAAAAAATATGTATATATACACACAGTAGTACTAAGATTGTGTATGAATGTTGGACAGCTAAGAAGTGTATCATAGTAGAGGGTTGTTGTTTGTTTATTACCTGTTTCTGCTTTTTTCAGGAACAGACCTAATATTTTGTTTGGGGCCCACTCCTTCCTCTCTCTCAGTCCACACAGTCTGGGCATGGATCCATTTACAGCCCTAGGAATGGAGGCCTAATCCAATCACTGTGTTGCATTCTGGTCACAGTGGTTGATTTAGGGATGGATATGACCAGAACAAATCCAATTAAAGTAAATCCCAGGGCTCTGAGAAGGCTAGGGAAGACCCTTATGAGTTACCACTGGATTCGAACCTAAGATTATGCAGCCCCATGAGCTTCTGACATCTTGTGACAATGAGAGAAGAGTCCTTTTGAGAATAGAGCCAAGCAGATAAAGAGAAATAAACCGAATCTTGCTAACATCATGTGAGTCATGGCACGCTCTCAAAACCAAAGCTACGTCCAGCCTGGAATGGTTCTGTTATTGAACCAGTGGGCTGTCATTTTTATTGCATGCCACCATTTGGTGTCTGTATATATGTGTCAGCAAAGATGAGACATGCTACTGGTACTTTTTGAGTGTGATACAGTATAGGTTTTTAACATTTATTATTCATTTGTTTCGTTGTATACACAGATAATATACTTTTAAAATATCCATATATGAAGCTATTGACAAAACCCTAAGGAGTCTGGAATAGTTGTAGGATGTAAGACACATATTTGACCATCACTAAGAATGAAAAAGGCACAAGCTATTGGTTCAAGTACAGAAGGAGTCAGAAAAGACAGTAGAAATTCAGAGACTGAATTTGTCAAGTACTGAGAATAGCCTGGAAATACCCGGCACAACAATAAGCAAAGCAGTTACTCAAACAGTTATTCAAAGGCTTCATTGAGGAACATCAAGAGCTTCTCCATCATACAATTTCCGTTTCTCTTCCTCTGAGTTGAGAAGCATTAGCCCCACACAGGGACAACTTCAGACAAAAATGCATGGCTATCACATATCTGGTAAACTTTCTTTATATCTTTGACACCTAATCATTATTAAACGGCCTTCCAGTGTTCTCTATAATTTCTTTTAATGACCAGTCTCCTCTGAAAGGAAGGAGGAGATCTTGGTTTTATTACCCATTTCGTACCTACTACCTCTATCTTCCATTAGTTAGGGGAGGTAGGCTGCTTTGGCAAAGATATTCCAAATATAGAGACTCAACGAACAGAAAGTTTGTTTTTCTCTAAAGTTCAAGGTGAGAGTTCAAGGTCAGTGGGATCCAAGCAGGCACCCAGATTTCTTTCATCTTGTGACTACACTGTTCCTTAGGGTCTTGTCATCGTCTGCACGGTAGAGTCTGAGGTCTAGCCATGCCCAGGCTCTACCTGCAGTGGGGGCAGGAGAAGCCTGTCCACATCCTGGAAGGTCTATGTGCAGGAGTGTCAGGCTCTTTCCATTGGAGAGGACCTAGTCAGTTGGTCATTGCCAGGGGAAGTGGGAAGTGTTGACTAGCCATGAGCCTAGAGAGAAGAGAATGAAATTGGATGGAAAATAATAGTCTCCACCACATAACCCCACCCTCCTGAAATCTTTAGTAAGAAGGGGATAGGGAGGGTGGGAGGGAGGGAGACGCAAGAGGGAAGGGATGTGGGAACAGATGTATATGTATGACTGATTCACTTTGTTATAAAGCAGAAACTAATAATTAAAAAAAGAAAAAAAAGGGGAATAATATAGAAACTCTATTAGTTTATTTTAGCATCAAGGCTATGCTTACCAGAAGAGACCCAAATTAGCATGAGAATGATTTACTTGTATTAGAGACACTTCCCTCTGACAGACCTTGCAACTGTTCTCCAGGGTGAAATGCACAGCATCCCCTGAATGAGACCAGAATCCTGGAAGGAGAAGGTTGGAATAAAAGGATGGGGCAAGAATGGAGAGGAGAGGGAATGTACCCCTTGCTGCCCACCTTGCCTTCAAAACTTTACACCTGAAATTTCATTCTTACTGGTTCATTCCTCGGCATTAAAATACTCAACCAGCCATAGTCCCTTAGAGTCTAAATTTCACAAGGAGGGGTAATGCTTTTAATCTCTTATACTATTGTTTGGTGCAAATCTTTTGTTTTCTTTGCATTGTCAGAAAGATCAGATGCCTGGGGGCGGGGTTCTGAATAGATGAAAAAGTCCCCCCAAATTGGCGATGGGACAAAAGTGACCCTAAACACTCTGATTTAATTCAGAGGAATGGAAAGCGTTGGGCCTCACTGTTGAGGTTTTCCAGAGTTTTTCCTTTCCCCTCTCCTCATTCCTGAGTGAGTCATTGAATCGCATGCCCTCATCCCCCTCTTAGGTGCGGATGACTCACACATTTATTTCTGTCACTATGACCTCTCTTCAAGCCCCACACTCCTATGCCCCGTGCCTACCAGCCATCCGCCGGGAAGTCCCCTGGGAACTCCCAACACAATCTGCCTGATGTTCTCATTTCCTTCAAAGTCAGTTTCCGTCTCCTTTCTCTATGCTATTGCTGGGGGCCATCATCCATCTAGTCACTCACCCGGGAGTTACTTTTGCATCCTCCATCGCCTCGATTTTCCATGTAATCACTCAAAAAGTCCTATTAATTTTACCTCATAAATAACCCCATCCCTAGGGGTTCTTAAGTCACTTTTTATTACCTCTTAGCCACAGATATTGTAATAACTGATTGACAGTTCTCGTCCCAGCGTTCTCGACCACCGGCCGTCCCCCCAGATTCATTTTCCAGATTCCTGCTAGAAGGATCCATCTGACCATCTCACTTCCTCATGCAAAACCTCAGTGACTCCCTGTTACCTCACTTACAAAGCCCTGCCCGCCCCAGAATGCATTCAGCTCTCCACAGTCCGGCCTCCCCTGATTCTCTGAATTCATCTTCTGCAGGTCCTGCTCCTCTCTTCCCCCATGGCTTTTCTTACAATGTCCCCTACTTGTCCTGTACAACTCAGCCTAGGGGCACCTTCTCTGGTGCTTGACTTTTGTCCTCGACTACCTTCCCCCACCTCCTCTTCTGGGTTAAAGGTCCTTCCATGGGACCTCACAGTGTCCTAGGCATTCTAGAATTCAGCCACTTATGACCTGGCATTGAAATGACGTATGGGTCCAGCTCACCTGCTAGATGGTTGTTTTTTTTCAGGGGAAGGAACCATGTCTTGGTCACTCTTGATTCCTAAGTGTAGAGCTCTGGCACATCCCCTGCTGTGACAAAGACTTCTTTCTTTGGTGTGGCCGCATCTGTGGGGGAAGTATGCCACGTGCAGGACAAACAGCGACTGTGAATGAGATTGACAAGAAGGTCACGAGAAGCCGGAGAAAGTTCAACATTGGTTGCCACCTGCCTTCAACCTGCTGATATTGCCAAAAGGAAAGGGCTGAAGGAGAGGATGGGACTTTTCCTCCCGGAGTGGCTGGAGCGATGCACCCTCACGCAGCCTATCTGACAGTGACTTCCTGTCTGCAGGGGATTTTGTCAGATCCTCGGGCATGAACTGGGCTTCACTTTTGCTGCTGTCGTTGTTGGGCAGGTGAGATGGTTTTGCTTCTCCTCCCTCGTCCACTATTCTTGCCCTGTCTCTGCAAGAAAATCATCAGCCCCAGTTGCTAACTGGCAGATCTTCTGTTTCCTCTCAGGGATGTCCCGGAATCCTCAGGTGGAAGAGAAAGGATGGCAGCTTTTCAGATGTTATTAGAGAGAGGAAGAGAAAGTGTGAGAAGATGTGGCCAAGAGGTAAATGAAAAATCAGCAGCTTTAAGATTGAAATACTTAATAGCTTTGTTTTCTGAAAGTCTTGGAAAGAAATTTAGAACAGAAAAGTCAAACATGTTCATTCGGTTGGTAATTGAATTGCAGTCCTGTTTCTCTGATGAGCACTCCTGCTCCGAGCCCCTCTGAAGAAGGAACCAGGCCGGAAGTGGACAGCTTGGTGTGGACCTCAGGGTCACTGTTCCTGGTTGGGGACCTCAGGGGCAGCCTCTGTGCATGCATCTCCCACCAAAGGTCTGGCAATATTGGCACTTCCAATGCCAGCGCTCTAGAGATATGGGTGGAAATGCACTAACATAAGCCGAAAACATGAATGCCTGCAAGACTCGCTTTAGTAGGTGCTAGCAAGGTGGAATTGTTATTTTTGTTTATTTTCTCCCAAGAGTTGTTGTTACAAAGAATGGTGGGTACATTTGCACGTGGAAAGCAGATCCCTCCTAAGAGCCAGGAGGCACGGGTCCTTGAACGCTGTGTTTCTAAAGTTCAAAGTTGTTGGCATCTGTCTGAGTTAAAAAGGTCCTGGGGAAGAGGAATTACAAGGCCTCTGGAATAGAATCTCCACGGCACTAGAGAGAGCCTGGGCTCGGTGCCCCTTCTCCTGAGCCGACGCCCACATGCATAGTGGTTCTGGAGACTAGACTTTCTCCAGGGGCAAAGAAGGACCCAGTCAGGGCCCAAGAGCAGGAGCAAATGCCTCCGCTTTCCCCAGCCAGCATCTGCTGCAGAGGCCTTTGTTTCCAGAAGCTTCCAGGAGTTGTGGTGGTTGTACCCTCCTGACTCGCAGGGGCCCCAGCTGGAAAGGGAGACGTGTGTGTGTGTGTGTGTGTGTGTGTGTGTGTGTTTATGATTATCAGATGAAGGAAGGTTTTAGACTGGAAAAAAGAGCAACTTCACAATAGGCCCCAGACATTTATTAAAATCTGATATTACCGTCTTTTCCACTTCAACCTGGAGAAGTGATCAATATGAATATAAACCACACTAGAGTCAGTTAATTTGCAAATTCAAAGGAGACTCGAGGTGTTCCAGTATTAGCTCAGATATGATAAAAAGAAGAAAAGCTTGCTATCACCTGAATTGTTTCCTCTTGGTTAGGCACACCTGTGAGGGGAGACCCTTGGTTTTTATGCCAGGGTTTAGAGGGGTGTAGGGCTCTTTGATGAATAAGGTTAACTTTTCTCTGAATTGGACTATACGTCTCCCAGGGATCCCTTTGGGGCTTAGTGAAATGATTGCCACGTACCCCAGAGTCTCTGTGGAATTGACCAGCGGTAAAGATGTCATCCACCTGAGCCCCTGGTGGAAGAAGCACCAGCACCCCAGCCCAGATATCAGGAAACTCTTCAGCCCTTTTCGAAGACCTGGGCACTTCAGAAGGAAACGCCCTCCTTCTCTGTCAGGTGGCTCTTGGAGCCCGCCTTGAGTTCACACCTTGGTGGTCAGGTACTGACTCCTGGGGCAGAGTTCTTAGTCTTCACTCAGGAGCTGGAGACAACAGCCTCGGGCAAAACTGAAATCACACGCCTGCTTGTAAAGAAGCAAAGAACTCTGGCTTTCCTCACTGTCTCCAAGTCCACCATGACTGCCTCTTCCCTGGAAAGAACCCGCCGGTATGTTTCGTCTCATCCCCAAATGAGCAGGATTCAAGGAGAAGCTTAGTGAGCTTGGAGTTGATCAATAGAAAGGTGCCCTTGCCCCTTGCCCCTTGCCCCTTGCCCCTTGCCCCAAGTTGGAGTTAGCAACTTGCTGATAACAATGAGTAGCGTTTACCTTGCAGCAAAATGAACATGTAGCTGCCCTTATAGGCCTCTACTTCCCCTGTGTGTCCCATTGCTATTTACTGCTTTTTGCCTGCTTTACACAGGCATGGGCAACATGAAGTAATTACCAGTGGGAGATCTGCTTCCTGAGCTGTCATGGAAGTCCCAGCCCTTGGCTACTGATAGACCCGGAGCAGGCACTCTGGTACAAGGTCATTTCATACGTGATCTCGGAAAGGTCAGAAAGTGAGCCAGGGTGGGAGGTAGACAGCATGGCAGGTACACTTGAGATTCAGTTGGAGCCTCTATATAAGGAGTTTAAGAAAACTCCTTAGCCTGAGGGTGTGTAGAAAGAAAAGAAAGAGATAAGTAATGTTTCCTTCAGGATGTGTACCCTGTGGGGTCTCCATCTGGGAACTCAGAACCCCTGGTCCCCTGCCTGGATTTTTTATTTTTTTAAACTTTTTATTTTATATTGGAGTATAGTTGGTTAACAATGTTGTATTAGTTTCAGGTGTATGGCAAATTGACTCAGTTATACATGTATCTATTAAAAACATGAGAGTTGCTTAGCAAAAAGTGACTGCCAGAAGCCATCAGAGAATTGCGTGCTTTGTATGTTGAAGATAATCCATGAAAGAGATATTTGGTCTGGAAAATGCTCTGAAGAATCAGAAAATCAAGGTCATTAAGCAGTTTTGACTCAAATTCTAAGTCAAAGTGACTTTAGTTTGCTCATTGGTGATAATGAACCACATTTTTGCATCATTCATTCATTCATTCATCCACAGCACATATACATATAAAGAACTTAGCCAGAGACTTACCGTCAATAAATGATGGTAAAAGAAGCATGTGCTTTTACTTTAATCCAAAGAGGAAGAAAATACTTGTTATAATTTCTAGCTTCAGAAAAAAACCAAAGGCTCTTCAATCTGCCCTTTTCCTAGACACGAGCGTTGACTGGTCAAGGTTCTTCTTTGGGACCATAAATCTCTCCTGTAAATCTGCAGTTTTCTCTAGTCCAACACTGTTGCCTGCATCCTTAAAATAATCTGGCATTTGGCATTGCATATCCCATTTTGAGTTACGTTTTCTGCTTAAGTGAATCCTGGTCTCTCTTCTAATCTTCACTCAGTCAAGTCACTCTTGAGGCTGTGGACCCTGATCTCCCTGAACTGTGAATGGAGGCTTTTCCCTGTTGGTGATAAACTTCCTCACTTGGCCTTCAGCCAAGTTTAAACCCTTCAGGAATATCCCCCTGGACTGGATGGGAGGATTAGCCCATCAGCCATCAGCCCAGGTCCAAGGACCTCAGCTCTCTGCTTCACCTCGGTGCCATTACAGGGCACATTTAGTAGGGAAGACCACCTCTGGGGCTCGAATACACAGCCTTGCGTAAAACTCAGTCTACGTGCCCAAGAAATGCATTAGTCTCTCTAGGTGATGTGAACAGAGGAAGGAAACATGGAGAGTGCCTGTTGCTTATTAATTCTGTGCCATCAATACTTTGGTAAAGTCAAGGTGAACCTTCTGCACTCACAGTTTCTAAGATGCTATCATGGTGTTATATGCGCACTTATTTTTACTGCTATATAATATTCTGTCGTAACATCATAATTTATTTATCCATTCTCCAGTCACGTGGACAGTATGCTGCTATGAATAGTCCTTGTGGACCACGTGTAAGTTTCTCTAAGTTTAGTGTTTATGCCCAGAAATCTTTGTGGTCTCTGTTTCAAGGAGGAAGAGAACTGTAGCAGACCACAGCTTGCCAAGCTTAATTGGTGATGTCTCTGGGTTATGAGTGAGCTTATGATTCCAAGACTTTCCCTTGGAATCATTTTATTTTTGCTTAAGTGCATCCTGACTCTTTTATTAAAGTTTTTTTTTTTTTTTTAACTTTCACACTGAGAATGGTTTTTCATCTTACGGGATGAACCCACCTGGTATTCCCCCATGTAAAGCCTGGTTTCTGCATGACTTCTGCAATTTGAATTGCTTCAGGGAAAGGAATGAGCCTTGTTTGACTTACCCTTTAATACACTTAATAGATGCAATCACAATGCATTCATTTCCCTCAGTTATCCGCATCTATATTATCTTCCCAGAGATAACCATTGTGACAAACCACAGCATGCTTTCAACTTTCCTGTTATATTAGCACCATTTATTCCAAGTGTTACCATTCTCTTTACTGCAAAGCCCTTCAGATAGAACTCAACAAACGCACTCATGAGCAAGAATAGCTCTTTGGGGTTTGTGCTTTGTGTGAGACTGGCAGACCTCCAGTTCAGAGTGGAGCGGACGGAGTAGCTGCACCAGAAACCAAGATAATGAAACTAGATGGCTTCTTATTGCCTCCAAAATGGCCTCTTCACAGTGCAACTTTGGTGTTTTCCATGAAGCACAGAATTCAGGGAGCCTAATACTCAAGCCTAACAAAATGAACATTGGATGAATTATCATTTAAAAATTTCCACTCCATTGCTCATTCTTCTAATTAAGAACTAACAGTAGCTAGTTAATGCTGAGTAAATACTATCTAATACAGTTTGACTGTTTCTAAACAGGACCATGCTGTTACTCAATATTTCAATAATAATAATGGGAATCATGAGGCTTATACTTCTTAGCTTATAATGGTAAACAGAAAAGAGCTCTTGAGAATTGAGTAACACTGTCTTTTTCTTAGACTCTTTGTTTGGTGTTACTCAGCCAAACATCCACAGAATTCCTCTTTATGGGCTCTTTATAGATAGTGGATCAGGTGATTTCCTGAAATTGCTGATAGAAACCAGAAGAATGTGAAAGAGCAAAAATGAAAAGTGGGGATAAAGGCAATCAGAAATTTTCTAGATTCAAGTAGTTTGTTTTGCATCATGGACTAAATGTTTGTGTCCATCCAAAATTCATATGTTGTAGGCTTAGCCCCCAATGCGATAACATTTAGAGATGGGACCTTTGAGAAGTGATAAGAGTTAGATGAGGTGATAAGTGATAAGATCTCATGAGGGTGAGATGCTCACGATGAGATTGATGTCCTTATAAGAAGAGACATGAGAGATCTTGCTGGTTTTCTCTGCCCTGTGAGGACACAGTGAGAAGGCAACCATTTACAAGTCAAGAAGAGAGCTCTCACCAGGAGCTGAATTGACTGGCACCTTGATCTTACACTTCCCAGCCTCTAGAACTGTTAGGCTATTTCTTCTTGATTCCTTGATTCAGTTTTGATAGTTTGTATCTTTCTAGGAATTTGCTTATTTCATCTAAATTATATAAAGTGTTGTCATACAGTCGTTTATAGTGCTCCCTTAAAATCCTTTTTTCTTTCTCTAAGATCAGTAGTAATGCCCCCTTCCTCACTCCTGATTTTAGTAATTGGAGTAATTTAGTAATTCTCTTTTATTATTGGCCTGTCTAGCTAAAAGTTTATCATATTTGTTGATCTTTTCAAAAAACCAACTTTTAGCTTTGTTGGTTTTTCTATTATTCTTCTGTTTTCCATTTCATTTATTTAGGTTCTATTATTTAATATTTTCCTCCTCCTTCTTGCTTTGATTTAGTTTGCTCCTTTCAATCCTTTATTTTATTTTATTTTATTTTATTTTTTGCCGTGCCCTGCGGCATTCAGGATCTTAGTTCCCCAACCAGCAATCAAACCCGTGCCCCCTGCCATGGCAGCGCAGAGTCTTAACCACTGGACCGCCAGGGAAGCCCCACTGATACTTTCTTAAGATAGAAAGTTAGGTTATTGATTTGAGATTTTCTCCTTTTTAAATATATGTGTTTAGAACTATACATTTTCTTCTACATACTGTTTTAGCTGTATCTCATATATTTTGAAATGTATTTTTGTTTTCACTCATCTCAAAATATTTTCTAATTTCCCCGGTGATTTCTTCTTTGCCCCATTGATTGTTTAAGAGGGTGTTGTTTTATTTTCACATATTTTGTAATTTTTCAAATTTCTTTGTTATTGATTCCTACTTTATTTCATTCTATGGAATGTTATATTTTATATGATTTCAATCTTTTTACATTTTTTGTGACTCCTTTTATAGCCTAACATGATGTATCCTGTAGAATTTTCTGGGGTTTTTTGCATTCTCTCTTTTTTTTTTTAAACATCTTTATTAGAGTATAATTGCTTTATAATGGTGTGTCAGTTTCTGCTTTATAACAAAGTGAATCAGTTATACATATACATATGTCCCCATATCTCTTCCCTCTTGCATCTCCCTCCCTCCCACCCTCCCTATCCCACCCCTCTAGGTGGTCACAAAGCACCGAGCTGATCTCTCTGTGCTATGCGGCTGCTTCCCACTAGCTATCTATTTTACGTTTGGTAGTGTATATATGTCCATGCCACTCTCTCACTTTGTCACAGCTTACCCCTCCCCCTCCCCATATCCTCAAGTCCATTCTCTAGTAGGTCTACATCTTTATTCCCGTCTTGCCCCTAGGTTCTTCTGACTGTTTTCTTTTTTTAGATTCCGTATATATGTGTCAGAATACGGTATTTGTTTTTCTCTTTCTGACTTACTTCACTCTGTATGACAGTCTCTAGGTCCATCTACCTCAGTACAAATAACTCAGTTTTGTTCCTTTTTATGGCTGAGTAATATTCCATTGTATATATGTGCCATATCTTCTTTATCCATTCATCTGCTGATGGACACTTAGGTTGCTTCCATGTCCTGGCTATTGTAAATAGAGCTGCAATGAACATTGTGGTACATGACTCTTTTTGAATTATGGTTTTCTCAGGGTATATGCCCAGCAGTGGGATTGCTGGGTCATATGGTAGTTCTATTTTTAGTTTTTTAAGGAACCTCCATACTGTTCTCCATAGTGGCTGTACCAATTCACATTCCCACCAACAGTGCAAGAGTGTTCCCTTTTCTCCACACCCTCTCCAGCATTTATTGTTTGTAGATTTTTTGATGATGGCCATTCTGACCAGTGTGAGATGATATCTCATTGTAGTTTTGATTTGCATTTCTCTAATGATTAATGATGTTGAGCATTCTTTCATGTGTTTGTTGGCAATCTGTATATCTTCTTTAGAGAAATGTCTATTTAGGTCTTCTGCCCATTTTTGGATTGGGTTGTTTGTTTATTTTATGTTGAGCTGCATGAGCTGCTTGTAAATTTTGGAGATTAATCCTTTGTCAGTTGCTTCATTTGCAAATATTTTCTCCCATTCTGAGGGTTGTCTTTTCGACTTGTTTATGGTTTCCTTTGCTGTGCAAAAGCTTTTAAGTTTCATTAGGTCCCATTTGTTTATCTTTGTTTTTATTTCCATTTCTCTAGGAGGTGGGTTAAAAAGGATCTTGCTGTGTTTTATGTCATAGAGTGTTCTGCCTATGTTTTCCTCTAAGAGTTTGATGGTGTCTGGTCTTATATTTAGGTCTTTAATCCATTTTGAGTTTATTTTTGTGTGTGGTGTTATGGAGTGTTCTAATTTCATTCTTTTACATGTAGCTGTCCCGTTTTCCCTGCACCACTTATTGAAGAGGCTGTCTTTTCTCCACTGTATATTCTTGCCTGCTTTATCAAAGATAAGGTAACCACATGTGCGTGGGTTTATCTCTGGGCTTTCTATCCTGTTCCATTGATCTATATTTCTGTTTTTGTGCCAGTACCATACTGTCTTGATTACTGTAGTTTTGTAGTATAGTCTGAAGTCAGGGAGCCTGATTCCCCCAGCTCCATTTTTCTTTCTCAAGATTGCTTTGGCTATTCGGGGTCTTTTGTGTTTCCATACAAATTGTGAAATTTTTTGTTCTAGTTCTGTGAAAAATGCCATTGGTAGTTTGATAGGGATTGCATTGAATCTGTAGATTGCTTTGGATAGGAGAGTCATTTTCACAGTGTTGATTCTTCCAATCCAAGAACATGGTATATCTCTCCCTCTATTTGTACATCTTTAATTTCTTTCATCAGTGTCTTATAATTTTCTGCATACAGGTCTTTTGTCTCCTTATGTAGGTTTATTCCTAGATATTTTATTCTTTTTGTTGCAGTGGTAAATGGGAGTGTTTTCTCAATTTCACTTTCAGATTTTTCAACATTAGTGTATAGGAATGCCAGAGATTTCTGTGCATTAATTTTGTATCCTACTTTACCAAATTCGTTGATTAGCTCTAGTAGTTTTCTGGTAGCATCTTTAGGATTCTCTATGTATAGTATCGTGTCATCTGCAAACAGTGACAGCTTTACTTCTTCTTTTCCGATTTGGATTCCTTTTATTTCTTTTTCTTCTCTGATTGCTGTGGCTAAAACTTCCAAAACTATGTTGAATGATAGTGGTGAGAGTGGGCAACCTTGTCTTGTTCCTGATCTTAGTGGAAATGGTTTCAGTTTTTCACCATTGAGGACGATGTTGGCTCTGGGTTTGTCATATATGGCCTTTATTATGTTGAGGAAAGTTCCCTCTATGCCTACTTTCTGAAGGGTTTTTATCATAAATGGGTGTTGAATTTTGTCGAAAGCTTTTTCTCCATCTATTGAGATGATCATATGGTTTTTCTCCTTCAACTTGTTAATATGGTGTATCACGTTGGTTGATTTGTGTATGTTGAAGAATCCTTGCATTCCTGGGATAAACCCCACTTGATCATAGTGTATGATCCTTTTAATGTGTTGTTGGATTCTGTTTGCTAGTATTTTGTTGAGGATTTTTGCGTCTATATTCATCAGTGATATTGGCCTGTTATTTTCTTTCTTTGTGACATCTTTGTCTGGTTTTGGTATCAGGGTGATGGTGGCCTCATAGAATGAGTTTGGGATTGTTCCTCCCTCTGCTATATTTTGGAAGAGTTTGAGAAGGATAGGTGTTAGCTATTCTCTAAATGTTTGATAGAATTCGCCTGTGAAGCCGTCTAGTCCTGGGCTTTTGTTTGTTGGAAGATTTTTAATCACAGTTTCAATTTCAGTGCTTGTGATTGGTCTGTTCATATTTTCTATTTCTTCCTGGTTCAGTCTCGGAAGTTTGTGCATTTCTAAGAATTT
Organism: Mesoplodon bidens; assembly: GCF_964165515.1. Classification (NCBI taxonomy): domain Eukaryota; kingdom Metazoa; phylum Chordata; class Mammalia; order Artiodactyla; family Ziphiidae; genus Mesoplodon; species Mesoplodon bidens. Next base: position 17,637,380 of record NC_138166.1, read on the forward strand.
TTCCATTTCTTCCAGGCTGTCCATTTTATTGGCATATAGTTGCTTGTAGTAATCTCTCATGATCCTTTGTATTTCTGCAGTGTCAGTTGTTACTTCTCCCTTTTCATTTCTAATTCTATTGATTTGAGTCTTCTCCCTTTTTTTCTTGATAAGTCTGGCTAATGAGAATAATATGTGTTCTGCTGTTGCTGGGTGACGTCTATAGTTGTCTGTTAGATCTAGTCAGTTTACAGTGTTATTGAAATCTTCTATATTCTCATTATTCTTCTTTGTAGTTGTTGTAACCATTATTGAAAGTGTTGTATCAAAGTCTCCAACCATTATTGATGAATTGTATGTTCTTCCCTTTAGCTATGTCAGTTTTTGTTTTATGTATTCTAGGGCTCTGATTGTATGTGCATGTGTTTATAATTGTTATATCTCTTCTTGCTTCTGTAGAGCATCAAGTTCATTCACAGTTTCTTGGTAGAATAAAGAATAAGAGCAGGAATGTCTGAGCTTTTATCCTATCCAGTATGCAGCAAGACAGCCTCTTCTTTAGCCAGTGAAGCCTCCATTGCCATTTTGAAGACCGCAAAAAAGTGGCTAATCCTTTCTCATTCTGTGTTTGGCCAAGTACAGACATACCCTTAGGCTAGTTTGCTTCTACAAAGCAACCCCATGGATGTCTTGGAGGTCCTCATGTACTGTGACGTTGCACAAGTCTGAATGTGAAACAGAAAATAGTGTTTATAGTTTATCTACTTGTTATAGTCATGTCATTCCTTCTACACATGAAATTACCAACACGGCTATAATTTTTAAAAGAATTGCCACCTGTGATTGTGTTCCAAGGTAGTGGCAAGATAGATCACTAACGCAACATTTAATGGATAACTTTCTCCATCATTCTGTTGGTCATGTCACTCACACTGGACTATGACCCACAAACAGATTTAGTGTCAAATCTGGCAGTAACTCTACTCCCCCAGAAACCTTTGATGTCCCATTGCTCAACGGCCAGTGATAACCATTAGATTCTGAGCCCTTCGTGTGGTGGGGAAAAACAACTACCCACAAAAGGGCATAGCACCTCATCTGCACTCCCCACCTCAAAGGTTGTTCCTCATAGTGGTCTTGGCTATTTCTTTGGGAGCTGAGACTTGAGATATATAGATTTTGTGTTCATGTCAGTCTTTTGTTCCCATCTAAATTTATTCTTGCAGCTGCCATTGTACATAATGACATCAGTATTTGCAAGGAGGGTCCCACTAGTGCCATCAGAAGGATACTCCATTTTGCTTCCAGGCCCAGACAATACTGTTTGAAACCCGAGAAAGTCTTGCACAATACACAAGCTTTCCAGATACTGTAATACTTTCAAGTGCCCCATGAATCTAAAAGACGTTGGAAATTCAGAGGACTGATCTTTAGTGGCACTAAAAATACTTATTTTAAAGAGAAACATTACAAATATATGGTACATCAACTTGGAGAAGTTTGGAGTGTCTCTTTCCATTTGTTCTTCTTCCAATCTTTCCAATGCCTCTACATATTTTCTCTTTTTGTATTTTATTTTAATTTTTTTTGGCCATGCCATGTGGCATGTAGGGTCTCTCTTAGTTCCCCAGCCAGGGGTGGAACCCGTGCCCCCTGCAGTGGAAGCACAGAGTCCTAACCACTGGACCACCAGGGAATTCTTTTCTCTTTTTCTAAATGAAATTTTCAGTATTATATTTTATTATGTATATACTACCATACTAGCACACTGCTTCTCCTCCAGAACTTTAATGCATCAGTTCGCACACATATATATGTGTTTCAGTGAGTGTTCAGCAGCAGTCACACACATATCAATGGTGATATGACATGTGAGCTGGCACATCTGAAAAGTATTAACTTACCCTAAGGATTTTTGAAGGTGAATGTTTATTCTTGGAAGATTTGGATGCTCTCTTAGAAGGGAAAGATACTATGTACACACAGATGATATTAGGAAATGCCGCTATCCGGGTTTACTGTAAATGGATGAATTCTCCCCACGTCCCCCATATCAGGTCACTTTCAATTACATAGTGAAAAAGTATTTAGAAATAGTTGCAAAACCTTGAATGGTGGAAGTTCCCTGGTGGCCTAGTGGTTAGGATTCCAGGCTTTCACTGCCGTGGCCTGTTTTCAATCCCTGGGGTGAACTGAGATCCCACAAGCCAGGAAGCGAGGCCAAAAAAAAAAAATCTTGAATGGCTTCAAACTGAAATAGTTTACCAAGTCCAAGTTAACTCTTTTTCAAAGGCTGAACTTCTTGTCTACATACTGGTGCTCTCCAAGTGAAGACTCTGAAGGCAGATGGGTTCATACACAACACCCCTCCCTGCCCTCCAAAGAAGATGAAGAAGTGTGACCAAGAGGTCCCTCACTGAGGACTCCATGGTGCCTCCAGGACCCTGTCGTCTGTCTCTTGCTTTTCTCCTTTGTTATCAGTCATTCCACTCCCTGGCCTTGGCTTCTGCTAGGATGGCCTTCTTCTCCCACCTTTTATTGCTGAAGAGACAGGGGAGGACTCAGAAGACTCCAGCTCTTCTATACTTGCTTCAAATACAATAGAACCTAAGACAGAACCGAGCTGGGTGCTTGCCGTCCTCTTTCCTCAAGTGGCCAGTTGGTGTCTCCAGATCTTTCAAGTTGAGTGACACCCAGTTCAATAGATTCCTCCCCAAGAATTCCCAGCCCCTACCATGTGGATTCCTTCAAAGACATACACACACACACACACACACACACACACACACATACTGATACACAAAGACACACAACTATAACAACAATAACAACAACAGCAACACTCAAGAAAATAGTGAGTTTTGCTCGGGTGGCAGCACACTTGCATGACTGCTGAGGAGTTCTAAGTTGAAAAGTCCACCGTCAATGTAATGAAAATAGCATGCTTTTCGATGGGAAATAGGTGGGTGACTTGGCCCTTCCTGGGCAGATCACACAATAGCTCCAGGTTGACTTTCGATAAGGAACATGGCAGAGTTCAATGTTCTTGTTAGATAGAAATGTCACAGATCAGCTCCTGGAAACTTTTCTACCCTAATCGGCCTCAGCCTGTTTATTTTCAAATCTACATGTTGCCCTTTTAGGCAGGTTTCCAGGAGGATCATCTGGAGATGAGTGTATTTCCAGCTTCCTCCCCTTCTAATAATGGCCAAGAAGAAACTGACCAAACCAAAGGGATTGTACTTTAAGCATCTATGGCACCTTTGCTGGAAATTTCCACAAGTTCTTTATTCTAAGTTATACGATTTCAAATTGTACCCAGTTCGTAATTATTTGAATTATTCCCACACGTACGTATTACACTTGTTTCATTTTCAAGTATTTCAGTTTGTGTACCCAGAAGTGAGAGATGTTTTTAGCAGATATAAATATAGTGTTGGCTGGCCAAGTGCAGGCTGTCACCAAGGTCCTCTGCCCACTGAGCAAGACTGTGTCGCCTCCCAAATCAGCTTCCTAATGAGACAGAGATGTTCTTCATTGATTTTTACTTTTTCCAATGCAACTAATGCACAGTTTACTTCAATATTAGGCTCCAATTAGATAGCTTTTTGACATCAATTTTTTTCCTCCACTTTTAAGAATGTGTCTCCAGAATTGTCCCTGGAAGCCTGAACAGTAGGATATGCTTTCATCCCTTACCTGGAGCCAATTTGTAGGGGAAAATGTTTGTGTGTTGTTCTCCTTAAGGAGAGCTGTGTTGAATTAAATGGAACACTCCTTTCCAAATGCTTTTGCATACAAAATTTAATAATGTTAAATGGCACTCTATGGGATAAATATGGGGAAATATTACTTGCATATATCAATAGTCTAGTACAGCTCATTCTGGTTATATGCAATCCTTAGTGTGTGTCCGTTCTCTTCATTCTTTCTGGCAGGGCATGTGCATCTAGATGATCTAGAAGCCATTCCAAAGCATCAGGATAGAAGTTAAAAATAAGTGAAGACAAACCCAGCAACGTTTTATGCTGTTCAGTATTTTGATCCCTTGAAGAGATGTCAAATGCAGGTTTAGATCACATTTACATGAAGCTGATCTATCCTGATTCAGACCAGGAGAGCTTTCCTGGACTTGTCCAGAGCAACTATTTTTCCTTCACCTTGAAGCAATGTCTCTCAGCCCACTAAATGACAAATCAAACAAGTGGTTTTAGGAATTCTCAGAAAGGTTTTCATACTCTATGCAGTATTTCTTGTCGTCGTGAAGATATTGAAGTGTCTTACTAACTTCCCTATTCATTTCCTATCAGTGAACCATCCATAGATTGAAAAAGATTTGTCTCACTATGTCTGAATAAACATGGATCTTGCTTATCTAGTTCTTGGTTGGGAAGGTCTTTTGGGGTGCAAAAATCCCCATTTAGGTCGAAAGGACAGTATATGAAGGGAAACAGATGGAAACTTACTAAAATTTAAACTTGATTTTAAACACTGTATTACATCCTAAAAGCAGAAGTATATCCGATCTTTGTGGGGACGTCAGTGTTGGCTGTGCTGACCAGTGAGAGGGTAGGCTCTGAGACCCAGATTCTGGGGAGGGGTTGAGGAAAGCCCAGCCTAGGAAAGTGCCTCAAATGTCATAGGCACTTGGCCCCCTCTGGTTGGGACCCAGTCACCCTGCATGACAAAGCTCACTTTGTAAAACATCATCAGTGGTGTGCAGCACTGGGTGAGGATGCTTCGTCCCCTAGAGCTGTTCCAGTCTCAGTCTCTGCAGCTCCACAGGGATGATCCCCACTGCACAGGCCCCAAGAATATGCTCTTCCTTGTTTGCAGAAGGCGCATACTCAATCCTTTATATGCTGGAAATAACTCCCCATGAGAAGTTGTGTCCATATTTACCCCTAGGGCCTAACTCCGGTGGGGTGGGGCAGCCATGGATGAGTGGAACAGCTGCCGGAGAGCCGGATGTGGTTGGTGGTAAGAGTCCCGAATGTGGTTGGTTGAGTTTCTCTGGTCTAGACCATGGATCTGCTTTCAACTATCTCTTCACATCGCTGGCCTTCCACACCCGCACTGGAAAGGCAATAGTAAACCGCCTGTGATCTAGTCTCAGCAAGAGTGTCTAAAGGTTAAGCACTCCATTAGTGCCTTCACTCAAGCTGGCGGACAGAAAGCTTCACACTTGGGTTTAAAAATTGCCTAAATTAGGTTGTGTTTTAATGCTGTACCCTCGATTTTTAAGGGGGACTCTCTGTGGCGTCCTTGCCTGTAGAACTCATCTCTCAGTGTCCCCCAGATGAGACCCCACCAGCATGAGTTCCTTGTGAAATTAATACAAGAAAAACACATTTGCTTCCCTGAGGAACTAGTACATTTCTTCTTATCTAATAATCAAACCATATCTCCCTTTCTTTGCTTTGGCTGCCCGGGGACTTCAAGCCAAAGTTTTATGTGTGTGGCTATATGAGCCCATGTGGCCATTGTATTTTCATTCTTTTATCATTGTTCCTTCTTTCTTTCTCTTTTTCCTTTCTTCGTGAATTTATTTATTTTAGTCTTACCCTCATCAATTACTCTGAGAAAAGAGGCAGAGATACATTACTATTGTTAAAAAGTAGAACAATGTTTGGTCATTTTCAAAGTAAAGATTGTTTCACCTCAACATAATTATTGGCCAATTTCTAATGACAACACTATGAATCATATTAATTGAGCTGCATATGGTGTTTCTTTTAAAGTATTATATATCTACATTAAAACACAGTAGATGGGCTTCCCTGGTGGCGCAGTGGTTGAGAGTCCGCCTGCCGATGCAGGGGACACCGGTTTGTGCCCCGGTCTGGGAAGATATCACATGCCACGGAGCAGCTGGGCCCATGAGCCATGGCTGCTGAGCCTGTGCATCCGGAGCCTGTGCTCCGCAATAGGAGAGGCCACAACAGTGAGAGTCCCAGGTACCAAAAAAAAAACAAACAAAAAAAAAAACACAGTAGATAAAATAAAAAAAACACTTTTGTGTTTTGGTAGATTTAAGTTTCAGGAATTTGTCAATTCTACTTCTGAAAGACATATTACACCCTTTTGAAAGAACTGATATAGAATCAGATAGTCTATGCAGCTACTATCAGAGATTGAATCCTTCATTTTAAAATAAAGAATAAAAAATGAAAAAGAAAAGTTATTTATATTAGCTCAACGTCACTAATTTGCAGATACTATGAAAAAAACAGTGTCTGAAAATCAAAAAAATTATAAGAATTTAGTCACGGTAATGGCCTAGTTTCAAATGTCACAGAACAGAGTTTTCCCCCTATTGTCACTCCCCTTTTTCTTTTCTTTCCTTTTTTCTCTTCGCTCCTTCTTTCCTTTCCTTTCCTGTCCTTTCCTTTCCTTTCTTTTCCTTTCCCTTCCTTTCCCTTTTCCTTTTCCTTTCCTTTTCCAACGCTCTCTTACTCAGAAACTTTTCTTTCTTTTTTGTCAGAGAATAGAGAATAGAGATGTATTTGCAGAGAACATCAAGGTCGTGCAATAAGAAGTGGGTAGTATTGGGCTTCCCTGGTGGCACAGTGGTTGAGAGTTCGCCTGCCGATGCAGGGGACACGGGTTCGTGCCCCGGTCCGGGAAGATCCCACATGCCATGGAGCGGCTGGGCCCGTGAGCCATGGCCGCTGAGCCTGCGCGTCCGGAGCCTGTGCTCCGCAATGGGAGAGGCCACAACGGTGAGAGGCCCGCGTACCGCAAAAAAAAAAAAAAAAAAGTGGGGTAGTATTAACAAGACAAAGGTTTATCATAAGCGTTTTAATTTTGAAGAACCTAAAAGACGAATAGGACCCTGAATTTTTGATGGAGACTTTACAGGTGGAAAAGTGAATTGGACAACTACGTGGGAGGCAGGGTTCTGGGAAGAAGGAAGCAGAGCACAAAGACTCTGAAGAGAGAACAGGAGAGAAAGGACTCACAAGGAGGATTCTACATCAATGGAAACATTGAAAACAAACTAATAAACAAGCAACACGGTTTTGCATCATCCTCTGGGCATCCATTAGTGATCCTATGACAGGAATATTTTCTTACTGGTAATGAGTTGTCCTCTTTCACCCCTTCAGAAGTTAAGGACTTTATAAAGGAGTGATCAAAAGTTTAACTTAACCACAGAGCAATATGACTGCTCTATGTTGGAAAGAGGTTCATGGTTTGGCTGAAAAAGTTTCTGAAGGAACAAATGGAGAGAAAACATATGAAGCTGTCCTAGAAGCTGTTTCAACCAGACCAGAGATGTTTCACTTAGCTCCTTATCTGTTATCTAGAAAAATGAACTTGTGGATCCATCAGATCTGGTAGTACCTCCCTTCTGCCATCTTTTGGAAAGTTTGGTGCTTAGCATCCCATGACCCTGGACGTGACCGAGCATATCCTTCTCCAAGCTCAATGTCCGTGGAGCACAACTTAGGAGTTACTCAGACAAGCTACATGTTGCCCAAGTGGGGTGAAAATGGACATGCCCTGGGCAATCTCTCCTGTTACTGTTGAGTCCTGTGCTCTCCCTCCTGTAGTTGCTGCTTCTGCACGGGTCAGAGCTCAGTCTCACTGGCAGGGGAAAGGTGCTGCCAGGCCCCCCAGAGCTGGGAATGTTATCCTTGTCACAGATGGAAAAGAGCAAGTTGAGATTGGATCACAAAGTGTTATTGTAAGTCACTAAGTTCATGTGTAAGTCATGAGAGAAGCGCAGAATCTCCATTGAATGACGATGACAAGCAAGAACCCCTCAGCACGGAGCGCATCTCATAGGAAACTGATAACCAGATCCGCTCCCACCCAAGCAATTAAAATAAAATAGCCTCCTCCCCATTTCCCGATCTCATACATCCCCACCCTCAATCAAAATGAAGTCGACGATATACTTGTATAAATTCTGGCTATGCAGCTTTGAAGAACTTTTCCCAAATGATGGGAATTTCTGGAAATAAAATACAGTGATTTCTCATCTAGAAATACATTAAATAACCACAAAAAGACACTCCCCCGCTTTTTCTTCCCTAGTATAGAGCCTACGACTTAAATCAAATGAAGAAAAAATGGATACAATGTTTATTTCTAATCTGTGGAGCGTGATTTTAATAATTTCAATAGATTTCTCTATAACCCACCCATTTTTTTTCCCTCTTTCATTAAGGAAATTTCCAAGTGAAACACATGCTATTCTATGAACAATGGACCTGATAAGGGTTGGAACAAATTCCTCTTTCTGTCCCTATCTCTGAGTCTTATTTACCTACTTTTGTGAGACTAGAATGAACGACATAGGGTAAGATAATCTAAATATCTCTGACCTGTTTATGAAATAAACCCTTGTGCAACAAATCATTTACAACACTCACAGACTAGGTCACAAACTGAACCATCCTCTTCATGTGCCCGTAACTCTGGATCAAAGAATGGCACTGAGCTTGCTGTGTCAGCTGTGACAAGTGCTTCAAGGTCAGTCTCCTCCTGTTGTCATGGCTGAGCTCAGACCGCAGTAGCACCGTTAGTCACCATCAGTGAAATATGCTACTTCTGTATATGTGGTTCGGAGGGTGCTTCTCGCTCTGGGTAGCTGAGGAACTGATGCAGTGTGGAGTTTCCAACCTTGATGAGACCACCTCAGAGGTGAGGGGCAGCTCCTGAGGCCAAAAGGGACTTCAGATAACCAAACAAAGTCCTCCAGGGCTTGTGGGAAAAGAAGTCATGCTGATGATAAGGCGAAAGGCTGTGCTCGCTAAAGGTAGAGTGAGGATTCAGGACTCAATGTTTAGTAAACCAAGATGGAGGAATCCAAAGCAGGGTGAGCAAAAGCGTTTTTGGAAGCAAAACCTCAAGTAGCAAGAAGGCTGCTGCTGCTCCATCTTCAAGGGCTGGCTGCCATAGCCCCGCTGCAGGTCGTGGGAAGACTCCTACTTTAAGTGCTGCCAATATGGAGGCCTAAGGGAGTTTAAAGCTCGCCTCGTGAGCCTCTCTGGTGGCCTGCTTGTAGCCCTGTGGGTCCTTGGCCACCCCCAGAGACCCAGTCCCTTCCAGCAGCCCCTCTGTTATGCCTTCCTTCCAGCTCCTGCTCTAACCAGCTGAGGGGCCAGCTCAGGGCAACATGGGTGTCAGGATGGCTTGTCCTGCTCCTGACTTAAGAGGGAGCTCTGTAAACGCCACTGGCTGTTGCAGAGCCTTTCTCGGCAAAAATCCTCGTGCTAGAAATGGCTTATCAAGGCCTATCACAGGATCTGTCTTGATGTTTTAAAACCTTTTAGGAAGCACTGCTATATGATGCTCTGCTTCAGATAAAGGGTCATCCTGAAGAAGTATAGTTCAAACTTACATTTGGTCCGTGTTTTAGAGTCCAGTCCCAAATGATACGTTTTCAATGGAATCTAGAAACCTGCTGTCCAGTTTCAGGCTCACATCCTATTGGATCACTCATTCTGTCTGAAGGCTTTTGCTTGTTCTATTTCCCACACCTGCTTTGATCTGCCCGGGTTGCCATTTGTTTCTGTCTTTGAATGTTTTCATTAATAATAAATTATTGAAAAGGCTTAAAGCATCTTAGTATGCTTAGTTCCTAAGATAATCTCATGACGCATAGTATGCCATTACAGGGTCAGTTTTTCCCCATGGCTTTTGTCCCAGGGATGTCGACTTTGCCAAGGTGTTCGTTCTCCCTCTAATGGCAGCAGAGGAGGCCATCCTGTGTCAGACAGAAACAAATATTTCCAGAGCAACATTCTTTGCAGGTAGGAGTCACCTGCTTTCTTCCTTTCCGGGCAGCAAAATATTGATGGCAGCACAGTGGGTCCATCAGGTGGGGTCCTCAACTTAGAACTTTTCAGAATTAAGATTTGATAGTATGAGTGAACTCGGGCTCTGAAGTTTTCACTGTATTTTTTTTGTTTATGTATAAATAGTCTTTTTGTGTCCAGAGTAGACTAGATGTGGATGATAGAAATATAAATAAGATGTGGTCTCTGCCCTCAGAGAGCTCACAAGCCAATAAGAGAGAAAGATAGGACACAGGATAGTAAGTTTGGGTTTTTTTTTTTTTTTTTTTGACTGCGTTGGGTCTTCGTTGCTGTGCGTGGGCCTTCGTTGCTGTGCGTGGGCTTTCTTTAGTTGCAGTGAGCGGGGGCTACTCTTCATTGCTGTTGCGCGGGCTTCTCATTGTGGTGGCTTCTCTTGTTGCGGAGCACGGGCTGTAGCGCGCAGGCTCAGTAGTTGTGGCACATGCGCTTCATTGCTCTGCGGCACGTGGGATCTTCCCGGACCAGGGCTCGAACCCGTGTCCTCTGCATTGGCAGGCGGATTCTTAACCACTGCGCCACCAGGGAAACCCCTGGTAAGTGTTTTGATGAATTTGCATAGGATCTCGTTGGGACTCCAAGGAGAAGGGATTTCAACTTGGGGCGGTAGTTCTGACACACTTCCCCGGAGGAGCTGAATCTTGAAATAAGCGTTTGCCTAACAGGGTCGGGGTGGGGCATTCCATAAAGAAGGGGCAAGGAATCAAAAGGAATGAATCTGGGGGGCCGAGCGAGGGGGACAACATCAGAGAAACTCGGTGAGGCCGGCAGGAGCAGATGACGGGGGACTTTTTGTCAGTAGTTGGGAGGCCCTGAAGTATTTGAAGCAAAAGAAGGACATGCACTGAGCTGTACAGTTATATATGGTTAAAATGGTATGTTTTATATTATGTGACTTTTAACCACAATAAAAAAATTTTTTTAAGTGACATGCTCTGATTTGTGGGCTTTTTTTTTTTTTTAAGAAAAATTAATGTAGCAGCAGAGTTATAGATGGGCTAGGGAGATGTGGAATGGAGACAGAGACCAGTTCAAAGATGATTGTAATCTCCAGGAAGATGCTGGGGAGGACCTAGATCGGGCCAGAGCCGGAAGGGAGGCACCGAAGGGATTTTAAAAGGATCCACGTAGCCATGAGTCAGCAAGATTGAGGGCCGACTCTCAGACTTTGTGGATGAATTATGGTATAATTCATAGTGGTGGCAGATCGTCTTTTTTAATTTCAGCTTTACTGAGGGATAATTGACGTATAAAATTATAAGATATTTAAAGTGTACGTTGTGGAGATTCGGTACACATATACATTAGGCAAGCGCTTCCCCCATCTAGGTAATGAACACACCCATCACCTCACATATTTATCTTTTTTTTGCGTGTGAGAACATGATACAGTGCTGTCAACCATAGTCACCATGTTTTACGTTGGATCCTCAGACCTCATTCATCTTGTAGCTGAAAGTTTGTGCACTCGTACCAACCTCTCCCTATTTCCTGCCAACGCCCAGCTCCTGCAACTACTTTTCTACTCTCTGTTTCTGTGAGTTTTTTTTTTGTTTGTTTTTTTTTTTTTTTTTTTTTAGAATCCACATATAGGTGATGCAATGCAGAATTTGATTTTCTCTGTCTGGATTATTTCACTTAGCACGATGCCTCAAGTGTTTTTTTGTTTCCACTCAAAAATAAATTGTTATATTATTTCCATGTCAATCAATATGCAACTTGAGGTCATTTTAAATGCCTGCATCATACTTTGGGTACATATGTACCATAATTAACCTCATCAGTTTTTCCTTGGAGCCATTTAGTTTCATTGTTTTTTACTAAACAAGACTGTCTTAAGTGTCAGGTTTGGAATTTGATTTTACCCTACTTACCAGCTCAGAAGTAAGCTTGTTGCTGTCTTGTGGATGCTGGCAGATGACACAAGACTCCTGGATCAGAGACGAGGAACTTTATTACCTACAGCACAACAGACAGCAGGACTATCAGCCTGGCATTGGTTCCATTGGTTCCATTGGCCCCCAAACCCCACAGCAGTGATTTCATGGACCCAGATGGATACTGTGCTTGTGGTGGGTTGGCATTACAGCTGTGGAATATCGAGCTTAGGGAATCTACTTCTGCTGGGTAAGCAGTAAGCAAGCCCTGGAGGAGACGTTACCTCATCCTTCGAGGTCACTTGTTTTAAGTGCAAGTCTGAGAAATGGCCTGGGTAAAGAGTGGTAAGGATTTTGCATTCTTGGCATACCGAGCAAGGTGTGCAGGAGCACGAGAGAACGGTGAAGGACTGTCTCTGAACAATAAGCATCCTTTCCTATACATTTAAAAATATCTTTAGGGGCTTCCCTGGTGGTGCAGTGGTTGAGAGTCCGCCTGCCGATGCAGGGGACATGGGTTCGTGCCCCGGTCCAGGAAGATCCCACATGCCGCGGAGCGGCTGGGCCCGTGAGCCATGGCCGCTGAGCCTGTGCGTCCAGAGCCTGTGCTCCGCAATGGGAGAGGCCACAACAGTGAGAGGTCCACGTACCGCAAAAAAAAAAATCTTTAGGAGGGAATTCCCTGGCAGTCCAGTGGTTAGCACTTGGCACTTTCACTGCGGAGGGCCCGGGTTCAATTCCTGGTCAGGGAATTAAGATCCCCGCAAGCTGCTCAGCACGACCCCCCCCCCAAAAAAAAAAGGACGGAAAAATATCTTTAGGGTAAATACAGAGGAATGAAATCACTCAACCAAAGAGTTTGCACTGCTGTAGAAATTCTGTACTTGTTACCAGATGACCTTCTAGAAACTTCCTCTTGCAGGTTTGCTTTCTCAATTGTGTTCTGTGAAATGACTGTTGCGTTTCCCATGACTTCCTCTCATCTGAGCGCTCAGGCCCATGTTGGTGTTCTCCACTTTTCCAGGGATATGTCTCGTATTAACAGGGGAGATATTTTAGCAGAGCCGTTTCCTGATTGGTGTCAAGCTGAAAATAGGTTGCTTGCCCCAGGTTGGTGGGAACAGAAATGCTAAGATAAGCAACAGCATCTCCTCCCCGCACCCTACCCTGCCTGTAGCAGGTCAAGTCTCTTCCTATTCAGGAGGCCCAGGGCTCTGTTTTCTCATTTGATCTAACCCTGCAGACATGGTGGTATGTTGTATCTGTGCGCTTGTAGGTGAATTTTAATGACATTTCAAGGCATCCTGAAAAACAAAATAATTCTTTGGATTGCTTTTGTTAAATAATAAAAATATTTGACATAAATCTCATTGGGAACAGATGTAGAAATATACAATTCTTACTCTTTTACTATCCTTCCCTGGGGGCTCTTGGTCTATGCCAATCTGAATTTTATTGCTGAAAGTGCTCCCTCTTTTCTAGGTGTGTTGTCTTTAATATGTAGGAAAACTTCGGGAGAGGACCCTAGAGCAGTAGCTAACACTGCTAAAATCAAGACTGAACCATCAGAGAGTTACATCAGGAAGGTTTGTTACATCAGGAAGGATGGAAGGTTTGTCCTTGGATCAAAGCCTCCCCTGGGCGAGGACCCTGGTACATGCGTCCTGGTAGTGGCTGCAGTGGTCTGGGCCATATGGGAAACTCTGTTGTTATCACAGACTCTTCCCATGACTTTGGTGTATTCACTTCTTTTTGGTTTCCTCTTCTGTCAAACGAGCATGCGAATCTCTAACCCTGACCTCAATTAGAGAACCACCTTAGAAGCCCTGGCTTTTATTTATGTGTGTGAGACTCAAGTGTAGATCCTCAGGCACATTTTGTATTCTACGGGGTGCCCCTCTCCTTAATCCACCCCCTACACCCAGCCCCTCGGCCAGCAGTGACTCTCCATGGTTTGCCATGCGTGTCCTGGCACATCAGGACACATCATTTGAAATACCTGTTGGCCATATGTGGTATCTCCTTAATGTGGATAAGCTGGATGCTCTGCAGGGAAGAGACCCTGAGGACTGTGCCCTCCAGGTGGTTTATTTGTGTCCGCCCACCAGGGAAGCACATCCTTTCCTACTGAAATGTTTGAAGGAAAAGTCCATTGTACCTAAAGAGCCACGTTTGAAGAAAATTGGCCCCAACTTTCTTCCTGATCTTGCGGTAATGTCCATAAAGAATGTTCCCCAGGCAGGAAGAATCAGTCATTGTTATGGACTGAATGTTTCTGTCCCCCCGCCCCTAATACTCATACATTAGAGCCCTAACTCACCATGTGACTGTATTTGGAGATAGAGCCTGAGAGGAAGTGAAAAAGGTTAAATGAGGTCATGGGGTAGGGCCCTAATCTGACAAGGTTGGTGCCTTTATAAGAAGGAGGAGAGATACCAGTGCTTTCTCTCTCCACCATGTAAGACCACAGCAAAAAGGCATCTGTCTGCAAATCAGAAAGAGAGTTCTCACCAGAACTTTAACCTGCCCGACCTTGATCTGGGACTTCTGATATTCAGAACTGTGAGAAAAGACGTTTCTGTTGTTGAAGCCACACAGGCTGTGGTATTTTGTTATGGCAGCTGGAGCAGCTCTGGCAAAGTCATGTAAACACTCCAGAAACAGCCACCATGACTGGGCAGGAGGGAATCCTTCCAAGATTGGCATTTCACCCTGACTGGTCTCAAACCAATCCTCTCAAATCTTTTCTTGGGAAAGCACAAAAGCTAGGTGAGCCAAAAAATAAATAAATAAATAAGGTGATGATGCGGGCTCAAAGTTTTTGTTCTTAGCCGTGCTGAGCTATTTTTCCATTTTTCTATGAAACATATGCAGATCCCAACTACCCAGATGCTCATCAGACTTTTTAGGAAGTAATTGCTGGATCATCTGCCTTCAGATCTAGACGTTAAAGTTTTCTGAAAGGGGATAAACCATATTTACCATGAATCTGTGAACCTGGCATTACTATTTGTGGTCAATAAACATTAGTTGCAAGATGAATAAATCCATGAATGAATGAATGAATGGGCAGTAAATGGAATGTAAACTGACTACAGTGTCTGGTCAGTTTTCCAGATCATTCCACATTTCTTCTATATTCACAATAACCTTTTTTACCCAAGGTTTTTTATACATTTCTTTTCAAATAGCCTAAAGAAGCCTGACCAGGATACCTTCATCGAGTTGCAATCTGTAAAGGAATGAAAATGTAGGAGCAGTCATCTCAGGGACCATCCTTCTTAGATACACAGTGTGTTCCACTGGATCTCTACATATGGATGGCTTCCTTGGTCCCCATGTCACAGTTGAGATATTCAGATCATTTAAGTCAGTTTGCTATGTTTAAAAGGGATTGCAAGGTTCTATTAGTTCTAAGCTCAAGAAGCTGCTTCTTCTTTTTGTAGATCTCAGAATACCCAACTCACAAGGTAGTAAACTAATAGTTGTATTTCCCTTACTATATATGTTATAAGTCTACGGTAGGCTTTCCACTGATATCCTGATTCAGTGATCTTTCAGCTGTGCAGCTTTTTAAAAAAGCTGTTTTCCAGATGGTTTCTGCCCCTCTAGGCATAACATCTGCTTCCCAGTCAGCCAGAAATGGGAAGGGCACATCTTTGCCTTTTTATTTTGGATCCCATAATCCAGCCCAGGGAGTAGTGCCTACATCTGCTTGGCCAGAACTCCACAGTATAGCTCCCCTTAGATGCAAGAACAAGACATATGCAAGGAAGGACTTGGTTGAGAATGTGTGTTGACTGAACCAACCTCCACTGTCTTCCACACAATCTCCAGGAAGAAGAGGAAGCTTTTGGGGAACCCCAAACGAGACTTGGAGACAGGGAGATAAGAGTGGCTTCTGAGATTCAGCAATAAGAGATTATGGGCATTCCCTTCTCAGCCTTAAATAAGTTCCATGGAAGCCCAAGTCTGTGTCACCTTGTTCCAACCTAAATAGCCAACCCAGGATGAGGTGTCCCTCCCAATGTGAACTAATCATGATTAGGGGGCCTTCTAGCTGAGGGTCAGAGTTGGATGGTTCATTTGTAGGGGCAGGGGGTCACCTGATGAATTGATGGCTATTCTCAGAGAAGGAGGGTCATTTTGAATCAGGGAGCCAGCCAGGGGGTCCACCTAACCTTGAGGGGGTGAATGGGAATGGCAAGCAGCTTCTTCCAAGATTGCTTCCTGAGGCTACTGATTGCCCTCAGTATCCTCCTGAGGTGGTTTTAGGGATCTTGAAGAACAGAGCTCTGGTCTTAGCACCCAAAAACAAGCTCGCATCCCAGCTCTGGCCAATGACTTTGGGCAGCTCATTCCTTAGACGTCCATTGTCTCCTGCGTGAAGTAAGACCAGAAATACCCATGGATAGAAATGGAATAAGCACACTCTGACAGGCCTAAAGCTTTGTGGACAGAGAAGGTGTCGTTATGATTTCCAGAACAGTGCCAAGTTGTGACTACCTTTGCCAGCCATTGATATGTTTCATGTCACTGAATGTGATCTCACGAGAACATAGGCCATTAATATTTACAAAAAGAATCTTCTTTCCCACAACCCGTCTTCGGTTTTTCCAGGCTCTGTCACTTCTCACCAGCCATGTCCTCTTTCAGGAGTGGAGGGGGAGAGATACATTTGTGTCTAGAGCATGCATCTGCTGGAACCAAGAGCTGTGTATCATCATTTGTAGTGTATGTGAGTAGAGAAGGCAAAACCTGATCTTCCCCTGCTCATTGGAGCTCACACAGGACCCAAAGGGTTAAAGCAACTTTCCAAGGAGTTGCACACAAAAGTCTCTAACAGGCTGTCCGGTGAGATAGTCACTTGACCACGCTACATTCAATGAGGTCATGGGCCCACATGCATCCTCTTCTCCTTGGGAGAAGGTGCATAAAATATAAATAAATGATCAGGTTACAGAATGAACTCTGAATGACCAATTTTGGCTCAAGTCAAGGCCTTCTCCTGCCTCACAGTTCCCCCACGATAAATCTTTCAGCAGCAGGTTGATCCTTTTCAGAAACAGACTGTCTAGCAATGTTTCCACCTCCTGCCCCCATCAGGATGGAGTGAGTACGAGGCAGAGGCCTGGACGCACAGACAACCCACCGCAGACTCATGCCTGGAACAGCTTTCCTCTTTCAAGGGCCGACTGGTCGATACTCTGGCTGCTGCTGGGAGGGAGAGAAAAGGGAACAGGTTGCAATGTCGCTAATAACAGCAAACGCAATAGACCATCTGCAGGAGGGAGCTGCTGATCTGTCTCCCAGAGAACGAAGCTACGAGGTTGAAGGGACCGGACGGAGCACTACTACTAGAAAGAATGGCAACGTCCTTGCACATGTTTCCATCCTCTTAGTTTTCCCTTGGGGTAGATTATTTAAAGTCTGTCATGAGTCTTTGCAAATTCATAACTTGCATGTGCTCATTTTCCCTGGGTCCATCTGTGCCCATGGGAAAAGGAATATAAAGTAAAGGAAGGAGGGATGCTTTGGTGACAAGATGCTTAGGGTTGATGGGGGAGGGGGGGAGGAGGACCCAAACTTATGAAGCTGCTACTCTGACCAGAAATGGAAACCACCCCTTCCAATCAGCATGTTGTTTTTGATAGAGAAATAAGACAAGGTTACTCTCCTTTGTCTTGTTTCTCTGGTTCCCTTGGTGTTTGCTTTTCTCTCCAAATTATGTAGGGTCAGAGTGCATTAAAGTGACCAGAGAACTCCTACTCAGTGCCACCAACTCCTGCCTCTGTGGGAAGTTTTAATGTTGGATCTGGCTGCTGTCCTTCTGTGCTCTAAAGGCTAGCTCTGCAGCCTGATGGGCTGGCCACTTGACCCTTAAACCTCAGCCATCCTGAGACTCAAGTTCTTTCTGCTCCCACCTGGCTTGCTGGTCTGCACTCCCCTGGGTTATTGACAGGGTCCTGGATGGTCCTACTGTGTCTTTGTGTGGATTTCCAAAGGCTCCCAGCTCTTGGCAGACTGACTAGAAAGCATCCCTTTTCAGACTGAGGCAGCTGAGCCAGGGCACACGGCTGGCACGTGGCACGCAGGCTGGTCCTCAGCCCCCAGGTGCACCCCTGCACTGCATGTGGATGCACGCCGTGGCCCTGATTGGCGGCAACACCTTTCTCTTTGCCCTCCAGCCCAAGTGTCACCGAGAGGTCGACCAGGGGCCAAGTCAGGCAGTGCTCACTCTCCAGGCTCCTTTGACTCCTGTCAGGGGTCACAGGAGGGGACTGCCACATCCTGGCACGAACAGGGATAGCTCAGCTCTTGTCACAGAGACTTTCATCTCATTCATTCACTCAATAAATACTCAATGAACATCTTCCAAGATGTTCATCACACCACCCTATAACCATGCACCAACTCTTTACCAAGATGCAAATCTGGCCCCCAAATACCTGTGAACCTGATATATTGTACTTGTTAATCTAAAGACCAGGAATGCTGTTGCAAAATGCTTTACCTTTATACCTAACTGTATATTTGTGTTTTCTCCAAGTGCTCCCTACTTAGCAGACCACAGGAGGTCAGTGCACAGTGGTCTGATGCGTTGCTTGGAGTATGTGTCATCCGTGGGCCCTCCTGGATTTACGGCAGCTATGCGGTCCCCTTGGGGGCCAGGCTGCCTCTGGTGAAACTTCATTTCAGCACAGGTGTTGGTGACATGGTCGAGTCCTGTAGTGAGAGATTCAGTTGCTCCTTCCCTTGGTGGCCTGTCTACACAGCTTCATGAGGGGAAAGGTGGGGGAGTTTCTGTCCCGCCACTGAGCTACAGAAGGAAGACTAAATCCTAGCACCTGGAACCTTCAATCAAGTCACACTTTTCTCTATCCCTTGGTATAAAGGAAATGTTGGAGACTGAAACATACTCTAAGAAAAGATAAGGCTTGCTTCCTAGATATCTTTTGGCAAAAAGGGTTATTGAAAGTCTAGTGTCGTTGGTCGAGGGAAAAGTCCTCAAATCAGACTTCTGGGTTCAAATCCCAACTCAACCATTTCCTAGGTATGTGTCTTAGTCTGCTTGAACTGCCATATGAAAATACCATAGACTGGATGGCAATTTATGGTAAACAACAGAAATTTATTTCTCACAGTTCTGAGATCAAGATGGACAGGTTCTGGTGAAGTTCTTCTTCCTGGCTTGTAGATGGCTGTTTTCTCATTGTGTCCTCACATGGAAGAGAGAAAGAGAGATAGAGAGAGAGAGGGAGAGAGGGAGAGAACTAGTGCTCTGATGTCTCTTCTTACAAGGGCACTAATCCCACCATAAGGGCCTCATCCTCATGATCTCATGTAACCCTAACTACCTCCCAAAGGCCCTATCTCCACATACCATCACATTGGGTGTTAGGGCTTTAACACATGAATTTCAGGGGGACGTAAACATTCCGTCTGTAATATTCTGCCCCAGCTCCTCAAAATCACAACCTTTTCATATGCAAAATACATTCTTTCCACCCCAATAGCCCCCAAAGTCTTACCTCCTTCCAGCATCCACTCTAAAGTCTAATTCCCAAAGTCTCACCTAAATGTCACCTAAACCAGATACGGGTGAGACTTCAGGCACAATTCATCTGGAGGCAAAATTCTTCTCCAGGGACTTCCCTGGCGGTCCAGTGGTTAAGACTCTGCACTTCCAATGCAGGGGGCGCAGGTTCCATCCCTGGTCAAGGAGCAAACTAAGATCCCACATGCCGTGCGGTGAGGCCAAAAAAAAAAAGAAAAGAAAAGAAACAATTCTTTTCCAGTGTGAATTTGTGAAACCAGACAAGTTACATGCATCCACAATACATCGGTGGGACAGGAAGAAGATAGACAGTCCCATTTCAAAAGGGAGAAGTTAGAAGGAAGAAGTGGCTGACAGGTCCCAAACAGGTTCAAAACCTAGCAAGGCAAATTCATTAGCTCTTAAAGCTCGAGAATCATCCTCTTTGGTTTGATGCTTCACTCCAGCCCACGGAAGAGGCAGCGTCACCTCCAGGGATCAGTGGGGTAAGCCCACCCACGTGGCAATCTGTGAGGGTGCAGCTGGGTGGCAATCCTGATCTTTGAAACTGACGTAAAGGCAGCCTTGCCCCCCGACCCCAGGACAATATGAACCTGACATTGTACCTATTGAAACTAAGAAAACTTTCCGGGCTTATCTGCGATTGGAGCAAGTAATGCTACCTGCACTAGAAGCACTTCTGAACTGGTTAAAAATACACATCCGAGGCCCCCCACAAAAAGCATTATAGCAGCCCCTATTGGGCAAGAGGCCCAGGAATCTGCATTTTTAACTCAGATCATCCCGATGTACCCTAGATGCTGAGAACCACCGCCACCAGGGAACTCAGCACAGGATACTGAGTGATTATTTCCCTCCCTATGTTTTATTAAATTTATTTGTATGTGCTTTAATGTTATTGCCCCATGTGAGTTTCCGTTAGCATTTTATCCCTCTTGTGTTCCCTAGTTGTATATCTTTTTCCTTCAGGGTGGGGTTCAGGACAGTTTTCTGCTTTGGTTGATGCTTGTGGTCCAAGACTTCCTCCCCGCCAAGCTTGTTTACTGCTACCAACCACATCATCCCCTTGCTACCCTCAACCATAACAGACAGTCCTGCCCACTCCCTCCTGATTTATCCTGTATTGTGTTACCTTCTCACCGCCCCCCCCCTTGGTGATTTAAGGAGCTGTTTTTATTGTTTCTAGCGCCAACACATCTGTCATATATTTCCCTCCAACTTAAAAACATTGGAGAATCACTGGTTACTTAGCGCAAGGTGATGTCTGCTCTAGATGACCATGTCTTTTGTAACTGGCTCTCACTCAGTGAGACTGGATATTTTGGGCTTCTCCTTTCCCACTCCCACTGCCATTTCGATCAGACCCTTGAACTCAGAGAATACAAAGATGCTCTCGGCCTAGGTTTGTATATATAATGACTTCATTTTGTGACTCAAAGTAAACTTTGTGGTTCATTCACAGTTTCTCATTTTTTTAAATTAATTTTTATTGGAGTGTAGGTGACTTACAATGTTATGTTAGTTTCTGCTGTACACCAAAGTGAACCAGTTATACATATACCTGTACATATATCCACTCTTTTTTAGATTCTTTTCCCATATAGGTCATTACAGAATATTGAGCAGAGTTTCCTGTGCTATATTGTAGGTCCTTATTATCTTTTTTTTTATATAGTAGAGTGTATATGTCAATCCTAATCTCCCGATTTCTCATTTTTGTAGACTACTCTTCCTCCATGAACACAGAAAATCAATACGTGGTTATAACTGAGAAAATGATATAGTGCAAAGTGTGTTAACAGCAGGCGGTAAATAGATTGGTAAGAATCGGTCTGCCTCTATCGGAATTGTATCGATAGTGAGAGTCTTACTAGTCAGAAATAGAAATCAAGTTGATTTAACTTAAACAAATGAGGAATTTGCTGGAGGAGATCAGAGAGCTCCTGGAAATGTCAGACTCAGAGCATAGCTAGGAACCAAAGGGGTCCGGATAGCCAGTCCTCATACAGGATGCGGTCAGGGCAGGAGACTGGTGAGGGTGCTGGGCGGTGCCCCTGCGGCCAGTCACTTCCAGATTCATAGCCCCAGGCAGAGGTTCTGATTAGTTGAGTTCTACCATGTGTCCACTACCCCCTCTCCCCCCCACACACAGGGACCCTCCCGTAGAACCTCCATAGTGGAAGGTGAGCCTTCCTCTTCTCCCCCATGGTTCCTTCAAAATACTAAGAAGATTTGGATGTTGTGTAGCTTTATGGCAAAAGTCCACCCCAGGTATGATTCACATTCCCCTGTCTCCACTGCAGTAATCTGTCAGTTATTGAGGACATCTGTTTTTTTCAGGCACTGGGCTAGATGCTCCATGTGTAGAATCTCTAGTCATTACCACAACCCTGTGAAGTAAATAGCAGGATGTACTTTTTACAGTTGAAGACACTGAGGCTTGAAGAGGTTAAGTAACTTGCCTATGGCCAGACAGGTGGTAAGAGGTGAACCCAGGATGATCTGACCCCAGAACTTGTGGCCTGTCCACTCCGTCAAATTGCCACCTCTATGTATTATTTTCACCTAATTTTTTTCTCCATATCCCAAGTAGTTTATGCAGATAGAACTTGTTTCTAAACTATTATGTCCACATCTGAATAATAAAGGGTATTGACAAATTTATCTCTAAGGTTTTCATCTGTGTCATCCTGTGTTTCTGTAGCTATATTCTGATGGTTGTTACCATTTTAAAATGGCATTGAGTGTATAACTGCAGAGAAGATTTGGATGATGTTGGTGGCACCCTTATCAATGTCAAGTGTGACACCATTTCTCTGGCCTTATGCAGCCTTCCCCATAAGATCGTACCTCACCTCCCAAATCAGGTCCCTGAAATCTGTTTGGAAATTAACCACAGGCCTGAATCCCTGTGGAAGTGGCTGCTGAACATACAGTCCCTGTTGTCTGGTTGGTGACATGCTAATCACCCTTTCTTCTTCTAAATGAATACTTCTCAGCAGAGACTCAAAGGAACTTTTTCAAAGAAGACAGTGTATGTGTTCACGCCACTTTAATGTGGACAAAGTTGGGAGGTGGGCGTCATTCAAGTAATCACCCCTGATGCTCTCTTGGGCACACGTGGTTTTAAGTAGAAACTAAAGCTCCCTGGACACTTTTCAGAACCATGTCTCTGGCTTTGGTCTGGAACTCCTGTCTGGAACAGCAACTAGTATCAGGGCATTAAAAGGCATATGTTCTGGGTGTGTTTCTTCCTCATGAGAGGTGGTTTGTGATTCATTCATTTAATTGTGCTGTAACTGGACATTTATGGAGGACCTGCTTGGGGCCAGCAATTGTGTCAGTGTTGAGCTTTTACTTACAAAAAAGACAAAATCCTCAGCAGGGGGTGTAGAGGTGTGGCTGGGGGAAAGTAGACATTAAAACATAATGAAAATGCAGGGTGATGGAAATATGTTATGAACGCCTGAAGAATGTATTAGAGGAGCACAGAGAAGGGAATGACTAGATGTTTGGGGGTAAAGGTGAAAAAAAAATCATAGAAGTTGCATTTGAGTGGAGTGGTAATGAGAATTTAACCAGAACTTTAAGTGGGAGTTTATTTGTAGGCTGAAGGGCAAAAGTTTGCAAGTTTTAGGACATACAGAGTTCAGGATGACTGTGAATTACATAGGAAGGGAGTAATAACAGAGTGAAAGGAGAATTTTAAAAGGAGCTAAAAGAGGCAATGATATGAATAGTCATATTCATATATGTCCTGCAAGGGGCTTGGATTACGTTAATGGTGAACCACTGAAGGTTTTCACCTGGAGAGGGACGTGATCGGATTGTATTTTAGAAAGACCACTCTGTTGACAGAATAATGAATTAGAGCAAGAAGGGGACAGGAGACTTTACAGACAGCCAGATTACAGGTACAATTTTACCATTTTGGAAAGAATTTATGGAGGAATGAGAAGACACCGTTTTTCACAGTCTCCTTAAAAATATGAAGGCCATAAGGATCTGATAGGAAAATGTGTAGTATTTTCATTAGGAAATAATTGCGGTGCTTATTTTCTTCTACTGGCCTGAAATCTAAAAAAAAAGAAAAAGGACAGTAAGCCAGTACAGTATATCTTGACTTTTTAGAACATAAATTTTATATAGCATGAGCCAAATTTTGTTCTCTAACCCATAAAATGATTAAGAACAAAATCCTCAGTTATGGATAATTAATAAGTTATTAAAGAATACTAATTCTTAACAGAAAGCTTTTACACCGGTTGTCCACCCCCTGGAAGTACTTATTTCCCATTCAACGCTATATTTAAGGACCACTTTCAAACATCTATCATGTATCATTGAAGTAGATTGGAAGATGTGAGTGTGGACTGCATTAAGACATGTCAAAATGAATAAGTATTTTAGTAAGCTGTTCTATTTCTAATACAAGCCAGTGAAAAAAAAAAACAATGAGCCAGCCTCCAGTGTTAAGATGGGAAAATATGAAAACCAACCCAGCTTACTCCACTCATCACCATGGTTTCATCATCTATTACACAGTAAAACAAACATAGCCACTGACTATAACCCTTAATGAGCATATGTGACTGTGATAATATTTATCGGGTTTATTTGTTTGAGGCCAACTGAAATGAAAAGAAAACAGTGCAGCGTTGGGTCATTAGTCTCTTCTGACGTGTGCTGTAATTCTAAGGAAAACATTAGTAGCCTATTTTTAGCCAGTACCTTCATCCACTGAAGCGATAATGGCCCAAGGAATAATCCCTGGGATGGAAAACAGAAATTCCCAGAATTAAATGTTCTTGCTCATCTGTTCTGTGGTCACAGGAACTCTATCAGCACCATCATTTCTCATCAACATCGAGAAATGTTTTACATCAGGCCATTACGCGATCCTCCCCAACTAGGCTGCCATTCCTCTTCATCTCTCCTAAGTCAGCATCCTCCCAGCCAAAAGAAATGAAAAATATCACCTCCTCCAGGAAGCCTCTCTTTCCCTGGTAAACTTTATCACATGCACTTGACATTATTTTCACTTCCATAATCTGTTTATTCTGTGTTCTTTCCCATACTCAAAAACGTTAGTTAAAAAACTCATACAGGGGCTTCCCTGGTGGCGCAGTGGTTGAGCGTCTGCCTGCTAATGCAGGGGACGCGGGTTCGGGCCCTGGTCTGGGAGGATCCCGCATGCCGCGGAGCGACTGGACCCGTGAGCCGCAGCTGCTGAGCCTGCGCGTCTGGAGCCTGTGCTCCGCAGCAGGAGGGGCCGCAGCGGTGAGAGGCCTGCGCACTGCGATGAAGAGTGGACCCCACTCGCCGCAACTAGAGAGAGCCCTCGCACAGAAACGAGGACCCAACACAGCCAAAGATAATAAATAAATAAATAAAATGTGACACCTTTAAAAAAAAAAT
Source organism: Mesoplodon bidens (assembly GCF_964165515.1). Lineage (NCBI taxonomy): Eukaryota > Metazoa > Chordata > Mammalia > Artiodactyla > Ziphiidae > Mesoplodon > Mesoplodon bidens. Next base: position 17,662,039 of record NC_138166.1, read on the forward strand.
ACAGAAATGATAGGAGTGAGACATTGTTCTAGACTCCACAGGGCTGGTGGATGTGGAAGGTGGCAGATAGATGAAAAAAGGTTTCCCTGCAGGGGTACAAACCCAGCAGGAGGGACAAGGTAGATGAATAGGATCTAAACTTGGTCTTCAGTCTTGTTTCAGCTCAGCATCTGAGCAGAAGGCAGCCCTGCCACCAAGCCCGAGAACCCACTGGTTGACAAAGTGTGTACGGACCTGACGTGCTGGCCACAGCCTAGGCTGGAGGGGTGGAAGGAGAGGAGGTCTGGGGAGGCGTTTGAAAACTCTCAGGAGGAATCGGTGATTCAAACCAGGGCCTTTGGAATAAATAAAACAGACAGGAGTTAAAACATGGGACCTTCTCTCTGTGTGATTTTGATGAGTTACATAATCATTTTGAAGCATATATGATGTTATCACTAAGTGAGATACTGTGAAAAGACTTATTATATTATTCCAGGTTATAAGTTCTCAATACAGGGCATTTATTGTTCTTGTCACTATGATTTTATGCTTCTCAGAGGGTGTGTCCCCCCCATTCTTTCCCCCAGTGAGGAATCGTTTTATTAAACTGTGAAATGTCTCCCAAGAAAAGCACAGTATATGTGGAGAATTCAGAAGAAAAGGAATCCTATGATTTTGGAGCAGGGGATCAGAGAAGTCTTCGTGGAAGAGATGCCACTACACCTGGTTTGTAAGGGTCAGGTATGAGTCGAGGAAGCAGTGATCAGGAGACAGACCGTCCAACCATGAGCCCAGTGATAAATGGAGAACATTTCCATGCTTCCTTCTTGGGGCTCCAACGAGAATTACAGGCATTTGCTGGATATTCCCACTGGAAATGGTAAGCTTCTTAGAGCAGGAATCATAATTCTACATTTTATTTATTATCCCCTCAGAGGAGCCAATAGAAATAAAATAAATACTTTTGTTGATGTTCTGTGGCCTATGTGGAAGCCATTCTTATAACTGAGAGGTTAATTGAAACACTTTGAAACCTCTCTCTCTCTCTCCCTCTCAAGAACAGAAAAGGAAGCTTGGAGAAAGCTGGGGTGGATCCAGGGAGTAGGATGCCACCCTCTTGTTCTAGATGGTTTAACTTGTGTGAGCGCCATCTCTCCTCCCTAAAGAGCTGGGTATGTGTAATAGCATCATGGTGTTTTGGGTTTATTCATTTTTTTGTCATTCATTGGTAAATTCTTTTATTTTCTTTGTAAAATTTCCAGCATGTTTTCAGCTATGCAAAGAGGCAACTATGAACAGTTGTTTAGTTTGAACATGAGCACAAGTGTTCAAGTCTAAGAGCACCGTGGACGTGGTAGGTGGGGATGAGGCCTTACGGAAGGGCAGATCCCAGGGAAAGGAAGGCAGACTTAATTGCCTCATCACCCCTCCCCCATGTAGAAGATTCTCCTTCTAGGGCTAACAGGTTCTGGGTTTCGTTTTTCTAAAAGAAGATGTGCTTTCCTTGAAGGCATCTTTTGTAGAAGGGACTAAGCTACTGAGAAAATAACATCCCAAAGAGATGTTTCAACAAAACTGATTTTATTTGTACCCTTTTTTTAGATTCCACGTATAAGCGATATCATATGCTATTTGTCTTTCTCTGTCTGACTTACTTCAGTCAGTATGATAATCTCTAGGTCCATGTTGCTGCAAATGGCATTATTCCATTCTTTTTTATGGCTGAGTAATATTCCATTGTGTATATGTATGACATCTTTATCCATTCCTCTGTTGATGGACATTTAGGTTGCTTCCATGTCCTGGCTATTGTAAATAATGCTGCAATGAATATTGGGGTGCATGTATCTTTTTGAAATATGGTTTTCTCCCAGTATATGCCCCAAAACAAATAGAGTTACAGATATAGAAAACAAACTATGGTTACCAGGGGTAAGAGCGGGTGAGGGATAAATTGGGAGATTGGGATTGACATATACACACTACTATATATAAAATGGATAACTAATAAGAACCTATTGTATAGCACAGGGAACTCTACTCAGTACTCTGTAATGGCCTACATGGGGAAAAAATCTTTAAAAGAGTGGAAATATGTACAGGTATATGTATAACTGGTTCAGTTTGCTGTACAGCAGAAACTAGCACAACATTGTAAATCAATTACACTCCAATAAATTTTTTTAAAAGGCAAAAAAAAGTAAAATACCAAAAAAAAAAACCCAAAACTAATTTTATACAATACTGTAGAACTGGATGGGTCCTAAAATGTGGATACTGATGTTGAGGATAATAATGATGCTAAAGAAATAAAGTTTGTGTTTAAAAATATGTTTGTTATAGAGAAAAAAAGTAAAAGATTGAGATAAGCATCAGGAATAAAATAAAAATCTCCCATAAGCCTATTATTCTTAGCATTCTTTTATATATCCTGTTTTATAGATAGATAATTAAAGAAACAGAAGAATGCTGAAAATCCTGTTTTTACGACTTGATTTTTTTTCCAGTTAATATACGACCTTGTCCATAAAAATATTTTTAGCACAGTTTTAATTTTTGTAGAGGTTTTTTGGTTTCCTCCTCAGCATATATCCTCATTTCACCTTTTGTATCCTTATTGATTTGGGGTCGGGGGTGAGGGTGAGAGGGGACTTATTTCCTCTTGTTGAGCTGTGAGATTGGGTGGAAAGACCCCACCTGCAGTCCTAGGACTGTGCCCTAAGTGGTTTATATCTGTCAGTGCTTTCACCTTCAGCCCCGTGATCAGTATAATAATGGGAACGAAACAATCTGGGCCAATGAGTGATAACGGACCCCAGGACAAGTGGATATCGCAAGGGCCTTTCTTTCTTTGGATGGTGTTTGAAGTGGTGAACTTTGAAGTTCCCTCAGCCATGTTGTGACCACGGAGGGGGAGCTCTGACCTGACGGAGGAAAGCTTCCTCCTGTGGGCCGATGGGATGGGTGCTGGGCGTGCCCCTGCGGCCAGTCACTTCCAGATTCAGAGCCCCAGGCAGAGGTTTTGATTGGTTGAGTTATACCACGTGTCCACTGCCCCCTCTCCTCCCCACCCCCCGACACACAGGGACCCTCCCGTAGAACCTCCATAGTGGAAGGTGAGCCTTCCTCTTCTCCCCCATGGTTCCTTCAAAATACTAAGAAGATTTGGATGTTGTGTAGCTTTACGGCAAAAGTCCACCCCAGGTATGATTCACATTCCCCTATCTCCACTGCAATAATCTGTCAGTTATTGAGGACATTGTTTTTTTCAGGCACCGGGCTAGATGCTCCATGTGTAGAATTTCTAGTCATTACCACAACCCTGTGAAGCAGATAGTTTTACAGTTGAAGAAACTGCTTTTCCCTTGTTCTGAAAAGGCTTCCCTGGAAAGAGTGGGCCAGAGAGGCCTTGTATGGAAGAGTTCTGGTCATTGAGGGAAGAGATCTGGCTCTGCAGTGAACCAGACAAAGGCACAGTCACGCCTACTGGCAGTTTAACCCTAGTGAAGTGTTCTCTGTCTATAAAGAGGGGAAAGAAAACATCTGCAAGTTGCAAGAATTCCAGAAGTATATTCCAGAGCTAAAGTGTCATGAGTTAGACGGACAGACACCAAGATAACAGAGGAGTAAGGGGAGAGAGAGAAAGTGAGGGAGACAGAGGGGACAGGATGAGGAGTCAAGGCTGGGGGATCTTGTTAAAATGCAGGTTCCAATTCCAGAGGCTGCAGAAGAAGCCTGAGTTTCTGCATTTCTAGTCCCCACCTCCTGGTGATGCTGATGGGCTGGTTTGTGGAGCACTTGTGTAGTCAGGTTCTGGGTCACGAGTGAAGCTGGACCTCATCGCCCTTATTTTCGCTCCCTAGAAGCCCTCCCTGCCACCCACGACATGGCACTCCTGGATGTGTTCAGTATTCTGTGTGCTATGTTTGCTCACTGCATAGAGGACAAAGCTTAATCATGGCAGGTGAAGGGGATGCCCCATCGCCTCTGCTTATCCTGTGTAGCTTAACTGGAAACTCCTTCGGCAGTGGAGCTCCTGAGTCAGAAAGCATTGGTGGAATTGTGGCCAAGCCCTGGGTGGAGGGTTTCTTTGGAGGAGAGGTGGGAAACGAGAGGCTCTCGGTGTCACCAGTTCTCACCATTGTTGGATGTTCACATCTCACTGCACAGGAAACAGCTTCATCTGCAGTTTCCTTTGTGAGTACAGGGAGATCAAATCACTCCCCGGGTAGAAGGTAGGTAAGAAGGTGACTTGTTTCCCACTGGCAAGAATTTTCACCTGTGGCCAAGATCCAATCCCAGGGTTCCATACATTTAAGATGCAGTTGAAGAGCAACAGATTCAGGGTCGGAAGAACTAGGTGTCACTCAGGGCTCCCAAGTGACCTTCTCATGTCCTTGGACTAGCAACCCAGCTTCCCTGAGACCAGAGTTTTCATCTGTAAAACAGAGATTTTCAAATAGCACAAGCTTTCTAACAACCCTACTGTGAAGAACAAGTGAGAAAATAGGAGAGAACTTTGACAAACAAATAAAACATTATACAATTATAAAGGATTATTGAGACAAGGGTTCTAAAGCAGCTTAGCTACCCAATTGCCTGACTATAGAATTATGTCCTAGACTCTAAAATCTAATTAGGTGGGACCTAAATATACCCGAGGAAGGGGCAAAGCGGAGAGAAAGGTGTGTACGCTGCTCAGGAAATCTGTCGTGTACCATCCTTTTTCACATGGTGTGGTCACTCCTGCCCCCAAGGTTGGGACGCTAATCAGGACAGGGACAGCCAAGGCCAGACTCCAAATTGTGTGCAGGGTGCATTTAGCTTAAAGGTAAAGCCATCTACCCACTTTAACAAGGCACATTCAAGTAAGAGGATGGAGTCCAGTTTCTTCCATATCATTGATACTAAAAATGAAAATACCCCCACACACACACCCAATCCAATGTAAGGAGGGAAAAGAACAAAGAAAGTATTCACGGCCCACTTCTCCCAAAGAGTTACACCCACTCTGGAAGCCTGCCAGCTTCCTACCATTATTCTTTTCCAGCTCCTTGACCTGAATTAACAAACCCCATGGCCTTATTTTGAAGAGATTGGTGCACAAGCTCTGGATAGGTTTCTTGACATTTTTGGAAGAAGCAGGGAATAGCTCAGAAACTATGTAGCATACAGAGCAGGAGATCTGGGACGTGGCCAGAGGAGAGCACAGAAGGTAGGCACTGGTTGTAAATTCTCCCTGTGTTTCAGTCCACCCGGTCCCACAATCAAAAGATGTCCCCTATGAAACTGAGGATACTGAACATGAAGGGTACACCAGCTCAGCTCCAAGTCTAGGAAAAGAAATGCTGAGGAAGTCAAAGAATCAGCTCTGTTTGCCCAAAGAATGACTCTTCCCTTTAGCCATTGGAATCAGCTGAAATGTTATCTTCTAGGCGTCTCTTTCTTCAACACCATTAAACAAATTAACACCCACCCCTAGACATGTACACACATGGCCTCCCCCGTACCTCTTCCTCTATCTCAGCAATTGGCATCCTATGTTTTGTTTTGTTTCTATTTTCTCTCTTCCATCACTATAATGCAAGTTCCATGAAAGTCTGATTTCTTTGTTTATTATTATATCCCCACCACTTCTTTGTTTATTATTATATCCCCACCACCTAGCATGACCTGAAAATAATAGGTGCCCAGTAAATATCTCTGAATGAATGATACCCCGGTATCAGTGTCCACGAACATTGCCCTCACCTTACTGTTTTAGATTATTGTGCTTTTTTCTCACTCTTCTTACCTCCTTCAATATTTTCCTTAGCCTGTTCTACCATCATCATCATCATCATCATCATCATCATTATCATCATCACTACTATAACCATCACATAAAATGGTTTGCATTTCTATTTGTGGAGAATTTGAAGAGCATGGCTGTCCATGGCAAGAGCCTCCTGGCAATTCTTCATCGAGAACAAGAGAGGCCAATAATTGCACTTCAATTAAACATTTCCCAACCTCCTTCAGGCAGGTTGCTTCGTTTGTGAAACCCACTTCTCAGGGTATGTTTCTCTCCAGGGCATTTACGAAAAGTGACTAGCTTAGTTAGATAAAAAGAAAGTCATAAAATCACTTTCCTGGTGATGTCATAAATCAAAGGCAAACGGTATGCCCATCTTCTAACTCCCTGAATTGCATAGTGATTTCTAAGTGGCAAGAAACACATTTCTCTAGTGTGAGCAACTGTGTCACAGGCAGGAAAATATCTTTGGAAAATGTCTGACATATAGTAAACACTCCACATTTTTGGAATGAATGTGTGGATGAAATCCCCCTGCATGCTTCCTTTCTCCCTCCTATCTTGGTGGCTTGAATATGGGGATTTGTGGTAGAGTTAACTACATGTCCATACTTTTTTTCTCCAAAGCCCAGCTGTCCCAGTGTAGCCTCTGTCTTCCTGTACATAAAACATTCCCTGTGCATCTGGAGACTCAAAGAAAGGACCCCGCCAGTCTGCACATGAAATTTGCAGCACTCTGCTTCTGCACCTGTGGGCTGTGTGATCTGGAATATATTTGTGTTTCCCGCTCACACTTGGAGCAGTGAGATTTGACCTTTAGAAAGCAGTGGTTGAAAAAAAAAAAAGAAAGAAAGAAAGCAGTGGTTGAGAGCCTGTTCTTAGCTCTTTTAAAATTATGTACACATTGCAAGAGCCGGACACCTCTGCCTACTGAAAGCTGAAGGAATGTGCCTTGAAGCCAAGTCTAGACAGAATTCCAAGGCAGGGGAGTCAGTGGGACAGGGAAATCACCACAGGGTCCATGCCAACTTTCTGTCCTGCAACTTTACCATTTTTGTGTTACTGGATTTGAGCCAATATGGGAGGCCTTTGGTGCCAAGAATGACCATAACAAGTAGGCTGGGGTTTCCACTGGAGGTTAATTTAAATGTTCCACCTTCCTTCAGCTCCTCGTCTAGAGTGCATTTCGTTTCCCAAGGCAACCCCAAGATTTTCCAGGGCTCTGGTTTGCTGAGGGAAGGAGAAAGGGGAGGCTAAGCCATGCTCCATCATTTCTTAGTTTATAGTCACCTGTAATCAATCATCAGACCGATGGGGATTTACAAAAATAATTGAATTAGGAAAATACTAATTCCAACTGTCAATGTGATGAGTAAAGTACAGAATCAAAGTGAAGGACACAGGCACCTAGCTTTCCACCTCACTCTCTGCAGACGCCCCATCCAGCTTAACCACTCAAGGCTGCACCATCCTGAGCCACACAGCTGGTACCCCATTAAAAACTGGCACCCCAACCCTCATGTGGTTCATAGCCTTTATCTTAGACTGCCCGTCTCCACCCATTTCAAAATCCATGTCCTGAGAGCAACATTCTCCCAGCGCCTGACTTTTTTTATTTAGAGTCTACTCTCTCCCACTCAAGCCACACATCCAATCAGTCCTGAAGTTCTGATGACTTGACTGACTCTGCTCATTCACACCAACCTTCACCACAATGGCACTGGTCCAGTCCTGGTCCCACCATCTCTCACCTGGCCCTTTCTTTGTCCACTTCCTGGGCATCTCTGACTTGCTTCACTGACATTCACTTCTCAAGGATTGCATAAGGTTGTATGTTCTAGAAGTTCTACTCACATGCATCACTTGGGACCAAATATCCTTTCTCACTCTGCTCATAACTTCCCATGTAATTTTGAAATTATTTGATGATATCTCCTCCTTAAACTCTCAGCTCCTAGACAGTAGGATTGTACCTACAATGCCTGGCCCAATATCTGGAACACAGTAGGTCCTCAAGAAATCTTTTTTGGACAGAAATGATTATCTTCACTTTCCCCCTAAACCAGTATTCTTGGCGTTGATCCCTTGACTTGCTTTATTCCCTGCCTTGACAATGGTGCAGACTACCCTTCTGGTGATGCTGCCCTTGGTGTCTTGATGAATGACCACTTCAATCCTGACTCCTAGGGGACCTCTCAGTTGTCCTGGGATCCAGCCCTGGGCTCTCAGTAGCCCTTCTGCAGTTCTAGACAGTTTTTCAATGAAGATCTAATTCCCAAATGACTTTGAAACTAGGATTAGTGAGTTGAGTAGATAATCACTTTAAATTAAAAAGTCATCCCAGAATAAAGACAGAGAAACGTAGGGTTACCTGGAAGAGGTCACAGCTGTACAGCACCCCACTGATACAAAGGGCTGGGATGTTCGTAGTCCTAGTACTCAGTTGGTATGAAATCAGTGCTTTTTGTTTGTTTGTTTTTTCTCTCCCTGTGCCATACAGTAGGTCCTTATTAGTTATCTATTTTACATACAGTAGTGTATATGTGTCAATCCCAATCTCCCAATTTACCACCCCCCCCTTTCCCTCTTGGTAACCACAAGTTTGTTTTCCATATCTGTGACTCTGTTTCTGTTTTGGGGCATATATCTGGAGAAAACCATAATTTAAAAAATGTTCTTTGTAGCACTATTTACAGTAGCCAGAACATGGAAGCAGCCTAAACATCCATTGACAGGTGAATGGATAAAGAAGATTTGGTGTATATATACAATGGAATATTACTCAGCAATAAAAAAAATAGCAAAATAGTGCTATTTGCAGAACACGGACAGACCTAGAGATTGTCATACTGAGTGAAATAAGTCAGATGGAGGAAGACAAGTATCATGTGATATCGCTTATGTGTGGAATCTAAAAAAATGGTACAAATGAACTTATTTACAAAACAGAAATCAGTGTTTTTTTCTGAATTCTGGCTGCATATCAGCATAGCCTAGGGAGCTTTTAGAGAAGTTGATGCCCAGGTACAATCCTGAAGACTCTGATTTAATCAGTCTGGGTAGAGCCTGAGGGTTGGGATCTTCTAGAAAGCCCCCTGGTTTTTTGAGCATCAATGATTGAGATGGGACGGTCTACAAAGAGCTTCTTCCCATCAGGTTCTCCAGCCAGAGCAAGTCTGGTTCACTGTGGACTTCACAAAAGCTCAGGTGATCTCTCTTTAGCACAGCTTCAAATGATGCTTCAGCTTGAAATTTCACTGAGAGGAATTCATTGAAAAGAAAAGAAAAAGACTACAAAAGGATCACATTTACGTTTTTGTAACAGTTAATTTAATCACTGATGGGCACTGACACATGTACATATAAACCCAATGTGAATATGACACGTTACGGGCATACCTCCAGAGAATGCGGGGTGACAGACACTGCTGTGCTGTGACCTGCTGAAGTGACACATGTTTAACTTGACCTCATATTTGGGGAAAACTTGGAGATTGGTCTTCATTAAGGTAGGTTGGAGGACATCTTCTAGGGGGAGGGAGCTCCTTGAAAGACACAAGATACTCCCAGATTGCTCACAGCTCACCCTTCCTTCCTTCCTTCCTTCCTTCTTTCTTTCTTCCTTTCTTCTTTCTCTCTTTCTTTCTTTCTTTTCTTTCTGTTTTCCTGAAACAAGATGAACACCACTGAGGACATTATAAGTATGTCAACACTGGACACTATATCTTAAGCTTAAAAACAGTTTTTTGGTTGTTGCTTTTCAGCTATTTCACACCTGCTACATTGCAGTTACAAAATTCTGTGTTTACATTCCTTTCGGTCCTGGAAGAACATCCACCTTGACAAGGAGGTAGCCTAGCAAAGGTTAAGCGAAGGTGTTTGATACTCACTTCATGTTCACCTAGGAGACAGTAGATTACATGACTTAGTGATTGAAAAGCAATTAGAATAGTGTCTTGCGTCCAGTGAGCTTTAGATAAGTGTCTGTTAAACAAAAACAAAACAAATGTAGCGGAAACCTGCTATTTTTGCTGCTCTGTGTCCATTTGGGTTTCATTTGGCCTTCCCCAATCAGTGAAATTCAAGTGGGACCAGAAATCCTGAAGCCTCTTCCCCAATCTTTTCTGCAGAGAGCAAGGCTTCCAGGAACAGGACTATAGTGTGACCTTCATGGGGGCCTTTCCAGCATATTTGCCTTCAGGGACCCCTTCCCCCACAAAAAATAGTAAAAATTATACTTTATGACTGCTTTAGTATAAAGATGAATATAATACAAGTTGTATTCAGTATTATATATTCATTATTATTATATTATGTTTTTCTTCTGATTAAAAAGAACGTAGAACATTTTTGAGGGCTCCTAAAAGTATCGTGGGCCCTCGGCAACGTGCCTCTTGTGCCCTAGTCTCATACTAAAGGCCTTTATTTGCTGGTTCTTTTCCTCTCCAGGACAAGATGGGAGGGTTTTGTTTTGTTTTGTTTTGTTTTTGAGGTTTGGGAGAAGGCAGATTTCATAGAGAAATTATAAGTCAAATTCAAAGCAATTCAACAAGTTCTTATTAAGTTTGAGTGCCTGTGTACATTCTCATCACATTCACACACACACACACACACACACGCACGCACGTACACAGTCTGGTTGATAGGTCCATAATTTACCCACATCCCAAACGTTTTCCTATGAAGAGCCAGACATTCAGTGTAATTCTAGTCCAAGGTTATATAATTATAGTTCTTCAACTGTAAGCAACTAAGACTCCGGCTAACTTAGGTTAAGAAAGGAATTTGTTGGAAAGTTACTGGAGAACTCTCAGAATTAAGGAGAAGCCTCATGTCATTTTTCTTAAAGATACTCTGCTCTGTTGTGTTTTGAAAGCCAGAGTGAGAAATGTGGGCTAAGTTACAATGTGAAAGGAAGCCATCGGATAGATTTAAAGGAGAGAAGTGATGGAAGTGATCCGATTTATATTTTCAGATAATGTCTGTAGCTGCTGTGTGGCTAGTAGATTGTAAGTGTGTGGGATGAGATCAGGCTAAGTTAGGAGACACACTTTGGCTGCCATGTAAGGAATGATTGGGTTTTGCTAGTGGGAAATGTCCATGTAGAGATCCATGGGCAGAAGCAGAGCATGTTTTTAAGGCTGAGAAAGGAAAAGAAGCATCAAAGTCTCCTCCTAGAGGTTCCCAGGCTTTTGACATGACAAACTGGTCAACAGTCATGCTGCTTACTGACAAAAAAGACCAAAGATCAAACGATTTAAAAAAAAAAACTGGACAAGGACCATGTTTGAAGATGGTATCAAAATTATTGTTGTGGCAGTTTGAGGTCCCAGTATATTTCCAATGGAAATGACAAGTCAGGAGGAGGTATCTGAATCTGGAGTTCCAAGGAAAGGCAGGACTGGGGAGATCTTGTTTCAACTTTTATGAAAGTGATATTTAAGGCGATGAATCTGGATGAATTTCCCGAGTTAAAGATACAGATAGAGATAGAAGAGGGCTAGGATGGAGCCCTCAGGTGAGCCCATCCACACATGAAGGTTACTCTGAGAAGGTGGGTGAGTAGGGAGTGAAAGCAGGAGAGCGAGCTTGGTGTCCCAGCAACTCAGGGAAGATGCATTAAATTCTGCTGAGAGGTAAAGCCAGGAGAGAGAGGCCGCCAATGGATTTGGTGGCATAGAGGTCATGGGTGACCTTGACCAAGGCAGACTGATGGATTTGGTGGAAATAGAGGTCTAATTAGAATGAATTGTTTTTTATCCTTGTTGTATCTAGGACAACAGGGAGCAGAAAATGGGAGTTAACTGGAGGGGGTTTAGCCTCGAGGCAGGATTATTTTAAGGTTGCATGTTTGTATGCTGATGGCAGTGATCCAGGAGAAAGGGAAATTGTGATGATTTAGCAGACACAGGAGCCAAGTCTTTGAAAAGACTAGAGGACATGAGATCCAGGTGTGTGTGACTGGAGCCCTTACCATTTGATGGGAATGGGAACTTCATCCCTTATCAGAGACAGAGGGCGGAGAACAGGTAGGTCAGCAGATATGGCTGGGGATAAATGAAAAAGCTCTTAGCTAATTGTTTTCTCAATAATGAGGCCAGTTCATCAGCTGAGTGTGGAAGTGGTCATGATGTACATGATATGAGGCTAGAGGGGTGGGAAATAGTTGTTTGGGGGAATTTAAAAGTGAACATGGAAAGCAAATCCATGTAGGATGGTCTAGCACTGTGGAGTGTCCACTTGAGATTTATGGACATGAAGTGTATGAGACCAGTCATTATAGTGGGGGTTTTGTCCAGCAATGTTTAGTTGCACTGAGGCAGTAGCTGTGGCTGCTATTATTGAAACTAGTACTAGCTGGTACATATTGAATGCTTACTATGTGTCAGACACTTTTAAAACACTTTACAAGGGCTTACTGTATGAGATGTGTACTATTACTATATCGCTGTTACTATAGGTACAGAGAAGTAATTTGTTCAAGGTCACACAGCAAGCAGGGGCTGGAGCCCATTACAGATCCAAGCAATTAGACTCAAAAGACCACGTAAGTCACACCTCATAATATCATTATTAGGAAAAACAAGGCAATGTTATGTAAAGCACCTAGCACAGTCCTCTACCCATAGGAAATTTTAGGTAATATGAACAGCCGCGTTTCAGGAATAATATCATCTACTCCATAGAATTTTTGTAAAGTTTTTAAAAAGCTGAAATACGTGCATTCGGAGCCTGGTACCTGGAACGTATAAAGGCTGGTGCACATCTGCTCTGCCCCCCCCCCCACTAACCCAGGTGATAATCGGATCTCGAAATCCTTAGTCGTTTAACTGCTGAGACTGTGTTGCCATGTGAGGCCACTAGGTGGCGCCACCAAAGAACAAGACTGTGTCATTTACTTTCAGATCCTTAACTCAAGATATAGGTGGGCCAGTGGAAGTTAGACCTTGACAAGCAAAAGAAGAGTTGTCATAAATAAATAAATAGGTGGCTAGAGAGAGGGATGGAGTTGCATTTCAACCATGAACTGGGGCAAGCAAATAAAACAAAGAGTACGTGTATCCACAGAGACTGTCAGGGGATAGGCAGGCAACAAGGACCAGTGCACGTTTCTTGGGCTTGCAAGCTACATCATGAGACAGAAACCTTGCCTACTCTGTCAAAGCCAAGCTATACTGCAAAACCGATAGATCCGTGGGTCAGACAACATTTCAAACGGTGGCTCGGACACATACGTATTTCCTTTGCATACCGCCAGCACAGGTAACTGACACACAGAGCTGTAACTCAGGAAGGGCTGTGCTCCTGCTATTTCTCTAGCTGCCACCTCCATCCAAGGTCAACACATGAAAATACCTAGTGTTCCACGGAACGTTGCCTCATCAGGACTCCATTCCGGGCATCCCCCTGTGTGCAGCACCTACATTCCAGTCGTTGTTCTCTGAATGGCGACAGTGAGCCGCAGAAACAGCCCTGCATACTTTTTTCCTCTTTATTTCTCTCTAAGCAGTGATGTAATGAGATTGAAATCTCTGCCTGTTCACTGTATCATCACCAATAGCTCAATGACTCTATGGTATTCTGGAAAAGGCATAGATACAATTAAAATATAAGTAACCACCCCCACCCACCGCCCTGCCACATTATCATGGCCTGGGGGTATATTTTCCAAGTTCACCCTCCCCCCATCCCTGGCCATCCCCATGCCTTTCTACTGTTTCCTGGATCACCCCACTAGGGCCATATGTATCTGTTGTAGCCAGTGCAACTGAGCTCCCCAAACACAGATTCCCATGAAAACCGAACAAAAGAGGAGGGAGAGGGAGAGCATGTTAAATGTCTCATTAGGCCTTCTGTCTGATTCTCATTAGACTCGCTGACTGCTTCTCATTAGGCCCATTGCCTCAACTTCTTTCAGGCCCTGAATATGTAGGCCAGTGCTTATTGTCATGGCTGGTCGAGAAGATCCATTTCATTTATTCATAAATTGAATGTGGCCTCTGAAAAGTCCCAGGCAATTTCTTTTGGGCAAATTTAAGACAGCCTTACTGTTGTTAGTTGCTATTTTTTCGAGCAATCCAAAGCAGGGGAGGCAGAAGAAATAATTTAAAAGACCCAGCACGAAAACTTCCAACCCTGCTGCCGAACTGGGGCACAGGGAGGTAATTGTTGCAGCCAAGAGGCCGGCCTGATGTGCAGACATCAGTCACGGGTGACATCGTGGGCAGAGTCACAAATACCACTGGGTTCAGAAAGTAACCGTTGCGGATATAACCAGAGGCCCAGCGGGCAGGGTACAGAAGAGGAGAGCTGTCAGGGCCCATCAGTGAGCTACAAGTTCTGTCTTCTCTGCCCTCTGGGAACGTTTGTCCAGTGTGTTGGATTAAGAGGCAGATAATAACACAGAAAAGTCACCATGCAGTTGAATATTCTACAAGTTACATGTGTAGTGCTTTGCCCTTGTGAAAAGAAATCACCTGTATCTCAGTGTTCCTCTGAATATAAAACAAGTGCCTAAAACAAGTTCCCTTCCACTGGGAAGAAAACTCCCAAGATACGGCAGGTCGGGAATGGAACTTACGGATGACATGATGTGGGTGACCTCGGTGGACGCAGCCCTGATGGTCACGTAAAATACGTATCTCCAGTGGGAGAAACAGGTATTGATGAGCGTTTGCTCCAAAAGTGGTAAACAAATGCCCACTTTCTCTATTCTCTCTTTGCTCTTGTATTCTGTCTTGATATTTGAATTTCTCATTCAGCGAACACCATGTGGTCCCAAGATGGTTTTGAGAGTCATCTGGTGCCTCAAGTCAGAGAAGTGATACTCCCAAGGAATTACTTTTTTTAAAAAAATTTATTGGAGTGTAGTTGATTTATAATGTGTTAGTTTCAGGTGTACAGCAAAGTGAATCAGTTATACACATATCCTCTCTTTTTTTTAGATTCTTTCCCCATATTGGTAATTAAAGAGTATTGAGCAGAGTTCCCTGTGCTATACAGTAGATCCTTATTAGTTTTCTATTTTATATATAGTAGTGTGTATATGTCAGTCTCAATCTCCCAATTTATCCCTCCCTTCCTTACCCCCTGCTAACCATAAGTTTGTTTTCTACATCTGTGACTCTATTTCTGTTTTGTGGATAAGTTCATTTGTACCCTTATTTTAGCCAAGGAATTACATTTTTTTTCCCTAGACAGTCAAGTTCAAAGGAAAATCAAATGCTTCCCCCTCAACTGAAATCAAGTACTTCCCTCTCAACTGAATGTATGATCTGGGTTTGTTAGAGGCCTTTAGAGGAAAGTCAGACTGCCCAAGAGAGACATTTGTGAAATTACTTGTCACCCTAAGATTGAACACCTTCTCCCTGCCCCGTGCCCCGACGCAGAGGGCAGAGAATAGGTGCCTCCGTATGAAACCTATTCCTGCTCAGGAAGTGAGGCGGGTATTCCCTAACGAGGGAGGAGGGGGATGAGTCAGAGAAGAGGCAGCGGGTGTGGTTCCTTCCAGACATGCTCCAGCTGCTGCATAAGCCGGAAAGACATGGTCACTTCTCCTTTGTGGGTTTTGCCTGAATTTGCAGTGTCCCATTTTTGAGATAAAACTGGAATCCTGTTTATATCCTGTGCTATACGAAGAATTTCTGTCTCGGGACATGGCCATATCAAGGAAGTTGCATAGTTTTAAGGTTAGTCGTTGCCTTTGTATCAGGGTATGTGGTTAGTCGTAGAAGGACCTACATCGAGTTTAAAGAATAGAACTTTCTGGTATGAAAGGGCATGGTCATGCCAAAGATGCTTCTTTGAAAGTTTTTCTTTCCTTTTTTTTTTTTTTTTTTCCTCCACCTTCAACATTGACTTCTAACTAAGCGAGTTTCAGCAGCCTTGGTGAGCTGCCTTCATCCTGCTGTAAGCGCTCTCACTTTGGAGGACTCGACCTCTGAGCATTTCAGGAAATCTGTATCCCAGACTGTGCTCATTCACAAACCTTCACCAACAAAAACTGTTTTTCTCCCAATTGGCTCATGGAGTTCACTGTTTCATGAAGCCCTTCTGAGATGGCAGGTCTCTGAAGGAGAGATTCTTACTGGTACCTGTGGGCCATGATTTTGGGGATGACATAAAAATTTTGGCTCCAAAGCTCCTTAGCAAAAGCCCAGTTCAGAGACAGGCTAGGACAATGGGCTGAAAATGATCTTGGCCTTTCAAGTGCTTTATCCTGTCCAAAGTTCCAGTGTGAGAACCTGATCTCCCAGAAAGTATTTCTTTTATTTGCCAACCACAGAGAATCACTGACAAAACTAATTAAAGAATTTGAACCTCATTCTGTCTTTTGTTAGCTGACCCTCAACCAGGGGCTGGACTTGAAACAAAGACGGTCTGAGCCAACAAGATATAGAATGTGAGGCTCTCAACCAGGGTAAAGAGGGCTGCGTGTGCTCATTCGCTTAGAAAGAGCTACTTGAGCACAAAATACCTGGCCTTTCCCCCCCCCCCCGGTTTTTACAATGGAAAACGCGTTGGGTTGCCATCAGAAATAATGAAGTTTGAAGTTCCTGAAAGTTATTCATTTATTGGACTCGACTTTCCACCCTTTTCTTGAATTCCAGGAGCCAGGTCAAGGCAATGAGCTCTCATGGAAAATTAAGCAGTTTTGCAAAGGTGCTTAAAGAAATATGCTTGTTTCAGGTTTCAGACTCTCAAGGGGATGATGGTCGTTGACTCCAGGTTTAAGACAATGATAAAGACTTCCAGATAGGAATGGACTTAGGTAGAACCTGACCAGTCTACCTGAAAAGCCTCCTGCCCCAAAATACCTGGTCTTATCCTGGATATTCACCCTTCTTGCTTTTTTTTTTCTCCCTACCTTTTAAGATTGCACAGTTTGGCAGTCATAGTAATGATCACATGGAATGGCGCTTATTGACTGAATATCTTGGCTGATTCAAGAATGACTATTCTTCTTTCCCAGGCAGCTGCCGAAGATGGCGGAGGGGCAGGTCCTGGTTCTCGATGGCCGAGGCCATCTCCCGGGCCGCCTGGCGGCCATCGTGGCTAAGCAGGTGCTTCTGGGTTGAAAGGTGGTGGTTGTGCGCTGTGAGGGCATCAACATTTCTGGCAATTTCTATAGAAACAAGTTGAAGTACCTGGCATTCCTCCGCAAGCGGATGAACACCAACCCCTCCCGTGGCCCCTACCACTTCCGAGCCCCCAGCCGCATCTTCTGGCGGACAGTGCGAGGCATGCTGCCCCACAAGACCAAGCGAGGCCAGGCCGCTCTGGACCGCCTCAAGGTGTTTGATAGGATCCCGCCACCCTACGACAAGAAAAAGCGGATGGTGGTTCCTGCCACCCTCAAGGTTGTGCGTCTGAAGCCTACACGGAAGTTTGCCTACCTAGGGCGCCTGGCTCATGAGGTTGGCTGGAAGTACCAGGCAGTAACGGCTACACTGGAGGAGAAGAGAAAGGAGAAGGCCAAGATCCACTACCGGAAAAAGAAGCAGCTCATGAGGCTACGGAAGCAGGCCGAAAAGAACATAGAGAAGAAAATCGACCGATTCACAGAGGTCCTCAAGACCCATGGATTCTTAGTCTGAGCCCAATAAAATTGACTGTTTCTTCTTCATGCTTGGCCTGGCCTGCCCTTCCTCCATCGCCACCCTAGGATGTGGGGGACCCCCAGGGGTGCCATCCAGGTGCCACAGGCAGCCTGGGGCTTAGAAGACTGGGTATAGCGAAGGCGCCTTAGCCACTGCTGTTTGAGAAAGGCCTTTTTAAAAGCATAGACAGTCGTAAGGGCTGTGCAGGCAGAATTTGCCTGTGACGTATTCATTCATGAGAGTTTTAGGACATGAACAGTTCGAACAACCAGTGCTGTTGCCATACTGGCAAAAGTGAGCTGGAAGACCTAATTGGAAGGGTCATTCACGACGCTTACAGGGAGTCTAAGCTTCCCGCATGGTCAGGTACTATACTCTGCAGCTGTTAGGATGTGAGAGAATGCGTGGGCAGCACGAGTTGGGGTTCTAAAAGGCCTTCATGGAAGGGAAGTATGGCCCAAGGCGTCACAGGCATTGCCCTTGTGTCTTCCCTGTATTTTGTGCTCCAAAACTAATAAATTATTTTTAAAGAAAAAAAAAAAAAAAGAATGACTATTCTAAGATGGTGGAATGATTTCTGAAAGTTACATCATCATCCACTGAAGTGAAGGGATCCATTATAACATGCATCTTCATTAGTTTGTTAGACACCTGACATAAATTCAAAGAAGAGGAGCCTCAGAGAGGCTCCTGGAAAAAAATATTATTTTATTGATCTGGAAAAATATTAGAATTAGAGATTCATAATCTATTTTTTAAATTAAAGAATAGAAACACAAATACAATTTCATTTTCAAACATATTTTTTTCCTTTTTAACTTTGGTAACAATAAAACAAAGATTTTCGCACAGAATCATCAGATAAAAATAAAGGGTGGGTCTCGTGTCTCAAGTTGTCCACTAACCTGACTTACTGTTAACCTACTGATCAGTCTGCACAGTCTGGTTTGATCAGTGGAGATTGCCCTCATTGAAAAGACTTTTCTAAAAGCACTTTACATCAAGTCAAGGCCTCCTTAATCCAGAATAAAGCTAAGTATATACAAGAGTGACTAAATATAAACAAAAGGTCAACTCAAGCATGAGCTCAGAATGGGGCCTCACGCACTTCTCTCTGAGTCTGGCTGGAGCATCATTTCTGCTGTGTGCATGCCTTAGGATATCACCCAGGGAACCGGATGTAGTGCTGTGGCTTGTCTTCTAATCCCCTCACTCTGGAGCCCTAGCCTTCAATGCCAGATAGATTCTCTTGCAAATGACCAAATACTTGACTTTGAACTTTTTTTTTTTTTTTTTTTTTTTTGGTACACGGGCCTCTCACTGCTGTGGCCTCTCACTGCTGTGGCCTCTCCCGTTGCGGAGCACAGGCTCCAGACGCGCAGGCTCAGCGGCCATGGCTCACGGGCCCAGCCGCTCCGTGGCACGTGGGATCTTCCCGGACCGGGGCACGAACCCGTGTCCCCTGTATCGGCAGGCAGACTCTCAACCACTGCACCACCAGGGAAGCCCTTGACTTTGAACTTTTAAAGAAAGATTAAATATGGGGTGATCAATGAATGAAAGTGCATTATGCAATCCCAGAAGTACGCAAAAAGTCAGGCAAAGAAAAGGGAAGTAAACATTCTTGGATGATTGGACCATGAGAGCATGAAAATTGCTTTCAATAAAGCCTTCTGTGACAATGGGGTCTTGAAGGAGTTGCAACTGAGATCCAAAGAAAAATGCAATAGCCGTGTGTATTTTTTGTTTAAATCTCTGTGTTCAATTGTGCTATGTAGAAGCCACTATTTTCTTCTCCCTTAACAAAATCTTGGGTGTATTCCATAACTTCCTGGTCACATTTGGTAATTAAAACTTAGTGTGGCTTAATTTAAACCCTTAATTGCATATCCAATTTACAGCTAGAGCTGCGACTCTGACTGTTTAGAAAGAGGATGGGGGGCAAGATCTGGCTCTGGATCAATGCTGTCCTCTTCTTCCTCTAGACCTAGATACTTAGGAGCCTGAAGCAGGGCTAGGGCACTCAAGAATCCTTCCTTACATGTCCACTCACTCTTGGGAGAGAGGTACCTCTGGACATTGTTCTGATTCTTCCTGGTCCCATCTACTACTAGTGGTTTCCCCACGGGTGGAGTATGTGGGTTTTTAAGCTTCCCCCCCACCCTCCCCAATTCAGCCTTGTCTGCCATTAGCCCTCCATCCCAGGTCTTGACTTGGTGACTATTGAAGGAATCCCAGGGCTCCTGCACCCAGCACCTCCACTACTATCTGGGCTCCCTCAGGTGGAGCCAATGAAAGGCAGGGGTCCTCTTTCACATCATCCAAGAATGGAAGAAAACTAGGTGGGCTGGGGATCATCCTGCCCTTCCCAGGTATTTCCACCACAGTTCCTCCAAGTTCTGATACTCAAGCCTTCAGAAATTTCTAGGCTGAAAGAAGGTCAGGGACTTCCCTGGCGGTCCAGTGGTTAGGACTTCACCTTCCAATGTTGTGGGGCATTGCTGGTTGAATCCCTGGTCAGGGAGCTGGGATCCCACGTGGCTGGCAGCCAAGAAGCCAAAACATAAAGCAGAAACAATATTGTAACAAATTCAATAAACACTTTTAAAAAAATGGTCCACATCAAAAAAATCTTTAAAAATATTTTAAAAAGAGGGTCACAGATTGCATATTCCTACATGCTTTGCCACCCCTCAGGGCTACACATCAAGCTCCCCCAAGAGCTCTAGCAGCCACTCTTCAATGGAAACATCCTAAGGGAAGGTCTGACATCTTTGGAGGTTCAGAAGGCCTCCAATTAAAGAATGAAATGTCAATTTCCCTTTATTGCAAGTACCCCAGTCATTATAAATGACTCTTCTGGAGCCCCCCCCACCTCACTTTGTTTCAGAAGTGGAAACATACTCTTCCCAGCCCCTTGGTTAGGGCGAGAACAGACTGGTACCAGTGCACTGTAATTCCCACATCGCCCTTACTAAGCCATCTTCTCTAGACTGGGGAGGGCCTGGTAGGATGGTGCTTGGCGGCAGTGGGACCATCCCACTGCCTCTCAGACACCCTAAAGTGTAGTTTCTGGTCCTAATGTGTGATGGTTTCTTTATGGGTCTTGTTAGAATATGAAGCTTCCTCTGATTCCCATGGTATTAAATATCTTGTTATACTAGCAAAATTGGACATGACTTAAAAGTGACTTGTCTGGGGGGGTGGGAAATGTGGTTCCAAAAAATGCAAGTACTATAGTAAGTGACGGGCAATTGAATGAAAGATTACATTTCACACACCCTGTTTAAACCAGTTTTTTTTTTATATTTGGGGCTCAAAGAATAAGCTCTTTCTTCACGAAAATTAGAGAAAGGAGACTGAATTGAGCTCACCTTCCCAAATCACAGGCATAGAGCCACAGGACAGATAAAGGTAGAGTCATGAGCGTATGTTGTATCACATGCCCCCTGAATTCAGCTTCCAACTTACAGCTTAAAGATCTTTGGGTCACCCAGGCATCCACCTTTCCTTCCATCCTTACACCCATCCATTCATCCATCTCCGTGTCCTGATTGTTATCAATTAAATTGCTATAACACAGTGTTTAATTATGTGGTCCAAAGTTCAATTGCACTAGAATCATCTGGAGTATTAACAAGTACCCCAGATAAATCTGATTAAAGTTTGGAAAACTAATGAGAAATTAAAGTTTGTGAAACTCTGGGCTACACTGAAAACGATAGCATGGCCCTTTCTCACCAGTGAAATCAGTGGTCAGTCTCCTCAGTGACATTTTCCCAGGCATGGATGGCCTCGTGAAGAACCTTCCCCTGAGACCTGGTCCAACATGTTTTATTCACATGCAAACTGGAATGTGCACATCTACATAAAGTGAGTCTACAAGTGTTTGCTCAGTATGTGAAAGGTTTTTGTAAAGTGCATTCAGAGAGTTCAGCAAAAGTAAACTGACTTACTAACCCTAACCCAGCCCCATAGACTTATACCACCCAACAGCAAGTACTCTTCACCACCTGAAATTATTGTTTATTTATTTGTTTTTGGCTCATTCTCCACCTTTGGAAATCTGAATGTAAACTCTTCGATATTAAGAACGTTGCCTGGGGCTTCCCTGGTGGCGCAGTGGTTGAGAGTCTGACTGCCCATGCAGGGGACACAGGTTCATACCCCAGTCTGGGAAGATCCCACATGCCACGGAGCGGCTGGGCCCATGAGCCATGGCTGCTGAGCCTGCGCGTCCAGAGCCTGTGCTCTGCAACGGGAGAGGCCACAACAGTGAGAGGCCCGCGTACCGCAAAAAACAAAAAAAAAAGAAAAAAAAAAGAAAAAAAGAACGTTGCCTGCTTGTTCACTGTGACCCCAGCACCTGGATTAGTACCCAGCACATAAGAAGCATGAAGTTAGCGTCTGTTAAGAACTCAGTGAGCCACATAAATATATACGAGTAGAACACACATTCTGCCAAAATAATCAGAAGGCACTGAAATGGACTAGGGATCACAGAAGGTTGAAGAGTGGTCGGGGTTGATTTTGGAAATATTCCTAGAGGCATCAATCTTGAGCTGAGATCTGAAAACCCTTCTGAAAGGTGTAGAGAATGGAGAGTGGAAACTTGCTCCACCTCTGTAGACTAATTCAGGCAGAGGCCTTGAGGCAGAAATTGAGAAATGGGTTTTGAAAAATCAGAAGCCCAGCTTTGCTGGAGCAGAGAGACCCTGGAGAGAAGGAACACATGAGATGGGGCACCAAGGTGGAGCAAATGGAGGCAAGTTGGAATCAAGGGCCAGAAGTTTCTATTTGGTCCAGATGGTAACACGAAGCCACTGAAGGGCCATGTTTACACATTTTCAAACTCCAATTAGGATACCACATGTTTTTATGGTCTAATCCCCCATTTTGGACCCATTAAATAAATTAGTTGAAAGAGAAAAACAAAGGGAAAAATAAAATGATGTGTCATTCAATAGCATTAGGAAAGCATGGGATAAATGTGTGAAGTTGGACTGTTTGACCTGGAACCAAATTAATCCAAATGTGGTCTTGATGGCCAAGTCTCCAGCTGAACAAAGGCCTGCGCCAATGTTTGAAAATATGAACGGCTAAGAAGGATAAAAAAAAAAAAAAGATGGTGGTTTGGGTGAGGAAAATAGGCATCTCTCTCCCTTTGAATGGTTTAGACATCCCCCTAATGAGGGTGGAAGGCTAGGCCACCTGATTTTGCATGCTCGATTCCAAGCTCTAGAGTCTAACGCTTCTGTAAGAACACTGCTTGAGACACAGGAGGAAGCAGCTGTTTGAGTGGAATTCCCTCTGGAGAGGAAGGAAAGCCAGCCATCCAGATGGGATCAGACAAAGAGAGGATGGGAGAGAAAGCAGCACTGGACAGAGAGCAAGACCAGGACTGTGGCACCTACTGCCTTTCCTTTCCTCAGCCTTCGCCACAAATTAGAACCTCTAGAAAATGGTGTATAGCGGCCCAACAAGAGTGGGAAGGCAGAGAAAAATGCTGCTTTCTTGAGACAGTCACCATCCTCATCCTCCTGTGCTAGGACGATGTCACTGTTTAGAACCCCGTGACTCAAAGTGTGGTTCCCCAACAGGGGCATCCATAACCCCCAGGGGCTTCTGAGAAATACAGCAACTTTGACCTCACCCTCGACTTACTAAGGAAGACTCTGCACTTTCACAATCTTTCCCAAATGATTCATAAGCACGTGAAAGTTTGAGAAGCTCTGTGTCAGAAGATTTGGAGCAAAGTAGATAAGATCAAATCAGAGGTGAGAAAATTAGAGGTGAGGGCATGACTGTAATCCCCTGGGACAGGAAGCAGCACAAGTAGTCCCACCCCCCTGCCAATGGAACTTGGACAGTTTACAAGAATTGCTGCAGACCCACCCACTGCTATCCAACCATGGGGACTCAGACTCACAGATGTACACTTGTGCACACAAATAGAAGTCCCTGGGAATGCATCGGTGGGAGAATTTCTGCTGTGTCCAACCTCAGATCAGCTTGTTTGTCTGCTTTACAATATGACTTCGGAGCTACTGTCTTTTCCCTGAATGACACCCAGTTCCTTTCATCAATTATGTTTTATGTTCTTTCCCTGTTTTACTTCATACTCCACTCTTGAATCTTTCTTGAGTGCAGCCCCAGGTCAACCAATAACTGGCAAAGCCAAATCAAGAACAGTTAGAACCGCAGTTCTTTGCCATTCAGCTGGAAAAATAATGATTCCCCAGCTTCTCAAGTGTGGAAATTTCTCAGAACCAGCCTCTTTCCAGGGCCTAGGGACCCTCCCGCGCTAGTTCAATGAGCTTTCCATCACTCGTAAGTATTTTCTTATACTCCTCAGGAGGGTCCAGACTTGATTAGCTCACCCTCCACTGCCTCTTCCCATCACCTCGAAAGCTCCTTATTGCCTTTCTGTGTAGTTTTTCAGTCTCTGTCAAGGGCAGGACACTAGCCTGACTTAGGGCAAAGGTTCACATCTGACGAATCTGGGTTCAACCTGGCTCCAGGTGTCTGTGGCCCTGGTCAAGTTCCTCAGTCTTTAGGAGCTTCAGATTCTTTACCTGTAGAATGGGAATAATAATACCAGCTGCACAGAAATGTGTCATTATCAAAGAGGCAATGTTACCTAAAGTTGTCAGCATGGCACCTGCCCATGGCAAGTGCTCAAAAAATGATAAGTGACAGCTAGCTGGGGCCTTTGATGGTAAATTAGATAATCTTGACTTACAAGAAGCATTAGTCTATCCAAATGCCTCATTTATACTGTGGTTACTTCACTTCTCTCTGGACAGGGCTACCCTAAGATTCATGTAGGTTTTAGGTGAGAAGATTGTCCATTCAATTACACTACTCTTAAATCCAGAGAAACTGAAAGAAAAATCCAGTAAAAGAATGCGAAGTCAGGAAATGTATCAGGAAATGTATCATGATGAAGCTGTGGGTGTACTCTTTGACTCTCAGGATCTACGATGAAAATTCTCAATAAAAGGCAAAAGAGCTCGACCTTGTTTAAGTATTTCCACATTCAGAACTCTTGTAAATATCTGTATAAGCGGATTACACGGCTGTCAGCACACTAAGGCCATCTGCAAGCCACCATTGATAATCCAAGTAAAGAATGTCTGATAAAATCTTATACTGTGATTTTGTTTTTTTAACCAAAAAGTCACTTCTGTGATTGCAGAAAGTTTTGTCCCATGCAGTTGACTGCGCTGTTTCATAACAATGATAAACACGAATGGCATTTCACTACAAACTGTGGAAATACTACATGATTTCTGCTCCTTTGGCTGACCAGTCATTTATCACAGGTCATTTACATAGGGCTGGATGGCTTGGTAAACTAATCACTCACCTCCTTCATGTGGTACTGTGTTCTTCTTAGTACATCATGTGAAATTAGTTTAATGATTCCAGTTCCTTCTCCTGGGAGCCACAGCCCAGATCATAGACAAACCAAAAACAATTTGGCTGAACCCACCAGCCTGAGTCCACATCAGGGGACAAGAGTGTCTTTTCTTTTTTTTTTTTTTTAAGTATACATTAAAAAATATTTATTTATGTATTTGGCTGTGTCACGGAGCACGGGCTCTCCAGTTGTGGCACGCCAGCCTTAGAGTGCATGTGCTTAGTTGCCCCATGGCATGCAGGATCTTAGCTGTCTGACCAGGGATCCAACCTGTGTTCCCTGCATTGGAAGGTGGATTCTTAACCACTGGACCACCAGGGAAGTCCCGACAGTAGTGTCTTGATGTTGGATTCATGGACAGACAGTGAGTCAGTTCTGACTTCTGAGAAGGAAGCTTTGGCTGAGGACAGAGATAAAAATACAGTAATAGAAAAAAAAAGTGATGTCTGTGTGCATGTGTGCATAGGTATACATATGCATGTATTTTTGTTTTTTAGAGCTTTGCAACGGGTTTTCATTTTTGCTTTATATCTATTACAGTGTCTGAAACCTAAAGAAATACATTTTCTCTTCAAATTTGGATGTGTGTGTAAATATCATTTGCCTGGACTCAGCACACTCAATGCCATGGTTTCTTGGTCTCTATCTGCTCTGAAATCATCAAGCTTTGTCTGTTCATGTGTGTAAACGTGTGTGTGCATGTGCATGTGCGTGTGTGTTTGTGACTGTAGTTATGAGCTAATGGAGGAAGGCAAATATTCTGACAGAATTTCAAGGGGCTACCTAATAAAATTTTGATCATGACATAGGTTATTTGCTTTGAAAAAAAAGAGAAACATCTCTTTAGATTTTTTTTCCCACTGGTTTGTTTATCCTCCTACTCTCTCACAACAACATTTCTGGTCTCACACGCTCTTCCAAAACTTTGCAACGCTTCAACAAAAGGTGAGGTCTAAATCCCCTGTCTTTGAAAGTGTGCCTTTTTGTAACTACCCCAATGAATAAAACATCATGGATGTGAGGCTACATGACTTCTGAGGCTGCACCATTAAGAGCTTACGGCTTCTCTCGCTCTCTCTCTCTCTCTCTCTCTCTCTCTCTTTCAGCCTCTCTCCCACATGTCTTGGGAACCCTGAGCTGATATGTAAGGAGTACACCCTCCCTGAAATAGGGAACCCTCCTACACTGTGGGTGGGAATGTAAATTGCAGCCGATATGGAGAACAGTATGGAGGCTCCTCAAAAAACTAAAAATAGAGTTACCGGATGACTCAGCAATGCCACTCCTGGGCATATACCCAGAGAAAACCATAATTCAAAAAGAGACATGCACCCCAATGTTCATTGCAGCACTGTTTACAATAGTCAGGTCATGGAAGCAGCCTAAGTGTCCACCAACAGAGGAATGGGTAAAGAAGATGTGGTACATACATACAATGGAGTACTACTTAGCCATAAAGAGGAATGAAATAGTGCCATTCGCAGAGACGTGGACAGACCTACAGACTGTCATACAGAGTGAAGTAAGTCAGAAAGAGAAAAGCAAATACCACATAATATCACTTATATGTGGAATCTAGAAAAGTGGTACAGATGAACTTATTTGCAAAGCAGAGGTAGAGACACAGATGTAGAGAACAAACTTATGGATACCAAGGGGGAAAGGGGGGGTGGGTTGGATTGGGAGATGGGGATTGACCTATATTACACACACTACTCTGTATCAAAGAGATAACTAATGAGACCCTACTGTATAGCACAGGGAACTCTACTCAATGCTCTGTGGTGACCTAAATGGGAAGCAAATCCAAGAAAGAGGGGATATGTGTATAGGCATAGCTGATTCACTTTGCTGTACAGCAGAAACTAACACAACGTTGTAAAGCAACTGTACTCCAATAAAAATTAAAAAAAAAAAAAAAAAAAAAAGAAGTACACCCTCCCTGAAGCTGCTGTGCTGGAGGCAACCTGAGGAGAGACCACACTGCAGAGGGAGCCGTGCCCGCGAAGCGCAGGGGTCCAGCTCCCAGCTCTCTGACTTTTCTCAGCTGAAGCAGTAAACTTCCAGAGGGCCGAGGGAGCTTTCAGAGGACCCCGCGCCCCACCTTCACGCTGCCCTCGCCCGTGTCAGGTGCAGCCAGCCTCCCAGCCGAGAGGGACTCATCCAGATGGGCGGAGATCAACTGTCCCCACCAAATCCTGTCCCATTCGCAGATTTATGAGCAAAATAAATGTGGTTAAGTTACTCCATTTGGGGGTGGTTTCTTACACAACAACGGATAACTGGAGCACACACCATGTGAAATTAGCTTGATGATTTTTTTTTCCCTTTGGGGATTTTTTTAAATTGGGGGAACCGTCATCTAATTCCAAGACAAACCAAAACGTTTGACTGAATCCACCAACCTGGGTTCACACGGGAGGGCAGTTGTGACTTGATACTGATTTGGCGAAAGTCAGCGGCTTCTGAGAAGGAGCCTTTGCCTGGAGAAGCAGATAATAATATATATATTTTTAAAGTGTGTGTAACAACATCGTACCCATGCCAGTTTCCTGGTTTTAATACTGAACTGTGGTTACATAAAACAAAAACATTGGGGCAAACTGGATGAAGGGTACACGGGATCTCTCTGTGAAGTTTTGCAACTGCATGGGAATCTAATTGTTTCCAAAAAAATTATAAGTGGCTGTATATGAGTACGTGTGTGTGTATGTGTGTGTGCGTGTGTGTGTTGGGGTGGACGACGTGGTGAATGGATTGAGTTGAAATGGCCAATATTCTGGTGGAACGTCCGGTGACTCTTTAATAAAAGTTTGATCATTACATATATTAGCTACCGTTTAAAAAAGAAACATCAGATATTTTTATTAATTAATTCACGGCCGCCCCATCAGTCTCACATCAGATTTAAGAAGCGAGAAGGGGCATTTTACTTGCACCTCAGTTTGCACCACTTTCATACTGGAAAACCATGATAAGTATTGATAAGACGGATCTGAAAACTGTAAAAGAATCCCAGCCTCTCCTGGTGGGTTCCAGTTTCTTCCAGGCTACTGAGAGGACTTGGGGATGTGCTTGCCAGGCTGGAGGTGATAATCCCTGAAGGGAAAAGCTACCAAACTTGACATTAATCCCAGGAATCAGTTTGAACCGATGACTAAAGAGGTGTTTTTTTTTAAACAAGGGAAAATGAAACTAGGGACAGTTGCACGGTCCCACAGGATCCCTAAGAAAATTTTTACTCAGCTTTCTGAATTCCCTTTCTGTTTTCATCATCAGATTTCTTTTACTGGTAGGTGGAGGAAGATGGCAGACGTAATACCTTAGGGATCTGACAAGGTTCACAGCACCCAGAGAAGCAGGTTGGAGAAATTGGGACCAAATGAAAATGTGGAGCATAGATGAGCCCACGCATGGCATATGCTGGAAATCTATTCATTTCCCATAACATAGCTGAGAACTGTGGGGTTCTTTAATTTAAATTTTTTTTTTTTTAATTTTTGGCTGTGCCATGCAGCTTGCAGGGTCTTAGTTCCCCAACCAGGGATCGGACCCGGGCCCCCAGCAGTGGAAGCACGGAGTCCTAACAACTGGACTGCCAGGGGATTCCCAGAATTGTGAATTTCTTTTTTTTAACAAAAAGACAAGTATTATTGCAAGCAGAACTTTTTAATTAAAGGAGAGATACAATTACAGGAGATATTGATGTGGATCCTTAACACTGAGAAGACTTTTTCTCCCCAGCAGTCTGGTGGTCATTGAAGGAGTCAGGAGTGAAAAGACGGACAGTGAATTAGAGCTGGAACTCAAATAAGAGCCTCTTGTCTCAGAAAGAAGACTGATTAATTGATAGTGGCGTGAATGGAGGCTTTTTGCTTTGCATGGTTTGATGGCGTGTGCACGCTTGTGTGTGTGTGAGTGTGTGTGTACACATGCTGATTTTAAGCGATTGATGCAGCAAAATAAATTAGTGTAGATGATTACTGAGAACGGTTGTGATCAGAGATTTTCAAACTTGGCTGATCATTACCTCCTGTAGTGTTTTTACAGTGTAGATTCCCAGGCGCTGCTCCAGACCTTGTGAGTCAGAACCTTTGAAAGTAGAGCCCTAAATTGTAGATTTTTAAGTGCTCCCCAGATGATTCTTAGTAGCGCTCAGGTTTGGAGAACTAGGTAGGGATGAATGGATGTTTCAGTTTCCTATCCTTCAAGTGACACTGGCATCAGGCCATTTCTATTCAACTGTGCTGAGGTAACAGGACTGTCCATGGGCCATTCCTGGTGGAGCCTTTCAGACAATGAACTCCCAGAGACAATGGCAGACCCAGTGTGAACTCTCTGCTGTGTGGGAAACACATTCAGAGTGACTTTATTTCTAGATTTGTCTATTTTAACCCAGGAATCCATTTACACATACCTCCCCAAATCTCTTTCCTGCTTCCTCCCTTGAAGGCCAACAGTTCACCACACAAAACGTCCCCAGGCTGTGTGTGGCAGTGGGAGTGTGTCTGCCAGGAAGCAAGCCCTCAGGGCAGAGACCCCTTCTCAGCCCGGTGTCTGCATTCAGTTAGGACGGTTTCCAAGATCTGGTGTTTCAGGGAGTCCTCCAGACAGGAAGGACTTGTTGTTAAAGGGAATGGGTACTCATAAGACTGGTTCTTTTTTTTTTTTTTTTTTTTTTTTTTTTTGCCGTACACGGGCCTCTCACCATCGGGGCCTCTCCCGTTGCGGAGCACAGGCTCTGGACGCGCAGGCTCAGCGGCCATGGCTCACGGGCCCAGCCGCTCCACGGCATGTGGGATCTTCCCGGACCGGGGCACGAACCCGTGTCCCCTGCATCGGCAGGCGGACTCTCAACCACTGCGCCACCAGGGAAGCCCAAGACTGGTTCTTTATGAAAACACCCTGACTGGCCAGATGGACAAAGGAGAAGGGGTTTTACTCAAAAATGAATTCTTCTCAATCTTGTGACCAGCATAGAGCTTCACCCTGATCATCTCTATATGATTCAGGGAGGGTTAGCTTCTGTTTCTTACAGTCCCCAAACCTCAGTGGTTTAATGAAAGTTAACTTCTTATTCCCATCCCAGTATACTGCAAGCCACTTGGGGCTATGCTCCACGGGGTCATTCAGGGACCCAGGATCCTTCATCCGCACTGTTCTGCCATTTCCCAGGGTCTCAGAGTCCTCCTCTGAAGTCTTTGCATTAGACCGGCAGGTGAGGAATGAGGAAATAATATGGAAAATCCATGGAACACTTTTTGTGGTTAAAGCTTGGGGATTCTGTTAGCTAGAGCCCGGGTTCATGACCTCACTTAGCAAAGGAGGCTAACAGATGTAGGCTAGCTATGTGCTTAGGTAAAAATAGAAACAGGTTTTGGTGAACACATAGTCTTTGCCACCATCTCTTTGGCAGCTTTAAAAATATGATGTGATGAGAATGAATTGATCTGTGAGGTTTTCCTCCCCCAAACCCATAACCCCCGACTAATCATGAGAAAAACATCAGACAATTCCCAATTGAGGGATATTCTACAGAATGCCTAACTAGGACTCCTTAAAGCTGTCAAAGTCATCAAAAACAAGGAAAGTCTGAGGAACTGTCACAGCCAAGAAGAGCCCAAAGTGATATGACAGGTAAATGTAATGTGGTGTCCGGGGTGGGATCCTGGAAAAGGACTTTAAATAGAAACTAAGGGAATTTGAATACAGTGTGGACTCTAGTTAATAACAAGGCATCAGTATTTGTTCACTAATTGTGACAAGTGTATCATACACGTGTAAGATGCTAATAATAGTGGAATCTGGGTCTGGGGCATGTGGGGACTCTCTGTACCACCTTCATAACTTTTCTATAAATCTAAAACTGTTTAAAAAATTTTTTTAAGTTTGTTTAAAATTTTTAAGAAGTGAGTGCCAGGAAACCCTACAACAGCTGTTTTCCTGCCATAGCCATGAAAAACCACTTTGTCTACTGAGAAATTATTACTCTGGTCTTCTCCTTACAGTCATTTATTTACTTACACCTGTTCCCTCTACCTTTCCTCATCTCAGAGCGATCATGTCTCAAGAACAATTCTTGTATTACCTTATTAATACCATGCTTCCTGTTCCTCTAAGAACATGGACCAAAACAATAGATAATGCAAAAATTAAAAGCTCTTATACTTCTGTGCTAAAACACACAAACATATCCTTAGACACACATGCATACGCATACACACGCACAGGATTCAGGAAACCTCTCCCCTGGTTTTCACTGGGATCACTACTTTTAGATTTTCATATCACGAACTCTATTATTAACAACAGTAACTTACACAGAAACTTATTTTCATCATATTTTGCCCCTTTTCCACATCATCTCAAAATGTTCTGTACAGAATTTGTCAAATATACTTGAAAATTTCACCAAATGGTAATAGATTAGAACTACAAAGGAATACTAATCCAGAAAGATTTCCCGTTAAAAAAAAAAAGATTTCCTATTTAAAACTCCCCAGAATAGTTTGGGTAATATAGTATTTCATACCACAGTTCTGGAGATCTACATGTGGAAGAGTCTGAGAACTCCCACAGTAAATCAATTTTTCTCATTTGGTTTAACCCAACATCACCCAAATTGCTCTGACCTGGAAATTTGTTTTGTTTTCATTTTTCTTTTTCCCTTTCTTGTCTATTATGCATTAACTTCTTGTGGAACTAGTGATTCTTCAACGGCATTTAGATAAAGTTACACTCAAAAAGTGGTAAGTTAAATAATTTTGGGTTTTTTTTCACATATTCATAGAGAAGAGAAAAGAAGAAAGAACCTATCTTTTTCCAGTCTTATTTTCAAAAATTAGACACTCATCTTGAAATTAGAAAAAAACAGTTTGGGTTATTTTTCCTATGTGTGTTTAGGTAAGTTATCCTATCTGAGCCTTGGTTTACACATTTTATAAAAATAGACTAATAATAATAATACCTATTTGAGGAGCTTGTTGAGTGGATTAAATTAAAAACAGCCTGTATAGTTATCCCTCTTCCTGGCTGGTGGAGACCAGTGCAAAACGTCTGGGTGACCTGTCAGCTTAGTATTGACTGAATAGGCTAAACCTGATGATTTTCATTAAATCAAGAACACCAATCTCAGATAAGAAACAAGAAGATTGGTGCCTGGTGGTCAACAAGCGAGGACCCAGGAGGGAAAGCAAGTCAGGAAGTGGGGTAGAGGGGTGGGTGCAGAGAGAGATTTATGACTGCCCACCCACAGGCCTTAACACCTGTCCTCAGAGCTGACATTCATCCACCACGTACTCTGTGCTGAGCACCGTGGTAAGTGCTTTCCTGCAATAGCTGATCTAATGTTCATAGTAACCTGTTAGACTGGCCCCCTGATGACCCCCATTTCACAAATGAGTGTGGTTAAGAAACGTGTTCTTTAATGTGAACTGGTGCAGCCACTATGGAGAAGAGTGTGGAGGTTCCTTAGAAAACTGAAAATAGAGCTCCCATACGATCCAGCAATCCCACTCCTGGGCACATAGCCAGAGAAAACCATAAATCGAAGGGATGCATGCACCCTAATGTTCATTGCAGCACTATTTACAATGGCCAGGTCATGGGCAACTTAGGGGTCCCTCGACAGAGGAATGGACCGAGAGGATGTGGTACATATGTGTGGTGGAATATGACTCAGCCATAAAGGGCAACGATATAGTGCCATTTGCAGCAACATGGATGGACCTGGAGATTGTCATACCGAGTGAAGTCAGTCGGGCAGAGAAGGACAAATATCATATGATATTGCTTATATGTGGAATCTAAAAACATGGTTCAAATAAACTTATTTACAAAACAGAAATAGAGTCACATATATAGAAAACAATCTGTGGTTAGCAGGGAGGAAAGGGGGTAGGGATAAATTGGGAGATTGGGATTGACATATACACACTACTCTATATAAAATAGATAACTAACAGGGACCTACTATGTAGCACAGGGAACTCAACTCAATACTCTGTAATGACCTGTATGGGAAAAGAATCTAAAAAGAGTGGATATATGTATATGTATAACTGATTCACTTTGCTGTACAACAGTAACACAACATTGTACGTTAACTATACTCTAATAAAAATTTAAAAAAGAAAAATGAAAAAAAAGAAAGAAATGTGTTCTTGGTCATTAAGTGGCAAGGCCACGATTCAGCTTCAAGCAGTCAGACTCCAGAGCCCAACCTTGTACCACTGTATTATCTGGGTGTCACTTCTGTCAACCTACTTTTTTTTATTAGACTGAACCAGTGACACCTCTCTACCGCTCTCCTCCCCCCTTTCTTCTCCTTTTCTCTCCATCTGTTAGGATTCCCTAGTAAAGGAGAGTCTACTCACCTAACCCAAGGCCCTTTTCCAGGAGGAGCCAGGGCACTGGCATGTCCCCTCCTAAGCCTATATTTCTGATCGAGGTGGAGAGTAAGACCTTTCCATACACAAGGCAAGATGTACCTCATCTCTCCAAGTGTGGTTACCTGGGGACCACTCTTGTTTACAAGCAGCACTAGCTTTGCAAACAATTCTGCCCATTGGCACCTACAGCCTCGGCTACCAGCTGCCATGACCTTTGGAAGACCTGCCCCCTAAGCAGCCACCCTCCCCCTCTATACCCCTTAGGAAACAGTAGACACGTGGAGGGAGGTTCTGTGAAAATCAGAGAGCCATCGCCAGGTTGGAACCCGAGGACCAGCCCTACCACTATGCCTGGCTTTCTTCTTAGGGGACAAAATGTCCCCACCTTCCCAACACCCACCAAGACGTATCTTGGGAAAGGTTATAGTTGGCTATCCAACGGCCCCGTAAGAGAACATTTTCCTTATTGAAGTCACTACAGTTTGATGTTTGTTCCTTAGCTTTCTTGGCTCTTCAGGGAAATACATTTTTGAAAATTACTATTTGTCTTTATTTTTATTGTTTGGTAAGTACCTTCAGGATGGATGCATGTTACCTAATCTCAGAGACTGACGCATATGTAAAACAAAATAGAAATATACTGTTTTACATTTAAATGTGTAATGGCCAACAGGTCATTACGTCTAGAATGGACTTGCCAAGGTAGAGCCCATGGATTCCTGTCTCCCTGACTCACCTGGTTCTGATTCATATTTTTTCTTTTATTTTTCCTTTAAACTCAACTTTGCTTTTTTTCTAATTACAAAAATATCGTAGAAGAATCTAAGAAACATATATTAGTGGAAAAAAAATGAAGAAGAAAATAATGATCTTTTATAATCCCACCATTCTGCCATAACCACAGTTAACATCTTCCAGACATTTTAATATGTACACTTGTATGCACAAGCCAGATGTCAACTGGGTCTCTCTGCTCCTTATTATCTAGATAAGATGCCTTGGTCTTTCATTTCATTGCTTTCCTCGGGATTTTGGCAACTTCCCAGGGTCTCACATTCTAATGATCACCTGTGACTCTAACTTCCTGCTTCTTCTCAATTCCATTCTCCACTCTTCAGCTTACAGCTGCTCCTTTATTTTGCTTTGGCCACAGACCCAAATGTGGAAATAAGGCTCTCTCCTTGATCGGTGAGTAACAACAAATCATCCAAACAAGGATTTTTTTGATGCGTAGCCGACTTCAAGTTCAGGGTGTGAAGGCCATTACACTTGAATATTAGACATCCTTTTCCTTAGGGATCATTGGTCTTTAAGCCACGTTACTCAGCCACGCACTTTCTCCCCTCTTCCCAATCTGTTTTTGCTTTCCCCCTCTCACAAACAGAAATCATATTCTTCACTTTTTTTTCCCTCTAACAAAAGAGTTCAGTTGACTAAAGACCTTTCCCACAAACTTAACTTCAGGAATTCCCTTTCTATACACAAAGTCTCCCCCAAAGCTTCGACACTGACATTATCAAAGGGGCTGGAGTGATTGGATAAGGACCGTTCACATCCCCAGATGTGGCATGAAGTTTCCACTGAGATACAGATATGCAACGCATGGCAAAGACAAGGAGTGAAAATAAGACATTCCACATGGTGGGGATTTCAAAGGGGATGTTAAAAAATGAGTTTCATAGTTCTTAGGCCCCTTCCTCACATCAAGCATATAAAGAGACAAGCATGGAGATCGAGAAAGGTTTTAGAAAGACTTCAATGAATAGAGCAGTTAGGAAGCTATAAGAATCCGCATCCCAATATGGGGACTGGGATGCTTTCCATTCCACATCAAGTTCTTGATTAAAAGAGAAAAGCTTCAAGGACTGCTCAGAATTGATTTGATATGTGTTCTCCTCTGTGGGGGAGATACACTAGGCTGATGTCTGACTTTTGCTTGGAAAACTTAAAAGCGGAGCTGGGCTAGATGCACTTGGCTGAGCCTACCTGCCCTCAGAGCCAAGGAAGGTGGATGTTTCTTATGGACCAGAGGTGGCCTCATAGTCAGGGAGAGCTGGTCAGACCATCTGTAATGCAGCCCAAGAGGACTTCCTGGGGGCCTTGGGACTTTATAAAGTCTCTGTCTAGTGGGCTGCTGTGCAAAGAGTGGCCGAGTGGTAGGAACACATGACACCATCAAGAGAAATGCAATTCAGCGAGTCCAGTGGGTGGGTCTCAGGAAAGGCCAGCAAAGGGCCGACCAGAGAAAGAGAGCTTCGACCTCCAAACGGGCTCCAAGAGAAGGGCTCCTCTCATTACAGAGCCAGTCAGAAGCTCTCCTGTTCCCTCCTCCTGCCCACCCCCCGACCAAAACCCTGAACAGGTCAGGAAAATGGGGGAAAGTGAGGACACAGAGTGGAGAATGAGTAAGAACCACCAGCCCTTCCAGACGTTTTGCCTGCAGAGGGTCCGAGTTAGATAGAGAAGTTTTATATTAAAACCAGGTGCTAAAAAAAAAAAAAAAACAACCAGGTGCTAAGATTTGAGAATTACATGCTAAGAATGGTTAAAACAAAACAAAACAAAACATGGGGCTCCCGGACTTCCCTGGTGACGCAGTGGTTGAGAGTCCGCCGGCCGATGCAGGGGACACGGGTTCGTGCCCCGGTCCGGGAAGATCCCACATGCCGCGGAGCGGCTGGGCCCGTGAGCCATGGCCGCGGAGCCTGCGCTCTGCCATGGGAGAGACCACAACAGTGAGAGGCCCGCATACCGCAAAAACAAAACAAAACAAAACAAAAACCAAAACCATGGGGCTCCCTAAGTTTCCATCTGGAGAATTCCCCCTACCTAATAAAGTCGGGAGAAGCTGTGGAAGACAAAAATAAAGATGCTAACTGAAGAATTTCCCTGGGTTGCATGCACTATATTGTAACACGATTTTGAAATTATTAACAATTACAAATAATTGTGAACAAGTATTAACAATTCTTTAACCAACATCATTGACCTTTGGTTATTTTTTATTTTTCTCTATAAACAACACTGCTGTGATTACTTTGTATATCTTTAAGGATCTCTTTAGCACAACTTGCCAGGTTACTGGATCGAGGTTAAGATTCATGATGAAAACTTTAGCAACAAATTGCCAAATCACAACAATTTACAGGTCATCCATGCATGCACTTGTCATAGATACACTGGAACCTTCAAGTTCTGCCGTCTTAAAGCGACTTTGCTCTCCTGACCCTGATCCCTCTGGGTTGATTTACAATGTGACTCTCAAAGGACTAAATTGTCACCCAGTTTTTGAGCTGGTTTTCCCTTCATTCTTGTTCCTATACTTATGAATGCATTTCAGAGATCCAACCTGTTCATATATTAGCAGCTGCCTTAATGCTGTTTTTGTAGTTTTCAGGATTACAAGAGAGAACTGAAAACGCACCATTATTTGTATATTTGGATAGATCCCCTATACTTGGGGTGGGAAAACAAATTCTGCAGATCAAATTTTCCAACCTCATGTTTTCCTTCTGAGAAAGATGTGACTGCTTCTCTTGACCTCACAACCTCAGCTAAAGCTGTAATTAGGGTTGATTCAGTAAATATAGTTTCTGGCTGAGGGGGTGTTATTGGTAACGGTTCCTGTCTTGAACAGTGCAAGGAATAGAACTGCTATGGGTTTTCTGGGGGCTTTGGCTATAGGAAAACAAACACATCTTTTAACAATCTTAAGGAATATTTCAAAACAGGATTTCAATGAGCAGTAATCTCCTCTGTCTATATTTGGCTATGAAGTACCTTCCCATGAAATATAATTCCTAGCTGGCTGTCACTTGTCATTCTCCCTGTGTTCAATATTCACCAACATAAGAGTCCTATTTTGCCAACTCCCAGCACTTAATTTTCATTCTCATTCGTTTTACCATTTCTCTTAGAGTGAAAATAACACTCAATTGTCAAGGGGATTGAATGGATTGTAAATAACAAATGTTATCTTACTCCCTGGAACTTATCTCAGGTTATGTTATGGATTTACCAGGTCCCACAAAATATCAAATATATGAGTCTTAAAGGGGAAAAGTCTCCATCCTAGTATATGAAAAAATTCCTAAATTCCAGAAGGGTGAATGAACAGATGGATACTTTGGGGACATGTGTGTGTGTCATTTTTGTTTTACATTTCTTTGGCTGTGCAAGAGAACGCATTTTCTACAAAGTATGGTAGCTGAAGTGAAGGATAATATTAAACTAAACCTGGAAACAAGAAATGAGAAGTAAATAGTTTAGCAAAAGTGTGGTTCCATATGTTAATTTTGAAAAGTTTCATTATCGAAACACAGGTTTAAAACCACGTGGCCATGGACTAAGACACAAAAGGTAAAAGTGACTGATGCAATGGAGAACACTTTTCTTACCTGGAGGTGTAGATGTCATTCTGACACACTCACATATGTATTTCCAGGTTTTCTTCATTATGAAAATTCAATGTTTTAATAAGCTTCTATAAAAGTAATTATAGGTTGGCGATTCTTTTCCCTGAGCAGTGATGTCTCACACAGAAAATAGAGCACCGAGTGGTTCTAGCAACATGGAGCACTGAACTATTGCACCTTTCGCCACAACATAAGAATTCTGGATAAGTTATAACAACACAGCAGTTTCTAAAACATATCAAGGGGAACAAATAAATATTAAAATGAGTCTCTAGTTGCCAGAAATGAAAAGAGAACTCCCGGCCAGCACAGACCTAACGTAGAGGCAGCCTGATGTGGTAGTGGGGTAATTAGATTTAGAAAGGTGTCCTACCATTCATGGGCGGAAATACTAGTGCTCACACCTTGACAGGAAACGTGGACTTTGGCCCCATGAGGCATGGTGCTTGAATTGAGACTGGCATTGAACCCTAGAAGGTTACTCGCTCTGTGAAAGACCTTCACAGAAAAACCACCAGGACCAACCTGGCATGCTGCACCAAGCTTGCTCTGCCCAGGGCTCAGGGAAGAACAGAAAAAGAAAGAAATGTGTCCAGCCTGCCACATGCACAGTGACAATCAAATTAACACTTGTAGCTAGTGCAGAATCTCAACTCAGAAATTAACGTGAAAGCTGCTCTTGCCCAGGTGGAATGTTTGGGTATCTTGAAAACACAAAACCATTAAGGACTCAGGGCTAAAGCGACTTACAGAGAAAAAAGAGATGCCTTCTATTCTTCCCTCTCAGATAGGTTTTTAAAACTGTGCTGTTGTTATAGTTTATCCAAAATTTTTGTATGTTTGTAGTTGAAGGTGGGTCTGCAATAGTTTGGGTCTACACGTTGCTAGAATCAGACAATGAGTTACTTTCTATGTAAGAAATCACCATTCAGGAGAAAACATGCCAATCTGAAAAATGTCAAGATATACTTGGAAGGAAAACATTGCACATAATACAAATAATTACTCACCACAGGAAAGTCAACAGGGACAGTCAAAAGAGGATGAATGCCTCCCCTCCCTCCAAGAGCCAGAAGAAATAGAGCAATCTGAAAGAAACCAGAAAACAAGATTATCTAAAATTATTAGATATTTTATTTAAAAAAATAGAAAATATGATGAAAGACATGACGTTGTGTAAAAGAACAATCTAATTAAACAAAAGAACTAATTGAGCTTCTTCCTACAAAGAGAAAAAATACAATAAAAAAAATTCAAAGGATAGACTAAAGACCACATTAAATATAGTAGAAAGAGAATCAACAAACAAAAATATAAAATCTGGGAAATTACTTGTAATACAGCATCTGGAAATACCTGAAAGGTAAAAGGGAAGTTAAGCAATAAGCAGGATAGATTTAGGCAGTCTAAAATATGTCAAATTAAAATTTCAGAATGGGGGACTTCCCTGGTAGTCCAGTGGTTAAGACTCTGTGCTTCTAATGCAGGGGTTGTGGGTCTGATCCCACAGTTGGGGCACTAAGATCCCACATGCCGTGCAACATGGCCAAAAGTAAAAAATAAAATAAAATACTAGAATGTGGAAATTAAAAAAAAAATAAAAATAAAATTTCAGAAAGAAAAAATAGAATGAAGAGAGGCAACATTCAAAAGGATGGCAAAGGATTTCCCAGAATTTGTGAAACACATCAATTCTCAGATGTAGGAGTCCCAGTGAATCCTAAGCAGGATAGATTAAAACAAAATCCTCACTTAGACACATTGTAGTGGAGCTATGGAACAGCAAAGACAAGGAGAAGGTCTTAAGAATAGCTAGAAAATAAAAAAGATATTTTAAATAAAAGAATGATAATTGGACTGATGAACTTCTTATCACCAAAAATAAAGATCTGAAGACCATGGGATAATATCTCCAAAGTGCTAAATAACCTTATGTTGCAAACAACTGTCAGTGTAGGATTCTACAAGTAGCTAAAGTTCTATTCAAGAAAAAAGGCAAAATAAAGACATTTTCTGACAAACAATGAGCGGAACTTATTTCTTTAAAGATGTTTGATGAGATAACTACCTAAGAGTGTGATCAAATTAGAAGAAAATTAACCCTGGAATGAGGAGTAGGATGCAAAAAAGCAGTGGTGAGCAAAGGATTGTTAAAATGGGAGGAAAGGCTAAAGAGTACTGACCGTTAAAAATATTTTTAAAAACAATTTTGAGAGAGCCTTAAAAGCAAGGTGGAACTAATATGCTAGAAAATAACACCATAGAGGATGGGGGATACTCCATACAACTATTGGATTTTGAGTTCCTTGTAATGTTTGGGACAAAAGTAAAAATATTAATTTGCTGCATTAAATATACTTATTAAAATTTTAAGATAAACCTATAAACATAGAAATAGAATATGTATTTTTTTAACCCCAATAGATGAGAGGAAAGGAAAAGTACAAGAAAAAGTAAAGGCAAGGGGGCTTCCCTGGTGGCGCAGTGGTTGAGAGTCCGCCTGCCGATGCAGGGGACACGTGTTCGTGCTCTGGTCCGGGAGGATCCCACACGCCACGGAGCGGCTGGGCCCGTGAGCCATGGCCGCTGAGCCTGCGCGTCCGGAGCCTGTGCTCCGCAATGGGAGAGGCCACAACAGTGAGAAGCCCGCGTACCGCAAAAAAAAAAAAAAAAAAAAAAAAAAAGAGGACAACAGAATTACAAGGAGAGATGGACAAAGCCACAATAATATGTCGATTATTGCAATCTTATTTCTCTTTGCCAGGCACAGGTGGATGGCTGTCTATTTCACCTGCAACTGAGCAATGGCATGTAAAGAGCAATCCCTACCAGGGCTTCTGGGAAAGGATAGTTTTTTCTTAATAAAAATCAAGGGATGCCTTTTAAGCCTCCACCCCTTGTCCTGTCTTTGAATGGGACTTCATGAGAAAGTGAAGGTTGGAAGTAGCACTAGCCATTTTCCTTCAGACTTATTATTATATGGCATTTTATAAAACCCCATTTCTTATGCCAGTATTAGTGCAGCCCAAAACATCCTAACAATACAAAGATGAACTTGCCTTATTTGGTATCAGTAATCATGATCAAGTTATGACAATTAAAACAGCAGGGTATTAGTGAAGAAACAGACAAGTTGATCAAGGAAAGACAACATACACATACGTGAAATTGACATATGACAGAAATGGCATTACAAGTAAGTGGAGACAGAATGTGCTATTAAACAGATAATCCTGAGAAAACTCCATTTGGAAAAAAAATGTTAGAAATACTAACTCAGAAATATTACATCCTACCTAATAGAAATATTACCTATTTCTGTAATACAGAAAATTACATTCCAGGAGGATTAAAGACATAAATATGGAGAGCAAACTTTGAAATGTTTCAAAGACTATATTGGAGAGATGCTAAATTTTCTCTTATGTGTATTTTACCACAATTAAAAAAAATACATGCTTATGGACAAAGACTTAATAATCCATATAAAATTATGAAGTTAAGTTTAAACAAAAGAACACATTGGAGAATATCTTTATACCCATGAATTAGAGAAGAATTCCCTAAACAAGACACATAAATCACAAATGGTAAAAACAAAGAATGATACATTTAGTGACATTCAAATTAAAATCCTCTGTATAACACAAGGCAATCCAAAGTGAAAAAGCAAACCACAGACCACGAAAAGATATTTGCTACTCATACAACCAACAAAGAATCCATATTCAGAATATAAAGAACTCCCTCACAGTAGTAAAAGAGAGAAAACAATCCACTTTTTAAAAAAGTGACAAAGGATATAAATAAGTGTTTAGCAGAAGAGAAAACCCTAGTGACCAATACATATATGGAAATACATATCAATCCCATCAGTGACAGGGAAATGGAGATTCAGTCAGCAATGAAGTGTCTCTTCACACCCACTGGCTGGACAAAAAAATAGTGTCTCATCATAACAAGTGTGGGCGAGGATGTGAGGTTTGGGAATTCTCAGATCTGACGTGGGGAGTAAATGGGAACAGCCCCTGGTGGATATCACCAAGCTGCTCCCAACTTGCAGATGTTCAGACTCTACCACTAGATACAGATCCTTGAGAAATGTACCTGCTCGCACGAGACCCAAATAGCAGGACCCTCACTGCACATTGTTCAAAACAACGAAAAATCAGAAGGAAACAGAAAGACTCATACATGAGGCATCAATAAATTATCCTTCATATATATAGGGGCTTACTAAACAGCAGTTAAAATGAATACTCCTTGACCTACTGTATCAACATAGATCTATTCTACGTTGAGGGAATAACAAAACAACTTGCAAATATATGATTTTGGTAAATTAAACAGAAAAAGAAAATAATACTATACATCTCCTTAAGTGTCAAAACATAAAACCTTTGATGGGAAAGTTATAAAAACTTCAAGACTGTGGTTAATTCTGGGTAAAAGAGGGGTATATGGAACATTTCAAATATATCTGTAAGATTTCCTTCTTAAAACAAAGATATGGATCTGAAAGAAATAGGTCAGATGCCAGCATTTATTCAATCTAAGGTTAAATATACTTGGAGGTCTGTATATTCTATTTGAAATGTAATTCTTTTGCAAGTTTAAGAGAATCAACGCATAAAAATTTTAAAATGAAACATTAATAACAAATTATAAAATAAACAAAAAGTTAAATATACAACGAGTTATAAAAAAAGGTGAAAACATTTAATACTATGGTTGTAAGAAAGACATGCATTCTGTTTCAGAATGGAAGGACGAGAAAGGAAGAGGTATTAGGTCTCTACCCTGAGTCTACCTATGTGCCCGCAGCTTTTGGAAAAGTTCCTTGCCAGGTTATCAAAGACTCAGGTGCAGCTGAGCTCAGGCTCTCTGAACAGGTTTGCACTGGTAAGTCTGGAAGCAGGTGGTAGCGGTGGAGGGGTGGACCCCAAGAAAGGCAGCAGAGGATGGGGCCCTTGAGTGCTGACCCCTCAGCAGGCCAGGCCACCTCCTACAACATCCAGGCTGGGCCTTCATCTGGGTTTAAAGGTCTCAAGAAGCGAGCAAGCTCTAGTCTCTGTGCGCTGCTGTTGTCAACTTGGCCTGACATACCCGTGTGGCCAGGGCTGGCTTTCTGGGCCCCCTGACCTGCAATGGTCACACTCTGTCCCGCACTGAGAAGGGCCCCGTGCTTGGTTTCATGCTCCGCTGTTGCTGTCTTAACAAAGCCCCCTGCATTGTCATTTTGCACTGGGCCCTTCATATCACGTAGCCGAGGCTGCTCGTGGCACCAACTGAGTGGTGACGGCCTGTGTCTAAAGGCCTTCGTTCCTCTCCTGGTCACCACTGCTACTGACACTCACATGGCATCTCCCGTTTACATTACTTGCTAGGTCTCTGCCGGTATCTGCACTGGCTGCCTCCATTTTACAGCTTTGATCTTTCAGATCCATCTCTGTAGCACTAAAGAGGGTTTGGGGAAAAGCTGTCCTTCAGCCACGGAGCTCTGGGAAACTTTGGTGTCTGGGGCAAAAGACTGCATTCAGTTTGAT
Source organism: Mesoplodon bidens (assembly GCF_964165515.1). Taxonomy (NCBI): domain Eukaryota; kingdom Metazoa; phylum Chordata; class Mammalia; order Artiodactyla; family Ziphiidae; genus Mesoplodon; species Mesoplodon bidens. The sequence continues at coordinate 17,705,189 of NC_138166.1, forward strand.
TTTGACATGCTAATTCTGTCTATCTTCAGTGAAACTCACGACAAGAACTTAAAGTAAAAGTCGAAGAAGAAATACAGTTATGGTATTTCAGAAGCAATTATTTGGGGTGTATTTAGGTAAACACGATCTGATTGTATGTACACAGCATTAACACACACACCTAGGCGGAAAATCTTGTACAGTCCGTATCCATATCAAAGGCACCTTCCTAATGCTGGCTTTCATAGATACTGAGTATCTGATTCTTAGGTTTTATACTTGAAAAGTGTTTTTTTAAAAAAGATTAATATTATTTCCAGAACCCAGCAGAGGTTCACTTTTGGAAGCTGAAGCAATTCTGGAAAAAGAAGTTCAGGCCTTCCACCTAGGGCCTTAAAGGGCTGGTCCTCTAAAAATCTCCAGGCTTCATCCTTTGCCACGGCCTTCTGTAGACTTCTTGGGGGAATTTTAAGGCAAGAATCCCAGGGAAAGGAGGAAAGGATGGGTCTGGGTGCCATGAGTGGAGGGACCAGTTCTAGAAGGAAGACCTCTCCCGGGGCAGGGCTGAAGACGGGCGCAGGGCTTTGGTGCTCCTGGTCTTGGTGGCTCTGTCGTGCTCGTGAGCAGAAAAAGGCTAATCCTGCCTTGTGGCTGCCTAGGTTTGAAGCTTGTATTATATTGGGGGAAGGGGGAGTTCCCCTTTGCAGACTCATTAATTCCTGGGTATACATAGCATTCTGTGGTATAAGAAGCGTGCCTGGAATGGAGGGGGAAAATATACAGGAAGTTTGTCCGTGTGTTTTGCACACACTGTGCTCTGTGGTCATGAGGGAATCGGGGACATTCGGGGCAATGGCAACGTCACCCTTGACATGCTGCGGGGCTCCTGGGGAATATAATGCAGTTGTCTCCCGTGGAGCCGTCTCGAACTCCCACTGGGAAAACATTAGAAGAAAATAGACATAACAGGGACGTCTTTGATTTTTTTAATGTCCTCTAAAGACCACAGAGAGTCTGTGATATGAAAGCCTGACATTCCTCCTTGGTCTGCTTACATTGAGTAGATACACATTATCACACGTGGGACTCAAGCATCTGGAGCATGTATATGTATCACTGAATCACGTTGCTGTTCACCTGAAACTAACATGACATTGTGAATCAACTGTACTCCAATAGAAAATAGAAAGTTTAAAAAGAGGCAGATTGAAAAAAAAAAGTCTGGAACGTAGTCAACTCAGTGCTGCTATGCCTTCTGCCCTTTGCAAGGCAGTTCACCTCTCCAAGCCTCACTTTCCACATCTGTGGCAACGGGGGTGATATTGGGATCTTCATCATAAGGCTTCGGGGATGAGATGAGATCCTGCATGAAAAACGCTTAGCTCTGAATCCGGCACTTGGGAAGCCTTTGGTGGATGATTCGGGCACAGGCTGCCAGGCAGTCCAGGCAGGGGCCTCGCATGTCTGGACCCTTTCTCCTGCCCCTAAATTCAGTGTGGAGGGTACCTCTGTTACAGCAGTAGACCTAGAAGCCAAGAGAAAGGGGATAAGCTTTCGTTCTTCTGAGGCTGAGAGCCTAGATATGTGGGGAAAACTAGCATGGAACAGAGGAAGCAGAGGAGGTCTAAGAAAGGCCTCAGAAAAAGAAAAGCATTAGGATTTCCTGTTTCTGTGGAACGCTAAATAATCCCCGAGAGGACTAAACTCATCACGGGCCATGCTGGGTTACTAATGCGGAAATCAATATGTCTAATCCACTCAGCTCTCCAGCTCTGGAGACAGGCACCCAGAGTGTGCTCTGGCTGGGTACGTTAGGCCTGCCCTTTCACCTCTGTGAGCCCAGGTGGGTGCCCTAGGCCTTTCCCTTCACCTCTGGGAGCCCAGGTGGGTGCCTTAGGCCTTTCCCTTCACCTCTGAGGGCCCAGGTGGGTGCCTTAGACCTTTCCCTTCTCCTCCGTGAGCCCAGGTGGGTGCCTTAGTCCTGTCCCTCCACCTCCGTGAGCCCAGGTGGGTGACTTAGGCCTTTCCCTCCACCTCCGTGAGCCCAGGTGGGTGCCTTAGGCCTTTCCCTTCACCTCCGTGAGCCCAGGTGGGTCCCTTAGGCCTTTCCCTTCACCTCTGTGAGCCCAGGTGGGTGCCTTAGTCCTTTCCCTTCACCTCTGTGAGCCCAGGTGGGTGCCTTAGACCTGTCCCTTCACCTCTGTGAGCCCAGGTGGGTGCCTTAGGCCTGCCCCTTTACCTCTGTGAGCCCTGGTCTCCTCACCTATAGCATCGGGTTATCACTGGTGCCTCCCTTGTGGGCTTATTGAAGTGCTGAAGGTTCAGTCCTCGGTAGTGGTAGCCTGTATTCTTCTTAGCATGTCCCCAGAGAAGATCTATGCTCAGAGGACACAGCAGCACCACAGTCACATTTTCGGCATGTCTCTCAGACAATGGATCACAGGGTTAGCTTTTCTGACTGTTTGCAGCCCGTTTCTGTCAGCCTTTCCTCTTGCCCTCCTCCCCTGGGGTCCCCAGGGATGTGGAAGCCCCCATGAAGACTCCTCGGCCAGCCAGCCAGCCTCCATGCCGTGGGATGACCTGAAAACCCAGTCATCTGAAGACTCTGACGTAAGCATGAGTCACCTCACTCAAAATGTTACACTTATGAGGACAGTGCTATTTGTTTGCACAGACAATGGGGTCATGTCTCCTTGAAAATTCCTAGTCACATGCTAGAACACCGCCAAGTCAGAGGGGAGAGCTTACCTCCAGATTCTGCAGGGGACTTATCGACCCTCCCGAGTAAGCAGTGTTAGGCTGCGACTGAGTGAATGGATGTCCATGAAACTGTCCCTTAGCTTGTGAAGCCCCCGCCTCTGCCAGGTCCACCACCAGCATCTGAAGCTCCTGCGTCATCCTTCCAGGAAAAACTCATACCAGAGACTTTTTTTGAATAGACTTTATTTTTCAGAGAAGTTTTAGGTTTTCAGAAAAATTGCACCGAAAGTACGCAGACTTCCTATGTACTCTCTCCCCAGTCCCAGTTTCTCCTGTTATTGACACGTGGGACATTTATGATAATTGATGAACCAATGTTGATACATTGTTATTAACTGAAGTCCAAAGAAGACATTAGGGTCCACCCTCGTGTTGGGCATTCTTTGGGTCTTGACAAATGTCTGCTGTCACGTATCCATCATTACAGTATCATACAGAATGGGTTCACTGCCCTAAAAATCCCCTGTGTTCCACCTATGCATCCCTCCCCCCAACTCCTGGCAACCACTGATCTCTTTCCTGTCTCTATAGTTTTGCCTTTTGCAGAATGTCATATAGTTAGACTCATATAGATGGTACCCTTTTTGCACTGGCTTCTTTCACTTAGTAATAGGCATTTAAGGTCCTTCCATGTCTTTGCATGACTTGATGACTCATTTCCTTTTATTTCTGAATAACACCCCACTGCACGGTTGGACCACAGTTGAGCCATCCACCTATTAAAGGATATCTCGGTTGCTACCAATTTCTGGCAATTATGAATAAAGCTGCTATAGACACTCATGCGCAGGCTTTTGTGTGAACATAAGTTTTGTGAAGACTGTTTTATATTATTAGGATCTTCAGGTTGATTTGAGGTCTTCTGGTCCTACTTGGTTTTCTTAGAGAGTACACAAATTGGGTTTCCATTTTAAAGCCTTTCTCATTGGAGGGGGTGGATGATGTGGGCGACGTGGGCCTTCATCCTTTAGGATTTCATTTAACCTCTCTGAACTTCGGATCGCTCATCTGCTGGACGAGTGCAAACATACATAAAGGCTGGGGTGTGTGTGTGAAGATGGTGGTTACAAAGGACGAAGCAGCCAATAAATACCTGCTTTATTTCCTGGCACGCTTAACTCTCTCCTCCCATCTCTCCCTTCATTTTTTTTCCTGCTGAGAAATTCAGAAAAGTAGGTTTCCAGATGCTGTCCTGTTTGTCTCTTCATTCAGTATCTAAGGATTTTCAATACCACCCCGATTTCCATCCTAGGTCAATCACATAGAAGGAGTTCTGAACGTACGCTGACATTTCTGTTTGGCTCTGCACTTATGATCAGAAGAGAAACTGGGTTAATTCCAAGGTGAGTCTTCATTGGCCGGAAGCAGCTAGTTGCCTACCGAGTTGTGGGAGGGGCTTGGGAGGGGCTGGTGAGGGCAAGGGAAGGAGGTAGTCGGGGAGCGCTGTAGTGCTGGCTCGCAGGGGAGGATTCTTAACACGACAGTAGGTCCTAGGCCAACAGTTTATGCTAAGTGTCGATGGCTCAGTGAAGTGGCTTTAGATGTCACAGGCCAGAGAGCACACTGGCAGTGTGATCTGGTCTCTCCGATTCATACATTTTAGAAGCTGAGTCTACACGGTACCTACCATAAAAGACTGAAAAATAAAATCATCTGTTCTCCACCCAGTTATTTCACCAAATAAGATGGAAACCATTTAGAATGGTGTTATCGGAACTGACTGATTAAAGGCAGTGAAACCAGTCCTTCCCGGACAGGCTACCAGAATTGAGAGAGATTGCAGTGTGACCTTCTGTGGCCATCTGTGACTTCTGCTTCAAGCCCTTCATCGGATGCGCATGCTGCCCCAACAAGGTCACCGTGACCTGACCCTTGCCTACCTCTCGCCTGACTGCCTGCCCTTGCATTGCAGGCAATATTTCAGACATTCTGAACTTCAAAACGTTCCAGAAGACCAGCATTCGTCCCCTACATCCTTTAAAAGAGGCTGGCCATTCCGCCTAGAAAAATCCACCCTCTCATCTCCATTACCCTCTTTACTACCCTCTGAGCATCTCCCTCACCCGTCATGGGTTGAATGTCCCACCATATTGTGTGTCCCCGCTGCATCATTTACTTCCCTTGTCATGGCTCTGCTCTCTCTGTGTGGTACCCACCTGTCCTTGTGTCTCCCTCCCTCTGCTGCAATGCAAGCTGCATGACAGCAGAAGACAGCTTCACCCCATCGTGCCCACTGGGTGAGGCCTTAAGCCTGACACCAAGTAGGGTCTCAACCAAAGAACAAATTGAATGAACCTAAAATTAGGCTCAAGGAGCTTGAGGCACATGTTAAAAGCTGGGGGATTATGTAAAGAGGGAAGGAGCTTAGTATTCCTGCTATTCAGGTCATAGCTGTGAGGACAAGCAAATACACATCAGAGAAGAGTCAGCTTCCCCAGATAAACTGTGTCTCTAGGCGTGGGGCACACACTGCTTACCTCGTCAGTATCCAGGTGTCTTTTCTTCCTTACTAAAGCATCCCAATGTTATTCAAGGAGACAATGTTCCAGATTTTTAAAATAAGAGCTCCCTTTGTCACATTCCCTTGCGACTGAGGTGGCTATTGCAGGCAGTTCTCACCAGTGAGAAGCAGATTTCTGGGGATTCAGGGGAAGTTGGGTTTTCCTGAGAGAAGTGGCACCTTTCCTCCTCGTGCTTTCCCTTTGCCTCTTTTGGCCTGGAATACAGAGGGAAGGTGAGGATACAACCGCCGTAAGGACGGGGCTGCATTCTAAGGAAGGCAGGTCAGAAAGACAGAAGGAGCCTTGGATTTTAAACATGTGGCAGCCCCTACCTGCAGCTGTATCATCGAATGAGGAAAAGAAACTGGTTAAGCCACAGCAGACTGATTTGTGTTCCATGAAGAACCCAGTTTCTAAATGACACAGGGCTTCATCTCCAGGCTCCTGAAGTGAGTGTATTTGAATGGGGGAGGGGAGGGGAGGGGACAGTCCCAGATTTGAGCTTCTATTTTGTGTGGCCTAATGTACATGGGGCAAAGGAAATGAGCAGGGCCCCAACGTCTAGTCATTCAATACTCAAGGCCCACTTAATCCCACCACGGTGGGGACATCCTACTAATACATGTTCAGAAGTTGCAGGAAATCAGATCAACAAGTACAGACCTTTTCCCCCTCATCCCTCCTGTCTCATCTCCCTTTGCCAGCATTCCTTTCCCCCTTTCACTCTTACCGTACCAGCTCCCTCTTTTGGCCTTTGGACGATGAGGTATGGCCACTTGAACTTCTCCAGTTGGCCTTTTGTGGAGAACTGGATGTGAGAAGCTCACATACACAGCAGGAACTCTATCATCCACACATGTACGTACATCTCCCAGCTGAGACCAACTCTTAGAGCATTCCTTGTCCTGGAAGTGCCAAGTCTGTATGATTTACAAACTTCTCGTATAGCCCCGGGAGGCCAAATGTTGTATCTTAGCGGTTTTTTCACGTGTGTGTGTGTGTGTTTGTGTGTGTACGCAGAGGAATAACCTGGGAAACAATTACAATGCTTATTTCGATTTCCCACTCCTGGAAATTGTGATTCATGAGTGGAGCCCAGGATTTAAACTGTTGACACGCACCACGTGTTTCAGCTGCAGGCGGTCCCGGGATCAGACTTCAGGGACCTCTGACCCACGGTGGGCCTGTGATGACTCTGTGTGAATAAGCTGGTCCCCGCCTGAGAGCAAGGTTTGAGGAACGGGAAACTGAAATCGAGCCAGGGCGGGGGGCACGGCTGGGGGTTGCGAATAAGGAATGTGGGAAAAGAAAATGGGCAGTGGGGTGGGGGATGAGAATACTAAAATGAAAGGATGAAACTGTCAGAAGACAAAGTGTCCATCCCTGCAGAGGTCTGGACCTGTCAATCCTGTCCTTGTACCTTCCAGGGTCAGGATGTTAGTACTGAATTGTCTGCTTAGCTTAAGGGCTGCAAACTTATCATCATAGGTGTTAAACCAACAGAACACAAGAGGCAGAAGCCATTTAATGATACTATTCATTTTGCTTAAAGCATTTAAATTAGGCTATATCGACAGGGTCCAGCTTCTCACTCAGAATCAAATCATGTGCATTCAGGAGACTGAGTGTGTAAGTGTATGCAAGGGACAGGGGGCGTGGCATGTCTTGATTCGTGTCATATTCGTGCAGTCGACAGAATTCTTATTTTAGAGAAAGATGAGACAGACTTAGAACAGTTCATTACCTCTGGGCCACGGGCTCTTTTTTCTTGGGTCAAACCAGCAAGAGTTTTAAGCCGAGTGTGAGCTTTGAGAAAACATGGTTCACAGTGGGGTGCTTGGAGCCAGGACCACAACACGGGCTGGAGCTGGAGGGGCCAAGAGCCCTCAGAGCCCCACCGAAGCCGAGCTAATGAGGATTAATTGGGCCTTCCCGGGCACCAAGTGGAGGGTAATTGGGTCCCTGGACGAGCTGAGCTTTTTGTTGACTCACCATTTAACAGGAGCTCTTGGCTCCCGCGTTGGGAGCTTAAGCGGTGCCACATTTGAAGCAGCAGCAGACACATTCTTCTGCGTGTCCCTCGATCCTTCTTTGCTGCTTTTCTTTCTTCCTTCTTCCTTCCGTCGGGCCCTTCTCTGGCCTTTTGGGGGAGGCAGAGTGGCCGGCTAGTGGACTTGTTTGGCCAGCGGAAGACAAGCATTACTTGTTGTCTGGCCCTCTCTCTGTGGATGCTGGGAGGCATCACTTAATGGGGCCCCGGCCACAGCAATGGAGCTAAGAGACTGAAGAGCGTCGCTCTGCTCTTGGTTGGTGGCTACAGTTTCTCTCTCCCTGCCTCTCAGCTCGGCTTGCCAAGCCCCTACCTCCCTGCTCGTGCCTGGGGGCAGTGGCCCTGCTTGTGCACCTCGGTGGCTTCCTTTTTTTCTTTTGCCACGAGCTGCCTGCTGGGCTAACTCAGTCTTTCCCTTCAGCCAGTAGAGGGCTGAAGTCCCCACCTTCACAGGCCGAGGCTGATGTTGCATTTTTTTTTTCTTAATTGGGGTATAGTTGCTTTACAATGTTGTGTTAGTTTCTGCTGTACAGCGAAGTGAATCAGCTACACGTATACATATCTCCCCTCCCTCTTGCACCTCCCTCCTCCCCGATCCCATCCATCTAAGTCACCACAGAGCACCGAGCTGGGAACCCTGCACTATACAGCAGTTTTGCCTGGACCTCTTAAGGCTGCCGTTTTCCTGTTGCTGAGATGACAAAGTTTCTGAAATGATACCTCTGGCTATTGAGTGCAACCAGGTGGCCTCCTGGGATCCAAATAAGAGGAAGAGCAGGTGGATTCAGCTTTGCTCTTTCAGGCTTTAGCACGACCATTCATATTGCATCCCGCCTACTCCTACAGCAGGGTACCCCGACCTCTCATCCAGGAACCACTGCCCCCCTCCCTTCTTTTTTTTTTAAGATTTTTGTGTTTGTGTGTGGACCATTTTTAAAGTCTTTATTGAATTTCTTGCAATATTGCTTGTTTTATGTTTTGGTTTTTTGATCGCAAGTCATGTGGGGTTTTAGCTCCCCAACCATGGATCGACCTCACACCCCCTGCAGTGATTGGAAGGCAAAGTCTTAACCACTGGACCTCCAGGGAAGTCCCCCACTACTTTCTTAAATAACATGCAAAATACCACACGTGAGGGTGTGTGCTAGTACCCACAGGGTTACATCGTTTCCATTATACTCTCCAAGTGCTCTGTGAGCCCTGAAAGTTTAAGAACCCTTCAATCTGGACTCTCATCTCTATGCTCTCAAAGGGGGTTCATACTTTATTATGCACACGACAGGTGGTTTGTAAGATATACCAATGGATATTTTTTTACTTTAACATCTTACAAAAGAATAAATAACCACGGATCAAAACAGCAATTTTGTGGATTTTTTAAATTTGAAGCTAGATTATTTTTAAAGAGGTGGCATAGATAAATATAGTCCTCAGATACTTATGCAGGTGCATGCTGGTATATCAAAAAATCAGGAAGAGGGCAGCTTCTTGATGCTTGAGAACTCACTCTAGCCCACTTGGGCTTTTTGTGGCTCCACATGCTACGCTGTTCCTGGCCCCAAGCCTCCTCTCACAGGACTGCCCCTGCCTGCCCTGCTCCCGGTCCCAGCCCCAAGGGGAGTCCACACAACACTGACTCACCACTGACACTCAGATCCGGCCACTTCCTCTCTGAATCTTTTCTGACCTTCAGGAAAGGCCACCTTTTGCCCTCGGTGCCCCTAGGTGCAAACAACGTCTTCCCGCATGCTGCCTACCATAGAGAAGTGGACATCTTTGTGGTACATGTTTGCTCTGAGGCTGAAAGCTCCTCCAGGGAGGAATCAGGTCTCCTTCACATGGGGATCTTTGCTGACGTGCCTGATGTCAGGCTTATTATAGATGCTCAAAGAAATACATGTCTGCGGAATTAATGAACGAATGAATGGACGAGTGCGTGGGTGAACAAGTGATGGATGAACAGCTCATGTCCACCGCATCAGGAGGGTAATCACATTAAAGCCCCTTTCTAGAAAGGTTTTGTAACTATCAAACCTTTTGTGACAATTTATGTCAGCAATCTCTCTACATCAGGAAAAAGGTAATATTTAAGAGCGTGCTGTTATGAGACAGACAGACCTGGGTTCTAAATCTGGTTCTGACAAACCAGTTTGATGATCTGAGGCAGGTTTCTTAACAAAACCTCAGTTTCCTTATTTGTAAACTGGAGGTAACATCCGCAACAATTCATACTGGGAAAATTTAAATAGCCCATATATATAAAGCTATTAACACAGTCCTGGGCACATAGAATGTGTCTGAAAAAATTATCTACTTAAATTGTTTTTCTTAGCATGCACATTCCTGTCTTCATCCACGGAGGATACTGGGTATAATGTAAAATGTGCTTCACTCCTTGGTGTTTCTGGCGGGAGCATCCCATATCGATTGGCACAGAAAGTCACTTCTCTGTCTCTGCTGGCATTTCACTGTCTCCCCCATGGCTATCAGGACACCAGATGTTATTCTTTCTCGATCTCACCTGCCTCTGACAGCCTCCCACTGCACTTCTTCATTCCTGTAAGTCCCATCTTCCTCAGTAGCTCCATGCCTCGCTGGCCCTATAAGACTGGTCATTCTCTGGGACTTCCTTGGGAGTCCAGTGGTTAAGACTCCGCCCTGACAATGCAGGCAGTGCGGGTCCCATCCCTGGTCGGGGAACTGAGATCCCACATGCCGCGCGGTGCTGCCATACACACACACATAAAGGTAAAGATTCCTCGTTCTCATCATAGGCTCCCGCCACCAGCTCGCAGCAGGCAGGGCTGTTCCCTGAGTACCTTTCACACTTGCTTGCATCACCTCTTATCTCTCCAAGGCTGACTTCTACGCCATTCCCTTTGGGGTTCTGTTCCTTCTCAAACCTTTGGCCTCTACGTTACCCCAGAACCCTTTCTTCTTCACGGACAGCCTGCCTTCTGCATGCCAACTTTCTTAAAATTCCTCCACCTTGAAGGAGACCCACAAATGGAGCAGAACCAGTTTTGCTCTCTTGTCCCACTTTCCTCCTTGCCAGGTCCTCCCCTGTCTTCTTCCCTCGGTACTCTACTGAAAGTCCTGCTACGAAAGTCCCCGATAACCTTCCAAGTGCCAAATCGAATGGCGGCTGTCATCCCGTGTAAGCTCTTGGCAGCATTTATGGCATTTGCTGGCCCTGTTCATTCCTGAAGACTCTCCTCTGTCTTGGTTTCCATGGCTTTGTCTCTCTTTTTACTACTTCAGCCGCTCCCCCATTTTCTCTGTCCGTCTTTGGGCTCTTCCTGTTGCCCTGGGGTTCTATCTGCAAATGCTTTTCTCACCACATGCCGGCCCGGGACAATTTCACTCACTCTCACACATGCCCCAGCTGTCACCAACCTGCCCATGCTCCTGAATCTCGCCCCCAACTCTCTTCCAATCCCAGTCCTTATTTCTAGCTAATCTATTCCTACGTATACCTCGACCTTGATGTATTCAGAGCAGAATTCATTCCTTTCACCTCTGACCAAAGCCTGTTGGCCTCCATCTAGATCTAACTCCCAGACTGTGACTTAGACGCCTGTGCAAACCGTGGTTTACGGTTTTGTAACCCTGGACACGTAACCGTCCCTCGTTGCCTCTGTTTCCTCACTCATAACATGGAAAGACTAATTCTGTAAGACCGGAAACCCACCTGGTGTGTGTGGATGAACAGAGATAAAGTACGTCAAATTGGAGGCACAAAGGAAGCCCCTTCACTTGGGAATGACTTCTTCCCCTTGCCAGCCAGGGGCATCCATCTTCATCCTTTTTCTCCAGTCTGTCCTGACTCCCTGAAGCAGACTCATTTTTCCCCACAGAGACACTCCCTTCCTTGAAGCATGGATTCCTTACCTCCACAGATCTCCCTTTGCAGGCTGCCTTCCCCTCTACATCGTGAGCTCCTGAATTCACATTGAATCTCTGAATTTTCACATCAGGCGTTCAACAAACCGGACACACTTAGACATTCGACAAACATTGGGTGAATTGCATTGGGTAGAATGCAGCTTTTTAAAAATGACAAAATAGGGGAAAGGGAGGCGGTGAGATGAATTGGGAGATTGGGATTGACATATATACACTATTGATACTATGTAGAAAATAGATAAGTAATGAGAACCGACTGTAGAGCACAGGGAACTCTACTCAGTGCTCTGTGGTGACCTAAATGGGAAGGAAATCCAAAAAAGAGGGGATATATGTATACATATAGCAGATTCCCTTTGCTGCACAGTAGAAACTAACACAACATTGTAAAGCAACTAGACTCCAATAAAAATTAATTAAAAAGTGAGAAAACACACATTTTCAATAAGATTCTAGAAAGAAGACAATACACTCCATGTCCTTAGATCTTTTTTTTTTTTTTTGCTTCAAAGTGCTGAATTCCAAAAAATTGAGTTTGCTGACAGGGGAACAGTGCAAATTTCTTAACCAACCTGGGAAAGTTCACTAATCAAGAGAGCTATTTCAACTGCAATCCCAGGAAGATTTCTGGAGTTGGCTTCGGTGTTCTTGGCAAATCTCTAGGCAGGCCCTCCCATCCAGTGTGGAATTGGTGGAAATGCCTTTGTTATCCGTTCACTGCCGTGTGTGCACTTTTTTTTTTTTTTTTTTTGGAAAGATAGGTTGGAGGCTCCCTCCAACTTTTCTTGAGAAAAGCTGAAAAGATGGAAACTTCTTAAGTAATTGATTTAGCTTCCCTGAAGCTCCTGGTTCTTGGCAGGTCAGATATTGGAAACTGCAATAAGATTCCTTTTTCTGTTGTGTTTTCAACATTTGGTTCTTAATCCATATAAAAGTGCAGTTGCTATGAAGGAATGTTGTCGGGTCACTCAGAACACAGGAAAGGAAAAGAATTATCTTATAATCCATACACACCCTGCAAGGGAGGTGAACGGTTCTTCTTATCCTTGTATTTTTCTTCCCAAGAAGTCCTGAACTGGGGGGCGAGAGGGAAGGGTTGGGAGAAGACCTTGAGGATTATACAGCCCAGGTCATCAGGATGCCAGCCCGTTGCTGGCACAGGAGGAAAGGGAGGTGGAGGTGAGGGAAGGATAAAGGAAAAGCAGCACCCAGAAGGCATCGGGGGAAGTCTCCAGGAGTCCCTCTTCCCTCCGTTCTTCCCCTTCTGTGGGTCCTGGATGAGAGCAAAGGGTTGCTGCAGGGCTGTTTGGGGGTGTTGAGGGACTCCTGGAGACTTCCCCCTGATGCCTTCTGGGTGTTGCTTTTCCCATATTCTTCCCTCACCTCCACCATGCTGCAGACAGTAAACTGAGGCCCTGAGAAGTTAACCCTCAAAAATGGCACCTTGGCCAAAAGCCCAGGTGAGGCTTCTTGTCTCTGACCCCTCAGGGTACGCCCCTCACACCTATTCGTACGTGGGACACGAATGACACTGCTCTGAATAGACCAAGCAGGCATATTTTACTCAGTAGTTGTGGACTTACCCCTTCTGTGATCAACAAGGGTTTCAGAAAGAAGAGGGAGAGAAGTCGCCTCTCTCAACAGTGGCAGAGACCTGTGCAGCATGCCTGTGCTTTAATCAACCCAGACTGAACTCCCCCAAAGCTGGGTCTATCCACAGAAGGAGAACAGGTTAATCAAAGGAGGCCAGATCTCCGCCGCTCAGACCCGACCTCATAGTTTCCATAAAAGAGAGCATATGGGCCTCCTCTCTCTTCTCTTCAGTTTCATCCTCAGCAAACTGAAGATGGTAGCATTTACCGTGCAGTGCACTTATCAGACTTAAACGACACAGTACACAGGACCCGTGTGAGGTGGAGCAGGGAAATACAAATGGCTCTTTACAGCATAATTATTCAGTTCTTTTAAATATGTTCTATTATTTTACTTTACCGCTATCATGTTGCTCATTTCTTTCTTGGCAACTCTTTCTCCACCAGAGACCCCTGTTCTTTTCTTTTTAACTTTCTATTTTATATTGGGGTGCAGCCCATTAACCATGTGGTGACAGTTTCAGGTGCACAGCAAAGTGCCCCAGCCCAACATATGCATGTGTCCATTCTCCCCCAGACTCCCCTCGCATCCAGGCTGCCACATACATTGAGCAGAGTCAGAGATCCCTGTTCTAATTCAAAGTCCCCCATGCCTCTCTGGCTTATCCAAGTGAAGGCATCCCGAGACCACCTGTCAATCAAGTGTTTGCCATTGACAGACAATCTTTAGCATCCCCTGGGTGAGCGACACCCGGGGAGCAGGTGCTTGTGAGACCAGGCTCAAGGCAGGAAAAAGGGAGAGTCACGTGTGTATGTGTGTGTGTGTGTGTGCATGTGCACACGTGTCTAACGTTTGTTAAGGGTTGAGGTGGGGGGAGGAGAGGGTTTATTTAGAAGCCAAGGGTATCTTGGAAGGAGAGACCACAGTGCTGATGAACAGGGAATACTTGGGAAGGAGAGAGCTTCCGGGGGTGGGAGAGTTATGGAGCAGAGTGACGCTCCACCGTTTGCCTCAGGCTACCTTAGGGAGCCTGCTGGTGCATTAGGACCATACTTAGGGTTAGCACTGGGACCCTGGGACATCTCTGTAACCACCACTGGGTTTCTTTTATTCCCATCACTGCTGTTCTTGTCTTTTTGCTCATGTTTCCTCAGCTCTGGCATTACCACTGGTCTCCAGGCTCCCATGGACTCTCTTCCACCACTCTCTTCCAATGCGCTAACAGTATTGGCTTTTCTCATATTTCTTCGATTGTATTTTTTTTAAGGAAGGAGAAAAGGTTTCCACCTCCATGCCACATATCCAGCCACAGTGCCTTGGACTGAAACAGGTATTTCCTACGGAATTTGGTGTTTTTGTTCTGTCAGGCTTTAACCCTCTGCCTCTAAACTGAAAACTGGAGAGGGAACTCCATTGTTTTTTGAACTGCCCCAACCCTCTATGGAGCTTCCACAAATCTCCTTCTGTTTACTACTGATCTCCTCTGCCCTGCTGCTCTTGGACTCCCAATTTTGAGGCTGGGAATATAGTGCAGCTTCCATCCAGAGCAGCTCAAATAACAAGAAACTCAACCAGGACCCTGAGTAGCCAGGAGAGTAGGGATAAGACAGGGGACAAGGCAGGGCTAATTCTAAAGTCAGTTGACCTAACTTATGAAGGAGGGGACATTTTCAAATTCTTATAAAACGTGATCCTCTTAAACTGAAAGATGGTTCTGACATCTATACTCATTGATCCTAAGCAAGCAAAACAGTTTGTATGTTTAAGAACTCCATTCCCTTTCTGGATTTTTAATAATAAATGGTCATTATTATTATTATCTCTTCAAAACAGGTCTTTTGATAGACAAAGCAACCTTCACCAAGAACAAAATTGGAGGTCTCACACTTCTTGACTTTCAAAACTCATTACAAAGTTACAGTGATCAAAATAGTGTGGTACTGGAACAAAGACAGACGTATAGACCAATGGAATAGAAGAGGGACACCAGAAAGAAACCTTTGCATATATGGTCAAATAATTTTCTATAAGGATGCTAAGACCATCCAGTAGGGAGAGGACAATGCTGGGAAAACTGGATAGGCACATGAAAAAGAATGGAGTTGGACCCTTACTTTACACATATACAAAAAGTAACTGAAAATGGACCAAAGGCCTAAACATAAGACCTAAGGCTATAAAACTCTTAGAGGAGACATGGGGAAAATATTTACGACATTGGATTTGACAATGATTTCTTGGATTCGACAATGATTTCTTGGATTCGACATCAAAAGCACAATAATAAAAGAAAAAATAAACTGGACTATATTCAAATTTAAAACTTCAGTGTATCAAAGGACACAACCAACAGAGTGAAAAACAGCCTATGGAATGAGAGAAAATATTTGCAAGTAATATATCTGATAAGGGTTTGATATCCAGAATATATAAACAACTTCTAAAATGAAACAACAAATAAAACACATAACCTGATTTGAAAATAGGCAACAAATTTTAATAGACATTACTCCAAAGAAGATATACAACAACCATATGAAAAGATGCTTAGCATCGCTAATTATTAAGGAAATGCAAATCAAAACCACAAGATAACACCTCACACCCATTAGAAAATAACAAGCATAGGCAAAGACATGGACAAATTGGAACCTTTGTGCACTGTTGGTGAGAATGTGAAATGGTGCAGCCTCTATGAAAAACAGAACTGCAGTTCCTCAAAAAATTAAAAATAGAATCATCGAATGATCCAGAAATTCCACTTCTGGATATATATCCAGAAAAAAATTAGAGCAGGGTCTGGAAGAGCTATTTTCACACAGATGTTTACAGAAGCATTATTCATGATAGCCAAAAGAAAGAAGCAATCCAAGTGTCCATTCATAGATGAATGGATAAACAAAATGTGATATGTACATATAATAGAATATTATTCAGCCTTAAGAAGGAAGGAAATCCTGACACATGCTACAACGTGGATGAAATCTGCAGACATTATGTGCAGTGAAATAAGCCCATCACAAAAAGATAATTATTGTAAGATTTCACTTACATGAAGTCCCTAGAGTAGTCAAAATCCTAGAGACAAAGAGTAGAATGGTGGTTGCCAGGGGATGCGGGGAGGGAGGATGGGGAGTTGTTGTTTAGTGGGTAGAACATTTCAGTTTTGCAAGATTAAAAAGTTCTGGAGATTGATTGCCCAACAATACACTTAACACTACTGAACACTTAAACACAGCAGAGATGGTAAATTTTATACTATGTGGTTTTTTTTTTTTTTTTTTTTTGTGGTATGCGGGCCTCTCACTGCTGTGGCCTCTCCCGTTGTGGAGCACAGGCTCTGGATGCGCAGGCTCAGCGGCCATGGCTCACGGGCCCAGCCGCTCTGCGGCATGTGGGATCTTCCCGGACCGGGGCACGAACCCGTGTCCCCTGCATCGGCAGGCGGACTCTCAACCACTGCGCCACCAGGGAAGCCCTACTATGTGTATTTTAACATAATTTAAAAAAAAAAAAAAACGAAAAGACAGGTCTTTTGTTGATAGCAATGGCTGGATGCTGTTCTGCCTCAAGCAGGTCCAGGATTGAATCTTATCACATCACTAATGTTCAGTAGGTGGCTCGACCTTGGTTAAGCCTATGCTTCATCTGGTAATGTAGAACATTCCTTGCAGGGTTGGAGTGAGGATTAAATAAGATATTACTATGTGTAAGGTACTTAGCACAAAGTCTAGTACGTCGAAGGTGCTCAATAAATGTTTGTTCCTTTATTAATATTCATGAACACACGCCATTGAGGGCCAACTGGAAATGAGGTCTATGTGGAAGGTCTCATGCCAGGAAGGAGTGTACCTTGTGGACCATCCCTGGCGATTGCTGTACTTGAGAGAGAGGCCAGTGATGTCTCGAAGCTGTGTATCTTGTGCTTCCATGGGGCTCTCCTAACTGACTTGGCTCCTGACCTGTGCTCAGAAGAAGGCAGACACTCTCCCACACAGATGTGCTTATTTTCCCCTGGAGATGATGGCTGGCGGGGGAGGGGGGGCAGGAAATTATTTACATGTATGGTCAACATACTGCCATTTCTTTCCATAGCTGGTATTTCCTAGTTTTACTCAGAAGTTCTCACTATGCTGTGGCTTTTGCTGGAATAGTGGTGGTTTCCCAGAAAATAAGTCTCAGCTTCTTTTCTAAACCTCCGCTCGGCAATCGCAGGATCCTTGAGTGACAGACTGGGGTTAGGGTTTTCTGTTCTTAAACCTTAATATTTAGACCTTCAAGAGGAAGCATCAAATTTTGAGGAATGTATTTGACCTACCACCAGTGGCAACTTGTCCATGCTGGGTTGGATGTCACGATAACTGATGCTTTGTCTATTGCAAAAGGGTCAGTCAAAGCTGTTCTGGAGTGCCCAGGGCAGTACTCTCCTAGGTGGGGAGGGGAGGGGGAGGGAGAAAGAAGAACAGATGAAAAAGGGACTTGAATTCTGCGGTATTCATGGGCCAGGTGAAGGCAGTGATCTTTTTGCTACGTAGGAATATTGACTACATTTTATTAGCCAAGAAATTCTCAGACTTCCAGTCATCTCACCTAGAGGAGAGGTACGATTTCAAAAGCATTATCAATCCTTCCTTCCTCCAAGCCCTTTTCCACTTCATGACCGAAAGCTCCTGAAATGAGTTCTACCCTTGGACTTTCCTCATTTATATTAAGTAATAGGTAGTAAATTAATGGCTTGTCTGAATCTTTTCCCTGGATGAGTTTATCAACTCCCTCTCTCTGAGTCTACAGTTGCAGAAGGAAGTAAAGGCTCAGAGTGGGTATGTCAAGTGACACAGCACAGAAAGGCACTGTGGCCCAGTGTGGGTGTCCCCACGGAGCAGTCCTTGGACCAGCAGCATCGCCCAAGGATGCTAACGTCCTGGCCTTCTCCAGACCTACAGAAGCAGAAACTCCTGGGGGGCAGAGGGGGCAGCCATCTGTTTTAAGAAGCCTCCATGTGATCCTGATGCACCAGTGAAGTTAGAAACACCCTTTACTGTCCACAATCCACAACTCCTGTGCTCCAAGTACAGACTGGGCTCCCGGCTTTGTCCTAGAATCATATATTTTATCTACTATTTACAGCAGTCCTTTGAGGTTGGGAAATCTGGTTGTATACCCGTCCTGTCCAGGGATGGAAGGACAGCCCTGTGCTGAGCCAGTGGTTCAGACTTTTCTCCCAGGACCAAATAGATATGATGAAAGATCTCTTATTGGCCGTGACTGTCATAACCTCTGTTTCCTAAAAGTGTCACTTATTTTCTTTGAGGCCCTGAAGTATGAAAATATGAGCATACTATCTGCCTGACTCTTGTACTGACTGACACAACATGTGATTAAGAGATGATTTACTTAATTAATGCCCAGGATGCACTTAGCATAGTGCATATTCTGGACACATTATACTCTTCCCTGTAATCCCCCCCATGCCTCAAATTTTTATTCTTAGACTTCTTTTTCAGGCTACTTTTTCCTCCCTAAAAGGTCATTTCTCTAACAATTCCTTCCACCCGGCCAACCCATCAGCGACGGGGACTGTGTCTTCATGTCCGTGCCCTGGGTCTCACTGTTTCCGGCAGATCCTGCACTTAACGTGTTTTCCAATGAATGGGTAGGTTGTTGGAGAGACAAGTGAGTAAAGAAATCTAAGTTTTGGCCAACGAAGGATGGTGTATCATGATTATACAGTTCCAACTTAATCTATCAGTTTGCCCGAAAACAATAGAGCTGAAGTATTGTGAGTTGGGGAAAATGTGTGATTCGCACTTGCTATCAATGTACTAAATCTACCTTATTTCAACAACGGACATTCTAAGGGTGATCAGGAAAGTGAGCAGGTGGGAAAGCTGTTTCTGTTCACTCTTCGTCCAATCCAAGAATGGCAGGGTGTAGACACATGCCATTAGGACAGGGCCTTCCTCTGCAAAGCGGGGGGCACGGGTGCTGTTAGAGGCAGGACTTGATTTCAAGTAGCAGCAGAACCTCGGCGACGGCCCCTGGCTCTCTCCGCCAGGAGAGAGTCTCAGGAATTACAGACAGCAATGGACTCGGAGAGTGAGTCATTTCCTCCTTCTGGCTCTCTGTGGGGTTGGCCTGTGAGACTGATTCGGAATGGATTTGCAGTGACCCCTGATGTATTCTTACCCGCC
Source organism: Mesoplodon bidens (assembly GCF_964165515.1). Classification (NCBI taxonomy): domain Eukaryota; kingdom Metazoa; phylum Chordata; class Mammalia; order Artiodactyla; family Ziphiidae; genus Mesoplodon; species Mesoplodon bidens. The sequence continues at coordinate 17,724,169 of NC_138166.1, forward strand.
ACAAAGTAGCCTTAACAAATATCTCTGTGTCTAACCGGATGTGAGTTAAACTAAGAAATGACTCTGTGCTCGCCAGTAATGTAGGTCATCAAGCCAAGGGGCGGGGGCACAGTGGGTGAGGGTGTTTGTGCTGTCTCACCAAAAGTGCCTCTTGGGGAGGGGAGGAATGTCCGGGGGGACACACCCTCAGAAGAGGGGCAAGCTTAGCCCTTGGCCAGAGTTTCTTAGAACAGCTACTGAGGCCGTGTCACTTCGACTCCTGCGCTAGTGGGACCCATGGGAAATGTGGAACCTTGTGGGACAGCGGGACACACAGGTGCACGCACACAGGCTCGCACGCACGGGCACCCCAGGGTGGGTGTGTTTTGTAAAGGGATGCCTTCTCTGTCAGCACCTGACAAGTGCTGAACCTGAAGACTAGCAGGGTCAGCAGGGCTGAAGGTGTGCGGAGGGGTGGATGGAAAGCACCTGCCCCAACACATTTCCTTGGTGACAACAGGTCTTGGTGACAATGCACAGGCTTCCTAATCAGCTGAGTGTATCTGTGGGATAGCCATTGAGGGCCCACTGGGGAGAAAAAGCCAGAGGGAGAGAAGGAGCCAGCTCCAGTTTGCTAAAAGAGAGATTAAATTTCAGCCCCTGGAGGAAATCAAAAAGTGGAAACGAAAACCGAGTAACACTAAACGCCAGGTTGATTTTTCACGCATATTTTGTTTTTTTAAATGCGTCCCTGTCTTTTGACCACTCATGAATGACAGACATTGTGTTTCGACTGCACCCAGCCACCAGGATGCTACCAGACACGGTGGGCATCTCCCTGACCTTTCTTTCTGAACAGAGTGGTGACGGGAGAGGGAAGCCTGACCCTCCACCTTCTGTCTGATCCAGCACAGATGCGTTTTCTCATTCCTGAGAACCAGACGAGTTTCCTGAGCCCTGGGTTGATATTCTGTATCATCTTTGGTGCAGCTGTAATTTTTAACAGGGGCAGCCGACTTGAACCTCTCACATCCTTACTCCAGACCCCTCGAACTCCTGAGACTGGTGTGAATGCGTGTGTGTGTTTTTAAGGGGTTCTCAGCTGTGCTTCTGAGAAAGTGGTTCGAAAAACAGTTTAAAAAAAAAAAACAGAAAAGAAAAAGAGGGAAGGGTGTTAGTGACACATCTCCCCTGAGTCCAACCACAAATTATTTCTGTAGCTTTAACACTAGCAACAGCAAAAATAATATTATGCTATGTTCACCTACATATGTCTTTGAATTCCTCTTTCCTTTTCTGGGGTTGAATGATGGATACCATGCCCCTCTTTCTGCTTTGAATCATGGAAAAATTAACCCAGAATTAAAAGTGTAAGATGATTGCAGGGCTGGGGATGGTGGAGCGGGGTGAGGTCTGGAAATCAATTGCAACTAGTCTCAGAATTGCACATCCAACTTTGAATTTTTTTTCTCAAGACTTATATTTGGGGATTGGAAGGGAGCTGTTTTATGAATGGATATAGGCCTGACACATGAAACGCGTGGGATCTGTCTGAGGGCCTCGTCTGGGTCAGCTGTGACATCTGGCCCTTATGAATCTGGCATACTGTGATTCACGGATACGCAAATAGTAATCCCTGATAGCGGCCACTTGTGATGCCGACAAACAATGTCAAAGGCCAGGGAACTGCAGTGGCCGCCTTGGCTGAGCTGCTCGGGCCATTGCGGCCCCTCCTGCTGTCAGGGAGAGTCACCAGGCTCCAGGGCTTGTGTCCCACTAGGACCCCAGGCAGCCAGCCCCGAGCCATTGGCTGGACAGTTTACAGCCTGGCTGACTCCAAACTTACCCTGCAGGAGAGCCAGGTTGGGGGCATGTGACTCTGATGGCAGATGGTCTGGATTTGAACCTGGCTCAGCCACACCTCCGCTGAGAATGTAATAAGTTATTTAACTTCTCTGAGTCTCAGTTTCTCCATCTGTTTACAAAAATATATCGAAAGGTAAAACTTCAAGTAATTAAAGGAGCTAACATCGACTGAAACTTCCTTTGGGCCAGGTGCTGTTCTAAGCATGATACGGAAATTATTTCAGTTACATTTTAAAAAATATGTGGTGTGTACATTTGCCAATGAGGAAACTAAGCCACAGCCATACCAGTAGTGTTGGAGCTAGGATTCTCTGTTCTTTTTCTGAGAGTCTAGAGCCGTGATCCTTCACCAGGGGTAACTTTGCTCCCCAGGGGACATTTGACAATGTCTAGAGACATTTTTGGCTGTGACGACTGGGACAGGGGAGGGATATTACTGGTATTTACAGGGTTGAGTAAGGGACGTTGCTTAACATCCTACAATGTACAGGACAGTCCCCACAACCAGGAATTACTCAGCTCCAAATGTCAACAGTGCTGAGGTTGAGAAACCCCACCCCAGAGCCTGTCCTCTTAGCCACCACTAAGAGACATCTACACTAGATGTTGTCTCTCACTAGATAACATCTACAGGAGGGGTTTGAGAGGATGAAGTGGGATGATGCATATAAAGCACTAAACACAATGGCGGGCACATAGTAAATGTTCAATAAATCAAGCTGCCATTGTTGTTGCTGCAGCCACTACTAAGTTTTGTGTCCCCAGCCTGTTGGCTCTGTTATCAGCAATGTCTCCAAGGCTACCTGGACCATCATTTCCCTTTACCAGAAGGGCCTGTGAGTTATAGTAAGAAAAGACAGATTTCCTTTTCCTTCCTAGGGCTTGCTGATGTTGGTGTCTTCCCACCAAAGGCCTTCTGTGCTTGGATATCCACAGGGACATATGTCTGGGTTCACCAGGGACCTGCAGCTTGGGAGTTCTGTTGGAGGGTGGCTCTCACCTATACTTCTTGTGAAGATCACTGGGGACACCTGGACTTGGTCCTCTCCAGTGATGGGGAGGGAGCAGTTTCATCCAAGAATGGGTGACGCCAGTTGTCTGAGGGTTAAGAAACTGGTGTAAATGAAAAAAGTTTCACAAATTAAGACTCGTAACTGAAGGACACATGTCTTCCTGTTATGTGTCTCACCCCTGCTCAATCCTACAACATCTCTGAAATTCTCTTTTCCCCTAGAAGTGGAGTGGGTCAGGAGAGAGTAAATAAAAAAACTCAAAGGATCAGCAAACACCGTACAATAAAAGATAATTTGAGGGGAACAATGATTTGAATTTCCTCTTCTTTGCACCTCCTTTCAGTCAGGAGAGCAATTCTGAGCCCCAAGTGAACATTTGTCTCTGCTGAGAGCTGCCTGAGAACCTGTGGCTCAAGTGTGCATTGTGCCGTCGGCGGCCAGCAGCGAGGCCAGCTGACACCCAGTCCCAGGCTCCACAGGGCTCCTCCCTCGGCCACCCCACGGGTCAGAAATGGGGAGCTGTACACCGAGAAGCTTAGAGCACTAGGTAATAACCACAACTCCACACCTACAGTGCCTCTAGAGACTGTCTGCCATGTGCTTGGCACTCTTCCAGCCACATAACATGTATTAACTAATTTAACCTTCATAATAACCAGATGAGAGGTTCTACTGTTAGCTCCAGTTTAGATCCTGGGAAACCAGGGCACAGAGAGGCTAGGCAATTTGCCCGCAGCACAAAGATAGGAGGTGGCAGAGCTAGAAAGTCAGCCCAGGCAGTGCCAGAGGCCACATTCTCCACCACTGGGATGAGCTGCTTCTACCTAGAAGGAGTCAGAGGTCATCTAGCAAAGGTGGGCAAAGGTCCCAAAGCTCAACAGATCAAGGAGGTCAAGAGACAAAACTAGTAACTGAGACACACACTTAAGTCACCTGTATTTTTATGAGCTTTTTTATAGTTCCTGTGAGGGGCAGAAATTGGTGAGTGGGTACATCTAGCCATGGGTGAAGGAGACTTACACTTCAGATGGGAGGAGAACCAACCAGCAGCTGTCATCCTGACTGGGGTATGGGGGGGGAATCTGGGGTTACAGAGAAGGTCTGAAGTGTTGATCTATAGCTGTGGACTACATCTCACCCTAGCCAGGTGTTCAGAAATGCACACCTTCCACGAACCACCCGACACATTTTCTAAGTCCCTGCTGTGTACCCAGGGAACCAGCCAACACACATGGGTATATCAACACACAGGCATCACAACTGCTACAGGAAGTACTGACCACATACTCTCTGAAAATAAAGCTCAGCCTGTTCAGAGAGATGTTTTTAAATACAGAGTTGCTCTATAATTCTGTCATATGTTAGAACTGCTTAATCTACATTTTAAAGGATCCAAGGATTTGTAGAGACTGAGTTTGGTAGAGAAACTGAGTTGAATCGATATCCCTGCAAAATCTCTTGCACACAAGTGAGGCTCTGGAGTTCAAGCCATCTCTGAATATCACTTCTCATGCCTCGTAACTGTAAATAAAGGATTCCTGACCATTCGATTACATCTTCTGTCACCTGAAAATGCTGGTATTAGTCATCTACCAACCTGCTATCCAACAGCCAGGAAAGCGGGGGAGAGAGAGCTTTGTAAATGCATTGATGTTCCTAGGATCATCAATGTGTATTGATCTTTAAAATTCTTACCTTTCTACATTGAAAAGAATCTGAGTCCTTTCACGTTCTTGGGGCACACATATCTGGCCGTGTACGTGTGTCTTCGACAGAGACAGGTTTAGGATGAAACCAGAGACTAGAATGATGCTCTGTACTCAGTGCATTTCCTGGGCATTCACGTGGATTTGCCTTTACACAGCCTCCCAAGCTTTTCTAATCCCTTTTGTAACTAAAGGCCATGCAGTTGCAGAACAAACGCCAAGATTACTGTGATGATCTGTGTGGCTACAGTCACGGCCACTTGCCTAACAGCCTTCTACCAACTCCCAAACTCTCCTCTGCTGTCTTCTTTCTCAACATGTCACAGCAGCTGCCTGGGGAGAACCACCGTTTTGCCAGATCTAGTGGATATGTCCCAATCCCTGTCTACGGGATACCCATGCTTCTCGACATAGTTGTCCACTCACCCTTCCTTAATCCTTGCTCTGTTGTTGACTTACATGATTTTACTCACCTCTCTGATGGGTCATTCTTCTGCTTTCCAGCAGGGATTTCTCCTTTCAGCTTCAGACTCCTCGACATATATGAGGGCTGGCTGTATATATACTTGGAATTCCCATGGTAATCTCCAATGTAATTTGTCCCACACTTAATTCATTCTGTTTCCACCCCATACCTGTTCCAGTCCATGAGTTCTGTATCTCCATGAACATCAATGCCATCTTCCTAACAATCTGGTCAGATAAAAGGGAGTGAACGGAGACTCAAAACTTTGCTTATCCCCCCCAATCCATGGAACTACCAAGTCCTACAAATTTACCTTTGAATATATCTTGACTCCATTCCCTTCCCACAATCATTTTCTTGTTTAGGTCATTGTCATTTCACTCTTGCACAACTGCAACAGTGCCCTTTGCTACTCTTCCTGTGTCCAGCATTTACCCCTTTGAAATCATCTTCACCATGGTCAGTTACATCTTGGCTACATGTGGTCTTGAGGTCAAAGGCCCTTTCATTCTAGATCCCAAAAAATGTTGTTATTGTTTAAAGTAAAGCATGATCACAACAATAGACTGGTATTGGCATAACAAACAGACACATAGATCAATGGAACAGAACAGAGAGCCCAGAAATAAACCCATGAATATATGGCCAATTAATTTACAACAAAGGAGCCAAGTATATAATGGGGAAAAGACATTCTTTTCAATAAACGGTGTTAGGGAAACTGAACAGTCACATGCAAAAGACTGAAACTGGATCACTATCTTACACCATATACAAAAATTAACTCAAAATGTATGAAAGACTTGAATGTAAGATTTGAAACCATAGAACTTCTAGAAGAAAACATAGGCAGTATGGTCTTGGCAGTGATTTTTTTTTTTAATGTGACACCAAAAGTGAAAGCAATAAAAGCAAAAATAAATAAGTGGGACTACATCATACTAAAAAGCTTCTGCACAACAAAGGAAACCATCAACAAAATGAAAATGCAACTTACTGAGTGGGAGAAAAAATTTTCAAATCATTTATATGTTAAGGGGCTAATATCCAAAATATATAAATAACTCATACAACTCAGTAGCAAAAAGAAGAAAAAAATCCAATTAAAAAATAGAAGATTGGAATAGACATTTTTCAGAAAAAGACATACAGGTGGCCAACAGGTACATGAAAATATGCTCAACATTGTCAGTTACCTGGAATGCAAATTAAAACCACAATGAGATATTACCTTATACTGGTTAGAATGACTATTACCAAAAAGACAAGAATTAACAAATGTTGGTTAGGATGTGGAGGAAAGGAAGCTGTTATGCACTGTTGGTGGGAATGTAAAACAGTACAGTCGCTGTCAAAAACAGTATTGAGATTCCTCAAAAAATTGAAAATAGATCTACCATAGGACCTAGCAATTTCACTTTTGGGTATTTATCAGAAAAAAAAAGAAAACACTAACTTGAAAAGATAAAATACACCCCTGTGTTTATTGCAATAGCCAAGATATAGAAACAACCTAAGTATCCATTGACAAATGAATGGATAAAGAAAATGTGTGTGTGTGTGTATATATATATACACACACACACACACAGTAGAATATTATTCAGCCATAAAAAGGAGCGAAATCTTGCCATTTGTGACAATGTGGATGGACCTTGAGCCCATTATGCTAAGTGAAGTAAGTCAGACAGAGAAAGACAAATACCGTGTGCTCTTTGCTATGTCTGGAATCTTAAAAAAAAAAAAGAACAAACTTTAAAAAAAAAACAAACAAACACACAAAAGCCAAACTCACAGGTACGGAGAACAGATTGGTGGTTGCCAGAGGTGGGGGGCAGGGTCAGAGAAATAGGTGAAGGGGGTATAAAAAAAAAGACAATCTATGTCATTCATTTGGTTAACTGCAAAGTACCATTTCAAGGAAAGTGCTGCTCAGCATTTCCTAGCTAAAAAAATTATTTTTTAAAATTAAAAATTAAGTAAAGCATGGTTACCACATAGAATCTGAGGTTGTTACTTTGGATATCCGTGCATCTTTGTGTGTGTGTGAGTGCACACATACTCACATAGATGCACGTATTCCCCACCTTCCCCAACTACACAAGAGTTAAAGTGTCAGTTTGCAAGTTTCTAGAAGCATTTGGTGTTTTTTTTTCTTTTTTGGAGGGGGTACTCTACGGTAGAAATTGAGAAAATCAGACAGGCAGTTACATGGAAATTAAATTAAAGTTAAATTACATTAAATTAAAATGTAAGCTCCTTTAAGACAGCTGTTCATGATCCCTTGTTATGCCTCAGAACACTTAGCAAAGTACCTTGTTTAATGTGATTGGGTTCAGACCCAGGAAAGAGGGAACTTGCATTAATCAAAAGCAGATGAGGGCGGTTGAACCTCTACAGGTTAAAACATGCCAGTCGTCAAGGAGAAAATGGAGTGGATTTCAGAAGCAAAATATTTGTGTGTGATGAGTTGAAGTATGGGGAGTTTTGATTTTTTTGATTTTTTTTTTGTTTGAATGGAAAGAAAGAAGCCCAAAGGAGCCAAGAAGATGCTAATGGATGAAATGCTTTGCACATATGGGATGGAAAATTGTGCTCGATTAAGTCAAAAAGCAGCTTCTGAAGAATGTATTATGGCTGCGGCTTCACAGGTGCCTGACCCGCTGACCCTGCTACATCACTGCTCCATGTGTGTGACCCTGGTCCTCCACTCCAACCGCCATGCAGGAAGATCATATTCAGGGAGGCAGAAGCTTCTAGAACTGCTTGGAACCACTGCTGGGGCCAAAGAAGATCCCCTCCTTCTCACCCTTTTATCCACACACAGGAGCATTAAAGAACTAAACAGTTCTCATCTCAACTTCCTCCCAGCCTCACTCTTTTGGCTCATCCTCCTCTGAAGAGCAGCTGTTTTTCAGCTGATGTTTAAGCTCACATACTCTGAGTTCAATTACCCGATTTCTTTACAAAGGAACGTGCTCCTTTTCTCTGGTTTGTTTTAATTTCTCCTAAATATCGTTCCTACAGGGGTACCTCACTTTACACGTTTTTAATCCTCCTCAGGAACATATGGTTTATGCACTGCAGTATAAATCCAATATTTGCAAATTGAATCAGGGTTGAAATTCACCAAGAAAGGATACCATTTAAACAGACCATGTGGGGAATCCTTTTCAATTTTTTTTTTTACTTATTTTTTTTCTTTTCTTTCTTTCTTTGTGGTTTCTTTTCCCCCTGAAGCAAAGAATCCTTTGATAGTGCAAATGTTGATTCTCTTCACTCTTTTTCCAGAAAACTACACTCCTTTTTATTTTTTTTACAAGATTAGCAGCTTTTGATTGATGTGCATTGGGATTTCTCAAAATGGGACACCCATGTTCACAGGCAAGCAGCAACTCTTAGGCCTGGGGCTAGCTTCATGTGTCTCTTCTTCTTCCCATCTTGTTCTTTTTTTTTTTTTTTGTGGTACGTGGGCCTCTCACTGTTGTGGCCTCTCCCATTGTGGAGCACAGGCTCCGGACGCGCAGGCTCAGCGGCCACGGCACAGGGGCCCAGCCGCTCCGCGGCATGTGGGATCTTCCCGGACCGGGGCACGAACCCGTGTCCCTGCATCGGCAGGCGGACTCCCGACCACTGTGCCACCAGGGAAGCCCCTTCCCATCTTGTTCTTAACTCTTTAAAAAGTGGTGACTGGGTAGGAATGTAATATTTAATAAATATATTTGAGAAAAGAATGTATATGTATGTATAACTGAATGTCTTTACACAACATTAATCACATTAACACAACATTGTAGATCAACTCTACTTCAATTAAAAAGAGAAATTTGAATTCATAGATCCAAAGGAATGCCATCCCCTCCAAGTCATCATGGTGAGACAACCTACAATGTTCTGGCAGGGTACTTTGGGAGTTGTTTCTAGTTCCAGTTTGGAAACGACGCTAGAAGGACAGCCTACCAAGCCTATAGTCACAGCACGCCAGTTCCAGGGACAGCTAGGGTCCTGCTGTGTCCTCGGGCCTGGTCATCAGAAAAGCTGATCTTCAATGACAGGACCAATGACACCTTCCCTCACACCAGTCCCCTTGTCTCTGCCTTTCCTCTACTTTAGAAGTATCAGCAGCTAAACTTAAATATCAGTAGTACCTATTAGACGCCAGGCACCATTCTCACCACTTTACACAATTTCATGTGCACAGTAAGTCGATGCAGAAGGTGCGTGGTCAGCATATCCATTTTGCACAAAGGGAAGCTCAGGCACAGAGGGGTACAGGCATTGCAGGGGCGGAACTGGAACTGCAGGCTTCTCCAGCACACAGCATGGCCTGGGGTGAGAAGGCGCCCTGTCGGACCCCACCCCTGACCGTGAGCCGTGTCAGTTTGTCAGCATCCTGTCACAACGATAACAGCTTACGTTTACTTTGCACTTAGCAGATGTGAGGCTTTCCTGCCTTATTTTATTCAATCCTTACAATACTACTTACAACCCTTGCAGTTATCATCATGTATATGCGAGGAAGCCAGGTACAGCACGTAACCCGCTCAAGGTCACAGAGCTGTCTTGTTGAGAGGGAAGGTGTTCTACCCACAGTCGTTCCCCACTGTGGTGCGTACGGCTACGCTGAACAGAAAGAAAGAATCGAGTCACCATTAACGAGATTCCAGAGCAGTGGGATGGGTGAGAGGATGGGGTTAGAAGCCCACGACACTTTATCAGGCAAATTCGACTCTTCTTATTGGACCCACTCCCTCTCCTCACACACACATACACATGCATGTGCACCCATGCACACCTGTGTTCTGGCACACACACATACACACGTGCACATATACCAGAAGAAGCTGCTTCGTGAAATAAGACTGTCCATTATAAAATGCAGGACTCTTACAGCAAGCTAGAATAAGCTGAGCAAACTTCCATGCCTAAGAAGAGTCTGTTAGGATTCCCTCCCTTCGCAAGGCAGTGCTTGGCTGACTCCGTTGGGAGGGGGGTGGAATCTCAGGCCTCACACCTGCCACTGGGGGGAGAAGCGGCTTGTTCAAGTACAGCTGCAGGGAAGGCCCTGCTCCCTGCCTTTGAGCACCTCAGGAATCCCCCACAGTGACCAAGAATGCCACGTCAGCCCCCAGGGGAGTCCCACTGCTACTCACATCGTCCTCCTGTGTCCTCTAAGCCAGCAGGGGGGTCTCCCTCCTCCCACGTGCCAGGACCTTGAGCCTCACGGTCTGCTTCTGTTTGAACTTCTCGCTCACCCCCTCGGCCCTCTGGTCATTGCCCTGTCCACTTGTCTGCACTCTGCTGCCCTGGGTCAGACCCCGCCTTGACTTACCCGGCAGGAGTCTCCCCGTGCTTTTGCCATTTTAGTCTTGCGAACTGCCTGCTCCTACAGTTTTTCAAAATATGAATTTATTTAGGTTATTTTCTTAGAAACTTACCAAGGCTTCCCATTCCTTATAAGAACACTTCCCAATTCCTTGGTTTATCACTCGGGGTCTTTTCTAATCTATTCCAAACTTAAATCCCCTGCTCACCCTAGCTCACTTTCCTGCCTCCATGCACCCAACTCTCTCTTGTCCCCTGGGTGACTTAATTAATTTCGAACATACTGAGAACTTTTATTCCTTCATCACTATGTCCATGTGTTTTCTGTGGTCTTCAGTTTCTCTTCTACTCTTTTTTCTTTTTTTTTTTTTTTTGCGGTACGCGGGCCTCTCACTGTGGTGGCCTCTCCCGTTGCGGAGCACAGGCTCCGGACGCGCAGGCTCAGTGGCCATGGCTCACGGGCCCAGCCACTCCGCGACATGTGGGATCTTCCCGGACCGGGGCACGAACCCGTGTCCCCTGCATCGCCAGGCGGACTCTCAACCACTGCGCCACCAGGGAAACCCTCTCTTCTTCTCTTGAGTTCATTTGTCTGAGGCATGGCTTACACATGCTTCTTCTCTGGGGCCTTCCCGGTACCTGCACCCAGACACCATCCCACAAAATCCCTTTCAGATATGAGAAGCAGCACAACAGCAACATGTATACGTCACTGAGTGTGGCCAGGGCCTGTTCTAAACACTGCATGCCTATCAACTCCTTTAATCCTCTCAACGGTGCAATCCTCATCTCATAAATGAGGAAACTGAGGCACCAGCAGGTCATGGACCTCGAGGTCACACATGGACAGCAGCAGAGCCAAGAACTGAAGCCAGGCAGACCGATTCTGATTCCACCTCTTTTGTAAAGTGCTTACCCCTGGGACTTCCCTGGTGGTCCAATGTTTAAGACTCTGTACTTCCCCTGCAGGGGGCACGGTTTTGATCTGTGGTCAGGGAAATAAGATCCCACATGCCGTATGGCCTAAAAAAAAATAAATAAAGTTCTTGCCCCAGTATCAGGCAGTATGAAGTCTGAGGAGGGCAGGAAACGGTCCACATTAAATTTTGTATCTCGGAGCTCCGCATACGAGGTGCTTGGGTGCCTGCCTATGACCGAGGGAGGATGTGCTGATGCTTAATACAAATTCAGGAAATAATGAAGAAAGCTTTCTTGATGAGTCAGATCATTCCAGTTCCTGTTGCCTCGGGATGGCAGTGAAAAACCAGAGAGGGAAACATGTTCTTGATGATAGCTTTTGTCTGACATTTACTTTAAACCAAAGAATGCTGATGGAAGAAATTATGACTCTTGGAATCTCTATCAAAACAGATCTAAGAGTCATCCCGAGCTACATGGGGTATCTTTAAGCCTCATTCCCTAACTTCAACGTAGACTTCACTCTCAGAGCCCTGCACGATCCAAGCGGCTCATCAATTTTCCCTGCATGCACCACGTTCACCTTGGCATTTCCAGGTGGCCAGGGTCACGGCAGAAGCTCCGAGGTTCACCTGGGCCTTCCTGGGAGGCGATAGCCTGCGCTACGCTGCGTAGGTGTGCTCTGTGCGGGGCTGAAGTGACGGTGGGCCCCAAGGGGAATTCATCAGTCTTCATTTCGCTGCATAGAGAAAATCAAGCCAGAATATTAATATTGTGGTAATTGCTTCCCCCCTTCATGTTTACAGAGAGAGAGCAACAGCTGGGGCGGTTGACATCTGAAACAGGAGCGGCTGATCGTTACTTGCGCAGCAGATGGGCTTGGGTTATCAACAAGCAGCAAATGTGAAAAAGCGATTCACAGGGTTGAGCCAGGCTCGCTTCGTGCAAAACCGGTTAACCCTTGCTGCTTGCCACCGCACCAAGGTTTGGGTCACCGGGCTGCTGCTTCTCATGGTCAGAGCTATGACAGCAGCCGGTGTGACAAGCCCTGGAGCAAAAGTGCACTGGGGAGAGTGCGCGAGAAGAGCCAATGTGTGTTCGAGGAGTGAGCTCAAGACAAACACAGACCCTACCATGCATGGCCGGAAAGGAAGCCGGAGGCCTGTATCCAAGCTCCTGGCAGGTGCGTACATCCACACCTCCCCGGTGGGGCAGCCTCGTGAAGAACAGGGAGGGAGTTCTTCAGATGGGGATCCTGGACATTACGTGATTTGAGGGATGTCAGAACGTTCCCGTTTTCCACCAATACGTCCCTGGCTAACTTCTCATTGATGCCTGCAATTTTATATTTGGGGAAGTATTCCTTCACCTTATATAACCGAATGAAGCTCATTAAAATGCAATGTCCTTGAGAGGGGTGACATGTTGAAACTTATCAGCAGTGAATGTTAGCATATGTAGATTAATTTCTCAGATCCTTTTCAAACTTCATGTTCCCAGCGCTGAGAGAGCAGCTCTCTCCGGAGCTGGGCAAATGATGGGGAAGACATTAAACTATGGAGGGACTCTGAGCACTGTGAATGCCTCGAGCATCTGGTTTTTTCCAGCTCTGCCACTTACTGGCCGTGTGCTCTTGGGCCAAGTCGTGACCCTGGGACATGTAACCTTCAGGATCTTCACTTGGAAAAAGAGTAATAACAGGTGCTATGAGTAGGTCATAGGAGGTTGTGCAGATCAAACAGGGTAGAGATTGTGAAAGTACCTTGAAAACTGTGAAGTAATATCCAAGTATAAGGTAGCAAATTTGTGGTGATGATGGTTGGAGTGGTGGCGTAGGCAGCAGTAGTCCTTATAATGGGACGTGTGTATGGAACATTTCAGTAACTACGTATAATATTTGGGGATGGGGGGTGGTGGTAGAAGAGCTTGGACCTCTTTAAAGCTCAAATAACTAACACCTTCACTAAAGGAGGTATAAAGTGGCTCAACAGAAACAATTCCCGAGTTACAGTTATTGAGGGGATTCCTGCCAGCATTACACAAAAAAGGGCATCAAGTTCGTATTTCTGTTTAATATCAGGGATGCTCTGACCTAACCCAAGGGGCAGAACTTAACTCGTTCCATGGCCACCAACGGCAGAGAATACAAAGCAGGAAACTCAGGGCTAATTTGGAACCACACAGAAAGAGGAAGAGCTGGAGGGGAAATGGAGAGAATGCCAACCCCTAGGGCCCCAAGCAGAGTAGATGGTCAATATTTCCAGATGGGATTGGCAGGAAGAAAAAGTATTAGCCATTCCTGATGAAGACTGTCCTGAAAGTTAACTTGGAGCAACTTCGTCAGCAGGAATTATGAGGAAAAGACCTGACACAATAAAACGGAGTCTTGATTAAAGATCTACTTGTTAAGAAGAGCACCGCATAGGTGGAGGAAAGTCAGCAGAGCTTGAGAGCAGACCATCCCCAACAGCTCCTAAGTAAAGAAAAACTGCAAATTTATACTAGAGCCACTTTTACCACTTTTTCTTTCTTTTTTTTTTTTTTTTTTTGAGGTACGCGGGCCTCTCACTGCTGTGGCCTCTCCCGCTGCGGAGCACAGGCTCCGGATGCGCAGGCTCAGCGGCCATGGCTCACGGGCCCAGCCGCTCCGCGGCATGTGGGATCTTCCCAGACCGGGGCACGAACCCGTGTCCCCTGCATCGCCAGGCGGACTCCCAACCACTGCGCCACCAGGGAAGCCCTAGAGCCACTTTAAAAAAATCATTGAATGATTTATAGTATATATTAATTGCATTGACTAGTATATTAAAATATAATTCAACAGATCTCTTCTTTTACTGCCATAAGACCTCAAGTTAAGGAACACTTGCAGGTATTTTTACAGGCAAACACATGGCCTGGTGGGTTGGCATGGTGATTATAGTCAAGACGTCAATGTCTAGAGTGCACAATTGCAGGCCAGCAGCTCATATAATGGAATATGATTTCAACTGGGCTGGCAAGTCGGTTTGCTCCACAAGACACAGGATTACAACACGAGTTCTCTGCCAATTCCAGCTCTAAAGCTCTCACCATTTTTAGCCCCAAGCCTTCACTTTATGGCACTTTCCTTATAACTTCACTCACGCTGGCTCCCCACCTGGCATGATGTATATATGACCTCTTGGGTCTCTTCACTGCTCTAAGAGTGACAGTAATTGCTCTTGGGTTGGGCTTTATTTTGGATCTCTTTCTAAACTCCTGAGTGAATGAAATCTCAGAACTGCCTGCTGATTCCTACACAGCACAAAGCTGAAGTTCTTACCCCTTAGTTCATTTTTCTTTCTTTCCCTACTCCTTTTCTTTGGACTTTTTCTTGTCCTTTTCCTTATCATAGAACATGTTTTAGTGGCTCCTCTTACCCCTGCCGGTTTAGGGCCCCAGCCTTTCCCAAAAGGCCCCACAATCAAGTCTTAGAGTCATTGTAGGGTTTCCATATGTTCTCACAGTCCATTCTCATCAGGCTTCAACCGCCCAGTAGCCTAGCCCTCTCCTGCGTTGGCTCGTCCAGTATCACCTCTTTCACTCCCTTGGATCCCTCCTACGGGCCACATTCACCATGAGACACTGACATCCTTGGGGTGCTGAAGCTTAGCTCTGTGGTAAATTCCCCATATGCCAAAGCGGCTAAGGGTCCCTCCCAGGAATTAGGAAAATGCTCCTCATCTTACTTTCACGTGACCATGAGAGGAGAACCAAAGCCAAACTTTTGGTGCCTCAAATTATTTAGAGTATTTAGCAAACAACCACCCTTTCCCACACCACCACCACCTCAACACTGCCTCTGCAGGGCAAAATATGATACCGACTGCTTGCCACACTTATAGCCCCATCCAAGGCCATGAGCCATGGCAATCCCTCATGCACAGATGAAGCATACCATGTGGTCCCACTACCTGGTCTCACCTGTGGGCCAGGGATGGGCATCGGGGCCAAAGGCAGCCATCTAGATAGAGGTCAGCCAACTGGCAGACGAGGGAGAAGCTCTGGTCAACAGGACACTCTATACTAGATGGTGACTAACGAGATCATTCCTTGGGGAGTTTGAACCCAAGCTACATAGTAACTTGATGACTTGACTGCAGCGATAGGGAGACAACACAGCACCCTGATGGCAGAGCCCTGGAGTAGAGAAAATCACAGGTAGCCAGGTCTGTGCTTTGTCCTATATGGCATTTCAAACCCTGGTAAAGAATGGTCCCTTCCCACATCTTCTATATCCATTCATCTCTTGATAGGCAAATATACAGTGGAATATTACTCAGCCATGCAAAAGAATGGAAAAATGCTATTTGCAGCAACATGGATGGACCTAGAGATGATCATACTAAGTGAAGTAAGTCAGAAAGGGAAAGACAAATATCATATGATATCACTTATATGTGGAATCTAAAAAATGATACAAATGAACTTATTTACAAAACAGAAGCAGACTCACCGGCTTCTAAAACAAACTTACAGTTACCGAAGGGGAAAGATGGGGGGAAGGGATAAATTAGGGGTTTTGGATTCACAGATACACACTACTATATTTAAAAGAGATAACCAACAAGGACCTACTGTATAGCTCAGGGAACTCTACTCAATACGCTGTAAAAACCTATACGGGAAAAGAATTTGAAAATGAATAGGTATCTGTATATGTATGACTGACACACTTTGCTGTACACCTGAAACTAACACAACATTGTAAATCAACTATACTTCAGCATAAAAAAATAAAAAAAATTTAAAAATTTAAAAAAACCCCCAAAACAGTCCCTTCCTTTCTCATCCTTATAAGAAGTAGCTCCCAACTAGAGGGACTGGACTACATCTGCTCTCACCTGAAAGGTTCAAAAGACTGCCTCTTGTTCCATTATCAAGGGAGGAGAGTCAGTGTCCCCTTCTCCACCCTCCTGCTTGAGTGACATAGGATCTATGTGTCCTCAACTGGACTGCTTCTGGAAAAGAGAACTCCTTGCTTCCTTCCTTCCTTTGACGCCAGAAATTAGAGCTCACAGAGGAAAATGAGAGCCTCAGACGCACCTAACGCAAAGCCAGTCCTAGCCAGGGTGCTGTCCCTACCCTCTCTGTGTGGGCAAACTCCCCACCAAAGCCAGGGAACCAGGAACTTTGGGTTTAAGTAATGACAGAAGAATTGGGCCCAAGCTGAGTCAGCCGCAGCCCTTGGCATGTCCCCCAATGAAAGGAACAGCAGGTGGAGGGTTACTTAAGATAGGAACTTTTAAAACAGTCTCCTGTTGGGGATGCTTTGACAAGCCAGCCAAAGTGCCTCCTTTCCCTTGCCCCGCCTCAACCCAACAAACGACAAAGTACAGGCTGTTGCCTCCAGGTGAGTTCTGGGGAAACAAGGAAAGCAAACAAATACTCAGTGTGGTTGATGGGTTCCCAGGCTCCATTTCAAAGGCAGTCCCTTATGGCTTTGTTTGTTCCTGTTTTTCCCAGCATAGGCGTTTGATATCACACAGAACTATTCTGAGGTTTCCAAGGAGAGAAGTATTTAGTTTACAGTGAGTAGCCAAGAGTATCTGAGTTTGAAAAAGGGAATAAGTTACCTATCCACCGGGTATATTTAAAAGCCCCCAACTGTGCTGGTATCAAGATGCTGATGGGACATGAAAAAGTTCAAAAAGCACCTACTGCAATGGCCATTTCCTGGACAACTTAGCAGCAATGGACCTTGGCTAAAGGGCAGCCTCTTCTCTGGGAAGTCACTCCCCTTGCCCAGCCTCCAGCGTGGCAGGAGAAGGTCAGCCCATGAGGTGATCGTCTATGCCGGTAAATCTGGAAAAGTTTCAACAAATTTTAGAGAAAACAGAAAGTGAGATTACTATAATACTGGGACTTGCCGATGTGTGGCACTCTTAACACTCTTCCCCACTTTGTCTCTGACCCAGATGTGATGAAAGTGTCAGGGGACCTTTTATTTTGCTTCCTTAACTCTAGCTTAGGCAGGGACCAAGATGTGCAAGCGTCCGGTTTTATGAAGGAAATAAGAAAATGTCTTCAACCATGAGGAAGAACCTACAAACATCCCTAAGGCTTGCTATGGGTCACGGAGGGACAGAGATGAAACGGGTGGAGCCCCCGAGAGGGGGTGCATGCAGAGGGGGCTACACCCCTGTGCCCTGTGCTGCAAAGTGTGGCCTGGAGCAGCCATGGGAGATAAAGGGCAAGGTCTTCAGCTCCCTCCCAATGTCCCTCCCCAGTGGTGGGCTACCTCCTCACCATTTCCTCTTGTCCAGAGACTAGCACCACTCGCCCCAGGAAGCCTGCTCTCAGAAACTGTCCTCAGGAAGGTAGGAACCATAGACAGGGTATACTATGTCTTTTGCCCACCCCATGTGTATTTGCATTTTAACAGAGGAAGTGGTTTTAGTCTCTAACTTATTGAAAACAGTGCTTCAGTTGGAGGTCTTAAAAAGGGACTTGGGGCTTCCCTGGTGGCGCAGTGGTTGAGAGTCCGCCTGCCGATGCAGGTGACATGGGTTCGTGCCCCGGTCCAGGAAGATCCCACATGCCGCGGAGCGGCTGGGCCCGTGAGCCATGGTTGCTGAGCCTGCGCATCCGGAGCCTGTGCTCCGCAACGGGAGAGGCCACAACAGTGAGAGAACCGCGTACCGGAAAAAAATAAAATAAAATAAAATAAAAAGGGACTTGTAGGAAAGTAAACACACCATGGGCAATGGCACCTGCCTAAAGATTACATTAATACTGGCACTTGTTCCTGGAATATAAGGTAGCATTGTTAGCAAAAACTTTCTTTAAAAATCGAATCACTTAGAAAACAAAGTTCTTCCCTCTGTCCATCAGAGCCGCCCAGTCCAAAGCCCAGCCCCAGGCCACATGCAGGAAAGGGCCCAAGGCAGTATGCCTGCACGCTTGGGTAGGTAGTTTGCTAGCAGTTAATACAGCACATTCTCAACTTCAGATTATTCTAAACTTTAGGCCATTATGAAGCAAGACCAACAATGGCAACCAGGGTGTGAATTGTCTTCACGTACACTGGCCTTGTGTTTGAGTGACAGACAATACCTGCGCAACAAGCGTGGGAATTCCTTACCTACTACTGCTATCAGTAAATGATTCACAAGGCTTACAAAAGAATGCATTTCTAACCATGGGGCCAACCATCAGAGCCACTTGGACAGATGCCTCTGCCCTGAGCGTGTCCAGGTCATGTTCTTCTGAAATGAAACACAGCCTGGGCAGAAGAAGATCTGGGACGTGGGCCCAGCCACAGAGCTGGCACCACGCTGCCCTACTTCTCTGACCTGCCGTGTGGCGCTGCTATCGGCCAGGGATGCCAGTGAGAGTCAGCAGAGCTGGAGTCCACAGTGCTTGCTGTGACCAGGCACTCTTTTAGACGTTGATAGTGTCACATAATTCCCATTTTACAGATGATGAAACTGAGGCTTAGAAAGGTTAAAGCATTTGTTTAGCTAATACACCTACAGATTAACTGAATGAATGAATACCCAATAGGATATCACATATTATGAGAGAGTTAAACACTTAAGACACTTAATTTCAAAGTTTAAATCTTTAATCTTTTAGCCCATAGATGCTGTCTAAGCACAGTTATCAGGAGACCTCTGGAAGAAGAGTGATTCCTTCCCTCCCTCCTTTATCGTTAAGGTGACAGAAATAATCCACATTAAAAATTCATGTGTAACTGACCTTGGTGATCCTATCTCAAATTATGTCTCTGAAAAAGACATTTTTAATTTGAGGTTAACTTTAAATAAAATATATAAAAGTATGACTATCTGTATGTTTAATAAATCCAATTTATGAAAAGTAAAAATGCATGCCATAGAAAATTCACACATTTATGTATAATCAATGTATAATTTGATTAAGGAAATAAAAAATCCTGACACTTTTAGGTTGTTATATTAATAGGAGACAATCTAAAATGACTAACTACAGTTTTGCCTTTTATATTCCTTCCTGATCTTCCTTTAATTAAAAAAAACTAAAATATTTTTTAGTTTAGTTATAATTAACATACAATATTACATTGATTTTGGGTGTACAGAATAGGGATTCAATATTTCTGTACATTATGAAATGATCACTGCAATAAAAACAGTTACTATCTGTCACCATACAAAGTTGTATCAACTACATTCCCTATGAGCACAGTACATCTCTGTGACTTATTTCTTTTGTAGCTGGGAGTTTGTACCTCTTAATTCTCTTCACCTATATTGTCCATCTCCCTACCACCCCTCCCCCTCTGGCAACCACCAGTTTGTTCTCTATCTAGGTGTCTGTTTCTGTTTTGTCTGTTCGTTTGCACGGTGAAGAAAACCAGCAGCAAAATGAAAAGGTAACCTACTGAATAGAAGATATTTGCAAATCACATATCTGATAAGTGGTTGATATCCAAAATATATAAAGAATTCATACAACTCAATTGCAAATAAAACCCCCTAAAAACCCAATTAAAAAATGGGCGGAGCAGGGCTTCCCTGGTGGCACAGTGGTTGAGAATACGCCTGCCAATGCAGGGGACACGGGTTCCTGCCCTGGTCGGTGAAGATCCCACGTGCTGCGGAGTAGCTGGGCCCGTGAGCCATGGCCGCTGAGCCTGCACGTCCGGAGCCTGTGCTCCGCAACGGGAGAGACCACAGCAGTGAGAGGCCCGCGTACTGAAAAAAAAAAATGGGCAGAGGAAATGAATAGCATTTTTTTTCAAAGAAGACATACAAATGGCCAACAGGTACGTGAAAAGGTGCGCAGCATCACCAATCATCAGGGAAACGCAAATCAGAGACACAGTGAGGTATCACCTCACACCTGATGGATGGATATCATCAAAAAGACAGGAGAGGGCTTCCCTGGTGGCACAGTGGTTGAGAGTCCGCCTGGCGATGCAGGGGACACGGGTTCGTGCCCCGGTCTGGGAAGGTCCCACATGCCGCGGAGCGGCTGGGCCCGTGAGCCATGGTCGCTGGGCCTGCGCATCTGGAGCCTGTGCTCTGCAATGGGAGAGGCCACAGCAGTGAGAGGCCTGCGTACCACAAAATAAATAAATAAATAAATAAATAAATAAAAAGACAGGAGAGAACAAGCGTGGGTGAGGATATGGAGCAAAGAGAACCCTGTGCTCTGTTGGTGGGAATGTAAATTGGTGCAGCCACTAGGGAAAACAGTAGGGAAGTTACTCAAAAAATTAAAAATAGAACTACCATATAGTCCAGCAATCTCACTTCTGAGTATATACCCAAAGGAAGTGAAAACAGGATATTGAAGAGATATCTGCACCCCCATGTTCATTGCAGTATTATTCACAATAGAAAACAACCTAGTGAATGGATAAAGAAGTGTGTGTGTGTGTATATATGTAAAATGGAATATTATTCAGCCATGAGAAAGAAGGAAATCCTGTCATTTGCCATATGGATAGAACTGGAGGGCATTGTGCTGAGTGAAATAAGCCAGACAGAGAAAGACAAATGCTGCACACTACCACTTATATGTGAATTCTAAAAACAAAGACAAAAAACGTCAAACTTAGAAATAGAGAGTAGAAAAGTAGTTGCTAGGGGTGGGAGGTGGTGGAAATAAGGAGAGGTTGGTAAAAGGGTAAAAACTTTCAGCTATAAAATGAATGAAGTCAGAGGATCAAGTGTTGGTGAAGATATAGAGAAAAGGAAAGCCTCATGTACTGTTGGTAGGAATGTAAATTGGTGCAGCCACTATGGAAAACAGAATGGAGATTCTTCAAAAAATTAAAAGTAGAACTACCATAAGATACAGCAATTCCACTCCTGAGTTTTTATCCAAAGAAAACAAAAACACTAATTAGAAAAGAAATATGCACCCCTATGTTCACTGCAGCATTATTTTCAATAGACAAGATATGGAAAAAACCAAGTGCCCATCAACAGATGAATGGATAAAGAAGACGTGGTATATATATACAATGGAATATTACTCAGCCATAAAGAAGAATGAAATAATGCCATTTGCAGCAACATGGATGGACCTCAAGGGCATTATGCTAAGTAAATAAGACAGAGAAAAGCAAATACCATATGATTTCACTTATATGTAGAATCTGAAAAAAACTTTCATAGTAATGAAAATAACCTATAATTATATCACCTACATTTAATAAATAATATTCTTTATAATGTTACAAATTATATAACTTTCAAAAATTGTTAGAAAATATATTTGTGATTTTTTAAAAATTGAAATGGATGTATTAAAATTTATTTATTCAGTTGGGTCCATTTTTGTTGTTTTACGTAAAGCCACCCTGAACTATCTTGTTCTTACTGGCGTGTTTAGACCTCTGATTGTATCCCCAGGATGCATCCTACAGCAGAATCACTGGGTCAAAAAGTCTGAACTCTTTAAGGTTCTTGATACTCATGACCTAATTGCTTTCCAGGAAGGTTTAAACAGTTTTCTTTCCCTTTAGCAGATTGCAGGAGTTCCTGTTTCCTGTATTGATCATTTACAATTTATCTCTTGCCCTGAGAATGATCATCTCATCTCCTTTAGTTAGGATTCTGTTAGTAAATACATATTTTCTTTATTGAATTGGAAAAAAATGTTTATATATGAAGAATATTAAGCTTCAGATATTTGTTGTAATTCTTTTCTCCAGTTTGATGTTTATCTATGTCTTCCTAGGATGTGTTGTATATAGCCCAGGTAACTTACTAATCATTTCCTGTGCAATATCTTCCTGTACATTCTTGTCTTTCCTATTTTTCTATTTCTTTTAATTTTAGAAAGTTTGTACTTATTGCAAGTTCAGCTAAATATTAAATATTTAATAAATAAAAGTTAACTTCATTTCCTGCCAAATCATCAATTTCATAAACCAAATTTATTGAACAATCCCATTGATACATTTTACAGTCAATTTTTATACCGTAATATACCATTTGTATTGTTGTTGTACTAAAATATATTTTAATATCTTTTAGAGTAAGTCTTAGCGGTTCTCATCTGCTTTTTTTCCCCATGAACTTTAAAACCATTTGGTAAAGTTCCAAGAAAAAAGAAGAAAAATAATCATTTCAGGAATTTGTGCAAATATCAAATCTATAAATTGTTGTTCTATCTATCTACCTCGTTTTGTGGCTAATTTTAATTAGAACGCCTTTACGGTTTCATCACTAAGTATGATGTTTAAAATAGATGTTCCTGATTATGATAAGGAAGTAGCCATCCATTTCTCCTTAAGTCTTTTGTTTTAAAAAAATCACATATGGTGTTGGAGTCTGTCCAATGCATTTTCAGTATCTATTGAGACGATCATATGGTTTTCTCATTACTCTCCTATATGGACCCTCACTCTAGTTAAATTAATCTGCTTGCTCATTTTTTAATTTTATGCTTTTGTACTAGTCCCCCCAGCTCTTTTTTTTTAAACTTGATGCTGTTCTGTATTAGGATGTCTAGGTGCATGTGATGGAAAACCAGACTGCACCCAGCTGAAACAGAAAAAGAACTATTTCTGATTGCTTACCTGGAAAGTCCAGGAGCAGAGTTGATTCAGGAACCCAAAGGACGTCAGGAGGATTCAGTTTTACCTTGCCTAGTTCCTGAAACTTCAGACTTTCAGCCTCACAGGTACAAGTCCAAGGGGAACGGAGCTTTTCTTTACCAACAGCTGACACAGTCTTAAGCAATTCTCTCTTTGATCCCAAATCGTTCACATGCTCCAGCCTTTACCCATCACTGTTGCCCAGCAGCATTAACTGACTGAGGCTGGGGTACTTGTCTACACCGAGACGGAGTGGGGTGGGCTGAGAATGGGGGAGAGTTTCCACAGGGAAAATAAAGGTGCTATTACCAAAAGAGCAAGGATGGAGTCCAGATGGACATACGCATCAAGTGTCTGCTTTAATAGCTTGAAACCTCCCAGGACTGAAGACCTGAAATAATTGGTTTTCTTCTGACCAAGAAGGGTGTTGTTTCTCCACGCTCCACAACCCACTGGGCTTTTACCTCCTTTCAGTGTGATGGCGACTCTGCACCAGTCACACTATAAAACTGAGGGTCCTAGAACCCCACAGCTCAGTCTGCTTTTAGCCTGAGTTGCTTCTCTGGCTCAGGGCTCACTTGGCATTCCTCTTAGAAATTGTCCGCTTTTAAAAAAAATTTTTTAATTTAATTTTATTTACTTTTTTTATACAGCAGGTTCTTATTAGTCATCCATTTTATACATATTAGTGTATATATGTCAATTCCAGTGATGAATTGGGATATTGTCTGCTTTGAGGAGAACCTCGGCGAGCTGTGGCTCAACATAGGGCTGTGGGCTGCGGCGTGGTCTCCCCAGCTTCCCGACTCAGTGCTGGGTCTCCTGCAGGACAAGGATTCAATTGCTGATCCCAATACAAGCACAAGGGGCATAAAATCAAAGTTGCATGGGTTCCCAGGTTTTCTAAAATCTTTCCCATCGTGATTCTTTATTGATGGTGCTATTTCCTTGTTGAGCTAGTAGGTTGCAGCTCCCCCGTTTTCTCCTAAGAGCTCCCCAGACCTTATTCCTTCTGGCACTACGTCTCCACCCCCAGCATTCTCCACAAAGGCCCCTCTTCTCTGGTAATCCTCGAAAAGGAACTAGAGCAGACACTAAATGTAGTGCCTCCCAGTTTAGAATGGCACTTGGCCTTAACAGGAGCCTCTCTCCAGGGAAATCCACCTCAGTTGAGGGGAGACATCCCACCTTATTCAATCATAATATATTTGTGGCATTTCTGAGTATTAAAAAGGGAAACCCACACAAGGTTGAATGGAAACCACTTCTAATCGCCTTTAACACGTGAAAAATTCAATTAGAGGGAAATACCTTGGATCTCCCTACCTCACAGATGTGTTGCAAAAATTAGAAAATTAAATTTTAGAAGCTGAAACTGCCCTTTGAAAGACATAGGAGTGTGATTGCCAACCGTGATGACACCGATGCACTGTGAAGGGTTTACTGGTGACATGGCGATGTGCAGATGGCTGCTTTGTGTGGCTTAGGGTAGGGCTGAGCTCAGCTGCTCAGAAGCAGTTTAATGCCTGGAGGCTGTGGGTGGAGAAGGAGGTAGATGGGGCTGGTGAAGTAACCCAGGTAAGCTGGCCAAGATTCTGAGCGGGTTTGGCTGTGCAGGCTAAGACTGCCTCAGTCCGCTGCTAGGTACAATTCCTTCCTTGTGAATCTGTTTGTCTTGCATTGGAACCAGGAAAGGGATTTGGTGGCTCTCACCAGCTAGGAAACCAGTCAACATTCTTTACTTACTTGGTTTCTCTTCTCCCTTTCATCTTTTGTCTTTCCTTTTCTTGAAAGCTTGTTATACCTCAGCAAATCACCACACCCACCAGGAAGGATTTAGGGTTGTAGGCAAAGCACCGTTTCCGTGTTGGCCCCTCGAAGATTCACTACCAGGGTTTCTGACTGTAAAAGTGCACAGGGGAGGAAAATGAGCATCATCTGATACACGCTCTGACTAAGGAAAAGAACAATGTGAGTTGATTCTGTGTTGTTTTGAACCTGTTTTCTTGCTCCAGCTTGAAAATAAAAGATGTATAGTCCTGGGACTTCTCCGGCGGTTCAGTGGTTAAGACTTTGCCTTCCAACGCAGTGGGTGCAGGTTCGATCCCTGGTCAGGGAGCTAAGATCCCACATGCCTCACAGCTAAAAAACCAAAACATAAAACAGAAGTAATATTGTAACAGATTCAAATATATGTGGTATATATATACAATGGAATATTACTCAGCCATAAAAAGGAATGAAATTAGGTCATTTGTAGAGACGTGGATGGACCTAGAGACTGTCATACAGAGTGAAGTAAGTCAGAAAGAGAAAAACAAATATCATATATTAACACATATATGTGGAACCTAGAAAAATGGTACAGATGAACCGGTCTGCAGGGCAGAAATAGGGACACAGATGTAGAGAACAAACGTATGGACACCAAGCGGGGGGGATGTGGTGGTGGTGTGATGAATTGGGAGACTTGGATTGACATATATACACTAATATGTATAAAATGAATAACTAATAAGAACGTGCTTTATAAAAAATAAATAAAAGAAAATTCAAAAATGCAAAACAAACAAAAAAGCACAAATTCAATAAAGAGTTTAAAAATGGTTCACATAAAAAAAAATCTTAAAAAAAAAAGATGTATAGTCCTTTCTTGTGAAAGGGGAAATGTGCAGTGTTATTCTTTTGTACAAGGCAAAAATCTTTGGACATTTAGAGTAAGATGCTATGCATTTTAAAAGATAGTTATATAATATTTTACATTAATATCTAATTGTCCAATCTGATTATTATTCATCTATGTCATCAGACTTTCTAACCAACAGACATCATAATTGTTGTTGCACTGTCTTAGGTAAGAAATGCTCAGGGAATGTGGCCTATGAGAACATTAACCCAGGCCAACTTAACTCTGCACTGCTGGGCTTTGTCCATCATGGCACGACTGTCCATCTTCACTGAAAAGTGAGAATTCAGTGTGCGTGAATCTGGGAATCCCATCTGACATATCACCCTGCACTATTCTCTCCCCTTTCACTTTCTATAATATGAGAATGTGAAGATAACAACCCTGCCAAAGGCTTCTCTACTACCTGAAGTGTATTTGGTTATTAGATGCCCTCGGATCCTTTGAGGTATTAGGTGCCATTGGCACAAGAAATTTGAACTGATTTGGAAATGGGCCATGAATTCCCTTTCTTTATTTTTGAAAACTCTGAACACAGACGTTATAGCACAGAGAATATTAAAATCACATATTGCTCCGAAATACAGTTTTTGTTTAAAAGTACATAGAAGCTGGTCATCTTGAACCTATAACATTTTAATATTTAGAGGAAAATAATGAATGGGGAGGGACTATGATACACTTCTCACTGAGCCACTCTCCTTTGCATTCTTCTGAGCAGTGACCACACAAGGATTCTTAGCCTGCAGGGCACAGCCCCCTAGGAAGCTGTAAAATCATCTCAGAGCAAGGGAGATTTAGTTTGGAAGAAAGCATATTCAATGATATAATATCACTTTATATTGGGGAAAGTAAAGTTGGTCAAAATTATCTGACCCAATAGAAATACACAGAAGGTAAAAGGGGTCTCAGCCTGTGGCCTGGCAGAGCCCCAGTCTTATGTAATGACAGAGACAGAGACAGAAAAGCAAGAGACATAAAGTGAGATACACTGAGAAAAGAGTCTGCGAGGACTTTAAAAGCTGCTAAAATAGGTAGGTCCCTCTATTTCCTTCTTAGAGTCGTTAACTTTTCTGGAACTGATGATGAGAAAGACCACGTGTTGTGATACTTCTCTGGGAAAGGGCATATATGTATTGTATGTGTACTTGTATGTGCCCCATGCAGTCATAAGTGGTTTATTTTACCATGACAGTGTTGGAGGGTAAATTACTGCTCTAAGATTATTTATAGATAGTGGTTTGAACCAGAGGGTTTCTTTTCCTTGTTTGGGTGATGGACCCTTGTATATCAAGTTTCCTCCTTCTGCACTATTGTCCCATGAAACTACTTGATTCTGGTGAACACAGAGCTTGGCAGTACTTGATGAAGCATATTTATGAGTTAAGTCCAAATGAATCCAAAACATATGGATTAAATTTCCCTTGAAATATCTAAATTAAAGGTGGAAAGCACTTCGAAGAAGGCACCAGGGATCTGCTGTTCCTCAGGCCAACTGGATCTGCTGTTCCAATAGCCAAGTTTGAGCTATTTTTTCCCAATCAAGAGAGTTGCAAGTTTGCCCATGTGGCCCAGTACTTGAAGGTCTCCATCTTGGCTCTCCTATGGCTCCTGCTATCCCAGGACAGACAGACCTTGATATTCCAACAGTGACCCCACCAAGATCCAGAAGGCCATGCATCAGGCTGAACAGAGAATGCTTTATTGAGTGATACAACTTAATGTCCCTTCTGGGTTCCTGCTTCATCCAAAACCTTAAGCACAATTAATGCCAAATGTATAGGAGTAAAGGAGGAGTTAGGAAGTCATCCAAAAAGCATTTTGAGGCAGAACAAGTATCACATTGGCGTTCCCTCCCACAAGCCAAAGCTATACTGCATGTAACTCAGTAATGTTTTAAAAGAAAAACAAAACAAAACAAAACAAGAAAAGCTATACAGTCCTCACGGTTTCTTCATTTACAGATAAGCCACTCTCTCTTAACCTTTGGGACAACTACATGATAGCTGAACTTTATGTTGAATTTATGTCTTTTGGCATTTGACATCTTGAATTGTAATAGTAATAACTTCAAATAAAGGTGCTTCAAATAGCTCCTAAAGTTGTATTTCCTCCCTGTTTATTTATTTATTTTTGTACCTACTAAGGGTCATCCAAGGATCTCAAACCATCACGAATCTGAATAAGGTTACTTCTAAAATCACCATACCTTTTCTATATATCTGTTTGCCTAGGCTTGAAAAAAAAATGCTTCTTGTATATTTTCTTATCATTACAAGGACTGTATTTGTTTGTTGTTTGTTTTCAGGAGATTTCCCCCTGGTCTTTGGCCTCAACAGAATATTCCAATGAAGTTCAGGTCTGTCTACAAATAAGTTGAAATTTGGAAATCAACATCTGGTTATTTGCTCTATCAGTGACCGAAGAGATTGATTATGTTTTCACTGGAAAGAGTCTGATTTTCCTCAGGCTAATGCCCACTTCATCGAGGCTAGTGGATTGTCAGAATTCAATATTCTTAAAACCTGACCATGTGCACATTTTATCAGAATCTTAGGTTGTAATAGTGTCTTTGGAATCAATCAGAATCAGGCATTGTGGGCACCAAAAATGCTCTTTCTGATCAGCAGTTGGTCCATGAGATTGCAATTGGATCAAGGCAAGTGGCTATAATTTTAACATACCTAAAGGAAAATAGTTTTCTCCCTCTCACTGAAGGAAATGAGAGAAAATGCCTGCACTTAATGACATTTTTAAACCCATTACAAATGAGATTGAATTTTATTCTTTTATAATTAGCACTCATCACAAGTAAATATCCTCATCAAAATAAACCTGTGCTGGGCTTCCCTGGTGGCGCAGTGGTTGGGAGTCCGCCTGCCAATGCAGGGGACACGGGTTCATGCCCCGGTCCGGGAAGATCCCACATGTTGCGGAGCGGCTGGGCCCGTGAGCCATGGCTGCTGAGCCTGCGCATCCGGAGCCTGTGCTCCGCAAGGGGAGAGAGGCCACAACAGTGAGAGGCCCGCCTACAACAACAACAAAAATAAATAAATAAAAATAAACCTGTGCTGAATAAGTTCCAGTTGTCAGGAACTAGAAAGTTGTCATCGTTTTAATGTTTTTCAAAATTTTACATCAATCTTAACACTCAAAGTCCTTGTAAATCTACATAGACGAACTTGGACGTGAATTTTTCATAAACTGACATTTTAGGGAAAACAAATTTAGAAAATTTAGATCAGAAGGCATGTTTTATGGCCAGAAATCACTGATACTTTTGTTTTTATCCAACAAATGAGCAAGGTAATAGCTAACTTGTTCCCTTCTCTATATGGTCATTACCTTTATGTCTAGATTTTATCCCAGTCAACCTTGCATAGGGGGAAAATTATGAAAACATTGGAATAGATGACACCCTTGTAATGTATTCTCAATGACCCTCAAGTAACAGTTCAGACTTCGGTCTAGAATAAAGCAATACCTCTTCTGAGTCTATGAGCTTCCCTAGAGAGCCTGAATGTTTTAATAAGAGGTCATCCTAAATAGAGACGCTAAATGTATGATGACTGTTTTAGGGTGTATCTGTTCTGTGCAGATATTTCCTCCATCCTGTCGTCATCCTCTGGGCTCTTTGGGCCAGACCTCCCTGTGCCTTGACCCCCTGGCTCTCTCCCTCAGGCTTTAAATCTGGCTCAGTCTTGCTCTCTGACTGGAGGGAGCAGTGGGATTCCCCATTAAGTATTCAAGACTCCACATCTGGCTTTTCCTCCATGTTTCTCTAATCAAGTTATTGGAAGCCAACTTTTCATGGCAACCCACTCTCAGAGTACTGATATTTCTCTGTTTCTCCTTGTCACACACTGAGCATTATTATCCTTTTAGAGAGAGGAGGCAAGATAAAAATCAATTCTCTTCAAACAACAGAAGGACAATTTTCCTGTATTTTTACATGTAGAGGTGATCCTGAAGAACAGTGAAATGTCATTTTCACCTCGTGTCCTTTGTTCCAAGTACATGGTAGGTGCACATGTTTGTTATGGACACAACTGTCTTTTTTGCACCAATAGACCAAAATTAACTTAGTTTGACTAACATTTGAATAATTCATTTATTTAAAGCAGTAAATTTTATGAACAAGATTAGCTATATCGAATGGAGAGTAGTATAGAGGTAAAATAATACAATGAAGGGTTGGTTTTATTTTGTTTCTTTCCTTTTTACACCCACTTCTTAAGTCTGGCACTTGACCTAAATAGTCATATATGATTCTTGTGTGAACTTTCATGACATTACCTGCATGGCGGAGAAGTGTGCATGCTTCAGACATTGACAAAAGGTACAAAGTTTCTGTTTTCATTAGTTTGGCTGCTTTTGTAAAGATTCAGTGAGTCTATGAAAACAAGGTTATAAGGTCAATTGTCCTTGTCCGTTGTCATTGACATTAACTCTTGCTGACTACTTTTTATCTCCCTCACAGCCTCCAGATAGCATCTAAAGAACAAGTCCTACCAACTACAGTGGCCGTAGGTCTGACTCTCTGAGGCCACAGAGACAAGAACTAAGTAATTCATTCTTGAGAGTAATTGCAGTTTCCAAGGATGGAGTGTTCTTGACTGCTTGGGGAAGCATTATAGAACAACCAAAAGGGTTCAGACTTAAACCAAAAGTCTGCCAACACTCCTTATTAGCCCTGTGATCTACAGTAAGTTCCACCACTTCTCTGGGCCTCCATTTCCATACTTGTCAAATGGGGATCCTGACACCTGCACCTCAGAGTTGTCATGATAATTAAAGGATACAAGATATGTAGAGCTTGATCGAAAGCAGGTCCCAGCACATGTTGATCAAACTTCTCAGGGTCGGTGGACTAATTTCAAATCGCTCTGCTTATCATTTTATTCTCTTCCAGTATAAGACAGAGAATTCAGTACAAAATTTCTGTTGTTGTAGAATTTGTTTTGATCTGCCCAATTTTACTAGGTACCAAAGATTATTTAGGGCAATGCTTACAGGTCTTGCCTGCCTTGATAGCAATGGAAACTAGCATCTTTAGGTTTTCTGATCCTTACAAAATTTGCAAACTTGGTCAAGGGAAATGGAATGAGCAGAACTGTCGCAAGTGTTTACCTATATCTTGTAAATACATAATTGTACTTTTGACATAAAAATCACTTGATCTAAATATGTGCATTTCAAGGTAGGTTTAGTAGATACTAGATTGGTCGCTTTTCATGTTGTCTAAAATAACTAAATGTAATTCCTAATATCTTATCACACACAGTTAATGAACTATTGTTTTCCCCACAAAACAATTCCAATCCAATCTGAATTTCATAGTCACTTGAAAGGCTTTTGTGAATTAAAACCAGTCAATATGCATGTAACCGGAAGCCACAGTTTTTCTTGAACTTGAATCAGCCCTATTTGAGTAAATGGAGAATGGTAAGAAAAATGCTCATCCATTTCTATATTACACACTCAATAACATTATTAATATCATATCATATTTTTCTTTGACAAGTATAATCAAAAAATGGGGCCAGAAGGAGGAGATTTCAGGCAGGAAATATGGTAAAGAGAAAAAAGATCATATAATATCTATTTACTAAAATGTAACAAAATGAACTCAAAGTGAGTACACAGCATCAAACATACACAAAACCTTACAGAAAAAAAAAAGGGCACAACTTTAGGTCATAATCTTTGCAAAGTTATGAATGAGGAAAGAGCAAAACAGATAAGCAGTTTTGGAAATTGATGTGCCTCTTAGTCATGACCCTCAGAGTTAGTCTTGGGAAAAGATTTGAAAAAACCCAGAATAAAACTTCATGAATATCGCCCAACCAAGAGAGACTTAGACAAGAGGGATTGTGTAGGTATTTAGGCAGGAGATGGGGAGAAAGAAGAATGCTCTGAAAAATTAGAAGACCCTCTTTAACACTCCAGAATCTCACCTGAGGTCAAAAAGCAAAAAGCTGGGCAAGACTCCTCAATTTGCTGGGAGGGAGAGGGGAAAGCTGCTTGAGATCTGTGGGTAAAGCAGAGGAGGGGAACATTGAGAGCAGATTACATACCTTTCTAAGGATCCACCTTGAAGGGGTGTGGAAGAAGGGACTTCTGTACTGGGAGGTAACTCACACAGGATGAGGAGAGGCCCCAGGCCAGGGGAAGTGAACCCTATCGCACACCCCTTAACCAAGCTGGTGGAGGCGTAGCAAAGATCAGGCTTCCAGGCACAGTGGCTTATTGAGGGAGAAAAGCGCCGCCTTCTCTTACTCCCTCCAAACTCTTGGGGAAGAGAAGTAAAGTTCAAGAAAACACACACTATCCTGACTCCAAAGTGAAGCTCTAAGGACAAAGTCAAGAAAAGGTGACAGAATGTCCAGGAGAATTCATCTGCATGTTATCAGAACAAAGATCTAATAGACGTTAGACCTTGCTCATAATAAATGAGGTGAAAAGAAATATTATGGTAACTGGTTATATGGTATTAATGTCTATATTATGGTAACTAGGATCATGCTGGTAAATGTTTTAACAATAGGCTTTCTGGGGGGAAAAAAAGCAATATGTAACATTTGCCAATTGCCATGGGGTAAATACTCCCACCATAGTCAATTCAACCTGCCAAGGTGACATCACTGAATGTGAAGTTGGGAAGAGATGTGAAGATTTGACACTTATGAATCAGCTTCACACACCACTGATGGTAACTACGCAAAAATTCTGCTGCGCTAAGTATGGAGGAAAGGAAAAGTAGGCCTAAGACAGGTAATGCTTGCATTCTGTAAGATGATACCAGCCAGGAACTGGCTGGAAATTCCCTGAAATGAGTGTTTTTCTTTCTGGAACTTAAACAGAACAAAAAGTTTTAAAAATGAAAGACATCAAGAACAAAACATTAAAACAACAGAATACAATTTCAAAGCTAAGGAAACAAATACAGGATCAAAAAAAACCAATTACAAAATCACTAAATAAATCAGAAATATCAAGAACCAAATGGACTCCATTGAAAATTAGTAAGCAAGGATCAATGAAAGAATGCAGAAAAAAATGGGATTAAAACAATTTTAGAAAGCAGTAACTAATATAAAGATAAGTGATATATTTGAAATCAAAAACCCAATAAATGGTAGAGAAAATATACTCTAGGGATCAATTTCATTTATAAATATGAATTCAAGGATCTTAAAACATTAGCAAATAAAATTCAACACCACCTTGAAAGAAAAATACAGCATAATCGAATAGCTTTTCCTCAAGAATGAATCATATAATTCATCATATAAATAGATTAAAAGGTAAAAACATAATTATTTCAAATATATCAAAATATAATTTAATAAAATTCAACTTTACATGTTAATTTAAAAAAAGGAGCACTGAAAGAACTCAATGGATACTCCTGTGACATTCTCTGTGTGTACATGCATGTGGGTATTTGTATATGTATATGTATAAATACCTGCAACAAAAAGCCACCACCATGTTAAAGATGAAATACCTAGAAGCATTCTTACTAAGAATCAAGACAGGGATGCCCTCTATAACTACCATATTTAACATTTTCTGTAAATAGTAGCTAAGGTAATTAAGGAATACATATAAATCAGGTATAATAATTGGAGTACAGATGCAAAAATTATCATTATTTGCATAATATACTACTGATACTTAGAAAACTCAAGAGAATGAATTGAAAAATGATTAGAATGATATCATTTAATAAGGAGCTATTTACAAAATTAAAACTCAAAAAAATCAATAGCCTTTCTAGGTGCAAATGATACCCACTTAAAAATAGATTGGAAAAAATGTTTCCTGTACAATAGAAAAATAGGAATTATATATTTTTATGTAAGTACAGGACTTGAAAGAAAACTCAAGTGTTAAACCATATCATGTCTTGAATAGGGACACTGAATTTTGAAAAGATTCATTCATTTATTCATTCACTCACTCAAAAAGTATTTACTGAGGATCTGGTATACATCAAGCACTGTTCTAGGCCTAGGAGGGACAGCAGTGAACAAAACAGACAAAAGTCCCTGACCTCATGGAGGGGGATCTAGTGAGCGGAGACAGACAGTATACCATAAGTGATGCGGATGAGTGCTGTGAAGAGGTGTAAAGCAGCGGATGGAGATAGAGTGCTGAAGGTTTGCCTAAAAGTGTGTTCTTTCAAACAGCATGGCCGGATGGTCAGGGAAGGCCTCACTGACTGGTGGCATCTAAAGTTGTGACCAAAGGAAGCAAGGATGCAAGTCATGTGCAAAGTCCTTGAAGTGAGAGAGGATTCAGGTGTTTAAATACAGCAAGCAGGCCCAAATGGTTGGTGTGGAGTAAGAGAGAAAGTTACCAGAGATGGGTTGAGAGAGACAGCCAGGAGTGAACCACATCAGGTCCCTTGGCCAAGTACAACTCTGGCTTGCAGCCTGAATGAGACAGGGGCCCTAGAAGGGTTGTGAGCAGAGAAGAGACATGCTCAGACTGTATTTTATAGGGATCACACACTTTGATAATCTTAATACCCAACCTATACAATTTGATTTGTTTAAACGACTCACAGTTTGATACCTGTTTTTTTTTTTTTTTCTGCTAGGGAAATTAAGAAAATGATACTAAACTGCATCTGGAAAAAATCCAATGTGCAAGAATAGTTACCAAAATTATGCAGAAAAACAGAAAGAAGGTAATATCCATCAAACCAGATATTAATCATATTGTGAAGCTCTCATAATGAATTCATTTTGATACTGGAGATCATGTAAACATGTGGATTTCAGTATTTGACAATTCCGGAATTCCAAATCAGTATTAAAAAGACAAAATAGTCAATAAACAATGTTAAGAACAGGCTGGACATTTCAAACACAAAAAAATGCTTGTGAAGAAGACCTGTGAGGTCTTATACCAAAAGAAATATCAGTTCCTTAAAAACTGGTACACACAAAAATAAATTCACAAAAGATCTAGAAGACAATTTGTGGGAGATATATACATCTATAATGTGTGTGTGTATAGGAGTGCAAACAATCTTTATAAGCAGAAATCCCAATCATGACCCTATCAAGGAAAATACTAAACATTATATAAAATACTAGTGTATAATAAAAATATAAAAAGTGAAATTAAAAGATAAATTTTTAAAACAATACTAAAACACATTGTTGACTAAAGGCATTGGCATAACTTATAATCTTTTTAAATGTATTTACCATCTGATGAAAATGGTGTATAAGAATAACAATATAGATCATTGAAATAGAATAAAGATTAAAAACAGACCCAGATATTCAACATCACTAATTATTAGGGAAATGCAAATCAGAACCACAGTGAGATATCATCTCACACCTGTTAGAATGGCTATTATTGAAAAGACAAGAAATAAAAGCATGTGGGACTTCCTTGGTGGCGCAGTGGTTGAGAGTCCGCCTGCCGATGCAGGGGACACGGGTTCGTGCCCCGGTCCGGGAGGATCCCACATGCCGCGGAGTGGCTGGGCCCGTGAGCCATGGCCGCTGAGCCTGCATGTCCGGAGCCTGTGCTCCGCAACGGGAGAGGCCACAACAGTGAGAGGCCCGCGTACCGCAACAAAAAAAGAAAAAGAAAAAGAAAAGCATGTGGATAAAAGGGAACACTCATACCCTGTTGGTGGGATTGTAAATTGTAAATTGGTGAAGCCACTATGGAAAACAGTATGGAGAGTCCTCAAAAAATTAAGAATAAAACTACCATATGACCCAGCTATTTCACTTCTTCATATTTATCTGAAGAACACAGCAACACTGATTCAAAAAGATACATGCACCCCCATGTTCATTGCAGAATTACTTACAATAGCTAAGATATGGAAACAACCTAAGTGTCCACTGACGGATGAATGGATAAAGGAGATGTGGTATATATACAATAATGGAATACAGCTCAGCCATAAAAAAGAACGAAATCATGCCTTTTGCAACAACATGGATGGACCTTGAAGGTATCATATTAAGTGAAGTCAGAAGGGAAAAGACAAATACTATATGATTTCACTCTTATGTGGAATCTAAAAAACAAAACAAACAAATAAAATAAAACAAAAACCAACTCATAGATACAGAAATCATATTAGTGAGGAGAAGGGGATGGGGTGTGGGTGAAATGGGTAAAGGAGGTGAACTGTGTGGTGACGAACGGTAACTAGGTTTGTGACGATGATACAGTCATCGTCATATAGTATGTAGTGTATACAGTATATACACTACAGTGTACATACTGTAGTGTATATACTGTATATACACTGTAGTGTATACAGTAGTGTATACAGATGTCAAATTATAACACTATACACCTGAAACATATCATTTTCAAAAAATATCCAGAATTTAATATATAACAAATAAGCTTTCAATTCAGTGAGGAAAGGATGTTTTATTTAATAAAATTTGCATAATTGGTCATCAATCTGGAAGAAAACAAGACTGAATCCCTACCTCACAGCTTACCAAAAATAAATTCCAAATAGATTAAAATTTCAAATGCTAAAAATGAAAAAGTAATTTAAAAAATACATTTATTCTTTGACCATATCATCCCACTGCTAGAAATTTACCACTGAGATACATTAATAATTTTCCAAACATTGTCTATAATAGAAAAAAACTGGAAACTCCCAAATGCCAGTCAATAGAAGTCTAATTAAATTTTTGAAGTGTAAATGCATACAATAAAAGGCCATGTAGCTATTTCAAGAGGATAAAGCAGATCTGTGCTTACATGGAAATATCTTGTAGCTATTTCATTTTGATGAAAAAATAAAACAAAGTTAAAAGTATCATGTTTATGTGTAAATTTTTTAAAAGGAGTTATATGTAAATAATAATTATATTAATTGTATTAATAATAATAAGTAATAATGCCCAGCACTTATTTAATTATGACTATGTGCCAGGTACTATTTTAAGCCCTTTACACGCTTAAATAACTCTAAAAGGTAGGCCATCTGTGAGTCAGAATGCCAAAGTAAATTACCCAGGGTCTTAGCAAATGATGGAGCCAGTATTCAAAACGAGGCAGTGTAAGTCTAAATCCTGCACTGTGGACTATTAATCATTGTGCTGTGGGGAGACACACACACACACACACACACACACACATACTGTTGTTTCCTAGATACAAAAAATTATTAGTTGTAGCCACCAGGGGTAGAAAAATAAAAGTTGGGTACTGGAATATGGGATACTTACAATCATTTTATAACTTTCTGTACTTGCTTGATTTTCTAAAAACCATATGCAGATTTTTAATTTTCCTTGATGAAACAAATAAGAAAATTTAAAAGAAAGAAGAAAAAAAAAAAAAGGAAGGGATCCCAAGCGTCCTCAGGAACTCCAGGGAAAAATGACCCAGGCTGGCATAAATCTCTCGCTATGGCACGGAGTGATGAAACTTGAAGTCACTTAACCCCCGAGAGCAGCAGGCCCTTTGCTTTGCGCCCCCTTTCCTGAGCTGGCCTACGGGGCTGACTTGCTGGAGCAGAACGTGGGCGCCACTGTGTTGCTTCTCCTATCGGCAGAGAGATCAGAGAAGGATGCTGCCCTCTCTATCATGTCTCTCCTATCAATCGATCGAATTCTCTCCTTTTCTGTGTGCCTGACACGGTGATACCCGGGGGCCCAGAGAGGGCTGCTGGACTCCGAACAAACAACAATGCCGGGGGGTGCTCACTTATCGTCCCCTGGGAAGGAAGGCCTGAGAGTCAGCACTGGTTGGCTAAGTCCCTGGCACAGGGGCTTGGTTTCTTTGGCAGGGAAGAAGTCACCATATGTCTCCAGGCACCAGTGAGTTGGCCACCTCCAAAGGAGGAGTTACTGTATCCATCACTAGAGGACTCAGGTGTCAAGCATGTTGGCAAGCTCTAGCTGCTACCTGACACCTCCAGAATGCTGCATTGTTCTCTCCCAGGTTCTGAGAGAGAGGGTAAGAGAGGCGAGCAGGCCATTATTGCTGGGTCACAGAGAAAGAAGATCAGCCCTTCTGCAAGTCCACAGTTGGTGTGAACTGATAGAGTGTCTGGTGCAAATGGCAAGAATAAAAGGACTTTGTGGTGTTCCAAATCCCCTCCTCTATGCACTGTTCAATAGTTTTTTTTTTCCCCCTGAATCTTGCCTTATTTTCTCCGGTGGTATAAGGAATGGGTGCAAGTCAAGTCCTAACAGTGAACCCTTGACCTACAAAGCTGAGTGCTGAGAAAAGTTACAAGAGGAAAGTAGAGAATTATGTTTATAAGGGTGTGTGTGTGTGTGTGTGTGTGTGTGTGTAAAAAGAAATTACTTTCTTCCAACAGTGAGGCATCAGAGCGAATGTATATATTTACAAGGATGGGGTTTAGGAAAGAGTATGCAAAAGCAGTTTGTTTAGACTCAGGAGGAAGTATTTGGAAGCTGGCAGTGGAGACAGGAGTAGTTTTTCCAGATATCATTGTTCTGGCTTCTTTATCAATAAAATTTCTAAAAAAAAGTTAATCAGACTCATATCAAGTTTTTGGCTCCTTCCTTGACAAGAAATTATTTACCTTGGTCTAAGATCAGGGGTTCTCAAACTCTCTGGTCTCAGGACCACTTTGCACTCTTAAAAAGAGCTTTTGTTTATATGAATTATATAGTTACCATATTAGAAATTAAAGCTGAAGAAATTCTAAAATGTTTAATAATTTATTAAAATAACAATAATAAACCTATCCCATGTTAACATAAATAACATATTTTTAAGAAACTATATGTTCGAAAACAAAAATAGATTTTACATTTTTCAAAATCTCTTCAATGTCTTCCTTAATAGAAGACCACTAGGTTCTTATATCTGCTTCTGTATTCAATCTGTTTTGCTATTGGTTTTCTAGCAGTCTCTAGAAAACTCCACTGTACACTCTTCAGAAAATGAGAATTTAAAAAGACAAATAATGCCTTATTATTATTAAGCAAAAGTTTTGACTGCAAGGATCTTCTATAGAATTTCAGGGACCCACAGCTACCCCCAGGCCACACTTGGAGAGAAGCTAGTCTGATTAACAAGCAGACAATTGAGTAATTGAGATGATGTATGGAAAAATCACTGGGATTATTGGAATGAATAAATTATTCCTAGCACTATTATTTCCGCTGCTAAAAAGCTACACATTGGAGGATGAGTGCTCTGGGTTTGAGGAAGGCCAATGA
Source organism: Mesoplodon bidens (assembly GCF_964165515.1). Classification (NCBI taxonomy): domain Eukaryota; kingdom Metazoa; phylum Chordata; class Mammalia; order Artiodactyla; family Ziphiidae; genus Mesoplodon; species Mesoplodon bidens. The sequence goes on from NC_138166.1 coordinate 17,762,896, forward strand.
TGATTTTGAACATCAAGCCATGTCAGGTTGTGATTTGAGAAAAGCATGTGGAAAAAACACACGTCCAGTTACCAACAACAACCCAGCTTCCCTCACGCCCAAGGTCATGGTTTCAGGGCTGGGCAGTTTGGGGCTTCTGATGAATTCAGTAATTGAGAGCTTGGGAACGTTCAGAAATTAGAAATCAGTGGCTTTTTTTTCCCCCTTAAAATGTATTGTATTTGGAACTCTGTACCAAGTTCATTTTGCATAAGTGGCACCCTAATTATACTTCAACCGCAGGTGAAAATGGACAGGGCAGGTCTTTGTCTTTTGGTTGGAAGCTCGTATTTATCTCTCAAGAATTTGTGGAGAGCTGATGAGAAAATAGGTGGGAAAGCCCACTGAGAAGTTAGTGCAGTAAAATGTAAGATTTATTTGTTTGTTTCTGTGTTTGTTTGATTTTTGGAAGGGTCTGTGAGGGAGAGCTGCCATATGAAAGTCCAAAATCTGACCATCAGGGAATATATGGACCACATAGAAATCTGACCTTCAGGGAATATATGCACCACACAGATAGTTAAAAATGGGAATACACAATAAGAATTTTAACACATTCAAATTCAATAATATTTACTCACAAGGTCAGGAAGCCTGAAAAACACAAATTGGCTTATGGCAAATAGTCCCAAATAAGCTTTCTGAAATATTGGATTACTTGATAAAGAAATTTCTTCCCCCAGTAACTAAAGAGACTTGTATATATTAAGAAAACTTGTGGGTTTGCAGCACAAGAATCCCAAAGAACAAGAACACACACACACACACACACACACACACAAAAGAAGGTATCCTGGGTTTGGGTGTCCCTGTTTTGTGGGGTTGTTCAACTCTAGCCTTGCTTCTAGATTCAGAATCCTGAGATAACATCATAAAGATTTCTGATCTTTACTGATGAGCATATTCTTTCTAGCTGTAAAATCTTTGGCAAGTTAATCAACCTATAAAGGATCCATTTTATCATAAAATAAGTATAATGATATATTCTTTGCAGAGTTGTGAGGATTCAATGAGATAAAATATGCACTGAGCCTACTTCATTGCCTGGTACTTAGAAAACACTCAGAAAATTCTCTCTAGCCCCACCCACTCCCTCCTAGTTCAAAAAGACAGGGCAATCCACAGTCTTAAGGCCCTCGGAACTTTGTATTTTGGCCTGCTAGAGAAATAACTTATCAGGAGAAGTGTGAAACTGTCCTGTAGTTTAGGGATGGGAAGAATGCTGCAATTGTGAGTAACCATTTGTAATTGGTGTGAAATGTGATAAGATTAACTCTGTGAAAGCAAACTAGACTAGAGTTATTATTCAGTGTAATCCGTTAAGCAAAAGTCTGCTTTTCTGAGTCTCAATAACCTGCAAAGAGAAGTAAGTTTGGAAAACACAGCACAGAAATGAATCAGGTGAATTGAATCTTGGGATTACACAAGTTCACAGATAAGAGCCCCATCTCCAGTTGCACCAACTACAGGGGGATGACATTACTGGGTCTAGCAGACCCTACGCTGCCCAGACTGCAGACTAGGCAGTCTGGAGTTGGTCAGAACACAGTGCTTCCCATGGTCCAGCACAGTGTATGGGAATAACAACAACAACGAAAAGGGATGTGGCAGCTTTAACTTGAGGTCCAGAGATGGAGACTCTACTGGTGACAAGACAAGAATATCCATGTGTAATCTGCTGGTGAATCTTCTCTTTGTGTGCCATAGAGTAAAGTATAGGCAATAGTTATTATCCTTGACTAGCCAGGGTACACATACTGCAAAAGGAATTTTCTTTTCATCTTTTGGAGGTTGAGATTTCTTTCCTACAGGGAAGGACAGACTGTCTGTCATTTGGGTAAAACTGCTAACTTTTTTTTTTTTTTTTTTGCAGTACGCGGGCCTCTCGCTGCTGTGGCCTCTCCTGTTGTGGAGCACAGGCTCCGGACGCGCAGGCTCAGTGGCCATGGCTCACGGGCCCAGTCGCTCCGCGGCATGTGGGATCTTCCCGGACCGGGACACGAACCTGTGTCCCCTGCATCGGCAGGCGGACTCTCAACCACTGTGCCACCTGGGAAACCCCAAAACTGCTAACTTTCGAGTCTGTTTAGTATTTGATGAGGAACCTGTGGATGAGGAGCCAGACTTGACCTTCAGACTTGTTTTTCTTTTTTTTTCTTTTTTCTTATTTATTTATTTATTTATTTATTTATTTTTATTTTTTTCTTTATAACAAATTTAATCAGTTATACATATACATATGTTTCCATATCCCCTCCCTTTTGCGTCTCCCTCCCACCCTCCCTATCCCACCCCTCCAGGCGGTCACAAAGCACCGAGCTGATCTCCCTGTGCTATGCGGCTGCTTCCCACTAGCTATCTACCTTACGTTTGGTAGTGTATATATGTCCATGCCGCTCTTTCACTTTGTCACAGCTTACCCTTCCCCCTCCCCATATCCTCCAGTCCGTTCTCTAGTAGGTCTGTGTCTTTATTCCTGTCTTACCCCTATGTTCTTCATGACATTTTTTTTTCTTAAATTCCATATATATGTGTTAGCATACAGTATTTGTCTTTCTCTTTCTGACTTACTTCACTCTGTTGTTTTTCCTGCCGTGGTCACCTCTGCTTCAGTGCAGACAAGAATGACTCTCTTAGAGGTTGTGGTGTTTACACAGTTATATCAGGCAGAGGAGAGACTCGAGTTAAGGAGGAGAGCCGTCCGACAGCCATGCCTAACCAGTCATTAATAGATGCTCTACATGGCCAAGGACCTCATGTCCAGCACAGCACCAGGGCGGGGCCTCGAATGCTAATCTTAAATTCCCAGAGGCTCTCCTTTATCTCAGCCTGTCTGTCTCATTGTTTAGTTTTCTCTGTTCCTCTAGAGTCTTTCTCTCCCTTCTACTATCCAGTTCTTATTTCATATATTATCTTTTTCTGTATTTCCTCTGTTCTCCTCTCTTCCCCTTATATCTCTATTTTTTATATTAACTGGTCGTAGCATGAACAAATCTTTAAAATAGCTCTACCTTAATAGGACAAGTATGGCATTTTCCCTCAACCTAACTTTACACCAGTATGTTTGAATACAGCCTCTGTACAGCCTGTGTACTTTCCAAATTGCAGTTTTCTCTTCCTTGAACGTTGAGTACATATTCCTACATTTGAATATTTTGCCAGAAATTTCCTTTCTGACCTCTCTGCCTACTGATATATTATCAGTATTTCACGTCTAAATTCAGATGTCACTTCCTACATGAAGCCTCTTGCAATCCTCATAGGTACTCTTCCTTTTTTTTTGGTACTCTTTTTAGATAGTCTCCATATTTTCTCATTTGGTGATCTAATCCAATCCTATAACTTTATCTACTATCTACTATTACTAACTTTATCTACTACAATACTAGATCTAACTTTGATTCTGATATGTCTATCAACTATTCATTGAATATCTCCTCATGAGTGACCAGTTTATCCTGGAGGACAATACATTTCCAATAATATATTAATAACACCTAAATTCATATACATCCACGCATGTGCACGCACCCGCACACACACCCTGCAGGATGTTAATGAACACATTTTCCCATTCAATCCTCAAAAGCAGTTTGGGTAATCTATTTTAAAAATCTCCATGTTATTCGTGCAAATTGTTGTTTTCTGAGCTTTTCCTCATTCACTGCTTTGTGTGATGTAATTACCCTCTGACTAAGGCACACTTGATCCATGGTGCCATTGTCTGACCAATCCCTGAGGCCCCTGTCCTCCTCAGGCTCTGAGGAACCTCTTTTGGACATTCACGAGAGCCCTGTGCCATACCTCTTTTGAAGGACCTGGCCCTTGGTGAGGGACTGTGAAGTGTGGGATGCTCTGGGATTCTTCTAATGCTCTAAAAGTCTGTCTGGAGGGAAGCCTGCAGCCCACTTTAAAAATGTACCTCATAAGCCAAACTATTAGAAGTACTACAGCCATAACACAGCTGGGGATTCGTTCCAAGCCCAACTATGTAGGAGACTAGAGAAAGAGGTCAGACTGACACGTATTGCTAGTACCTTCCAGATACAAATGTGTCTCTGTTTGCTAGAAATTGCCATGGTAGTTTCCACAAAGAGGGTTTGTGCATTCCTATGTTGTCTGTCTGTCAGTAAGGCTGCTTATGGTTTAAGAGGAGGATTCACAAGCCAGAAGGAACTCTATTATGTAATTTTCCTTTGTCAAATAGACTAGAGTGAACTATAAATGGATGACTTATTGATCATTTAACAAAGGCATTCAATTATATAATTAAACTTGAAGCCCTAGTAGAAGATTTAAATTTTCTATGTTGTGTCCATGCCCTGTCAATTTAAAGCTACCTAGGAGTGGATTATTTTCTTCAATTATATTAAAAATCAAACAAATACATCCTGAGTGCACAGATAACCAAAAATAAATAAAAGCAATTATTTGCAGATTTATTAATTGGACCAGTGGGTATCAAACTTGTAATGCAACAACTTTTTCAGAAGGAAGAAAAACTTTAAGAACTAGCCCTCGATGGATTTGCATTATTAAAATATGTTGGGGAAACAGCATCAGGGAAGCTCAGGATGAGAAGTTTGTTTCATCAGTTCTTGTCAAAGGTCCTCACTACTACCTTCAACCTACTTTCTGGATTTCTGAAAGATTCATCTCTTTCTTTTGCTAACTCCCTATATAAACTGAACCCTGACTGAGACCCACTAGATACAATTTATTCTTCTAAATGAAAATTTTAAAGCCACCAGTATGTAAGAAATTATAGCTACATAATAAAATAAAGGTTGTATTCTCAGTTTCCGTTCCTTTACAGAGTAGAGAAGCCAGCTTTATGAGTAACTCTTAGCAATGCCCAAGTTAAAATCTTCTGGTGTGTTGGAAGCTAAAACCACTGATGAATCATCTTATTGATGAATGGCCACACAAATTCAGACCACACAAGACTTCAAACAGGGCCTAAAGTAACTGAATTGTCAAGCATTTCAATTTCCTTGTGAAAAAAATTGATTGTTGAATTAATATTTTAAACCTACGATCTGGAAGAATTGACCTGACATAAATGTCTCTTCACGGTCCTTTTCCTCTCTTTGATTCAATTAATAGTTTCAGTTAAATGACTGGTATTAGTTACTACAGAGTTGCTTTAAAAGTAAATTACTATATAAAGTAATTCAACTTTTTTTCTTTCCTCAAAGAACGTTTGTTTTAAAATGTTGTTTGACTGTTGTATTTGTTATGTTTCATGTTTTTCATTAAATGGTTTACAGACTTTGAAAATCCCAAAATAAATTGTACGTTAAAAGTACACATAATGTTGCAACATATAAGAAGGATTTTAAAAATTAATGACCAAGCCATTGAGACTCAAACAGTAATTTCTTAGAGACATGTTAGGGCCATTATTATTACTACTTTTGTCAACTACAGTTTGGATCATACTACTTCCAAACTGGAAAACACTATTTCTAAATTGTATTCTAACATGTTCAAATATAACTTTTATTTTTATTTTATTTATTTATTTGCGTTACACGGGCCTCTCACCGCTGCGGCCTCTCCCGTTGCAGAGCACAGGCTCCGGATGCGCAGGCTCAGCGGCCATGGCTCACGGGCCCAGCTGCTCCGCGGCATGTGGGATCCTCCCAGACCGGGGCACGAACCTGTGTCCCCTGCATCGGCAGGCGGACTCTCAACCACTGCGCCACCAGGGAAGCCCTGGCAGTGCATTTTGAATTCCCACTAGCAATGAATAAGAGTTCTTGTTGCTCCACATCCTTGACCGCATTTGGCATTTTCAGTGTTTTGGATTTTGGCCATTCTAATAGGTGTATAGCAAGATCTTATTTTACTTTGAAATTCCCTGAGATATGATGTTGAGAAGCTTACCATATGCTTATTTTCCATCTGTGTATATTCTATGATGAGGTGTCTGTTCAGATATTTTGCCCATTTTAATTGGGTTGTTCATATTCTTATTGTTGAGTTATAAGAGTATTTTTGTGTATTTTGGATAAAGTCCAATGTGTCTCTTGCAAATATTTTCTCTGAGTCTGTGGCTTATCTTCACACTCTCTTCACTATGTATTTCACAGAGCAAATTTTTAATTTTAATAAAGTCTAGCTTATCAATTATTTCTTTTATGGATTGTGCCTTTGGGTGTTGTATCTAAAAAGTCATCACCATACTCATTGTCATCTAGATTTTCTCCTATGTTATCTTCTAGGATTTTTATAGTTTTTGCATTTTACATTTAGGTCTATGATCCATTTTGGGTAAATTTTTGTGAGGGCTGTAATGTTTGTGTCTAGATACTTTTTCTTTTTTTTTGCTTGTGGTTGTTCAGTCATTTCAGCACAGTTTTCTGACAAGACTATCTGTTTTTCAACTGTATTGCCTTTGTTCCTTTGTCAAAGTTCAGTTGACTACATAGTAAGTCTTAAAGTCAGGTACTGCCAGTTCTCCAATTTTGTTCTTCTTCTACATTATGTTGGCTATTCTGGGTCTTTTACTTCTCCATACAAATGTTAAACTCAGTTTGTCTATGTCTACAAAATAACTTTCTGGGATTTTGGGATGGCAGTGAATCTATAGATTAAGCTGGGAAGATCTGATATTTTGAAAATGTTAAGTATTCCTATTCATGAACATGGAATATCTCTCCATTTATTTAGTTCTTTCTCAATTTCTTTCATCAGAGTTTTGTAGTTTTCCTCATATAGATCTTTTACATATTTTGTTAGATTTATACGTAAGTATTTCACCTTGTGGGTGCTAATGTAAATGACATTGTGTTTTAATTCCAAATTCCACTTTTTCATTAGTGATGTAAATATTAGAAAGCAATTGACTTTTATTTTTTATATATTAACCTTGTATCCTACAACCTTGCTATAATGTCTTAACTAATTTCAGGAGGTTTTTTTTTTCTTTTTTTAAAAATTCTTTCAGATTTTCTACATAGATGATCATGTCATCTGTGAAGAAAGTTTTTTTTTCCTTCCCAATCTGTATAACTTTTATTTCCTTTTCTTGTCTTGTTACATTAGCTAGGACTTCAATTACAATGTTGAAAGAGTAGAAAGAGGGGAAATCCTTGCTTAGTTCCTGACCTTAATGGGAAGGTTTCTAGTTTCTCACCATTAAGTATGGTGTTAGCTGTAAGTTTTTTGTAGATATTCTTTATCAAGCTGAGGAAATTCCCTTCAATTCCTAGTTTGTTGAAGTTTTTATTATGAATGGATGTTGTATTTTGCCAAATTCTATTTCTGTATCTATTGACATTATCATGTGGTTTTTCTTCTTGTACAAGATAGTGATAAGTGCTAGTAAGAAGAATAGGATAATCACTGAACATTCTCTGAGGAAGTAATATCTGAGTTAAGACCTAAAATATGAAAATAACCCATTCATAAGAAGAACTATGGGAAGAGTTTTCTAGGAAGAGGGAATTAAAGGGGAAGGGGATTAAGAGGTACAAACTAGTAGGTATAAAATAAATAAGATACAAGTATGTAATGTACAGAACTGGGAATATAGCCAATATTTTATACTAACTTTAAATGGACTCTAATTTGTAAAAATATTGAATCACTATGTTGTACAACTGAAACTAATATAGTATTATAAATTAACTATACTTCAATTTTAAAAAGCTCAGAGGAGAGATTCAGATATTACTTTGATAGATATAGTCATATGGATGGTATCTAAAGCTATGAGATAAGATGAAAACATCAAGGGGGGAAATGTGGATAGAAAATAGGTCCAGACCTAAACCCCAAGGACTTCATCATTCAAGTTAGATAGAGAAGAAGGAACCAGCAAAAGATTAAGAAAGAGTGGTTGGGAGGTATGAGGACTAATAGATGTGTGTGGTGTTAAAGAAGCCAAGGCCAGTGTTCAACTGTGTCAAATGCTGGTAAGGGGTTAGAGATGGTATCAGAGCTTTAATGAATCAAGAAAGGAGTTAATACTTTGATGCAAATTAGGGGCACCCATGAATGAATAAATTACTGAAAAGTGGTTATAATAAAGTATTCAAGGGAAGGAGACATACAGTTTTTGATGACCCTTTTAAAAATGGTATCCCCAAAGACACTCCTTTGAATTTTGTTCTCTGGGAGAATGATGCCTAAGGATAGCAGGTACATTTAAGGAGCAATCTTTGCATTTGCACATAAATATATAGAACATGCTATTGCCTTTGGAGGAGGTTAATTTTTTGTTGACTTTTCTAAATATAGAAAGAAAGATGGAAAGTGATTGCTAGGAGGAATAAGGGCACGTTTAAATGTGTTCTTACTGAATAACTTTGCCCAACGAAAGTTATTTGTAATAGGGTGATGAAAGTAAAGAATTAGATCCCTACAGAGGAGACCAGTGGTAAAATTCAGGATGATGTGAAAAGACAAATGGAAACATATTCTGATAACTGGCTGATGAAATTCCATGTGAAGAAATGTCAAATAATGAAGACAGGGTCAAAGTTCTAGAGAAAGGAACTATATAAAGCTTAGCGGCATTAGGACAGAAAGAGTTCTGAGGAACTGGAAAAATAAATTCCCAAGTCTCCAGCACAGATTGAGAATAAACAGTATAAAGAGAAGACTGGGAACCAGAAAGAGTCTGAATGAGTGTAAATGGAAGGTACTGCAGCCCCCTATAAGGGATTGATGGGGCTACATATGAATTATGGTTAGTGAGTCTTGTCATACTATGATTAAAAGTGTGTGGAGATGGCCAGGGATGAAAAAGGGGCCTGAGGACCGTGAAGTATTCAGTCAGGTCAGAGAAAGTACAGCATCCTCCTGACAGGGCTAGATCACATTCCTTGTCCCAGCTAGCTTGCAAGTGTAGTGAGCAATGCCAAACGATGACGTCATCCACAGTGGAGCATTTCTACCGTCTTTTGGAAACTGCTAGCTGGGGAGGGGCCAGAGGACCATATAATTATAAAGCATGAGGTGGAGACCAGAGATGGTTAGTTTGGATGATAATTGCCTGACTCTTTTAGAACTTTTGTCGTACTTTCTTACCTGCCTCCCTGTCACCTCACCCCACCCTGGAATTTGGCATAAAATGTCTTTCTTTGTAACTGTGTTCATCAGGGCTGTGTTTACCCAACCCTGTTGTTAAGTTCCTTGAGGACCAGGGAGTCTGTATTAGTCATCTTAATGTTCACACAGTTATAGCTCAGGATCTTAAATGTAGAAGAAAATAAGCAGAATTTGTAGGCTCATCCTTCACCAAAGTATGAGTGGTTTTTCACTGACGGGGGTTTCAACAGACTGGAATAAGTCATTTGAGGTTTTGGATGTGCTGAATCTACGTTTTTTAGACACTAAAAAAGTACACGGTCAGTCTATTTTAGGCACTACTCAAGATGTAGTCATTATTATGAGACATGTGTTTAAAAAGATATTTTCTAACATTTCTTTTTGAATAACCATTTCAGAGGTGTGTGTCATTGTGGCTAACCAGTATTAATATGACTGACGATTACTGTTATTCTGTGTATATCTGTCCTTATATGACTGTGGAGAGGAGTCTGCAGACTGCTTAATTAATGCATTTGAAAAGTAATTCCTCCAAAGACAAGAAAGAACTTGTTCAAAATTACAAAGAAATGATCTCTTGATACAAATACCAGTATTCTTTCTTTGAGCCCACTTAAAGAGTACATACCTAGGACTATGTGTTATAGAGTGACCATTTAATGCACTTTCCAAAATACCAAGAAGTTGTTGGTCTTTCCACTATCCCACTCAATCCTCAAAATAATCTCAATTTATTTTCCTGTCAACAGACAAGGAAACTGAGGCTCTGAGGAGTCAAGTTCCTTGGGACAATACTGTGAGTTAGGTGAAAGTCTGGCATTCAAAGGCAGGTTTTCTGACCCTAAAGAACACCCCCCTTTTTTTTAACTAAACAATATTAATTTTCCTTGTAGTAAGGACTTAATAAATATTCATTGAATTGAGTTCAACAATCCAAATATAAATTAATATGTGAAAAGTCATGACCAAAATGCAACCAAAATGTAATCAAATGCAACTTTGCTTTGTCTCCCTTTGCTCTTTTAAAGTTTATTGGGGGTAAGGGGTTGTTTCTTCTACTACCAAGACTTTTCCAGTCAATCCTGGGTCACAGGCAGACCTAAAATCACTTTAAATTGCAAACCGGCCAATTGAGAAATTAGAACGTCCAGGTTAAGACAACAATTATAATTTCAGTTTTCATTCTAAGATTAGACGCCTCCATCCCGTCCTCCTGTTAAGGCCTATATTGGACAACCACCTACCATCTGGGAAGGGGGGTGGTTAGCCTTTTCTCTCCTTTCCCCCCAAATTTTATTCAGCCGGTGACTGGTAAGCAGGCCCCTTCCCACTCAGATGATGGTTCTCAGGGGGTCCTTTCCATGCATTCTCTTTTGATGAATCTCCTTCCTTCCAAGCATCCTCTCAAGTAGGACTTAGATAGCTCTAGGACTTCTCTTTTCTGTGTGGTACTTGAGAAAACCTCTCACACCATTTGCCCTGGAATGAATGAGAGTCCTTCCCACATGCAGTCTTCTATTCTCTCTCTTTCCTGCCATAAACCATTTTAAACTGCTTCCTTCATACAGCCTTCTCAGGCATGAATAAAGGCTGCAATCCAAGAGGAACCTATATTCCAAGAACATGCTTCAAGCTCTTCATATGGCTCTAGAAGTGAGGCAGAGTAAGCAGCAACATCCCACTCCCAGACCCCCACCTCCCCAACAAATCCCCTTAAGGTTGGAAGTGGCTCAGCCACATAACAATTCTCTTGAAAGACAAGGCCTCAAAACTCCTTTACTTACTCCGATTCCCCCTTTCTGGCCTTAGTTTGATGAAGGTATTGTGGGATTGGTTCTCCATAAGTTCCTTTATGAGTTCTGCATTTTGGTGTGGTCCTTCATTTTGAGATTCAAGACTGAATCTTGTCACTTCAGCAGAAATTTTAGTTTTAACATCCTGTTCTGCAAAGGATATTTATATTTTATTCTGGAACGAACTACATTAATAAGAAAGGGCTGCTGACTTGTTGACATTAAAATTAAAGTAGAATTTAAATGAAAAGAAGTTACTAATTATGTTTATGGGATCATCAGCTCTAAGAATTGAGGAAGAAATCAGTGGGCAATTGAATTAAAAGGGGCTTTGAATTCACATTTTATTTGGTCAGTTATCCAAGTCTACACAATAACTTGTTGACTCATGTCCAGAATTTACAGATACAAACAGGGGTGATTTGGCCGACTTGATAAAAGATATCACTGAACTTTTATAAATTGTAGACATCACTGAACTTTTATAAGTTGTAGGCAATCTCTCAGGAGAAGACTCCTATGTTTTCCTATTTTCTAAAGATATGCCATTTGTTGGTATGGCAAGGAAGAACTGAAGGAAAGAAAGAAATTCAATTTCTGGAACAAGGCACAAAATTTTCTTCCTTACTTAAAAAGCAAAGTGCAAGGGCATTTCTAAGAGTCTAAAACTGAGCAACAAGTACACTCTACTCTTGTTACCTGACATCAATTCTACAGAAATTGAAAGTTTGGATATTTCTTTGGTGAAAAGTATTCTGTGGTAAAACAAGGTGTTTTCTTTTTTTTTTACATCTTTATTGGAGTATAATTGCTTTACAATGGTGTGTTAGTTTCTGCTTTATAACAAAGTGAATCAGTTATACATATACATATGTTCCCATATCTCTTCCCTCTTGTGTCTCCCTCCCTCCCAATCCTCAGTTTCTGCAAATAATAAGCCAGTCTATTGTTATGGAAAAAAATGTTTGATTGTTGTATGCACATGGGGATAATCTGAAAGCACTAGGACCGAGGTTTTCTTACTCCTCACACAGACCCTGAGGTTGTGCATCTATGTCTATGCCATTGTATAGGTCAATGAAGACCCATCAACTTAGATTTGGGGGGTTTGAATAGTGCCTTAGGCCACCAACCCAATCAGCTTAAGCACATTAAATCCAAGTCATCATGAACTCATCATTAAGATATTTAGAGAAAGGGGGCAGAGTTAATTTTGGGTACAGTTGCATATGTAATTTTTCCTCTATGGAAATGTGGACAAAGATTATCTTTATTATGATTTATTTCAAATTATAATTTCCTAGAACACTAGAGTTCTCCAAAGGCTATAATAGAATCTACCAAGAGATGCCTAACCAGCGTTAAGCACATAATTCCAATTTTGCTTTACATTTTGATTTCAAATAAAATTGTTAAAGAAAGAGTTCCACTACTTTTTAAAAAATGTCCTGTTGAAAACCACTTCTGTATTTGCCATGCATGCAAGATTTTTCTGTATGTACCCTTGGGAATCAGACTCATAGCTTGATCCTGACATCTCAATACAAGTGTTACATGTTTTCTCTATCTGAGGCGACCAAATGAGCTAATCATGGGTACCAGGTTCACAGGTAAGAGACTTTATGAAGTGCTGTGACTCCCTTCCAACATGATATGCTTCAGAGTTTCATAGACCAAGTTATTTCATTGGAGGTAGTGATTCACCTAACTCTGCTGGTATGACTTCTGCTTTAGGTGCTATAAATCTAAAAAAAAAAAAAAGGTCATGAGGAACCTAGGGGCAGGACAGGAATAAAGACAGAGACGTAGAGAATGAACTTGAGGACATGGGGAGGGGGAAGGGTAAGCTGGGACGAAGTGAAAGAGTGGCATGGACATATATACACTACCAAATGTAAAATAGGTAGCTAGCGGAAGCAGCTGCATAACACAGGGAGATCAGCCCGGTGCCTTGTGTCCACCTAGAGGGGTGGGATAGGGAGGGTGGGAGATGCAAGAAGGAGGAGGTAAGGAGATGTATGTATATGTATAGCTGATTCACTTTGTTATAAAGCAGAAACTAACACACCATTGTAAAGCAATTATACTCCAATAAAGATGTTAAAAAAAAAAGAGGCAAAAAATAGTAGTATCCTTTTGGCTTGAGATTTACCTTTGATGGAGCTTAGTTGAAAATTTGCCACTTAGAAGGATCTCCAAATACCTCTGGATCTCTTTCAAGAAGGGACTCTACTGCTCTGTCAGGAGCCTCTTTGTATCCTTAATATTCCTCCTGCTCTAGGATCCAATGGAAAGAGGATGAGAATGTATCTTCCTGACTTTCATATATGGGTAAAGTACATGGGAAATCCTGAAAGTCTCCTGGTGTCCTTTGCACGTTTCTGATATACTCAGGCAAGCAAGGTCTGGCATGCATCCAGGTGGCAAGTAGAGGCATAGATTGTGTCCACAGAACTACATTTTGTTTGTCTAAAGTATAGTACAGGAAACATTGGCAAAGTAGAAGGGCAAAGCAAAGGTCAGAGATACGCCCAGCACTGACTGGTGTGGATATAAAAATTAGATTGGAGTATAGAAGTCAAGTTCAGAAACACAAGAGGTCAGGGATGCAGGAAGACTTTGCTGAACCTGGAGAGACAGTAATGTATGGGCATCTGACTATTTAAAAGAACAAAACGCTTGCCTTCCTAGTAGTGCTAGAGGCTATATTAAAAGTACCACTCAGTGGCCAAAAAAGTCTGGAATTATCAAAATAGACACAGAAGAGAGATATTATGAAGTTAAAATCTGCAAGACTTAGCAATAGATTGCTTTGGGAATGGTGAGGGGATAGAATGAATGAAAATGGATGGTAACCTGAATGTTGGTAGAGTGATTAATTTGCATGGAGAATTGCAGGGTCTTGGTGACTCGGGGAGGGAAAAGTAGTTTGGGATATGATAAATGACAGGAAATATAGAGATGAAAATTAAATACTGGAAATCAGAAGAAAGGATAAATTTGAGAGACTCTGTGTAAAGGTGAGACCTGAAGCTATAGCTTTGGGTCACTGATAAGAGTATAGATGAAGAGACCGTAGGAACGGACTTTGGAATTGGGTGGATGGAGCAAAGAAGAAGGAAATGGAGAAGAAGTCAAGAGGGAGGCAAGCTCCCAACTTTTTCTAGCATTACACAATACAACATAGTCCCTCTCTGTCAGTTAACTATAAAATACAACCAAATATAAAAGAAAGTAAAACATAAAATACAATTAAACTTTCACAAATCCAAATATTTGATGCTATAATTTTTAGGCAATCTTGAATGTGTTTGTAAGTATAATTCAATGAAACTTGATTTCTGTGCAGAGTTAACAGATTTTTATTGTTTTTGCATATTTAGAAGAATATAATCCAGTTTTCAAAACAAGTTTACATGTTGCCATATATTTCTGCCATTAAGGGTTTTGGTTATAAGGTGACCAGCAATCAGTGTGCCCAGAGCTGTCCCAGTTTTAGCAATGAAATACCCACATCCTGAGAAATCTCTTAGTTCCAAGCAAACCAAGATGGTTGCTAACCCTAGTTCTGGTTACTAATATGTCCTATAGAAAACTGGGAGTAAAGGAAAGCAGACTACTATTAGCACTTAGTTCTTAGATATAAACTTTTCTTCTTTTTAAAGCATGCTTATGGTAGGAAACTTGCTAAATAAATGATGAAACACACAGAAAAGCATAAAAGTCACTCATAATCCTACTATTTAGACGTAACTCCATCTATACATGTATTCTGGCATTGTTTAGATCCCACCATATTTTACATTGTTCTCTTTGTTTTTATTATAAGATAAGCATTTGTTTCAATGTTAACATTTCTTTGTAAATATAATAGTTGATGGTTGTGTAACATTCCACTGGAAATTTTTTGTATGTTCTTCTTATTTAATTGATCATTGAGAATATAGGCTGTTGACAGTTTCTCAAAATGACTATACTGCAAAGAACTTATTCATTGTTTAAATTTTTTTTTTGTGTGTGGTATGCGGGCCTCTCACTGTTGTGGCCTCTCCTGTTGTGGAGCACAGGCTCCGGACGTGCAGGCTCAGCAGCCATGGCTCACGGCCCCAGCTACTCCGCGGCATGTGGGATCTTCCCGTACCGGGGCACGAACCTGTGTCCCCTGAATCGGCAGGTGGACTCTCAACCACTGCACCACCAGGGAAGCATCATTGTTTAAATTTTTATCTGTCCTTTTTATTTTTTCTAAGGGTTTATTTTGAAAAGGGAAATTGAGGTGAAAAGTTTTACAATTATGCATAAAACTGAAAGAGTATACTCTTTGAAAGAAGTAATCTCTAGATAATCTGACCAACCAAAAATAACTGTAAGGATATTGACATACTTTGGTTTTTCAAAAAAAGTGAAGCTCAAAGTCAACATGATTCCACACACACTCTGAGAATGTAATCGTCTTATTAGTTTTTCACTTTTATCATGATCAAGAAACTAAATACTATCAAATAACCAAGGAGGCACTTAACATTGAAGAATAAAAGCAACTTGGAAGAAACAGAGACTATGCAGGGAGAAGAAAACTATATTAATACACATACACACACAGACATATATTATATTATATATACAGTTTATTCTCATTATTAGTGGTGGCTATATTCTGTAATGTCACTACAACTTTGAAGTAGAGAATACTGAATCATTGTTCCCTAGGGGAAAATACAGGTTTAGACTCCTTTGAGCCTCTGACAACATTTTCATCAACTGATCAGTACATAAGCAACAAAAAGCACAAAAATGTGGAATATGAGGCACTAGTTATACCATGAAAAGGACACTTGTTTACGGTATGAGAGCTGAAAAAAGAAGGCAAAGTATCACCTTTTTTGACCTCAGCTGGGAATGTGTGCATCACTTACTCAAATTTTCTTGAAGTTCTACACATCTATGAATGATCACAGAAGTGCCACTACAAATTCTGTGAATAAGGAGGATCAACTCTGTGTGTGTGTGTGTGTGTGTGTTTATTCATAGAACAAAAAATATCTCTTGGAAATTAAAAACATTATAGATAGCAGAAATGGAAAAACTCAATTGTGGGTTAGAAAATTAAGTTAAGGAACTCTTCCAGGAAAAAGAACAAAACCAGCAGTTTTAGAAGCCTCCAGAGAGAAAAAAATGAAATACACATAAAGGATCAATAATCAAAATGGAATCTGACTTTTCTAGATCAGATTGAAAGCAAGAAAGTGATAGAGTAATTTCTTTAAACTTCTGAAGCAAAAGAAATTCCCTGTTAGGATTCTATACCTAGCCAAACTATCAATCAATTGTATGGGTAAAAATAAAGTCATTTTCAAACATTCAAGGTCTCAAATATTTTGCCTCCCTTGTACCTTTTTTTCAGGAAGCTAATGGAAGAAGTTCTCCACCAGAGGAGGTAGTAATCTATAAATAGGTAGAAAAAGGATTCAGACAACAGACAAGTCAACACAGAAGAGAAGCAAGGAAATATTCATAATGATGAAGAAGGGAAATTCCAGGATGACAAAAGGGTCCCCAGAACTGAAGAAATCAGTCTAAATTAGAACGCTGTGACTCAAAAGGCAGGTGTGTCGAGGGCATGTTATCATCATGATACCTGCTCTAAGACTATATTTGTAATCTGACAGAATGGCTAAAGGAATTGCTCCTTCAAAACAAAGGAGCATGTCATTACAGACGGCATCATGAGACACAGGGAACAGGAAGCCCAAATAAGGAGAAAGGGAATTCTAAGGATGAAGGACAAAGGGAAGTCCCAGGGTGACACTTATGAAACAGACCTAGAGATGTCTCAAAACAAAACAAAACAGAACAAGGCATTGAAAGATAACTGATGTGATCTACCTTGTGAAAAATTAGTCTTCACAGACAAGTTTTTGGAAGATGTTTAAACAATTAACAATACATACAAAGAAAATTAACAAAAATAAGGCCTGTATTAAGGAAAAACAAAAGGAAGGAAGGAAATGGAATCACAGTACACCCTATTTTCTGGGGCATAATAATGTTAACACTGAATATTGATTCAATCTCAAAATATGGTACTAAGTTATGAGTGTGGGACCCAGAAGGAATGTTGGTGTTAGAGAGTTAAAGCCTAATCTATCAACACAGGAAGTCAACAGATAATGTTTACAATTGATGAATCAAAAGAGAGTACTATAACATTATTTAATAAATATGAAAATGTGTAAATACCAGAAGTAATAGATGAAACAGTCAAAAGTGGGTGCTTTGGGGCAGGAGGACTAGAGCAAGGGAAAAGGAGTAAGACAAAGAACCTCTATGTTTTTCAATAAGCCTCTTCACATGATTTAACTTTAAAACTTGTACATTTATTTTTAGATCAATTAATAATTCAGTTGAAAATGTTGTACAGAATTCATACTTCTTCTGGCGGATAAATCAGTTAAAATTGACTACTGATAACAGGTAGGATCATCTGGTCCAGCAATTTTGACCAAATTGATTGCTTACCTCCAGGTACTGCAGTTGTGCTTGTACCAAGGGTATAACAAAGGAAACTCTCTGGAGCTGGTTTCCAGCTACCCAGACCTCCCAGTATTTTGGCTAAGAATGCCTTTCACTTCACAAAGAATTATGACCAGAATTGGATTGCAATAAGTTAACCTTTCATTTAATTTAGTTCCTAATGTTAGATTGGTACTAAAATCTATTTATGGGCTTTTTCCTTTTCTACTTTCTTCCAGGAACATTATCTGGCATTCTAAACTTGGGGAAAGTCTGTTTAAGCAACCTCTAAATCTTGGCAGAAAATAAAGTTGTTAGAGGTCTCATGAGTAAGACCAAGCTGTGGGATGTTTCAGAACTGACCTTCAAGATCATCTTTTCCAACCTCCCCATTTTACATGTTACAAGAAACTACAGCCAAAAAGGGCTAAGTGATCTATCCAAGGGCCATACAGCTACTAATGGCACAGAAAAGATGAGAACTTAAGTTTCCTGACTTCTAGCTCAGTGGTTCTTTCACTGCATGACATTACAGTCTACTACAACAAACTACGCTACAGCACATGATACAGCAGAATGCTGCTCTGTACTACACTGCGCTACTCTACACTACAATACACTACACTACCGTGTTACACCTTATGCTGTACTATATGATCCTGCAACAAACTATACCACACAGCACAATACTACATCACACCACACACTACTGTACTACTCTGTTATCACCATTTTGCACTATAATATACTACACTACAGCACACTACACTAAATCACACATGATAATATTAAAGAAATAACCTGAATAAATTTTAATGTTGTACCATCTAGATTTAATCCACAGGAGTCTGCTGATATCCCAAACCTGCAAGCTCAGTCCAGCTCCAGCTCTTGAACTGATACTGACCCTATCCTGTCCCACATTTCCCATGCCTCCTGACCTGGGCGTTAGGATTCAATTACCTTCCATGTAGCAGTCTATGCTACTCTTTCCTAATTTCCTTGATTGTGTTGGATGATAATCCAGGGCCACTGCCCCAGGGCTGATCCCTGAGCTCCACCTTTGCTACCTGCCCACACACATGGCACCCCATTTTGAAGACTGATTTCTATTGATGGCCCCTAGTGCTCAAGTCCTTTCTATGTGCTACAGTTTATAAGGTGAACTTTGTTTTTGGTGCCCTTTCCAACAAACTGAGCAGGGCCCCAGCTCTCTCTCTCTGGGCTCAGAAGAAGACCAGAGCCTTGCTATGATCTTGCTCTCTCTCTCACCCCAAGCACTGGAGTTGTACACTAGGAACTTGGGCCAGGAACATCATCCCCAACCCCTATAGCTGTGGTAGGGGAGTTAGATTTTTCAGAGGGGATATACATTTGGCTAAACTCTTGGTCCTTGAAGCCAGATCTGGATTAATCCCTTATCAGCTGATGACCTGAGTATTAGTTTCCTCACATATGAAATGGAGATAATCGTGACATTTATCCCATAGGTTGGCCATGGGGATTAAATATGATTATACATAGCAGGCTCTTTGCACAGTACCTAACATATAGTTAGTGCTGAATAAATGTTAGATATTTTTATTATTTCATTTCACCCTTAAATAATAAAAGCCTTAGTAACATTATTTGAAACGGAGGTTCAGAAAGGTTAAGTAATTTGCCTAATCCCATAGCTAGAAGGGAGGCAAATGAGACCAGAGGTCCATGTTCTCCCTCCTTCCATATCCTGTCTTTTTAATAATCAAGCCCCTGGCCAGTCTGAATTTCTGAGCCATGCTCTGCCCACCTGTTGGGTGGCTCCAGCTTGGAACCCCCTGGTGCCAGGCGTCTGTCTGAATCGTGACGGGAACACGTTGATCCCTGTTGGGCCTGTGCCTA
Organism: Mesoplodon bidens; assembly: GCF_964165515.1. NCBI lineage: Eukaryota > Metazoa > Chordata > Mammalia > Artiodactyla > Ziphiidae > Mesoplodon > Mesoplodon bidens. Next base: position 17,782,182 of record NC_138166.1, read on the forward strand.
GCCCACCCAGCAGTAACTTCCCCGCCAGCCTCTGCAGCAAGGACAGCTCTCTCTGCTCCTGTTCCAACCTACAGAGCAGGGCTGGTGCCAACTCTGCTCTCTGCCCCAGGCCTGTCTGGCTGCAGGTAGGCTGCTCTGACTCACCAGAGAATCCTGAGTTCTGACTAATCCTTTGTCTAATGTCTTTTTCAGGGTCAACGTGATAGCCACAAATGGAAGGGGAGCAGGGAAGAAAGGAAAGAGGGAAAGGAAGAAAGCTTGTGTTCCCTATGGGCTCCATGAAGTCAACAGAAAATGGCTCAGGGTAGATCAACCACCTTGCTGTACTGAGTAAAAGGCAAGAATGATCTCTTCCTGAGGGACTGAAGAGTTAATCACGACCCAGGCAAGAGTTGATCACCCAGAGTTCCATGTTTGAATTTTGGAGAATTCCCTTTGTTTCATCTCAGCACATTCATTTCAGTGTCTGTGTCTATTTTAATAGCCTGGAATGTAATTCCCTTTGCCCATTATTCTCATGCACTATGGGTTTCTCCGACCCTCAGGGTAGATTTATGCTTCTAGCTGAATGATTACTCAGTGAATCTTCGCCAAGGGATGTTCCGTTCCAAGAATGACACATCTCTCTGGGGATGACTCCCTACCTAACAGGGGTGGGTGGGAGGTCAGGGGAAGCCCCTACCCAGAAGAAAATAGTGTCTTTGTGTGCTTGAAGAAAAACACTCAGATGATGAACAGCCTGATTTGGGGGCTGTGAGTGGGTGAACCACTTCACTGGAGTCCTCAATGCTCCCTCATAAGGAGAGATGATGAATTTAATGAGCAGAAGAATTCTGACAAGCCTTAAAGCCAAGGCAATTAGCAAAGGTTGAATTACTTGAATTCCTTGCAGTTATGAAATGATTCCATCCTAATGAAATTATATGTCCATATATCTTTATATTTTATCTATATTCCATATCACACACGAGACTATATTGCATTCTTTTATTTGCATATACAAGCCTTTCTTACTATGTTCAGTGGCCCCCTGGTCCCAGGATATGCTACATGGAACAAAAGTGTTGTGGTCCAATATGATTGGAAATGCTGCAGGCTAGAGCCCCCTCACTGCTAGGAGGTGGTTCGGTTTTTAGAAACTGCCTTCACTCAACCCTGTGTCTGTTGAGTGAGGTGACTGATTACGCCGGGCTGTTATAAGTCAACAGCAAAGTATCTATGTATGACTGAAAAGAAAAATTAGCTATTGAGGTCTTTGTCACTTCATAACTAGATTATTACACTAATTTCTGGCCTGGATGCCCAACTCTGCCCTTTCCCTGCTTTATTCCACATCACCATCAGACCAACCTTTCTAAGTCCAACAGTAGGTGGTCACTTTTCTTGATCAAAGCATGGGGTGGTCCCCAAGGCAAATCTTTCCTGCATTACTTCATTTTAAAGATCTTCCAGAATTCCCGTCCATCCAACCTTATTTTCCTCCACTCCCTAATCCCTGACTTTGTCAACTACTGTTCTTACCATCTCACAGTTTCCTAGGTCCTCCTTGTTCTGTTCTAACTGCCTGAAATATTCAGCTTTTCCCCTTGAACCAATCAGTAATTCTTTAAGTCCCAACTTATTTCTTATCTTTCTTGAAGCGTTTACTAAACATGCACATATTCATTAATGTAATTGTTCTCTAGATGCCTTTAAGGTTTCCAAGCTACATTAACTGTGATTATATTTTCTAATCCAAAAAAAATGTTCATCTGATGAAAAGGCACCTATGAAAGAATGAAATAAAATATTAGAAATCGTTATAATTCTGGAATATATGAGATATCCTGGAATACCTGAGATAGTCTCAAATATATGTGACATGTTCTCATGTGACACTATTTATCAAATAATTATTTACCCCCATAATAAGTTCAAATTGCTGACTCTCAACAGCATTTTAGGTCATTAGATGCCCAAGAGTCATATTTTTTAGTCCTCCTGACTTCCTCTTGCATATAGTACATGTATAAGCTTCCCAAAGCTTTTCTAGTATAAAAAAGAAAACAGGGCTTCCCTGGTGGCGCAGTGGTTGAGAGTCCGCCTGCCAATGCAGGGGACATGGGTTCGTGCCCCGGTCTGGGGGGATCCCACATGCCGTGGAGCGGCTGGGCCCGTGAGCCATGGCTGCCGGGCCTGCGCATCCGGAGCCTGTGCTCCGCAACGGGAGAGGCCACAACAGTGAGAGGCCTGCGTACCGCAAAAAACAAAAAGAAAAGAAAACAAAATAAATGAAATGTAAATACTTTCTAGAAATGTATTGATCATTTTACATTGCAGAGCTTCAGTGGGAACAATAGAGTTAGGTAGTTTCTGCTTAGGTTAATGTTTTGACGATTTCTCCATTTCCATATTCTATCTTATGATCAACCCTTTCCTCATTTATAAATACCATCCATTAGGGAGAGACATAGGGTTTCTTGTGCTATTCAAGAATCCACTTAAATAGAACTTTCCCCAAAATGATAAATCAGGATGATGTAAAGAAATATGAATGCATAGCCCCCATCCCTGTCTGGCTCCACACCTGGCTATATCCCTTCTATACATTCACAATATTGCCCTGAGGGTGTGAGCCATGACTCCTCTCTGGAAAATATGGTATTATGTAATGTGTGATTGAGTCCCTGACAAATACTCTAGACACAAGGTTAGACGAACACTTTATGTAAGGAAGATGAAGTATCGGTGGTTTGTCACTAATTGCAACACTGTGGATCATGAAATGCACCCACATTCTGCCCATATTTCCATTGAAACCTTGTTAGTCAATTAACTCTTAATAATTATGACAAGATTCCAGTGGACTGGCATAGCATAATGGTAGATCCTAGATTTTGCCTTACACATTTAGAAACATATAAAAATTGGGACAGAATTGTCTGATTGTGTCCCTCCCTGAATCCCACATTTCCCATCAAAGACCAGAAGATACAGAATTTGAGTAACTCCATGAGGACAAAACAGACAAACAAAAATCCCACAAAAACAAAACCAACCAACAAACAAAAAACTCTGGAGCTCATAGCAGGCCAAAACCTACATGTGTGTTAAGATGAGAAATGAGCAAAATATTTATTAATAAATAGAAGGAGGTCTTTAGTCCTGCTGCACACAGCCTGATACTGAAGAATACTTATTATTGCTGTCATCATGGTTGGGATATCCATATGATCCTAACATGCTACAGTGACCTATAAAACCTTTACTTGGAAAACGTTTTCTTCCATGATTCCTCGGGTTTCAGAGGCATGCATGTGGAGCTGGAAGTGAGAGAAGAAGAGGAAAGCCACTGTGCCAGTCACAGGAGTCAACTATAATATGACAATCAGCAGAATATTAGAGGGCAGAGCCCTATTGATCTTTTACCCTGGTGAAATGTAAAAGATCACATAGCCGGTCTTCCAAACTTGTAGAAATGTGGAGAAGCCTGATTTAACGTGTCATCTATTTTTATCCATCCATCACTAAATCCACTAACATAAAAAATGTAACAAGAAAAATAATGTACCGTGTATTTTTTTTCCTGGACAGAGACTCTTTGTACTTTGGGTCACGACATAATTTATCTTCCAAATCAGGCCAATTTTAAAAGGGAAAACGACCATTGTTAATACTTTGCTGGCAAAGCACATATAAATTGGGATATTATGCTAAATTGAGATTCAGAGTATATCCTGAAAAGTAAAAATTCAGATGGTACTTAAAAGGATGCATGGAATATAATAAGAGATGCAAAATTAAATTACAAACAGATCCCCCCAAAATGCATATCAGTCAGAGATATTTAAAAAATGCCCCCTTTTCTTTGAATCTCAAGATAGTCAAATTTTCACAAACACTTCTTGCTGGGAAGAAAGCATGAGAAGGGCGGCCCTCGGACATGTGCCAGGTGCACACAGACCAGAGCTACAGTGTTTCTCACAAATGGGGTACAGGAGGACCCCAGCTTTGACTCCTCTGGGACCTTCCTTTCCTCCTCACTGGCGATTAGTCATGCCGTGGTGTTTAAAACTGAAACATTCATTTTAAATACTACAAAAATGTGGCACAGAGCGCAGGCACGGCATCTGTTCCAGCAAAATGTTATGTTTTGATCATTTTCAAAAATGATTTTTCTGTTTTTAAAGAAAGTGTGTGGACATGGAGATGAGTCAGTCAATCTGAGGGGTACTGTATGCTGGGTTATTTTGAAAGCTGTAAAATTTAAAAATACATGGAAAGAAAATAATTTTCCTTAAATATTATTTCAATTTTATTCTTTGACTTAGTATTTTTTTCTTTTTTAATCTTTCCATAGCATCATATTCCTTGCCAGAAGGAAAAAAAATGTCATCTTGAAGGCAGCTATAGAATCATCATCATATGGAAACCTAGATGCCGGCCTACAAAAATGGTTATACTCGTATTTGTAGATCTAGGTGATCTTTACTGGAAAAGAATGGCATATATAATGCAAAGGTGAATTACTTAGGTATATAAATTACATTTCTTTTTAAAACATTTCCTGATTATGTAAATGTTACCAAAAACAATCTATTCCCTGACTAGGGCTCTTACCACTTTAATATTAGACCTAGTATTACTCAAGTGAAATTGTACATAAAGTGTATCATAACCTCAATAATTTCTATCCTGATCTACATACCCCTTAATTTCCTAAATGAAATGCATTTAGTATATTAACATTGATAGCCTGAAAAAATGTAGGCTAGTCTCCAGAATTAGAATATTTGGAAACTCCAACATAGTACACTCTGTAAAACAGAATTTCAATACAATTTCTCTTACTTTTCTGTCTTTTCTTTTTTTAGCCTTGCAGTAATTCTATTCCTCAGAGCCTCAGAAGTAAACTGTAGTGTGCTGTCTGTGAATACTCATGTGTAGTTTGGTCTCATTTGGACAGTTTGAGGCCCCACGGAGAGAGGAACACACAAGTTCTAACAGAGAATGAACACACCGACTCGTGTTTTTCCCAAAGAAAATCATGTTACTCCTGGTGCCATTTCTTTATCTGGAGAACTGGAGAGAAATGACAATTATCTACATCCTGATAGATTACTGAATTCTGAGATGTCAGAAATTATTTTGCATTTGTAAAGCACTTAGCTAGAGTTCACAATACCAGTATATCAATTGAAATAAATCGGAACAGCTACCTAACCAACTATTTTTATCTTGATCTGTTCAGTTTGGCCATGTAAAGCAGAACAATCAATTGGTCCAACCATTCTGAGATACAAATTGGCTGTTAAGAAAGCCAAAACACCAGATTGGCTGCTTTTTTTAATTGGTGTTTTTCACGATATGAAAATATTGGGTGAAAATGGAAAAACTGAGTCAAAGATCCAGATGTTTGATCCTTCCGTTGCCAAATAGCCACACATTTTGTAGCATTCAGATTTGCAACTGAATTTCTCAGCTTTCACCAGAAAGCCTGTCATCATATAGATATAGCCTTCTAAGGAGCTATAAACATGAAACTGATATGGTCCCAAGAAAAGCATCTCTTTTACCCAAGATAACAGTTGCTTGTGCATCTGCTGTTTTCTCCTCACTAGGCAGCTTCCTGGACAGGAAGGGCACAGGATCCATTGTTCAAAATCCTATAGTGTTCTTTTCTTTATTTAGGCCTAAGTCTGCTTAGAAAGGAGAATACCTGTGTAAGCCAGATAACGGCTATGACAAGAAGAGCTTCTTTTCTAAATGGGTCCATTTAGTCATTCAGATATAGATGCAAGAGCTGTCATTGCAACATCAAGAGGGGCGTGAACTGGATGCATGTTTTCTGGATTGGTTTGTCTTATTATGTCCGGACTACGGCTTCTATTAGACAGCAAAATGGTGTGCATCAAGCAATTCTACCTGTCCTAAATCCAGTCTGCTAACAACATTTATATAGTTCAAAGGAGCTTAGCAAAAGTAAATAATATTAGCTTTAAGGGTGTATGTTGAGGAAGGTGGGGTGGAAAAGGTTACTAGTTAAATGTATTGTTATTTTGCCTTTTTTTTTTTTTTTGCGGTACGCCGGCCTCTCAGTGCTGTGGCCTCTCCCGGTGCGGAGCACAGGCTCCGGACGTGCAGGCTCAGCGGCCATGGCTCACTGGCCCAGCCGCTCCGCGGCATGTGGGATCTTCCCGGACCGGGGCACGAACCTGTGTTGCCTGCATCGGCAGGCGGACTCTCAACCACTGCGCCACCAGGGAAGCCCTATTTTGCCTATTTTTAATGGCTGGCATTTGTTTGCATTACTTCTTCTGCACCCAGGCACATATTAATTCAAAACCACAACCACGGTATGTATTATCTGAAATTTTTCTTTTTTTCCTCCTTGGATTCACTCCTCTTGAAATATCACATTTTAATTATGTGCATAGCAATGACTTCATTGCTTCTTAACTCAGCAGCAGCCAACTCATTTTCCCCTGATGGTATGATGACCTGTCCTTGTGGGAGAAACCCATCTGTTTATATTCTTTAAGCTGTATCTACACAAGGAACAGGTTTTGTATGTTTTGAAACCATCTTTCCTCATTTCACTACTCGCTGCTTGCCTAGAAAGGAGAAACCAAGGAAATAAGAGGGAATCACTGCATTCAATAAATATTTCGAGCAAAAGCAATGAACTGTGAACACACTTGACATAAAGTACATGGCCTGAAAATTATCAAAGGTCATGGATTTCAACCCATTTAAGTATTTGATCTTAGTGTCAAATACAAGCATAAACCATTTAGCACAGGCTTTGGTACACGGCATAATAAATAGTAGTTATATTTTTCACTGGGAATTATATATGGAGGGAATAGGAGATAAAATATTTGTCTCTTGGTAATGTGCAAATGCTAATGAAAACTCTTTTAGCAGCCTGCTTGTCTATCTGATGCTAATAATAGGTTTATAAAGGAAAATGATTCTACCTGTCTGGCATAAATTCCTGGCTTGACAGTAAACATTGGTTGAGATGTACTTAATAGAGTATCTTCAAAAGAAATTTTGTACTGTCAACTTACTTTTACAAGTAATTGGGGAAGACTGTTATCACCTGTCACAAGAAATCTTTCCATGGGAAGGATTTATTCCAGGAAGAATGCAGTGTTTATGTGTAGAACTTTTTGCCCCTCTATATAGTTTCTAGATTCTACCATGAGTAGAACGTCTTTGGTAATTATGGTCTGGTTCATAGTCAACTGTGGGGATTCCATATAAATATGATAATATCTCAGATTTTATCCAGATCTAATTTAGTTTCAGTCCTGGAACAGAACTGGTAAAAGATTAGAAGTCTCTTTCTCAATCCATAGGGGAGGCAGATCTTCATAGGAAAGATTGGATATAATTCCTTTACACATAGTAGCTTATTAAAGAACTAGGTAAAGACCTATGAGGATACAAAGCATTGTCTAATCTAAGCAATGTCAAATTTAGCCAAACTCCAGAAGCCCATAATGATACTCAAGCACAGCCTTAAACATGCCCAGTCCTGGAATTAAAGCAAACTTGGATCAGCAGGTTAGCCTTACATTCTTCCTCAAGAACAGTTAGGAACTGGAGATTGTTTATTAGTGTCCTATGCCTAAGGTACAAGAGCTTGGAGGTGAACAGGGCACTTGGTACCAGTGAGAGCGGATTGCTTCAGCTTCACTTCCTAGTCCCACCACGGGATGCAGACTGCCTGGTGAGCCTTTCTGCCCAGGCCACAAGTTTTCCCCACCAATTCCTTCACATTTCCTTCCAGTTCCTTCCAATTTTTTCTCTAGTTCAGAGAGATCTGAGCCTGGCTATGGACCTCAGCCACATTACCAAGCATATCACCATTATTTGTAAAAAAAAAAAAAAAAAAAAAAAAAAAAGAAGGAAAAACATAGAAAACGTACTAGGAACTAAGAAGGCAGAAAAATCACTTTAGTTTGGAAAATGCTCCCAAAGGGAAAAGAATATGTGTTGGGTTTTCAAGGTAGACAACAGCTGAAAAAGACATTCTATGAAGGCAAAGGATGAAAGAGAAAAAGGTGAATCTGAATTGCAGGGAACAGACTGGAAGTGAATAATTACAGCTAGAACTTGGGAAGGTGACCTGATGGCATCACACGGGCCCTAATGGAGACAAATGACTCGTGTTTCCCTGGGGAGGGGCAAGACCTTGGCACCTCTAACAGCGGCCTCATGAGATTGAATTTTCACCGCAAGAAGAGAAACAATTTTTAATAAACAACGACTCCTTTTCAGGGAATGTTCTTCTCAGACTAGTGTCAATAATATGCCCCAAATTCTGCTGACATACATTTCATCATCCTCATAGACTGCCAATTATTAAGCTCTTGTCCCCCAGCTCCAAACCCATCTTCTGTGATCAGCTTTGTGTTCAGGGCCTGGGACTCTGAAAGTGCATTTCTGCCTGTCAGTGGGCTCCATATTAGCCTCTGTTGATAGAGAAAGCTAGAAGGGGACGGCAAGGCTGCAGGGCTTGTTTTCCCTGTCAGTGAGTGTCACCGGAGCAATGCTTCTTCACCCCAGCAGTGACAGTGGACTGGAGCAGGAGCTGAATCTAGCTGGCAGTGTTTCCTACACTGACAGAGTATGTCTCACGAAGCCCCCTCAGAGGCACCAGCACTAGCTGAGGGACACCTTCTCAAAGGCCTGGCTTCTGGCCCCAGCACGCTGCTCCTCTATGCTTGGAAGTGTTAATAATTCCCACCTTCCCTTGGTTCCCCCAGCCCTGTGGGCAGCGGCTATTTCCTGCAGTAGCCATCTCATGATACCTTAGAATTCTCCTTTCACTCTTTTAGTTCTTTCACACATAACTAACAACTTTTTACACTGGATTCTCTCTGTTAAAATAACTGGGGTTGGGCTTCCCTCTTGGCGCAGTGGTTGAGAGTCCGACTTCTGATGCAGGGGACACGGGTTCGTGCCCTGGTCCGGGAAGATCCCACATGCCACGGAGTGGCTGGGCCCGTGAGCCATGGCCGCTGAGCCTGCGCATCTGGAGCCTGTGCTCTGCAACGGGAGAGGCCACAACAGTGAGAGGCCCATGTACCACAAAAAAAAAACCAAAAAAAAAAAACCGGGGTAGTTTCTGTCTCCTGACTGAACTTAAAACTTACATAGATTAACTAATCTATTTAACTTTTTAAAGTTTCCACAACTAACTTGTAACTTATAAACTGTAGTTTATCTGAAGAAATCTTTTACTCTTTCAGCCTTCACTATAGTAACCTCCAGTTAGATACTTGCAGAGAGAGAGTATTTTTTATTTTTTTATTTTTTGACTAAGCCTAACTCACTTGAATTAGTAAAGACTTCTATGGTTTTAGGTGACAGAAATCCAAATAGAACGAGATTAGGCCAAGGGGAGAACTCCTTGACCCACACCCACACGTGGGGAAAGGCAGGGCGTTTGGCTGGGTGCACAGCCAGGCCTCAGATGTACGCCTGGAATGAAGAAGTCTTTCACTGTTCCTATCACCCAGCACAGTATACACACATGCCCACAACTCTGCTTCCTATTTCATTTTCTCAGATTGAAGGAAATCCACCTGCTGATTTATATGTTCCAATTTCACCACCAGAGAGAGTTAAGACTTGCTTTTTCTCTCTCTGATCTCAAGCTCAAAAATCCCAGGAAAGGACTTTATTGGTATAATATGGATCTGGAGTCCATACCTGTACAGAAAAGCTGGAGGGTGACAAGAATATCATTCCAGCTTGGATTATACGTTTTCCCGTGGAACAATAAACAGTGGGTGAGGGGGAAGGATTTATAAACCAAGAGAAGCTCCTGTTTACACCCCAGAGTTAAAGTGGAAGAAAGATTTCCCAGCAGAAAGGTGTACGCTAGTCTAGGAAAGCGAAACAATAGATGTCTACTGCCCCACTCTTACAATAACATCTACATTCATACTTTGTGTGTCTACAGTACATATTTTTAATAGCTCACACGCCTCTGCTTTGTAGAAATATGCAATCAATCATTATTTTTAAAATTTGTCGATTGTTTTGGTAAATGGGCAGTCCTATAAATTGTAGATTTTGAAATGTCTTCCTTTTAAAAATAATACTGCTATAAAGTCTTTCTTAATAGTTTAAATGGTAAAAGTGAAACTTATAATCATAAACTTCAAACTTCAACGAGCTTTCAGTCAGTATTTCTGGGGCTAACTGCGGCATTCTTTAGTATGGAAAGAATTTATTTTAAAACAAATTTTAAAATATTAAGCACCATTTCCTAGGCAATGGCTTAGTTTTACAAACATTCTATTGAACCTCCACAATGACCTCGTGAAGTGATCATGGTCATTCTTCTTTTTCAGAGGAGAAAACGAAGACTTGGTAAGATTAAAGAGCTTAGCCAAATTTATGAAATTACTAAGTGGTGGATTCAGGATTATAACACAGATCTAAATGAATTAAACCCCCATCTTCTTTTCACCACGTTAGTGGTTTCCCAGCTGAGCTCTGTGGAGTGCTGTGTTTGGCAGTGTCCACTTGGGGCCACCTCCTGCCCCAGTCAGCGGCTCTCATGCATCTGACTCCACTTTGCTCCCTCCTCTGCGTCAGGCAGAAGCTGTCCCTATACGGCGCTCATTCCAGGCTTCTCAAAGCTCTCTTTAAGATAAATGACTCCATAACAACTTAATGTTGGCAGCATCTTTAGACTGTATGCACGAGATGCCAGTAGCATTCCCTTCCCCAGTTGCAACAGTCAAACATCTCTCCAGACATTGTCAAATGTCCCCTGCATAACAAACATCACCCCCAGTTGAGAACTAGTGTTTTAAACATACCCATCCCTCACCTAAGACAAAGGCCAGGGATGCTGTGAATGAGTTCCAAAGATGTCTTTTTAAAAAATGAGTTTAAAAATATGGGACCACGGTCTCATGACATGCTGTGTCGCATAAACGCCTGAGTACAAGATGATGCTACACGCTAGTGTTTCTATTGCAACTTTTATCTGGGTCATTTCATTTTCAGAGCTTTAAAATGTTATTTAAAAAAAACACTGAGCAATTATTTCAAGTGTTAAGACACGTGCTTGTAGTCTATGGCACTTGATGTAGTCCTTCATTAGTAACATGAATATATATGGTTGGGGAAGAAACATGGTAAACTGGACTTTGACGCATGAATAGGAAGGAGTCTGTCTGGTAGAGAATGGAAAAGGAGAAGCCTTGCAACAGTGGGAACGGCAGTAGCAAAGGCATTAGATGAGCTTAATGAGGTAAAGAGTGGCCCTTTCTGCATGATTAGGAAATGAGGGCAGGGAGGGCATGAAGGTTTGAAAGCTAAGTTAGACTCAGGCTGTGAAATGGAAAATGATTAAGGGACTGATGTCACAAAAGTGGTGTGATCAGAATGTGCCTGAGGAAGGGAACTCTAGCGTCCCCGGAAGAGGGCGGAATGGAACTAAAGGAGAGCATGAAGGGTGTGAAGACAAGTGTCAGCCCCAGCCTGCTGCAGCCCAAGCTCAGCATCCATGATTAGGTTTTCCACCAGGTCAGAGCCTGGTTCAATGAAAACTAGACCAGGGGATACACTGAGAGTCTCCTTGCCTCAGAAAATAGGGTCTGAAAATATCCTGCTGCCCTGCTCCTGGAGTCCTGTGCCGGCGAGAGCCAGGATTTACAGTCTCCCCGTCTACCTTCATCCCACAGGACCCATCTGTGCCTGAAATCTCTGTTCAAGCTCTAGGTGTCCATTCACTCTTTTCTTTCTATTCTCTGGTACCCATTTCATCGTTCCATGTCATCAGCTCTCCATGTACTCCTGTTAGTTTCTTTTTATCTAGGGATACACCATGCAACCAGTATTCTCACTTCTTTACTTGAATGCCCTACCGTGGCTTGCAGAGTCACCACATACAGAGAAGAGCTGCCACCTGGAACTCTGGATACCACACCCAATTTTCCCTGCGCTCATTATCCACTGATTATTGATCTAGGTAAGGGTTGGACCTAAATTTGATGCACCTCTTTGTACGTGGTTTTGGACTGTTGGGTTGATGGAGTTAGAGCTCGAAGATTAGCCCTGCTATTCTGGTCCATTTTCTTCAGTTCTTACTTCTGTTAATCTTGTGATCATAGCCTATTTAATTCCCCTGAGGGGAACTCCAAACATGTGATGAGCCTGAGGCTAGCTCATTTACTGACGGTAAGGAATCTATTGAAATACTCTTAAAATAAGAGTTGGAACTATGACAGCAGAAAGAAAGAGTAGGATTGAGAGGTCTTTCTAACAATTGAAATGGAAGTGAATTGAATTGAGATTCAGTTGTTAGGACTTTATGATTGGATAGATCAAGCATCAGAGAAAGTTCTTTGTTTTGGAACTTGGCGAATTGGGTTCTGATGATGGCATTGGTTTGTCTCATCTTCATCCCCCTCCCCTGCTCTGTCACTGTCAGGCTTCTTGGCTGTGTGCGCTGAAGTATATCCCCTTTATCATCTCCCACTCAATCTGCACGACTCCAGTCTGTATCAAGCTCCAGTCTGTATCTCCCACCAGCCTGTATTCTTCCTCCATCTTTTCGCTGAAACTTCTCTTTCCAATACATTGATAATTGGGGAACTACATGATGTCAAATCTCATGTCAGGAGATGTCTCAACAGCACTAGATGCCATTGATCACGCTATTCTCTGTGAAACACTCCCTTCTCTTGGCTTTTGTAACACAATCCCCTCCTGGTTTTCTTTTTTTCTATGACCCGCTCTTCTTACTCATCGTTATTTAACGAATATTTAGCGAGTTTATACTCTACATTATATTCCAAGAGCTAGGATGTAGCAGTAAATAACACTGATAAAAACTCCAACCTCATAGAGCTTGTATTCCAGTGTGGGGAGACAAACGATAAAATAGATACAAAAATGTACAGTATATTAGATAATGATAAGGGTAAAAGAGAAAAAAACTAGGAAGAGGCATGAAGGCGTTCAATTTCGAGAAGGGAGTTTAGGGAAGACCTCACTGAAGTGATATTTGAGCAAAAAAGTTGCAGGAGGGGTCACGTGAGTAAACGGTGGGAGACCTGTTCAGGCCGAGGGAATAGCCAGAGCAGATGCCCAGTGTCAGAAGCACTCCTGGCTTGTCGAGGACCAGCAAGGAGAAGAAGGCAACATCAGGGACGAGGACAAGGTGGTGAGAAGAAATGTTATTTGGGGGCTTGGTAGGCTTTTTGTTAGGAATTTGGCTTTGTATTCTAAGTGACATAGAAATCTGGATTATTTTGAGCATATAAGTGACACGATTCAACTTGTTTCGCAGAATCACTCTGGCAAAAGCCAGCTGAGAAGAGTACCTGCGGACAGGGACAGGAGCGAGGAGGTGGATACCGTTGTTCAGTCATTGGACCAGGGTGGTTATGGTAGATGTGGTAAGAAGCATCTGGATTCTGAAAATACCTGGAGGTACAGATGCTGGAATTTCTTGATGGGTTAGATGTGGCTGTGAAAAAGAGAGAGAAAGAAGTTAAGGATGACTCCAAGCTTTTTGACCTGTACAAAAGCAGCACAGATTTGCATTAGCTGAAACGGGAAGGATCACAAAACAAGTTTGGGGAGGCCGTTCAGAGTTTTTGGTTGTAGAGATGGTATATCAGTGTAATTGAATATTTCTGTTTGGAGAGATTTTCGAACTAGAGAGATACATCTGAGAGACACTAGCACACGGATAGCTCTGAAAGCAAGGCTATTGGATGAGATCACCAAGCAAATGGGTTTTGATAGAGAGGAAAAGAAGTCTGGGGCCACTTTGGAGTGCCCTCCAAAGTGGTTTGGTGGATGAGAGAAACATCACAGGAGACTGAGAACAACTGACAATGGGGCAGTAAGAAAACGAGATGTGGCGCATTGAAAGCCAAGTAAGACACATACATCAGGCAGGGGGTGAAAACCTGTGTTTACTGCTGCTGGTAGACAGGAAGACTACAGGTCGTGGTTTGCCCAGCACAGTCTTCTATCATGCCTGTTGTCTTCGCATAGTTATTAATAGTACCACCTTTCATTCTTATAAGTGAAGTGGTCAGCCAAATGGTAGGTCAAGTAAGATCAACTGAGGATTGATGCATACTTAGAAATGTGAAAGTTGTTAATGACTTCGACATAATCAGTTGCGGTGGAGGCCATGGGGGTAAGAGCCTGGGCAGAGAGAGCTCAGGATAGGACGTGAGTAGAAGGATTGGAGATAGTGAGTAAAGACAACCGAATCAAGAAATTCTGCTTAAAAAGGGAGCAGAAAAGTAGCTTGTAGCCAGAAGGCATTTTGCTGTCAAGGGTGGTAGGGGTTGGTTTCATATAGTACAATTTCACCTGCTTTGAAGGTTGATTCCGTTGATTGACTAAATGAAAATACATACCTTCTCATTCAATGTGCCTCAGCTCTATTTTACCTTACACTGAATGTTCTCAATATTATTTGCTATCTGAAATAATGGAAAAAATGCAGCTTACTTTTATCTTTGATTATAAGCTAAATTATCTTGCATACATGGAAAAACTGCTATTTAGAACAGTCCCATAAATAGAGATTAAAAACTGAATTAGCTCATTAAGGTTCTTTATAATTCTGTCATTCTCCCAAGGAATACTACCTATGCAACCTTTATTTTTTACTGCTTATCACAGTGAATGGATATTTATCTGTTTATAAGACTGCAGCATAATATTAAAATGCAAATAAATAAAATATTCTGATCGATTAAAATGGAAAAGAGTAGTAAATTATGGTGATTCTCCACATATTATCACTCTTGAACTTTATCATCTATAAAATGAGAGGTAAAAATATCTCACTGGACTGTTGTTTACATCAATTAAAAAAATTTTAAGTGCCTTGAAAATAGTAATGTACTAAATACATGTATGCTATTCTCAGTATTTCCTTCTACAAACTATTCCTTGGAAAGATGAAGCTATACATGAAATTTTAGTATCACACTCTTTACAGAAGACTTTATAATGAAAGATTTATGGTAATTCTCAGAATTATTTCATATTAAGAATTTCATTTAACTTAAGTTCTAGTTTATTGTTCTTATTATAAAATATAACTGTAAAGTGACCTGTCTGACATTCTTATGTTATCATAAAATAAATATACTTGCTCTTGGGAAAGAAAAAAAGAGTGGTAGGGTTTTTTTGTTTGTTTTGGTAACATGGGCTTCCCCATCTCCTTTTCTATTCCTCCTCCTGTGTCTGCCCTCTAAATGGTGGGCTTCATGGGGGTAAGTCCTAGCCATCTTTTTATTTTAAGTTCTCTCCCTTGGTGACCTCATTGATATTCATGGCCGTAAATACAACCTAAATGTTGACGACTTCGAAACCAAAAGCTCTGACTTCTCTTTTGAGCTCAAGATCTATAACTTCAACTTCCTGATTTAAATGGCTTCTTGAATATACATCTAATGGGCATCTTACACTTGACCCCTCCCAAACTGAAATTTTTTTATACTCTTCCTCACCAAATCTACTTCTCTCCCACTTCTTCCTCGTTCTGCATATGGTACCAGTTGCTCAAGCCAAAAACCTAGCGACCATTCTTGACATTTCTTCCCTGCTCATCTCCCTACTCCTTACTCATCACCAAGTCATGTCAATTCTACCTTAAAATGCAAGTATCATATTATACCAGTCCTGGGTCTATTTGCACTCAGAGTCACTCTTTATCTTTTATCTTCTCTGTTCTCTACTATAGGGTATTGAGCCCTGAAAATTATGTTTCCAAGATCCCATGCCAGATGGCTTCTGGCTGTGTTGCATAAATGGAGGGCATTGATAGGATAATGGAGAACAGGAAGAAGGGAGAGAAAAGGGTATTTCTTCCTCCACCCCATGATAGGTGGCATCTTTGCAATGGCTCCAACTTTCAAGCAGGTGATTCTAGCCCAGGAGCTCCAGTGGTGCCACCTTCTCTCCTGGTCCCTCTCGCTAAGAAGAATGAAAGTGTCTTGTTTAAGCTCAAGGTTGTCTCACTCTCCCCTATTGGCTTAGCTCTTCCATTGCCTGACAAGCAACTCCATAGATTACATTTCCTCTACTTTAGAGTGCTTTCTAGTTGCTTTTTCTAATTGGATCCTCAGAAATACTCATACTCATCTGCTTTTCTGATCTCCGTGAGCAACTCTTTTCTAAGCGATTGTTTTCTCTTCCCTAGACCACTGCCCTCTAGCTGGTGTTCTCCACCTCTAACCTTTCCTTCCTCTGATCCATTTACACCACTGCCAGAGTGATCTTTAAAAAACTTAAAGCATCCCATTTAATGGTTTTCAATTCCATGGAGAATAATAGACTATCCCCTTAAGCTGCCTACAAGTCCATGCCTACTTTGGTTCTCACTATTTCTCCAACGTCATCTCACTCATTCTATCACACACCCTTCTCCTTCCACCTCCTACAACCTTACCCTTTTCATGAAACTCCTACTCACATATCATGTAAAATTGGTCCTCTCCCTCTACCCTGTTATTTTCTCTTTTGGTTTTCTGGTCTTTTCCTTCATTTGATGTATCATGATTTATAATTATGTATTTACTTACATGTTTATTGTTTTTCCCTTTTCAACAAAAGCTTCAAGACGTCACAGAACACAATTGTAATGTTCTTCATAATTTAACCGGTGCCAGGCACAGTGCTTGGCCTGTAGAATGTGTTCCTAGAAATAGTGTTTGAATAAATAAATAGTAATTATTCACACTAGCATTGTCTCCACTCTTTGGTTACAGTGGTCCTTCTCAGAAGCATAACTAATAATGAAATCAGCTGTGAGTTATATTTGGAGTCAGTAAATTGATCAGGCTGCACTCTACTCGGTATTTATTGGCTTTAAGCTTGGAGGGAAACTAAGGAAGCTCTGGTTTGGGGAACCAGAATTTAAACACTCATTAATCCTTTCCCTTCCTACCTTCTCTTACCCTCTACTAAGTAAACTTATCACTTTATCTTTCCAACTCTTCCAAATGTGCTATACTATCAAAGGAAAACCCAAAGTTCCTAGCATGACATGTAAGGCTGGTACTAGCCTGCTTCCATATTCTTGGATGACCACTTCCTGTCTCCACAGCCTGTTCTCAGGCAGTATCACTGTCTCAGAAGTACCACTGTCTCACCCTCGAGTGGGGTCTTCCACCCATTCATCCATGCCATTGCCTTGCCGCTCCCTTTGCTGAGAATGCTCTCTCCCCCTTGTCATCTGGGAAACCCTGATCAACTTCATGCTCCAACTCAAGTAACTCCTCTTCTGTTGCGTTTCCTGTAACCTTCACCCGTTGAGTCACTCTTCCCTCTGTGTCCCTCTATCACCTGATGTTTCTCTTTAGGCAGTTTATCACATCATATTTTAATTCTCCTTTAAAGGTCTTACCTAGGTACCAAGACTATGAGCAGGGACCGTATCTTGTTCCTATTTGCCTTCCAACACACAGTGCAGGGTCTGAAAGGTGCCTAACAAGCTTTGAATGGATGACTGGGTGGATTGTAATTTGGCTTTTATACACTTTCATCATCTCAAACATTTTTTTTTGCCATGGAATCTTCTACTTGTTTCCTCTTTCATTTTAGTTCCCAAGTTGCTCTTAGTGGGTTGTTCCTCTTTCCTGAAACTCTTCACTTTGTAGTTTGAGCTCAGCCACCACCTACCCATCTGCTCCCCCTGCCACCTGGTCTGTTGACTCTCCCTCCTGTTCTCACTCTGCCGTCCTCCCTGCTCAGTGGCAAATCTGGTCCCAGTGCCTCTACTCTCCAGTGCAGGGACAGGAAGAAGCTGTGTCAGGGCTGCGATTCTGCTTCTGGGGGTGGGACGGCACAGAGTGGCCTCTCCCCACCTCGCCTTCCTCAGCACTCAGAGCAGTCCCAGGGCTTGAGGCGCTAATCCATTTTGCCTCAATCAGGAGGGTACGATGGAAGGAGACATTCTCCGAATGAAAGAAATCATCAGAGGCTCATTTGCATGCACTCTTGATTTTGGTTCCAGGACATGTTAATAACAGCAGAGAGTGAGACCCTCATACCTCTTTATGTTGACAAGCAACCCTTCTTCGTGTTCCATTCCAGCAATATTACTGGAGAACGATTCTGGCATTTCATTAGTGAGAATTTGCAAGGCCAAATTCCTCTTTGTGGAGTAATCATGATGAACTCTAACCTTGCCTAATGAGACAGCCTCTTAGCTTCTTCAAAATCATTTCTTTTATGAAGGCGGACATACAGCAATGGTGCTTCTGTATGTTTATTGCTCTGTTTCTATGACTGGTGCCAGAAATTGTCTGGCTTTCTTTCCCCAGTGTTCTTCCTCAGATGAAAGGACTAGGAGAAAGCCCTGCAACCCTACAAGTCCGCCCGCTTGTTGAAATCAGTTCAAGATCATCCAGGTCTGCAAAACTCGGCTGAAGCAGCTTGTTGCATAATTTACCAGAGAAAAGAGGGCCATCTGGAGAGCCAATCTGGAGAACTAAGCAAAGGCAGAATCTCTTTTTTTTTTTTTCCCTCTTAAGTTCTCCTGATTGACTCCCTGCCTATATTAGGCCTCAGCAATCCTTGGCCTGCAGCCTGAAAGATGGTGGTCCAGGTCAAAAGTCTTGGCCTTCTGGCTTTGAACCCTGGCAAAATATTACCTGGCCCAGAACTACTAGTAGCCTCCACCCATCATCGGTGTTCAAAGTTCTCAGTCAACTCCCACCAGTCTTAACCCATGACACTGTGAGGGCCTGTGTCATAACAAAGGACAGCTGTTTTACCCATATGCAGAGGAGGCAGCTACCCACGAGGGATGTGGGAATGCTCCACCAAATTTAAAAAAATAATAATAAAAAATAGAAGGAAAGAAAGCTGCCTTAACCTCTAGTCAAGGAGTAAGTCATTTCTTCCACAGAGATTAAATCCTTTGTGTTAAAGCAGTCTATTTCCTTTGAATGTAGAGCCTGTAAATGATTCAGTGGAACAGCTAACACAATAAACTATTATCAGAGGATAATATCTTCTCAGTTACTTAGGTGATCTTTTAAGGAGTGTACAGAGTTGCTATGGAATTGCCCCTCCATGGAGCCTGGGGAAGAGGCTAGAAATCGGGGCTCCATCAACCAGCCCTTGACTACCTTCTCTAGGGTCTCACCCTGCCTACCGCTCTTGGCTGCCCTGGCTGTAGGTGTTACCCATGTGCTAACTCTAGTTGATCTGTAGTGATTTCCTTGAATGTTTCATTGGGCACATTTCTGGGCCAGAAAGGAAAAAAAACGCGGTGATCGATTTACAAGATCTGCCTCAGGTATGAGTTGAGAGGATGTGCCAGGAATTTTCCAATGTTGTTCTCATCACTTTTCTCAGTCTGCATGTTCTAATCTGATCATATACAGATGTAGTCAATGTCCATCCTATAATTCAGCCAGTAAAAAATAAAACATATTTGATTCTGACATTGGACAAGTTATGCAACTAGGCTTAATTTCCCATCTATATGTTAGAAATAATAATATTTATTCCATTAGAGCTTTGAAAACCTACTATATGCATAAGTCCTGCCACATAACTCTATGTTCAATTAAAAAGGTTTGTTTTCCTTTCCTTTCTTAGGTGGTTCAAAATGTATGGATTTAAACATGCCAATTTTGTAGGTCCAGCAGTGTAGAATTTCTTCCATGTGTCCCTCAAGGGTACTAAAGTTCAGGCTCCAGGACTCTGTTTCTTGAATGGCAGTGCACCTTCGGCTTCCTTTCCTGCCAAAACCTTGAACTCGTCCGTGTGGGGCAGGGGAGGATTTGTGCAGTCTTGCATGAACCTCTACCATGCCTCCTCTGAACAATGTTTTAATTATGGCCTTCCAGTTTCAACTGCACCTGCCCATTTCACTATCAGAGAGAAAAATCTCTCTTTTCTTCCTCGCTTCACTGTTATACTTTAGAACCATGATTGTTTTGCTGTAATAGATATTGACTAGAGAAGAACAAACCTCAAAGGGTTTGGATTAAGTTCTCTTTCTGATAAACATGATGGAGTTTAAATGCTCCAGGGAATCCTATTCAAACTATGTTAACTTTTGGAGCCCATGAAAACTAGAAGAAAAATTTCTTTCTCGTCACTTTCTTTGGTTTGCTACCATCAGAGGAGACCAAACTGCAAGCATGTGTGTCACTGCAAGGCTTTTTAGCTGCAATTGTTTGATAACATATTTTGAGATCCTAGAAAGACAATGTTTGTGTACATGCGAAATATGAATAACAAACTGGTCTTTGGTGTATCGGGGTCCTTAACATTTTTTTTTTAAGTTGGACTATCTAAGTGACAGTCTGGTGAGGTCTATAATCCCCTTTTCTAAGCAATATTTTTAAATGCATAAGTCAAAACACATAGGATTTAAAAGACACCAACAGTACTAAAATATAGTTTTCTCTGTGAACAAATTAGCTTCTGTTGGGATGCAGACAGATCTTTAAAAATAACATTTGTTGAGCTTTTATTATTAAAAAAAATACATGTTCATTTTTCAGTAAAGTTATAAAATTTAGAAATTATAATAAGAGTATTAAAAAATTAAAAATCACCTACAGCTTCATTTAAAAATAATTTTTGAACATTGATTTATATCTGATAGGTGGTCACATTACAGAAGAGAATTGTTTTGCTCGTTTTAAACACCAAAACATAGTAAAGGTGCAGACGAATGGTGAGCACAATCTTTGAGAATCTTTCAATCAACACCTAGTCCTGGAGTTTTCCAGGTAGATGGGATACAAGAGCTCATCTAATCCCAGACTATCGATCCCGGCATGAGTATCAGATTCACCTGGGAAGATTTTTTTTAAAAGTTAGATTCTCAGACTCTATCCTAGACCTCCCGGCAGAGACTCTCCAGAGACAGGGCCAAGGAATCTGTACTTTTAAAGGCTGCTTAGAGATGTCTGATTATCAGCAAGTCTTGGGAACCACTGATAATACAAGCCCCGAAACCCACCCAGTGCAGAATGCTCTCTGACGAGGTCTCTAAATGCTTCTTCTAAAGCATTTTTGGTTTGGAGATTCAGCTCGCATGCCCCAACACAGACTGTCCTAAACTGGTAGCATCATGGCCTGTGACAGCAACAGAAAAACAGGTTAACACTTGAGGTTCTAAAATCGTGCTTTCTGCTGAGTTGTGTCCTTCTACTCCCCGTGCCCAAGTGCGCAGAGGAGGGGCGGGCTTGCCGGCCCTGGCACAGCACGTGCCGGGCAGGGTGAGAGCGACAGCTGACGGGGGACCGGCGTGGGGGACTGATACTTGGAGTGACTCTCTGGATCTGGATCGTAGGCTTTTTCATCCTCGTGAAGTCTACGTGCTGCGTTTTATTCATTAGCACCTACGAGGGACTAATTGCCATCAGGCATGTAGGTGGAATTCCTGGCAGGGAGCAAGAAATGGAATAGGTTTGATGACAACCAATGATCTGCCAAAGCCCTGTCAGAAGGAGAACAGAGTCTTGCTGTCACTCATCCACCCCTTTAAATTCAAATGAAGATGCTTCTGGGTGGGGAGGGGGAGGGGGTTGGCACCTGTCCAACTTTGCATTGAAGATACTGTACATTTTTACTGTATATGCGAAAGTCCCTGCTCCTGGTGGTGCTGTTTCTAAAATCAGAGAAAGAAAGAAAAAAAGAAAGAGAGAAAGAGAAAGAAAATGTGAGGTCTTCAGTCTGGCCAGTTGCACTTGCTACTTTCTGTAACGTCAGTGGCCCGAGGTGACTCAGATATTGACCAACGGGCTGATACCAAGGGGTCTGCACACCTCCTGGAACTGTCTGCATAGTTTTCCGTGTATCCTGTATATACATAAATATATATATATATACAGTGTTCCTCATGTTCACGAGGAGGCTCTCCTCCAAGAAGGACGAAGAAGCCTTGTTGTACAGTATCGAGGCTGTCGTGGGACACTCGGAGGTCACGGTCACACAAACTGAACCAAGATCCCCTTGCAGGAAGAATTTCAAGCGACCGGTAAAGACCCAGTGATCCAAATCGCAATTTTCAGTAATTTCACGAAATTATAAACAACAGGCATGAGCTGCCGGGGTGTGGAACCACATCCCCCAATGACAGTGGGTAGTAGTAATGGTGGGTGGCAGTGCTCAGATATTTAAAGCAGATCAAGCAATCCCTGATAAATGCCAAGCATGCTCCTAACACTCCCAAGTAATAAACTTCAGCAACTCAAGTCAAACTCAGCCTTTTCCACAGGGTTAGCCCCACCTGGCCTTCTCCTGTTTTGCAGCTCATTCTCCTTCCTGCTATTTTCTGCAGCTGGGAGGGAGCAGACCGCTTCCAACCTCTGTGGCGCAGATCCACTGCTATTCAGTAAAGTCAAGGGATGACTCAGCCACCTCACACTGTTTTACACAAGCAAAACTGCAAAATCTCTGGTCTCAAATATGCTTAGCAGAATGCTAGAAAACGAGCTATCTTGGGTACGTCTGTGGCTGAAGAGCAGGAGTTCAAGTAGATGACCCCGTAAACGTCTTTTGAAGCTAATAAGTCAGTGATTGTTTAGAATCGTGCCAAGTTATGACTAAATTCTATGTAACATTATGGAATTTTTCAGCAAATGTGTTTTCAAGAATCATATCTTATTAAATTACTTTGCTATTTAATTCACAAGTAC
Organism: Mesoplodon bidens; assembly: GCF_964165515.1. Classification (NCBI taxonomy): domain Eukaryota; kingdom Metazoa; phylum Chordata; class Mammalia; order Artiodactyla; family Ziphiidae; genus Mesoplodon; species Mesoplodon bidens. The sequence goes on from NC_138166.1 coordinate 17,804,843, forward strand.
TCTATTTTGCTTTTCCATGCTTGGAATGACTACATTTTCTTAAGATGACCGCAAATACTATGCCAGTGACATTTGTAGGTGGAATCAAATCAGCATTAATTAGTTTTATTGAACTGTTCCCTGACTTTAGCCTGGGTGTCAATGACAAAGACACCGTATATTCCCCTTAGTTCTTCTGGGTAACTGATCCTTCATGGCTCAACATGATACCTTAAAGCATCTCTGCCTCAAACCAAAAGAACCACACCAGTTACAGAGATCCCATGCGGGAACATGTTCCTAAGAGAACTGGTGGTTAACAAGCAAGCTTATCCTTATTCTGTTGGATAAGAATATTTTTATCCAGTTCCAAAGTGGTGCCCATGAGCTTTACTTTAATTACATTAATCAGCTGACATTTACATATTTTCAAGAAGGAACATTTAAATATCAGATGTCAGTGAACCTTCTATTAAAACCACGGGATTAGCGTAAATGGGTAAAGGATAAAGAGGAACTCAGGGTGTGAAGTTAGGGCAAGGGAAAGTCTGAAAAGAGAACTGCTGCTCTACATACCATTTCGTGCCCTGGTGTTTGGAAAACACAGCGTCATCTTGCGGTGCTCTCTGTGTGGCACTGTTGTGAAGCAGGAGGGGGATGGAGGGAAAAGAGGACGTGAATGAAAGAGCAGAGAGAGGAGAAGGGCAGACATAGGATTACACCAAACTGGCTACAGCGCGGCTTTATCTGACAGACAGTAGGGAGAAAGGACAGTAACGTGTGGGAATGATCCTTCAGAAACCCACTATGAACTCTTTTAATCCACTCCCACTGAGTGGATAAACAAGTCCTCTTATTTTCAACCAGATGAATGGTGGATTGGGGTCCAAGCAGAGGCTCCCAGCCTCACAAGGGCTTGCAGGAAGTGAGAGGGCCCTGACGAGGCCCTCTGATGTGACGTGACGCGATGTTCCCAGCGCCTGTCTGCAGTTGCACAATCCTACAGCCTTCTCCTTTCAGCTCCTCTGGGTAGTCACTGTGTATCTCATAGCTGGATACTATCCCAACGGAATCTAGACAATGTCTCATTTTTAATTATCCCCCCACTTCCTTTTCTCTCAAAATTTACCCATCCTCTTTCTTATCCCATCAAGCTCCTGCTTTCCGCTCGACTGACAGCAGGCATTGTCGTCATGTCTTTAAATCTGATACAACAATCTCTGGTCAAATGCCAAGTTGCTCTTCTGCCAGATTTGACTAATTCAGGTTAAAAAAGTGGCCATTTCCACAAATCACCCAGGGAGGAAATACGGTGGGTGGAGATTCAAAGCTTTGGGGAGGTATTTTGGGTAAGTCTTTAAATATCTCAAAAGCTTTAACAGACCCTCTCTCTTCTCGTGGGGTCAGTGAAAGCTGCTCCAAGCAAAGTTGACCGCCTACCCCTACTGATGCTTCACAGGGCACCTGCAGACCTGCTCCTCCATTCAACGCATTCCGTCTTGTTTAGGATCTATAGTCGGTCAGGATGCTCACTCGTAGATCTTCAGCTTTGGATTTGTTCCTACGTTGTACCTTCCACTGTAGACGTGATATTTCATTTACTTCATCCCTTTGTCCCAATTGCCCAGTCTTCGACTCAACCAGCCCACTCCCTCTCCTGACCGTGGTTTCTGAGACTCCGACTCATTGGGATTGGGTGATTATAGAGCTAGGAGTTTATTCATCACTCTTCAAATTATATCATGTAGGCAGGGATTGATAGGTCTGGAGGAGGAAACAATATTTAGCACCTACTAGGTGCCAGACATTTTGCATGGAGCATTTCAGAATCCATACAACCACACCACGAGGGAGTTATTATTATCCCCATTTTGAACATGAAGAAACTGAGGTTTAGATAAATTAAATGATTTCCCAAATTCACACAAATAAGAACTAGCAGAGCTGGGATTCAAACCCAGGTCTGATTTCGAAATATTTGCTACCTTTAAATACATTAACTAAAGTCTCACAGAAGCCACCATGTGTGAGAACCAATATATATGCCACTGTTATTAGATTAAGCAAACTCATTACTCATTCAAGAAACACCTGATATATGCTTGACACAGATGCTATAAAAGATCTAAGGAACCAGAAAGTCATGGTCCTTTCTCTTAAAATTCTCTCAAGTCTAAGGAAAGAAATTGAAATAAGTATGTAACTATAATACAGTATAATATATATATAATAATGGTTGTCCATTAAAATGCTAAGGGGCTAGAAAGGTTTATTTTGTAAATTAGGATGGGATGTATTCAAGGAACGTTAAAAAAAAAAAAAGAAAAGAAAACATTTTTGATCCAGTCCCAATGCTTTAGTAAGGATTCTCAAGAGAAATGAGATGGGGCAAGGGTTCTAAATAGAAGGAACTTATGAGCAAAGGTAAAGAGGCAAGCAAGCATCTGGAATGTTCTGGAAGCTGTGAATAATCTGGTGGAGCTAATGAAGTACTTCTCAGATATCTGTTCCTAAATACCGCTAAAGAATAGAGTGAAAGTTTTTATGCGAGATTAGGGTCAGGATGGAAATAATCTTACCAAAGTAGAATTTCTTTGACGTTTTTTGCTTTATTTTAAAAATTAGTAAAGATTAGTATCTGGAATTCTAGTCCAAACTTCACCGGTATTTGTTTACAGATAATGTTTTAAAATTGCTTGCCACCTGAATCAATGTCTCCTTGAGGAATATTTGAAGCTCTGGGAAGATGTATCAAGTGCGTCCCTTGGGTTTTGTGTGTGTCCAGGTTACTTCATAAATTTTGTGTTGTCCTGGCTACCTCAGAGTTTATGCCATTCCACCTCGTTTGAGAAGCATGGACTCAAATAAATAAGTATGACTAAATTGTGTCCAGAGGTGAGGCTGAAAATGGAGGCTGGGCTTAGTTTACGAAGAATTCAGATCAGTGAGGTAAAAGGATCAGATCCAGACTTTTATAAATTTATCAGAATAATCTTTTCATGTAATATGTATTTTAAGATACTACCTAATTATGCAAAGCAGCTGGTTATGTAAAGACAAAATAGGTTATTTGACCAACATTTTCCTAATGATGACGATGTCATATTCTCCTCCAGCCATTAATTTTTTCCTCACTGATCTCTACTGCACACATGTAGCCACACCTGACTCGGGGATTTGTAAAAGCACTCCTTGACCAGTGTCCTTAGCACAGTGATAGCCTAAGGATGGGCACGTGGAAAGGATGATTAATTTCACTTTGAAAACATAGAAATGCTGGGTGGTTTGCAAAATAGTTTGCCTGAATCAAATTAACGTCTGAACAGGAAAGAAATAAATCAGAAACTGACTTTCAGCCTGCCAAGGTTAGTGCAATAAATTCTGTGAAAAAATTTAGTTCTACCAAACTCATTAATATTTGATAAGTTTGGTTCAGATTTCCTTCTTTTTAATTTTTCCCCCTTGGACTACCTGAGCTCATGACATCAAGGCTGACCTTACCCCTAGGTCACTGGGAAGGCCCTCTGCCTCCCTCCCACCTTCAGTGATGCCTGAAATACTTTAAGTAGGAGACCAATCAATCAATTTTGCCTCCACAATGTGAGTAACACCTAGACCTAAATTCATACAAAGAGATGAAAACTGAAATCAGACGTTTCCTAAGGCAACAAGTATGGGTCGATAGAAAGAAGGAGATCACACAGGGGTGCTCGAGGCCAGAAGGAATACCAGCTGTACCAAGTTTCAGAGAAAGCAAAAAAAAAAAAAAAAGATGAGATTATGAATAGCAAAGCCAAATGTCACCTATTCCAGTTTTACCCAAGGCTTGTACTAATGAAACTCTACAGTCTACTCAATGACCCCATGATGTAAAACATTCTTCTTAGGCTGGCAGCTTGTGCTGTTAAAGGTTAAAGACATTAAAATTATAATCAAATATAAACTTCATACAAATTCTAAGGAGAAATTTTCATGTGGACTCCCTGCAGTCAAATTTAACCATCTCCAACAAATCAGTTGTAAATGCCTAAAAAAATCCTTAAGTTTAATCCCAAACAATGAAAATCCCATAAATGGAAACATTAACAAAGTAATAAAAACTAAAATCAAAATCATCTTTCAGAATGCAAGTGGTATGATGAGACTATATACCACTGGTCTCACAGTTCAAATCACCTTTTGTGTTCTCTTCAAGTACACTCAAAATGTCAATAGAGAAAGGACATGTGATTATCACGCTTGTACGAGTGTCAAGGGTTAATTTGATGAGTCTCAAGTACTTTGTATAGGATAATTTCATATCCTGAGAGAGGAACAATTTTAAATTTTACAAAACGAGTTTACTGTCTACTGATGTTCATTTGTGTTCTAAAGGCCATAACTGACTCTAGGAAAGAAATACTACCTAGATGTAATAAGGATACTTGTGAGACGTTAGAGCAATGATAAGGCCAATGGCATATCTGAATGCATCACCAGTTTGCATTGTCTTGCCCTTGAACTTTTTGGAGTGCTATTTGCAAATGTACACTGGTGGAGGACATATATATTACTTGTACTAGTTTGTGATAGGTTGGCAACTGAATTTGTGAAGTTTTCCTCAGCCATACAAAAATTGGGCATGCCAGTACTAATTTATATTATTGAGGCATAATCTTTGAAATATGGTTTCAGTTGATAAATGTCCCCCATTGTCATCACTTCATTCACATCATTCTTTCTGGTATGTTCTAGGAATTGGTTTCCTTTTTAGCTCCCATGCTTCTAGCTGTCTCTGCACTTAAGGTGCACCTTTTCAAGTTTTTCTGTTCTATCAAGCAAGGGTAAGTTTAGAGGAAGAATAAAGCACTACACAGAGCCTCTCAATTACAGCTGGCTCTCTGTATGCACAGGTTCTGCATCCTCAAATTCAACTGACCAAGGATAGAAAATGTTCAGGAAAAAAAACTTCCAGAAAGTTCCAAAAAGGAAAACTTGAATTTGCTGCACAACAGCAATTATTTACATAACATTTACATTGTATTTACAACTATTTACATAGCATTTATATTGTATTAGGCATTATAAGTAATCTAGAGATGATTTAAAGTATATGGGAGAATATGCGTAGGTTATATGCAAATGCTATGCCATTTTTATATAAGGGACTTGAGCATCCACGGATTCTGGTATCTGCAGAGGTCCTGGAACCAGTTCCCCAAGACACTGAGTGATGACTGTATGAATTAGTTGCAAAATGAATATCAGGTGGTAGAGGAAGGAAAAATCACCTTTCATCTTCTTGCTCTTTTTTTTTTTTTTTTTTTTTTTGCGGTACGCAGGCCTTTCACTGTTGCAGCCTCTCCTGTTGCGGAGCACAGGCTCCGGACGCGCAGGCTCAGTGGCCGTGGCTCACGGGCCCAGCCGTTCCGCGGCATGTGGGATTTTCACGGACTGGGGCACGAACCCGTGTCCCCTGCATCGGCAGGCGGACTCTCAACCACTGCACCACCAGGGAAGCCCTTTTTGCTTTCTTTTGTGACACTGAAAATAGTTGAAATTCTAGATAAACAGAGTCTTTCTAAAATAATTTCATGAACTCTTAGACTTGAATTCAGCTTATTCTATATGATATAGATCTTATTCCTATATTTTCTGACTTAAAAATGGGGATAAAATATTAGGAAAAATTAGATGAGTATGTTTTATGGTGTTTCTAGGTTAGAACCACAGATACGAAATAGCCACAGAGAATGAGCTGCTGGACATAAGTGGATTTTTCAGTTATATGAGTTTACCACTGTAAGCACCCTCACATAAATATTTAATTTATTCCATTAAATATTTTTAAATGGAAACTTCCTAAAATGTGTTAAAAATAACCTATTTTTAATGACTCAAAAATATCTGTTCAGTAGAATATTCTTTAGTATTATTGAAATATAAATAGCTACTTACCCTTGAACTGAATGACTTCATGTTTTTCATGAGATGCTGTATGTTTTTTATGGTTTTCCAGTATCGTCAAAGCCAAGCAGGTGATGACCTGACTACACTTATGTCTTCTGGCCTTACCCTCCTAAAACACACAAATTCTAATCTGCATGGGTTGAGAAGTCAGTCTCTCAAACTTGTTGGAATTAGATTTAAAGTAGGACTCGATGGGGACCTGAACAAAAAAGATTATGAACTTTGTGGTTGTTATTGGTCACCTTTTTGTTTAATTTCATATCTGTGGTCATATTCCAAAGATCTAAACTGTTTAATGACCCGTGGATAAGTGAGTTAGTAAAAGATGTGTTAGCTATAATTTAGATAAAGCACTCATATTTTGCAAAAATAACATGTCATTTCATTTACATTTCAGGTGTAAAAGATATCCTGCTTGATTTTATAACAATGATCTGCTGAGAAGGAGTACCAAGGGCAGAAATCTCATTATTTAAGTCCCTGGCTTTTTCCTAAAGAGGCCAACCTTGTCTAGGGATACAATAGTTCTTTTAGTCTTTCAGATCCCTGAAGCAATTAAAGGAAACCCTGTGTTTGAATTTGCTAATGCTGCTTTATTTCCTTGGTGTTGCCATTTCATCATGGTTACTGGGAGAGGCCAACAATGCATTTTTAAAAAATGAAACGTAGTTTTTAGTTTTAGTGAAAGGGGATGACCAAATGTCTGACAGAATCTATTGAGATTAACGAAATGGGACGATGTCTAGTTTCAGGCCACAAAACGAGAGAAGAATTAATGTGATATGCCATTTCTAATAGGGTAGGACTCTGCAACAGTCTACCTTTTTATTCTGGTGTTATTCTGGTGTTGATTATAAACAGGGATTGCAACTTGCCAGACTTACATACATGTGACTACTTGTACACACAAAGACTACAGCCTTGTGTAACACTATCAAAACATTTACATTTTATTTACATCTGTATAATTGGTTTAAAAACCATTACTGGGAAAAATTGTTTGAATTGTCAGAGGATACTCAGTTATGGATTTTTACATAAAACAACAGAGCTATTTTGTATTCTAATTTTAAAAATATCCAGGTATATACAAGGAAACAAACTTAAAATGAAACTGTATTTTAGGAGAACAATGTCTTATATATTAGGTAACTGAAGTGTTAGATATTTTCATCTCCATGAAACAAATCTAGTTTCTAGAGAGAGGACAGTTCGACCACTGACATAGTTGATCAAGGTTGATATGCCACTGTCTTCCTGAGATTTCATTTTATTTAACAAGCACCTATATGGCACTTACTATGAACAAGAGACTATTCTAAGCAGTTTATAAATAATAAGTCACTTAATCCTCTTCACAATCTTAGGAAATATGTAATATTAATATTCTCATATTACTGGTGAGTCAACTGAGGTATGGACAAGTAGCTTGCCCCAAATGGATTTTGAGGTCAGCAATCGGCTACACACTCCATGTGCTTGATCATCACTGTATGTTACCTCATTAATTTACATTCCATGGTACCTGGGGCTCTGCCACTGTTGCCAAACAAACCACTATATCAGCATAGCTGGGTCACAAGAGGAGTTAGGACTCAGTCATATGTCACATGCAGACCAACCTCCTCACTCAACAGACAAGGTAGCCTCTGGCTTTGAGGCCCATCTTCAGTCCACACTCCTTTCCTTCCATCATAAGACCCCACCATCTCCTTTTGTCATCCTTTTAGGTTGGGGAGGGGTGAGGCACATGGGAAGGTACTCATTTCCTGGCAAGGAATTTCATTTGCATGTATTGAAATCATTCAGAAAATATCTAATAATATAGAAACTCAAAATAGAAGGAGTTGCGGTCTCCATCCATGTGTTCCTGGGAGGTTCCTTCGTTCCTATGCAAATTCACACCCAGCAACGAGCTCTGCATAAAAGGAGTATTGAGAAGGATATCATTTGTCAAGCTATAACACCCGTGTATTAAAGCAATGCAAAACAACTTGCCTGTCGCTCGCTTACTTCAGAAAGGCCACTCAAGTGATGCTTCCGGACCTAGCATTAAGTGGCAAATTACATAATTTCAGTTTCAATCAATCAATCAATGATAAAAATTTTAGATCTGCTTAACCAGATAACTCTTCCCACCCCCAAATATGCAAGATCCAACAAGAAATATTCTAGTTAATCATATCAGAATGCCTTCAATTCCCATAGCTATTCATTCCGGGGCCATTAGGAAGCAAACTCTGTTTATGTGCTCACCGTCACGTTATACTTATCTCTATTTATAACGTGTCTATCATTTACTAATCCTTAGAGGATTGTTTTAGGAGGATAAAATAACAAAAATGATTAATATGATTTGGGCCATTTTGATCTTGAAGTGTTTGTAAGAGACATTCATGAGGAATAGCTCTAAGGCATTTGGAAATGTTGGTCTTAAACTCACAAAATGAAGTAGCTCAGGGACATACTTTAAGAGTTTTGAATTATTTTCACATATTTAAGTTAAAAGTTCATTGGAAAAAGTTAATCTGTGGCCAGATGTGAAGGATTTTAGATTTTAATAGCAAGAAACTTGTAATTATTTTATAAGCAAGGGACATGAGGCATCCCCTCTCCCCCCAAGGAGTCTGTGACTATACTTTAGAAAGACACCTGGTCATATTAAAAGGATGTAAATAAGGGGCTATAGGAAAGTCTTAAAAGAAATGATGAAGTCTAGAACCAGAATCACAGAAATGGAAATTGCTGTACAAGAGAGGTAAGAACAAAGAGAAAAGATAATCTTTATAAGAAAATGGAAACATTTTGGTTTTCATAAGAGAAAGTTTTGCTGTTTTATTTAGTTTAGATAGATAGGCAGAAGAAAGAAATCTGGGCAGAAAACCAGGATGCTGGACTGAATTTGAAGAAACAGGAATTTTTATGAGCATGGGGATGTCTACTACCTGCTTTTATGTGGTTTGTTTTGTTGTTTGACAAAGGAAGAGCATACATGGTATAGCAATGATAGTTCATAAATCAAAATGAATCAGCAAAATCCAAGCTCCCTCTGCTTATAGATTAGGGTTTGAGTCAGTTTCATCCTTTATCTCAAAGGGCAGGTTTCCCTGGAATACCTGGGCTACTTGAGTTTAGGGGCAGCAGAACTACATGTGCTCTTGGCTTGAGCAAGGACAAATATACACTCTCCCACAGCCTCGTGGAGCTCTGCAGCTAAGTTTGCCAAACTGAGTACATAAACAACAGCTAGAGAGAACGTAAACCTGACACGAAACATTAATCCTCTGATAAAACATAAGTTTAAATGTCCAAACACTGGCTGTTGTCAGTCCCGTGACAAACCATGGTTTCCTTCTACCAACCTTCAGGCTGTAGGTACAACACTGCCAAGGTACCAGGCAGTGGTACTGACCTCGAGCCAGATGGCGTTCAACAAGAGGGATATAGGGGTGAATAACATGTGGTCCCTGTCCCTGTGACACAGCTCAGAATTCAAACCCTTATCTGCCCAATTCCAAAGTCCTCACTTTTCCCACTGTGTCAAACTCAATCCCCCAAGGTGGGATTATGAAACATGTCCTCATTGTGTAAAACAGTATGTGCATCGTAACACTTGCCCTAAATAAATATATGCATGCATATATATCATCGTTATACATAGACACACTTAGACACATATAAAGCATCATTAGTCATTAGGCAAATTTAACTGAAACTGTAAAGAAATATAACTACACACATTGAACGGCAAATTAAACACACCCCCCCACACACACACACACTTCCCAAACATGACAATATCGAGCCCTGGTGAAGATCTGGAGCAACTGGTATGCTCATACCTTGCTGGGTGGAATACAATCACCAGCAAGGTTCAGCCATGGTGGAAAAGTCTGGCAGCCTATTATAATGTGAAATATACAATTACACAATCTACCAATCCCACTTCTAGGTATTTTATATAAGGTAAATGAAAACATTTGTCCACACAAAAACCTGTATGTGAATGTTTATAGTCTTTTTCTTCATAATAACCAAAAACTAGTAATAACTGAAAAGTCCATCTATTAGTAAGGAAATAAACAAATTGTGGTACATCCACACAAAAGTGTATGTGTGTAAATATATACCCATAAAATGGAATGATACTCAAAAGAAATAAGGAACTAGTGACACATGTAAAAACATGGAGGAATCTCAAAAACTTCATGCTTACTGAAAGAAGCCAGACACAAAAGGCTACATACATGTTTAATTCATTGATAGGACTTTCTGGAAGAGGCAAAACTATAGGGGCAAAACTCAGATCAGTGGTTGTTACCGTGTAGGGTAAGAGAAGGGAATTGACTACAGAGGGGAACAAGAAAACTTTTTTGGTATCAATAGAAATATTCTATAGCTTGATTTCAGGAGTGCTACATGACTGTTCATGTTTGTAAAAACTTGTGCTTGCAACTAGTCACTAAAAAGGACAGATTTTGCCTTATGTAATATATGCCTTATAAAATGCATAGAACTATAAACCCATAAAAGGTGAAGTTCTCTATATCTAAGTTGACCTCAGTAATCCTTATGTTAACACCTTACCCTGACACACGCACAAAGATCTTTCTACAAAAAGGTATTTTAATACAACATCTCTTTAAGCCATTCCTATTTTGTCTTTTTTACAAATCCCACCCACAAGATGCCATCTTTTATGGAAGAGTTTGTAATGAGCAAGGCTATCAGGAAACAATAAGAGTAATTTGTTCCATCCACCGTCACCCTGCTGCAGATGCAGACAAAGCATGAATGTAAAAGGATTTGAGCCTGTTACTAAGATTAACGGAAACCCATATGCGGGACTCCTGAGGAACTACCAGCTTCATCTGAAATCCAGTGGAAAACAATTGTCTTAGAGTCATGTTAAATGATATAAAAGTTAAAACTTATAACTAAGTCCTACTGCCCTCTGGCACCACTTGACAACCTTGTGGGGTCTGAGACCACAGGCCTGAGAACAGAGATTTATGCCACAAATTAAGCTCCTAAAACCCCAGTGGAATATTTTGTTAGCCCCTTGGCCATAACTAACTGCACTGCTAACTGTCACTGCAAGAGAACATTCTGAAAATGAGGTGGAGTGGGGTGCAGGACAGGGAGTATTTAATTGAAAAAAAAAAACCAACTTTGTAAAAATAAAAATAAAAACTTAAGAGCTTATTTTGCAATTCCTTTAAACTTGCCTCATGCTCCAATGTCTAAACATGCTTGCGGCCATCATTTAAATTATTTTCCTCAACCAGTGGGGTGTACTTTTTAAATTACTGAAGATGTCCAAAGATAGTTGTGTTTTTCATCTATGAAAAATGCAGGTCTTTTTCTGAGAAGTTCTACTTACCCTACCTATTACTCATTTTCTAAGTCAGCTAAGACCTTTGAGGGTAAGGGGTGTAACCGACATAAATAATGACACATTGTTAAGGAAATTAACAATGGAAACAGGACAGAACCAGAAATTTTGTCCCAAATGTGTCTTAACAGAACCACATATGGTATTAAATATTATTGAACAGCTCATGCGTTTTCAATTCACTGTAATGTTTTCCTCTGTGCTCACAAGTTGTTCAAACAAGGCTAAGTCAGCCAGCAAGAGGAAACACTTATTTAGAGCCCATGTGAAAAGCCAGAATCATGAACAGTGAATAAAAAGGTGGAGGCAGGTACATTACCAACCTCTATGCATTTTGCAAGTTTGTATCCTCTCTCTCTAATCCCAGGGGCAGGATTTCAAAATATAGGCTTTACTGGAAGATTTATCTCATTTCTCATCACCTGACTAAAGCCAAATGCTAACCACAATAAATAATTGTTTCATTAAAAATATTAGTTGTAGCAGCTCCAGCAGATGAATCATTCAGCTATATGCACACACATGTGTGCCGCTTCTGGCTACCCATATGCAAAACAAACAAACAAACAAACAAAAGCTAAACAAAACACAGAGAAAGCAGAATGAGTCTGACAGGAAATTCCCACTATAATTGGTCCCTAACTCTTCATCCTTTGTAGATGCTATAGGCTAAATTCATACAGATTGTTGTGCAAATGCCCCGGTGAATGCATACTACAGAAAGCCTAGTATTTCCTTTGGGGTGTAAGTGAAGCGTTGCAGAGGAGACTAGGAGAGGTACTTTTCTTCGTGCCGTTTGTTTCTTGGACGCATCATACTGCTTACTTCTGCATATCTGCTTCCTTAAACTTTAAGTGTACTCTTTTCTTTCCAATCGTTTTCATTTCTTCTCCAACTTTTTATATCCACATCTCCTTATGTAGATTGGTGGGTTATGACCGAGAAGTACCAAGTGCTTTTCAAGATACATCACTAGTACTTTCTAGAAGGGCTTTTGAATACAGAGGCGGTGCAGCCAGGGCCTAGGTAACCCCACAGTCAGGATGGTCCTTTTGTCACTGCTGCTCAGCTGGCAATATCCTACGACTGCTGATTATTTCTGTCCCAAGATATGTGAATCTGGTGTCATGCAAGAGCTTCCAGAAGAGACCGTAAATACAGAAAATGTTTCCTCCCCAGGCCCATGGACCAGAGCAGGATGTGGAGCAGCACCTGTTACGGGGCTCCGAGCAGTTTGCTTTCGGCCTGCCTGATGACAGCTTCGAGACCCGCGCAGTCAGGGATGCGCGCAGGAGACTAAGGCCACCAAGTCCCCGTGCTTCGAGGCTTCATCCAGCAGCGGTCAACCACGGGTGCCGCTGCTGTCACGGTTCCCCCCCGGGGGACGCCTGCTCGCAAGGCCAACGAACTCAGAGCTGCAGTCTGCTTGCTAGGCTTGCGCTCACAGTCCAGCTCCCCAGGCAGCTTCAGCCGACCTGGAACAAACCACGAACTCCCTGGCACCAAGTCAACAAAAAAGCTTACAACAAAAAAGCCTACCAGGTGCAGCGCCTCCCGGCAAGCCCGGTGCCCGCCCACTTCCGTCCCGGCAGGCCTTGCGCTTCCGCCCAGCCTCTCCCGCGGGGGCTGCTGTGTAGGGCTTTTGTTTCCCGTTGGCTCTGGGGCTTCCCCGGGGCTTCACCAAGCGTTGTCAGGTGACCTGCGGACGGGCCCTTAACTCTTGCAAACCAAGTCCGGGGGACCCCACTGGCGCCTTGGAAGCTGCAAGGTAAAGGTTAGTGTCTCTGCCTCTCCACCTGCCCTGCTTGGCTTGCTTGGCCTCCTCCCACGGTTTCTTCTTGTCTTTTTTTTTTTTTAATTTTTTAAAAGTGAAGTATAGGGCTTCCCTGGTTGCGCAGTGGTTGAGAGTCGGCCTGCTGATGCAGGGGACGCGGGTTCGTGCCCTGGGCCGGGAAGATCCCACATGCCGTGGAGCGGCTCAGCCCATGAGCCATGGCCGCTGAGCGTGCGCGTCCGGAGCCTGTGCTCCGCAGCGGGAGAGGCCGCAACTGTGAGAGGCCTGCGTACCGCCAAAAAAAAAAAAAAAAAAAATTGAAGTATAGTTGATTTACAATGTGTTAATTTCTGGTGTACAGCAAAGTGATTCAGTTATACATATACATACATTCTTTTTCATATTCTTTTCTGTTATGGTTTATCATAGGATATTGAATATAGTTCCCTGTGCTATGAGGTAGGACCTTGTTGTTCATCCGTTCCGTATATAATATTTTGCATCTGCTGATCCCAAACTCCCAGTCCGTCCTTCCTCCCATAGTTTCTGTAGCTTTTTGGGGACCCTAGATTACCTTGATTTAAACAGATCCCTTATTTAAACGGTGTCAGTGAGTATAATGGGTTGTTTTAAGGTGACACAGATAGTTGGTGATCTGAGCTAAAGCAAGGATAATACCTTCATTTTTTCCCCACTACCACACACGACAGAAACAAGCTCCCTTGTCCAGGATTGAATGCAGTGCCATTATAGTCATTCGAATCCCACCCCATTACCCCAACACAAGAAAGCAGACCAGACTGCAAGTGAGCAAGGGCTCAGTAGTGTATTTTATTCACAATCTTTGCTTTAAATATTATTTATAAAGTGCATGTGCTTTACTTGTGAAAATGAATGCCAAAGAAGACCGAAAATCCCTGCTCAGCAGTGTTCAGCCTCTGTGGAATCACCATGCCATCAATAAAAAAATCCTAATATATTTTCATCTGTTGCCTTGTTAATCCTCAATCCACAAAGTAAAATATAATTTTACTTTGGTTGAAACAACTAAAAATTTAAAGATTTTCTCTTCAAGTATTCTCCCAGAAGAAAGAAATGTGTTTTTCTAGAGATGGCAGTAATTTAAATGTATTTTATAAGACAGTGTGTCCTACCTTTGAAAGGGATTATAAATCCTAGGTGTTAAATTTCTTGTTAAGTGCGAGCTCTTTTTATATAATTTCTGATATGTAGTTTCCTTTTTTCTGCTTGAATGCCAAATGTGGATTGGAGGGGAGTGGTGACAGGGTTGATGGGTCAAACTTGGAGGAGTCTGAGGGAAGAATAATCATTTTTGTCAAGAAGAGAAAAATTGTAGCTGGGAAGAAAAAAAAATACCCAAAACTGTATGAAGAGTAAGGCAAGAGCTGAAATGATAGTTGAGAGTAAAGATAATAAGGGTTAGTTACTAGAAATCAGAATGTCTATTTTTAGTGCAGCACCTGGCCTCTTTGAAGGCATGTATAAGAACTTTAAGGAGAGATGTTGAGCTGAAGACTAAATTGAGAATGCACACTTTCTCAAGGCATCAGGCTTTGTTGGAAAGATTTGATATCTGTATTGCTGATGTATAAATCTCTAATCTCCTTCCTTATAATGTTCATTCTTTTCTCCCCCAGTCCTGCCTTCTGACATACCACAGAATAAATCTGTTCTATTAACAGGTGAATATTCCAAATATCAAGATCAGCTAGCCTGTCTCCTTTCAATATCTTCAATAAAAACCAGGTCCATCAGACATTTCAATTATAAAATAATGTGCAGGGCTTTCACCATTCTGGTGGTCTTTTTTCAGTTTCTCAAAGATTCCTTAAAGGCACAGCCCAAAAATTCACAAAGAACTCTAAGTAAGATTTGAAAACCATAAGTTCCAGGAGTTCTATTATCTGGTTTGTAAATTTATATTAATATTAGAAGTATCTGTGATTATGTTCACTTCTTAACAACTCTACTGTGTTATTAGCTGAGGTCCACTTGATGTGAGATCCACTTTATCCCAAACTCATCAAGCAGGTCTTGAAAATTTGTGAAGGCAGGTGAATTACAACCAAAGATGTATAATGGGACATTACAGTGCACTTCTCAGAAGTGCTGTAGATAGTTCGTGGGCGGTATGCATACTTAAGGCTGAGCTCGTCGGGACTCATACAAGTCCTCAGTGAGTCTGGAGTAGTACCCCTTAAAAACTGGGTGGAATGGGGGATTAGTAAAGAGGCTACCTCAGAAAGTATCTGATTTGTCTTAAAATCTTGATCTCTTTAATTCCTCTGACCAGTTCTCACTCCTGTGTGCCTGATTTCCTTCTGACTTCATAGTTCCCCTGAGCCCTCAACTTGTGATGACAGTGTTTTTCCTGGTTCATCTCTTTAGCCTGGTGACTTGGTTATTTGCTCTCCTATTCAGCTTTAGCACTGTACCCTTTATTCTTCTATCTCCCCCTCCTCACTCATTGTGGTCTCTTGCCCCATGTCACTGATTTCATCTTCTCTTAGATATATTTCTGCCTCCTTCATCACTTTATGACATTTGCCTCCTTTTGTCACTTTATGACATTCACCTTCGGCACCTGTATAACCCCATTGAGGCTAAATTGTCACTTTGGGTTTTGATATGAACCACTCGGCATCTGGCGTTGGATTAATATAGTCAGTTTTACATAAGTAAAATCCCTATCATGGCTATCACCGAGGTTTGGTGGCCTGAGTCTTAGGGGTATATGACGGCAGTGTAAAAGGAGGTGAAATCTGTCTTAAGAAAAGAGATCTAACGTACAAAGTGCATTGGCATTAAAAGTACATTGATATGTTAAACAGTGTTCTAAATGGATATGGACAAATGAGAGGAGAGATAAAAATAAATGATGTTGCCACAGACTGCTGAGAGAGAGAGAGAGAGAGAGAGAGAGAGCGGGACAGAGAGGAGATACAGCTGATGCTTTACTCATGTAGATTATAACTCAAGTATTCAGGCTGTTAGTGTCAGAAACCTTCTCTCTCTCATCTTTGAATCCCCCTTAGATTACAGCAAAATGCTTTTGGAATTGAAATTAGTCTTCTGTTGGCAATGTCGTTCTTCTAAATACTGAGCAGTTGATATATTCTTGAGTACCCAGAAGAATCTTTTATGACTGAAGAGCCGAAGGATCCACAGGTGAATGGTTACTCTGGCCTTGAGTCTAGTCAACAAAATGGGATGGAAGAGCTCACATTCATCAGACTCTTCCAAGTTTTCTATAGCCATCATCTCACCAAGGCTTCGTGTTGTTGTTTTTTTTTTAATTTTTGAATTTTATACTGGAGTATAGCTGACTAACAATGTTGTGATAGCTTCAGGTGCACAGCAAAGCGACTCAGCCATTCATCACCAAGTCTTCTTAGAATCTAACTGAAGAAGCACTTATTAGCCCTATTTTTCTGATGAGGAAGTAAAGACTCAGAGAGATTTATAACTGTGTGATAGGCAGTAGTTATTAATGCAGGGAGTCAGAATGGAAACTCTGGCTTCAGAGTCCATACTGTGGGATCCACTGTCCTTCAGTGGCTGGTGATTAGGAAATGAGGAGGACCTTGGGAAATAGATGATCATGTCATTCCAGTTCTCACTAGAAAGCTGAAAGATCATTTAGAGCACATGGCTTCTGGGAAGAAGATTTTCTATGAACTCAGATTTCAAAAGAAAATGTGTATTTAACCACCAAAGAAGGCCAGAAAGTGCTCTGTGGCCCTAAGGATGGTACCAGGAAAAGCTCAGAATAAACTCATACAAATGTTAATTAAGCACAACCAAATAAATAAATAGATAAATAAGATTTTTACACATATGATTGGTATAAGAAAGTGGGCAAAGTATGGATAGCCCTGTTGTTCAGAGGTTGTATAACACCACACAATTTAAAGAAAAGATAATGATTTAACTCCTACTTGTTTTTATCTTTTTGATTGAGGGTAACGGCCTTTATGTAGCAAGTGTTACTGTTGCAAATTACATAGCAAGTGTTATTAGGAGGCTATTGCTATTCATGGTAAGAAAAAATAGAATCAAACAGCATTAAGAAAAGTCTTGATAAGTTTTGCCATCAGGTGTGAACAAAACTTGTATATGTGATTATGAAATCATTCTCACTGTGAGATAACATGGAGAAAGGAGAGTGGTGCCCTAAGACCAGGTAGAGAAAAGTGTTGTACTTAAGGACTGGAGCCCCAGTTGTACTTAAGAGAGGGAGGAACTGTGTCTTTCATTTTTTCATAATTCCCAAACACTGGGCACACTGCCTATCACCTAGTGTCATTTAATAAATGTCTTTTTTTTTGTCCTAAATGGGAATAATTTCCCAGTTCAAACCCATGTGAAACAAGTATTATATACTATAGTTGGCAAGGTTTATAGAATGCTTCCAGTTTATCAGAGAGATGGTATTATCAAGGTAAACCCCAAGTGTTACTGTTCTTATCCCAATAATATATTTTCAATCCAGCATTTCGCATGATTATCATTTTCCAGATGCTGTGTGGGGCACTGAGATATTGAAGTAAATGAAGCACTTCCTCTCAAGTTTCTCACTGTCTTGAACTAATAACAACCAGACTGTGACTTAACAGAGGTCTTGATCTTTAGGAAACTATGCTCACAAAGAAGCAGGACAGGTGTCCTAGGCAATAGCTGTCCTAGTCACTGATGAATGTGTGGATTATTATATATAAAGAGAGAGGCAAGTGAGATTTCAACTGTGAGTCCATTAAACATCAGGACCCTGGTTCTGAGAGCTGCGCTTTTTGAATGAGACAAGGTAGAGAAAAGCAAAGGAAGGTAATGTTGAGTGTTGATTCTGTGCCCTGCAGTGTCCTAAGAGTTTATATGCACTGCATCATTTAATGCTCACAGCAACTCTGTGAGATAGGTACATTGTTTTCATTCTACAAATGAGGAAACCGTGGGATAGAAAAATGAAGTACTTTTCCCAAAGTCACAAATACAGGAAGCAGTAGAGCCTCATTTTGAACCTAGGCAGTTTAACAAGAGACCCCACAATCTTACTTTTCACACTAAACCAGAATATAGTTATGCGCAAAATTAGGAAGGCCAAAGGAAAGAAAATGGTGAGGTGATCTCACTCTAGACTTTGTCTCCCTTTTCTTTGACCATCCATTCTCTCCTCTTTGCACCTAAAACTCTGATGAGACCGCTGGGCCAAAGGGACATAGTCCAATCTTATCCATACTAAAGTATTAAGGGTCTCGTGTTTGACCTTCTCCAGATACTTGTATTTTCAAAAGAGGATTTCAAGGAGAGGGTGATGTCTAATGCACAAAAGGGTCTCTAGTAATGAACAGTTAAGAAGTGAGAGAGAATTTTGTGGACTCTAAAGGGCATGGCTCACTCTCCTAGGAATTATAATCAACTTTCTTACCTGAGAGTTGTCAATAGGGTAGGAAATATATATATATATTTTTTGGTGGAGGGGATATTTAGGAGATCCTTCTTTAAAACATGAGCTTTGAAACAGGTCATGAAAGCAGCAATAGATGTGGATTCTCAGCACAGGAGGGCTGGGAGCCATCATAACCACAGGGAGAGCAAGAACAAAGTTCACAGAGAGGAGGGTTTCTCAAACAGAGACTTAGCTCTAATGAGCCTGAACCATCCTGGAATCAGTGAGTACATTCTGAAATGTATTTTCTGACGGTACGATGGGTGAATACTTAGTTGTCTCCACTATCTTACCTTTTAAAATTGTCCTCTATACACAGAGCAAATTGAGGTTAACACAGGGGTCACATACAGTTTTTCGATACTTTGCCCTGGAAACTTAACTGTTCTATCTTTCACTTTTGAAACATGTTTTATGTAGAAGGCCTATACTGGACTCTATCCAAGGGTACTTCATCACTAAAATCCCCAAATTTCTATCATGCAGTTTAATTTATGATAAATATATTATTTTACTTTAACACAACCTGTGGCATTTTAATGTTATTTATTTCTAGAGTTTCATAGCCTCACAAAATAATTATAGTACATGCTTCATTTGAGAAATAGAATAGTCCATGATAACTGCACACATATATGTAAGTTGCAGTGATTTTCCAAATCTTTTATCCAATCTCCCTCTTAGTAAAAGGTAAGACCCTCTTGTGACTCATTCTTTCTCCCTATTTTTCAATTCTCTAACTTCCTGGAAGCTCCTCTGTTCTGGTGCTCGGGTAGAGAAACACTCATCCAGAAAATGAACTCAAAAGACTCTCCCATGAATTCTTGGTTCACTGTTTTATTTTGTTTTTCCCATGTACTTTGCCTTGAAAGAAAGACTGGAATAAACAAGACAAACAATATTTAGATGAAACTTAATTTTTCTGTGTTGTTCGTCTAGAACATCATAGGCCAGAAGATTAGTAAGTAAAAGGATAGGTTTTTTTAATTTTTCTAGAACTGTTCTTAAAGTATACATCTGTATATCATTCCAAATATGTGTGTTAGGTTTGGGAAAGAAATTAAGAATGCTTTTCCATTTAATCAAAATGATATAGCGGTATATCAGTGTTTACTCCCAGTGAAGTAAAAACTTGATGAGAACTATAGGGAGTGTTCCCTCTAATATTCATGTGGATAAAAACATATGAAATGTCTGTTTTCCTGGTCAAAACTAGTTGGATATTGGAAATCTCATGTAGTCCAATCCACAGATGGATTAACTGGTTAATTCCTTCAACATTTGAGGGAAAGTTATAGGTGGTCATCTCTTTTATTCCTGGATGAAAATGTGACAATTTATTAAATAATAATATTCCATAAAAATAATTTGAGAAAATAGAGATAAATTTCACTTACAAAAGTAGATAAGAAAGCCTTAAATGAAACATGCAAAAGTAAATAATACACAGTAAAAGAATGATCCACCATAATCAAATAAAATATATCCAGTAATATTGATGTTTAGATATGAGACCCTGTCAATATAATGCAATCTGCATAAAGTTCCTATAGATGCCTTGAAAAAATACATATACATTCCTTAAAAAAACATTGATTTCAGGTAATTACAAAAGCACATTGATACATATTTTAATAAAAGAAACACCATCTATTGTAAACTAATAGCCAAAATTGTTTGTAGTGGACAAAGATTAGATTAAAGATTTTCAACATGGAGGGAAATATACCTATCAGAAATACCTGGGAATAGATTTTAGTCTCTGGCAAGATAGCGAACAAATATAGCCCTCTGATTCCCTTCTTGTAGATGCTGCAAATAATATCGATGCCATAAAACCAAGAGACATATTGCTACATCCTGAGAGACCCCTAGGAAAGAGAAGATGGGATTGGGCAAAGGGTGATGCAGCAACCCAGGAGGAAGAAAGTCTAGGAGCCCAAGGGGTTAGACCTTTTCATTGCATTTATGTGTGTGTGTTTGTCTACAAACCGCCTTTCCACACACATCACAGGGCAAACGTCCTTTCCTGTGCTACTGTGAGATAGAACACAGGCCACACTTCCCAAGGGCGGTCCAGGGATTGTTCCCTGCACTGTTGTGGATTACAGCAAGTAGCCCAGTCAACTCATGAGTATTCCTTCCTTTATTCCTCCCCATCCACACCAAAGTCTTAAGTGATTAGAAGCGAGGGGTGTAGCTTTGGGGAGGAAGCAGTTTCCATATGGGGATATAGGAATTTTCTGTGCGGCAGGGCCATCGGCTGGGGGTCTGTTCGATAAAGAACAATGAACCCAGACTTTCATGATGGGCTTTTTTCAATGAGCCCTGATACACACACCCCTAAACTTATTGGAAGGGGCAATAAGTTCAGTTCTGGACTTCAGTCCCTCCCTACGGGTGTATACTGCCAGGTAAGGAAATATGAGATCCTAGGGAATAATAACCAAACCCCTGAGTAATACAACTCCTTTGAGAGGCATAAAAAACTAAACAACCTATCCCCATGAAGAATCGTCTAGAGAGAGTAACTTTTTAAAGTCAGAAAGTTTCTTAAAGAGGTAAGAAAGGATATTGATAAAAAGAAACACGTGAATAGTTATCAAGAGCCAATTGGAAAAATTAAGTATGAAATGGCATAGTAGATTAGAAACAATAAAAAGTCATTGAATAGTAGAATGGATACAGCCACTGAACAAATAAGTTTCTGTAAAATCAGATGAATAAACTATTATAGGAGCCAACAAGAAAGGAGAAAGAGATGGAAATTTTTAAATAAAATTTAAGAGATAGGAAGGATAAAGGCAGAGTTGTCAGCATTCATATAATAGAAGTCTTAAAATGAGATTAAAATAAGTAGAAGAAAGGAATTAATTGTCAAACTAATCATAGAGATTTTACCATAATTTAGGAAAAATGAAATGCCCTCAGGTCAAAATGACTTAGAGAGTGAAAGAGTATTGCTAAAGGGGGCAGGGGGAATCTATTAAAATGAAATTTAGGAACATCAAACACAAAGATCAAAAATACAAAAAAGTACTCAAGGTTATCAAATAGAACAAGGTAATAGATCTTTAACTGATAAATATATAGGGAAATTTATATTCAACAGAGGTTTCATATTATTTTTGAGCACTCATGTAACCCCTCCCCCTGCATACATAAACTGTGTTGTATGCTATCAACATCATACAGACTATTTTCTAAACTTAAGGCAATAAAATTAGATATCAATAATGAAATAATGGCTTAAAAACTAAAAATTATACTATTTAATAACATTTTTGTGAAAGAAACCATTAAAAATGACAAAATTATTTTTATGAATGAAAATCTATCAAGATTTCCTAGATACAGTTAAAGAAGCACATAGGGAAAAACTGAAAGTATTAAATATACTTATCCAAAAGGAAGAAATATGGAAAGTAAATGAGCAAAGCGTTCAACTCAGTGGGAGAAAGTGTTTCACCATAAATCCAAAGATATCAGAAACAATATTAAATATAATAGCAGAAATTAATGACATAGAGAATAAAAACAATAGGGAAGATTAAAGAAAAATCTGGAGTTTTTTTTTTTTTTTATTGGTTTCTGCTTTATAACAAAGTGAATCAGTCATACATATACATCTGTTCCCACATCCCTTCCCTCATGCATCTCCCTCCCTCCCACCCTCCCCATCCCACCCCTCCAGGCGGTCACAAAGCACCGAGCTGATCTCCCTGTGCTCTGCGGCTGCTTCCCACTATCTATCTACCTTACGTTTGGTAGTGTATATATGTCCATGCCTCTCTTTCGCTTTGTCACAGCTTACCCTTCCCCCTCCCCATATCCACAAGTCCATTCTCAAGTAGGTCTGTGTCTTTATTCCCGTTTTACCCCTAGGTTCTTCTTTTTTTAAGATAAATAAGATGGAAAAATCTGGCATTGAAGAAAAAAGGTAGAAGGTAAAAATATAAAAACAATTAAAAAGAAAATAACTATATGTATAATAGTTTTAAAGTAAAAATTCTGTGAACAATTATATGAAAATATATTTTAAAATCTTGTTAAAATATGTATCTTTATCATAATATTGCCAACGTGGCACAAGAAAAAAAGAGAAAAGCCATTAAATAAATGGAAATACTATTCAACCTCCTTTGTTGCTAATGCAGAAGCTCAGGTGTTAATTTTATATATGTTCTTTCAAATTTCCAAGGATCAGATAATGTTTATTTTATACAAGTTGTTTTTAAAAAATACGTAGATAGGGAGAATTTCTCAACTTATTTTACGTGACTTGTATTACTTTGATACCAACAGAAGATAAGTTAATATAGGGAAACAAAATGTAGAGTCCATTTCATTTATTAAAATACAGGCAAAATGCTACATAAAGGTTAGCTTATTTAATCTGTATTGTAGTCTATATCTTCTGTATAATACATATCACATATGTTTTACACATACGTTTATAATATATTATTCTAAGTATATATATTTATGATTATATATAATATTGCAATATATCACCTTCAGGTTTATCCCAAGAAGGCAAGTATGTTTGGTCATCAAAAAGCAATCAACATGATTTCCCACACTAATGGTCCATGAAAGAACACATGATTATCTTAAAAATTGAGAAAAAAACACATTTAATAAAATTTGATTAAATAACATATTTATAATAAAAATCAGAGACAAAAGAAAACCATCCTTTATGTTAATAAAGCCTTGTATCAAAAACTTGGGTCAAACATTTAACTCAAGAAAGTATGAAAGAATTTACTTTATAATGTGAGACCAGATGAAGATGCCCATTATGATCACTTTCATTCAAGATGTTTTCAAAAGTCCTGGACAAGACAATAAGATGAGAAAAAGGAATAGGAGGTAAATATCTGAAGGGATGATGCAGACTCTACTTATGAATAGACTATATGATCATTTACCAAAGAAAATCCCTCAAACGCATCAGACAACCTTTAGAAATAACAGGTCAGCAAAATAACCATATACACAAGATTAACTGAGAAATATTAACTGTTCGGCTATTCCAGCAGTAGTATCATAATAAATAGAATAGAAAATATATCATAACTCATGTGTAAAGCAAGTAAGAAATAAACTTAAAAATACATTGAACAACAGAAAAGAATGAATAAATGGAAAGGAATAGCATGTTCATGGGTGGAATGAATTAATACTGATGCATCTGTAAATTCATGTCAGTTCTAATAAAAACTATGATAGGATGTTTTTAAGAACTCTACATACTCACTGTAAAATTCATATACATGACACAGAATCACAAATAACTAGATCCGTTTTTAAAAGGTAGGACAGAGAAAGATGACGTGCACCACAAGGATTTAAGACAAGCTGTAAAGTCTTATTGATAAAATGTTGGCACAGGAACACACAACTCATGGTGAAATAGATCTGTGTCCGTGTGGAAACTTAGTATATGAAGTAGATAGCACAAAACTCAAGAGAGAAAGTGTGGCTTACTTAGGAGTGTTGAAACTGCCTCACTTTATAAAGAAACATAAGTTTAGACTATTCCATTAAGTGAGAGAAAAAGCACAGGAGAATTAAATATTTAAAGATGATGGATAAAAATATCAGTCTAAAAAAATTTATAAGCTAATGGTTTTGTATCTTGGTGTGGAGAAGGACTCTTTAAACATCTTAACGAACCCAAATGCACAAACACTAAAGGGAGAAAAAGATGTATTTGTCATAATATTCAGAATTTCTGTTTAATCACATCAATGTAGGCAAAGCAAACAGACATGGCACATTGCAGTGGTATTTGCAACATACAAAACTAACAAATTCACACATGCAAAGAAATTTATTCTTTAAAATGTAATGTATACATATAGTAGAATATTATTCAGCCTTAAAAAAGGAAATCCTGCCATTTCCAACCCCATGGATGAACCTGGAGGTCAGTACACTAAGTGAAATAAGCCAGATACAGAAGGAAAAATACTGCATTATACCACTTACCTAAGGCATCTAAAATAGTCAAACTCATAGAAGCAGAGAATAGAATGGTAGTTGCCAGGGGCTGGGGGAGGGGGAAACGGGGAGGTATTAATGAAAGGGTACAAAGTTTCAGTTGCGCAAGATGAATAAGTCCTGGAGATCTCCTGTACAGCGTAGAGCCTACAGTTAATAATACTACTGTATTGTACACTTAAATTTTTGCCAAGAAGGTAGATCTTATGTTAAGTGTTTTTGTCACAAAAAATGGTAATAAATAGGGCAGAGAAAACTTTTGGAGGTGATGAATATGTTTACAGCATAGATTGTAGTGTGGTTTTATGATATATATTTATTTCCAAACACATCAAGCTATACACATTAAATATGTACAGCTTTTTTTTTTTTTTTTTTTTTTTTGTGGTACGCAGGCCTCTCACTGTTGTGGCCTCTCCCGTTGCGGAGCACAGGCTCCGGACGTGCAGGCCCAGCGGCCATGGCTCACAGGCCCAGCCGCTCCGCGGCATGTGGGATCCTCCCAGACCTGGGCACGAACCCGTGTCCCCTGCATCGGCAGGTGGACTCTCAACCACAGCGCCACCAGGGAAGCCCCTATGTACAGCTTTTTTGTATGTCAGTCATAGCCTCAATAAAACGGTTTAAAGAAAAAAAGAAAATGAAAAAGAGAAAAATACATGATCAAATAGAATAGTGGTCCATATATATGGATAGGTGATTCCTAAGAGGGAGTCTTGAGTAACTAACAGGTACATGAAGTGCTCAGCCTTACTTGCTAGTAGGTATGTAAACACATGAAGCCAGTCTGGGGGGCAATCCAGCAGTTCTCGGTTAAACTAAGCATGAAAAATTGTCATAACACAGCATGTTGTCCAGTGAAATGCTTATTTCTCTTTGTTTATGGTGGTGGGTCACTGGAGGCGACCTGGATGTCGCTCCTCAGGGACGTGGATACATGGATAAATGAAATGTCTTTGATGCGAATGCATGCTGTGTAATCCCTCAGGACAGTGAGAAACTGATTAGCAAATGAATTACTCTGAACATGCAACAACATGTGTAACTGTTAAAAACATTATTGAATGAAAACAGTAGGAAAAAATCTATCATGTGTTATATTTATGCAAATTAAAAGTTCATAGGCCGCAAAACAACCCTATATATTTTACAATAACCATACATATCAAAGGACATGAAATGGGAGAAGGGCTAGTGGTTTGAAGGGGGAAAAAGTAAATCAAACCAAACAAAAGGGGGCCTTGCACAGGTCAACAATGATAATGTGCCACAAACTGAAAGTTTTACTAACTCAATCTTCGGCCTGAATTTCATACTTTAAAAAAAAAAAAAGTCATCTGAAGAGCTTCTTCCAACAGCATCTTCTTTTTCTCTCCATCCCATGAGATTTTGATTTTTAAGTCCAGGGATGAGCTTGAATAGGTTATAAAAGTTCTGCAGGTGATTCTGATTAGTAGTAAGAGGCTGGCGCTGGCACAGGGAGCTTTGTGTGGGTATTGGAGCCACCAGAGAGTATGTACTAAAGTGCAGATTTCCAGATTTCCGGAGAGTATTTTAAGACCATTTAATGGGACCCAGGAATCTGATTATTTAACAAGAACCCCATGATGTTTTGATACAAGTGTTATCAAAGTAGTGCTTTGTGCACTACAAGTAAGCTCTTTTTAAGGAAGAATAATGTCAGTAAGAAAAGAGGTAGTTCATCATTGCCATTATTTTAAATATTATTTTGAATGTTCTAATAAATGCAATAATATTTGAGCTGTGAATAGAATCATAAACATCAGAAAGAAGCACATAATATATCACTATATCACTGTGACATACAGAGGAAATTTTACGGTGAGCTCAGTCTCAACCTCTATTCGTGCTGTTTGTGCCATAGAAAGCAGAGGAAGGGGAGCTTGGTAGGGACATGGTTGGGGTCAGCCATGCGTTTATAGAGTTGGCTAGTCTGATGTTAGTAGAGTTGCTTCGTCTACTGCAACATTCAAAGGAATGTAAGGAAGTTGGTCTTCTAGAAGGCCTTCCTATCATAAATCTGGTGGGTGGTTGGCATATGGCACAAATGTCCCAAAGAGCAGACCCATGGTATTATGGTTCCTATTGGTTGATGTCTCATTCAAGCTAGTCCTCAAGCAACAACAGCTGGGGTGTGGTAAGCAGTATTCTAAAAAGCATGAATCAGAAGCAGGTTGGGTGCTTATGAAAATGCAGAGTCAAGTCCCCACTCCAGACCTACTAAGTCAGAATTGCTATGATTGGGAACCACGAATCTGTTTTGACTCATGGAATTTTTATACCCTTATGATGGATTAACTAATGCTAGGGAAAGCAATTAGTTTGTACTCAGTGGCTGGCATTTAGTATAATAGGAAGGCCAAATAGATATTTTAAAAATCTATTTGGGGACATAGTATTTTTTTCCGTGTGTGTGTGTGTGTGTGTGTGTGTGTGTGTGTGTGTGTAGGGGGGCAGTGGTTCTCCAGAAAAACAGAAATGCAATGTCAGTATGAACGGAGCAAACGAAAGCTTCTTGGGGAGTTGTGGCAGGGAGTCTGTTTTTTAGTATTTAAAAAAAAATTTTTTTTTGCGGTACGCGGGCCTCTCACTGTTGTGGCCTCTCCCGTTGCGGAGCACAGGCTCTGGACGCGCAAGCTCAGCGGCCATGGCCCACGGGCCCAGCTGCTCTGCAGCATGTGGGATCTTCCCGGAATGGGGCACGAACCTGTGTCCCCTGCATTGGCAGGCGGACTCTCAACCACTGCACCACCAGGGAAGCCCCAGGGAAGCTATTTTGTGGAGAGTTTATGGGATGGAAGACTGTTGCTTATGTTGTTGTTGTTGATAATAAGGGATTGTTAGCTTAGTGTGTATAAGTGTGTGTAGTTTGTGTGTATGTGGTGGGAGGTGTCTCCTGGAGAAGTGTCTTAGCAAATGAGTTTGTTCATGGGAGGGAAAAATGTGGAACTTTGAGCCTAAAATCCTGTCACTCTGAGTACTAAGTGACAAAGGGGGTATTCAGAGCAGTGAGTAGAAGGGCATCTTCCTTCCCACTCTCCCATCAAGCTGAGCTCCATGGCGATGGCGCACTTTGGGAAGACCAGGACAGAACCCCGTAGACACTCATCCTTTGGGAACATAAGCAATAAAACATTGAGAAAAGCAATGTGTGTGTGAGTGGAGGCCTAGAAATCTGGTGCCTCATTTGTCAGGGAGGGCAGTATTGAAGTGACTGACCAGAGAGCCCCAACTGGCAAGAGGCATCACTGGTGGGGATCATTAGAAATTGAGTAATTAGAGAGTTCAGCAAAAGCAAAAGTGTCTCAAGAAATGGAGATAAAGGGTTGTGTGATCTATAATCAGCTCACGCCCAGAGAAGATAAGAATGTTTGGGTTCTTGGAGGCGTTGGGTCAGGATCCACAGGATATGACTGGACTCGCTAAAGGCTGAGGTTGCCGGAATGGAAGGTCAAAAAAGTGGAGGAAGGTACACAGCAGTGAGTCAGAATATCCACTGTCATGTTTAAGTCACTAGTGATGACAAAAGGAAAGGAGCAGAAGGTAATGAATCAGGCAAAGAGATGGTTGAGGAGGGTGATGGTGAGTGGTGAAGGATGATAAACGCTGGTGAAGAGGCTGACAAAAATAAATCCTGTGGACTTCCAGTGTAGAAAAGTGAAACGATGAGAACCGATCAGTAATCAGAAAGCTGCACCGGGGAGCAAGGCCCAGACTTCTAGTGCATTAAGCAGAGCAGGGGAATAAGAGTATCCATAAGAGAACTGATGGGGTAACTAGGTCGTCAGGGGAAAGGCCAGGCTTCACAATGCAGATGATGGTTTGAAGGGAGACAGTGAAAAAACATTTACAGATAAAAATAAACTTGCTCCTAAATGAATAAAACTTCTAAGAAACTTAAAAAAAAAAGTAATAGAAGTTGGGTCAAAGTTGGTTTTTTTTTTATTTTTATTTTTGTTGTGTTGTGTTGCTCCCCCTACACTTTAAAGCATAGAGTTCTAAGTGACTTACTATCTCTAATAAAAACTTGTGTAGGCTGGGGGATATAATGCTGTTCCGGTTAGATTTTCTGTGGTTTAACACAGATGGGAAAAGTATTTTAAGAAGCTTAGCTATTTTGTTAAATGTTTATGACTTGTAAATTCCCAGCCTTTTAGGATTATCCAAATGTGTTGACACTGATGGTAAATTTGACCGGAAATTAGCCAAATATGTTTGTCTAATTAACCAGTGGGGTCTAATAATAGCTGTCAGGGTTGGTGTGTAAGTCAAGGCTACTTATTTATTGCATGTTCATATTATTATTATTCATATTATTTCCCTTTCAAGTTAGATTTTCAAATTCTTTACCCACGGCTTTCTAGAGAGTCACTGAAGGAGCTGTTAGAGCACAAATCCCCAACCTCTTCTTTCTGCAAAGACAAAAAAAGAAAAGTAGCCTACTAGTTTCATTTCACCAGAAGTCTGAAGTCTGACTCTTCCAAACTTCTATTTCTGTGCTTCTCATAAGATACAGAAGGGAAATCACCCACTCTACTTCAGCTCTGTGGTCTTGAGAGATGAGAAGTTTGAGTTTCGTGTGATGGTTTTTAATCTCTTGGGCTAATGGTTTTATAATTCAGCAATTATATATCATCCTTGTTTCAGTAACTGTAGCAGTTAAGCATGTAAAGTTGTAATAATTCTGTCAGACCAAAATGGTAATATTTAGGAAATTACTACAGGACCTCCTATAGGGAGTAACAGACGGGAGAAAGAATACTGTCGTTAAGTGAATATTACTTCAGGTACTCTACCAGGTATTTTATCTTGTATCATTCATCTTCACAAATAGTACTATATTATCTGTTATTATAAATTTGTTTGACATGTAGGAAAAGAGATTCATGAGCCCATAGGCTGTACTGGGAACCATTTGCTTTGGACCTGGATATTTCAGACTCCGAAGTCTGTTCCTTTTCCCCAGTTAATAAGTGTTGACTTAACCATACCTGTTACCTAAGTGAAAATACTCTCGTAGTCTTTGTCATCCGTGTCAGGCACACTGGTGTGTAGCAATGTGTATTTTCTGTTGTAAGAACAAAATTGAAATAGATGACGATGAATGGTTGTCATTTGTTCATAGTTCTCTACCCACTGATGGCTAAAATAGTAAAATAATTCTGTATGAGTGTTGCTACTTATATATTGGGCCTTAGGGTGAAATACTAACATACTGGTGATCTCAGCCTACAAGTAATATATACAGCAGATGTACTATAAATGTGAGCTGTTTTTTATATCAAACTTATAAGTGACCCCAGAGAAGCCACTTGAAATCAAATCATTTTAATGGAACTCACCACCACAGGCAGGTTAAAAAACTACCTTGTAAGTGTTCCTGTACTGATCCTACTGCTAATGAACACATCGTTTTCCAGACTTGGCTTCTTAGCTATAAAATAAAGGGATTTTTAAAGTCTCTTTTAGCTATAAAGTTCTTATATTTCCCCTTTAAATATCATCTTGTAGATTAAACAGGATAGGGCAAAACATTAAGCATTTTATTTAAAATATATTGCCATTTCTTCCTCTTATTTTTATATAATGCTTACATATTTTTTGTCTGAAATTCATGGAGAGAAGTGTTGCTTCTGTATTTTCCTTCTAATGAAGTTTTTTTTTTCATTTTTAGTCTTTTAGCAAATTTTACTGAAGAAAGATGCTGACTCACAAGTATAATGAAATGTTTTCTTTATTTAACTTTAGTATATTTATTTTAAGATCTGTAGGTCAGTTTGTGTGTGTGTGTGTGTATTTGGTTTTGTATTTTAGTATTGTTGACAATGCTACATCAACTTGGCCCCAGGATAGTAATTAACAACCCAGTCAGAGGTTGCTAGTAATTTCCCATTTATTTGGGAAGAAGATTTTATTAAATAAGTTGGAATCAAGAGTATTAGGTAGGGAAGACTTCTGAAACTGCATTCAACATAGTAGTATATATATAAAAAAGAAACAAGCAAAATAAAATTCAAGTCTAGAAGTTAAGAAAATAGAAGCTTTCAAAAGAAGGCAATCTTTATAAAAAAATTATTATTGACCTCCCAATATGTGTGAGAATGTGTTTCAAGTCTTTATTAGAAAAACAATCAAAACAAAATTTAAAAATCTGCAATACTAGTTGAAAAAGAGTAGAGTGTCCTTATTTTTACAATTTGAATGCTTTAGAATCCTATATTGATGTTTAACTGTCTTCTCTTATCTTGATTGTGTAATAAATGAAATATGAAAAGTATAAAATATATGGGCAGCAATAATAGTAATGGTAAACAAATAACCAAAGCGTAACGTTTAGGTGTTTGGGAAATGTGAAGTGTATGTTGTTCCCGAACTCAGAGCCCTGCTGAGATTGATGCTCAATCACAATAACACTTTCTGACCTAGAAACATGAGTCACATAGGTTGGGGGTAGGATGGTGAATGGGGGTCATTGGGTGATAGCAGCTGATGTTTGGGGAACACTCCTCACAGTGATCTCCTAGCAGGTCCCTAAGAAGCTTTTGCTTTTGTTACTTATTCATCCACTTTAAATGCATAGAAAGAAGTTAAATGTTAACTAAAATTAGTAGTAGATTTGTAGAAATAAATATTGTTCTAACTTAGAACATAACTGCAATTTAGATGTAAATAGAATGTTGGTTCTTTAAAAAAAATAGCGTGACTAGAGTATTTTCAAATTAAAAGTTTTGTTGGAATAAAATTCAGTAGACATTTACTTGAAAATGTTTAAATTTTTTAAGCAAGTTGAAGGGCAAAAAGCTAAGACATCGCTATATTTGCCTTCATACGTATATTCACATTAATCACTCATGTTGTAGAGATTTTCCCATAGGAAGTTATCACTATTATGTCTGTGTTTTGTATACTGAATTGTGCAGATCCTGATATTATGTTATAAGAAGACGTAAAGAGCCACCAAGTATTATACTAATGTCCTACTCTAGGAAATATTTAGCAAAAAGGCTTTGAC
The DNA here is from genome assembly GCF_964165515.1 of Mesoplodon bidens. NCBI lineage: Eukaryota > Metazoa > Chordata > Mammalia > Artiodactyla > Ziphiidae > Mesoplodon > Mesoplodon bidens. The sequence continues at coordinate 17,836,449 of NC_138166.1, forward strand.
TCATAAAATATTAGAAATGGAAGAGACCTTAGCTGCCATTTAGATGAGAGTTGGCAAACTCCCACCGGGGACCAAATCCAGCCCAATGCTTGTTTATTTATGCCTAAGAGCTAAGAATAGTTTTTATATTTTTAAATGGTTGAAAAAGTAAAAAAGAATACTTCATTATATGGGAAAATTATATACAGTTTGAACTTCACTATGCATAAAGTTTTATTAGAACACAGTCACGCATTTTTATGTATTGTCTATGACAGCTTTCATGCTCCATTGAAAAAATGAGTTGTGACAAAGAGCATATGGACCACAGCACCTAAAACATTTACTATCTGGCCTTTTACAGAAAAGATTTGTAGACCCCTGATCTTTATAGCAAACATGATTCTCCTCTGGGACTGATCCTCAGGGGTTGCAAGATCCTGTTTGAGGAGGATTCTGTTTGTGGGTTGCATAGAAAAGTCCACAGTGATTGACAGGCAACGTCTGTCTCAGATAAGGTAGGGGGACAGTGGTAAAGGTTTAGTATTTTGTAGTCAAGCTTCTAATGTTCACAACTCATTGTTACTTAGTTTGTATTAAAGCTCCGTAGAACACAAGGTCATTACCCTTCCAAGTCTCATTTCCATTATTCCTCGTATCAAACCTACCATCTAAGACTATCTTAGTGCACATTAAGAATCATGGAGAGAACTTTTAAAAAATGTATCCCCCCCATGCGAACACACCCAAGATTATGATTTTATAAGTTTAGTGTGGGGCCTAGGACTTCCAGTTTCAGATGTTGAAACTTAATTGATGTTTACCTAGGACTGAGCTATCTAATACACTAACTGCTTGATGCATGTGGCTATTTAAATTCAAATTAAATAAAATTTAAAATTCAGTGTCTCAGTTGCATGAGCCACATTGCAAGTGCTCAATAACTATATGAGCCTAGTGGTGGCTTCTGAATTGAACAGATCAGAAGAACATTCCCTTCATTGCAGAAAGTTCTATTGGACAGAGCTGATTTCAGGATCCCAGTTTAATCTCAGAAGTTCACTGATCAGCTTTAAAAATAAAATAGCATTAGTTTGTTTTCATACTGTCAGAAATGTGAAAAAAAAAAGTGAGAAGCAAGAAACTCAGGATAAAGATGGAAATCTTGGGCTTCCCTGGTGGCGCAGTGATTGAGAGTCCGCCTGCCGATGCAGGGGACACGGGTTCGTGCCCCGGTCTGGGAAGATCCCACATGCCATGGAGTGGTTGGGCCCGTGAGCCATGGCCGCTGAGCCTACGCATCCAGAGCCTGTGCTCTGCAACGGGAGAGGCCACAACAGTGAGAGGCCCGCATACCGCAAAAAAAAAAAAAAGATGGAAATCTTCATCTACTGTCTAACTCATCCACTTAGAATTAAGATGACTAAAAAGATATACAAATTGAATAAAACCCATAAAGTACTAAAAGCGAGGGGAAGATAACATTTTCACGTCAGATACTTAGGAGAATTTTCATAAAACACAGTGAGGAGAGACAGGATTGAGATAGGACTGATCAATCTATGAGTCAACAGATGCAATAGAGAATTCTGCCTGAGGAACAAGAGTCTGAGATGATGGGAAAACCCCACAGGCTTCAGGAAGTTTGCAACAGGTACCTGAGCAAAGCTGAGCTGCTGCGAAGTGAGTGGGCAGTACTGATATCCCTGAGAAAGTGCAGTGATACTAGCTCCCTGACACACACGTGCAGTGTTCTCTCTCAGAAGTGTGTGCCATTGACATCATGCTTTGTAACATGTGCTGCTTCATCCAGTGCCTAATGGACGTAGTCATGCAACTTAGAGAAAGGGTCTCCAGCAAGAGTCACAGTGAATACATCCTCTGAAATAGAGATGACTGGCATGGTTGACCTTGAACTGTCCTTTATCCCACAGTCAAGAGAAAGTCTGAAGTGACAAAATAAATCTACTGCAAACCTATACTTTTATTTTCCCACTGATTTGGTGTATGAGAGTAGCACAGTGTATTTTACAGTTACCACCTTACTCTCTTAGTACTGCAAAATAAAACAAAATAGAAAAATATAAACAAACTGTAAAGATGAACAAAGAGAAAGGTGACCAGATATCTAATATATAGCCAGTAATCCAAGAGCAGAAAACCTGTGGAAGAATAAATGCTTCTCCAAATCTATGGAACAGATTTACTGCAAGAAATGAATGAAAATATTAAAAAAAATTTTTGTGATTTCAGGGAGCTATTGTGTCTCCAAACAAGGCACCTATCAGAAAAGATAGCTTTCATATGAAAAGGATGATCAACAAGGGCTGGTTATGGCATGAAAACAAAAAATATATGTTGAATATTCCAGGAAACTGCATCAGTGACTTACTATACCAGATTGAGAAAATGTCCCAGAATTTAGAGTAAAAGAATTAAGGAGATAAATGTACTAATCAGAAATATAAAGGGCATCCCTAAGAAGTCAAAGATACATACAGGAGAAAACAGTGCAGTTACGGGAAAAGCAATTCCCAAAGAAATAATGGTAGAATGTTTTCTTGGTGGTGGGGACTTAAAACTCAGGGAAAACCATTTATCTAAAACTATGATGAAGAAAATCCTGAATTAAAGAAAAATTAAAGCATCAAGATGACAGGGGAGGAAGTTTGTTTATAAAAGGAAAAAATTCAAGTTGACATCAGACTCTCCACAATTTGAAAAATACGGAAGAGAAACGAACACAAGACTCTTGAGAAACATATTGAAACCCAAGAATGTTATAGCCAGACAGGCTATCATTCATATTTGAAAGCAATAGAGTCATAATAATAGACATAAAAGGACTCCAAATGTTTTTACCCACATTCCTTTTCTGAAAAAAAAAAAAAAACTTGAAAAAGTATTCCAGCTGACTGAGGAATGAATCAAACTAAAAAAGTAAATAATGAGGATTATGTATTATAAAAGAAAATATGGTGAATAATTAAAACCAATGGGGATTAGACTGTGTTGTAAAAAGAAGGGTAGTGAGTAATTGAAACCAATCAAAGAATCAATATTTAAATCTCTGTTGTTAATGTGGTGAGAAGTTAAAAACAATAGAAAAACATTTAAGTAATTCTTCCAAAAGAAACTAAAAATGTTAAAAAAAAATGATAATATTCTGGGTATGAAATTCCAAATAACACCAACAAAATCTTAGAGTAGGAGTGTGAATAATTGCTTGCAAAATGTTTCATTTTATGTGTGTGGGTGGGGGATTCTCAAATCCATGTATTTTATTTTTGAAGTGGTAAAGATATAGAATTAAATAAATACCTATAAAGGTATTCTACATGTAAATTAACCATTAGTTGGGAAAAATGATTTTCAAACTATAAACAGTAAAAGAAACAAAGAAGACTTGGGTACCTAAGAAACAAATCTGAAAACATACAAATAACAAGGAAACCAAAAATTTTTAATGAAATCATTAAAATAAAAATGAAAATCATAAGTAAATAAACATGACTAAAATTTGATGAATTTTTACTTCTGGCCCAAGCTCACTCCCCTTTCCAAAAACTAAACACAGTGATCTTGTCCCTTTAATTCCTTAGCAACCATTTGTCTTTATTTCAAATTTGATAGTTTTCTATTTCCTTTCATTTGGAAAGCTTCTTAAAGGAAGCGGAAATACATTCCCGTTCCACAGTTCTCCATAATTTTACCAGCAGTAGTCAAAAAGTCATAGAAATTTTAGGAAGGATTTTTCTAACTTCATTTCTTTTTACTTTTGAAGTTCATGGTGATATTGTAGTCAGTGTCCTAATCTCACCTTGTGAACTTCTACTTATTATCCTGCATGTTTGTAAATGGCACCAGATAAGAAATACTGAATATATGTTTGTTTGGATGTGTATCTATCAGTCATTCATTTGGCAAATATTAAAGACTTACCTTTTGCAAAGGTTTGTGGGTAAAATCCAGCCCTCATGGAGTTTAGAGACTATCCAAAGTGTTGTGCCCCTGAAGCCCCTGTAGCAGCTGGGCTAGCCTGTCCAACCCAAATGTGAGCCTCATTCCTGTGTACTTACCAATATGAAACCCTTCTTCCAATCATCTTAAGCTCTTCTGCTCTCTCACTTTTTTATATTCTATTTGTTCCACTTGTTACATTTCTTTACTTTCATCATGTTGGTCACTCTGTTTTTCTTACAATCATTTCCCATGATTAACCTGGAGTAGTAACTCCTCAAACCACCATTCTTGAACTTTTGCTTCCAAGTGTCACCACCATGAATGATTAATAGCTGTTTCTGAATTTTAGCTTCATTCCATCTAGGTCTGACGTCCCTGGAATGAGCTTTTGTGATTGGCTGAATCTTGGTCACTTGCTCTCAGCTTACCTGCCAAGGGATAGAGAGAGACACTGTCAGCTTTAAATCTTCTGGTTTGCTTCCTCCAAATAGAGTTTGGATGCTGAAAAGCAGCAACCGTTCTCTGGAGTGCCTGTACACATGCCTTCGTGTGAATGTTTTGTGTATGTCTATTGGATATATATGTATGGATAGAGAGAATCTTATGATTTCATTTATTGGTATTTAAACTCTCCTGAGACACTTTTCTTATGATTAAACAAATTTTTTAGATTAGCCTGTGAGTTTCATATCATGTTCCACAGATTTTAAGATCTTCCATGAAAGTGCTTAGAAAATGACTCAAAAGCCCCTGGGGACTGTGGGAGGACAGCCAGGTCTCTGGGCCTCCTACCGTTGCTTTAGTGTGCACAGGTGTGATTTTAGTTGTTTTATCAGATTTTATTAAAAGAAAGTGTTCTGCAACTCAAAATCTTTGATTACCACTGTAATAGATTCTTGCCTCTCAAAGACCTACAGTATCAGCACACCTGGGTATTTGTTAAAACTGCAGTCTTGCCCCACCCTGGGCTTTCCAAATCAGAATCTGATTTTACCAAGATCTTTAGATGACCCATCTCAAATTAAAGTTCAAGGAGCATTGACCTAGTTGTTCCCCAAAGTCACTCTCAGCTCTGGCACTGCACTCTAATATACATTTAAACAATATATATTTTATCTTTCCTTATTTTGCTTTCCTTTGTTCTGGGCAGTTTGGTCAGAGAAAAAGGAATCCTTCAAAGATACATAGCATCAAGAAATTTTGATTGAATATAGATAGGGATGTTTGAATTGAATTAGGTTACAACTTTATATCATTTCTACTGATAGTAACTAGAGCAGATGAAAGTTATCTGGCCTTATGGGATTATAAATCTCAGTTCCTCCTATGAGAAAAATATGAGTCCAAATATCCTATAATTAATGAAAGAAAAGAATCTTCCAAAAGTGGTTCAAATGAGATTGGAAGAGTGAAAGAGAAGCCCATTAAATATTGTTAATGATAAAATCAAGCAGTGATGAGCCATTACATCAAGCAGTAGAATGTTTTAGAGTTTACCAAGTATCTGAATATTTAACAACTCATTGAAATCATTAACAATTCAGGGAAGAAGGCAAATTAGGTATTTTCAGCCACGGTTTACGAATTTAAATAAGGCCTGAACCAATAGTCTGTCATAACCAAGACTGGTACATATTTCCCTCCTGGAGCTGGTCTCTCCCTTTACCTCTAATTTCATGTTAAAACAATGTTAGTGTAAGCATAAATGGGCCACGGAGAAGAATGCTTTTACTATATTCACAATATCTGAGGTTGACATTTCTTCAGTTGCAGAAATGTCTCTTTTTCTGGTTTCCATTTTTCTTATGCTTCCCTGTGATAGTTTTTGACCTTTTTATTTTCTCCTTCCACTTTTCCCCACCAGCTTCTTCCCCTCTCTCTCACTTCAGCAGCATCTGAGGCCAGACCCTGCTAATTTGCAATAACGGGTTCTGTCTCTTCCTTGCCACCCCTGCCCGTGCAGAGGCTTCCTCCTTTCCTATGGCCACCTGCCTCCTGATCATCCTTGCTGGGACTCTGGTGTGGCTCAGCTCTGTTCTACCTCCCGCTCTCCACCTGGCCCAATCGCTGAGCCAGAACTGGCAGGAAGAGTCACTGAGCAGCATCCGTGGGGGCTGATAAGGCCAAAGTGTTGGGTTGGCACCCGCCCCCACCGTGAGGAAAGAGAGAGGGAAGTGTCAAAAGCACATCAGCAGCGATAGATCTACCAGGAAAGATTCCTGACCTGATAGAATGGCTGGAAGACTCTGCATACAGGCCCTGGTTGGGTTACATGTGTAACTGCTTGGTATGCCCCAATCCAGACTTTTGAACCACCATCTTTCATCTCCAGTGCTAATCCCACAACGATTAGAGAGAGAGAGAAATGACAACGATTCTAGGCTGTAGGTGTAAAAGTGCGGACGAAACATTGTTTGCTCTGTTTAGTACAACGTATTACTTCATCTATATTGTTAGCTCTGATTATCGTGGAAAGGGTAAACGATAATTTTACATTTTAAAGTGCACACACTAGGATTTAATAGGAGTGTTCTTCTTTTCAGCAAAACAGACAAACAGACCAAAAAACCCAATGAGGCCATTAAAGGTGATGGCCTCATATTTTCAAAATATCTCCAAGGACTAAAATGGCGGAGGCATTAAGGAGAACATGTCTTTGGCAATCACTTAGGGTCACTTAGAAAAGTGGAATTAAGTTCTGCTGTTAGAACTCTGCTTTTAGGGCTGCAGTGTCATTGTACCTGCAACACATTTCTAGGTGATATTCAATAATTCAGAATATTAAAATGCTGAAGCTAGCAGAGGCAGACTAGTTTCTCTCTGTCTGTAAATGAGAACAAGGCCCAGAAAACAGAAGGGCTTACCTGTGGGTCACACAGCTTCTGAGCTCTGTCATCTTTGTCATCTTACCATTAAACCTGAATTCAGCCCAGAGAGCTAAAACAAACTTAGAGAAGAGCCGTTTGGACCTTAACGTTTGGAAAAATTGTGTGCATGCACCAAGGACCGAGTTCTCTTCTCATGGGCCCATCACACCATATGGCTCTGCAGCAAATAAGCCACACTCTGTCAAAGTACCACAGATCCTGTCTCACTGCCTTTGGATCTTAGACTCACTTTAAACACTGGCAGGGAAGACTTCACTGTGTTTATCAAAACAATATAAAAGTTACAAAGTTTAACAATATAAAAATAATAAAATGAAGACAAAGGGGAAGCAAAGCAAGGGGTAGTTGTAAGTGTGCTAAATGATTCACTTTAATTAAAGAAAATTAACACTGTGTCAAGTAACACATAAAGTAACACATGTAAATTTATTGTTTAAAAGTTATAATGTTAACCATCAAAAGTCTAAAAAAAAACCAGAAACTGTTTAAAATGGATGATCTTTTGGAGGAGAAGCAGGAGGGCTTAATTTTTTTTTTAAGACTATTTCATGTGGTGTGACTTATAGATATGCATGTGTACTTGTTTAAGAGTAAAACTGACTTGCTCATCAATAAGGGTTTGGTTAAATAAATCCTGGTACAGTCCTAAAATGGAATACATGACCTCTGTTGAGAAGAATAGGGTTGCTCTATTTATTCTGTTACAGAAGAATGTCCATGATGAAAGGATAAAAGAAGAAGAAATTAAGTTACAGATCAGATGTAAAGCACTGTCTATAAAGATCCATACCCCATCTGTGTGTGTGTGTGTGTGTGTGTTTCTGTATGTTTCTATATTATAAAAGGAGATGTGACAAGACACACACCCAACTCGTAGATTTGAGGGGAGAAGAGATGAGGGATAGGAACTTTTAAAAAAAACTTCTATATCATTTAAATGTTTAAATAATAATATATTAATTTTTAATTCAGCATTTTATTTTAAAATATTGAAATAAAAATTATAGAACTAAAATGGAGTCATGAAAATGTGTAGCTTCTCTAGATGAAATGTTTCACAAATATTATTATGTTTATCTAAATTTAACACAAACTCTTAAGAGAGATTAAAAAGCTTCCTAAATTATTTATTTGAGTATATTTCTGACATTTTTGGGGTGGGGTATAAAATAGAAAAGTGTATTAAGGAGAAATGTAGAGCAGTTGGATTCAATTTGAAAATGAACAGTATAATGAAGATTCTTCTTTGGAAACTAATGGATTTTGAAATATAATAATTTAAAGTTTTTGCTTTCAAATAGGTATAATTTCTCTAACCTAAACACTAAATAGGATAATTGTGAGATTTTCTTTTTTCCCTTTCCCCATAAATTCATTTTACTATCTTGAAAAGTTTAGTGAATGAATATAAAGTCATAATGAAAGCCGTTAAGATGACTGTTATCTTCCATATTTATTGGTAGTTGGGCCAAATCCCAACTGGCTGTGCCCTCTCTTTTCCCAAACCAGCTTTGAATGTCAAGCTCTTTGTTTAACTAGCGCAGTGGGAGCACAAAGAAAAATAAACAGTGGGCTGAAATTTGAGCTTGAAAGTATTGAAGGTTTCATGGTTTTGTTTTGGGTTTTTTTTCTGACTTTTGTTAAAAGTATAACAGAAAAAGCCACCTTGAGCTCCCTTAAGATCTTCAGCTGAAAATTGGCAATTTTGAAGCAAGTGAACAGATTATTCTGGCAATAAAAATCATACACTCTGTTGTACACTTAATGTTTCATAATATTCCCTCCATAAAGTTCTCCAATTTGAAAAAAAGTTAAGGCATACTAAGTTTTCTAATTTATAATAATATGCAAGATAAATGACAATACACTTCAAGGGGTGGGGAACTTTAAGTGTGTAGGATATGCACATTAATTAATGTTTGCATTGTTAGTTTCATTATTTGGGTCTATATGTGTTTAAATATTTATATGTTTTGATGGTGAATTGTCCTTGAAATTGAAAAAAAATAACGTGCTGTGTATGAATGCAGAGAATAGTAAAATGTGATTTGTTGTATTTTCCTATGTCTAAATGTATTAATTCCTTTTTTAAAAAGAACACACAAAAATAAAAGAACAATTTAGAGTCACATGGTTCAAAATTAATCATGAAACAAATTCTCATTGGAGATGAAAAAGAAGTTTTAGCTTTACTGCCAGTATTTTCTTAAAGCATCTCTTTTCCAAAAGAAATTACTGAGAGTGGAATAAAGATCTTAATTTCTTTACATGGAGGGTTGAGGGTATGACAAGATACAGAAGTAGATTCAATATTTATTTTCTCCTTTCCTGCTTTGCATAGACATAGTGAAGTTATGGTCCAAGCCTGGTGTCCTCTAGTATAGGTATTTGTTTGAATTTTATCTTCATCCTCTGAATATCATGTCTTATTCTTCCTGAATGGATAAATCAGCTGTTCCTTTTGTTTTAGATAGAGGCTGCGTATAGTTCCACACGAACCATCAAGTCAACACAGATTTTTGCAAATGTCTGGATTAAAGTCTAATTTGGATGGCTTGATGACTCTACTGGAAGATAGTCACACTTCTCCTTTTCGTAATAGCAACAGAATTTCCTAATTCAGGTCATTCACCCACCAAGAAACATACCACCATACCTCTCCAGGTGATACCGTACATACACAGTTCCTTAACAATGAATTCCCTGGACTGAGAAAGCAGCGAGCATACCCATCTCCACTGCAGAAAGAATTAAAAGATCCAATTCTTCACTTGCCTCTGTGGATCAAAATGTCTTCCCAAAGGCTGTAAACAAACAAACAAACAAAAAACAGTGGAAGAAGAAGGCAGTGGGGGCCCTGGACTTTAGGTGTATATTCATGAACCTTCTCATTCCATTTCAGAGTCCTGCCAGAATCCTTGTTTTATGATGAACCTTTGGCTAGACCTTTTCTATTTTTATTTGTTTTTAATTTTCTCACAGGATTTCCCCTCATTTCAGTTGACTTCACTTTGAGGTAAAAATATTTTTGAGAAACTATTTGCTACTTGTGAACTGGGAATGTGAAATATGTTATCTTGAAATATGTGAAGCTAATATCTTTAATTTCTGAAAACAACTCTTAACTTTTATCCAAAGTATTTGTAGCACACTGGTTTACTAGGAGTATTAGGAACATAGCAGTTTTCTTGTTTCTCCTTTGCCTTAGGCATTATTTTCTAATATCAAACTTAATATACCACCAGTGTGCCCAGTCTGAAAAACTTTGAAATGAAATAGCAATCACTCATTATCTCACCTAGAGAAGAGATTGCCTATTAACATTTTCCCATATTTTCATCAAGTCATCTATACATTATTTTTAGTTGAAATCATACTATGTAGACAATTTTATAAAGTGCTGTGATCCACTTGACATTTCAAGTTATTAAAAACTGAAGTGATTAAATCATTAAAAAATACAAATTGTCCAAGAAGATGCATTTTATAGAAATATGGAGATATTTATAAAGGAATAAAACCATCATGCATAATGCTACCATACTGAGGCAACAACTATTAGCATTTTAGTATACTCTCTTTCGTTCTTTTTTGAATACATTTTCCTTTTCCACAGTTGATATAATATTATATACTTCCCTGTAAACCTTTTATTTTTGCTTTATGTTGCAGAATTTCCCCATATCATTATAATTGTACATTAAAAATCCCTTCATTAGCATTTTTGATATCTGCATCATAGTATACTGTAGTAAACTATTTGGAACTTAACCTTTTAGGGGTGTTGTTTGTTTGCAAGTAAACTTTGAGAGGATTTATTTCATTTGACTCTTTAATACGGGAACTCTTTAAACGGCAAGCGAATGAAGGGTATACCAGGTAACTGGGAATGCAGGAAGAGCTCCGGGGGCAGGGCCAGGTAGCCATGTGTGAAGGGAGGACAGCTGGAGAGAGTGCCGGGGAGGGATTGAGTCCATCCAGCACAGTGAACTGCTGCAGGACACCAATCTGTCTTCCAAGAGTTCTCATGCCAACAGGCCACGAGAGCTGATAAGAGTGCCCAGAATTGCTCCAGCCATTTTCAAGGGCAGTTTTACAACCTAAAAGATGGTATTGTAAAGCTGGAGGGGTTGACTTGGTCTGCAGCACCTTAACAAGTTATTGTGCTGTGGACAGAGAAACTTTTAAATTAAAGCTACTCCAGTGTTTTCCACAAAGACCAAAGGCATCGACATGAGGTTTCTCAAAGGTCAGTGTTGACTTTGGTCTGCTGTAAACCCAGAGGATGAATCTGGTGGATTGAAGGGTTTATCTTGGATAGTGAAATTAGACATACGTTAGTACATTTCTTTTTACTGTTACTTTTCCTTCAAAATGTTTTAATATTACCAGGTGTCCTCCACTGCTTTAATAGGCTGTCTAACTATTGTCAGTTAGAAAAAGTTAGCCATTGTAAATTCACCGGTCAGTGTGGTGTTTCGAGAGCTTTGCTGTCTGGGTCCTTCCTTCCTTCCTTCCTTCCTTTCCTTCCTTTCCTTCCTCCCTCCCTCCCTCCCATCTTTCTTTTTCCTTCTTTTCTTCAGATTCATGGTATAAAATTCTTCCTCTATTTAAAGCTAATGGGACTAGAATATGAAAACTAATACAGACATGTAGACTTCCGGTTCAACATAATAATTTGATGACACATATTTAGCACCTTCTTCTCTGATCTCTCCATTAGAAAAAACAGAGAAACCTCAGATTGGGCACTCAGAAGAGGAAGAGAAAAGAAAGAAAGAAAACAAAGAAAAGAAGAAAAGAAAGGATACCCACTATTCACAAAAGAGAAAGTTGGAGGGAATTCAGGAATATAGAATCCAGGTGAGCCCTAACCTAGGTGAAAATCAACCAGCCTGACTTCTATCTCATGCAAAGGAAGAACCTATGTGGGACTTAGAAGGACAGAAATCCACAGGTACCCTTAAGAGTAAGAGAGAAGGGAGATGGAGATGACAGTAAGCCAGGGAAGGCCAGAAGGGAACTTGAGGCTTTACAGTTACCATCCTCAGAACTGCAGGCCCTGGCCCTCAGCCTGCCTACACTTTGCCTGGATGGTGCCCTAACTAAAATGTAACATTGAGACAGTGAGCTCCATTTAAGAGCAGTTGTCTACAATTAGAGAAAGGGAGAAATGTCCCAGCTATTTTTGGGCTACTGAAAAAAATATGATTATAAAACAAGATTAGTGTAACCTTCCTTTAGCCAGAACTTTAGGAAGTGGAAGCTCTGACTTTATTTGGTGAGGAAGGCCTGTTGAGTGAAGTGGGAGCTTGTACACGTCACTAAGGCAGTCACACCAGTTAGAGAAGTGGGTGGTACGCAGCTAACTCCGGGTTCCCACCATATATAAGTCACAGCGTGGATCTTCTGGTTACGGTTCCCTCTCTACTAATCACAGATAGAAAATGGACTTTGAATACAATTAAGCTGTTAAAAGTAAAGCCCCTCTGCTTTTGTTTGGAACTGTAAGTTGTGTCCTGGGACAATTTCTGTTTCAACTCGTGTTAAGTAACAGAACTAAACAAGCAGGGATTACCATTTAAAGGATGAGTAAACTGCAAGGAAAAAAAAATCATTCTCCCCCCTCCCCAGCTTTTTTGAGGTATAATAGACAAATAAATTTGTAAGATATTTAAAGTGTACAGCATAACAATTTGATACATTATTCATTGTGAAAGGATTCCCCCCACTGAGTTAATGCCTCCATCACCTCAGATTTTTTTTTTTTTGGTGAGAACATTTAAATTTTAATCTTAGCACACTTCAATTATGCAATACAGTGTTACCAACTATAGTTATCGTGTTATATATTAGATCCTCAGAGGAAGGCAGATACCTCATGGTACCACTTAAATGTAGAATCTAAAAAAAAAAAAAAAAGTTGAACTTTGCCAGGGGCTGGGGGTAGGGAAGATAGAGAGATGTTGGTAGAAGGGAACAAACTTTAAGTTATAAAAATAACATTTAGGGAAACATTTATTAGTTCCAAACACAGGCACTAGTATAAGGAATTTAGAGGAAATATTCAATCACCACTCCCACCCCAGGAAATAAACTTACTAGAAGATTAATAGTAAAATGTTTTTTAAAATATACTGAATTATTTTCTTAACTGATGCTAAACTACATCAATTATATAAAGTAAAACTTGACTTCAGATTTTTTAAATTTCCCAAGTTAAAATATAATAGAGGCAGTGAAGCATAGATTCACTACTTCAACAAAATAGTGAAATAATAGTCAAATACTGAAAAATTTCCTGTAGCTTAGAGGAAAAGTATGAGATAATTATTATGGAGAAAAGATAGAGACAAGGAGGAAATACCTAGGAGATCAACATATTTATAATAGAAATTCATATTATTCACAAGGCACGTGAAAAAGGAGCAAAAATTATTAAATCATTGAAAAAAATTCCCTGAGTTAAAAATTTGATTTTTAGGTTATGACAGAGGAAAAAAATTAATGAAGGAATTGGACATAAACATATTTTAATTTCTGATAATGTAAAAATTCTATAAGCATCCAACAGGGAAAGAAAAATAAGTTGCTAAACAAAATGAGAGAAAAATCCAGTTGACCTCAGACATCTCAGTAACAAATATTATTAGATAGTATGAGTCATGTCTGTAGTTTTCAGTGAAAAGAAAATATTCTCGACCTAGAATTCTATATCCATTGAAACTATCATTCATTTATGAAAGCAACAGAAACACGTTCTCAGTCATGAAAGTTTTACAACATAATACATTTCTTCTAAGTGATTAGCTTTCTCATATACTAGCAATAACCAGTTTAAATCTATAATAGAAAAAGATATTTTTATTAAGCAACGAAAGTATAATATAAAATACCTAGGAATAATCTAATGAGAGGTGTGCACCGTATGGTAATATGATCCATTCAGCAAGTATTTATTTAATATTTACCAGGTTTGTAATGTTGAAAGCATAATGAGGGACAGATAAGAAAACTTGAATATCAACATCAAGCTCCTAAATGAGAAAAATCAACATTGAAAATATATGAGTTATCCTCCAAATGTGTCTATGATCTGTTTATCTGTCATGTATGTATGTATATATGTATGTATGTATCTATCTATCTGCTAACTAAACTCTTCTGTGATTATTTTAGGATTGAGGGAGAGATTTGGAGAGGTACTTATGTTGATGTATAAATGAGCATATGATGGGAAAGGTTTTTTTTTTGAAAGAATAAGACTAATTTTGGAGGGAGAGGCACAGAGAATTTTTTTTTAATTACAGAACTTTTATAATTAAAATATTCAAGGGCTGGTATGAGCCCAAGACTAAAGTGAAATAGAACACAGTCAAGTTCATAAAGGGTGCCAAGTGTGTGTGTTAGAATTCTTCTATTTTATTTATTTTTCAGTATTTAAAATTTATTTATTCATTTATATATATTTTTGGCTGCATTGGCTCTTCGTTGTTGCGGGCGGGCTTTCTCTAGTTGCGGCGAGTGGGGGCTACTGTTCGTTGCGGTGTGCGGGCTTCTCACTGCAGTGGCTTCTTGTTGCGGAGCACAGGCTCTAGGCACGCAGGATTCAGTAGTTGTGGCTCGCGGACTCTAGAGCTCAGGCTCAGTAGTTGTGGTCCACGAGCTTAGTTGCTGCGTGGCATGTGTGATCTTCCCGGACCAGGGCTCGAACCCGTGTGCCCTGCGTTGGCAGGGTTAAGTGGATTCTTAACCACTGGGCCACCTGGGAAGCCCAAGAATTATTTTAGTATTTGATTAAAGTGCGCTTTCATATTAATGGGGAGATTGGATGGTGTTAAGGTTAGGCTACCTGGTTTAAAAAGATGTAAATGTTAGAAGAATATTGACAAATGTTTCTCTAATTCCTGAGTGAAGAACTATTTTTTTTTTTTTTTTTTTTTTTTTTTTTTTTTTTTTTTGCAGTACGCGGGCCTCTCACTGTTGTGGCCTCTCCCGTTGCGGAGCACAGGCTCCAGACGCTCAGGCTCAGCGGCCATGGCTCACGGGCCCAGCCGCTCCGCGGCACGTGGGATCCTCCCAGACCGGGGCACGAACCCGTGTCCCCTGCATCGGTAGGCGGACTCCCAACCACTGCGCCACCAGGGAAGCCCCAAAGAAGAACTATTTTTTAAACATGACTCCAAAGTTAAAAACTTTAAAGGAAAAGATTGATGGGTTAAACATCCATGACAGTGACATAAAACTGTCCACCAATCTCAACCTCCTCTTTACATAGTATAGAGTATGGTGGGAAGCAGCTGTCCAATCAGCTACATTTTCCAACACACTTGCATTGAGGAGAGGGCACATGAGTATTTCTCACCAGTGGAGTATGTGTGTGAGAAGGGGTTATTTCTGGGCCGAGGTGACTATAGACCTCTACATTCTCTACATCTGTTTGCCAACTCAATGCATAGGCATCAAACCTATTTATTTTGTGACACCACAGAATGAAAAGACCTGGGCCTAAAATCACTGCATGCAAGAAAGCTGCCCATTGACCAGGAAATTGTGGAATATTCATACAGTGGAATACAATTCAGCAATAAAATGGAATGAATATTTAACAACATATGGATATTTAATATGTTGTTGTTAAATATTATGATAAAAATCAATATCATGTTAAAATATGTTAAATATCAATAGATCATTCCAAATGTCCATCAACAGGTGAAAAAAAAATAAATTGTGGTCTATTCATAGCTAAACAGTCATGAACCTTTTATGTCAAAACTCCTAGGCTTGAGGGAAAGATTAAGACAGAGCCCAAAGCACTGCCCACATCTATTTACTTCAAATGGTTTATTTCCAAAATATGCTCTTACTATCTTATAGGTATAGGTAATTGGTTAGACCATAGAAAGGAGACCAAATTGAAGGTCTGCACTCCCTTTGTGGTCCACTTAGTGTTGCTCTCAATTGCTCATCTGGCAAATGGAGATAATAAACATGTAGGGTTTATATGAGTATAGAAATAATGTTCAAGAAGCAACTAGCACATAGTAGACAATAAATAAAGGCAGATAAAATTATTATCATTATTAGTGATGTTGTTATGACAATACTTTCTTGCCAGTTGATCCAAAAAATGCTTTTTAATATTAAGGGTATATGCATGAATCTTCCCTTCTCAGGACATTAGGCCTAAGTTTTGGTATTAAAAAAAAGGAATATTAATAAAATGAGTAACAAAGGCTTTGGTTGAGTCTTAATCTTTTGCTTAGATCTGTTTGAACTTTGTTGTCCTTGGAGGTCCATTATGCTTTACATTGGAGAAAGAAGTAGCCAGCTGGCTCCTTTCAAAGGCGCTGCCATGTTTCATAGTAGTTAGATTCATACCTAGAGCTCCAAAAGGAAGGACAAGATTTAGGTGGGTGGGATTGGGAATGGATGTTGATGTGGGAAGGATTGAAGTCAAGGTCAGAGTGACTTTCAGCAACAAATATCTAAGTGCATTCTCCCTTACAGATGTTTTTATTTTCCAAAACACTCCCTTCAAATGGCTATGGTCATTATTCAGGCAACACTCAGTTCCATTTCTCATACAAGGAGACATGTAAGATGTAGTAATAACCTCTGGAATAACCCTATACACATTAACTTCTCTTTCTATATTCCTTTTTTTTGTTTTTGGTGATTGCACCAGCCATTCACCCAGTTCTCATAACAGTAAACATAGGAGTCAACCTTACCTCTCTCTTTTTTACTACACACACACACACACACACACACACACACACACCCAGAGACACACATCTGGTAAATCACCAAGGTGCATCAGTCCAAGATCTCCACTGCCACTCCCAGCTCTGGGCCACTCGCATCTCCTTGATAAATTACTTTTCTTCCTTCCATCTTGCCTTCACTTAAATCTAGCCTTCACTTTGCAGCCAGAGTATTCTTCTGAAAAGGCAAATCTGATGATATCATTTCATTACTTAGAGTATTAAATGGCTTTCCATTTCCAGCATTCTAACATCTCAACACATTTGAAATCGTGCTGGTTACTCTGTGACTCACCCTTCACCATTTGCTGCCTTATACTTAGCCCACCCTTATTTAAGTACTTCGTGTCACCTGGAGATGGTGGTGCCTCTTAGCCTCTGGGTCTTTTAATATGTTATTCCCTCTGCCTGGAATACAGTACCTGATGGTCAATGGTTGGCAGTTGGATCATTGTGCTGATTAATTTTATGTCATCTTGATTGGACTCAGGGATGCCCAGATAACTGGTAAAACATTTCTGGGTGTATCTGTGAGGATGTTTCTGAAAGAGATTAGCGTCAAATAGGTAGACTGAGTAAAGAAAACCACCTTCCCCAGTGCGGTGGGCATCAGTCAGTCAGTTGAAGGCCTGAATAGAGCAAAAGGCTGAGGAAGGGTGAAGTTGCTCTTTGTGCTTGGACAGCCATCTTCTCCTTCCTTCAGACATAAGCACTCCTGGTTCTCAGGCCTTCAGTCTCAGACTGAATTATACCCCCAGTTTTCCTGGTTCTCCATCTTGCAGGACTTCTCAGTCTCCATAATTGTGTGAGCCATTACCTATAATAAATCTCCTCATGTACACCCTATTGGTTCTGTTTCTCCAGAGAGCCCTGACTAATACAGTCACACACCTCAATACAGGTGTGTCTTAGGTTCCTCTGGATGTATATAACATCAAGAAAAAACCCCTCCTGTACACACATCCAGGTCCAACTCATAACCTACTTTTATTGCCAGCTCCCTCACCCAGAAAGGATGGCATTCCCTAGCGCCCAAAAGCATGGCCCAAAGAAGAGACACCACACTTCCTTTTTGTGCAGCTCTTTGGGTGTGGCTGTGGTTCTTACTGGTCCCCATTAAAGGTGCCCAGCTGGTTTACCTCTCTGATTCAACCTCATCATTATTTACACACATTCAAAATTCAAACTGATGCAAGAACAATCATAACAGGCACTTAGTTTTTTCAGTCCTAGAGATTTCTTCAAATCATCTAAAAGGAGCCTCAGCTCATGATTAATAAAAATTGGGGAAACCAGGTCCTGAAAGAATTTCTCAGGATTTCTGCTGATTCAGCATTCTCCACTCCCCCATTGCAGACCTGGTCACGTCTCACTTATCCCAGGGCCCTTAATTTTGATGTTTCTTCCTCCTGGAAGACTTCTCTGACCACCCCCCCAACCCTTGCTCTTGCTAGGGTCCCCCACCAAGTGTTCCTAAATACCTTTTACTTCCCTGTGACGTTCTCTGTGCTAGACTATTTCTGGCCTGTGCTCTGAGCTTCCTGAAGGCTGAGTGTGTATTTGTCAAGGCCCTCACTGTATCCACAGGACCTGGCATATGGCGGCTACACAATAAATAGAGCTGAACAAATAAATACAACAAATTGTGGCAAGAATAGAGATTGCATTAAAAGTTTATCTCCACTTTTCCCCTTTATCCCCAGGAGACCCCATCCTCCAGAATTTAAAGAAGAAAGTTGAACCCTTCTCACATTAAGCCTATCTTAAAAGCTGCTTTTAGAAACTCCAGTGCACACTCACACACCATTATATGTTATTTCAGGCTGGTGTAATAATAAAACTGTCAATCCTATGAATAAGAACTGTTTCTTTACTTGGATTCTTGCTCATGTTCGTGTATATTTATGTATTACTAGAAAAGCAGCATTCTTAAGATTTCTTAGATTGTTTTGATAAGATGTGACTCTATTTTTCCCAGCCTTTCTTATTATAAGAATCTTTAACAAGCACTTTAAACAGTTTGCACATGCTACCTTACATTTTCATGTGATATAAAGTACAGTGGAATCCTTTATTTTGAAAGGATTTTCTTAATAATATTTAAATAATGAAACTATTTCTGCTTGTGTAACGCTCTTTGTGCAAATAGAGTAGTTGTCAGTGTTTATACATGGGAAACATACCAATTCTTTAGTTTCTGGTGAGGGATAATTATCAATGATAATTATTTATAGGCAAAATTTTTAAACCATCTATGTTTAATTTAAAGTACGTCTTTATTTAGGGGTGTTAGGTACAAGAGCCTTTGTTGTTGTTAGGAAAAAATGGTTTTGATGTTGGCTAATCTGGCAATTTGTTTAATGCCTAAATTCACGTGACCTTTAAAAAAAAAGAAACAGTTTAAGCCATTAAGTGAAGATGAGTGGCTCCACAAAGGGCGAAAGTCTTGTGTATAAGACCACGGGGAGCAGCCAGCTCCTGGGTGCCCTGTCCCCGTGACCGCCACTGCCTTATTGATCTTAGCTAGAAAAGTGGGCCAAAGGTAGCGGCTTCTTCTGGCCATTGCAGGCTGCCTTTGAACAGTGTGATTCAGGGAGGAAGTATCTCCACTGAAAAATGAAAAATGATCGGGGAAAAAATGGAGACACAGAAGGAAGAATACATGGGATTTCAGACAACAGGCTTAGTCTGGGTCCTCCCTTCCCCACCCACCTCCCTCCACCATCTTCTCCTGCTCTTCCCTTCCTGTCACTGTTGACTATGAACTTCTGTTTTGTTAAGTCAGTCCAGGGGGACAGTGGAGCATGATGGTGAGTTCCTTACCACCTCATTCACCTGTAGCATTTGGATGCCTCATGAGCACAGAATCCCAATGTGTAGGGGTTTGGTGAGGCTCATTGTGTGGACAAGGTGGGTATGTTATGTTTACAACTAAGGGGAGACACTGACATCCCCGAGAGCCCATGTGTTCTGTTCAAACCAGAAAGAAGGCAATTGCATTCTAAGGCACAGCCAACCAAGGAATCCTAGTGTATCCTTTCTTAGCCCTGGTACTTCCTTGTAGTAGCCAACCACATACACTGAAAGTGATGACATTGAAGGAGAGGGGAAAATAGGGCAACCTTCTGATCTCTTTCCTTTCTGTCCTTCCGTACTCATCCATAAGCCAGAGGTGGAGAGTGTTGGTCAAGTGCGCACTTACCACAAAATAAAATAAAAATAGTTGAGCTGGTTTTGTGCAGTGTTTCTGCAGTGCTGGTAAGAGTGAAATACATGTGCACATACAAGGTACAGAATATGAATTGTCTAATTTTGGTGATTTCAAGTAGGAGTTAAATGCTCTGATATTTACATCTAAAACTCTGCTCAGTGGTAAAATTCATGCTAATAATTAAAATGTTTAATTTTTTTTTACCTTAAAACAACATTAAGGGACTTTCCTGGTGGTCCAGTGGTTAAGAATCCACGCTTCCACTGCAGTAGACATGGGTTTGATCCCTGGTTGGGGAAGTAGGATCGTGCATGCCTCACAGTGCAGCCAAAAAAAAACCCTTTCTAAAAAAACACAAACAAACAAACAAAATTAAATAGCAAATGAAAATAAAACAAGTTGAGAGAGACCATCGACAAAAGGAAAGGGCGTTATATTTTAGTACTTTTAATGGCACTTTCCCCTGTTTTTTGAACAAGGAGTCCTGCATTCTTTTTTTGCTTTGAGCCCCACAAATCACGTAGCTAGCCCTGCTTGAGAGAGAAGACAAAGAAAAAGTCAGATCTTCACCGTGGTAGCCCCAGCGGTGGGCTGTAACCCACTGTTACACTGGTGTTCACTTCAGAGTTCTCTAAGCATTGCTGTCCTAGCTCTTTCACTTGTCGCCTTGGTTTCTCAGCAGCTCCTGAACTTACCTCTTGGCTTAAAGACTTATTTACTTTGTTGGTGGAGCACTCCCCCTGTTCTGGATTCCAGTTGTAATTTAGCAACTTTCAAAGGGACATAGAGATCTCTGGACGTTTTTAATTCATTCATTCAGTAAATATTGAGAACCTGTGTTATGGTAGTAAACACTGTCCTGTGTGAACTGCTATGGACTGAGGTATGCCTTCTCAAGTTCCTATGCTGCAACCCTAATCCCCTACATGATGATATTTGGAGGTGAGGCCTTTGGGAGGTAATTAGGTTTGGATGAGATCATGAGGGTGGGATCCTTGTGATAGGATTAGTGCCCTTATAAGAAGAGATCAAAGAGCTTTCTCTCTCTCCCTCTCTCTTTGTCATGTGAGGACGCAGCAAGAGGGCTCTCACCAGAACCCAACCGTGCTAATACCCTGATCTCAGATTTTCCAGCCTCCAGAGCTGTGAAAAGTAAATGTCTCTTCCACCCCGTCTATGATATTTTGTTATAACAGCTGACTAAGACATGAACAAATGTGGTTCCTACCTTTGTGGGAGAAATGAGCATGAACGAAATAAACACAAAATTAAATACCAACTAAAACTGTAGAACGTGCTCTAAAGAAAAATTACAGGGTACCGAGGAAAAATGAATGGGTGACCTGATTTAGATTGGGGTGTCATAGGAAGATGGTGATTATTTAGGGAACAGTGCTCCAGGCAGAAGGAACAACACGTGTGAAAGTGAAAAGCGTTTCGTGTGGAGAAAACTGACAGAAGGTCTCTGTGCCTGTAAGTGTAAACACCAGGGTAGGACTGTGGTGGGCTCCTATTGTGCTTTTTTTCCCCTTAATTTCTGTTTTATTTTTTACCTTTTATAGTGCTGTAACTATGTGTGATAAAGTAAGTCTTAGTAAATGAAATACAGAGTAACCATACTTTCTGGACTTGAAACCAAAGACAAAATCAATGAAATGCACATGTGCCCAAGGACTTTGACCCTTTGTACGTGATTTGGGGCAAGGCACTTTTCTCTTTGTACATCAGCTCTTTCATCTTAACCTGTGTATAGCAAGAGCCACCTTTAACATGAGAGACAATGCAAATGAAGCCCCTGACATGGGCCTCACAAAGAATAGTGCTCAGCCAATGACAATTAATGTTAATAGTGTGAGGAGGCCAGGACAGAATGTTTGGGATCTAAACTATCTCCTGACAGGCTGGGATCCACAACTATGTGCTTTGTAGCTATAACATATAGTGCGGTCAATATCATATATCTCTTATTGTTACTGACTACCGGGTACTACCTGTTAGTATTGTGATAAGCCAAATATTATCTTCAACAAGGAAATTCAGAAAGCATAGACCTTGTCAATGCAATTTCAAACACAAAGTAACTGAATGAGCCCTGCCACTCTAAAACTCCGATGCACACTGTGCTTAAAATGGCCATTCTGGGATGCACTGAAGAATCTAATGCCAGTCAGTGAGTTTTATTTCATAAGATGAAACACTGCAAGTTATCCAAAGGGGAAGAATGAACTCCCCCGTAAACTCATGTTTGTCACTGACCATCTGCCTATAATTGGAGTCAGGTGATTGCAGAGATCTCTCTTCACACATGGAAACAGCCTGGTGAGCTCAGTGATGTATATCAGACACTGTGAGTACTGCCCACATATTCCTCAGGGGCTTCATGTGTCAAAAGCAAGACAAAGCTCTCCAGTCCTCTTAACTGAACCTTGAATGATCCGTTCACCTAGTTATTCAACAAATACTGATTGAGTATCTATAATCAGTGTGCTAGGTACTGTTCTAGGTACTGGGGTAGAATATCTCATGATCTTTCCAAAGCAGTGCCTAACCTCTGAAACTATCCTATGCACTCAGTCTTGGAAACCACAACACCAATTTCCATTACAAATAAGGGTTATGCATGAAGACCAAGAGTTGAACCAAATTTTTTATGCTAAGATGTTGCTTTACAGAATTTTCTGTAGAATGGGCAATTTTTCTCCCACTTGCCAGGCTGGCAAACTGGCAAAAAAAATACCTCTTATTTAATCATATCAAATTATCCAGTCCTCCTTTATAGAACTTACCACATTGTATTTCTTACCACATTGTATATTCATTGTAGAATAAAAGTCACCTGAAAACTATGTACCTCACATAGAAGATATTCTTTAAGTGTTTGGTGAATTAAGAGTTAACAGAAAAGTAACAGTTTAATAAATGAATTTGCTCAGTGTTGAGATGTGTGTACCTTATGCTCTCAAGTAAATTTCAAATACTGGAATATATATAATCAAGCAAGATGTCTCGGAGCCTACTGTGCTTCTACTCAACCGGCTATACCCCACATTTCAGTCTGAAAAAGTAAAGTCAGTGGAAACAAAGGAGGTCATATAGAGATTTGCAAAAATAGTTCTAAATTTATGAAAGTTAAGTTGGATCTACTGAAATAAGAGAATTTTGAAAAGGAACCAACATGTGTTTTATAAACAAAGCTTCAAAATGCCTAGCAATAAAAATTGAGATTGTAAGCAATATATCGAATCGTTTAAGCACGGTTTGCAAATGAAAGCCTTTGATCAAATGTAGCCTGCAGAAGAGTTTTATTTTTCACGTTAAAAAAAAAAAAAGTTGCATTTGAATCTCCTTAGGTGGGGCCTGCATTCCTTTGTTTCACCACCACCTCTACCATTCCCTATTGCCCTTAAACTCTGCCGTTTATATAGGTGTCTGGTCCCTAAAAGCATTTGCGTTTGGGTCTGGTTCCTCTTAGCTTTAGGGCAAAAAGCCATCCCATTTCACAGAGAATTCATCATTAACCTAAAACTGTTAAGATAAAGCTATAGCTAATTAGTGTGAGGAAGGTTCTCTTGTTTGGTTTAGATCAGGATTTGAAAGAGAGGACATATACCCAAATCCCTTCCCTAAACTAAAACATAAAAAAGAAAAAAATCTGAATGTTAAAAGCTATAATTCTTTGAACTCTTAAAATGTTAATAAAACCATAAGGCTTTTAAATATCTTATCTACAGCACTCACTATTGCTAAAATGAAGTCATCTCTTAAATCAGAACCTTATGATAGGGTGCTGCTTTGCTAGTTAAAGAGATGGTGCAAACCAGGGGGAGGGAGAGGCCACCTTCACCAGCAGTGGACGGTGGGGCTTGTTCTGGGTTGGACGCCCCCTGTGCGTAGCACCTAATGAAGACCAGCAGTGGCACATCTGCCAGGTCAGTGGACAGATGTTCAAAAAGGAGTCTGGCAGCAGCCCACTGTCCAAACCATGCAGAGCTGACGTGCCACCTGTGTTGCACGCTTCCCTCCCGTTGCTGTCTCACCTGCCCAGGGGGCATCCCTGCTGCCAGTTTGCCTTCTTGTGGGATAACAACACTATAGAATCTGCAGGCACTGAGCCACTCATGGTCAAACAGCCTTGAACCCTAGGTCCCCTCCCTCTCCCACTTCCGCTCCTTGTGGTTCAGGCTTTTACCCAGCTGACTCCTGACCTTGACCTGTGCTCCATTTTCAGCCTAGTTCTTCCCAGATGGGCACCCAGCTAACTGTCACATGTTATCACTTTTTCTTTCCTTTTCAACTTCTGGTTTACTTTATAATTTCATTTTTAAGCTTTGGAAAATAGGGTATAGCTAAGTTATTCTGTTCCTAGCTGTACTAAAGCTCCACGATGGAAGAGCTTCTTCTCCAGAAACTGCTACTAGACTGTTTCAGAAATGATGCTCGTACTTCACAGACATCACAGGGTACCACAGGGACTATAAGACATCCAAGGACAGAATAGAAACAGAACTATTTATCCAAGAGAGAATCTTGTTTTTTTCTCAAGAGAGGATCATTTTATACATTTATTCAGGTGTAACTATTTCACAGGTAACACCTGAAAGGCAGGGGCCATGACATATGCCCAGCTCACTGCCTCTGTAGCATTCAGTTTTTACACATGTAGACATTCATAGAAATGAACCTAATTGTTTTGAATTGAATATATAGAACTTAAGTCACTGGTTGGGATCAACTAGTGGGATCCTCCATGAGGCAGTACAAAGGGCAAAGCTTTTGCACAGGGGCAGGAGAGATTCGGATGGGACAGTGAGTAGACGTAATGAAGTGGTCATGAGTACCATATAATTGTATTTCCTTGGGCATGACCCTTATGCTGAAGGCCTGAAATAAATTGAGAAGAGCAGCTTAGGAGAGCCTAACTTCAACATCATGTAAGAAAAGTTGGGCATAGTAATAATGGCAGCCACTGTTTTGTTTGTTTTTTGTTTTTTGTTTTTTTTTATGGAACACCCACTAAGGGTTAGGAACTATACTTGATATTGTTTTCATATATGGCATTTTTCAAACTTCACGAAAGTGCTATCATTATGTTCTAGAAAAGGAAACTTCCACTAAATGAGCAGAGATTCACACCCAGGTCTCTCTGGCATCAGAGTCCATATGCCTTCAGCTTCACCAGGCTGCCCCAATTATGCTCGTGATTTAAAACCTATGGCCCTGGGAGTCAGGAAGGGAAACCGTCCATCTGATTGTGATCCAAACACCAGAAAGGCAGGAAAGATAAAAATAAAGAAGGAAGGTAGCATAGAGGGTAAGGAAGGCATCTGGGAACAGCTTTCACAAAAATAGAAGAGCAATTAAATTGATGTCTTCCAAAATGGTCTGGACTCACACACCTACAGCCCTGGCTGCTCTGTTTTATCTCATTAAATGCCTGGTTATGGATGGACAGGTTTGCCATCTGTTTAAAGAACAGTTTTCTGTTCTCCATGAACTGAGCTGCAGTGTTGAGGACAATTAAAGCGTCATTTCCACCGCCATCTCTCTCGGCGGGAACTCTGATATTGCTGGATCGTCGTGCCACTGCCGCACTGGCATCCGCTCCCAGCTACAATTTCACTGCTTTCCCACCTAACCTTCCCAGCAGAGGTAAGCCTTCCTGGCCAAGGCACAGTCTGTACAAGCATGAATGCCCACTCAGAAAAGAACAGAAGACAGATTAGGAATAGTTCCAGCACCCTCCTTCTTGGCAATCCCAGAGTGACGGATGCGACTTCCTGTGAAATCTAACGATAAGCTATTTTCAAAAATTCAGTTTAAAACTAGTGGGCAATGATGGGGTTTAATTTGAAAGTGACATGCTTAGAACTAGATCTGGAAGAGAAGCCAAGTGGCTTCACTTCTGACAAAGGAAAGAGATCCAGGTTGTAAATCCTTTGGGGACACACTAAAAGAGAGACCCAGAATGGTGGCTGCACTTGGAGGGTAGAGGTACAGCTCTAAGACGTGGCTTTGGAATGGGAGATGGGCTCCTGTGCTCCCTGTTTTAAATCAGGACAGCATCATGCAGTGATGATAAAAATAACAGCTAGTATTTATTGGGCAGTAACAGTGAACTACGCGCAGTGCCAGGTACTTATTAATCAATGCATGTAATCCTTATAACAACACTAGGAAGTAAAGATTGTTACTAAGAGTATTTATAGTTTACCGACGAGGAAACTGAGGTTTAGAGTTTAATTGACCTGTTTGATGTGTGGATGAGGTGGAATTTTAGACAGATCTGTTAGATAAATCTAACAGTTTGTCTTCAGATTCTGTGTCTATTGGGTAACCAATAATTTATTGTTCAGACCAGGACACTTTTAGAAGTAAAACAGGGTGCTACTGACAGTTATGCCAGGGCAACAAGCATAAACCAGGACTGCCCCAAGCAAACTTCCCTGGAAAGCCTAGTCACCCTATTCACACTGCTTCCCCAATAAGCTGAATCAGAGGGTAAGGATATGTATCTGACAGTATATCAGAACAGTTCATATTTACTGTTTCTGGGTGCATTGCAGTGATCTCAATTATTCTTTAGTAAATAATTCTTCTAAAGGGGATCTGGACACCTAACACTGCTTGCTTGAGCCCAGGAATTTTCTGAAAAAAAAAATATATCAAGCTCTATTCAACTCTAGAGCAAGAAGACAATTTTTGACAACACTGGGAAAGAAAAGAATAGGCCATGACCTTATTTGCATGTTTTCTGAGAATTGGCCCCTTACAACCCCATAGATGTGTGTGTGTGTGTATATATATAATGCGCATATGTACATAATATGTGTATATATTTATTATAAATAGATATACATAAATTCATACATATACATATTTTCGAAGTATCCTTTTTACAGCTTATCATGGTGTTATTTCTAAGTTCCACTGCATTTCAGACTGGTTTGGGTCATTCAGAAATCTTTCAGCAAGTTGTCAAATGGTGATTCCTGTTGCTTCTTTAGTGTTAAAGTTGAGTTTGGATTTAGTGCATATTTCTTTCTCTCTGTTATGACTGCATACCTAATACATTCTACTAAAGACCTCTGTGATCTCAGTAAGAAATCCCATTGTCTCCAAGTGAGTATTCACTACCATTTATACCCTAAGGAACTCATTGTGAATGAGATCCAGTGGAAAAAACGAAATTGAAGTGACCGTATCATAAATACAAACATTATGACAGTTTGTATCAACAAGATGCTTTAAGTTTCTTTTTCACTGAAATTCATCTTTCAAAATCTGAATTCACAGACATTCTGGTAACTCTGTGTTTGTCCATGGGTACTAATGTCCAGCCAGTCCACCTTGAAACTCTGCTGTCTTGATGCAGCATTAAAAGGAGCAAGATAATTAATAGGCACAAAGCTCCATTTGGGTAAGAATCGTAAATCTTGTTCTCTATTGCATCCCCAGCCCCCAGCGTAGTATCTGGAAAAATGATCAGTAAGTCTCTGAATATAATGGGCACTCAATACATATTTGTAAATACTTACATATATTTATTCAATCATAAAACAACTTTACTGAAATTTTTCTTCCTCTTCAGAATGCCATCACATTATTTGTGATTTCTGTTTATCATTAGATCCACTGGCAGTAAAGTGTAGCTGATGCAAAAGCCACACAAAAGACAAGAGATGAGGAATTAGAAGTGAACTTGTAGTAATATTTGTTCTCTTGTAAGAAAATACAAGTTATTGTATCAATCGAATGGTCTCTATTACATTGGGTAGAGCTGCCAGGTAGCACATGAGCTCAAGAGCAAGGGCAGTCCTAGTACCTACTTCCCGGCATTCCCGTGGCCCTTCAGTATGGCCTCACGTAGAGCCTCTCACGTGAACAATGGAGTCCTCCCAAGTTGGGAGCAGTTCACTGTGAGAAGTTGAAACTGCAGGATTGTTTCTAAGATGCTTGCAAAGATTACACCTGTTATGGGTTGAACTGTGTCGCCCCCAAAAGATATGCTGAAATCCTAACCCTCAGTACCTCTAAATGTGACCTTTTTTAGAAACAGGGTCATTGCAGATGTAATTAGTTAAGATGAGGTCATTAGGG
Organism: Mesoplodon bidens; assembly: GCF_964165515.1. NCBI lineage: Eukaryota > Metazoa > Chordata > Mammalia > Artiodactyla > Ziphiidae > Mesoplodon > Mesoplodon bidens. Next base: position 17,864,357 of record NC_138166.1, read on the forward strand.
TGGGTGCTCATCCAATATGACTGGTGTTCTTAAAAGAAGGGGAAATTTGGACACAGACATGCACCGAGGGAAGGTGATGCAGAGACATGAAGAGAGAAGACAGCTAAGTGATGACGGAGGCAGAGATTGGAGTGATGTTATCACAGCCAAGGAGTGCCTGGGGCTACCAGAAACTGGAGGAGGCAAGGAGGTATCCTCCCCTAGAAGCATCAGAGAGCCTGGCCCTGCTGACACCTTGATTTTGGACTTCTGGACCCCAGAACTGTGAGAGAACAAATTTCTGTTGTTTTAAGCCACTCGGTTTGTTACGGTAGCCCTAGGAAAGTAATAAAATAGCTGACTAATTTCTCAGTTCATAAATTTTGATTGTAATATATGCTTTCTTATAGTGGACAAGTTCAATTTCATGGGTAATTCCCCTACCTGATCTCTACTGAATCGTTAGTTACCATCCTGTCTCAAGTGACCTTACCTCAAGTAACCTAGGTACAAATAACTGCCCATTGATTCTATTATATGATGCCCCTGTGACCCACATCAGCACCTCCAAGACATTCTCGGAGGTGGCATAATGTGACCGGCATGACAGTTCTGGATGGGGAGGGAAGCTTTTAAGAAAAATACCTGTTTTGCTTGTCTGGTAAGTTATGTCAGAAAGTAGGTTCTAAGAAGGCAAAATCTGAGAAGAAAAATATTTTTTTTCTAGTTTTTAGCAACACTTAGGAGAAAATTTTCAAGAAACAAAATGTGGGCCTTCATGAGCTATCTCATTATGCTATTAAAAGCACAAGTTTACGCTGAGCCCTGAATGCAATAATAATAAAAAGAAAAAAAATTTGCTCTAGCATTTTTTGCTTCTTTCCCATCTCAGCACACCTGTTCTTATCTGCCATATTTTGTTGCATTGAAAAAAATTTAAATAATCTTGTGCAGGGCAGAATATTTAAGAAAAGCTATTTCTTTCTCTGTTATTGTCTTGCACAGTGATTTCAAGCTCACCTATGAAATTATGTGATCCTTAGCCAGCAGATTCCAAGCCATGCCAGTTTGAGTCAGCAAACCCTAGTTGTCTATTTTACAGAGGGGAGCTAGGGCCGATCTATAGCAGATGAAAGGCAGCCTCAGACACCTGACTATCTGAGACCCATGATTCAGTGATCCAAAGGATAAGGCTCCACCTGTGATCCATAGGAACTTCTTTAACCGTTGGTTCTTGCACCCATAAAAACCCATCTAAAAAAATTCCCACTTACAGTTTAAAATGAAAAAGATGCAAAGATACCTTAAGAGTTTGATTTAAGGACAGTGTGTGTGGTAGGGTGCCCCCTATCAGGAAAATTGAATTTGGCATAAACATATTGCTATTACTTCTGGGTTGGTATCACTTAACACAGGACATAACGCAATATATTAAGTGGTGTCTTAACCTGGGTACCCCCTTGGCTGAGAGTAGACAGAGGTTTGCATGAAGGTAGTTGGTTCTGGGGGAGGTGATCCCAGGGATCAGGAGTGAGGCACAGGGAAGAATAAAACAAGGAAGAAAGTAAAACCAACAAGGGTCTGTTCTTGGATTCGTTACCACGGAGGTCAACAAGGGTTGACCTGGCAGGGCCAGGACTTTCTGAGGTGGCTGCTGAACTATGGCTCAGACCTGAGCCATAGTTCAAGGGGAGGGAAGGTGGAGCATTTATCCACAGCTTGCCCTTCCCCCACTTATTAAGTGTTGCCCCGCATTACATTAACTCTCTCACAATTCTGGGCTGGGTGTGGGTGAATTCCAAAGAGCTCCCCAGGAAGTACCATCTCACAGCATCAGAGTAGCTCCAGGCAGAAAACCAGAGCTAAGAGGTGCATCTGAGGTGGGCTGAAGTCAGGTCGTGTCTGTGCAAAGTTAGTGCAATTGTGATGGTGATGGTGAGAGATGGGCCTTGAAGACAGGAGGCCCTGGCACACAAGAGAGGCCAGTAGTGGCCATACTTTGCACCGCCCAAAGCCACCTGTGCCCTCCATGAAGCGCAAACCATTATCAAGTCTTCCAGGAGGCAGCCAGCGACTTTCTGTGGAAAGCCTTGTCACAGGAAGGTCGATGCAGCAAAAGCTCCATCTCCTCGCTCCCCCCAGCCCTGAAAGTGCTCATCGCTCTCTCCCGACAGCACTGCTTATTCTAGGTTTCCCTCCTTCTTGCCCAGCAGTTCAGCAGATCTGTACTGCTTCCCAGGTAGAGAGACATAGACCTTCATCCCTATATGTTGAATCTCTTTGCCAGGCACGTGTCTGACCGAGGTTGCTACAATTGGCCGTTTACAGTTGTTGTTAGGCCTGGAAGCAGCTAGAGGCTTCGTGCCTTCACTGTGCCATAGCAACTCTTGCTCTTTGTGGTAATAGGAGTCAGTTACCCGCCCCAGTATGGCAACTCCTTTCTTGGTTTGCTGCTCTGTTGGCACGTTGGGCCACAAATGACCAGGCAGCAGTCACAGCCTTAGGTGAGTATCCCCAGGTGGAAGTATTTCTCCCTGACCCCAGAGACCCTAAAGTAGGAGGTGGGAGTGTACATTCCACAGGTGGGACACAGGTAGAGAGGTCACAGGAGTCATGGTGAGAGGGACCAATCCTACTCCTACCCTTTGAGTCCCAAATTATTTATTCTAGGGACACATGGCCTTTGGGAAGGATTGGGGCTATATTTATTGTACATACTTTTGATGTCATGGCAGGTCCTTTCTCAAGGGGACTAACTCTCCCTTAAGCCAAGGGGTTTGTGTCTGTGAACTGCCTTAGGTCTGGAAACTGGGCAGGAGATTATACATTGTAATTGTAGTGGATGACATATGCCCTGTGCCCTTGAGCTCCCAGAGGGTACAGGGGAATCTGGAAGTTCACTTTGTTCAGGCTCATCCACCCAATTTTCCCCATCCTAGATCTTAGGATTCTACTCTTTTCCTCCTCGGGCTGATTTTGCCTGTGTGGCCTATTGAGGAGGTATATTCAATCTCTTTTATTGTTTGGCTACCATTATAATTAAATCATCAGCCTGCCTTGTAGCTACACAAATGAAGATCTCTTAAAATGCTACCATGGAGACCTTCTGATTTGACGGCATGTTTAGAGTTGATTGTTGGCTATCTTGAGTCATTTTATTTATATTGTTTAAGGTTTGAAAAGCAACTGAGGGAGGCCAGGCAACTCCACAGTCCTTTGATGATCTCTGCTACAGTACTATTCAAGCGCCGTAGGCTATGGCTTCACCTATTAACCGTACCTTCTTCCCTTTGGCCACCCTGAGAGTCTTAGGAATTGTGCGGCTACTGCAGGCCCAGAGTATTCCCAGGAGGCTGTATCAGCAATGCAGCTCTTAACCACCATCTGACCGGGAAGAGATCCTAATCCAAACCTCATCCTGAGGGTCTGTTTTCTAGGGCCACTTGCAAAACTGACTGTCTTAGTCTGGGGTCCCCCAGAAAGCAGAGCTGGAGCCAAGGATTGTGTACACGTAGTTTATTTTAGGAAGTGATTCCAAGGAACCGGAGTGGAGGCTGGGGAGAGTGAACCACGGAAAGGGTTCAAGCCAGTGCAAAGAAAAATAAGTGCTCTCCTGTTGGTCACCCTGAGGGCAACTGGGACTCCCTTCCATCAGGACCCTCGGAGGAGCCTTGCAGAGTTTGCTTCAGAATTGCCCACCTGCACAATAGAAGACACACACACCCACACTCTTGGTCAAGAGTGCTGAGTCGTTTGTATAACCAGGTTGCTGCCAGGCACATGCCAGGCAGGTTTCCACAACATCTGTGCTGTGATCAAAAAGTGAGAGATTTGTGGTGTTGTCGGACCAGGTACACCTGATAGCAGCTGGTTTCCATAGCAAGGTTTGGAGAAAAGGTGGGCTGGATGGATGTGAAACTGGACACAACAGGTGTCTCATACAGATGGTAAACCTACTTACAAAGGCTCTGTAAGAACTCTCTGGGCCGGGAACAAAAGAAGGAAAAAAAAAATTGAAGACATTTCAACAGATATTTTACAGAGTAGTTTTGGTTTTATGTATACATCTATTACCCATGACTAAAACTAAATTTTGCTGTTTTTGCTAAAATAAAACTCACATATTATTCCTCAATAAATGCTTTGCATAGAAACAACTGAACAAGAATTTCAAAGTAATGAAATATCACTAATCCTCTGCAAACTGACTTTATCTGTAATCAAATTTAAAGACAACTGTACTCTCCGATAGCTCCAAGTTAGAGAAAGATGATAAAAATGCTAGGTTTACTTTGTTTGGAATGTGAGTCAGCCTTTTCATTGTATGAAATAATACTGATTTCCCTCCCTAGTCAGGGTCCATTTTCTCCTTCCTAGGCCTGAGGGTGGCCATCTGCTTCTTCCATGCTTCTGTCTAGCATTTCACACAATCTAGCATAAATTCTCTGGATTCCAGAACCGTGAAGGTGATAACTTTGCACAATGCCAAGGGGAATTACATATTTGTAAACGCAGAAAGAATTTTGTACTGTGAACTTTAGGGGGATTATTCCATCGTGTTATTGAATGAATTAATGCATGTAAAGCATTTAGAACAGTGCCAAGCACATAATAAGAGCTCAAGAAATGTTGGCTTTATCACAACTGTGATTATCATCATCATCATTCTATAGACGCAGCCAAATCTAACAGAACAATCACTAGTCCAAGGGTCAGAAGACCTAGTTTGTATTCCTGATTTGATCATTTATCAGTCTGTGGCTTTGGTAAAGCCATTTAACCTCTCTGAGACTCAGTGTTCTTATCTCTAAAAGGATAATAAATTCTATTTCATGGCATTGTTAGAGGATGAAATAATGTCAGTTATTTGTGATTTGTGGATTTCAAAGTGCTATACCAGGATATAGGTATTTCCAACCCACTGTTGGTTTTGACCAACTCTCTCATTGCTGGTGATGCTGGTGGCCAAGAGCAGGGCCTGGATTCTGCAAAGCCCCAAATAACTCTATTGTATGTAATGACGTTTATTCTGCTCACCCTTCTGACTCTTGATTCCATGTGAAATAAATACTTCTTTGAGTTCCACTTACTAATTTGGTTCCTCTACCTCAGACAAAAAAAAATCTCTGTCTTTACTTCTAGAATTCCTCTTTTCCCACTGAAGCAATCTGAGATTTCATTTTAAATAGTCCAACAAATTGAAAGAATTATAACTTGTCTCTTTTCCTACTTTATTCTTTTTTGCACTTCCCATATTTTCCAGAATGAGAATATAATTGTTTATAATCAGAAAAAATATTTAATGAAAAGCCAAAGGCCAACATGCATTTCACTCACATATATGAATTTCTAACCAGAAATTTAAAGATTAATCTATAAATCTCTGCAGGTGAGACAAACTGAGTATTGTTTTTGAGTGACACAAGACAACAGAGTGCCCAGCAGGAATATATTATAGGCAAATTTTTATTTCTGTAAAGGAAAGAAACGACTTTTAGAGGGAAATTACGAAGTATATTTGGTTTATTTTTTCCTATGCTGTGTGTAACCAAATCAGGCAGCTTACCACCCCAGTAGTAGTCTTTTCTCCCAAGTTTAGCTCAGGTTTTTACATTGAATTATTCAGGAATAACCCTTTTTATAAACTGCTGAGATGAATGAACAGTAAATATAAGTTTGTAAAGGCTGACCCTTTAGGGTTTCAACTGTCAACACAGGAAATATAACAAATGGCTAATATGGCAGAGGAGAAAGCAGCAGTAGGCTCCACTCTGTGCAATACTGTACTTGTTATTGCCTGTCGTATGATCTTCCTAAAAGACAACAAAGTACCGCCTAATCAATTGAAATCATAGGCTCAAAATGAGAGCCAGCGAAGACAAGACGAGATCTGGGAAAATCTGACAAAGGCCAGTGATTCAACTGAGCCTACAGCAGTTATTAATAAAATATTCAGTACAATGGGGGGAAGGACTGTTTCAATTCCAATCCTATGGAATGAGCATTGAGACAAAACATAAAATGATGTTCTTTTCCATCTAATTTTTGCTGGATGTGTATGGAATTTATCTAGTTACTCTTTTGCCTCTTTTACAAGCCTTTAAAATGAGAATAGCAGAAGCCTTCAATTTCCAATGACTATAAGAAAATCTTTTGGAAAATGTAGTTTTCATGGAAGCACCTTGGAAAAAGGTAGTCTTAGTGATTTAAGTGATCATGGTCTCTGGTGGGGACAGACCTCAGACAAGTAAACTATTATTTTAAATCTCAGTTTCCTTCTCTATAAAATAAGGGTAGTAAAAATATATACCTTTTAGCATTTTATTAGTATTATATTAAATAAAGGCGAGTGATTAAAATGCTTAGTTATTGTTATTAATCTTTACTTAGTGACATGTATTTTGACCACCATTTACAGAAACCATGATAGAGAATGGGGATAGAAAGTCAAATAAGACAAAAGTCTTTAAAATGCTTGCTTCCTAATGCATCAAAAGTAGAATTATTCTGTGGACATATTTGCTGTAGTTCTGAGTTACTGCCCTCTGTGCCCATGTGTATGTATTCACACATTTATTTGGGCATTTTTGTGATTATGTTGAAGCAGAGGGACTGGACCCCCCCTAGAAAAAATAATTCCTTCCAAATCTCTTTTGTCATCCACTAATGGAGAATTAGGCTTTTCCAGTGGAGAAGCACTTCCACATTTCAGAACTTCTTTGCTGCTGGGTCAGAGATCATCCCAGTCTCCCAGTCTTTTTCTTTTTTTTTTTTCACCAACTCACCTTGTACCCTTTAAACAATGATCCCTTTTATGTGGTCCTTCCACATAGAATGCAATTTGAGGAATTAAACCTCGACAAAGCAAAGAATTATTTGTGTCTAAGGATAAGGTGTTTATTAAATACCTCCTCCTGCATTGAAATGGGCTTGACCTTAAGCAACCTGAAAATTTGCTGGAAGAAAATAAGTACATTCTACTAAGGATCTGTGGAATAGCAATTACTGTGAATACTAATCAAGGTGCTACTATACTGATTCTAGTAGATTGTGTCAAATAACTAAGATCATATGCAAGGGTGTAGGTGGGTGGAGGGCGGGTGCGAAGAATTAATTGGGAAGTTAGCAAGTGGCAGTTACAGCAGGAGAAAGATACTATGCTTGAGTTAATTCGCAACCTTCAGGTTTCTCTGGTATTTTTCTCCTGAGGATAATTTTAAGGAAGAACCAAATCAAGAACCTCTATAAAGGATCAACCACAGCAAGTTAATGCCTGTAAGAAGAACCGCTAAGGTGTAGATGAGGTGCAAGTAGAAAGAAATATACCTGTATCTATTTTTAGGGACTCTGTGATTTCACTTAATTCAGTAACCATTGTTCACGTATAATCTTGCAGGGAAAAAACATGGCCTCTCAGTAGGAAGCAGAGCTCAGTTGGAATGGTGTCCCTTGTGACTGTAATTAAAGAATCAGATACACACTTGTCTCATCACTGAATAAAATGGATGAATTATTGCCTTGAAATTAAAGGGCTAAGTATCTAGCCACACAAGGCAAATAAAACCACTATAAGAATTTTTCCATGTAAATGCAGAAGTATACAGCTCATTTCAATGCCGTGTTCTATTCTTAGAGTTAAAGCTGTTACAGAGTTGGAAATTAAGGGAAGGAGGGAAGAGGTGCTCAGAAAAAGTTTCAAATATCTCTTTAAAGAATGTCAATCAACTTAACAGATATATGATTAAAATTGTAATGTGGGATTTATAAGGGTCAAATCCCAGAAAGGAAGGTTTCTTAGTGATTTCTTCGAATATCTCCCTCCTTTTACAGAAAAGAAGATTTTGAAGTAGAAAGATCAAATGACTCGTTAAAAGTCACACAGCTAGAGAAGCGATTCCTGAGCCCTCTGGCTCGTTTACACAGCATTAAATGTCAGGTACCCACATCAGATTCTGCCTAGTATGATGCTTGCTGACTGATTCCTAAAATTGAGTAGCTGTCACTCCCAGGCTGTTGGGATTCGTGGCCCCAAAGCTACACAGAGTATTCAATATGAAATATGTCATGGTCATCAATCATGTCATTCATTTATTTATTTTAAAGAATTTCCAAGGTAAACTTTTATTTTATTTATTTATTTTTTTAACATCTTTATTGGAGTATAATTGCTTTACAATGGTGTGTTAGCTTCTGCTTTATAACAAAGTGAATCAGTTATACGTATACATAGGTTCCCATATCTCTTCCCTCTTGCGTCTCCCTCCCTCCCACCCTCCCTGTCAATCATGTTATCTTTACTAGTGAACTTCAGTCTCTTTATTCCATGACTCCCTTTTTCAAAGGCAAAATAATTATATGTACGCTCATTTTGGGGAGATGTGCTGGTTTCCAAAACTTTATTAGTAATAATTAATCAGAGTCCACAAATCCTTTATGGAAAGGAGCAGGGTGTAAATATTAATTGTCTCTGCGGAGCTCCTTCCAGTGATGCTTGCATTTCGACCCCACTCCAGCCAGACTCTGCTTTAAGTCAAGTGTGCAGAGAGAATCATGAGCTCCCTCTCCAAAGTGTTTAATAAGGTTAAAACCATAAGGGAGGCCAGAGGAGGAGTAGGCTTCCTGGGATGACCAAGATGGGAAGGTGGCCACGGTGTCTTTGCTCTATGTCACAGGCCAGCTCTGACGGGTGATGACTGCCTAGTGCTTGCTGGAGAATGATCCTGAGACTGGGACAGAATTCTTGGTCAATTAGAGATGGAGGAGTGACCAAATACACATCAAGTGTGGCCTCTGAGGAAAGGCAAAAGCAGGGCACTGTGGCCAGAGATAGAAGAGATGTCCCAGGAGGCAGGGTCCTATGTTTCAAGGGATCACACTCCCTTCTTTGCAGGAGACCAGAGGGTTTAGATAAGAAAGTTAGGGAGTGGAGGACCTTAAATAAACAGTAAGTGAAAGTTCTGCCCTGAATAATTCCATACACAATCCTCCCCTTTTCTTCTTCCCTTTCTCTCTTCCTCTCTTCCCCTCTCTCTCCTTCCCCCTTCCTTCCTTCTCTTTATTGTAAGAATGTATTGGTAAAACCATCTTGCTCTCGAGGGTATGAGGCCACTTAACAAAGATCACGTAAAAAATTAAGTCACTGAGAAAATCAGGTGACGGGGACAGGCAGGAGGAGGAGAAGAGGGTAGAGGTGAAGAAGCAATAAAAGTGTAATAGAAATAAAGATAATGATATGGCTGTGTCTTCTGCTAAATGTTCACCATGTTGCTGACGTGAAGTAATTTGCATGTATCAACTTATTCAATCCTCACAACCACCCTGTGAGGTAGGGGCTATTATTACTCCATTTTAGAGATGGAAAAACCGAGGCACAAGGGAATCTCATAGTTAATAAACGTCAAAACCGAGATTCAAGCCAACCACAACCCTGAAGCTCTTTCCTACTAGCCTTTGCTGTTTCTTTTAAAATAGGGGTGATTTGTAGCCATAATACATGATCTAAAGTTCCATACTCTGTTGTACAGAATTTTACTTTCATCGATCAGGGCGAAAAGAGCCAGAGCCTTGAAGGATTAGCTAGTAGGCTTCCATTGCTCTGTTTACACAAGAGGTGAGGCTGCCTGGACGTCGGGCTGGATGCAGAAGACTAAGCAGGCACATAGGTGCTCCTCCTGCTGGGTGGCCAAGGCCTTCCATTTCCACCCTGCTGGCTTATGCCAGCCTGCTGCTCGGAGCAGCATGTGAGTCAGCACCTCTCAGGTGCCTTTTCCTCCATCCCACTGAAGGATCTGCATGGATCAATGCCAAGTGTAGGCTGTTTGAAAAAGTTATGGATGATTCAAGTGGATGACAAAGAATGTAAATGACATAATCTGTCCTTTCATCTTTGGGTTGACTTTATGACAAAATTCAAGCTATATGTTAACACCATTTATTTCTTATTATCTTAAAAATTATAAGGAGTAGTCAGACAAGAACATTTATAAACTATTTGGCTCCATGTGAATTTAGAATGCTGTGGGATTTTTTTTTAAGGCATATTTGAATGCTAAGTAGGTTATGGTCTAAAAGAGAAAGAAGGGAAAACCACATGTTATAAAATAAAATACTAAGAAACAGAGATCTTGGACATAGGTAGATACTGCAAATTTGAACACCTTTGTTCTAAGAGGGCCAGTAAGGCCCTCTTAAAATGGGCCAATAAGGTGGCAGGGGCCACACAGATGTGTAGCTTGAATTTGGAGTTTAAAGGACAATGGTGTGTTGAGAGCTCAGAATAACCATCCTTTCTGGCCCCCATCAGACCTAAAACCCTAGAGCTTCCTCCCAAGTTCTCTGGGATGTTTTGTGAACCTGTTCAACACTTCTAAGGAGTCCACAAGTGTTTCTGTGGGAGCAGTGGATCTCACAGACACAATCCACCATAACTCCTTCTAGACTGGGTAGAATGGGAGAAAATATTGCAGCAAGGGAAGAGCCAGCCTGTTGGGCTCTCTGGGACAGACTGCCCAGCTTGGCAAGAGCCCAAAGTATATAGCTAATGGTGGGTCTGGAGAGGCCGCCAGACAGTCTTTGACTTCCACATCAGCCACTTACTGGAAGGGTGGCTGCAGACAGTTTACTTAAGCCCCATGAACCCTCATCTGTTCAGAAGAACCTACTCAAAGGACTTCTCTAAGGATTAAATGAGCTGATTTATGCAAATGCTTTGCACAGACCCTGACAATTAATGGGAGCTATTGCAATTTTTATTTCTCATTTACTTGGATTTCTTGAATAGATAGTTTTACTCTTCACATTGGTGCTTTAAGTATTTGCATGGATATTAGTAACTACTAATTGTATTACAATGGGTCATATGCCTTACAAATTAGTAGAGAATTAAGAAAATCAAAGAACATGCATTGCAGATGGTTAAAGTTAGAAAGTAAATTTAAAAACGAGTGTGAGATACTGAGATGACTGAAGAAAGAGCAAATATTACTTGTACAACAAATATGAATGAACCAGATGAACCCACTTAAAGTCAGATACTCTCAGATTATATTAAAATATACAATCCAACAACATATTTTACAAGAGACACATTAAAAAATGGAGGAATATTAAAAACTTAAGTGACAATATTAAAATCGGAACAAATAAAATTCAAGGATAGAAGTGGAAAAAACTCTACTTGTCAAAACATACGAAACTTAAAACTTTTTAGATGCCATAAAACTCATATTCATACTGGGAGACTTTTAACAAACTGATATTTTTTAAAATTTTGCCAAGCAGCAGAAAAAATATATATGCTTATACCTGATCTGAGTAATACAATTGGTAGTTTATTTAGGGGTCTGCAGACTTTCTGTAAAGAGTCAGATAGCAAATATTTCAGGCTTTGCAGGCCATGTATGGTCTCTGCTACATATGCGTCTGTGTGTGTGTGTGTGTGTGTGTGTGTGTTAACAATCCTTTAAAAAATGTAAAGCCATAATCAGCTCAAAGGCCATACAAAAACTGGTCATAGTTTGCAGACCTTTGATTTATAAATCAAAGGTCAGCAAACTTATTTCAGATTATATTTAAATAATTGATATTACATTTATATTAATTACATTACAGGCGTAATTTCCTACAATACCTTTTTTTTTCAACACCACATGGAACATTTATAAAAATTGACGAAATACAGTAGTCAAAAAAGAAATATGACAAATTTTCTAGATCAAGTCCTAGTGTCTGAGGATCCCTGGGGGTCCTGAAGACCTTTTCCGGGTATCCTCGAGGCCAAACCTATTTTCATTACAATATATGACGTTATTTGCCTTTTTCACTCTCAATCACTCATGTGGATACAGTGAAGTTTTCTAAAAACTTCATGATATGTTACATCTCAACAGATTGAATGCAGAAGCAGACATGAGAATCCAGCTGTCTTCTACTGAGCCAGACATTAAAGAGATTTGTGAAAATGTAAAACAATGTTAACTTTTTTCACTTTTGTTTTGAAAAACAATCATTTTCCATCAACATGTGTTGCATATGTTGAGATGTAATGAGTATATTATTGCTATTTTAAAAATAATTTATATGTATATATTTAAAATTTCTCAGTTTCTAACATGGTAAATATTGATAGATATAAACCACATAAACCAAAGCTTCCTAGGGGTCCTTTATAATTTTTAAGAGTGTGAAGAGGTTCTGAGACCAAAAAGTTTGAGAATTTCAGTTCTAGAGAATAATTGTACAGGACATATTCTTTTACTACTATGCAATGCATTATAGACATTAATTAGGAATATTTAGTCTTTGGTGGTGGACTAGTCTAGATCTGAAACTTCTTAAAAAATCAACCAACCTTCTCGCCACCAGACTGTCTGCCATGCACCTAAGAAAGAAATACAGATAAACCCAGAGCAAAAGTCATCACCTTCCAGCATCCTTTTTCAAGGATTTCAGACAAATTCTAAAGGGTTTGGATGGGGCAGGGTCTAAACTTCAACTGAAGAAAGAAAAAAAGTCTAACTGGGCTGCAGAAACAGAATAGGGAGAATAGTGAATAGCTAACAAGGAATAAACCATGACAGTTGTATTAATGCAAGATGGGAAAGTGAAACCAAATGAGAAGTTTTCATTTCATTTTTAATTGGATTAATTGGATTCCTCAAGAACTGTGCAGACGATGTTAACTTTTTTGTTTTCCATTTTAAATACCTTTTATTCTGTAATGTGACAAAACATAGAAAATAACAACATCAATGAGAAAAAAATCCACGACAAAATATTACTTAGAAATATTTGAGATCCATATATAAGCAACTAGTAGTGGAATTCATTCTATACTAAGAATTTAGTTAATTCTTTTTTTTTGTATTTTATTTTATTTTATACAGCACGTTCTTATTAGTTATCTATTTTATACATATTAGTGTATATACGTCAATCCCAATCTCCCAATTCATACCACCACCACCACCACCATCCCCACTTTCCCCCCTTGGTGTCCATACGTTTGTTCTCTACATCTGTGTCTCTGTTTCTGCCTTGCATACCAGTTCGTCTGTACCATTTTCCTAGATTCCACATATATGCGTTAATATATAATATTTGTTTTTCTCTTTCTGACTTACTTCACTCTATGACTGTCTCTAGGTCCATCTGTGTCTCTACAAATGACCCAACTTCATTCCTTTCTATGGCTGAGTAATATTCCATTGTATATATGTACCACATCTTCTTTATCTGATCGTCTGTCGGTGGGCATTTAGGTTGCTTCCATGTCCTGGCTATTGTAAATAGTGCTTCGATGAACATTGGGGTGCATGTGTCCTTTTGAATTATGGTTTTCTTTGGGTATATGCCCAGGAGTGGGATTGCTGGGTCATATGGTAATTCTATTTTTAGTTTTTTAAGGAACCTCTGTACTGTTCTCCATAGTGGCTGTATCAATTTACAACTTTCATTTTCAAATTTCAAGGAATATATTTGCTTTAAGTCTGAAGGTAATTTTAAATAAAAGAAAAAAAAAAAAAGAAACAAGTCTACTTATATCCAAGCAGTTTAAAGACTTGGGAAAGTGACAGAAAAGTATTTTGAAAATGCATTATTTATGGATTTAATTTTTATTTTTTAAGTAAACTTCTTATTGAACTACGAAATAGATTCAGAAATATATACAACTCATCTGTGTGCAGCTTGAGTTGTGTGCAAGTCATTTGTGTGCAGCTTGTGTAGTTTCACAGTGATCATAGCTGAGTAAGTACCATCCAGAGCAAAAACTAGAACATCATCATCCTTAAAAACCCCTTCAGTCACTGTAACCTCGTCTCTCTCAAATAACCATTATCTTTACTTCTAACACCATAGATTAGTGCTTCCTCTTTTAGACATTTATATAAATGGAATCATTCATCATGTAGCCTTTTGTATCTGACATTTCTGTTCACCATTATGTTTGGGAAATTCATGCATGTTAGGTGTAGTGGTAAGTTATTGGTTTTCATTATTATCAAGTATTTGATTATATAATCCCACAATTTATTTACCCATTCTATTTTTTTCATGGACAGTACATTTTTTTTCCTAGCTTTTAGCTGTTATGAATAGTTCTGTCAAGAACATTCTTCATGATTTTTTGGTGCATTTTTAAGGCATTTCTGTTGGGTACATATCTATAGATGGAATTGCTGTGTCATGTACATATTTAACATTAGTAGGTACTTTCAATTTTCCAGGTGGTTGCAACAGTTTATACTCCACATAGCAGTTTATGGGAATTCTAGGTGCTTCATCCTCCTCAACATTTTGGATTGTTAAGTTTTTAAATTTTAGTCATTCTGATGGGGACATACTAGCATCTTACCATGGTTTTGTTTTCATTTCCCTTATGTTTGAGGTTGAACACTTTTTCCTATGTTTACTGGCAAACTAGATATCCTTTTCTGTGAAGAGACTATTCCTATTCCTCCTTAGTGCTTTAAAAAAAATAAATCAGTGTTGGTCATTACTCAATGCAGTTGTAAAATTGAGTTATCCATACATTCTTATTGATTTATAGTTCTTCAGTATATACTAGATATGTCTGTTATATTATATACACATTACAGGTATTCTCCAGCCATTTGCCTCTTCATTCTAAGTGTATTTTGATAAATAGTATAGTAGTTCTTATTAATAGTAGTTTTTACAGTCCAACTTATTAATCTTTTCTTTTATGTACTGCATTTTACATTCTATCTTAAAAATCTTTGCTTTCCTGAGATTATAAAATGATCTATGTTATTTTCTAGAAGCTGCATTGTTTCACCTTTCACATTTGGATGAGCAATCTATTGTAATTGATTTCTTTGTTTATGGTACGAGGTAGTGATCAAGAATCATTTGTTTTTCTATTTGGGAATCCAATTGACCAAGTATCATTTATTGCAAAGACTGTTCTTTCACTCTGAAATGCCATCTTTACCATAAATCAGGTATCCACATATGGGTGGGTGTCCTAGATTCTCTCTTCTGTTCCATCGGTCTATTTGTCTAATTTTGCACCAGTACCACACTTTTAATTATTATTCCTTTATGTTAATTTTGAATATGTGTTAGTGTAAATCCTTTGACTTTATTCTTCTTCTAGAATATCTGGTCTAATCTTGGTCCAATATTTGCCACTTTACCACATTTCCACATAAATATTATAATTAATTTATCAATTTTCATTGAAAGAAAAGTCTTCTGAGATTTTGATTAGGACTGCATTGAATCTATAGATTTATTTGGGAGCAGTCTGCATCTGTGAAATAATAGCTCTTCTGATTCATGCAGAGTACATTTATTCCACTTATTTAGGTATTATTTTTCTATCTCTCAATAATGTTTTACACTTTACTATATGGAGGGTCTTCATATCTTTTGTTAAATTTATTCCTAATATTTGATGTGTAGAGGTGCCAGGTGAGTGTTAATTTTGTCTTCAAATTGCATTTTCTAATTGTTTATTTAGGAATGGTTTATTTTAAAATATTATTAATTTTTGAATCTTGTGTCCAGCAAGGTTGTAGTATTCGCTTACTAAATAAAATAGTTTATTTAGATATTCTATATTCAAGTTGTCTACAAATAATAGTTTTATTTATTTCTTTCCAATTTTTATACCTTTTGTTTCTTTGTCTTTCTTTCTTGCATTAACTAGGATATTTAGAAAAATGTTGAACAGAAGAGATGGGACTATCCTTGTTCCACTCTTGACCTCTGGGATGGAGGGGGGCGGGGATTTGAATAGTTTACCATTAAATTTAATATTTGCTGTAGGGTTTTTTTTTTTCGGTACGCAGGCCTCTCACTGTCGTGGCCTCTCCCGTTGCGGAGCACAGGCTCTGGACGCACAGGCTCAGCAGCCATGGCTCAACGGGCCCAGCCGCTCCGCAGCATGTGGCATCCTCCTGGACTGGGGCACGAACCCGTGTCCCCTGCATTGGCAGGCGGACTCTCAACTACTGTGCCACCAGGGAAGCCCTTTTGTAGATTTTTAAAAAATCAATTACAGAAGTTCTCTTCTGTTTCTAGTTTGCTAAGAAATTTTTTTCAACTAAATCATGAATTGTTATTAAATCTGATCCACTTACTGAGATGATATGATTTTTTTTCTTTATATTCTGAATGTGATAAGTACATCAATTGACTATGTGTTTAATGAACATCATATTGCTGGAATAAAACTTCTGAGTCATGACCTAGTTCCCTTTTTATGTATAGCAAGCTTCACTTTACTAATATTTTCAGTGAGATTTTGCAACTGTATTCCTGATAGACATTGGCCTGCAATTTCCTCTCTCATAAATATCCTTTCAGGTTTTTGTATCAAGGTTATGCTGGCCTTATAAAATGAATTGGAAGTGTTCTCTCTTTTTCTATTTCCTGTTTTTGTAAAATTTGGATAAATTCACTTGTGATGCCATCTGGACCTTCAGTTTCTTTGTAGGAAAGTTTTAAATTACAGATTCAATTTCTTTAATAGATATAGAATTATACAGATTTTCTATTTCTTTTTGTGACAGTTTCACAGTTGTGTTTTTCTAGGAATTTGTCCATTTTTTTAACTTTTCAAATTTATTGGCAAAAAAGTAATATCCTTTTTTTGATTTTTGTAATGTCAGTAGGATCTAGTAATGTTTCTCTTTATATTATCTCTGACATGGGTAATTTGTATTTTCTCTTTTATTCTCGATCTTGCCGAAGCTTTATAAATGTTATTAATTTACTAGCCTTTTGGTACTCTTCTCTATTGAATGTTTGTTTTCTAGTTTATTACTTTCTGCTTCTTTCTTCTGTATTTTCTTCCTCTCTTTCTTCTTACTTCTTTATTGATTTCAGTTTTTCTAAATGACTAATACATGCCAATAAATAAAGGTTCCATTTCCTTCTAAGGAAACATTTCTTGAGGTAGGACTGTATTCTGTATTCTAAGGAAACATTTCCTTCACTTTACCTGTATTCCACAAATTTTATGTCATGGCTGCATTATCATTCACTTCATTTTGAAATATTACTTAGCTTCTACTTAGATTGCCTTTTTGAATCACAAATTATAATTCTGTTCAATTTCTAAATATTAGAGATTTTCTAGTTATCATTTTATATTGGCTTCTCATTTAATTTCACTGTATTCAGAGTACATTTCATAGATGAGTTCAGTACTTTGAAATCTTTTGATCACTGCTATGACCCTGCAATTTTGGTGAATGTTCCAAGTGGTCTTGAAAAGAATAAGTATACTGCAACCACTGGTTGCATTGTTCTATAAGTGTCAATTTGTTCAAGTTAGTTAATTGTGTTCTTCAAATCTTCTATATCTTCACTGATTTTTTTGTCTTTTTTTCATCAGTTACTGAGATGTATAGATCATTAATTTCTGTATAAGTCCTAAAGTTCTTTAAATTTTACTTTACATGTTTGAGGTTATATTATTATATGCCTGTACATTTAGAATGTTTTTTATCCTCTTGGTGAGTTGATCCTTTCATTATTATGAAATATATCTCTATCTCTAATAATGCTTCTTGTCTTAAAGGCTACTTTGTCTGATATTAGTGTAGCAATATTAGCTTTCTTCTGATTAGTGTTTACATCGTATTTTGTTTATCCTTTTACTCTCAAACATTCTGTATTCTTTTTTTAATTAAAAAAATTTTTATTTTTTATTTATTTATTTTTTTACATTCTGTATTCTTATATTTCATGTAACTCCACTGACAACAGTTCTGCCCTTAATGCAGTTGTTTCAGATAATTTAACTCTACATGTAATTGAGATTTTCCCCTAGTCTGAAAATCTTTGTTTCAAATGGGAATGTCTAGTCAATTTCCATTTGATATAATTACTGATATTTGACATTTAAATCCCCTATCTTCCTATCTCCTATTTATCCATTTGCTAATAGCTCTTTTAATCTCTTCTCTTTACTTCTTTTGGGTTAACAAGTATTTTATATTTTACATTTCCCTCTTTATTAGCTCGTTACATATTTTCCTTTTCGTTTAGTGCTTGGAGTGGGTTGGTAAGTGTTTCCCCAAAATTCACATCCATGCAGAACCTCAGAATTTGGCCTTATTTGAAAATAGTGTCTTTGCAGAGGTAATTAGTTAACATGAGGTCATACTGGATCATGGTGGGCCCTAAATCCAATGGTTGCTGTCCTTATAAGAAGAGAAGACACACAAAGAGACACAAGGGAAGAGCTCCATGTGACAATGCAGGCAGAGATTGGAGTAATGCCACCACAAGCTGAGAGACATCAAGGATTGTCAGGAGCCACCAGAAGCTGGAAGAGATGGGGAAGGATTCTTCCCTGGAGATTTCAGAGGGAACATGGCTCAGCCAGTACCTTATTTTGGTCTCCTAACTTCCAGAATCATGAGAGAATAAATTGCTGCTGCTTTAAGACACCCAGTTTGTGGTAATTTGTTATGGCAGTCCTAGGAAACTAATACAGTGTTTACCCTAGATGTTATGAAATGTAACTTTGACTTAGTCCAATATAAATTGGTGCTGTTACCAAATATATGAAAGAATCTTAGAACATTTTAAATCCACTCACTCCAGTTCTGCCTTGAACACTGTTGTTTCATGTAGTCATTTCACGTATATCGTTTTCTCAGTCAGTGATAGTTTAGGTTTATCCAAATAGTGACCTGTTCTGTTGCACTCTTTCCTTCCTGAATTTCCATGCTTCCAACCTGGATCATTTTCTTTCTGTCTCAGAATTTCCCCTACTAATTTATTTAGTGAAGTCTATTGGTGGTAAATTGTGGTGTGGTGTGTGTGTGTGTGTGTGTGTGTGTGTGTGTGTGTGTGTGTGTGTGTGTGTGTGTGAAAATGACATTATTTTGCCTTCATTTTTTCCAACATTTTGTTATATTTTTTCACATATCCAGCAAAGCTGAAAGAATTTTGTAGTGCAAACTTGTATACATACCATGTAGATGCTAATACGAGTATTTTACTACACTTGCTTTATTAATATCACATATCCATTGATCTGCATCCTCATCATTTCACTAATCCATGGGATTTCTTTGGTGCGTTTAAAAGTAAATTACACACATTAATATACTTTTCTCTAAATAATTAGATTTTTTTAATTAAATAAAGTTCTTTTTTATGTATTTTTTCTTTTGATATAATATTTATACAATAAAATGCTAAATATTAAGTGTAAATTCACTGAGTTTTGACAAATACATACACCTGTGTTTTCCAAAGAATGTTCCCTCATGCTTCTCAGTCAACCCCCGTCCCTACCCTCTCACAGTCAACCACTGTTTTGATTTTTCCACCATAGATTTGTTTTGTCTGTTCTAGAGTTTTATACCTTTTCGTCTAAGGCTCCTTTCACTCAGCATACTGTTTTTGAGACTCATCCATGTTTTTTGTGTACTTTTTTCTTTTTCATTTCTCAGTAACATTTCATTGTATGACTATATCACAGTCTGTTGATCCATTCTCCTATCGATGGACACCTGAGTTGTTTCTAGTTTTTGGTTATGATACATATAGCTGCTGTGAAAATTCTCATACGAGTCTTTTTTATAAACATATTTTCATTGTTCTTGAGCAAAATACCTAGGAGTGGAATTACGATGTTTACTTTAATAAAAACATGTCACTGTTTTTCAAAAATTGTTGCCCATTGTACATCCCCACCAACGTCTGAGAGTTCCAGCCACTCTACAGACTCACCAGTGTTTAGTGTTGTCATCATTTTTTATTATTACTTTTTTTTAGCCATTCTTGTGGATATGTTGTAGTATCTCATTGTTTTAATTTGCTTTTCCTTGATGACAAATATTGTTGAACACTTTTGCTTATTGGCTATTTATGTTCTTTTGTTAAATGTATGTTTAAATCATTGCCCATATTTTTGATAGTGGTATTTGTCTTTTTATTATTGGATTATCAGAATTCTTTTTTTTTTTTTTTGTGGTACGCGGGCCTCTCACTGTTGTGGCCTCTCCCGTTGCGGAGCACAGGCTTCGGACACGCAGGCTCAGCGACCATGGCTCATGGGCCCAGCCGCTCCGGGGCATGTGGAATCTTCCCGGACTGGGGCATGAACCCGTGTCCCCTGCATCGGCAGGTGGACTCTCAACCACTGCGCCACCAGGGAAGCCCCGTCACTAGATTTTTGACAATGACAGCAAGGCAATTTGATGGGGGAAAGGAAAGTCTTTTCAACAAATGGTGTGAGAATAAGTGGATATGCATTCCTACCTCATATCACACACATAAATAATTTAAGATGGATCAGAGACCTAAACACAAAATCTAAAACCATATGCTTTTTAAGGGAAAATATAAGCAAATATTTGGTCACTTAGAGATAGGCAGATATTTTCTTTCTTTTTTATTGAAGTATAGTTGATTTACAATGTTGTGTTGGTTTCAGGTGTACAGCACAGTGATTCAGTTATATATATATATATGTATATATATGTATGTATGTATATATACAATATATATATACATGTACAATATATAATTGTAAAGCAATTAAAAGCAATAAAAATGCAAATGTTGATATGCTATATTTTCATTATCCTTCAGTTCAAAATATTTTATAATTTATCATATTATTTTTCTCATGGATTATTTAGAGCTGTTTAATTTCCAATACTTGAGTTTTCTTTAGTTATTTTATTGTTATTGATTTCTAATTGTGGACAAAGAACACACTCCATATGATATCGATTCTTTGAAATTCATTGAGCCTTGTTTTATGGTCCAGCATGTGGTCTATTTTGGTGAATTCACCATGTGCCCTTTTCTTTAAGTTACTCCTTACTACTATTGTGTGTGAAACAAAAGCCTGGGAAAATCACCAGAATGCCTACTCTTTGTTGGGCCCTGAACTCCAGTTCTGACTTCCCATACTAATGCGGCTCTGAATGCTCCCACTGTACTTTTCTATCTCTTAGCCTGTTGCTGGAGAATCAGCAAATGCCTCCAGGGGAAAGCAAACTTGACTATTGGGCTCACCTCCCCATGTGTCCCTTGCTCCCTCAAGTTGTCTTGCCCTGAAAGCTCTATGATGTTTCATATATTTTTAAATATTTTATCCAGTTATTCTAGTTGTCCTCAGCAGGAGGACTGGTGTCTGATGCAAACTACTCTGCCATAGACAGGAATGGAATAGTGAACTCTTCATTTTAAAAAAAAATCAGACTCCAGATGTTTAATTCTTGAGCTTTAAGTTGTAAAGCTTTTGAATAAAGTTAGGCAAGAAAAAATCTTGCTTATTCATTCACATTTTGGGGGTTACTGTTAATTTGTGGTGAAACATTTCATCATTTTAAACAAATTGTTATAAAGTATTAGACTGTAGCACCACATAACAGTAATTATATTTTAATTTTTCCTTAAAAAACAGAGAAGTATTAAGGATTCTTTGAATGACATATAAGAATGTGCAAAGAAAATGTTTACATTATTATTATATATGTACATTTTGTCTGTTAATATACCCACAATCTGGACTCCATCATCAAAATTGCTAATTTTTAGGAATAATTTTTTGAACATTCCCCATTGTTTCTGTTACAATTTCAGGCTTCCAGCCTTATTCTGGGTTCTCCCAATGAAAAGGAAATCAAAATCATCATTTCTTGGTTGTACCCATTTGATCAATCTCAAGATTCTTAGTAAATTGAAGGTTAAAGAACAAATGTCTGCCTTCTGTTGGGCACAATTAACCTATTTTTGAATAACTTGGTTTTTGCAGTGATGGATAAGGAAATCTATAAATTAACACTTTGCACAGATAATTTTCATAAATTGAGCACATTGCTACCTAAAATATTAATCCCTTCAAAGTGGCCTTTGTGAGAAAAGAAATCATAAGAGATAAATTTAGTTATTTCATAATCTTCAAAGTCCCTTTCAGCTCTTTGCCTCTAATTCTAAAACTGTTTCTGATATAAATCCACTTTAATTAAAGCTGGAGTATGAATGTACATGATAAACTGTAGAAAGTAGAGTCGTCCTCTTTATTTTTATTTTTTCAAGCAATATTTTCTTATTTATTCATTTATTTTAAAATGAGGTATAGTTGATTTACAATATTAGTTTGAGGTGTATAACGTTCAATATTTTTATCGGTTATACTCCATTTAAAGTTATCAAAGATAGTGGGAATCCTTCTCTTGTTTCTGATTTTAGAGGAAGAGCTTTCAGCTTTTCACCACTGATGATGTTAGCTGTGTATTTGTCATAAATGACCTTTATTATGTTAAGTCCCCTCTATACCAACTTTGATGAGAGTTTCAGTACACCTGAAACTAACATAATGTTGTATGTGACTTACGCCTAAATAAAAAAAAAATTAATTCATTAATTTAAAAAATGAAATAGTGCCACAGAAGACCCCAATAAGAAGCCAGTTAAAATATAACCCCAGGAGAAAATTAAGCATTAAGAACTATAAATTATGCATTGTATGTAATGAATTAACTTTTCTCTGAAGATGAAGAACAATATTAGTATGTACCATCCTTGACAGAATCGAGGAAATTGTCACTACATTCAGTTTCTGTATTCTGTGATTCAGAAGAGGAACCCTCATTGAGAAAAGATGATGTAAGCTATTAAGCATTTTTCAAGCTTTTCAAAATTCAAAACGTATTAACAGGAAATTGAAAAGTTCAAGATGATCGCTTTGTTTCATTAAATACTAAATAGCAAGTTCTCTATTAACTGTTATTTCATGCCTCTAAAGAAATTAAAATCAATTAAAGACATTAGATTTTCAAAGACTTCTTAATTTTTATTCCATTATAGTTCATTATATTGGTGCCTAACTGTTTTAAATTATTTTGAAAGAAATGGTTATTGTGTTTCAGAAAAGTCTGCACCAGTGTATTCTCAAAGAACTGTTCTTTTGGAGCTGATGAAAAGTGGATTCCTAAGAATTCTGGAAAAAGTTAAAAGAGTCTTAGATCTGATTTTAAGTCCCTCTTTTGGAAAGATGAGTTATTTTATATTTAGTAATTTTTTTTTCAGTCGAAGCCTAGCCATTTTCCCCAGAAAGTAAAATGCAATCTTGATTTATTTATTTGTTTATTTGAAGGCTCTTTCATTTTACCAGAACGTTAACATATCTGGTAAAATTCAGTCATCTTGGATTGAGAAACCCGAGCTTACATTTCTCTCTTTAGTGAGCACTACAAGCCTGGTGATGATGGTTCTTTAGAAAAATGCTGACCCCTTCTTTATTCAACCACCAGTCTCCCCTGTTTCACTCAGAAAGGATGTCCAGGAGCATCCTTCAGAAGCACTTGCTACTGCTATGGCTCACCTTCACATGTGTTCATACACTTTAATTTGCTTGGAAAGGTTAAAATGAATATGAAATATGAAAAAGATACTTAACCCTCGTAATGGTTCTAGTAATGTCTTATAAATGCTCTGAAAATAATGGAACCTCAAATTTATTTCTTTTGGATCCCAAGCCAAATTGTGAAACACTTGTATTGGTGACACATAATCTCCCATTAGCTACCTTCAATAGGCTGTTGCTAAAATGTAGGAAACTTAGCACAAACCAAGGAAGACCACTTGGGTGGTCTTCCATTGCACTGGTGAGTGGACAATTCTAATTCGGATTAGTGACCCCTCATAAACCCATAGAAAGTGACTCTAATGTTAATTATAACACCCCTCCCCCACAAAGAAACTGCATTCAATTTCTGAAGTAGTCCCACAAACACAGACATATATACAAAACTTGGAATTCTTAGGAAAATAAGCAACCCAATTTCACTTAGTTGGACAGTCAGCAAGTTAGTGATTTTGTGGTTTGACCCTCATATGGTACATCAATCATGGCAAGTTTCTTTCTCTCTCCATTCCAAGTAAAACCACCACTTCCCACGTACCATGTCATTACCATCACAATAGGATCTTCACAGTAATACAGTTTGGATTGGATCCTTAACTTTAAAGCCCTATTTGAAATCGCAGCTTCCTTCCTGTTGCAACTTAGCTTTAAAACAGACTTCTAGTGATCTTGGAAAATCACTCTCTTTTCCCTTCAGTTTTTGGTTCTGTTACCTTGCAAGCCAGTTTGGATTTTTTGTTTTCCTACAAGAGACCAGGTTTTCCTAAGTGTAGCATCATTTTTCTATTTCTTTCTTTCTTAAGATGAGGAAAGAAGCACAGGAAGAATGGAAATGAAGTGCCCGTGGTTCTGTGGGACAGGAATTTAAGTGCTGTACTTAGCAGAAGCATAATTCTTACTTACCCAGCTTGATGACAACCCTATCCCCTGGTTAAAGTACTAAATCATACAAGTAAGCGATAAACCATCAGAAACACTTTGCAATGATGCTTACTATCACCTTGAAAATATAAATTTTAATATTACAGAGTAGTAAAATATTTTGTATCTAATCTGAGTTTTTCAGACATCTGATTTTAAATTTGATGGTAAATGAACTTGAATAGTAACAATAACATAGCTCAGTTACTATTAAGGGTGCCAAGTATTTTCACACACACGTACAAACTTTGCCTCAAAATGTTGGCAGGTAGGCAAGAAGCAGGTACAATCAGTCCAATTTTATGCAGAGGGAAATTTAGTAACCACAGTGGTATACTTCCTGGCAGGATCTCAGTAGCTAAAAATACCTTCTCCTCTAACTTCTTTTTTCACTTCAGTTAATTTCAGTCCTAAAATTTCATTAACTAGATATTTATTCTGGTTAAAAAATTTTTTTGACAAATCAAACAGATCCATACCTTGTAGCCTTTAGAGTCGGCTCTTTAGAAATTCACACATTTAGATAATTTAGCTCAATCAACTTTTTTCTTAATATAAAATTTGATAACAACACTAACAATTTTTGCACCCTACAGTTTCCACCTTGCAATTCACTTTTACATTGTTTTGTTTTTCAGTAAGTTCTCACCCTAATCTGTGATGTTAAAATTAGTCACAACTTTGTTTTTAATGTGTAAACAAACAGAAGCAGAGCGTTTGAGATGGCACCCAAATTCTAAATTTCATATGACTTATAGCCAATAGCTAAACCCAGATTTTCTCATTTCAAATCCCATGTGCTCTCAGCTGTCATGATGCCTGGATGGGCCTCAGCTCTGTCTCTTGGGAGAAAGGGACTCGACAGGCACAGAGAGAGGAGATACCTAAACCCGTTGGAACAGGTGAGAAAAGCAGACTTGAGTGGGAGCCACACAGTCTTGCGGATGTTTGAGCTATTAGTATGGGCTATAGAGAGTGGCCCTGGAGAGAGATGTTTCTCAGTTTTTCCATTAAAAAAAAATGCACTTGGAAAAGCAAAAGGACTTCCCTTTTTTCTCTTTTTCTTCCTCTTCTTCATCTTCTCCAGGATCTCTTGCTTCCAGGAACCTAACTTCAGACTCACAGTAAAATAGATCAGCAGTTATTAAAGGAGCTTTTTGTTGACTAGCCTGAAAATCTAACCACCATTATAACTTAAAAAAATTTCTTTCCCTTGGGAAGGTGAGTCTTAAGTTTTAAATAATTGACTTACATTAGAATTTTTTTTTCCAGCATAGAATGAAATTTCCTATATACTGGTTACTTCCACTTTTTTTACTTCTAAATATCTCAGCAAGGATTAAGAAAATCCAAAATTTCAGAGTAACTTGTCACTAAAATATTTGCTCTTTTCCCTTTCTTTTCTGCTTGCTGGCTGACCTACACTGTTTCCATGGCACCTGCTCCCATCTGCTCCATGCTGAACTCTCAAATGCAGGTATAAATTACGTTTTCAACACATTTCTGCTACTCATTCTATTAAGTGCCCCAACCAAATATAAGTTTCTGTTGGCCTAAAAATAGATCTCCTGCCATCTGGAGTCCCAAGTTTCTGCATTTCTCTTTCACCTCGGAGCAACTCCAGCAGTCATGAAAGAACTTCACCTGATGTAATTGTATCTGCTTCCAACTGCTCCTAACGCATTCTGGAGCTTTCGTTCTGAGTGAATAATTCTCCTGTGTTATCATCAGGCTTCCTGAAGGGATCAGATGCTCATTCATTTGGACATTTTCAAATCATCAAGAAAAACTTAACAAATTCCGGAGTTTGACTTTAGCTTTAGTCTTACCATTTTTAAAAGTTTCTTATACTGTACATATGTAGACTAGGCCTAAAAGTTCTCAAATTAATCAAAATTCCCATGTTCCCCACAATTCTTGAAAAGTGAAATAGGTAAAAGAGGTCAAGTAAATTTTTAAAGTTTTATTTTCCATTGAAATATTTAAAGTCAAAATATATACTTAAGTTCATACCTGAATTTGCCTGGTTTTTTTTTCCATGTTATTTTATAACAGTTCATGGATAACCTTGTAATGTTGAAATAGTTCTTTCAATTGAGATTCAGAAAACAGATTGAACATTTTACATTAATCCTCAGTTCTGTCTCTATACTCACCTCAGTCAACTAGACCTTTTTCTTCCCTACATTTCACTCAGTGGTGGTACTCTCCATCTGATTCCTCAAATAAGAAACTAAGAAGCTATTCTTTTTTTAACAGTCTTTTTTTTTAAACATCTTTATTGGAGTATAATTGATTTATAATGGTGTGTTAGTTTCTGCTTTATAACAAAGTGAATCAGCTATATGTATACATATATCCCCATATCCCCTCCCTCTTTTTTTTTTTTTTTTTCTTTTTTTTTTGCGGTATGCGGGCCTCTCACTGTTGTGGCCTCTCCCATTGCGGAGCACAGGCTCCGGATGCACAGGCCCAGCGGCCATGGCTCACGGGCCCAGCCGCTCCGCGGCATATGGGATCCTCCCAGACCGGGGCACGAACCCGTATCCCCTGCATCGGCAGGCGGACTCTCAACCACTGCGCCACCAGGGAGGCCCTTCCCCTCCCTCTTGAGCCTCCCTCCCACCCTCCCTATCCCACCCCTGTAGGTGGTCACAAAGCACAGAGCTGATCTCCCTGTGCTATGCGGCTGCTTCCCACTAGCTATCTGTTTTACATTTGGTGAAACTAAGAAGCTATTCTTAACGTCTCACTTTCTCCACATCTCAAGTGCATCCAAATGCGAGGTGGTCAATTATACATCTCTAGTACCCCTTCATTTCATTCACCACTTCTCTACTTCCACCAACGTATTCTAAGCCAGATGTCTCCCTGTATCCAATCCACATTCCAAGATCCATTCTCCTCTCCAAGGGCCAAAAAGATCTTGTTAAACAAATGTTTCAAGATGTCATCCTCTGCTTAAAAACTTTTAGGGCTTTATATCTTGGCATAGCTTAACAAGCCTCCTAATCTCTCTAACCTCAATTAAAAATTCTTCTGTGTTTTTGAACAGAATGTATTATAGCAAGTCCACAAACACTCAGAAAAGCATGCTTACATTCAACAGGGTAATGGGAAGAAAGTATACTGATACCAGATTTCAGGAAAATTCCCCAAATTTTATAGATAGCCAGCACAAAAAAAAATTTCTTTTGTTTCAAAATATTAAGTTCATATTTTATCAACATTTGGAAAGTTCCAGGCTCTGAAGCCCACATTGGCTTCTTCCGTGTGCTTTTTGGGTAGTCCTTGGATTTATTTTTTTAATCCTCCCCTCTTCCTGATCACAATATTTCCCTGGGAAATCTCACCCACTCTCCTGACTTTCCTTATTTCTGACATGCATATCCATCAGACCTCCTTCCAACTCTTCTGAATTCGAGACACAAATTTCCAAGTAATTCTTTGGCCCCTGTCCTTGGGTGTGCTTTAGCACCTTAAAATTAGTCCTATCACATTCTCAGTCCCCTCCCCTTGCCCTGCACCCACCCCTAGTCCGGAGGTTGTGCCTGCTCCTGGGGCTCCTAACTTGGTGAATGGCCAAATCCCCAGGTAACCAATGCTAAGACTCACAAAAATGCTAAGACTCTTCCTCCCATTTTTCCAAAGTCAAGAAATTACAAGGCCCTGTCAGCCATCTATCCTTGATGGCTTTCCCATCTAATCCCCTATTAACAACTAGGCCATTTATTTCAATGGCCTACGGGCTTTCCCAACTCCAGTCTATTGTAAAATACAGTTTCAATCCTGCGTTTCCAATTAGCTAAAACAAATGCCTGAGCTCGTATATCGAGTATCTTTATAATTTGGCTACAACCGTTTTCTTTTTTTTTAACCTGGTCTTCTAAAATTCTTGGACAGTATCAACTTTTATCAAGTATAGTCGCTGTCCTACCAAAACAGCCACATCTGCATCACCTGGGAATTTGTTAGAAATGCAAATTCTCAAGCCCTACCCCACAGCTACTGAATCAGCTGTCTGGGGTTCAACAAGCCTGTGTGCTGAAGTTTGAAAACTACTGCTCTAAGTATAGCAGTCTGTCATTTTTACAAACATACCACATCCTTTTATACCCTCATACTTTAGTTCTAGAAATTTCTTATATCTTGAAAGCTCCTCTTCTGGTTCCAAAATGCCTATGCTGCCTTCAGAAATCATTTTAAAAGTAATCACTGCCTGAGACTTTTCAGTTTCTCTAGGCAGAACTATTACTTTTTCTTCCTTCCAAAGAACTTTATTTGTTATACCTTTTCCATAGTACATTTGACTTATAGGTAGTTAAAAATAGATTTGTTTCTCTTGATATATTACGAACTCCATGAAAGCTCCAAAGTTAATTTTCCTTAGTAAATGCTAGCAGGGAAGGAGCTGTATCTTACTCAATAATTATAAGTGCTCAATAAAAAGAATCAAACTGAAAAGGATTACTGATACATTTACATTTTATTATTCTTAAAATAAGGAATAAGGCACTTAATCAATTTCTTTTATACATAATTTTAGTTTTAAAAATTCTCCTTAGGTTATTTTAGTGAAAAAATTGAAAGCCTCACAAGCAAAGATTGTAACAATATATATAAGCAACTGATTCATAGAAAAGTCAAAAGAATAAGCTGTAAAATTTCTGAAGTAAGATCCATGGCCCATTAAATTTAAACTGCAAAGAATTATAAAAGTATCTCAATGACTCTCAAGATAATCATGTCATAAAATAGTTATGATTTGCTAAACATAAAATGTATTCTTTCCAGAGTTTTAATTCTAATAGATTTAGATTTTGTTAAACTTGAAGAAAATTGATCTTTTCCTAACAAAACCTAAAATCTCTTTTATAATCCTTTATTAAAAACAGTAAACATTAATGATTCACATGTGGGGTTATTTCTGCTATGATTTGTAGGGCTCAGCTTTCCAGTATGCTCAGTTAATACCCTACAAAAACATAAGTTGGCAAGTTCATTATTGAATAATTCTGTGATCTAATTTTGCAGCTCCTTGGCTACATGGCCTCAAAATTGAGACACTTGAAAATGATGTCATCATTACAAACCATGATGATGTGAAAAAAAATCTCCTATGAAGGTAAACATAGCAATGCCATATTTTGCTCCACATCTGTGAAGCAACTGTGCTACTCACAAAGTACTTTCACATGGTTTCCCCCATTTAATGACATGATAATCTTTTTACTAAGTATCAGAAAGTACTATTTTTTTCTGTTTTACACTTAAGTGAACACTGGTCTGAGTTCAAAGGCCTGGGCGAAAGGCTCATGGTTAGTAAGCTCCCTTGTTCATTAATTTATTAATTCACTTCAAAATGTATATGGGATGTCTAGTAGGAATGAGACCTTCTTCTAGGTACTGAACATACGCCTGTCCTCAACAAGCTTAACTCCTGGTGAGGAATCAGCTCATGAACACACAGTGATGGGTGCTCTCACAGGGCGATGCACAGTTTCCAAGAACAGCCATAGAAGAGGCAGGTGATCCAGAGGTGTGCCGTTGAATAAAGTGTCTTAGAAACAGGAGTTATGTAGATAAAGGGAGTGTAGTAAGAAGAGGAGATTCTAGGGGGAGGAAGCAGCACGTGCAGACCTTAGGCGGCCTGTTACAGTAAGTTAGTACCGATGGAGCACGTTGCGGCCCAGGAACGTGAAATCAAGAGATTTAGGACAGCAATATACATTTGGAAACCATCGGCGTGAAAATGGTGTTTGGAATTATAGGCAGTTAAATTACCTTTTGCCAAAGCGTGTTGAGTGGGAAAAGACACTGTCAGTCATGGAATCCAGGAAAGCTCTGCCACTGGAGTTGCTGGGAAAGGACAGCTAAGTGGCAGGGTGCACAGGGAGCATCACAAGTGGCAGCAAGCACACTTGGAGAACCAAGTGCTGTGTACCTGTCACCGTGACACAAGGAAGAATGTCTGTCCTTCCACAGGGGTGCACAGATGGAAAGGGGGAAGGAAGCTGATGGAATTCTCAACTGCAAGCTTCTACGTTTCGGCCAAGTAGAAAGCAAGACCATCCCAGGGTGGGGTGAGTGGGCTGAGGGAAGGGGGAGCTGGGACATAGCCACTGTGGGGAATGGCCGCGTGAACTCACACCCATCCTCAGAAGTGTGACAACACTGAGGACTCAGTTCAGGTTGGAAATGTTGAATTTTTAGTGAATTCAATATGTGCAGTTGAGTAGTTTATCTCCAGCAGGAGATGAAGAAGCAGAGAAGGCAGGCAGCTGGGTTGATTTTGAGTGAGAGGTTTGCCTAGAAGTGAAACAGAAGGAAAGTAGCCTGACAATCCGGGTGAAATAGGATCGTAGCTGGGACTAGGGTGAGGTAAGTGAGGTGCCTACGGCACAAAACGTGAGGTAGTGCTTACTCTTGGGGTCACCCGAGTGACTTGGTTAGATGTAGTGAAAATAAAGGAGGAAGATAACTGTAAAAATGGATGATCATAGTCAGAGAAAGGGGTTTTGTGTGAGGACGGGAGCTCTAGTCCTGCCAAAGATGAAAGGAGAAAATGTTTGAAGTTAAGGATATGAAGGAACTGTGTGTGTTGGTCTTGTAGACCTTCCCTGAGTGATGGTGGGAATGGGCAGGAGGGAGGCTGTGAACCTCTAAGTCTGCAGTAGATGAGCACAAGCTCTAGAAAGTGTGTCCATGGAAGGGTGAGAGAGGCTTCTACTGGAAAACAGGATCTCAAGAAAACAGGGACTGAGCACGATGCGGGGTGATGGGGTACAGCATCAAAGGGGAAGAGGGAGCTGGTCAATCTCATCCCTTAATTGAGAGATATGTGGTTGTGGGAGATTAAGCTGCTTTGAGGGACATGGTGTCACCAAGGGAGAGTCAACTCACTTAAATCCGGGAAGTAGATGGAACAGAGGTTAGTAAAGGTTAAAGAGAACCCTCTACAGGGAAACTGTGGTTTCGAAAACAGTGGGAAAGGATAGGGAGCAATAAGAAGGTGGATTAGGGAAGATGCAGGGCAAAGTGGTGCCGGTGAGACTATAGAAGAGGATTCATGACCAAACCCATAATATTTAGTGACTAAAGTTAACAAGTGGATAATTCAAGGTGGAAATAATATGCTACAGTGGTGTGTGCATTTGTTTTTCCAAGTTCCGACAAAGCCAGAAAAGGCACAGTAATTGCTTCAAAATGATAAAACAAGGGCCATGCTAGTAGGAGACACTGTATCTATTTAGGATGTCCTATCTTGAAGAAAATTTCACACTTGTTTGAAAAAATACCAACTTCAGTGGTTACCTAGTCAAGAATCTAGAACCCACGGATCTCACTGAATGGAGGCTGAACTAGGACTAGAGAATCAGCACTTCCCTGTACTTTGGTGATTAGACCCCCTCCCCTCCTGAGACATGGACACTGAGCAGGGAGACAGTCAACAGCCATGTGACAGAAGGCTCTCAGGACTGTGACCCACAGAGAGGGACCTGCTTTCCCTGTGTCACGTCTAAGTTAGTTAGAATGCTAATCTCTGCTTCTCTCATGTTGACTGTCTTGCTGAGCTGGCCCAGCCTTTAGGAAAGGACTTTTCAGGTGAAATGGAGACACACATTTTCTCTCACTTTACTCAGGTATGCAAAGAAAATGGGTCTCTTTTTTCAGTCTTTAACTCTTGTATCTCTCTTAGGTGGCTTCCCCTCCCCTGCCCCAGTCATCAGTTAAGAAAAAAAAAGCAAAAAACATCTAGATTTCAGCCCAAAGCCATCCAAAGCAATAAAATTAATCCATTGCAATCCCTTAAACACAGATAAATGCACAGCTCTTTAGGTAAAATGCACAGTCTTTCTGATTTCCTCTCCTTACACCTGGGCTTATATCTAGCATCTGGGCTCACAGTGTGGCTTTCGGTGACCCATAATGATAGGAATAAAATAATCTTCAGATCTACATTGGATGCCCATGGGGTCCTCTGGGTATTTGCACATTCCTGCTCTCTAAGGGAATTGTTTGATTAATAATCAGGTTAGTGACCTCTTAGGAAGAACCGATGGCCCCTGACTTGGAGCAAAAATATCCTGGCATACACTGTTAGGGCCCTGGTCCTGGCCATTTGCCTGTACTCTGGAGGACCATACCCATGGCTTCATCTTCACCCAGATTCCAGTCTCTGTATACCCACTGGCACTTCCAGCAACAGAAATGTCCTCTCAACCAAACACACAAAACCGCTGAATTCTTTGCAACCTTTCCACGCCTTGAAAGCCTAGAGAACTGCCTTAGCTCACCTATCCACCCACTCCTTACAGATGGAGAGTGCTGAATGGCTGCATTCAGGAATTCGGAGTTAACACTGGCTAAGCCTTAGAAAACATACCACTATGCCAGAAGTTCTTATACTCTCCCGAGGCTAAATTACTTCAAATAGCCAAGACTAATTTTGCCTGTTTTTGTACTTCATATAAATGAAATCATACATGTATGTGCATGTATGTTAGAATGCAGAAACAACAAGCTTGCATGCTTATTTTTATATCCAGAATCATGGTTTACATGCAAAAGGAAAAGAAGACAGTGAACACTGGGAACCAGCACAGATTCCCAAAGCACACCTTGGCAATTCTGAGACCCCTCCTCTCAAAATATTCCACATAAATTACTGCATATAGTAGTATTTTATTTTACTCAACATTATTTGTGAGATTTATCTACCTTGCTCTATGTAATTGTAGATAGTTAATTTTCATTGCTGTAAGTATTCAATTGTGTGGAATTTAGTCTTGAATCTGAGATTCAGGCACTGATCAATAAATTTGAAAGAACACAAAAATCAACCAGGACCTACTTTTTCCTACTCCAGACTAGATGAAAATTATTTTGGTCAAAGAGTTGGGAGTAGATCAAAAAAGAGTTTGATTCTAACTTGGGTTCCTGAGAAGGGGCCTGAGTCCCAAGGCACGGTTTTGGAGGAGTGGATGGAAGTGTTAGAACTACAGATAGATTTGGTAACCAATGGACCGGTGGCCTCTTTCCTTGGCATGACACCAATCTCCACCACCTAGAGGTTCCACAGTACTTTGAGTTACAGTCCCTCATAATGTGGAATATCTAACTGCAGAACTTTTATTTCCATTCTGTATTCCTATCTTTCACTGTAGCTCAATTATCTGTGCCTCTTTTTAGTCATTTGAAAATACTGGTTGTGAACCATTTTTATCTAGCTGCTTTATGATAATTCTTTCATTAAAATCTTCCAACCATCTTCTGTGTCAACCCCAAACCTAATTTCTAAGTTTAATAATATCCCTATGCTCATCCCTTCCTATATAAATCATCAACTTCTCTTCTTCTCTCCTGTTTCTTCCCTAAGTCACTGAAGCTTCTTACAGCCACCTTCCTCTTCTGGGTGGGACCCCATGGCTCTGGGCAGCCCTGCCCCACCAACTTCGGGTGGAGGACTTCTGGCCTGTTGAAAGAGAGAGCATGGGCCCCCTTTTTGAAGCCGTTCTGCTCCCTGGGCTTATACACTCTGAGCCTGTGATGGAAATGGCAGCACCTCAGATCGCTGAACTATCTTCCCAGGTCATTCTTCTGTCATCTTGGAGAATAACTCCTGGAGTCTGTGGACATGGCTGATCTGTACTCATCACCTTATGAAACAGTCATTGGCCACACCTTTAGTGTTCTCGTTCAGCTACAGTTTTGCGTTTTTTACAGTATGGTTAGGCTGATAATTTTTGAAATCTTTAAGCTTTGCTTCTTTTTATTCTGAACAATTTCGTCTGTAAATCATTTCTCCCTTCTCTCATTTTATTATAAGCATCAGGAGGAACCAGGCCACTATTTCAATACTTTGCTTAGACTTCATCATTCTCTCTCTAATGCCTGTTAATATCCTTCATGTAATTCATCTCCTTACCTGTTTTTTGCTGTATTCTGGATGATCTATTAAAATTGATCTTAAAGTTCTCTAATTCTCTTTTCAGCTATGTCTAATTTGCTGTATAATTCACCAGTTGACTTTTTAATTCAATTTATGTTTCAGGTATAACACTTCTTTATGGTTCTTTTTCCAAACCTATTTGGACTTTTTTTTTTAATAGTTATTTGCTCCTTGTCCATTCATTAAATTCAAATCATCATTAATCATTTTTTCAGAATAATTTTATAAAATTTTATTTTATAATTTTAGCAATTATCATAATCTTATATTTTGCTTTAGAAAATTTTTGGAGATTTAGATCCATTGTGATTTCTCCTGACCCCAGTCACAGTGTCTTTTTCATTGTGTGCACTGAATATAATTTAATCTCTGGGACTCCTGAGGCCTAATTATAGATATGATTTGTATTTGCTTCTGCCAGAAAGCAGACAATGCTATCATCCTGGAACAATCTAAATCCTAATCCTGGACCTTCTAAAAGGTCTCTGCCTAATAGGAAATGTTCAAAGGTCTCTGCCTAATAGGAAATGTTCAAAGGTAGCTTTTCCATCTTGAGGCCAGCAGAAGGTTTAATCTTGGAATCACAGCTCTGACAAAAGAATGTGCCTTCAGAACAATCTTCCCCTTCCCTGTTTGCATATTACTGACCATTCCATTTGTGGTTTTGGCTATAGGAGATTGACTTTATTTTCCAGGGAACACAGAAATACATTCAGAATTCTTTGTGCATTAATTTATGCAGAATATTTTGAGGGGAGGGGTCTCAGAATTACCAAGGTGTGCTTTGGGAATCTGCGCTGATTCCCAGTGTTCACTGTCTTCTTTTCCTGTAAACCATGATTCTGGATATAAAAATAAGCAAGCAAGCCTGTTGTTTCTGCATTCTAACATCATTTTCTTTTTTCACATGGAGGACCCTAAGAAAAGACTGTATTTTATGCACTGGAAAATGACATAATTTCCATGGAAGCAGTATACCACACACCAATTACTTTACTATTACAAATTTGGTTCATTCTCATAGTTCTTTTATTCAGTAACCAAACATTATTGGATTCCACTTAAGTAATAGGCAATGTGAAATATCTTTTGGCCTCAGACTGTGATAACTGAATTAATTTTTAAGTATGCAACCAAAATCTAAATAAGTAAGCAAAATACTGTGTCAGAACATCTTTAAATTAGGCAACGGTTGAAAAATGTCTTCCCATCCACTCTCTAAACTTAAGCTTAAAAGATGGTATAATTCTATTTGAAGAACCAGAAATCTTCTGGATTGTTGGATGAATAAAGAGGAAAGGAAATATCCAGAAATTTGAGCTAGTTAAAAAAAAATCCTATTTCCTGCTTTGTGAATTAATGAATAAATATAAATTAAATTTAGTGATTATGAAAGATGAAGACCACCACTCATGCCACAGCCCATGTCCCCCCCAAAAAATTATTCCAGATTTAATGCAATGAAAAGCAATAAAAATATTTTCCAATGCAATCCTTGCTGAAGTACATAAGGCCTCGCCTAGTTCTCTTGCAGCCTGGAGAGTTATGTACCTATTAATTGGCCTCAGTAGATCCAGTTATTGTTGCAACCAGAGTTGTTTAAGCAGCATGGGCAAAGAAAGTGTCTAAATATCTGAGGGAAGTATAATCAAATGCTGGATTACTTCTGGAGGGCACCAAGGTGCTGATACACTTGATATGTGAGCAGAAATTCTAAAATTCTGCTTCTGTTCTCAGAACTATAGACCAATATTTTGAAAACAATGAGATCTAGTGCTCCAGGTAGAAAGTGGAACCAGAGTATGATTAATTAAAGAGTTGTAATTCTTTCTTAAGCAAACCCTCTCATTTGTAGTACAGAAGGCTCCAGTCTCACTTTATAATGCTCTGTAACAAGGGGTTACAGACATCAAGATAGGAGATATGCAGCTGTTATTTTTATTGAGGATGTATTACCACATGACATTTGAGCAGGACTGAATGGGCTTCACTGTAGCCAACTAAAATAAGATGATCTACACTTGGTTGTCATCCTATTGTGTATGAAGTTTATATTGTGTAAGGCTTGGGGGGCCCCAGAAAGCGCAGGCTGCAGTTCTCTTCTTCTGCCCACAAGGGTATCTCTGTATCATTTAAATAACCACTAATTTTTTCATACCTCAGTTTTCCTACCTGGTTTTGGAGATAACAAGGGCATGCATAACCTTATACAAAAATACAAGGCTAAGGAATTCCTTACCCTGTTTTCTCACTAAACTTTATAGCAGAGCTGTTAAAGCTATTTAATCAAAGTTCTCTGGTATGTTTTTTCCAAGCACTGTCCTGGGAGCACCTGGATCAGAGTCCACCTGGGGTGTTTATTTAAACTACAGAATCCTTACCCTTTTACCAGGACCACAGTGTCAGGTCTCTACAGGTATTGGGGACTGGGAAGGAAGCAGAAAATGGGTGACTATGCATTAATGAAAAGCTCTTAGGTGACTTTTAGAGAACTGCAATTCAAGAACCATTGTTCTGTGGTCTCTACATTTTATTGCTCATCTTTTGATCAACTCGTAAGTAATGAGTATGTAATAAGGAAGAGAACGAATGAGCTATCCACAAAATGAATAATTAGCTATATAAATTTTTACAGAAAGTCCTTTAAAAGTTAATGGTTCAGTTCACTATAAATGAGTAAAAATCATAGGATACGACTCCTGGGAAAATTCTAGCATACTATGAGAGCATGTAATATGCGAGACAGATTTGTAATAATTAGGGCCGTTTGATAAATAATCTCGGTGTCCTAATAATGCAGTGAAACTTTCAAATACCTTCAGCAAATCCAGGCTCATACTTTTTGTTTCCCCATCACATAGTCTAAAATGCTTAACTCCACTGACATCACCACATTTCCGTTTATTTAGACTTCTGGTGAGTTTGTCTTTCTAGGTTCCCAGGAATCTTGAGACACAATGAGATGAGCTTACAGTGCACAGCATCAGCGTTTATTTGCTGCCTGTTAGCGGGGTTACCTCGTGTTACGCTGTGGGGTGCAAAATAGGGCCTCCCTGTAGTGACCCATGTAAACATCAGTGAGCTCCCATGGACCAGCTCGGCGGCAATTCAAGCTCATTTGGACTCATCCTCTCTTCTTCTTTCCTTTCCACACCAATTTTTAGGAAATAAAGCCCTTAATGTTTCAGAATACCAAGAAACTAGTCAGCTTCTTCTTGCCACTCAGATGAATCTGGGAGTCATTCACCCTTGCTTCCATGTGAAGCAGAACTGCTCAGTCCTTATTTGTTACAGCCATTGTCAGTGGTCATCTCTGAGCCCGCATGTTTGGAGCTGAGATCTTGGTGCCTGGTGCTGCCGCAGTCAGAGTTGCTCCCCGTCAAGGCCACAGTGGTTCTTGTGGGTACGAGGGTGGAGGAGCGCCCCTCCTTGGTGCTCCACAGCAAGTTGGCCTGGGTCCCCTCGTGGCAGCCCTCCAGGTTCTCTCCCGCAGCCCCTGCCTCGGGGCCAAGCCAGCCCCCAGGAGCACAGCGTCACGATCAGTTTCCAAATCCACTCTCTGAAAACTTGGAATTACTCTGCCTCTTGGCCACAAGACTAAGGCAGAGGCCAAGTTGCATCTAAGACCTCCATCCCTTTTGCGAGTTCACTGTAGGATCTTTATGTTTTCTTCCTGACAGTTTCCAATTGCACGCATCCCCGGCTTTATGCCACTTCACTTTTACGAAGGACCTACTTTATTACATGTTTCACGAATAGAAATCCAAAGAGACTTTTCACGTTTACAAAAAAAAGGTGAAAATTGAAAATAGCGTCGGCATCTGTTTTGCAGCAAGCATTAACAGAGGCAGCACATGCCCTGAGCAGCGAGAGTGGCACCACCAAGCTCCTTCTTTAGGAAGTACACTCAGCATCAAGCCGCCATAGCTTTGAACTGTGCCTGTGAGAGCATCTGTGCTTTGTCTCGTTTTACTCTATGCATCTGTTAGCAAGATGTGTCCTAAGGTAACTGCTTCTTTGCTTTCTGCCACTTCGACTTACGAAAGGTTTTATAAGAACATCCTGCTTGCAGATCTCGGGGGAAACCTGTACTTAGAATCAGCAGGGCAGGGTTAAGAATCATGTTCTTTCTCAAACCAGAAAGTCCAGGGGTTCCTCTGACCCCCAATTCCCAGCAGCCTTTATATCCTTCATATCAATAATAAATACTTCATACTGCTCCCTCCCTCACCAAGAAAAAATTAAAATACCATCCAACCTAATACAGTACCTTCCAGCATACATAGAATATACCATATAAGCAAAACTATAACACAGTAAAATATTTGTAGCAACACCAAACAAATAACACAATTATTAAATATTCCTGCAATTTGTATACTCTATCAGGACAAGAAAATAAATTCATTAAGGGAATTCTCTGCACGTCTCTAAGACCTCAAAAGTAAGAAAAAGAGTCAACTTGCCTAAGAACTGTTCAGTTACCTTTACAGTGTGTTGTACCCCACCTGGCACAGTCACTTACGCATTACAGAATTTTATGGGGGAAGCTATGTGCAATTTTTTAAGAGGCTCACCAGTGCGAAGTTTCAATTTTAATTATTTTATGCATTAAAATATGCAAGAGATGTTTTGCTAATTGGTGTGTGTGTGTTTAGCTATAGAATTTTCTTGTAGACAGAGACTTTATAAAAAATATTTTTCTTACGTAATAGAAGTAGCAAATCAGATTTTTCTCTCTAAGAAATGATGAAATAAATCACTGAACTGGTAGCAAAAGGAGAAGCAAATAAACACAGGGTTAAGGAAATACAAAGGGGAATTTCAGGGTAGTTCATAGTAGAGTGCTAGAGTGCTGGTCCTCAAGTCATCTGGCCCAGGTCCCTTGCAAATTTTTTTTTTTTTTCATAAATCCTAGATGCTTGGCTTTCCCAACCCTGGGTTCCACATGAGATTGAGATTGAGGAATGAGATTCCTGATAGCCTAGCATAACTATACGAGAAAACCCTCTTTCTGGGGCAACTTTACTGAGTCTCTTTCTTGTAATCAAAAATCTCAAAACAGGAGTCATTTCTGTGATCATCTCTTTTAGAAGATGACTTTAGGACAATGATAAACATTTCTCTATTAAATTTATTTTGAAATAGTCAATAACCCACAGGTTGAGATGTTTGTAATTAGCCTTCGAAAAGCATGTCTGTGCTTAAAGAAATTTACAAGAAGACATTTTCCTGTTACTGTGTCACTTCCTCTTTGACTCAGAGGAATTTGGTGGAGGACAGCCGGCCCCTAAATAGGCTGATAACCCAACAATTACAATGAGTCCTTCCCACCAGCCTAACAGAGGAACCCACTGAATATTACAGGGTACACTTCAATAGGAAGAACACCTTAAGTATTTGGGGATGAGACCCTTTGATTCCTTGCGACATCTGTGGGTTTCATGTAAACCTTGGGGTCTGGGAGGAACTGCTGAACTCCATATTTTGTGGGGACTATAGAATATGTTCAAACGTTATGTTCATTACCGAAAACACTGCTCGAATTTTAAGTGCCAACCTCACCAAGACTGAATACATACAGATCTACCTTTCCTTCCTTCCTTCCTTCTTTCCTTTTTCCCTTCCTTCCTCTTTCTCTTTCTTTTCTTTCTTTGTCTCTTTCTTTCCTCCCTTTTAACTTTTATATTTTCTTTCCCTCTTCCTCTTTCAAAAAGTACATACTGAAAACATGTGCAGTTTTGACTTCCTGCTGAAAGATAATTCCCTGAGATGAATTATTGGTATATTTTACAGTGAGATCACCGCTCACAAGCCATAGGATTAATATGTGTTGATTGGCCAGATTTGAGCTGGCTTTTATCTCTTGGCGTTTCCTCATTTCAGGGAAAGGGTTTTGAAGCTCTCTACCAAAGCAACCCAGAGCTTTCTTGCTTTCTTTCTCAAGATACCAATGAAAATGGTTTTTTTTTAATGGCACTAGGTTGGTGTTCAAGTTCACCTCTGGCTCTAGCTACAGTTCAATCCTTCTGGCTTATTCCTCAGGACACATTAATAGGTTATTTTAGAACTTCAGAATGACTAATGGGGTGTCAAAAACTAAACCACTGTACTAGTCAAAAAACTTGTACTCTACAATAATGCACCAAGGCTGCTGCCGCCGTCCTTTCAGCAGAAATAATTAGACGTGATCCATGATCCTTGTGTTCAGGCCCAGCCCATCCGCTTTGTCCACAGGAGCCTTTATGAGCTGTTCCCATACACTTGTGATCAAGTCTTACCTTTCACCATTCTTGCGCCTCCCGCGCTAGTTTCCAGCCATAATAATGACTTGCATTTCATTCCTAATTCCTCCAGTGGCCTTGATCACTCCTGCATCCAAGCCTTTGAACACGATTGCTCCACTGCCTGGAATGCCACGCCTGGCCGCTTACTCCTGGTTTCCACTGTTCTTCCTTGAGACTCAGCCTCTGATACCTTGTCTGACTCTTCAATGCTGGGTGAATGCCCTCTGTAGGAGTCCCCTTCCATCCCTGACTGCACATATCATACAAGTTTTTGCACTGTATCTAATTGCCTAGTTATTTTCTCATTCTTTCCCACTAGGTTGTCCTATAGTCAGGGTCTCCTGTGACTTTTACATCAGCTTATCACCTCCTTTTCACACTCTCTAATGAACGTTTGCTGAATGAAGGCGTGAAGCATGAATGGATGTGTAGAGGTGCGTCTCGTGCTTTTCTGCCTCCCTCCCCACTGCTTCCCAGACTCCGGATCAGCTTCCTAAGGACAGACAGTAGTGATTTCAAATCCCAGAAGAGAAGGGACTGGGTCTTTTTGGAGGTAGTCAAAACTTTTCCTCTTTTGTTAGACATCGGGCTTAGGAAAATTTAGAGAGAGAGGACTTCTAGCTTCAGGCGGCCCATTCCTTCTGCTTTCTCTCCTGGTCTCTCTTCCTGAGCCCTACACGCATAATTTACACCTGTTTTTTAAGATCTTACAACTCCACATTGTTCTTACGCTGCCAGACTCCTTTAACGCTTGTCTCTAATGCCTTTATCTATCCAGCACCCCATTCTTTCATAGCTTTGTTCTCATTTTTCATGGGAACAATACATAATAATAATGGTGGTAACAGTAATTAATGTGAATTGAACCCTTTACTAGTGAGACATGCTCCAAGCACTTTATTTCATGATTTCTCTTATCCTCACAAGGTAGGAACTATTACTCTTATTCTTACTTTACAGGTAAAATACTTGAGGCTCAGTGATATTTAAAAAAAAAAAAA
The DNA here is from genome assembly GCF_964165515.1 of Mesoplodon bidens. NCBI lineage: Eukaryota > Metazoa > Chordata > Mammalia > Artiodactyla > Ziphiidae > Mesoplodon > Mesoplodon bidens. The sequence goes on from NC_138166.1 coordinate 17,905,868, forward strand.
AAAACACTACCCAAAGCCACATAGCTAAGGCCAAGGTTTCCCTCCAGCCCCACCTGGTCATCAAGTAAAACAGAGACAGAGCCTAAACATAAAAGAAATGTTTCAGGAGACAGGAGACAGAGCCTAAACGTAAAGGTCTGGGTATAGTGGTAGGAAGTTTCTAAGACTATGGCAGATTAAAAGGAAAACACTTGTTTCCTTTTCACTGTTCTGGTGTTGCCTTTTTCTTGTTACATAGATGTAATGATAAACTAATTTGCTCTATCATGCAGACCTGTTTTAGGATATAGCAAAAATTTTAAGTGCATACAGTGTTGTAAATAAAATACACACTAATCTAGTTACTATACAGTAGTTATTTTGATTTGAATCTGGGAAAATATGTTAATAAAAATATATGCATTTATCAGTTTAATAAAAAGAAAACATATTTGGGAAGGGGACAGGGCATGGGGGTGGGGCTGCTGGAAATGAACTCTAATTTTTTTTTTTTTTTTTTGCGGTACGCGGGCCTCTCACTGTTGTGGCCTCTCCCGTTGTGGAGCACAGGCTCCGGACGTGCAGGCTCAGCGGCCATGGCTCACGGGCCCAGCCGCTCCATGGCATGTGGGATCTTCCCGGACTGGGGCACGAACCCGTGTCCCCTGCATCGGTAGGCGGACTCTCAACCACTGCGCCACCAGGGAAGCCCTGAACTCTAATTTTACCATGTGGGTACAACACCCTGTCTTTGTGTAATACAGTGGCAAGACGCTGGCACAGCAAGGGCAAATGGCATCTGGAAACAGTGTCATGGCTCTGAGCCCTCTCCCTGCAATGGCACTAGAGCTGGCAATGACTCTATCCTCACACTCCTTCATGGACCAGCATCCAGGGACATCGGCCCCCTTCTCCCACTCTTTTCGCTACGTCTCTGTAGGGTTGCATGAAAGTTGAAATCAGATAGATTTTAGTTTGAATCCTAATTCTTCCACTTATTCATTGTGTGATCTTGGGTAAATTAACCTCTCTAAAGGGCGATTTCCTAATTGGCAAAATAGGGAGGAGGATATTGTTACTGTTATCAAGATTAAAAAGATTTATTAGGGGCTTCCCTGGTGGCACAGTGGTTGAGAGTCCGCCTGCCGATGCAGGGGACACGGGTTCGTGCCCCGGTCCGGGAAGATCCCACATGCCGCGGAGCGGCTGGGCCCCGTGAGCCATGGCCGCTGAGCCTGCGTGTCCGGAGCCTGTGCTCCGCAATGGGAGAGGCCACAACAGTGAGAGGCCTGTGTACCGCAAAAAGAAAAAAAAAATTTATTATATGCAGCATTGTGCAAAGCATGAAGTAAATACTCAAAAAATGTTAATTCCTTTCCTTTTCTTCTCACACTTTCCCCCATCTCTTCCCTCCCTGAACAAGTCAGGAAGCATTGCATGATCCATTCTTCAGATTAGAAGGCAGAAAAAGGTGGCAGATAAGGGAGTCAGTTTGAAAGACCCATTTCTAGCACACTATTTATCCAAGCGGAAAGTAGACTAAACCAAGAGCAGACCAAGGTGTGGTTCTGGCTTCAGAGTAGACAAGTCTGTAAGGCATCATGGAAAATCCAGCCAGGCCTGAGTACATATGCTCGCTTAAAATATCATGGTGGGAGGGCTTCACAGCAGCAGGGAAAAATTTTCACAGTAAATGATGCTAGAACTATTGGCTAGCTATTTGCAAAATAGTAAAATTAGAGCAGTACAATCAAAATGAATTAAAGAGTTAAATATAAAAAAATAGAACCATAAAAATGACTAGATATAAATCTAAGTATGTTATTCTGGGAGCAATAAGGGCTTATCTCAGCAAAAAATGAAATTAGGAGACTATAATGAAAAAAGATAGCCACATAAATAATGTTTATGCAAAACAAAAAAACCTCATAAAAATTAGAAGGAAAATAATATATTTGCAACATAATAACAGAGCTCTTCTAATCAGTAAGAAAAGACCAACATAATAGAAAAATGTGCATAATAGAAAAATATATATATTTCAATATATATACTGAAATGACCTCACTAATGACCTCATTAGTGATCAACTAAATGTAAATTAAAACACTAAGTGAAGATTTTTAAATTGATAGCGAAGTTTGGGCAGAAATGTGAGGAAATGAGCATCTCTGTACACCTCTGGTGTAAATGTATGTTGCTATAACGGACCTGGAGGTCTGTTGGGCAGTGTTACCTTTTCTCTTGCCTTTGGACAGCTGTAGCCATCTGATTTTATCTAGTCGTTGGTGGGTGTCTTTCTGGTTATCTCTGAGGAGCCCCACTGGAGCAGGACCTGGGCTATTTTCTTATTTCTCACCTGCTCTTTCAATACTGCTTTTCTGAGTTTATCTGTTTGTTCTACAGCCTGAAACATTATTGGTGTAATCAGTTGAGATTTACTGAACAGCCTGTACCTAGGAAGAAAACTCTCGCAGTGGATCTCTACTGAATCTTGACCAGAAATTCAACACCTGAAAGTTGGTTTCAAGGAAATGATCAAAACACGTGCCAAGATTCTTAACACAGTGTAATGTGTAACTGGAAAACTTGAAAAAAAATCTAAATATTCAGCCATAAGGAATTGGTTAAATAAATGTCAACAAGCAGAATTTCATAAAATCATTAAAATAATATAGATAAATATTGAATTATATGGGGGAAATGCTCATATTAAATCCTTAAGTGATAAAGTAGTTACTACAGAGTTTTGTGTATAGTGTGATTCCAATTCTGTAGAATAACAACAATAAAAAACTATATAATGCATGCTTGTGTATTAGCTATGTTATAAGGAAAATAACACATATTGTTTAAAAAGAGATAACTCTGATGAGAGCCTCCTCCACTTTCGTTTTGTTTTTTTGTTTGTTCGGTTGGTTTTTTTTACATGTACTTCACATACCTGTAATGCTGACTGCCATGGTCTGATTGTTGGAAAAAGTCTGACCATTTTACCTTCCCATTTTCCACTCCTGACCTGTACACCACCTTCCTGACTTTTCCAAATGGCTGTTGTGCATCCTGCCCTCTTTATTTCTGATGACTGTCCCAGCCAGGCTTCCAAATGGGGTCCATGTGATGAGCAGGTAACAGCCACCAAAAGAGAGATTCTCCTGGAGAAAGCAGCTTAAAGGAGCCAGGCTGAGCAGGCAGTAGCTAAAAGCATTCCTGCATCGTTTGCTGTCTCGAGAGTTTTCCAGCAGATACTTAAAATGGACATTTCGAAATGTATTGTATCAAATCAAGTTTATCCTGAAAATATGTCATTCTCTTCGCAGTTTCTCTAAGTGGTTCTATTGCTGTTGAAGGTTATTATTTCCAGCAACCCATAGAAAAAAATTTCTCCAAATAAATTGGAGTGTCTCAACTTACATGCGTAACTTTTTCCTATTGCTAATATGGAAGCTAGGTACTTGCCTGAAAGTAATTTCCATTATCCCTCTCATGCATCTAATATTTATGTATTTCAACAAAGATTACTGTGAAACACGATCTAGGGAAGTGTGCGGCTGCATATTAATTTATCCTATAGGAGCAGCTCCATACATGTTAAATTGCTTAGTGATTGGGTAGCATTTGAAGATGGAATAGCCCAGTTGGGAGAGTGGGGAATAACACTTTGTCTGGTGTGTCTGAAAGAATATGTAAAATAGATAACTAATAAGGACCTATTGTATAGCACAGGGAACTCAACTCAATACTCTGTAATGGCCTACATGGGAAAAGAATCTAAAAAAGAGTGGATATATGTATACATACAACTGATTCACTTTGCTGTACACCTGAAACTAACACAACATTGTAAATCAACTGTACTTCAATAAAAATTGAAAAAAAGAAAGAATGCCAACAGAAAGACTGTTCCAGAGATGCCCCCAAGACTAGAGAGAGGAACGGAAACTTGGGAATGGTATAAGCCATGGGTGTGGAAGATCAGATGGATAATAATTAAACAATGAAGAATATCAACATGAATATGAATCTCTACACTTCTCACCATGGGCTCCGTGGCTTTCTAGGATCTGACCCTGTCTCCTAGAACACTTCCCCTTCACCCATGTTGCTTCACATGCTCTTGCCCTATTTCAGATCCTGCATCTCTGCCCCTCAGAGCCTTTACTTTTTGCCCAGGAAGCTCTCCCCGCAGATAGCACCCTGGTTGCCTGTTCTCTGCCTCTGAATTTGTGCTCAGAAGACACTACTTCCTGAGGTCTACCTAGTTACCTTATCTGAAGTAGCTCGTGCCCCTTGATCTCTCAACAATCCACCACCACCAACACCCACCCTTCATCCTATTACCATTTGTATTGCCTTTGGGACACTTATCACCATGTTTGTTTGTATATTTCCTTATTGATTATTCATGTCATTTCACTGAATTGTCTCATTCGGAGAAGGGACCTGGAATGTTTTGCTTACCACCCTATCTCCACTGCCTGCAACAGTGCCTGGAACATTGTAGACACTTAAATAAATCAATAAACTACCTCGGACCCAGTACTACTTCTGCATGAAAGGGCGATGAATTAAGTATACCAACAATTAATTATATCAACAAGTAACTTTTGAAACTCCTATATTATCATCTTAGAACAGTTCGTTGCTATAGACTTTGTCACCTTCTGTCATTAATGTGTATTTCCTAACAATTTCTCTTTTTTACCTTCTTCCTAGCTCCCTCTTTTCCCTCCAACAAATATTTGTGGAATGCCGGTATCCCGTTAGGCCTGAAGATGCAGACAAACATGAAATAATTCCCACTTTCTGGTGTTAATAGTTAAGTGACGGACTGATTTAAAAAGTAAGTAGATACTATTTTTTCTTTTTAGTAAAATAAAAGCATAGTGAATGGAACATGGGAGCTTAGATTGCCCTGAAAAACACACACACACACACACACACACACACACACACACACACCACCACCACCACCACCACCACCACCACCACCACCACCACCACCACCACCACCACCACCACCACCACCACCACCACCACCACCACCACCACCACCCCCGGTAGCTCCATACAGGAACTTTCACTCTAGGCAGGTCAACGTGGAGTAAAGTTAGCAATCTGGCGGGCAGTGGAATTCAAGCCATTATCTTTCCCTTGTTCTTTACTAAATGAAGGGCTTCCTACAGATACAAAGACAGCTTCATGCCAGCTGAGTCACATAACCTCTGCTCTAGTTGCATTTTCTAAAGTGATGTCCAGAGAGTGGATGAGAAAGGCTGCTGAGGCTGGTGGGACCTTAAGAGTAGATGTGCTCTAGTAAGAGTCCCTGGAAGTCAGATTAGTGATGCTTCTACCATTTGGGTCATTATATAGAATTAAGAGATTAGCTTGGCCAGCTCTGCCCTTTTGTCATCTTTCAGTCATTGCTATTTATCTGAAATTCTCTTTGGAAGTAGTGAAAGAGGAGAGCAAAATTGAGTCACTATACACCCTGAATCCTACGTTTCTACAATAATCCCCCACTCTGCTGAAGAGCTGCTTCCAGAAAGCACTGAAGAGGTAAAAAAGGAAATATTTTACATGGATTCCTTCCTTAAAATGTTCAATTATCTTCCTCAACTCCTTTGTGGAATAAGATAGAGTACAAAAATATAAAAGTGCATGACAAGTCATCTCAGCAGGTAATCTTGGCAGAATATACGTAAAGACACACGTTATGTAACTGCAAAGCCACAGGGATTTTACCAAAGTCTGCCATTTGCCCAAGATCACATTTTCTAAAACATACTCCTAGACAATGAAAACTTTGTATACATCCCAACACACACACACACACACACACACACACACACACACACACACACACACACACACACACACACACACACACATCCCTAATATCTATGCATCTCCATTACTTTATCCTTGTAAATATGACTCACATTAGCCTGCTGAAGCACAGGAGATAAGGATAAAGCAGGTAAATCCTGGTAATCCCAGAACAATGATGGGAAGGGAAATTGTTTGCTCAAGAAACTGTTAAACCCTTTGCTTTCAAATGTGCATGCGGTGGAGACTGTAAGCTTCCTGAACTTTTTCCTGCTGTACCTTTCACTCCATTTCTATCCCTGCTAGCCAGGAAGAAAAACCCTAAAGGTGATATCCTATGCCTAGGTGGGTTTTTGAGGTCACAGGCAATTGTCGGGAGGGAGGATTGGTGAATCTTAGAGGAAATGCTAGAATAATTTAAAAAAAAAATCTTGTATTCTGATGGAAAGAGTTGGTGACTTGCTTTCTGGAAAAGTCAAGGGTACTGGAAAGAATCTACAAAAGAATGGATAGATGTGTATGTATAACTGATTCACTGCTCTAAGCAGAAACTGATACAACATTGTAAATCCAACTATACTCCAATAAAAATTAATTTTAAAAAATCTTGTATTCTGATGGAAGAAGTTGGTGACTTGCTTTCTAGAAAAGTCAAGGGTACTAGAAAGGATTACACCTATGTGAGAAGATAAGACAGGTGTTTTGGGAAGGACAGATGCCGAGGAATAAGGTCAGCATGGCCCATGGACAGTTCTTTGAATCCGAACCGGCGTTTGGTCTTTTCCATTTACACAGTCCAGGAACGGACTTGAACCAGCCACCTGGAGTACTGCAGATAAACTATACTTAATTTCTGTGTTTACCATTTGTGTTAAGGGTTTACCATTTGTGTTAAGGGTTTTAAGTACTAAAGCACGTCTCCACATGCCAACATTAACATTAATGTACAACGTTTAGAGCAGAGAAAAGCAATGGTGGAGAACAAACCTATTCACCACTATGATGATTCCTAAGCAAACTGAGTGTTGAAGTGGCACCTTTCCTCTTTGTCTCAATGAGTGCTCTGGTCTGAATGTTTGCGTCCCCCTCAAATTCAAATGTTGAATCCTGATGCCCATCGTAATGGTATTTGGAGATGAGGCTCTAGAGAGGTGCTTAGGTCTTGAGAGCGAGGCCCTCATGAATGGGATTAGTGTTCTTATAAAAGAGACCCCACAGACCCCCCTTGCGCATTCCACCAGGTGAGGACAAGGAGAGAGGTGCCTGCTAACAAGGAAAAGGGGGACCCTCACCAAAACACAGCCACGTTGGCACCTTGATCTTGGACTTTGCAGCCCCTAGAGCTGTGAGAAACACATTTCTGCTGTCTATAAATAAGCTACCTAGTATGTGGCATTTTGTTGTAGCAGTCCAAATGGACTAAGACAGTGAGGGACAGTTATCTTGCGGAAACTGCATTTCTGGATCTGGCATCTTCTGAGAATTCTGAGTCACTTCCCATGCATTGTGAGCAATGTTCATTGGGTTCGGTGTGTGTGTGTGGAGAAATAGTGAGAAAAAACATTTTCTTAAGATCAAAGGTGAAGATAATTAGGACTCTTTCCTATGGATGATTGTTGACAGTAATATATGTTGTGAAATCTCTTTGGGACCATTTCCAAAAACCTATTACTATACTTTTAAAGGGGAAGATACCATTTTTCCCCTATCTAGCTTTACTTCCTTCTTGAAATCATGTCATTTATAAATGATTGGGAATGTAGCTAATTTAAAACAAGTTTGAGGAGAAACTTGTATATTTCTTGTATATTTCATATTTAAATATAAAATGTGTATATTTATATATAAACTTGTATATAATTATATATAATTATAATATTATAATTAGCTCTGGTAGAGATAAAGTATTGGAGGGAGAGGAAAATGAGAAAAGATCAATTAATGTTTCTTCAGGCATATAACTGAAGAGTTGTGACCTTGTAGAAAATGGATGTAGCTATGAATTATCCCTCAGATGGTCAGAGATTAAGATACAGAATGTGTCCAGAAATTCCCTGGTGGTCCAGTGAGTAGGACTCTGAGGTTTCACTGCTGAGGGCATGGGTTTAATCACTGGTCAGGGAACTAAGATCCCACAAGCTGCAGCTCGGCCAAAAAAAAAAAAAAAGAAAAGGAAAAGATATAGAATGTATCATATTTCAGGTAAAGATACTGCCTCTCATCTTACCCTTCCAATAAAGTCGAATGCATAGTCTGATAATGATGTAATATCATATAGTAACCATTGTAATCTATTGTCTTACCTTGATTGTTATTCTTAATAATATTTTGGATTCTTTACATTTTACAAAGCATTGTTGATGCCTGTATTTCATGCCCCTAAAGTATATGTGTTTTTCCCCCACGTTTTTACTTTTCTAAAATTGAGGTGTACCATACAAAGACTGTCAAAAGAAGCTGCCTGGCCCCCAGGGAGAGGAAGTGGTTGGCATTGCCTGATCATGTTCATATCTGTCTGGGTAGAGACGAACTCTGATTGTAACCTTGGTGGGGTTAATTGCACTATGAGAGCAACATGTTAGATTCTACTTCATAGTTTTGTTACTCATTGTCATTTAAAATATTTTCTAAGAGATTGCGTCGTGGTAAGAGGCAGTGTAACATACAAGTTATCAGCCTGGTTCTGCAGCTAGATTTCCTGAGTCAGAGCCCAGGCCCACCCCTCACTGGCCCTGTGACATGGGCTGTCTGCTTACACTCTCTAAAATGGGAAAGTGGGACACCTACCTCATTGGGTCGCTGTGAAGGTGACAGTGAGTTAATCTCACTGGCATTTTTCACCGTGCCTGCCATGTACTCCTTTATTCAGCAAATATATGTGGAGTCCCTACTATGCCGCAGGGATTGCTCTGCCTGCCAGAGAGATGGAGATGGATTAGGTAACTAAGATATGTTTGGAGCTCACTTTTAGTGTCTCCAAAGAAACAAATCATGTTGGATGATGATCATTGCCATGAAGACAAACAGGGGAGGGGGAGTGATTGGAAGGAAGCTGCTCTCATGAGAGTGGTCAGAGAAGACTCCTTGGAGGAGGTGACATTGAGCTGAGACTTCAGTTGTGAGATGGAGCCAACCATGAACAGATGTGAGGGAGGAGGGCTTTCCAGGCACAGACCTTGCAGAACACCAAGGATCGCAGTAGAAAGTGAGGTCAGAGTCTTGAGCAGAGCCCAAGCATTTGACCAGGTGACGGGGTTGAGATTTTATTCTGAGGACAGGGTCAAGTCAACCAGAGGGATCTAAGCAGGAGAGTTTTTTATGGTTAAATTACCATCTTGAACGACAGTGTGGGCAGTTGGAAAAGCACATGGAGGGAGGTCTTTGACGGTAGTGGGGTAACCCAAAGAGAACTGATGGTGGCTTGGGTCAGAGCGATAGTGATGGGGATGGAGAGAAGCAGATGACACAACCTTTGTGTGTTTGAGAAACCAAAACAGTTCAGCGTGGCTGGGCCCGCGGGAGGGGTGACTGGTAGTTGGCAATAACCACCGTTGGAATTCCACAGACTTTCCCTGATTTACATCTAGGTCCTTTATGGATGAAAATTTGCTACGCTGGTCAAAGAACCAAATTACATCATTGGGCAGTTGCTCAAAGCCAATAAGGAACATAAGAAACGTTTGTTTATGTACATGTGTCAGCAGAGGGACTTTAACGTGGGGAATTAGTTCTCTAAGAGGTGGGAGAGGCTGAGAAGCCACCCCATGGAGGGCGCTATATCCCAGAGGCTAGCAGCAGCAGGGAGCCACAATCCCGTTTCAAAGGGAAGAACCAGTGTTGCTGGAGCCCAAGGGCCCGGATCACTGGGAGGAGCCTGGAATCACCCAGGCCTGTGCTAGCGAAGCTTAAGCTAAGAAAGAGAGGCATCTTCCGCCAGACTTGCCCTCCCCGGCAGAGACAGAGGGGGGATACTTCCTAGCCTTTCTGTCGCCCAGCACTGATCCCAAAGGCTGAACCGAGCGGGAAACCCCCCAGAACCACAGCCTGTGAGGTACCAAGGGATGGGGGAATCTACTGCACTACAGAGCAGAGCAGGGGAAGGGCAAGAGATACATCTGAGGGCAAACAGCATGGGTGGGTGGATCGGGGGATTGGGGTCGTTTGGGAGCTGGGGCGCTATGGCAGTGTGGACAGAGGCCCAGAAAAGGGACGTGGTTGGAGGTGAGCTTGGAAAGATAAATAGGGGCTAAATCATTCAGGGCCTTATATGCATTTGTGCAGTTTGGAATTTATCCTCAGATCATTCAGCAGTCACTGAAGACAGATCAGATATGTGATTTTGAAAAACATTCTCCAGCTACAATGTGAATGACTTAAAGAGGTACAATCCTGGAAGTAAGGATCTCAGAACATTTCTGCAGTGACCTAGATGATTATATTGCCTGTAATTTATCTGGAAATACTTCAGCGCTCACCTTGCCCATGAGCCAAAAGTATCTGTTAACCTCTGAGTGTGGTTAACTGACCGCTGAACCCCTTTAACAAGGAATGAACACTCTTGGAGGGGCAGTAGTTAGCATATGAAAGACACCAGCCACTACAGATTCCATTTACAACTATTTGACCTGCCCTGGAGGATTGGATAATTAGTATAGGGAACAATAGAAATAATTTTCATCCTTGAAATGAGCAGTGTTCAAATAGACGGATTGGCCTTCTTGAAGGATGCAGGAACCCCGCGAACCCAGCCTTGAAACCCTTCAGAGGGGCCCTGGTCTGATGAACCTGTGTTCCCATGATTCCCTGAGGATTTTCTTACCTTACCAGGCTAGATCCTGACACTACAGTACTGTCATATGTGTCTCTGGAGAGCCTTTCATCAGGGCAAATTTAGGGGGCCTCGGGGGCAGAGACCGGAGCTCCACCAACCCCACAGGCAGGTGGAATGGCAGTTTCTATCCCTGTGTGCTGATAAATGCTTGTGTGTGGGGCAGTGTCCAAGATGAGACTAACTTTCATGGTTACATTTCTGTCCATGAGTGTATGCTCTCCCCTACTTCTCTTGCAGGAAGGGGAACCCCTTCCAGGGTCTGAGAGTGGGCTCTTGTCTACCACTCAGCAATGAATTGTCTGAGGAGACACACGGGCTGACAAAGCAAGAGACTTGACCGGGACGGGGCGCCCAGGAGGAGAGCAGCAGCGTAAGGGAACCCAGGAGGACCGCTCTGCCACGTGGCTGGCGGTCTCAGGTTTTGTGGTGAGGGGGTTAGTTTCCGGGTTGTCTCTGGCCAGTCATCTTGCTTGGCCCATATCTGGTCTGACTCAGGGCCCTTCCTGATGGTTCATGCATCTCTCAGCCAAGATGGATTCCAGCGAGAAGGATTCTGGGAGGTTGGCAGGACATATTATGGGCTGGCGTCTCCTCCCTCCTTTGGGCCCCTCCCGAATTCTCCTGGTTAGTTTTCGGCGGCAACAGCACCGTGTTCCTTATCGGGACCTCTTGTTGCAAGACAATTCATGCAAGTGGTTAGTGTCTTGCCTGGCCAATGCGGGCAGTTTCAGTCAATGGTCCCCTAACACTTCTAACCACTGTGAAAGAAAAAAAATGCACTGGACAGTTGGGGAGATGATTTTATTTGGGCTATTGCAATAGGGAGAACTTTCATTCATGAGGAAATTTTCAAAGAAAAGGAAGAAAGCCTGGGGTTTTATAAAGGCAAGTGAACAGGGAATCATCTACTTTGGGATTCTTGAGGAAGGATGGAGACCAGACTTATCTTGGGCTATGCAGGGCAGGGGGTGGTCCTTTGAAGTTTTGTGGAAGATGAAAGGGTGGGCGAATTTTCAAAAATAAAAGTGAGGTGCTTTCTTAACCATTCCCGTTTTCCAGGAGCACAGCCTTTCAGTGTCACCACTGAAGGCTAAACATGACATTGGCTTTGGTCATTTTGCAACACAAGGAAGAAATGGTCTCGGCCCATAGGGAGGATGAGGCAGTGGAGGACAGGAGTGGATGGAATTGAAGGATATTTAGGTGATGGAACCGAGGGGACTTGATCATTGATGAGTTGAATGAGAGTCAAAGGTCACGTGGAAGTTTCTGGCTTAGGAAATGGGTAACTGGCAATGCCATTTCTTAAAACACCAAACATGGACATGGAACAGATTTGGGAGGAAATGTTGAGTTCAATTTGAGTCTTTATTGAGGTCTAGAATGTTCGCCTACCATGTGGTGTCTGACACACAGATGCCTCCTAAGCATTTGCAAAGGAATCATAACACCGAAGCTGAGCGTGGAAGTTAGTAACAGACCAAGGACCACTGACCTTTCCCAGTTTATAACTTGAGCCGCTCACTACAAAATACATAGCTTAGAATACATCTTTCCTGCCAAGACATGTCAACAACACTGAAGGTGTCAATTAAGGGCTGTATGAAGTTAATAGGTGATTTCCAAAAAGAAAAAGTCAACCCAGAACATTTGCACAATTGGAAGTCATGCAAAAATGTAAAACGTAGACTTCCCCCTTAGAGTAAATGGAATCTCTCAATGTCCTTCAGTTTTGCCTCCTGAGGCCCAGCTCCTCCAGCAATCTCTATCCTTTGCACTCTCTCTGCTCCAGCTGACAACATGCATCCATTCCTGGGATGCTGAGAGAGAAAATCAGCCTACTTTCCCTACATGAAAACAAAAACTCATTTCTCCCATGAAACATGCAATTCCTGTAGAACCAGCTGTATGACAAAACTTGAAAACACAAGCGATTCAGCCTGAGGGTCTGACAGAGGAATGATAGGCTCAGACGCATTAGCTAATTACAATAAGTCACATCAGCTTTTACTTTAAAAAAAATGTATTGCCTGTTGAATGAGATCCTTGAGAACATCAGCATCTAATTTTCTGAATGATAATACAATGTACTGGTGTTTTCAGTTGTGTCCGTAGGCAGTGTGTGGTGAGGAGTTAAAGCAATTTTTGGTGCAGGAAAAAGGCATCTGGACTGAGGGTCAGGAACTCTGCATTTAGTCCCAACTGTAACTAGCCAGCTTCATGGCTTTGTGCATGAAACGTAACCTTGGGGATTTAGTTTCCTTGTCTCCAAAAGATAGACTTTCCATTTCATAGTCCTAAGAAATCAGATTATTCTAGTCCAGTCTTCACACATTAAAAAGGGGGAAGCTGAATAATTTCACATTTATGTGAATTTATGTTTGATATTTGTACAGAATTAAGGAGATCTGTTGGTGATGGCTGTATTAATGTAAGCACACATGTCCATATATATTTTAGCAAAAGTTAATTATGGAAAATATATGAGTGTTTGAGGGTGACGGTGGACAGGAGAGACTGGGTATCACTCATCAATCTTCATGTTCTGAGTTGTATGCTTTTACCATCTGTCATGACCCTTTCCATCAATGGGAGAACCCCCCAAGCCTCCTTCCTCTTGACTTCCTGGAGCTTCATCCCACATCTCCAGGTGGAAGATTCCAAACTTGGAATCCCTAGACCCTTCCTCACTCTGTAGTTACTTAGCTACATCTGGGCTGGAAAATGGAAACACAAAGAGAAAAAAGAATTTAAAAAGGCAATGGAACAGGATATCCAAGAACTGTGGGACAACTACAGAAGGTGTAACATATGTGTAATGTAAGCACAAGTGGGAGAAAAAAGAGAAAGTTGCAGAAGAAATATTTAAAGCAATAATGACTGATAATTAATGTCAGACACAAACCACAGTTCCAGGAAGCTCAGAGGACGCACAAAAAACCAAAACCTAAACATATCATATTCAAACCTCAGAAAATCAAATATAAAGAAAAAAATCTTGAAAGAAGCCAGAGAAGAAAATGCCTTACCTATAGAGGAGCAATGATAAGAATTACATCTGACTTTTCCTTGAAAATCATGCAGGCAAGAACAGATTGGAGTGAAATTAATAAAGTGTTGAGAGAAAAACAAAAACAAAAGCAAAAAACAACCAACTAGGTTTCTGTACCCTGAGAAATTATCATTCAAAAGGGAAGGACGAATAAAGACTTTCTCGGACAAACAAAAATTGAAGGGATTTGTTGTCAGTAGACCTGGGTTGCAAGAAATGTTAAAAGGAGTTCTTCAGAGGGAAGGAAAATGACATCAGAAACTGGGATCTGCATGAAGAAAGGAAAAGCATCGGAGAAGGTATAGGTGAAGGTAAAATACAAACTTTAACTTTCTTATTGTAAGAAGTTGAGTTGAAGAGTTCTTTATGTATTTTGGATAACTGTCCTTTTCCAGATATGTGTTTTGCAAATATTTTCTCCCAGTCTGTAGCTTGTCTTCTCAGTCCCATCACAGTGTGTTTAGCAGAGCAGTTTTCATGTTATGTCATCTAGCTTACAGATTATTTCTCTCATGGGTGGTGCCTTTGGTGTTGTATTGAAAAGTCATCACCATACCCTAAGTCATCTAAGTTTCCTCCTGTTATCCTCTAGGGGTTTTACAGTCATGCATTTCACATGAACTCCCACTAGAGTTCACAACTCTCACGAATGTCCAGCCTGAGCCTCTAGCAATTCCTCAGTCACAGGCCAGGCTCTCCTCCTCCAGGACTGGTTCCCGCGGCTGCCCCTGCTCATGGGTTTCTGCTCTGATTAGTTGTGATTCTGTCTGTCCTCCTCTCTGTCTCTCATTGGGGGGGACAGTGGTTTGCCCTGTGACTTGATTTGTTTGATGGACCTAAAAGGAGTTTTTGATCTATCATTTCGTTCAGTTTTTTTTTTTTACCTGTAGTTAGGATGGAGTGATGACTTCCTAGCTCCTTACATGCCAGACCAGAGACTGAAAGAGTCCACACGGTTATTTTTAAGCTGCAGTCTTTAACATTCATTTTATTTAAAGATATGTAAATTCATCTGACATAATGATGACCAGTGAGAAGAACACCTAGGTTACGATCCAAAGAGCTGAGCTTCTCCGCCATACTCCGTCTGAATCAGGACTGACCACCTCGCTGTTCAGGTCTGCTAACAAGACATGGAGCAGATGGAGTTCCTTCACTTTTTTAGATTTAAGGCATTTTGAACATTTGGTTCAGACTCTGGATAGAGACCCTCTCCAGCTAAAGATGCCCATCTGTCGTGGACCTGCTGGACCTGGGAATGGGTGCACACATCATCTAGAAGATCATCTGTAATTCCATCTCTAAGTCTTTATGACTAATTCCAATTTTCTAGCTATGTGTGAACTCCATACTCACAGTTACTTCAGGATAAGTAAAATACCACAAAATGAGTACTAACAAAAATATTTATTGAGCACTTATAGTATGCCATAGTCTTTTGTATGGAGTATCATTTTGGTCCTCACCATAGATTTAGGAGGGAGGCAAGCACGATGGTCCCTATTTCACAGGATATGTTCAGTACTGGTTATGTGCCAGGACTCGTGCTGAGCGGATCCTCCTAACAACCCCACCAGGGTTTGCATTAGAGTTAGCTACTAATTTATCATGCCGATCAGGACACTTTTCAGAGTTGAAAGAACTTACTACTAATAATTACTCCTGACAACAAGCATAAATAGGTATTCTCAATGGCAAACTGGGACATATGGCTCCTTTAGTTATCATCCTTCTTTTATAGAGGAGAAAACTGAGACAAGAGAAGCAAAGTAGCTTTCCGGTGGCTATATTCTAGTATGCGGGTTAGATTTGATTCCAGGAATATTGAACTCTAGAGCCAACATTTAATCACAGCATGCTGGGATAGACCTGTGAATGGCATCTGTGGTGAATTTCCCAAGTGTCTATCCTCAAATATCCTTCTAGCTTGTGTCATCACTCTGCCCTTTAAAGGTGAATTCCCCTGTATTTGACCATGTACTAGCATCAGTGCCTTTAGAGATAAGCTAATGCAAGCTTCAGGATCTATGAAAACGAGGATTATGCTTCACTGGAAATGCTCACAATAGCAGATTTTTTTTTAAGAAGGAGAGCCTAATTACCTTTCGAAATTCCAAAAATGTCAAATTGATTACGGTGTATGCTTTTTTTATAACATCACATGCACCGGAGTTATTTTGGGATAATGAGCAATTTTAATCTTGCTTAATAAAAGCTATTCACAGGGCACTTTAGGAGGAGCCCTGCATATAAGTAGTTTTACTAAACCACTTTCCCCCTTCACTGGCATTTATTCAAGAGTATGCAAATTCTTCTAAACCCGGCAGCTAAATTTAGAAATCAGAAGGGCAGAGCTCTGGACTTCAGTAAATTTTCTGTTTTTTAAGAATGTAGCTGATAAAAAGAAAGTAAAACGGAATTTTGAATCTCACAGATCATCTCTGTGTTAATAAAAAGCAGAGATGTGCTGAGTTTTAAATTTGAATTCAGGCTTACAAGTTAAATTAAATCTTAAGAAGATTTATTTAAATTCTTTCAGTCAATATGATGAAATAATTATTGAAAGATACTTTCAGAGAAGAAATGCTTAAGGAACCTTTTTTTTAAGGAACATTTTATTTAACTTTCCAAGCAAAAAGGGATAGGACATTTTTATGGCAATACTCTAGTCATGAAAGCCAGTTGAAAATACGCATCTTATATAAGGAGATTCCTCTTGCTGGCCAACTAGTAAGAGCGTATAGAATGATACAGGCAAGAGCATTCAAGAGACTGAGGCATTCATGGACTTGGTCTTTGAGATGAAGAAAAGCGGGCTCAGTCCAAAGTTTCCATGGCTTAAACAAATCTTCTAGAAGTATCCTCTGCCCACTTTCTGCTCTAGCCTTTCACTTTGAAATCCTGCCACTATCCGTGTTCAGACTCTTACCAATAGAAATAGGTTTATGAAATGAGATCAGTGGAGGTTCGGATGGAGGCCTCGTGGAACATAATTTTCTCTTGGGACTTTAATTATCCTCCGCTCTGCCAAAGGTTTCTGCCTCTTCCAAACAGTAAAGAGATAAATGTCCAGTCAATCAATATAGGAGAATAAGGGGATTTATCTGTGACTTCCTGTTCTGTAGTCTGTCTGCTCTTAGGGGACTTATCTTGGTTACCTTATCTGATCATTTAAGTTGTTAGGATTTTCCTCCTTACTACTCCCAATTTTTTTTTTCTGTTTCTCTATCTATCTGGATTGCAAGAGACAATTTTATAGTTTTTTAAGGAGTCCTGCTTACATTCAATGCCCTCTTGACCATCTTCATTCACTAAACAAGTACTTAGGTATGTCTGCTGTGGTGCAGGCTCTCTGACCCTGGTGAACAAAAAGCACCCCTGCTGTCAGGAAGCTCAGTCTTCCACCTCCTTCCTTTCTGAAAGCACTTCCCTTGCTTCCTCCTTTCCTATACGCACAGGCTATTCCACTGTATAAAAATCCTTCTTTGATTTTGACCCTTTCCTCTGGTCGAAGTAAAACCTTTCTCCTTTCATTTTTCCTTAAGAGCTGCCTCTATTTAAGGACCTGGAACACCTGTCCCCCCTGTTGTACTGCATCCCTTCCTTCTATGACCAATGGCTTCCTTCCTTGCCAAAGGGCACAGATTAACTTAGTTTGGAGTTAGTGGATCCGCTGATCCCTCAAGATCATTGGATCCTCCAAATGTTCTACCTGGGGAAAGTGAGTTTATAACTTTCCCCATATAACTAATTACGATAGAAACGTCACTGGTGTTCAGAGGCTCTCACAACTGGCACATGAGCTCTCCCAACTATGCCCCAGATATTTTGTATTGATCCTCTTATAACACTATTGGACAACAAGTTCCAGAAATGCAAGCATGACAAAACCATGAAGCTAACAGTGAATTTATAGATGCCTTAGTCTCCTCTGCAGACGAAGAAGCTGGGGCCTGGATCAGCAGAATGACTAACTCAGAGTCCCCCAGTGTTATAGTGTGCAGACCTAACTGATCTCCAGGTCTCCTGATTCTAGGGCTTTCTCCCTCTTTTACTTGCATTCAGTCCTCTGTCTTCGTTTTTCCTCGGGGTGGTTTTTCTGAAAGCCACTGAAAATATGATACATTTCTTCTCAGTTCGTAGTTTCTCCATCAAGGCCCCTAACAGGGAGAGCGCTCCCCAAGGACCACACTGTTCTTGGTCTCAGCCCTCCTGCTGACCCTCCTTCCCTCAGAGAACTCACACACTCCCTGTTTTCACTGTTGATACCCCCTCATCTAGACCTCTCATTACCACTGAATGCTAAGTTTTAGACTGTTGGTCAGGTAAGATACTTGCTGCAAATCCACAATGTATAGAGGAGGGTGCGGATCACAGTGACCTCGGAGAGATACTTCTGTCCTGTCGCCTCCTCTGAGCTTCCAAGAAACCTTCTAAAGGCACTAAGCTTCAGAAAGTTTAGGGACTTGTCTATGATCTCATAGCTAGTAAGAAGCGAGCTGAGATTTGAACACTTGTCTTCTGTCTTCAAGTCCAGCTCTCTCAACAATATCAATATCAGGCTGTGATATTGTTCAAAAGAATTTCAAACAAACTCCTTTTGAACAATTCCTTTACTCTCCTTGATCCTCTCTGGCTAGAAACAACTTCTTTTGTTCTTGTAGAGTGAGGCTTAATTTCTTTTTTTTTAAATTTTTATTCATTTATTTTTAATTAATACATTTTTTTCTGGCCATGCCGCAAAGCTTGTGGGATCTTAGTTCCCCGACCAGGGATCAAACCTGTGTCCTCAGCAGAGAAAGCGCCAAGTCCTAACACTGGACTGCCAGGGAATTCCGTGTCTTAATTTCTTAAAACACGTAAGATTCCTCAGCAACCTTTTCCCCCAGACTCACCCTTTTAATGTGACCTCCCACCCACCATTATCCAGAGGGAAATAAAATGAAAAAGTCAGGAGAGAATGGTCAAACCAGTGAGTATATATATTTTTTTCCTTCCTGGTCTAGAAACTGGTGATGATAGTATTACCTACAATACAAAACTGAGATTACATGAGATCAGCCTTGGAAACACTCTTCTGTGTGCTTGTCACATAGCTAGGACTCAATCAAGTTTTTTCACCATAATCCAGAGAAAAAAGATCCAGTCTTACGCCGTGTGTCTTTAGGGATAAAAGAAAAATAAAGGGGAAAACCCCCTCCAATTTATTTAAATGAACATCAACAATCATTACCATATAAGATCTGTAGAATGCATTTTGATGTTCTTTGAGAGGGAAATCCAGCAAAGAAAAGATGGGAGAACAAACTGTCAGGTCTGTCTTTAATTTTCAATATCATTGTTGTTATTGTTTTCACTTATGAAAGGAAGCAGGCTCTTTATAGAAAAATACGGAAAATCAAGGGAAAAAAATAAACCGTCATATAATCTTCCAAAGACAAAAGACTGCTGATGTCTGGTGTGCTCATTTCAGACTCTTTCCCTCTATAGGTTCTAAACAGGGTTGCTACCTCAGTTGCCACCCCAGGAAGCACCATCCACATAAACTGCTGCTCCATCGACACTCTCGGGGATTGTGCAATTAAGCTGCGCCACATATCACAGAGAACGTATATCTGTATACATGGGCATTTTTTCTTTTCTCATAACTGTGAAAACTGCCTATATGATACTACATTTTTCTTAATGTGATACTGTATTTTACAAGTTGTAAGAACTGCTTCAAAAACATTTTTCAGAAACCAAATAATATTCCTTTAAGTGGTTGTGTGAAATCACATTTCACCATTACATAATTTTTTGAACTTTGGCGTGTTTCCAAATTTCTGCTGTGAGTGATAATACCATTGCAGTGAACATTTTTTGTGTAGAAAGCTTTCCTGTATATTTTGGGATGTCTTTAGCACAAAAGGTAAAAAAAATTGTGTGGCTTATATTACCAGATTGCTCTTCAAAAGCATTGTGTCTGTTTATATATCTCCTTCCAAAGGGGTATGGAGGCTTTGTATCAGTAAATCCCAATGTTTTCTTAAAGTCAACACTTACTTTAGCTTTTACCTAATATTTTAAAGCAAATCTGGCTTGTCATCCCAGCACAAACAAGGAAATCTGCGGAGAAAAATAGTGCTGGGCATAGTACATGTGGCTTGAAGTGAAAACCCAAAGGAGTAAAAAACCCTGGTAAAAAGAATGTAGTTCACTTGGCCAACTTGCCTCCTGTATTTGAAGGTCACACATTTGTAGAAACAAAGAGAAAAATAAATGAATAGCATTTTTTTCCCATTGTTAATATTACTAAGACTTATTTACTAACACAAGCCTGCCTGTATTTGACAAATTTTTCTATGCTATTTTAGAACATTGGGGACAAATTCTAGGAGAGGCTATAACGGCAGGCATAAGTCAGCAGTGCGGTTTACACCCCTGCTACTCCAAGTGTGGTCAAGAAAGCAGAAGCATCAGCATCATCTGGGAGCTGATAAGAAATGGATAAATTGGGAGTTTGGGATTGACATGTACACACTACTATATTTAAAATAGATATCCAACAAGGACCTACTGTATAGCACAGGGAACTCTGCTCAATGTTCTGTAATAACCTAGATGGGAAAAGAACTTGAAAAAGAATAGATACATGTATATATACAACTGAATCACTTTGCTGTACACCTGAAACTGACACAACATTGTTAACCAACTATACTCTAATATAAAATATAAATAAAAGAAATGCAAAATTCTCAGGTCCCATGCAGACATATGGAATCAGAATCTGCATATTAACAAGATCCCCAGGTGATTCATATGCATGTTGAAGCTTGAGAAACGCTGGTTGTATGTCCTAGGGGAATGAAGCCCCAGTTCAGGAGTAACAAAAATGTGTTTGGAAATGACCTGAAATATTCAAGTTCTCACTGTGCCCTGGGTCAGGTGTCCTCAGAGCTAATCCCACGGGATCACAGATAAAATTATAGAAGCCTGTATCACATTGTGTTGGGATTGTTTTCTTGTTTGTATTTTTACTTGTTTTTACTTGTACTCAGTAACTTTTGAAGGGTGTTGCTAAATGAGAGCACTGTAAACTAAGTACTCTTTTTGCAGGGAAATGAGCTACATTTTTTCTTTATTTCCAAAGGCTACTTGGAGAAAAGTACAGTGAAAATTCCATTGGTAAATCTCTTTTTAAGAGGGATATATATTTCTCCAACTAAAACAGATCTGCCTTCAGACTCCGCTTCCTTTCGGTTACAACACAGTTAAATCTTATGCTAAATCACTAGCGAAACTGACTTTTTGTTAATATTCTATTTCATACTTTAACGTCTTATTTGACAGGTGTGGTTGAGTTACTGGCAAGCATCTAATTTATGTCAAATCTAATATTATTTTCCTAGAGTGGAAGTTTTGCTTGTCTTGTCTCAGTCCTAAGGTAATTTTTTTCCTTCTCTTTTTCAGAAGAAGATGAATTATGAAAGCAAAGTTGAATAACATATGTTAAAAGTTGTGAGAAGTAAAACGTATCACACTTATTTTAAAATGCTTGAAAATATATATACATATATTTATCCCAGAGATGACTTAAACATGGCTGAATGTTAACTAAACATTAAATGTTAAAAATTCCAAGTGTTATACTGTAACCAAAAGCAACTTTTCTGAGTAATTTGAGATGGGAGGAAAATGAAACGGAAGCTTTTGCAGGAGAATATCTTTGCTCAGACCCAGTTCAAATTTGTCACCTCATTTAATTCTGTTACTATTTCCATAGGCCTGAAACCTCAGGAGCACACGCAGTTCTTTTTTTCTGGAGCCCTCAGATGTGGTATCTAGCTGGGGTGGCGGGCAGCAGTGTTGGTAAAATGGAAGAGGAAGCAGCTCAGGAAACCACAGAAGGCAACTGATGTTTATTGAGCATCTACTAATTGCCAGCAATGTATAGCCACATCACAGGCATTGCTGTATCAGAACCCTAAATAACTCTGTATTATTGTCTCTTTTCACAGATCAGATGATTAACTGTTAGAGAAGTAAATAACCATAAATGTACACATTTGAAGGGGTAAAATCTAGAATTAAAAAAAAAAACAACAGATGCATCTGCTTGATTCCAAAGCTCATGTTTCTCGACCACAATGCTGCAAAAATGATATCACCTTTAACATCAAATGTCTCTGGCATCTCTGTTAGCAACTTGGGAATGAAAAAAGGTGTAATTTATTGTATTTTTAAATACAGTAAATAGGAATAAATACCATGGCAGGGGACTCATCCTTGGGCTTATCTCTTGAAAAATCCTCAGGCTCCCTGGTGTCAGTCAACATTTCCAGACTTCTAGACTGCAGAAAACTTTCTGCTCTACCTTAGCTTAACCAAATTAGTATTATTTATTATTTTATTTTTTTACTGGACTAGTTTTACCTTTCCAAAGGATTTGTCTATTCCAAGGAAGCTTCCAGTAAATTTTAGCTTCTATCTGCTCTCTGAAGTGGGCTATTACAAGTATTCACTGGCTTTGTTCCAGTTGCCAAAACCCTACCTTGGAGGATGGCGTTCTTAGCCAACGTAACTTAGGATCTGATGGATTAGAGGCCACTGGAATTCCTAAGGAGATGCCACAGAATGTGGAGGGGCTGCTGTTTTATTTGTCATTGCTTGGAAATTTGTCCTCTAGTAAATAGCACCTATTTAGCCCTTTTTCAAGCAAAGTGCTGGTGGTATTAAGGCATGATCTATTTATAGCTTTACAGATTTGGGGTTACATTAGGAAATCTTCTCATTGCCAAGACAACCCTCCCTAAGCACCATTCTCAGCTAGGAAATACTTGATTTCAAGCCTTTAGAACCCACTTAAATCTAACGGGATAAACACGTACTTGGTCAACTAGGGATCGGTTCTGCTACCTTTTTTAAAGTCATCAAAACAAGATTTCCAAAGTGTGATTATCTAACCAGTCCTCCAAACAAGGTCAATGTTTCACTTCTTTTGCTTTAGTTTAAACCAGGGTTGTTCTCAGATGAAATTTACTTGACTTCAGACCAGGCTTTTGCATAAATGCCTTTCAAACACCATAAAGTGTACCCTCTACTCTTCTGAACCATCTCAAGAAGGCAAGCTTATTGCAGAGAATGAGGTCAGTCTGCACCCACCTTACAAATGGAGAAATCCAACCTTTGGTTAGATTCAATAACTGGAGTTCAAGAATGTGCCTCAAAAACTCAGATTAGGGGCTTCCCTGGTGGCGCAGTGGTTGAGAGTCTGCCTGCCGATGCAGGGGACACGGGTTCGTGCCCCGGTCCGGGAAGATCCCACATGCCGCGGAGCGGCTATGCCCGTGAGCCATGGCCGCTGAGCCTGTGCATCCGGAGCCTGTGCTCCGCAACGGGAGAGGCCACAACAGTGAGAGGCCCATGTACCGCAAAAAAAAAAAAAAAAACTCAGATTAATGGAAGAGTCGGTCTCAATTTCACAGATGCTTTACTAGTCCCTTTCAGGTTTTATTTCTATTCCCTTGAATATTTTGAATGTAATTAATGGTTAACCTTGGCCAAATGACTGAACTTCTTTAAGCTCTGGTTGCGTCATTGGTAAAAGAGGGATAATAGTTGTAGTACCTCATAAATTTATCATCACAGTTAAATGAGGGAATCTATATAAAGTGCTTACCTCAGTGCCTCGAACAAACTCAGCAGCTGAGACATGTCAGCTCTTACCTTCCCCTTTGATACTGCGGGTCATGCTCAGTTGGAAAAAACACAGTTTTTGTTGTTTAATTTCACTGAAGTTAACGTTGTTCTCAGCTTGTCCCCGGGACTGCGGTTTTGTTCACAAACATGACTCGGTGTCAGAATCACCTCTTCGCTCTTCAGAATACACATTCCTTGCCTTCGCCTTCCTGACTTGGTGCCTCTGAGCTTCTGCACGAGGGCCTGAGAATCGGGGGTTTTTATGTTCCTCGGGGATTCTGATGATTGCCAGGGTGGAGAACTACTTTCCTACAAGGTAGGAGGTGCTTACTCATCCTTGTTCTCTCAGTGCCGCCAGAAATTCAGGTAGGAACAGGGCAAGGGGAGTTTAGGCATCACCTTTCCCTCTCTCTACTTAAAACTGGTGATAGGGCCTCCCTGGTGGCGCAGTGGTTGAGAGTCCGCCTGCCGATGCAGGGGACACGGGTTCGTGCCCCGGTCCGGGAAGATCCCACATGCCGCGGAGCGGCTGGGCCCGTGAGCCATGGCCGCTGAGCCTGCGCGTCCGTCCGGAGCCTGTGCTCCACAGCGGAAGAGGCTACAACAGTGAGAGGCCCGCATAACGCAAAAAAAAAAAAAAAAAAAAAAAAAAAAAAGAAAAAACTGGTGATATTTCACCTCAAGGTACTCAAGTGTGTGTGCATAACCTCTCCCTGCCTTGGAGCAGCCAGGCTGGACGTGACCTGTAAGAGGCAATGCCCCGGATGCACAGATTCTGAAGGTAGACTGGGTCTGGTCACACTGATTTCTGGGGCTTTGAATGAATGTCCAGTTACCTGCAAATGCCAGAGAGGGACATTTTAGGAATTCTCTCCTCATAATTCTTATTTTATTTATTTATTTTTTTGGGATACGTGGGCCTCTCACTGTTGTGGCCTCCCCCGTTGCGGAGCACAGGCTCTGGACGTGCAGGCTCAGCGGCCATGGCTCACGGGCCCAGCCGCTCCACGGCATGTGGGATCTTCCCAGACCGGGGCACGAACCCGTGTCCCCTGCATCGGCAGACGGACTCTCAACCACTGTGCCACCAGGGAGGCCCATCTCCTCATAATTCTTGATAGCTTTCTCTTACTTTGCATTTGGAAAATGGGGGTAAACAAGACTCCCTGCTCACGGAGCTAGGTTGAAGCTTGGAGGGTCATGCACTCCATGCTCAGGCCCTGGGACCTCCCAGGCAGCTGTAGGTACTTTTAAGATGACAAACATCCCCTAAAATGGTGGTGGCATACATTTCGGGTAGTTGACAGACATGTTACGTATTGTTTTTAATGTAAATACTTCTCTTTATTTCATGCTCTGCATCCCCAGGAAGCCCCATAGCGAAGCATTGCACTTTCCCAGTCAATCCCATTCTTTCCAAAGGCTCTCTCTTCCGCTTTCTGCAGCCCCCTTCTCTCTCGTTTGTCTTTTCAATCTTCCTTAAACCCTGGGACACTCTCCCCCTGCCACGCCCCCACCCCAGCCCTCCCTCGTTCCCTCTCACTATGGTCAAAATGACAGTTTGGCTGGTCTTCAAGTCCTGTAAGAGTTGGCCCTGGTCTCCTGACTAGAGAAATAGGGGAAGGGGTACGAGACTCCACACCCCAAAGGGACTTTTTCTACAAAGTCTGCTGTGCCTTCAGGGTTAAAGGAATGATGTTTTTTCCAGGTGTTAAACTTTGACTTTTTCTCATAAGGTTGATAGTCTTTTGTCTTTCGCCATTGCCTTCAAAATGCTGCGAACGTTTTCTCTCTGGCCTTGGAGTTGTCTTGGTTATTAATTCAAAAAATTATAAATTTCTTGATCACCTGTTGTATCAAAAGCATGACTTAGAGTGCATCTGTCTCCTCTCCTCCTTGGGGACACCATATGTCCATTTCTGGCTTCTACCCTCTTTTCTAAACACAAAAGTGGAAAGGTTGGGCTTTATTCAGTGAGTATCTTTTACGTCAGTAAATTGTATCTGTCCCTCTGTCGCAATCTCACTTGTCTCTCCTTCACTCGTTTATCTTCCTTACTTGAAATGTCTCATTTATTCTAACCGTTTATGCAATAGTGCTTTTAATTAACACCTTGCACTCGTTTTTTTTTTTTTTTTTTTCCTGCGGTACGCGGGCCTCTCACTGCTGCGGCCTCTCCCACTGTGGAGCACAGGCTCCGGACACGCAGGCTCAGCAGCCATGGCTCACGGGCCCAGCCGCTCTGTGGCACGTGGGATCTTCCCGGACTGGGGCACGAACCCGTGTCCCCTGCATTGGCAGGCGGACTCCCAACCACTGCGCCACCAGGGAAGCCCCAACACCTTGCACTCTTAAAAAAGTACACGTATAGTTTATAATCTATCTTGGCCTCTTTAGTGTTGAACCTACAAACAGGAAACATCCTTTCTCTTGCGCCTGCTATCAATAGGTTATTTGTACGTCGTTGTAGAAAAGTTTACTGCATCACATTTTCTCTATCCTAATAAAGCCATCATGACATTGCATATGTTTAAATTATATATGTTGCCAGACTGAGAAAAATGAATACTGCATGGTATCGCTTATATGTGGAATCTAGAAAAGAAAAAGTCAAATTCATAGAAACAGGGATTAAAAAGTGGAGGCCAGGTGCTGGGGCTGGGGGAAGTAGGGAGAGGTTGGTAAAAGGATATAAACTTTCAATTGTACCATGAATAATTCTGAGGATCTAACGTATAACATGGTGACTGTAGTTGATAACACATTATGTAATTGAAATTTGCTAAGACAGTAACTTAAATGTTCTTACCAAAAAAAAAAAAAGATAAATATGTGAGGTGATGGATGTAACCAGTTACTGAACTAGTGGGAATCCTTCCACAATGTATACATATATCAAATCACCATCATGTGCACTTTAAATATCTTACAATTTTATTTGTCAATTAATAAATAAAGCTGAAAAAAGTACTTATATGTTTCTTTTTTTTTTTTTTAATTTTTTTTTTGCGGTACGCGGGCCTCTCACTGTTGTGGCCTCTCCCGTTGCGGAGCACAGGCTCCGGACGTGCAGGCTCAGCGGCCATGGCTCACGGGCCCAGCCGCTCCACGGCATGTGGGATCTTCCCGGACCGGGGCACGAACCCGTGTACCCTGCATCGGCAGGCGGACTCTCAACCACTGCGCCACCAGGGAAGCCCTGTTTCTTATTTTTGACCCTCATTGTATTTCTCTTGATCTGCAGGCCTGGAGACAGCTAATCCTTGGAGGTGTACTGCAGGAGCAGTGTGCAGTGTGGAGGGAAGCAAGGAGAAGGTGTCACAGGAACCAAGGTGAGTGCTGGTCCCTTCTCCAAGCACTCACCTACACCAGCCAGAGCCTACATGTCATCACTGGCTATCACCAGTGATACCCCGTAGGGTGCTACTGGTTTGAACGGGAGGGCATTTACTTCTGAAGAGGGTGAGCACAAAGGCCTGTGACAGAAGGAAACTTCTGAGGTAGGCCTTGAGGATTACCCAGGATTTTGCCGGGTAAGGCCGGGTGGGAGGAGGACTTGATCAGAACTTGTTTTCTGATGGGAGTGACCTCTGGGGATTGCCCCTGTATGGGAGGATCATTTCTGCCTTTGGTGTATGGGCTATGGCTATAATTTCATAGATTAGGATCTCCTTCGGAAATTCCCTGCCTTTAGGGAACCATGGATGGGTAGCATCATCTGTGGCACAGAGGGAAAAAAAAATCACTGCAATCAATGCAGCAGTTGGATTTCTTTTTGGTATTTCTAGTATTAATTAAAATAGATAAAATCAATTATCGGTGAAAATAGAAGGGTGTTAAAATTTGAAAAGCCACCATCTTACAGAAAACTGAGTTCCAGAAATGGAAAAAGTGGGGGAAACTAGCATCCGTGTGCCAAGTCCCATGCAAGGGGTTTCACATTAAGTTAATTTACTCCTTCCCTGTGGTGTATTTGCAGCATCATCTCCTAGGTGAGAAAACTGGGGCCCAGGGAAGCATAATGACGTCACCTACACAAACACCTGGGTAGCTGGCAAAGCCAGGGCCAGAACAGATGTGTCTTGTTTTGTTTCTATTTCCAGTGATCTTCCCACCACACCATACAGGGATAGGTCAGCTTTGTGCTAAGTTGGTCACAAGTTGGTGTTTTCAGATTCACAACTAATGCATTAGTTGGTTAGTTCTAAATATAGATGGGTATTACCTTAATTTTGAATACAATGAAAAATGTCTAATTTATTTCGGGGGAGTAGGAAGGAGGAATTACCAGGATCTCTCAGGGTTCAAGAGAGACATCAGTAACTTCCACTCTTGACCCTCCGGGTATATTAAAAGAGGAAGATATACCAACAGAGTGTTGTACAAACTGCGGGCCATTTTCCATGCTTACATTTAGCAAATTAGTAATTTCAAAAAACAAAATGAAGTATATTATGCTATTTATAAGTTAGCCCAAGACTTATGAAAATATGGACTTTGCATGCACTGGAGGAGATATATATATACATGTGTGTGTGTGTGTGTGTGTGTGTGTGTGTATACAGAGAGAGAGAGAGAGAATCTGTTAATGGGATGAGTTTTAAAGAACATCTTCTTTCAACTTGGTCACTGTATCAGTGACTAGATAAACAGGTTCATTTGGAGATAAAATCACACATCTAAATGTGAGACCCAGACTAAATGACCCTCCCTGCCGCTCCGCGATAGGCCCCTTATCAGCATTCTTTCGAGGTCCTGCCCTGTTTAGGAAACCCCCAAATCCTCACTGGCCGCTCTGCGTGAGAGTGGGTGGAGCTTCTGGCATCTACTGAGTTTGCTCTGACTGTTACCTGTTCTGCTTCAGCCTCCTCCAGGTCATGCTATTCACACCTCTGCCGTGGTGGCCCTAATGTCCTTGCTTTGCTATCAGCGTCTTGATTGCCCTGTCTCCACTATCTCTGACAGCACAGCAGTGCTGATAGGAAAGGGAGAGAGAGCTTAGCAGATCTGGGGGATGCGCCCCAGCCCACAAGGGGCCAGGCAGCTGGGCAGCCTCTGGCACACAGACTCCCCCAACCCCGACTCCCCCCAGCCCAGGTCCGGCTCCGGCCCCGCCGCAACCCTCACCTCCCGCCCCACGGCTGTGGACAGGCTCCACGGCAGGCAGTAGATCTGGAACATCATTCCTTCCAGGGAGAGCCTGTGTGGATCAAGCCCCCACCCCTTAGCAGGTTGCTATGTAGGGATTCCAAAACTGCCTCTCTGCAGCCCCGGGGACTGCTGGAAAAGCACAGCAGACTCCTCTCCAGATCTCGGAGCTCAGTGGATAAAGCTGAGCGAGGTGAAGCCTGGAGTCCCTTGGGGAGTGACATGCCATCTGCCCTCTGTTTGGGACCAGAGAGGCGCACGCAAGTGGACTACAGGGTGCTAACGGTGTGTTAATGAACAGTCGTGGAAGATGAAAGCCTTCCACTCTGCCTCTAATAACTCCCAGCCCCGGGCTGCATGGGCATAAGCTGCCTGGGAAGGCCACCCTCCCGGGCCAGCAGCAAGTCAGCCGTACTGAGAGTCAGTAGGGAATTTCAAATGGACAAACATAAAGTTGCTTTTAATATCTCTCTTTTTCATGGCAACCTGCTGTGCTCAGTATCTGTGTTTAAACACTTGCAGACTTAGATGGACTTGCCTCTTCCGGGCTCCTATGAATAACCTCTGTCACTTGCCCGGGGTATACTTGTTTGCAGGGCCTCTGTGTCTAAGGCCAAGTGCCTGATCTTCCTTACGCTGTCCTCCAATAGAGGCAGGCCAGCTGCAGGGCCCCTGCCATTGGCCTCACTCGGTGCAGGGGGCCAGGAGGGTATGAGGCCAGACTGGACCAGACTAGACTGCCCAGCCCAGCCCACCCTGGAGCGAGCACAGCCATGCACCAGCCTGCGGGCGGGCCTCCAGCTGCCTTTGTTTTCAGCGTGATTCTTGCACGCTCATCCCTACATGATGCACTGATGGGGTTGGAATGGGCGTTTGGCAGAAAGCAGTGGCATCTGTCAGCTCTGTTTCACCAAGACTCAGCTCAGAACCAGGCCCCCGGTCATGCGTTTCCTCCCATTGGCCGTCCAGGTTATTGATGGCTCTGTTCTGCAGAAATGGGGGGTGAAGCTTGGTAGCTCCCCAGGCTCTTTTTTTGAGTCTATCTCTACAAGCCAAACTAAGTTCCTAGTAGTACAGAACAGATTTGAACATTCGCAGGAGAAAAAGAAAAACCACACCAACAGATACACCCCACCCCCAGACCACACAATGCAAAGGGCAGAGGGAGATAGATGCTATAGCAACGTGTCATTGAGGCTTCACAGGGGGTTACAGACTCCCCTCCCCACACTGTCCATGGACCAGTAAGACCCCAGGAGAAGGACCATGGGTCTAGAGGAAACTTCACCTGTGTTGGTGTTGGACCCTGATCTGCACAAGTAGGTACAACTTGCTTGCTCTGAAGCATTCTACATCACAATCCTATGTCAGCCCACCTCTCTACCGCCATCACCCTAGGGCTGGTCTCCTGAATTCCAATCCATTTCCTAAAATAGAGTTCTAATCCTGTCAAGCAAATCTGACACTCTCACCTCCCTGCCTGGTCCCCACCCCCTGCCACACACACACACACGCACGCACGCACGCACGCACGCACGCGCGCGCGCGCTCGCGCGCGCGCAGACAGGGCACTTAATTTCCCACCATCCACAGGATGTGTTTCAAATACTTTAATTTAACAAAGTTATCCTGACCTGGCCATAGCCAACTTTGCCTGTCTCAGCTTTGCTCACTTTCTCTCTCAGTTGGGCCCAGATGTTTTTAGTTTTGGTTTTTTTTTTTCTTTTTTCCCCTTAGATGTAGTGAAGTCTTTCTCTTGTTCACACTTCTGGGCTTCTATTTGCTCTTCTGTATTTCTGGAATGCTTCCTCTTTCTCTTCATCTAATTAACTACTGTTTATCCTCTGGATTCTAAATGCCACATCCTATTTGAATCCCTCTCTTCTATGCTTTCATAATGCCCAGGCATCCTTATCACAACATCTCACTGTGTTGTGACTGCTTATTTTACAGCAGTCTTGCCTGCGCTGAGAGCTGTGAGCCGGGGTCAGCATTCACCTTGTTGCCACTGTCTCCCCAGTGCCTGGTATTATGCTTGCAAACCCTGGGCACACAGTGAATATTGGTTGCATGGATGGTGGGCTGAATGAGAGAATGAAGAACTGGAGGGTCTTTGTTTCTCAGCTGGACAGGAAGCCACTCGGCAGAAAGTGTGGTCCCACAGACTCCTGTACATGCTTTTACTTTCCTTCCTTTCTTTCTGCTTAAAGTTCCCACTGTTCATGACATCGTAAACAGCTGCTCAGATGTTCTCCCATCCGTGTAGCAGAGTTATGCTCACACTTGCTCTTGCTGATGGACTGGTTATCTGCCAACCTCATCATTGAAGAAAGATGAGGATTGGGGCAGATGGCACTGTCCATTCAGATGTGACCAACTGTAGAGGTATGAAATAACTTTGGGGTAATTGTGGGAATTGAGGCCATGAAATTTTTTTTTATAATCTCGTCCCTCAAAAGTGATGGCGATGGAAGTAACCTTTTTTTTAATTGAAGTATAGTTGATTTACAATGTTGTGTTACTTTCAGGCATACAGCAAAGTGATTCAGCTATACATATATATATGTATATAATATATATATTATACAAGATATTGTGTATATATATATATATAGATAGATAGATATTCTTTTTCAGATTCTTTTCCATTATAGGTTATTATAAGATGCTGAGTATATTTCCCTGTGCGATACAGTAGGTCCTTGTTGTTTATCTGTTTTAAATATAGTAATGTGGGTCTGTTAATCCCAAAGTCCTAATTTATCCCTCCCCTGCCCTTTCCCCTTTGGTAACCATAAGTTTGTTTTCTATGTCTGTGAGTCTGTTTCTGTTTTGTAAATAAGTTCATTTGTATCATTTTTTTTAGATTCCACATATAAGTGATATGTGATTTTTGTCTTTTTCTGTCTGACTTCACTTAGTATGATAAGCTCTAGGTCCATTCATGTTGCTGCAAATGGTGTTATTTCATTCTCTTTTATGGCTGAGTAATATTCCATTGTATATACGTACCACATCTTCTTTATCCATTCATTTGTCAGTGAACATTTAGGTTGCTTCCATGTCTTGGTTATTGTAAATAGTGCTGCTATGAACATTGGGGTGCTGTATCTTTTCAAGTTAGAGTTTTCATCTTTTCCAGATATATGCACAGGAGTGAGATTGCTGGATCATATGGCAACTCTAGTTTTAGCTTTTTTAAGGAACCTCCGTCCTGTTCCCCATAGTGACTGCACCAATTTACATTTCCACCAACTGTGTAGGAGGGTTGCCTTTTCACCACACCCTCTCCAGCATTTGTTATTTGTAGATTTTTTGATGATGGCCATTCTGACCCGTGTGTGAGGTGATGATGGAGGTAACTTTTTAATCTTGCATCATTCTGTATCTGTTTGTTAGGCTTGTGAGAAGTCTGTTTAAATGTTTAAGTGATATATATCATCTGTGGATGCATAGGCCAGTTGAACTACCACCACATACTGGAGACATGGGCTCTTCATTTTTGGAAATAGTGGCAGCCACTTCACAACGTGGAAGGAAAACATAATTGCCATCTGTTGACTTGTTCAATACAGGTCCAGTACGACCTCAATTTCAAGGAAACTGATGCTGTTGAAGACAAAGGTACTCAGCTGCTGCCCACTTCACTTCTAGACTAAAGAGAAGAGACACACACTGACCCCCTCCCTCCCTCTCTCACCTCTCCTCCTTCCCAAGGCCAATCCTTCCACTCACCTTGTTGCCTCTGTGGGGTTTGTCAGCCTCTCCCTTTCCACTCTCTCCTTTCCTCAGCCTACAAGAATGATAAAGTTTCCATTGTCTTAAAAGATAATTTTTAAATATTCACACTAGGTAACATCTCTTTTTCTCATCTTTATTAGCATAGTCAGGATCTCTTCCTCACTCCTTGCTATGGACTGAATTATGTCCTCCCACCACCCGCCCCCATGCCCCAAATTTTATATAATGAGGCCGCAACCCCCATTGTGACTGTAAATGGAGATAGGGCTTTTAGGAGGTAATTAAGTTTAAATGGGGTCATAAGGGTTGGGCCCAAATCCTATAGGATTGGTGTTATAAGAAAGAGGAAGGAAGAAAGAAAGCAGTCTCTATCCTCTCCCTCCCTCTCCCTCTCCCCCCCCCCCCCGCCCTGTGAGAGGCACAGTGAGAAGACAGCTGTCTGCAGGTCAGGAAAGGGGGCTCCCACCAGCAGAAGCCTGCTGGACCTCGATCTTGGACTTTCCAGCCTCCAGAACCGTGAGAAAATAAATTTCTAGTGTTCGAGCCCCCCCCCCCCCCAGTCTGTGGCATTTGTTGTGGCAGCTTGGGCTGACTAACACACTGCTCAACCCACTTGGATCTAGTTTTTGTGTCGGCCACACCACAGTGGCAGCTCCCCATAATTGTTCGAGGCCAGGACCCAGTTTCAAGACTCTTCCTCCTTGACCTACTCCATGAGGAATGCCCTTGACCAACCCTCGGAATGCTCTTCTTCCACTTCTCCTAGCTGCACTCCGGGCTCTTCTCTCTCTCCTTAAGTAACTCTTCCTTCTATTCCTCCCCTCTTGTCAATACTGACATTTTACCAGGATTCTAATCTTGGTCTCATTACTCTGCATGTTCCCTGGAGGTGACGATCTAGACTCCTTTACTCTCTCATCCCAGTTTTCGATGGGTCCCAGCTCTGTATCTCCAAATCAAATATTTCTCTGAGAAGCACAGCCTAATTCCCTTTAGCCTAGTGGGTACCTTTGCTTCAGCACCTATACTTTACCAGACACCTGGAGCTTTATCCTTCAGGAGTCATCTCTCATTGTACACTGATGGATTCTCTCATGGTCCTTAGCCTAACTGATAAGGCCGCCAGTCACCCATTCTCTCAATTTAGAAAACCTAGAACTGCACTTACCTCTTCCTTCTCTTTCCTTTCTATATCTTGTCAAATCCCAAGGGCTTTCAACTCAACCTTGAATTCGTCCCCACATTTGTATCTGTCCACTTTAATATATGCCATTTGGAATGAAGAGTTCAGGCTTATATCATTTCTTGCTTTCCTGCAGCAGAAGTCTGCTAACCTGTAGCATACATCAGTTTGTTGTCCTCACTGAAGACAGACTTGCTGTCCTGGAAAATAATGGAATTGTTTCCCCTTTGCTCACAGACTTCAGCTGACTGCTTAGCTGAATACCAAATAGTATTTTCCAAAATGCCCTCCTTGGAATATTAATTATAATTTTTCTTCGGGTTGTTAGTAGATGTTTTGTAAGCAGAAGGGGGCAGGGGTTAAGTGTTGAAAAGTCAGATCTATGTGGGAAGTGCTAGATGAAAGAAATATAATTTCTTAGCTGAAGAACTTCTTAGAAACTGGTAATGTTCATGTGACTCTCTAAAAGGAAATTATACAGGTCCACAGTCTCTGATTCAGAGATCCTTGGGGCTGGATGTATTTGGAATCCAGAATGTGTCAGATGTTTATACAGCAAATATTATATAACACCTCCCAGCACTCATATTGCTGTTTCTATATCAAAATATATAGATATCATATTTAATGAGATAAATCAAGACTATAAAATAGCCTCACATCAGCTCAGGTGAGGTTTTGCAGCTTGATGAATTACAAAACATGTTTGGATTTTGCAATTGTGCGTAAAGAGATTGTGAACAGTAATAT
The DNA here is from genome assembly GCF_964165515.1 of Mesoplodon bidens. NCBI lineage: Eukaryota > Metazoa > Chordata > Mammalia > Artiodactyla > Ziphiidae > Mesoplodon > Mesoplodon bidens. The sequence goes on from NC_138166.1 coordinate 17,940,065, forward strand.
GCTGAACTTCCCAAACACATTTGTCTGCGGAAGATTTCCTCCCAAGAGCCTCTCTCTCAGGCGTTCTGTACCATTGTATGCATTTAAAAAATGTGGACATATAGGCAATTTCTGCCCCACCCCACTGAAATGTTATTCTTCTCCAAAGGGCTTTAATGTTTACCACTTGGTGTCTCTTGCTATTCCACTTCCATCCTCCTTCTCCACCTGGAAGATGTCTTTGTCTTTTGACCCATTACATTCAAGTTTAAATGTCAGTTCACACTCCTGTTACAGCCATCACCACATTGCATGTTAATTATCTCTTTACTTCTGTGTCAACTATTTGTCAAGAGGCTATTTCTTTTTTCATTACTGAATCCTTACCGCCGAAAATAACATCTGGTCATCAGTGGATATTCAAAAAATACTGAATGAATAAATGAAAATTAATTCAGTGCACTGAAGACAGTGAAAAATCACCAGAGTGAAAACTAAGAGTGGCCAATAATTTAAGGCCAGAATCTGGCACACTTCCCCATCAATAAGGTCAAAGGAATTGGGTTGAGAAAAACTCTCCTGGAATACAAAAATTTTGCATGTGCTGCCCTTTGATTTAGCAATCCCATTTTGAGAACTCTTTCCACAGGAGATACTCAGACAAGTATGTAATATGTACCTATAAGGAGATGTCATCACATCGTTATAATAATGAAAGGTGGACAAAATCTAGTTGCTTATCAATAGGAAACTGGTTGAATATACCATGAAAAAAATCTCACACAAAGATTACTACATGGCCCTTAAACAAGATTGCGTGTGTGTGTGTGTGTGTGTGTATCTGTCTGTACCCTATCTTAAAAAAATCTCTTTGACATATTGTTGGAAAAAAACAGCTTGTAAAACAGCATGTATATGTTGATCCCATTTATGTGCAAATTATATACATATATGGTCATACATATATATCCATATATTATAGAGCAAGCCTTGGAAGGGTGTCCATCAAATCTTTGACAGTTACCGACTCTTAGTGGTTTGAGTCTTGGGACTGTTTTTTTTTTTCTTTCCTGTATTTTTAAATGTTCTAAAAACTGCCATATTTTATCTTGTAAGCAGTAAAACAGTGAAAAAATTGCTTTAAAGTCAACATACAGTTATTTATGATTCTGAGTTTGAGAACTTGGAAGCAAACGATTACTTATAGTAATATGTCTACATTACTATTAAGAGAGGATTTTTGGAAGTTTCTTAATGAATTTCACAAAAATTCCTATGAGGCCATTCTTCTTATCTCCAGAGAGAACACTGGTTGTGATTTTGGTCTGGAGGACCCCAAAGTTTGTCTTTTTCACATTCTGCATGTGGAGAAGTTGTGCCCTAGGAAAGCTGCTCCCAGGACTATGATTCTTTGGCTGGATGATGGATGACCAGCCCACATTTTGACCAGTCGTTTCCAACTGGTATCATTTCTTCCAGATTCTAGCTAGAGGCCCCTTCCTAGTGATGCTCTTGGAAATGTCATTCCTTGTTTTGAATTGGGATTGGCCACCTATGGATCAAACTGGCCATTTCACTACTTCTGGGTTTGGCCTATTGACTGCTCTCGATATTCTGGAGTGGGCGAACCTTCCACACAGACCGTATAACTTGTCTGTTCAACAGTATGCCCCTGACACAGGAGCACACCTGCCCATGTATCACCTGCCTACGCTTCACCCAATTTTACCAGCCCCCCGACTTCCCGCCCCTGGCTTCTCTCTACCACTCTTCTTTCTGACTCTTCCTCTCTCCTTGGGACCACCACGTGGCAGGAAGAGGAAGAGGCTTAGTCTCTGTACACACCTCCTGCCCACCTGCCACACATATACATACCAAAAGCCCAGCCAAGACTTAACTGGTTTGTGATTTTGCTGACATACAATACACCAAATTTCTGAACTAATTCAAGCCTCTTGAAGAATAGAGAGACCTAAACAATTCTGCACGAGCGCACGGGGGATCTGACCATGCTCCTTGTCTAGGTTATTAATCTATAGCATTCAGAAAGTCCCCTGTAACTATTTGGGGAAAGCAGAGCTCATGTTCCTTATAGCTCCTAAGGGCCACTCTAACATTTCTAAAAGTCTTTCTAAAGAATTAAAGAATCCACTTAGGACTATTTAAAGCATAGGTGAAAAATCATTGCAAGGTATTACAATGTATTGTACATTCCCTTTTACCTGTTTTAGGATCAGAGTCTGGCTTATTTTACTACAAGTAGCAGTTAGCCCTCAGTGTCACTCTGAGCAGTGTGTCAGACTTCTGGTTCCATTGGACAGGATATAAGCTGTTATTCTTGAAATCTCTTCCTACTTACCTTCTATAAATTTAAACTTTTGAAGTGATGTACTAATTATTCCTCCTAGGAACATGTGAAAACCCTTATGTTCATTGTTTTTAATAAGTTGCCTAGAATTGAAAAGAACATACTGTAGAGGGATTTCGCAGGTAACACTGCCTAATGACTTCATCACCCTTTAAATTGCAACTCAGATTGTTCCAAGATTTTGAGAAATAACATTATCAAAATATAACCAGATGATGTTACATTTGTTTTGCATATCACTTATGCAATTTTCATGTCAGGACCTGAGCCTAATCCTAACTGAGCTTTAAAATAGCATCTGATTAGCAGTCTCTGATACAGCTCCTGCTGATAGCATCGAAGATACTGAAATATCACCAGCCTGAAAACTAAGAGTGGCCAACAATTTAATGCCAGAATCTGGGCATACTTCCCCATCAATAAGGTCAAAGGAATTGGCCTGAGAAAAAAAATGAGTGGATTGCCTATGTTTTGTGTAATGAAACAGAACAGTGCTACCTTCCAGAATGATGTGAGCAGAAAGTTTTATCCATTACCCACTAACTTAGAGACCCAGGCTCAGTAAGAGCTAGAAATGAGGACAACCCCATGGAGCCCCTTACAGAGGTGGTGTTCTGTGTCTGTCTCTAAAGGTCTCATTTATCTACTATTATTTATTCACATGTGAAAAATAACCTGATGGTCATGGACTTTTTAGAAAATAGAAACAAAAAATACGTGATAATATTAATTTTAGGAAAAATTGTTTTAGCCAAAAAAATATGGAATAAAGACTGTTGTTCTATATTGCTGAGTGTAGTTTAGAACTACAATGTAATGGTCATGAAAATGTGTGCATTAAAATGTAGCAACAAATATTTAAAAGAACACATTGGTTAGATTCATAATTATGTTCTAACACAGATTTCTCAGCCTTTGAAAAATCAGTTAAGACAGTCCGACCATTATAACTAATAAATTTGAATAAACATTGTAGAAAAGTTTTCCTCTCTTTGGTCACCTGTGAAATATTTATAAAAGTTCATCATATATTTAGCCACAAAGGAAAAACTGAGAAAGTTTCCAACACTAGAATATTTGTAGATTCCTCTGAGTATAATGTAATATGACCAACACCTATTAACACAAGTTTAAACAAAACCAACACAAATCTAACCACTTTAAGAGGAGGGAAATTTTCTTAAAATCCATTGTTCTATGAAAAAATTAAAATGATAATATTAGTTTATTTCTGAAAGAAGACAGTGCTTGGCACATGGTAGGTGCTAAGTGAACAATCATTCAATGAATGAATGATGACTATTTAGAAGCATAATGAAAATAAAAAACTCTGGCTGGTAGCACAGTGGGCTCAAGTTTATGGCCTTAATTATGCTTACTTAGGCATGACAGAATGAAAATAAAAGAACTAAGCAGTCAATGCCAGAAGTTGGAGAAATGACAAAAAATTAAACATATCAGGAGGAAAATAATAATAAAAGCAAAAAATCAATACATCTGTGGGATAAAGGGAAGAAAAAAAGGACAAGCATTTAGTAACTTTAATTTTTACAAAATAGAAATAAAATATGATGGAAAAAAACTGTAACTGATATAGGTCCTATGAGCAAATGACAGATAATACTTTTAAAAATACAGAGACTAATATGTTATTATCTAAGTGTGCTTACAAATATGAGAATTTTAATACAAAGTATGATTTATTTTTAAAAAAAAACCTAAGTGGGGTAAACTGACTCATAATTATAATTTAAAAACCAGAATATATGGAATACCTAGAGAAAAATTGAAGAAAAAAAAAAACTTACCAAAGAATTATTTCCACAAAAGACTCCAGGACTTGTTGATCAAATTTTCAAAGAACAGACTTAATAAATTGTTCCAGAACATGGAAAGAGTTTGAAAAGCTATACAGATCATTTTATAAACTATAATAAAACCCTGACAGAAATTGCATAAGAAAATTACAGACAATCAAATATTAACAAATGAATGAAACTATATCTAGTAAAAGAGAAAATCAGCCTCCTCCAAGACTGTTAATGCAGGCATGGGTGGAAGCTAAATATTAGGACATTTCTTCATATCATACGGCACAGCCAAGGTCCAACTAGAAAAGCCACATATATAATCTCAGAAGATACTTGAATGGTATTTAATAAAATTAAATACCCATCACAACTCGGAAAAAAAAATAACTTTAACAACTAGGATTAGAAAGATACTTACCTAATGTGATGGAGAACATCTATATTAAACAGCTTATTTTTAGTAAGATACTGAAAACACTCCTTTTAAAATAAAGAGGGATGGGTTAAGGATGTCTATTATCCCCATTGATATTTAACACTGTTCTGAATTCTTGCCATTGAGGCATATAACAAAATAGAAAAGGAAAAGACAACATTAAAAATGATATGCCTAAAATTTCAATATTTTACCATAAAATTCTTAACATAATCTTTATAAGAAATGTGAAGTACCTAGATACACAAAGCTGTAAAATCTTTCTGAGAGAGATACACAGTGTCCATTGATAAAAATATAAATATTCTGAAAATATTGTTTCAAAATTATTTTATGGGTTTAACTCAAACCCAATCACAGTTCCACTATTTTTACTTAATTACTAAACGATATAGTCCAAATGTCTTTTCCTAGACTGATACTTTCTGTGCTCACGATTAATACCTAGGAAGGCTCACATTTGCAGAAATACAAGGATAGAGCAATCTGGTCCTCCACTCTACTGGGTAAATTAACTTTGAAAGAACCGGGAGGGAGAAACATTTTCATGTTTTGCCCACAAAACCCTAAAGCTCATTCAGTTACCTGTTTTCACAAGAACCTGGGACTAAATTGAGGGGAAATGGAGAAATGAAGGCAGAAGATAAAGATTGCTGTTTCCTTATTCAACTACCTTATTCCTAATAACTTTCAAAAGACATTTTCAATTAAGCCCTATATATATATATATATATATATATATATATATAATGTGTAATAACTATGTATATATGTAATATATATTTCAGAAAGGCAGAGATGTTTTTCATAAGGATATGATTTCATGAAGACAGACATATATAGATAAATAGATATATCTGTCTTTATGAAATTGAGTATATGTGTGTTTGTGTGTTCTTGTATACAAATACAAATCTGCACCACCATACCTTGCCTTTCTTGGCCATACAAGGTATGTCTGTGTATCGCTTAAGAAAATCTGTCCTCAGCCTGTGTTAATTCAGTACACATAAAGCACCTGGCCAGTTGTCAATGTCAGTAGTTATACATCATGAACAAAAACATTCCATATTGAGTCACGTGCATTAAAAAACACTAGATCTCTGCCACAGTGTTGTGCCACTTGTAATTATAAAGTGCCAACTGTACTTGGTTTCTGTGCATGGCCACGGCTGGGCTCCATGTAATGCCATGCTGCACATTCTATGTTTTGTGTTCCAAATTCCTCGTTCTGATTTGGAGTTCCAAGTCATGAATCCTGGATGTGCTGCAAGCACAATAAATGTTGTACATTTTATTATCTTTTTTTTTTTTTAAGGGAGCCTCAGCTAAAAGAGCAGCTAATTTATAGGAAAACCAATTACTTAACACAGTAAAATTAACCAAAACTATTACATCAGAAGAGAAGGGTTTTTTATCCCCGCTTTCTCTTGTTTTTGTCCATGGTCCCTGGGGTAAATTTTTTTGGGGGGCTCAACTAAATTTCTTCTTTTATTTCCCTCCCCACTTTGTAATTCTAAACTAGGGTCAACGTTTGAAACTGACTTTGTCTATTTCTTCTCAGTTGATGAGTCTGGCTTCAGCACAAAGAATAGGCTCTAATGTTCACTTTGTGCCATAACCAGATTATACCTCACTTATTAATGTCACCTGCTGCACAGAATTTAAATGATGGGTCTACTGGGGCTCACCCGTCACTCACTCTTATATCCCCTCAACAATGCAGTGATTCTTATAAGTAAAAGTTACTTGCTGGTGATGCCAAAATTGGCCCTAGAAGTACAGTTAAGGTACCCATGCTGGGTCTTACAAGGAAAGCCCCCTCATTTGAACTGAATCCTCTCTTGTTAGGGTAGGATTTTTTTTATGAAAAAGCATAATATAACTTCTCTCTTCCCCTTATCCCTTCCTCTCCCACCCCCTTTTCCGTCTCCCTCACTACTTTCTCCTTTATCCCTTTCTCCTTGGGGTTCCTGATGATCCAAATTGCAACCTACTCATAGAATGAAGGAATTTTAGAGATGAAAACGTCAAAATCCTTGACTCTTACCTCTCATGCAGTCACCACCAAGATGTAGTCATCTAAACCACTGCTACTCAAAACTAGCTTCAATTCCATCTCACCTGGGAGGCTTATAAAAATCTCCCTTGGCCCGTCTTACAAGGCTTGAGGCTGTTTCTAACCCTCTACATGGCAGAATAGCTCCTAGGCTTAGGCTCATTTGCCTGATGCAGGTTTTATGGTTTAAAGTATGGCATTCTAGAATGGGGACCATGCTCACAGGTGACATGAGTCCTCTAGAGGTCACATCCATGGGCAAGAAAGGGGTGAGGGTGACACAGTGAGAGAAAGACTGCTTCATTTGAGGCCTTGAGAGAGCATTCACTGAGACCTGCATATGTATCACCCATTTCCTTTTTGTATAGAATCAGCTTATCTTCAGAGACATAATTGATGAGTCCCATCTCATAACCTCTTTCAGAGCAAATTAGGCCTTGTCATAATGGCATAATCCTTGGATACATGCTTAAAAAAGAAATCCTCTATATTCCAACTTCTGTGTAAAATATAGTGAGCTTTGCAGCCAGGCCAGGCAATGTTGTTTTCTTTAGCACCCACTAAGTTAAAGTAAAAATGTAATTATTGTGACTTCCAGATCTTTCCATTCCTACTGCAATCTGCTTTTCTTACTGGCTTCCTTTCTTTCTTTTTTTTTTTTTTTTGGTACTGCTGGTGTTTTTGTTGACTCTCCTTGGCTACATAAAGTCTTTGTAGAAGAAAGAGACATGGTCAATTAAAGACTGAATGATGGAGGATCTGAGGAATAAATAACCTGAATTTACTAGTGCCTCATTATTCTATTACGAAGCCATGTGGCATTTGTGATAAATACTTTGAAAAATCATATTTATTCCACAGCTTTTACAGTAATACAAACAAAAGTAAAATGCCTAAAAGTATTTGAGAAACATTGGTTTAGAGTAAATTGACATTAATATTTTAAATACAATGACCTCCTTACAAGGATAAGTGAATAAAATTATAGATACTCAGTATCCAAGCATGATATGCTTATCTGTTTACCTGGCTGGAATATTTGGTAATCAACTCCAGGTTCCAAATGTGTTAAGGTTCATTATACTATGTGGGCCAACCAAAGATTTTAAGTTATAGTTACACAAGGTATTTGATTTTTATGAAATGACTGAAGTCTAAATGTTTTATTCCCTCCTCCCATAGGCTGTCTTCACATCATTAGCAGAACAATGTTAACACTAAATTTCTGTAAAGGGTTAGGGATGTGCCTTGAAGTATCTGCTTGTGCGTTTGCGGGCTCCTGTAAATGCACCCATGAGAGAGGGTCAGAAGGGTAGAAGCATTACCAGGACAAGATTTGGCCAGTTGATGCTCTTGGGTCGACAGGATGGAACCCCTGTCTGCACAGCCTGTGTTCTGCTTAATGATATGGTGGTAAAATGTTTAATACCTCCTCTCAAGGTGAGGGGAATCCCTGATTTGTAGAGTTCATTTGCCTGTTTCCATGTGTAAATACTCCCATGGTGGCCAGTCTCAAGCCACCAAGGTCACATGGCTGAATGCGGAGTTGGGAAGAGGTGCACACAATAGATTCCCAGGAGCTTCTTCTGGGAAACCACTTACTAGATAACCTCACCTCTTATTAGTTAGCGGAGAAATCTTGAGTAAGTCATACTCTCTTTCAGGTTTGGGTTTCACACCTCTAAAATAAAGTTAACCATATATGTGACTGTTTTTATGAGGGCAAGATGAAGGAATCGATATAAATTATTTATAGGTTCTCAGGGAGGGGTTGTAATACTAATTGTGCCACCTAATTGTAAACGTCTTCTCTGATTAATGATGGGGATTAAGTCCCAAAAGTTAGTATATATTTGTCCACCTATTTACCAATCTAGCCCAACTCTATGACCCTCCTCGCCTCATGAAAGGATGCATATTTGAAAACAATAGTTCTAAGAAATGTTTTGTGAGTGTCTACCTCTCATTACCCACATTATATACCCTTAGAACACCCACAGTGTTTCTCCCTAGAATATTTACTTGTGTTCTTACCTATGCTCTGAAAAGTTTTAGGTATATTATATACATTCCATTGATCATATAGCTTTTACATTTCACTGTCAATTCCTACATGATTTTCTGTCTTTCCATTGACACTTCCCACCATGTCCAAGGATTCCTTTGCCATTAAATATGTGTGAAGAAACCAGTTCTATGTTCACACTTTTCTCCATTATCTTGTTGTTATGTTTTTAACCCACCTGCCAGGTGAGACTTCCCACTTCCTGTGAAATGGCCTTCCCTGATTCCTCAGGTCATCATAATCCACCACTTTCTAAATTTGTTTGGCCTTTATTAACTATACAACTTATTTTGTAATAATTATATTAAAGAATCATAAAATCTCAAAATTAGAATAAAGTTAAATGAACATTTCTTCTTGCTAGCTGTAACAGTTTCAGGGCCATAGGGCTTATTAACTTTTAACTATAGAAACCAAATGCTTTTTCTAATTATAAACATCGTATCATTGTTCCATCCATTTTGAATTATACAGAGCAATTGTTCTCCGCTCTACTGTCTGCAGACAACTTTGGTCTTGCAAAATATCGTGTGGATCACCTACTCTGTCTGCTTCCATTCAACACGGCAAGAAAAATCCAACCAGAATTAATGGGCAACCAGGCCCCATTCTCATTGGGAACATCTGCTTCTTAGTAAATATCATAAGTAATTTATTAATTCTTGACAGAAACAAAAGTAAAGACATTGTCATACTAAAAGCATTACCAGCACAAAAGACCAGCCAGCCGGCACAGCACCTGGAGGACTCTCACAGACACCCTCTGGGGTGTCATTAATCTGGGGACATGAGATGTCAGGTTTCTTCTGTTTTCTTACCAAGGAAGACAAAGCTGGAGTGTGTCTGAGCTTCAGTGCCCACTCCTTTGAGTCGATGTGTGTGGTTGGGCTATAAAAATGAAGGATGTGTTAGTAGGTGGTGGAATGACCACACAAAGCCCATGGCACGTCACAGCGGAATTAATAAAATGTGAGTGCTGGAGAGGAGGAGAGAGAGCATCAGGGCCAACCTGACCATTTACAAGGCATGGAATGAGGTCCAGAAAGGGGAGGTGACTACTTCAAAGTCGCCCAGCCAACTGGTGACAAAGCCATGCCAAGCATCCAGAACCCCTGACATCTGGGCCGAGTTCCGTGCACAGTGTTGCTGAAAAGTGGACCCTTCCCAAGGGGACTGAACAATCAATGATTTGTATATGCTCTTTTAGAGGACTGAGGTTCTGCAAACTGTGTACCCTTCCTGATGCTTGGATTTTGGAAGGCTATCAACATGTTTCTTCTATGATGATGATAAAATAACAATGGCGAATATGTTTTCAGTCCTTGCTATGTGCCAGGAGCTATTTTAGGTTGTGTTTCTCATGCTTTCTCTCATTTAACCCAAATGACCAAATGAAATAGGTACTTCTACTTATTTATTTATGGCTGTGTTGGGTCTTCGTTTCTGTGCGAGGGCTTTCTCTAGTTGCGGCAAGTGGGGGCCACTCTTCATCATGGTGTGCGGGCCTCTCACTATCGCGGCCTCTCTTGTTGCGGAGCACAGGCTCCAGACGCGCAGGCTCAGTGATTGTGGCTCACGGCCCTAGTTGCTCCGCGGCATGTGGGATCTTCCCAGACCAGGACTCGAACCCGTGTCGCCTGCACTGGCAGGCAGATTCTCAACCACTGCGCCACCAGGGAAGCCCGAAATAGGTACTTTTAAAATGCTACTTTATAGATGATGAAACCGATCCTCAAGAGTGCTTAAGTAATTTTCCCAGGTTGTATGGCAAGTAAGCGTTGGAGCCAGGATATAGATCAGTTGCAGTGGACTCCCCTGTCTGTTATTTGTTCTCTAGAGTCTATTGTCTTTAGCCACATTCCACTTTGGATGTTTGTGGTTTTTATGTCCGCTAATTTGTTAGTTTCTGCCCCACATTTTGCCTTTTTTGGTGTAGATGAAATATTTTCGTGTAAATCAATTTTTATGTATTGATTTGTTTCCTAAGTCATACTCTAAGCTATTGTATTTTTTTGTGTGTTTAACATTTATCTTCGGATTTGGGTATGATTAAAATCTAGGAGGGCCTGTATATAGTTCTTCTTTATGGATGGATGCCTTGACAATGATCCCTGGGACAGTTCTCTCAATGGCCTGCCTTTCTCTACTGTCCTTCCCCAAGTACATTGCTTTGAAACTAGACCATCATTTTCAACTACGAAAACAGTTTAAACACATTGGTCTTATTTATGAAGATGACAGATGCAATCTAGTTATAATGCACCAGGCTGAATTCAGGTACCCATGCTTTGACTAAAATATGGAATGTGGTAAACCTATGCTTTAAGTATTTGGGTGGATTACTTTTTTTATGATTAGTTCCTAAATTCCTACTCACCTTCAATAAGCATCAATACTGCATTCAGCTGGGTCTAAAGGAGGGAAGACTAAATGACTCATATTTTTTTTTCCCTGCTGAGTATCCACTGAGATCAATCAAAGTAAAATTCCATTTTCTTTAGGGCACTTAGGCTGTCAGATGCCTCCACTTTCCTTCAGTCCAACTCCTGGTTTTTAAACTGTCTACCTTCTAATAGATGTTAGTGGTACCCCATCACAGTTTTAATTTGAATTCTCCTAATCGCTAATGATGATGAACATTTTTTCATGTGCTTATTTGCTGCCACCCTTGGTGAAATGTCTGTACCACTTTTTAACTGGATGTTTGTTTTCTTACTATTAAGTTTTGAGGTGTTATAAAAATTGTACTAGAAAACGTCCTTTGCCAAATATTTGCTTTGCAGATGTTTTCTCCCAGTTTATAACTTGTTTTTCCTTTCAGAGAGCGAAAGTATCTAATTTTTATAAAGTTCAGTTTATCTTTTCTTTTCTTTTATGGAACATGCTCTTGGTGTAATGTGTAACAACTCCTTGCCTAACTCCAGATCTCAAATATTTTGCCCCTTGTTTTCTTCTAAAAGTGTTATAACTTTATGTTTTACATTTAGATCTCTAATCTGTTTTGAGTTATACATACACCTTATACCTTATATAAAAACAAAATTCATTATATGCATATGGATATAAGAATATAGAGTTATAGGCCTATGTATGTTATCTCTTTTATCTTGGACTAGTTTTGGTAGTATCTGTTTTTCAAAGAATTGATCCATTTGGTCTAAAGTTGAATTTGTGTGCATAGAGGTGCTCAGAGTATCCCTTTATTACCCTTTTAATGTCTGTAGGGTCAGTAATTATATCTTCTTTTTCATTCTTGATATTGGTAATTTGTTTCTTCTCACTTTTTCCCTTTGTTGTTCTTCCTGGTGGTTTGTCAATTCTTTTAATCTTTTTAAAGAACCAGCTTTTGATTTTATTAATTTTTCTCTTTTTTACTCCTACTTTCTATTTTATTGATCTCTGTTCTTACCTTTACTATGTTCTTCATTCTGCTTTCTTTACATATGTTTTGCTGTTCTTTTTCTTTCTTAATGTATAAGATTAGATAACTGGTTTGAGACTTTTCTAGAAATATACAAACACTTACTGCTATAAAAATTTTCTTTACACATTGTTTTAACTACACCCCAAAATATTTCCCTTGAGATTTCTATCTATTACTGAGAGAAGAGGGTTAAAGTGTCTAGCAGTAACTGAATTTGTCTATTTCTTTTCAATTCTGTTAGTTTTTGCTTCATTCTTTCAAGCTCTATTGTTAAGTGCATAAAGATTTCTGATTGTTATTTTTACTTGGTGAATTTAACTTTTTTATCATTATGTTACATTCTTCTTTTTGCTTGGCAATTTTCTTTTCTCTGAAGTCTACTCTGTCTGATATAATATAGCCACTCCAATTTTATTTAACTGGTGGTTGGTATAGTGCATGGTATATATTTTTGTCATCCTTTTACTTTTAACTTACCTATATCACCATGTTTGAAATTAGTTTCTTATAGATAGCGTTTTTTTTTAATCCATTCTGTCAATCTCTGTCTTTTAATTGATACATTTAGGCCATTTGCTTTTAATGTAATTATTGATATATTTGGATTTAATTCTATCGTTGTATTTGTTTTCTGTTTATTCTGTTTTATCCCTATTTCCTTCCCCTTTCTAGAATTTATGTCTTTGCCAAATTTGGAGAGTTTTCAGCCATTATTCCTTCAATTTTTTTTTGGTCAGTGCATTCTTTCTCCTTCCCTTCTGGATGACACCAATATTCAATCTTTAGTTATTGACCCACAGACTCTTAAGGCTCTGTACATTTTTATTTCAATGTTTTCCTCTCTGTTGTTCAGACTGGATAATGTCTATTCACCTAACTTCAAGTTTAGCAGTTTTTTTCCTCTTATATGGCCTCTCTGGTTGAACCCACCCAATAAGTTTCAGTTATTTTGTTTCCCAGTTCTAATTTGTTGTCATTTTGCTCTTTATATCTTCTTTCATTTGCTGAGATTTTAATTTTTCCATTCATTTTAAGAGAGTTTGCAATTGCTTTCTGGACCATTTGTATAATAGCTTCTCTAAAGGCTTCAATAAATAATTCCAGTATTTTTGCCGCTGTGACATTAGCATCTGTTGATTGTCTTTTTCCATGTAAGTTGAGATTTTTCTGGTTCTTTGTATGCTGAGAAATTTTGTATTATGCCCTAACCATTTTGAATATTTTGAAACTCTGGGACTTGTTCATATCCTATGAAAAGTGTTGTAGGGTCAGGCTGCAAGTTCCAATATACGTGCTGTTGGCTGTGTATCCAATGTTAGTTCAGTTGTCAGAGCCTTTGCAGTATCAGATCTGTCTCATGTTTGTGCCCCCCAGCAGACAGTTTGCTTTGTTGCCTGTGGTTTTATCTGTTAGTTCAGTTCTCAAAATCTTTGCTGAATCAGATCAGATTCATATATGTATGGCTCAGATGGTAAGCCCTGGAGTTCATAAACACCTTTATCATGTTGATTTCTCTGGTTTTCCTCTCTCTGCAAAATCCCTACTACTTTTGGCTCCCTGGAGCTCCTCTTTTTGGCTCTCTAACCAGAAAGGTGAGGCATTAGTTACCTTGTTCTACTGTGCACTTCTCCAGTGTGCTCATATCTAGGGCCAAGTGGCAGGAAGACAGAGAATAAAAGCAATGGGGGTTGGCTCCATACTCTTGCAACCACAGCTCCACTGAATGGAGAGGAAGGTGCCCTTCCCTCAGAGTTTTGGATCCTACAGACTCACATTGCTGCAGGCTGCTACTGCCAACCCAGCATCGCTTGGTGTCTGGGGCATGGAAAAACAGATAAAAGAGAGAGAGAGAATAAAAGCATAGATTTCTACATGTTCGAGTATTAGAATTTCCCTTGCCCTCTCCTTGAGCAAGATCTAGAGGCTTTCTCCTGGAGTTCTCTCTGCACCCTGTATCTCTGTGTACCTTCTGGTACATTGAGTTTAAGCCAAGGGATACTGGGGGAAGTATATAAATTGTAGCTTCAACTCAATATTGGTTTGATGGTATTTTGAACTCTGGTCTTCTTCTCAATCTGCCTAGTGCTATTTACTTTTGAGAGTCCTCAACTAGCTGCTTTATGCCTTCTGTCCAGGTAGTGGAGAGAGTGAAGTATGTTTACTTCATTTTACTGGATCAGAAATCCTTCAATTCTATTTGAATGCATTTGTCAGTCAGTCATGCAAATGTATTAAACCACTCTATCATTGTCTGCTTTTAAAAGAATGGTTCCTTAATGATTAATTTGGACTTTAAAATATGGACCATATACCATGCCCTCTCCTGGACTCTAGGGATGTAAAGATGAAAAACAACCTCTGTCCTGAAGATGCTCACAGCACCTAGTTCCCCTTCCCTAATTCCTCCTGAGGAACCACCCTCTCCCACCACAAGCATTCTGTCTGAGATAGAAAATTAGATTCTCTGCCCCTCCTCTACTAAAGGAGAATGCACACGAAGCAGATTGAAACTATTGCACTCCCCTTTCTCTGAATCTTGAGGCTAGTGATACAAGAATGGAACATAGGCACTCATTTTCCCTTGGAAGTGCCTGGATGCCTAGGATTGTCCAGGTCCTAGTCCTAGTTTTCTATGCTTGCATCTGTTCTGGTGCTACCTAATATACCCTCAATGAATTCCCTATTTCATTTTACTTTGTAAGAGTTGGCTTCTGTTGTTTGCCACCAAAACTCCTAACAAATACCCAGTCCAAAAAAAAAAAGACACATTCATACACAAATCTCTGCAATTGAGTGTCAGATCTGTGCAACAACAGAGGCTGATACCAAAAGTTCTAAAAATACAGAGGTCATACTGATTTACTGGAAGAAACTTGTGAAAGACCTTGCAGAAAAGATGTGTCCTTTAATTGAAAGCAACATCACTGTTTCAAGGAAGGCTGGCTAATTTCTTGTGTGTTTCTTGAGTGGCTGGTTATAGTCCTCTTTGACAAGTCATGCACTCTCATGTAGAGAAAATGTTTGGGAAAGTTAAAAGTCACTTGGATTTAGTGGGTTGTTAGTTGAAAATTGAGATTAAGTCTCCAGTGGTTGAAGTTCTGCTCACTTCTGGTAAAAAGCAACTTCATGGTTTGAAAAAACAGGAAGACTTACACAAAATGCTCATACAGCATCTTAGTCATCAAATAACTCTTAAAAAACAGGATTTTGATGAGTTAAGTGTAAATGAATCAGAAACATACAGATTAAATTTCCCTTGAAATACACAGGGGCTTAAAAATTAAGGGAAAAAAGTGCCTGGCAAAACATATTTTGAATTTTGCCAAGTCCTAAAGGTTTAAGAAGCAATTCAAGATGTTTTACCAGGCCACTCAAAAAACATCTCTGGGTTTTCCCATCCCTTCAAGAGCAGATCTAGATATTTTATTCCTTCTGGCCCTCTGTCTGCCAGTCCTTGGTGGGTGGAGCAAGGGTAGAGAGTTGTAGCACATGCTCACTGCAGGCTGCCTTTGTCTTCTACTGCTTGTATCTTTGCATGGGCCCAGATATGTGTCCCTTTCACATCCTCACTATTCTCTTCTCCATACCATCTCTTCTGAAATCAGGGATAATCATTTGGTCCGTAAAGGTATTTTAGCACAGCTCCATGGAAGGGTATCCCTTCCATGTTCATTAACATTGTTAGTCTATCAAAAACTTCCATGAAAAAATGAGTGAAGCCTGCTGATGCTAAATAAGTAATTTGAGTTATATTTCATCCAGAAATTTAATAATGAGATCTGGGGGGAAATCAGAAATATTCAGCTTAAACTGGATATTTAAAAAATTAAAACAAACTACGATGCACTCAAAGGTATACTTTTCTATTGTACTCTTCTAATTTGTTCACCTTTGTATTATACAAATTTTCAAATATACACAAAAATTGAAAGAATGCTCTAATGAGTCCCTTGTGTCCATCACAGCTTCAACAACTGTCACCATTCTACCATAAAGAAAGATTTTTAAATCTTGAAATTTGCATTATGATTTTTAAAATTGAGTCAGTGAACAATACACAAGTAAGGCTGGCGTCCCTTGTGTGCAGGGAATGAATCAGTCACCGGGACTTACATAAATATAAGATAATGCCCGTACCTTCAATACTTATATTCTAGGTAAGGAGGATACAGAAAAGTTAAGTTTTAGGAAAGGAAGGAGTCTCTTAAGTGTGTGGCACAGATCCTAGATATAAAAAACAACATGAAAGAGAGTGAATTTAATTATTGAACCCACATTTACTGAACCCAAGCACTGAGTTGACAACAGAAGAAAAAAAAGGACAAAAATTCCTACTCTTCAGAAAATATGTAATAGGGAAGACAGAGAGGTAACTTGTTTTGTTAGTATTAGTGCTTGAACAGAGGCATTCTGACAAAGACATTTCAAAGATTGATTTAGAGTTACCTCACACTCCTCCTACTGGGACTGTGTGCACTTTGGTTAACCATTTCCACTATTGCACAGAATTTAGCTCCTATCTCACCACCATGACATGCTCCCGAAGGGCCTGAGAGAGTTATTGGGAGCACTTAGATTTGGTGAGAAAGGGTCATCTTTAAGATTTCATTTCCAGCATGGGAGCAGGTAGCCAGGTGGCCACCCTTGAAAGAAGAAGGGCCAGGTTCACCTTGACTATCTCAAGAGCTTGTCTCTCTTTGCTGAAGGCACAGGTTAAGTGAGCCTAAACTGCCTTCTGGGAGAGAATCTTTTGGGAAGTGGTGGGGTTGAGAGCTCAAGGCCTCACAATTTGGTCTGTATGACACCAAATAGCCAGTATGACTACTAGATTTTTACCTCCTACTTAATTGGGGTCCGTGGGCCAAAGTAACTAGTAATCTGGATATTTGGAGAATATGCAGACACTTTGATTAAAAGCCATTCTCGGTGCAAAGGGACACCTGAACTGTATCATTAATGGCTGAATTGTGCCCCCCTTAAAAGTCATATGTCAGAGTCCTAACCGCTGGTACCTCAGATCCAGAGCATGACTGTATTTGGAGATAGGATCTTTAAAGGTAATTAAGTTAAAATGAGGTCATTAAGGTAGGCCCTAATCCACTAAGACTATCCTTATAAGAAGAGGAAATTTGGATACATACAGGTACAGAGGGAAGACTGTGTGAAGAAATAAGAAACCAACCCTGTCAACACCTTGATCTTGGACTTCTAGGATCTAGAACTGTGAGGAAATAAACGTCTGTTGTTTAAACCACCCATGCTGTGGTAGTTTGTTATGGAAGCCCTAGCAAACTAATACATACATGATTTTTCATATTTCTATTGGAAATGTGAGGATAACATATGAATAAGGGTATTGAGGAAATGTGTGACTTACCCGAATGAGGAATGTCTGTGAGTTCCAGCTTATTATATACAGACTAAAAGGAGTGATCAGAGATGACAAGTTGTGGTCCTAGATTAACAGTTTTATCTGGTTTCATCTACTCTGATAACATTCTGGCCAAATAAACAGATACAGTCAAATCCAATTAAGTATATTCAATATTTGGATTTGAATATTTGGATTAAAAAAATTAATGTATAAAAAACCTATCAGCCTATGAAGCACTGTTGACATAAAAAATACCTTTTTGACAAACATGGCTGGCCTGCCAAAGCACTGTAGTATATTTTAAAACATGAGCCTAAAGCTGTCTTATATACAGTGAATTAGTCCTGAGAAAGTTTTCATTACAATCCTTTGCTGGAAAACAAAATTTTATTTTAACTTATCTAATGTGTGTGTTTGTGTGTATTCACTCCAACTCCTTTGTCAAAAAGATAGGAAAATTTTGTCCTCAGAAAACTAATGACAAGAAGCATACAATTGCAGTGTGTGTGTGATGGGGGGCAGGGTGGTGTAAGTAGCTACCATGTATGAAAACATTACAAATTTTTTTACTGTAGGTTAAAAATAAAACGTCATTTGGATAATTTCAGCCTTAGAGTGGAATATGCGGATGGCAAAAATCACTTGAGATGAAGTTGCAAGGTCTTAAAAAATGTTTACTTACATTTCCAAAAACTACTTGTTCTGTGATTACCCAGCTCATATGATGGTCTCTGACTTTATGTCTATGAAAATGTATAAAGGTATTTCAAAGGAAACATAATATACAGCTTCATCGTATGTTGTAACCCTAGCTCTGAGTCAATGCAGAGCTTTCTCAATTGCACAAAAGAAATATTAAATGAAAACGTGCTTTGTAAATCGTTGAGTGCAGTATAAATATTTAATTATTGGTATTTTGAATATTTTAAATAATGCTGTGCTTTGGGTATCCTAGGGGCTATTCCAAGGCTCTGGGTCCCTGAATGGAGGAGGGAGTTGCAAGTTCCCATTAGTAGTTTAACAAGAGAACAATTGGAGTGCTTCCCTGAGGCCTCAGAATTGAGATTTGCTTTGGTGTCCTTTTACTGCTCCTCCAAATCAAGAAACCACCCCCTCTAAAAAAGATCCAGAACGTTGGAGAAAAAAAGAAGCAGACTCACAGATCTAGAGAACAGACTCGTGGTTACCAGTGGAGAGAGGGAAGGGGGGAGGGGATTAAGAGGTACAAATTCTTAGGTATAAAATAAGCTACAAGGATATAGTGTACAACACAGGGAATGTAGCCAATATTTTATAATAACTATAAATGGAGTATAACCTTTAAAAATTGTGAATCACTATATTGTACACCTGTAACATATAACATTGTACATTAACCACACTTCAATTAAAAAAAACATCCAAGTTCAGGGAAAGCGGCATCTTCTGCTTCCCACTGTCAATTTTGTGTTAGTAGAAGTGACTCTTGAAATTCAAATCAGGACTCATCTCAGAGCTGTCTAGTCTAGTCCTGTCCCAGCTGCAGGAAGAGTTGCAGGTCGCCCCCAGCTGGGGGTGAGCAGCCAACCTCCGGGAATAGGATTCGGTGGGGTTCTTGTGATGATTCTGTGAGCCTCAAATTTTGTTCCACGCCTATTTCTGGGTGGCTCTGTGGATAGAAGGTGGCATCTAGAATGAAGAGAGTCTGCCAGCCCCATTAAATCTATTGCATGAATAAAGGTATTTGTCTTCACTCTCCACTCTCTAGAGATCAACAGGTATAAATTTGCTGATTTCTCTGGGATCCCGGGGATATCCTTTTCCCTTCCCTGAGAAAGAAGCTAAGACCAAAGAAGCCTAGACTGTCATATGAAGATCCTTCCTGAAGAGATCAGCCTCCTCTTGTCTTTCCAGCTCTCTGTTCGGTGTGAGCCGGAGGGAGGAGAGAAGTAAGCCCAGAAGTAGAGCCAGTAGCAAAATCTTCAGGCTGAATAGAATCATAGGAAAATGAAGCTATTCTCCATTATATAGCTCTAGTACTGTAAATCGGCTAAAATTAGAAAAGCAAGATTATTGATCCATGGGTGAAGATTTTGAATTGAACTTTGGAGATGGATTTAAAAATTAAAAAAAAAAAGAAGTGGAATAGAGCCAAGAATAATTTGACAGCTTTAACCCTGCTGGTAATCAACCCCCTAGAGTCATTAAGAAAGACAGGAGTGGGAGGTAAAACATCTGGAGAAATGTGAGCAGATAACGAATTGGGTGGGTTTTATAAAAGCTAAATGCTATCTGTAGGAAGTGAAGTTATAAAAAATTTTGAGGCAATAACCCTGAGGTCATACAAGGGTGAAGAGGGAAACCTGATTCCTGGGCAGTTCTTCCAGGGAGGTTGGCTAGTGGAGAGGCACTAATTCTCACCAGCATATCTGTGCAGTGGCCAAATGTGGGCCGCCAAAAGCGGAAGACTCCATATAGCGAGAAAGAGGCTTGTTACATGCTGGGTCGTCCTGCACCCCGGCCCCTCCTGTCCAGCCAGGACACTCCCAGCCTGGGCCCTTCAGATCTCGGCTGTCAGGGAGAGGGTGACGCTGTCATGAAGAGAGCACAGACGTTCCAGCCTCGGGGGCTTTGATTCTGAAGATGCTGCTCTTACTTACTAATTATGGGACCTAAAGAAAGGTATCTGTGCTCTACGAGCTTCACTTTCCTCATTTGATGAGATTGAATAATTATGCCCACTTTGCATATTTTGGTGAAGATTAAATACACATCTCACACAGTATCTTGCATGCAGCAGATGAGGACTCCCGTGTTGGCCCTCAAATCCCCTGTTCACTCTTCTCTCCGTAATCACTGATCCAACACTACGTACCCTGTGCAAGGCACTGGGGTACAAAGATGAAAAGGATACAATGCCTGTCCTAAATGAGGTCCTAATTTTGGGCAAGATAGACATAAACTGGTAACTGTAATGTAATATGGTAAATAGAAGTGATAGAAATTGGCACAGGATACTCAGGGGCAGAGATGAGGAGTATGTAACTCAGCTGTGGGTGGGGAGATCCGGAAGCCTTCCTGGAAGAGGTGGAAACTGTGGCTGGTTCTGTGGAATTAGTAGGAGTTAAAGAGGAGACAGGCTGAGTGTCTCAGGCGGACAGCATGAGCAAGGGTCAGGGGTCAAGGAGAAGATGGCTCACGTGGGGACCTCCCACATCGTGATGCGCTGGTATCTAGAATGTAAAGCAGAGGGGGGTGAAAGGAAGGGGTGTGAGGGCAGGCAGAGCCAGATCAGAGAGTACTTGGCATTGCATGAAGCATGGGTGTCACCCCTACCCTGGGTGCCCTGGTCCCTGCTCTTTGCATTGACCTTGCGGGTGCATTCTGATTTAGATAAGTCAACTGCCATGGATTATAGTATATGAGAGAATCAAAAGGTCAAAGAGAGTGGCTAGGCAAAAAAACCTGGATTGTATATGCTGGGGTGACCTCGAATGACTTCTGCGGTTAATCCCCAGCATGTCTTTCTAGCTTGTGATGATGTGCAACTAGGTGAACTTGCAAATAATTTTTCATGAAAAAAGTCCAGGATGCAGGACAGCACAAGCCCAGGCAGTCAGACATTAGGTATAGGCAGTATTTTGATGCAGAGCCTATAACGGGCTTGGTGAGGCCAACGTGTCATGATGACATGACGCCCTGTTGCCAGATCAAACAACGCAGTTCAACTTTGTTCTTTGTGGTGTTTCCAGAGCGTTCTATGGATTCTGGGCCATAGTCTTGAGGTACGGCCCTGTAAGTCCTGCCACAGTTCATGAGGCAAGTTCTTCACTGAGCCATTTCTCTTGCTTTTCATCTGATGAATATTCCCTGGTTGAAAATAAGAGAATGTATGGAATCGTTTTGTAAGGACATTTTCTTATCTAATTTCAGGAATCAGTCAAAGTCAAAGGATCTTCTCACTCAGATCCTCATGGGGCCAGGCAGGAAATTTAAATGCATGCATTAGGCAGATAGATGATAAGGAATAGTGGGACATTTGGTTGATGAGAGAATATATGCTCCACCAAAAACATTCGCCTTTTTAACAAAAGCATCCAAATTGGATCCAAAATAATACTATGCTGTCCCTCAGTTGTTGCCTTATGGATTTGCTCCCAGCTTCGCCCGGTGTGCGAGCACATGAATTGTATCACCTTGATCAGTCTTCTCCATGTATTTCCTGCACCTCATTTTTGAACACCGTCTGTGTTTCGTGACCTCTTGATGACAAGCTCTATCCATCACCTTAGTCTGTGTTTTCTAAACCGGTCTTTTTAAATAAATGATACTGATGCCCAAGGATTCCTCCACTATACTTCTCCCTTCCCATTCTAGAAATATTTTCCTCTAGGAAGACCCACAAGTTTTCAGGGATTCATTATGGAGCTCTGACTGTCCCTAAAAATAATTGTAAAAAGGACTATAAGGCAAGACTAAATTGGAAATTTAAAAGAAACCATTTTAAATGGGAGATGATGATCTGTTAGAAAGGCCTTTCTCGAGGCACCAACATGACACGCTGGGGCTTGAGGAGGAGCCTCGGGAAGGGTGTATCTTCACCAGGAGACAGAGCCACAGTGTTTGCAGATATGGTTTATCACAAAGTGATAACCGTCATCAGTCTGTTAACACTTACTGGGCAAAACACTGAACACTGCCCTACGGGTACTCTATAGCAAAGAAAGAGGATGAGTCCCTCTCCCCACAAATGAGGACTCACAGCTTAAATTCATAAGATAGCAGTTCTGAGTGAAAGGATGGTGTAAAGTCCACAGGGACAGAAATGGGGACAGAAATCAACAAATGCCTTTCATAGCTGCTTGTAGGTTATAATTAGAGCCAAGGCATTCTGAGAAACCACACATACAATGTGGAGAATCAATTTAGACTCTGAAAGTTGACACCAGGGGTCCTCTTGGGTAAGTGCCCACTCTCAGCTCCCTGAGGTTGGAGACATGAAGTGACCTGTCTGGGGCCACATAATGAATTCACAGCGCTTGCACCTGGCTCTCCCCAGTCCTACAAGAGGCTTCTCTTAGACCAGTTTCCAAACAGACCTTGAGTCATGACTGAAACCGTTAGTTTCATCCGGATTACCTCTAATATTTGTGTTTATCAGCATACACTAAAAGGCTTTGGTTGTTAATCAATGATTTCCCACCTGTAGTCCTTGTTGTCCAAAATAGTTACATGGTTTCTGAAAGCTGTCATCTTCATTTATGCATTAAAAATAATGGAGTTTAGATAACTAATAAGGACCTACTGTATAGCACAGGGAACTCAAAACTCAGTACTCTGTAATGACCTACGTGGGAAAAGAATCTAAAAAAGAGTGGATATATGTATATGTACAACTGATTCATTTTGCTGTACACCTGAAACTAACACAACATTGTAAATCAACTATACTCCAATAAATTTTTTTAATGACACTTGTTTAAAAGGCTGAAAAAAACGGAGTTTGATGGTAATTAAAAATTCTTATTATTTCTGTTATTATTTTCGAAAATTATATTTTATTTAAACAAGATAGAAAATGGTACATAAATCTTAAAATCCCAACTCTTTACATCAGTTTAAATCACATCCTGATCCTACAAGGTGTTATTCACACCTATTTTGTTATAACGGCAAAATACATATTATCTTGCATTTTTACTTAATGCAAAATAAGTGAAATAATGTTTTGAGAGTTTTTCTAGAACTCTCCAAAAAGAGTCCCTATAATATTGTGCTTTAAAAAAAAACCCAGTAGCATCCAATACAGAGCTTAAAGCAGACAAGAGAGCGCTGCATGTCAGAAGCCGTAGTGCAGACCTCAACCCACCAGCAAACCATGTGACACGTGGTGCTGGCACCAATGTCCCAAATGTTCACCCAGGCTTCTGGTCCTCATCAGTGCATGGTGCCCTGTGTGTAAGATGAAGCAGGTACAGAAAAGGCCGGCCTTCAGCAGGAAAAAGCAACATGATCAGCCCTCACATTGGGACATTTTATCCTGTGCGTCGTTTGTCCCATGATCATGACGTAGATATTCATAACAAAACTAATAGTAACAGCATGCCTAATTTCTTGTGCCAAGGGTTTCCCTAATAATATTCTCTAAATAATATGCAAAAGAAATAACAGTCTGGTTCAGGTCTGGAATCATAAACCTTGATACTTCAAAGATGTTAACAGGCTAAAAATCACAAAGGACCCCTGCGTTTTGAAACGGACTTACTGGCTGAACATTTTGTATGTTCCAGTATTAGAACAGCAATAATAATAATAAACAAACTCCCCCGCCCTTAGCTGATGAGGCTTTTTACCTCCTTCCTTCTATTCTTACGTCTTTGTGCCGGGAGACTTCCAATCCCACTTGAGAAGCACAGAGGACAGGGAGGTTCTGCTGCCCCCACCCGGGTCCCCTCCCCCGCCCACCCCGCCCCTGCCACGGGGGTGTGGGGAATGCGCCTGAGGGCGGAGCTCCTCGGCAGGGCTGCTTGGAAGGTGCCACAAGGGGCAGGGGGAGGGTGGTATGGCCCTTCTAAGCCCAGCCCGTGCAAGCTGCTTGTCTCATAGGATGGGCGCGCCTGTGATGTGTGAGGTCCAGCCACCTCTGATGCATTTTCCTGCACCTACAGGGTGCAGCTCTGGAGCTGACTCCTGAGTCCAAATCCTGCTTCTGACTAGCTTGTCCGAGTTATTTAACCTCTCTGGGCCCCTCTCTCTTCACCTGTAACACGGAACTAATAATAACAACAACAGCAATAACAAAAATACCTTTTTTGCAAAGGGCTGTTATGAGGTTTAAATACACTATTGCATATAGAACTCTTACAGCATAGCCTGACATACAGCGTGCCTTCAATAAACATTGGCTATTTTTATAAATATTCAAAGGCAACTTTAAAAAAGCATTTAGCAGAGCTCCTGGCTCTTAGTAAGCTTGTGTAAGAGTTAGTTTGGTTTCTCTGCTTGGTGTTGGTCGTCTCTCTGCCCTCACTGTCTCCTTCTTAGGTAGCGTGAGAGAGGGTGGAGCAGTGTAAATGCTGTGGTCTTTGAAGTCAGACCAACCTGAGTTCCAATTCCAGCTCAGCCACTTACTATGTGTGTGAACTGGTGATGTTATATAACACACAGAGCTTCACGTTTCTCAGCGGCGCAATGCAGAGATTACCTCCTACTTCAGACCATTAAAGGAGAGAAATCCACACAGCCTGGCACCTCCACGGCACTCAGGAAACGTTAGTCCCACTCAGCACCTGCATCTTCATCCTTGCCTCCTCTGCTTCCCCCACTAGGACACTCTGTCTGGGTCAGCAGCCACCAGGCATGGAGAATACATGGACGTCTTCTCTTCCCCCTACACTTGTGTTCCTCAGCGCGTCCTCCCAATCCCTGTGTGATGCAGTTAAGAGGGTCCTCATTTTATACCTTTGGAATCTGAGGCTCAAACATGCTTTGCCGCAGAGCTGGATTCCAGTTCAGTTGTGTTTGATCCCCAAACCATTGGCTTCTCACAACCTCACACTGCCTTCTTGAGATGAGAACTTCTCCTTTTTTTCAATACCAGTTGTGACTCTGCATCCTGCCCCAGGTCAGCCCCGCCAAAGCAGGAGGAGAGTGAAGAGCTCGTTCTGGGAGTGTGCACATCCATTCATCCTGCAGTGCAAGAGAATGAAGGGCCGCCTTCAGAGCTTGTCACCGAAGGGAAACTGTCCAAATCCTCTTCAGTTACATAGAATCCTACAGATATTCCTTTTGCTTGAAAGAGCAATGGGTCTCCTGATAACAAAATAATCCTTTTGCTCTGGTTTATTTGTGAAGACTCTTTGGGGTGTGAATAACAAAAAATCCAACTGAATCCAATTCCCAGCTTAAGGAAAAATAATAAAATCCCATGGTTCACACAACAGGGGTAGGGTTGACTTTAGACACAGCTTGATAAAGGTCCTCTTGTCAGTGACGAGCCCCAAGATTTCTCCTTCCATCTCTTGCTGCTTCCTCTGGGTTGGCTGCATCCTTGGAACACACTTCTTTCATGGTGGCCATAGTGGGTTGAATGGTAGCACCCAAAGAGATATGTCATCTACAAATTCCTGGAACCTGTGAATGGCACCTTATTTGGAAAAGGGTTCTTTGTAGATGTAGTGAAGGATCTTGAGATAAAATCATCCTGGATCACCCAGGTGGTACCTACATCTGATGACAAGTTTTCTTATAAGAGACAGAAGAGAAGACCTTGTGAAGATGGAGGAGGAGATTGGAGTGATACAGTCACAAACAAAGAAGAAGTTGGAAGAGGCAAGGAAAGCTTCTCCCTTAAAGCCTCAGAGGGAGCGTGGCCCTACTGACACCTCAATTTCAGATTTCTGGTCTCCAGAACTGTGAGAGAAGAGATTTCTGTTGTTTTAAGCCATGAAATTTGTGGTCATTTATTACAGAATCCACAGAAAAATAACATAGTAACATAGGGCTGTAGTAACTCCAATCTCACATTCTCACAGCTCTGAGCTAAGGAAAAAAGTGCTCTGGTGTTTCCACAAAAGTTCAGACACTGACTCTGAAGGGTCAAACCAGTCCTGTGCCCACCCTAACGGACCATGTGGCCAGGGTAATCCCAGTTAAGAGTTCTATCTGTTGACCCAGACTAAATAAAGTCTTTCCCAGGTAACATCAACAGACTAAAAAAGGAGGAATGCCCAAACCAAGACCAAAGCTGTTGTCTGCTCCAGGACTGATACTGGGAAGAAAACAACAAATATTCACCACACTACTGAAACATCCACCCAGGTGGAAGTCAGTTCCGTTTTACTTTCTGCAAGGTCACTATTACTGTAAATATGCTATAAATACACTACTGGCACTTTGTTGACTATTTGTCCTTTCCCAAAGTTAGATTTTTGACATCCTTTTTGAAATTCAGAAATATTCTCCTTTCTCAACCTCACCTCTATATTGCTTTGTAACTTCATATGGGTCCCCTCCGCAGTTGAATTGAAAGCCGCTTGGGTCCATGCTGGGCCTCCTCTTAGCTCCATTGAATTGCTTTCCTCTTCCATCCATGGAGTTTCCTTGGTGACTCGAAGTTCAATTGCGTTCACATTGGGCATGATGGTCAAACAGCTCTTCCAAGTACAAAAGAGGGTCTCGAGAGACTGCTCTTGGTAAGCCCGGTGGGGATGGGTTAATGATTTGGTGAATGTTTCCTGGAATTTGCAGAGATCCCACACTATAACTGGAGCCAGACAAGATTAAGGTAGAATTAGAAATCCTGAATGTGAATCATTTTCTGAGTATTAACCTCCCCAGCAGCCCCTTCTTCCACAAAACCCTGGGAAATGACATTTAATATTTATATGTTTTCCTCTAGCACATTTCCCCAGCACAAATGGGATAGTGTGTGTGTGTGTGTGCACATGTGTGTGTGTGCGTGGGTGTGACAGAAAGGATATATCAGGGAATCTTTTAATATACCACCCTCTATTCTGAGGATTTGGCAGTGGATTTGACAGAGTATGCATTTTGGATGCTATTAATGTTAACATTAATTATTATTACTAGCTAAATTAAGAGCCACAGAAACCTTATAAGATAGATATAGTTTGGTCCCATTTACACATAAGAAAACTGAGGCTCAGAGGGGTTAAGAAATGTGTTCAGTGATACCTGGCTAATTAGAGGCAGACTAGCTGGAATTGGAACCCAGGTCTGTTTGACTGTTGTGCTCCTAGCCCTTTCCTCTTCTCTGGCTCTCTCTACATTCTGCCTTCTGTAATTGCATTGTCAATTACTTAAGACAGTTGTTTGGAATACCAGAAAAAAATTTAAATCTATAAATATACTACTAAAACTAATAAGACTTCAGTGAGCTTTGGGGGTATAATATTAATATATAAAAATCAATAGCTTTTGGGCTTCCCTGGGGGTTGAGAGTCTGCCTGCCGATGCAGGGGACATGGGTTTGTGTCCCGGTCCGGGAAGATCCCACATGCCGCGGAGTGGCTAGGCCCGTGAGCCATGGCCGCTGAGCCTGTGTGTCCGGATCCTGTGCTCCACAACGGGAGAGGCCACAACAGTGAGAGGCCCGCATACTGCAACAAAAAAAAAAAAAAAAGAAAAAAAAATCAATAGCTTTCAAAGATACCAGTAACAACCAATTAGAAATAGTAATTTACAAAAGTTGCAATTTGTAAATAGTCACAAAAGATATAAGGTCTGCAGGAATATCTAAATATTAACAATACTAACTAAAGAATACTAACAAAAGATGTGCAAGGTCATAGGGAAAATATGTATACATATGTAAAACTTTGCTATGAATCTACAGAAGAACTTTAATTGAGTAACATGCCATGTTAATGGATAGGAAGACTCAATATCATAAATTTGTCTCTAGTAGATAATACTCAATTTTAATCAAAATTCTGATAAGAGTTTAGAATAGATTTGACTAGCTCAATCTCAAATTTATGTTGAAGTGTAGCCAAGAATAGCCAAGATAATTTTAAAAACAATAATAATAATTAATATAATAATAAATATAGAGAACTCACCATGCAGAAATCAAGGTCTTTAGAAAGCTAATAATGTAGGCATAGATAAACAGACCAATAGAAAGAATAGAAAGCCAGGAAATAAATCTCCTTATACACAGAAATTCGTTTTTTGACAGCAGCACCATTACAAATCACTGTGGGAACAATAAAAGATTCTGCAAATGATACTGGGAAAATGAGCAGTCCACATGGAAAAAAGTAAATTAGATCCCTACCTCAGATCATATACAAGAATGAATTCCAATGGTTGATAGACTCAATTAAGAATGGCAATACTTTAAATTTTTAGGGAAAACAATGCAGAATAATTTATTTATTATTTCTGGTTGGTAAATATTTCTTACACAAGAAACGAAACACAAACGCTAGCAGAAATATTGATAAATTTAACTAAAAATTTAGAAAACAACTATATTAGAAAAGACACCATGAACAAAGTTAAAATACATGACACAAACAGAAGAAGTAATTTATGGTTGTCGTCCAGATTATTTAAAGAAAAAGAAAACTGACAAAGGAGATGAGCAAGCATTTTCTAGAAGAGGAAATCCAAATGTCTCCAAATATATGAAATGATACTTAACATTACTAATACCAGATACCTGCGATGTTAAACAGTAGTGATATATCAATTTTCACCCATCTGATTGGCACACATCTAAAAGTCTGGTGTCACCAAGTGTGGATAAAGGCAAAGAAACTCACAGACGTTGCTAGTGGAAGTCTGAGTTACTTTCACCTCTTCACATGGCCACTTGGCGTTATCTGGTAAAGTTACAGATGAGTAAATCATACCATTCAGCAATTCCCCTCCCGGAATCCTGGCACACATGCAAAAAGGGCACATCCAAGGACAATCTTACACAACATATATAACAGAAAAAATCAAAACTAATAAATATTCACCCATGGAGGCATGAGAAAAATAAATCATGTATTTAAAAAGCTGATCTATAACATTTAAAATGAAAACCTAAATCTACATGTATCAACTTGAATCAATCTTGAAAATAGGTTACATGAACAAAAAGTTGTGATAGGTGACTCACAGTATACCGTTTGTATAAAGTTCTTTTAAAACATCACAGTGTTATATATTACGCATATATTATGATTGTGGAATAAAATTGTAAGACCGTAAAAAAGATGGGTGCAGACCAATTTCAGGATGGTAGCTTTTTCTGAGGTGGGAAGGAAAATGTGTTGGGTGGGGATGGAAGTATTTCAAAGGATTTTATTAGTTTTTAATAAAAATTTTAAAGCAAAAGGAAAGAAAATACATTTGGGGTAGTGGCCAGAGAGTACATCTTAGAACATATTCATAAGAAAAGAAAGTCATATCTAGCAGATTTTCCAGCTTAAATGTGCCTTAGGGTGAAGTCAAGGTCTAACCATCTCAGCCTTTAGTGTACAAGTATAAAAATCATGATCTTTATATCAATTTCTTATTTATTTCCCCCATTCTTTCTACTGTATCTTTGACTTTTTTGTCCTCAAATTTCACTCTTAAGAGTTCTTGCAGAGTAATTTTGTCATCTAGCCTTGCAGGAGAGAAACCTTTTGCCCTGAAATGTAAGCTTTAGGGCCACCTTCAGTTCACCAGCCTCTATGCCAAGTACCTAGAAGAGAACTAGTTAATTTGAGATTCACAGTAACACCATTAGACAGATACTTTTTAACTCCATTTTACACACAAGAAAACTTAAGCTCAAAGAGGTTAAACAACATATTCAAAGTTCAATGGCTCATCAGAGTCAGGAACAGCCAGGATTTGAACCCAGGTCTGTCTCTTCCTTGCATTCTGTAATCTTGCCTGGCAGCTGTGTCTTACCAATGGATTTATAAACTATGCTGTAGACTAGCTGGGGGTTGGGGGCAGGTACTTACTTACTACTTAAAGTATTTGCATGGCAGTTCATGTTTGCGGTGTGTTTTACAGTTGTTTTTATTACTTATTATTTTATAACTGGTCTCAGTTTACAGCATGCTTTTTGCAACAAACAGTTGTAAAGAAAAACAAACCAGCATGAAAACCATTTCTGCCTTGCTGGATAGAGGCACTGGGATAATCACGTGTCAGCCATACTTGAAGACAGTTGTCAGGCATAGTTCTATTCTTTGCAAACCCACTGACGGCTGGCACAGTGCTAGTCCCAGTTGATAGGTCCTTAACACCCTTTTGAAATGGAGAGAGAAACCACAATACCATCTTCAGTGTCAGCAAACTTGTTCACTTTTTTACCAAGTGTTAGGGCAGATGAAATGACAGATGACTTTTAGTCCTTTTAACAAGGGACTTGTTTTCATTATAAAATGTTTTAACAATGACTCTGGTCTTGCCTAGCATGATGGGGTGCCGAGGAGGGGGCCCATATAGTATCATTACTCAAAAGCCTGAGGTTCTCTTTTTTTCTTTCTTTGTTTAAGAGCATTCCAGATCTAGGTCTTTCTTCACATAAGTAAAGATGAAGAAAGACTTGGCATCACCTTGAATATATCATCTTTAAGTGTGAGCCAAGGAAAAACACTAGAACACAGCCTTGTCCTTCTCTGTCCTTCTCCAAATTGTCAAGCCTTGGCGGATGCCAGAGCCTTGCCCGCAGTCACACTTGGATTCTCTTTGGGAGAAGGTTCTTGCTTTTTCCTCAGGGTAGAAAGATGAGAGTGGAGAGTGAGGGGTTGCTCAGTTTCCTACGATTTTGTGACCAATTTCCTCACCGCCTACATCATCATCTTCACCCACATCCTTATCATTTCTCACCATGTCTATAGTTTGGGCCATTAATTTGCTGTTTCCTGAGCTAAACCTGAAGTAGTATTCTCATTTTACAGGTAAAACTGATGTCCCAAGTTTATCATCACACACACACCACGTGCACAGATGCATATGTGCACACACACAAGACTTTGGGTAGTGCATCTTAAGGATATTTTCCTCCCGAGGATGCTGATTGTATCAAAAAGTATTAACAAAAGATTTTAAATATCAAATTAAAAAAACAGGGGCTTCCCTGGTGGCGCAGTGGTTGGGAGTCCGCCTGCCGATGCAGGGGACGTGGGTTCGTGCCCCGGTCCGGGAAGATCCCACATGCCGCGGAGCAGCTGGGCCCGTGAGCCATGGCCGTTGAGCCTGCGCGTCCAGAGCCTGTGCTCCACAATGGGAGAGGCCACAACGGCGCGAAGCCCACATACCGCAAAAAAACAAAAACAAAAACAAAAAAAAAAACATATAGAAAAATATGTAAGTGAACTCCCTGGTTTTCCAGCTTCTAGAAGCTGCTGCATACCTTGGCTTATGGCCCTCAGCCAGCAACCACATCACTGACCTCTGCTTCTGTCATCACATTTCCTTCTGTGAAAGACTCTCCTGCCTCCCTCTTTCCCTTACAAGAACCCCTGTGACTACGTTGGGCCCACCTGGGTAATCCAGGAAAATCTCATTGAAGAGCCTTAACTTAATCACAGCTGCAAAATCTCTTTTGCCAGATAAGGTAACATATTCACAGTTTTCAGGGATTAAGATGTGAGCATCTTGGGGAAGGGGGGTAGCAGTGTTCTGCCTACCACACCTGGTTTTCACATATCAAGAAAACTCTCTGGAGACAACTCAATGGAATTTAGAAAGAGAGAGAGAGAGGTGATACCTTAATTATTAGAGCATCATCTAATAAATCAGAGTATTTTAGTGTTGGGAGAAACTTTGCAGTCCACCCCTGCTTGTAGAGATGAGGAGCTGGATCCAGAAGAGGAACCACACTGGGTGTCATGTCGTGGGAGCATGGCACCAGGACCCCAAACTTCCAGCTTTTGTCCAGCTCTCTGTCCAGCCCACCAGGAAGATTTACATGGGTTCTTAGAGTTCAATGAGACACTGCTTCTCTGTATCAAGGAAACAGCCAAGAGATCTGTTAAGAAATCTTTACAGAGAACTCCAGCTCTTCAATTTATTGTCCTGAGATGGAAAAACTATCCATAAAGTCTCTGCCAGGAAATCAATTAATCACTTTTCTTATCAGAAAAGTTATCAAAGCACTCAGATTATCATCATACATTGCAGTTTTAGGTTTGATGGAAAGTAATTAACAGATATCTCTGTTTAGAGCTCCCTCCTTCCCCTGGAATTTATTTACACCCCTGATGTTTGAAGATGCAGCCAGGTCTGTCCTGCTGGGAGAAGGAATACAGGTCCTGTATGCCCACACTTAGTGAAGTTACTATAAGCTCATGACCACTGTGCGTGTCACTGGCTTATGGTGTTTCTTTCCTTAGCATTTTCTTATATTTTCCCTGACATAAATGTAATCTTAGAGGCCACTTCTTGTTATGCATTTTCATGGTCAAATTTATTGGTCATAATAGCAATCTTATTATGTAATCTTATAACGTGACTTGCGCTGGAACATTTCTCAATGGCCCATTACCTGAAAAAAAATTTAGGACCTGAAAAAGGGACATAATAGTCAATGCTGTGCAGGTTTCCTTGAAGAGTAAATTCAAGGCCAACAGGAATTGAGGGAGACACTTAGACCACATGTAAGTGTACATCAGTACATATGGTTTTCTATGCTAATAGGGAAGAGCCCTGGGGTTATTGACAAAATGCTGAGGGCTTTATACTCTATGCTTTTCTTTCCTTACCCTAAAGTGGACACTTTCATGGCACTGGGGAGCAGTCATTATAAATAATCTGGGGACCAAGATGGTACCTTGAAAGATGTTTCTGTCTCCCTCCCAGTCAACCCCGTGAGAAAAGCCCACTTCTTCAATAGGAATGAGTGTGTCCTCTCCTACTTCCCCTTCGCCCTCTGTGCCTTTGTGAGAGCAGTTCTCCTGCTGTCTGACTTGTATTCATGCTGCCTGGACAGGAGATTCCTGGGGGCAGGGACTTTGCTTCCCCACTTTTTGGGGGCCAACGATGGATTCATTGGGATTGATTGCAGATATATCAGTATGGGACGTTGACTTGTACTATTTTTGGTATATATATTTTTTAATGTTTTCCTCTATTTCTGTTACTGAAATTAGTTAAAATGATCCTTGAGATCAGCTCCCCGTGGGCACTCACTAAATGCTCTTCACTCACTTCATTCTCTTTCATTGACATATGTATATAGGTATCTTTTTTTTAATGATTAGAATAATAGACTAGAGTACTGAACATAGTGCTGGGAGCCTTAGCCTCTAGTTTCATTCTACCACTAAGGATCTTGGGTGGTCACTTTCCCTCTCCAGGCCCAGGTTTCCAACTTAGCAGGTAAACTGAGTATGTAGATAAGTCCGTAAGAAGATTAACGGATGGTTAAGATTTTGGAGTTGCAAAGTCTTCTGAGAAACATTTATGGGCCTCTCCCTAAAAATACATAGAGTAAGTCCCCTACATATGAATCTTCAAGTTGCAAACTTTCAAAGATGCGAAAGTGCATCTGGTTCCAGCGAGGAACCAGAACCTGTGCCATCACCGTCAGGCGTGAGTGAAATTGCAGCTGGCCCTCCGTCTCCTGTTGCTGGCGATCCTTCAGCTCTACCATCGCCCACCTCCTCCTCCTCCTCCCCCAGTCAGTCTCTCTTCTTTTCTGTTCACTCGATGCCAGCCCCTGGATGCCAGCTGTTGTACTGGACTACTGTACTTTTCAAGGTACTGTACAGTCAGATTAAAAAATGTTTATTTTTTTGTGTTTGTTTGTTTTTTCTGCATTATTTGTGTGAAAAATATTAGAAACCTATTACAGTATACTACTATGTAGCCGATTGTGTTAGTTGGGTTTGTAGGCTAACTTTGTTGAACTTATGAACAAATTGGACTTACGAATGTGCTCTCAGAACAGAACTCGTTCGTATGTAGGGGACTTAGTGTACTGTCGTCTTTGGACTAGATGCTCTTGAAAATCTCTTTCAGTTCTAACAACTATTACCATGACAGATGCTAAGCCCTAGGTTAATTGCTTTTTATGTTTTGTCTCATTTACCATTCACAGTAAACCTAGGAAGAATGTTATCATGGTTTCCTTTATTACCACTATTTTTGTAGAAAAGGAAACTGAGGCTCAGTGTCAGCCAGCTAGTTAGGGATAGGGCCAGACCCAGAAACCTATCTGCATAGAAGCTTCTGTGTGCAAGACAATGCGGTAGCATGTGGGGGGTTACAAGGATAAACTTAAAATCCCCAAAATTGTACCAAGTTACATATTAAGTTACAAAAACAAAAAAGAACACAGTGTAAACACTCCCTTACCTATTTTAGTAATTTCAGCAAAAATTAGACTAGTGAATGACATTAGAACTTGGCTTGTTTTTATGACTCTTCAATCATTGAGCCAACATCTGACAACCAGATTACTCAAGACTTGCTGGATACTTCAAATAGCATTTTCAGGGATGTTTTCCCCAAATGATAATACAGATTGATGGATTTTCATGGCATATACAAGGAACAAAAAGAGAATGGAATAAATGTAATAAAATCGTCATCCTTCCCAACATTTTTTTCTGCTGAGATTCACTCTGGATTGCATTTATGCAATCACATATTTGAGAGCAATTTAAAATCAAAATAGCAATACATTTCCTGGGTAATCCTATCAAATGAGAGATGAACAGGGTCATGGAAGGAAGTTTCTTACCCCTCTAGTGAACCAAAATCTTTGTTTGACTTTTCATTCAACTTTATGTTTCTCTTTGAAGAGTTACTAAAATCTGTGATAACTAAAACATTTCCAGATTTCTGAATTCTTTTCTATTTGCATGTTTCCCTACCAGGGGTGGAAGGATCAAAAGCAGTGGCTTCTGATGGGAGGCTCCTTTTGGTGGAGAGTGGCGAGTAGACAGGGACAATTCCTTTCTATTCTTGCTGCTGCTGGTTGTCCCCAAGGACCTGTTTTGTTGTTGTTTGTCTCTCTCTCTCTTTTTTTTTTAAATTTTCTTTTATTTTTTTACTGAAGGTCTCAGTTTGGTTCACCCTAAAGGGTGGTGGTGGTGACCTAAGAATTATGACAGCTGGGAGTATTCCTAGGAGACCTGACACTTGCAGCCAGGGCTTATGAAATCAGAGGCTTGGCCTCTTCAACTACCTTTGTGCCTTTCCTGTCTCCCTTTGCTCATTTGCTTCCTGACACCTCACACCAAAAGTTCCCAGTAATTACATGCAGAATCCTGAACCATCATCAAATTTGAAGTTAGGATGCACAAAGCTAGGATGTGATGAGAAACAGATGACCAGATGACTGTGCCATTAGCAACATCAGTTAAAATCTGCAAAATGGGTTTTTTAACCAAGGGCTTCCTATAACCCTGATTTCTCTATTTGAATTTGATGGTGGGGAAATAGTTCTACTTGTATTTAGACAGTTAAGAGACTAAGCTAGGGAGGGAAATCACAGAAGCAAAAGATATAGATACTTAGAAAATATAAGGATACTTAGAACTAGAAGAGACCTTGGGCCATTTCTGTCACAAGATGCCTTTTATTTGTCCGTCATAAAGAAGCTTGGGGCCCTATCCCTGCAACCAGAACACCTTGTCATTTATCAACGGTGTGGGGATGGAGCGTGAGAGAGAATGACTGATTCATTTTCCCCAATTCTAGTAGGACAGAGACCCAGGCAATAGAGGTAACTGTGCTAATAGAACCCTTAAAACAGAAAAAAGGGAGAAAGAAACAAGTAGGGCTGGATTTTAACGCCTCCCTCAGAGCTGCCTACCTGGCAGATAAAGCCGATAGCTGATAGGAGCCTTCAGTCACAGTGGGCGCCACCTCTGCCACATTTCCAGCTATTTTTAGTCAATATCACTATAACATAATGGTTTCATGTATTTTTTTTTGCATATTGATATACTCTTTATTCCTGGTGTCTCAAATTTTCACAGAATTCCAAACCAGTAGTGGATGCACTTTCAGTAAATTCCTTAGTGGCATTCATTACATAAACGAATGAAAAACTAATCATGAGACTTTCTAAAAGAGGGCAAAAATAAAACAAAAATATTTGACTTATCGGGGCTTCCCTGGTGGCACAGTGGTTGAGAGTCCGCCTGCCGATGCAGGGGATGCGGGTTCGTGCCCCGGTCCGGGAGGATCCCACGTGCCGCGGAGCAGCTGGACCCGTGAGCCATGGGCGCTGAGCCTGCGCGTCTGGAGCCTGTGCTCCACAACAGGAGAGGCCACAACAGTGAGAGGCCCGTGTACCGCAAAAAAAAAAAAAAAAAAATTGACACATGTGTCTTCATTTTCTTTTCTTTTTTTATTAAAAGTTTAGTTGGTTTACAATGTTGTGTTAGTTTCAGGTGTACAGCAAGGTGATTTCATGTATTTTCACGTACGTTCAAAAAGCGCTAAAAAACAAGTATATCTGTGTGTGTTGCTGAGGATGCAAAAGTGAGTAAAAGACCATTCCTGCCCTCAAAGTGTTCACAGTCCAGTGGGGTAAATAGATATCTTAACAAAGATCACTGCCATGTTGGAGTTTTGTAAAGCATAAAATATGAGCACAGATGCATAACCTCATCCTGCCTAGGGAAAGAAGAGGTAGAGACGTAAGCACAGCTAAGTAGAATATATCACAAAAAATAATGTATCATTTAAAATGAGATCAATATCTATAGAACATCTAGGAATTAACCTACCAAGATTTACTCAAGTCCTTATGGAGAAATTTCCATAAGTCTATTAGCAGATCTAAAAGAAAACCCAGGTAAATATTTATGAATAGGAGACCTTAACATTGGAAAGATTCAATTGAAAACCACCAAATTAATCCATAAATTCAATGACATTCCAAGCGCAATTCTAGCAGGATATTGGGGATATAGAGAGAGGGTTTGACAACCTCATTTTAAAATTTTATGTGAAAGAATAAGGTCTGTGTTCCCTCCCACCAGATATTAACCTATACTGTAATGTCAGAGCAATAAATAAAAGGTGTGACATTGGCCTTGGTGTGTACATATAGACCACTGGGTCTATAATTAGGTTACCATATAGGCTGCACTTGGTAGAATGCCATCAGGAAACAGCTGTATTTCTCTCCCATCTCTGCCTTCAAACAAATACACTCTCTCGTAATCTCCCATCCTGGTCCCTTGATGATACCGCAAACAGATTCCCCTTGTTATTTTCAGTCATCATTCTGATATTAAGAAGTTATCTCTATTATGGTGCATCTGTATTAAAATGTCTATTTTTTAAATTTTTATTTTATATTGGAGTATAGTGATTAACAGTGATGTGTTAGTTACAGGTGTACAGCAAAGTGATTCAGTTGTACTCATTCAAGTATCTATTCTTTTTCAAATTCTTTTCCCATTTAGGTTATTACAGAATATTGAGCTGAGTTCCCTGTGCTGTACAGTAGGTCCCTGTTGGTTATCTGTTTTACATATAGCAATGTGTACATGTCAATCCCAGCCTCCCAATCTATCCCTCCCCCAACCCCAGCCTTTCCCCCTGGTAACCATAAGTTCGTTCTCTAAGTCTGTGAGTGTTTCTGTTTTGTAAGTAAGTTCATTTGTACCATTTTTTAGAGATGATCATACTAAGTGAAGTAAGTCATACAGAGAAAGACAAATATCATATGATATCACTAACATGCAGAATCTAAAAAAGATGTCTAAACTGTCTATTTCTTATCTAATTAGTGGTTCTTCCTTTTTCATGTAGTTCAGGTCTGACAGACTCGGGCATCTCATGGTGGGAGGGTCACTTGTATGCTGAGGTTCTGGTTTCCAGGCAGAGGCAGTCAAGCCCAGTGGGGTGAGCACATCATGGCTGCAAAGGGCTCTGGCCAGTTTTCAGTGCGTGCCATCTCTGGCCACTGTCAAATAGACCACTGGCCTCAAATCTGTGGATCCAGATTCAGGAAACGTCTGTCTGGGGAGCTTATTTGAAAATTTCCAAAACCTGTGACACAAGCCCAGAGATTCTAATTCGAATCTTACAAGTAGGGCCAGCCCAGGTACCTTCTGCCTCTCCACAGTACTTCAGTACTTTGGTCATTTATGAGAAAAACATATATATATACACAGGTATTTGCTGTTTAAAAATACAAATGGTATTTACAAATATCTAGTTTTTATGTTAGTTACTTAGCCCTCAGAAAGCTATCTTTACATATTCCCAAGAACCTAAAATGAATATTAACATTAGAACTGCCATGGACTAAGAATACAAATACAAAGGCCTGAGCCGCTTTCCTTGTGGATACCTGTGGTGTTTATGGTAAGTATAAACTGTGTTTCAAACCTTCTTATTCTCCAGTCCCCCTCTTTTTTTCCAGGATGTTTCACGGGATTCTGGTCCTTTGTATTCAAAGGTCTTCCCTTTGGGTAATACTGGAACTCATGAAGCTTCCTAAGCTCTTCCTGAAAAGCCACTTTTCTTTTCCTCACCTTAAGCCTTTACCCAATATTCTGCCATGCCAGAACACATTCAGGCCTCTCAAGAGGTCCTGTTTCTCTAGCCTCCCTCTGCTTTTGGTAACGATGCCCATTCTTCACCTTCGAGTCTATCAGGCCACTGCCATCCTCTTTCTCCTCAACAACCTGCCCCCACACTCTCCCCTGTGGGCTTCTCTGAGCATCCGGTACCTTCTCTTTCCGCAGCTCCCATGGCTGCATGTACACGATGATTGCCCCCAGAAGTAGTTCATGTGCCAACACAATTGTAGAACAAGATACAATTCATTTCAAAACAATTTTGAAAGAGTTGCAGAGATGCCTACATATGCAAATTGGTTAAGGATATGAAATAGATAACGAACAAGGGACAGGGCTGATCCAAAAAGTTTAACAAATGAGGTCTGACTGTACTCTTTAAGGGGGCTGCCACAGTAGCTCGGTAGGGAGCAGCCTGGAACATTAATAAGAGGCTCCCTGGCCCAGGAGCGAAGTGAACTGGATTATAATTCACTACCTCTAATCAGCTGAGTGAACTTGAATGAGTCATTGACCTCTGTGAGCCAGGAATACTCTCTACCATCCCCTTCCTGTCCTCAATTTCAGTGACTCTTCAGTGTTCTAAGTCCTCAGACCTTTTGTGGTTTCATGGATCAGTGGGGTTTTTTTTGTTTTTGTTTTGTTTTTTGTCTTTTTTTGGCCATGCTGCACGCATGCACGTGGGATCTTAGTTCCCTGACCAGGAATCGAACCCACGCCCCGTGAAGGGGAAGTGCGGATTCATATCATGGGTCAGTTTTAAAAATTGGGGGAACTGATATAAGAATGACAACTTTATCTTTTGTCAAGTAAGGGCATTAAAAAATTATAATCTTTGACATTCATATCTTATGAAATAAAAGATATTTTCACATCCCCCAAAATTAAGTAGGAAAACTTATTTTAAAATAAAAGGACATACATAAGTATGTAGGTAAATACAGACAAAGCTCCTTATGTAGCGATTCTATTTTTTTCTCAGTTGGCTGTGGTATAGGGGAAAATCTGTCTAGCTGGGGATGAGTAGGTGACTAGAAGGTGACAGTGGTGCTGAGCATGTGAGGCAGATCCCAGGGCACAGAGTCAAGGGCCAGGAAAGGGTCAGAATCCTTGCTTGCTGACCCCAGTGGAAGGTCCAGGTCCCTTTATCCTGGAGACATTCATCAGGTGAGTTGGAAAAGTTTTCTAAACATCATGATGAAACCAGGAAACACTTTCCTACTCATTTTAAGCTTCTCTTATGAGTTTAATACATTTATTTACAAAACCTTTAGGTAACGCTTTATAGTAATTTCCTTGGCATTCTGAAATACAGCAGTCTACGGTGACTCAGGAAGCAATGATGATTTGCATCAATTTAATTGTCTCTTTTGAGACTTGATATCCATGGCAAACATCTTGTTCTGCTTTGTTCTTGGTGGTTAGCGTTACTGTATACATCCCATATGGGAGTTAGAGAGATTGTGGGTGGGTGAATAAAGGGAAAAGCATTCAGACTAATCTCATGGGACAGGAATAGTGAAGGAGTGAATCACAAGAGATTTGAAAGGTTTCCCTAGGTTTGGAGAAGAACCATATCTGGGGGGCGGGGGGCCGACAGATCTTCACATTCTTTGATTCCCACAAAAATTTAAGGCTCTTGGCTTTCCCTTGAGAATTTTGATACAGTCAATGAAGATTAGAAAGTTGATTTTTTCATATACACAAAGCACAGTCTTGATTTGGGGAGTTGAGTGGCTAACTTGATTTTGAACTTGTTTACTGCTGGAAAATAACGGCTTCCTGTTTCTGACAAGAGAGCAACATCAGAAAAGGTTTACAAATGAAAATTAAAAGGTTTCTTGGACCGCAAATACACTAGCAGTATTTTGGAAATTGGTCCTAAGTGAATCTGAAAACAGAGTAACTGCCCCCTGAAAGGCACATGGGCTTGGTAACTTATGTGAAAATTGTTCAATAAATGGCCATTTGGTCTAAATGCAGCCTTCTAATGAAGGGTAGGAATGTCCTCTTAATAGCCAGCTCTGTTCATTCTGTTTTCAGCTTTCAGGGGAATACAAAGTATGAGGATAGACTGTTTCTTCATGACAGTCTTAACAAAAACCTAGGACCTCTCTAGGAAAGGTCTAATTTAGAGAGAAGATAAATGCTAATTTTGGCTTGAATTTCAGTGTTTGATGCATCTTTGTATACACTCAGTTACAAATGTAGGGTCTGCAGTTGGCTAGGTTCTGAGGCTACAGAGATGGATAAGATACAGTCCATCAGTCTGTCACCTCATGAAGTTCACGGTCTAATGTGGAGGTCAGCAAACTTTTTCTGTAAATAGTTTGGACTTGTGGTCCATAAGCTCTCTGTTGCAATCACTCAGTACTGTGTTGTACCACGAAAACAAGCATAGAGTAACGTACAAGCAAACAGGCATGGCTTGTTCCAATAAAACTTTATTGACAGAAACAGGCAGCAGGGAGGATTTGGCCCATGAGCTGTAGTTTGCCAACTCCTGGACCAGTGATAGAGATGGCTTTTAGGAATAGGCAGTTATAACACAAGGTAAGATGTTTTATAATTAAGCTGTTCTGGGAATCCAAAGGAAAGAGTCAATTCATTCTGGGAGAAACATGGAAAGTGCTTTCAAAAGTAAATGTCATTAAGCTGTATTTTTAATGATGAACGGGACTGGGCCAGTGAATAAGTGACTGTTTACTTCCCTTCTTAGCAGAAAATGTTCTCAAGTTCTTTTCCTAGCAAAGGATTTTTATTATAAAATTTCACTGCAGAAGTATTTTCAAAAGAATTAGTTTTATTACTTGATCAAGTATCAATAAACTGGTAAACGAAAACCTGATAAATAATATACAGACTAAGTTTAAAGGGCCATCTTCTTGTATGACCATATGATTGTAGATGAGAATTCTGAAATCTCAAATATTTGATTTGGGAAGGAAGAGAATTTAATATCTGATCTTCTAAATAAGGATTCAAATGGCCTTCTTTACATGATAAAATAGCCAAATTTTCCAGTTTGGCATGGGCATTTGTTACACAGCAATAATAAATTAAAGCGTACTTAAGAATTCAAAACAATGTGTGTTTATTATCTCAGAACATACATGGGTCAGTAGTGTGGCTGAGGCTCAGCTGGGTCCATTGCTTAAGCCTCACAAGCTTGCAACCAAGACATGGACTACATTGCATTCTCTTCTGGAAGCTCAACTGGGGAAGAATTCCCACTCAATCTCTAATTTCCTCATGGTTGGAGGATTGAGGGCCCTGGCTTTTTGAGGGTTGTTGGCTAAAGGCTGCCCAAAACTCCTAGTAGCCACTGCAGTTCCTAGCGGCCTCTTGCACTCCGTTGTACCTGGGTTTCTCCAGCCCAGCCTCTCCCTTCATCAAGCCCACAGGGAAGTCTCTGGCTCCAGTCTGTTCAGACAGATTCTTATGGAACAGAACTTAACCATGGCAGTGATGTCCCATCACCTTGGCTATATTTTATTGGATAGAAGGCAGTTGCAGGTCCCACCTCCACTCAAGAGGAAGGAATTAAACAAAGTTAAACACCAGGAGGTGGGGACAGTGGGGGGCGCCTTAGGGTCTGTCTGCCACAGCGTGCCTCCTTTTCTGTGTGGGCTGTGTTTGGTTTTCCTGGTAAACAAGGACTTCCTTTATGAGCAAGTCTAGACAAGGACTGTGGAAGAGTTGAAAATCACAATCCACCCTGTGTGCCAGACACTAAAATATGGTATTTCCTTTTTATAAAAGAAGTTGTTGGGATGCATAAAAGTTAAGTATTAATAAATTACGGAAGATACTGAGAGCTCTGATTTGAAGCAGGTCTAGGTAACTTCGGAGCCTCTTCTTTTAATCAGTATGGCAGGATGTGACCCTAACTGAGGATGGACTGAACCCCTCAATGGACAAGCTCACATCACAGAGTTCTGAAACTACAGGTTTGCCTTGTGCTCAAGTGTTGTACACAAAAGCATCCTTACTCACAAAGGACCTAAGGAGAGGATGTGGAAAGGCAGTGAACGTTTGTAGTCATCGCTCAAAATGAATTTTCATCCTGTGCATGTAAAGGATGAAGAGCATCGTCCTTGTTAATTGAAGATAGTAGCTGATGACTGAACCTCTCCTCAAGGAAGGTTCACCTGGGAAGATCTGGGTGGATAATGAATTATATTGGGGTAAGACCAGGCAGGACTATGGTATCAAACTCCAAATGCTCCATAGCTTACAGCCAAGGTCTTAATTCTTGCTCACAGTCTGTGTTCCTTGAGGGCCCTCTCCTCATCCTTGTCATTCTCACTCCAAGCTGCTCCAAATTGGTGGAGCAGCTGTCTGGAACACTACTTGCCACCATAGCAGAGGGAGAGAAAGCTCCAGAAGTTCTCTAATGGCAATAAACTGTAGGAGAGAAGGGACACATGTCATTTATGCTCATGACTCATTAGTCAAAACTAGTCACTTGACCCCTCCCTACCACAAGTGGGCCGGAAGGTACAAAGCTATATTGGGCCTAGAGGCACGAATGACTAACAGTGTTTCCATCCAGGGTCTCTGCCTTCCAAGTTAGAGGTTTACACGACAGCTTCCCTGACCCATTATTTTATAGCTAAAGAAACAAAGGGACAGGTAAATAATAAAATAGGAACAAAGTGCTGATTCTCAAGTCTTTTTTTGTTATTAAATCAAAAATGTAAAGCAACCGTATGTTCTGGAAATTAATCCAGTTGTTTTTTTTTTTTTTTTTTTTGGTAGCAGTAGAATCGGTAATCCAAATTCAGATTTTGGTGAGTTTCCGAGGGCAAGCAAATGTGATCAGCCACAATGAAGAGAAAAGGCATGGTATGCCTTGGGAGTTGAGAAGTCTGCTCATAACAGCAAGCCCAGGGTGTTCACAAATAGCAAGAGTAGAATGTTCCTGTCCAAGTCCACGAAGGACTCCAGATATGGATGGTGTTCACATTGAAAATGGATACGATGTTGGCATTCATCAACACTAATGCTAAGATAGTTTTGTGAGATTCTGGCTTTTGAAATGAAGCTTTTGAATTGCACTGGCTAATAACTACAGCATGAGTCTGGGAGCGATAACATATCCTGTTAATAAAACTTTATGTATGAGTATTTTAATGAATTGTTTCAGTATCCAGAACCTCCAAAGAGAGCCAAGTTAGTGGCTGAAAACAGAATAGGATTCGGCCCTTACTAAGAAACTCAATACTAACAACTGGTACAAGAATTAAAATGAAGAAAGGGACCTGTCCTACACACTAGCATTTTTGGAAGCCATTCTTTTAGACACTACGTTTTAGAATTTCCAGGCATCTGTCTGTTGCTAGAATACCTACACACTTTGTGGAAGCTTTATTTGAAAATGCTGTGTACCTTGTCTAAAGGGCCAGCTGGGATGCCAGAAATAGTATTGGCTCTATTTATGTCTTTGGAGTAATTACAGTGGAATTTAAAGACTTAGTTTATAGATCCAAGAAGAAGATCTTCTGTGTACACTCAAAGGATGAATCCTTTCCAGACGACTTCTCATTTGGCTAAAGAAGAGCTTGCGGA
The DNA here is from genome assembly GCF_964165515.1 of Mesoplodon bidens. Classification (NCBI taxonomy): domain Eukaryota; kingdom Metazoa; phylum Chordata; class Mammalia; order Artiodactyla; family Ziphiidae; genus Mesoplodon; species Mesoplodon bidens. The sequence continues at coordinate 17,984,142 of NC_138166.1, forward strand.
CACATTTCGTAATGTCAGCCAAAGTCGTTTTAAGCAAGACCTGGGTGGGATTCTTGCTGTTGATATCCAAATTAAAAAAAGCCTTGATTTTAATCTATCCAAGGTACTTTGTTGTAGTTATGAAACCATGAATCAATTTTAAAGCTTTCAGGGATGAAAGGAGATATTGAGACAAGTGCCTGCTATCTTTTGTTGAATGGCGGAAAAATATGTTAACCAATTTCCTGAGGGCTTTGCCCGGTGGACTTGACTTTTGTTTAGCTAATGTCTTGTTGGAATGCATCTCTGTTTTTTCCTATTCATGCCCTGCCTCTCACCAAAGGCCAGCAGCATGTGCATGTGTTCAAGGAGAAAGATGCAGTGTGTGTGGTCAGTGTACTTGTCTTCTCCTTGCTGGATGTAGGCTGGATTCTGCCCAGAGATGGGATGCTAAATACTGATGAAGATGATGATGGACCTAAGGGAGATTACATGATGGTATGCTTTTCGGACAAAGAATGAAAGAATGCTTATGTATAGAATCTGTTATACTGCCCACTTTCCCAGTCTTTTTAACTGTAAGAATAAAAATTAATTCATTCTAAATGTGTCCTAGCACACAACAAACCTTTGAGAGAATTCATTTTCATCAACCTCTAAAAAGATCAGGAAAACTGCAATCCATTCATCCTCTTAAACTTTCATGTGTGTTTAAGAGTCTCTCCTCTTATTAGAAGCAATAACAGTGACTTAAACACTCGCTTGCTTACTTGGTATCAGACACCTTGTTTGATCCTAGAGGCTGCAGTGGTTACTAATGTAAACGTAGTCTTTGTCCCCGCAGATCACACTTTGTACTGTCCCAAACTTTGTCTCATCCTTAAGACAAAACTTTAATGTTGGTATTATGAGCCCCACTTTCTTGATGGAGAAGCTGTGAGTCAAAAGAGGTTGAGTGTCTTTCCTAAGGCCATAAAGCAAGCCAATGATCAAGATTCAAATGCAAGGCTCTGTAACTGCCTAGCCACCCCCTATTTTTTTTCCGACAGACTTTCCCTGTAACATAGAGTCAAATGGATTTGGGAGTGTTCCCGCTAAAATTATCATGGCCTATTTTGTGGAAATGGAGGTCTCCACCCTCCCTATGCTGGTTTGTTCTGTTGTCGATCTGGTCGAGCTAGGCATTATGCTTGCCCAAATCCCCTTCTCTTTATTGTCCTGGGCTAGCGTGGCCAGAAGAGAAGCTTGTGTGAAATTTGGGAGGCAGGGGTGAAGCAGGGGCCGTTATGCTCTGAGGACTTTCCATGGTTAGATGAGATACGCAGAGGGGCCCAGGGGTCCTGCTGGACCTCGTACCCCTCCCCACCATGGACAGAATTTCCTCCAGACTTCAGACCCGGCCCACAGAGGCCCAGGCCCTGTATATTCTTGCCTGCTGACCCACAGAGGTGGGAGTCACCCAGGGATCAGAGCTCCCTAGATCTTTCAGCGAGTGGTCTCTTTGTAAAGGAGTGTCCTTCGCTTCTCAGATTGCCCTGTAAGATCTATATCATCTCCCCAGGCCAGTGCTTTCAGCGATGTCCCAACGGCCTCTCTGTATCTTCTTTCCCCAACTCCTCCCACAGTTATTTAAGGTCCACTTCCTATGAAAATCCCATATTGCATGACACTGAGCATGGTTCTTGTTCCCTTCTAGATACATCCATTTATTCAACTGTCGGGAAACCCAGCATTAGTGGAAAGAAAACCCTGCCCTGATTTACAGATATTGAAGATGGCCCATTGTGGTTCAGGTAAGTCCTGGTGCCACTTCAATTTTCACAAAAGGATGTCACATCTGTTGTCAGCGCCCATGATCATGTATCTGTCATGAATCGGGAACAAGAGCCTGAAATCTTTACCAGACAGTCTTACTCTCACTGATTTGCTGCCCGACGTTTATTAAAAGCTCTATTAAGAGAATTTAATTCATGGAGGTTACCTTTCTATGAAAGTGTTAAATTGAAGGTTTTAGTTCAGAGAATTGCATTGGCCCAACTGTTTAAGCTATTAAACATATTTGAATTAGTTACTAATGATTACAGATTGGGAGATTTCATTGAAAAGTCTGGATTTTCCATTTCTTTTTTAAAAATAGAAAGCTCCTATGTTACTGGGCCCACATTCCTACGTTGCAGTATGCACTTCATTTTTGTTACTTGTTTGACCTCTTAGGCATCTGAACTGGTGACCCCCTGGATAGGCTCGGTTTTACTACTGGAACAAGGGTCATTAACATATACACGGAGATGTACTATTTAAAAAAGCTAGGGAAAATCCCCACTGATTTGTTCCAAAGATGTTGAGGATGTGATTACTGTATAGCTAACTTCCAGGAGTCAGATTCGGAACAGAACAGTGTGTAATTTGAGTTTCACGTCCAATGCATGTCCAGTCTTCTCTAAGTTTTGTTAGCCTCTGACGACACAGCTAGAGGCTAGACTTCTCACTGGCTTCCTGAAGGCCTGCACCGCAGGCTACCCTGCTCATCGGCTGCTTGCATGCCCGGCCTGAGTTCTGCGGGGGCCTCCTTCTGAGCTTTGCACAGCCCACCGCCCTGTGGATGTTAGCGTGGTCTGCCTTGTAGGTTTCAGTTCCAGGCTTGGCGGCAGGGCTGGAGCGTTTCCTCCCATAAATGTATGATTTGCAACACTGTTGACTTTTGTTTAGCTTTCCTGTTTGTCATATCTTGCAATGCTTCCTTTTGGTTAAGAATATTTGGCAACTTTGTTGAAACAGGCTGGCTGCCTTAAATCAAGAATTTAAAAGTTTAATTTAGGTTGATTATTCTCTAAAGAAAAAAAAGGAGATGCTTTTCAGCATAAATTTTCACTTCCTCATTGCAGAAGATCTTTTTATCAGCTGATTTAGTTAATAGAGTTCTCTCAAGGATGTGAGATCTTCAAGTATATGTAGAAATGGTTATATGTAAAGAATACATATAAAGGGTCCAGCACAAAGTTAGAACACAAATATTAGCTTTTGTTATTATATGTACAATCTAAATTATATAAGTGATTATGTTTCCTGTTTTGCTTTGGCTTCCGGGAAGCTCCAAGGCAGATTTACAGATGAATTATAATTACCTTGTAGAAATTACATTTATGCCTAATTACTGTATCTTTCATTACCCATGTGATATTTCTATCACTGTTCCCTTATTCTGATTAGTCCTCTTTTTCTATTAAACTATATATTTTTTTGTGTGTTTTATAATCCATTGTAACATGATAGAGAAAAATGGAGTAATTCAAATTTTTATTGCATAAAACCAGGATTAGAGCTACAGTCTCCTAACAGGTATATTCTTCCTTAATCTCTGAAAAAACTTCAATTTACAGTTAGAATCACAGCAGTTTTTCCCAAAATACAGATTTAAGTATAATTCTAACATTAAAAAAATTACCTCCTGAAAGATAAAATCTATATGTCTTAGCCTGGCTTTGAAACCTTCCTCAAAGTAGCTTTGGCCTGTTTCTTCTCTTGTATGACTCCCCCATGAAACTTCTGCCCTGCCCAGGTTGGACTGTTAAGATTCAGCTCTTTCGCATCATGCAGCAAAGTGCAGGGTATACAGTTGGCAAAAAGAGGAAGAGGCCAAATCTTTGGGAGATGCACCATGAGTAACAGCCCTCCTGAGTTTCCATGCCACTGGTGTGTGCACGGCTTTATTTCTTCTTGTTTTAGACACCATTTAGGGGCAAACATGAGCAATGGGAACATTTTTGCAAATAAAAAAAGAGAAAGTTTGAAAATTGCAAATAAAGATTGGATTCATTTTGGCTCTGTTTCTTATAAACAACTCAAAGCCTACTTAAGCTCTTTGCTGACCCAGGAGCACATCTGTGTGGAAGTGTTTTGTTTTACTTTTTTACAGTAAGGTTAATTTCCAAGCCTAGTGACTTTATGACCTTCTTCCAGTATGCTTCCGTTTTACCTCTGGATAATCTTGGTCCCCAACCAACTTGTCCTCCCTTCACCCATTCACTCATTTGATTAAGTCAGTAAATATTTATTAAGTCCTTTTATGTGCCAGGCATACTGATAGGGTGAAGAACAAGATAGGTAAGTACTTACCTTCTTCACAAGGTGGGGAAGAGTAAAACGCAAAACCAATCACTTAAAAATATTTACAAGTTCAAATATTCATAAAACTATGTAGACATCTACATAAGAGGATAACTGTAATATAGATAAATGTATAACATTAAATGTATAAATTTAAAAGTAAGGTTAGGGTAAGGATTAGAAAGTGAATGTGCTGGGACCGTGTGAGGTCATGGAAGGATTCTCTGAGGAAATAGCATTTTGAAAGAGGAAAGGGGGAAAAAAAATCAACAAAAGGAAATAGTTCCCCAAATTAGAGCACATTTTCTGAGACTGAGAAGTTCTTGTAAAAGAGTGTATAATCTATATTACATATTAATTGTGTGTGTATATACACATACACACATATAATTAATATATAGTATGGATTATAATATATATTATATAACTATATTATATGTCACATATATGTAGTTTAGATAGAATGCAGTCAACAAGACAAATTTTAAGCTATTTATTACTTTCATATTTTAATTTTCTGTGATCATAAAAATTGTATGTGACACACTACCAAATGTAAAATAGATAGCTAGTGGGAAGCAGCCGCATAGCACAGGGAGATCAGCTCGGTGCTTTGTGACCACCTAGAGGGGTAGGATAGGGAGGGTGGGAGAGAGACGGAAGAGGGAGGGGATACAGGGATATATGTATACGTATAGCTGATTCACTTTGTTATACAGCAGAAACTAACACACCATTGTAAAGCAATTATACTCCAATAAAGATGTTAAAAAAATTGTATGTGACACAAATAAAAATTGTATGTGACACAAATAAACTGATATTTTCTCAAATAGCCGTTAAATACCTACTAGATACCAAGCTCAGGATATGTGTCCTTCAAGAGCATGCAGAATACTGAGACTAGGGAACACAAGAGCAAATAATTTCCCGGTGATGTGGGGGTAGCTGTGAGAGAAATACACCTTTGGAGCCAAGGAGCATGAAAGAGGGTCACTGGCCACCTGGTGTTTTAGGGAAAGCTTCCTGGAAGTGAAGATGCATGATCCCAATCTTAAGGATGATTAAAAGTTAAATAAGAGAAAGGAGAATAGCATGAGAAGAGGTAGGAAAGTAAGCAATAGTATGGATATGTGACCATAAAGTTTGGGATGGATCTGCAAAAACTGAATTGGATGTTACTGGCAAACAGATAATAGTAAACTCCAAATGAATGGTGGTACAATGAAAACTAGAGAAAATCTAGTGGAAAATAGAAAATCTAGAGAAAGTAGTGACCAATCAGCTACATGGTGAAGCAAGATGGTCCCAAGAATGGGACAGAGAGGGAACAGTCACTGAGGACCAGTGAGGACAGTCAACACGGGCAAGTGATTCCACATGGAATGAATGTTCCACGGTATCAAAGGTGGCCAGGGGAAACCCTGCACGAAAAGCACTGATGTGGTGTCACTGTACTTAGAAAGGAGAAGCTCTTTGGTGAAATTTCCAAAGATAGTAAGGGCTGGAGGCTGAAACAGTTTGAGGGGTGGTGGAGTGAAAAAGATGAAAGCAGTGAGTGGAGTGTCTTGCCATGACTTTTACAAGAAGTTTCACCATGCAGAGAAGGATGTGAGAGGGACTACTCACAGAGGACACATGAGCCCAGGGAGGTTTTTTCTGCTGTGGTTGTTTTGTTTTTCAAGTGTGCAAAGATTTAAACATTTATTTAGCCCAAGGGAAAGAAGCCAAGACAGAAGGGTTCGTTGACGATTAAACAGTAAATATTGTATTTGATTGATCATGGTCTTGAAGCAAAACAGATGGGATCAAGGGCAACACTGAAGATGTTGGCATTGAACAAGAGGCAGGGCATTTATTCTCTGACCATGGAGAAAAAGAGGCAGGGAAGGGACGGAGGAGCCTGAATTTCTATGAGGTGAGGCCAGGAGGGGCAGGAGGTTGAGGTAGTTCACACCTGATGACATAAAGTAGGAGGTAAGATCGTATATCCAGAGACAGTCTGTGGGTCAAAGAAAAACTGGGACAAGAATGGGAGCCAACTCAGACCAAATTCAAAGATGGATGAACAAAGTTGAAAGTGGCCCAGCTGAAGCTGAAGGCCACTAATGTGGTGAGGTGGTAATGTGCCCTATGAAGTGAATCTCTTCAGCAGAATGCAGCCATTTAGGAATAGAAAAGAAGATATCAAACGTGGATCTGAGATTTTTTTTCCTGGAAGGAGTAACAGGAAGTGGGAGGAAGTTGAAGGAACATGGGCTGGGGGAGGGGTGGGGTTGAACATGTTAGTAAAATAGTAGTTCTGGATGTCACCGTTTCATCTGGGATGGATCAGGAAAGAAGGCATACTGGAGGGTTGGACAGTCAATGAGAAAAGAAAGATACACTATCCTAGGTTCTCTATGAGACAGAGAACAGTATCGTGGAAGGAAAATAACGTCAAAAATTTATGATGTGCCTGGGAGTGAAAACAGGCATTCTAGTCCTAATATTTCACGTGTTTCCATAAATATTGCTAAAACTAAATCAACCAAGTTGAACCCACCAAGGACCAAAGATGTTTCCTGAATCAATAAAAAGTTGTGCTGATTATTTAGATATTGCCGTTGTCTAATGCTGGTGGTAAGTGCTGAATTTTCAGGTAATAAACTATGTGAGCTAAAGACTGATTCTAAAGTGGATTTGCTTATTCCCTTGTCCTCCTAATCATGAAAATACATGACCAGTAAGTCTACAGACTACACCAAATGTGCACATCTCCCTTTAGTAAGAAAAGATGGTTTTATTAAACTAAAACTTTAGAAGGAGATTCCTTTTCATAGGTGATCAAAGTCTGTGGATGAAATTTTCACTAATCAATAAGGACCACACATTTGAAGGACTGATTGTCCAGAGGGGCAGGAGTTCCTGAATGCTTGAAGAGGATTCCTTGTCACTGTGGCTCAAATCCTTTGTGAAGCAATAGAAAAGGTAATACAGGGATGATAGTAAAACCCCTTTGGCTTTCTTTCACAACCTTCTAGACTTTGGGATTTTAACTTTATGTGAAGATAGTAAAGAAACTTCAATGTATATCTAATATTTATTAATTTCTCAAACTTTGGAGGATCATTTAACTCTGTTGATGTTTTGTGCACTGTGGAAAGAAAATAAACAAGAAATTACTGAGCAAGATGGCAGATACAAGTTTCTTTTTTTTCCTTTTTTAAACATCTTCTCCCCAAAGAACACTGATTTTGACAATCATCCACAGACAAGAGTACCACTATGGAAGTCCAAGAGTTCAGCAGAGAAGTTTCAGCATACAGAGCAAAAAAATCCATGATTAGACACATTGAAGAGGGTAAGAGGAACAGTTTCACTCTACCATCACCCCTCATCAAAGGTGGCACAGCTCAGTGCCAAGAGACCACCTTGGCCTGCAGTTTCTCCCATGGGGGAATATAAGAGTGTGTGAATGGGTGCCTGGTTTCCCCAGCTGGGCAGGATTCTGCCCGAGTTCCACCTCTTGCTTGCCCCATCCAGGGTACTGAGGTGAGCTGCATGTCTCAGGTGTGGGAAGGGGCAGGGAGAAGAGCAACCAGGGCTTGAAACACATTCAAGAGCTGTGGACCCTACTAACCCCTTCACGGACACCATCAGGGAGCCTGCCACAAGCCACTGGGGATGCCTTGACTGCAGATCCCCCCAGTGGCCCACAGGCATGCCCAATGCTCTGTGCATCCTATGGTTGGCTCCCTGTTCACTCCCTCAACAGTGGCAAGTATAAGCCTTTGCAGACAGTTAGTGGGCATGTACAGAAAGCCAGCCTGACTGCAGGACTGGGAGAAAACACACAAACTTGAGCATTCAGCAACACCCTAGAGAAAGGAAATGGAAGGATGTCAGCACTCAACCTGGCTTTGCAGAATGAACAGAAAGCATAAAATCTTAAGAATTTCCCCCAAAGAAGGAACAAGAAGTGTGGAGTAGGCACATCTATAGAAAAGGCCTGAAAAGCCTCAGAATTCCTAGCAGGGATGACAGAAGATATTTTTCTCCCAAAGCCAGTCAGTAAAGAATGGAGGAGGTGGACTGCTTCTTCAAATGTAAGGATGACAACACAGGACTTCAAGGAACATGAAAAATCAAGGAAACATGACACCACCAAAGGAACACAATAATTTTTCAGTAACTGACCTCAAAAAAAGATCTGCAATTTTGCCCAGAAAAAAATCAAAATAGTTGCTTTAAGGAAGCTTGGTGAGCTACAAGACAACACAGGAAGACAGTTCAATAAATTCAAGAAAAAAACTACATGAACAAAATGAGAAGTTTAACAGAGGTAGAAATCATAAAAATTCCAGCAAATTCTGTTACTGAAGAATACAATGAATGAAATGAAAAATGCAATAGCAAGCATTATTAACAGCAGACTTGATCAATCAGAAGAAGGAATCTGTGAACTCTAAAAATAGGTCATTTGAAATTACGCACCCAACATTGAAGCACCTAAATATACGTTAAGCAAATACTAGTAGATCTGAAAGAGGAAATAGACAACAATATGTTATAGTAGCAGACTTCATTAACCACCAGCAACAATGGATAGGTTATCCAGATGAAAAATCAGTAGGGAAATATTGAACTTGAACTATACTTAGACCTAATGGACTTAAAGATTAATACAGAACAGTCCATCCGACAGTAGCAGAATACATTCTTCTCAAGTGTGCATGGGACATTCTCCAGTAGAGATCACATGTTAGGCCACAAAGCAAGTCTTAACAAATTTTAGAAGACTGAAATAATATCAAGCATCTTTTCTGACCACAATGGTATGAAACTAGAAATCAATAACAGAAGGAGAATTCACAAATATGTGAGATTAAACAACGTGCCCCTAAACAACCAATGAGTCAAAGAAGAAATCAATAGGAAAAAATATATATATACATCTTGAAATACAATATACCAAGTTTACAGAATGAAGAAAAAAAGTTCTAAGAGGGAAATGAATAGCAATAAATACCTACACTAAGAAAAAATAAAAATTTCAAATAAATAATTTACATCTCAGGAAACTAGATAAAAGAACAAACTAAGCTCAAAGTTAGTAGAAGGGAATAACAAAGGGAGCAAAAATAAGTGACATAGAGGCAATAGAAAAGGTCAATAAAACTGAGCTGGTTTTATCATAAGATAAACAAAAGTGACAAACATTTAGCAAGACTAACCAAGGAAGAAAGAGATAAGATTCAAATAAATAAAATCAGAAATGAAGGGGACATCACAACTGATACTGCAGAAACACAAAGGATCATAAGAGACTACTATGAAAAATTATACACCAACAAATTGGATGACTGAAAAATAAATTCCTTGAATCATACAACCTATCAAGACTGAATTATGAGGAAATAGAAAATCTGAACAGACCAGTAATGAGTAAGGAGATTGAATCAGCAATCAAAAACCTCCCAACAAAGAAAAGTCCAGGACCAAATTGTTTCAATGGTGAATTCTACCAAACATTTAAGAAAAATTAATATCAATTCTTTTCAAACTCTTCCAAAAAAATTAAGAGGAGGGAACACTTCCAAACTCATTTAATGAGGGGAATATTACCCTGATACCAAAGCCAGACAAGGACACAAAAAGAAAAGAAAATTACAGGCCAATATCCTTAATGAGCATACATGCAAAAACCCTTAACAGAATACTAGCAAACTGAATTCAACCACACACTAAAAGGATCATACACCACGATCAAGTGAGATTTATCCCAAGGCTGCAAGGATGGTTCAACATCTGCAAATCAATAAATATGCACCACATTAGCAAAATAAAGGATAAAAACCATATGATCATATCATAAATGCAGAAAAACAATTTGACAAAAATAAATATTTTTATGATAAAAACTCAAGAAATTAGGTATAGGTGGAATGTACTTCAACATAAAAAAGGCTGTATATGACAAACACAGCTTACATCATACTTAGTGATGAAAAGCTTTCAACTTTTCCTCTAAGATCTAGAATAAGACAGAAGTGTCCACTCTCAACACTTGTACTGGAAGTCCTAGCCAGAGCAATTAAGCAAGGAAAAGAAATAAAAGGCATCCAAATCAGAAAAGAAGAAGTAAAACTGTCTCTGTTTGCAGATGACATTATAATATACAGAAAACCATAAAGACTCCATGAAAAAAAAAACTGTTAGAACTGATAAAATTAATCCAGTAAAGTTGTAGGATACAAAGTCAACGTATAAAAATTAGTTGTGTACAACACTAGCAATGAACTATTTGAAAAAGAAATTAAGAAAGTAATTCCATTTGTGATAGCATGAGAAAGAGTAAAATATTTAGGAATAAATTTATTCAAGGAGGTGAAAGATCTGTATACCGAGAACTATAAACAATTGATGAAAAAAGTCCATCTTCATGGATTGGAAGAATAAATATTGTTAAAATGTTCATAGTGCCCAAAGTAATCAAGAGTCAATGTAGTCTCTACCAAAATTCCAATGGCATTTTTCACAGACACAAAACAAATAATCCTAAAATTTGGATTGAACCACAAAAGACCCCAAATAGATAAATCAATCTTGGCCAAGAAGAGAAATGCTAGAGGTGTTACAAGTTTTGATATCGAGCAATATTACAAACTGTAGTAATCCCAAAAGCATGGTATTTGCATAAAAACAAACACACACATCAATGGAAAAGAATAGAGAGCCCAGAAATAAACTCACACATGTATGGTCAACTAATTTCAACAAAGGTGCTAATAATACACAATCGGGAAATGATAGTCTCCTCAGTAAATGGTGTTAGGAAAACTGGATATCCTCATATGAAAAAAAAAATGAAATTGGACCCCTATCATATGCCATACACAAAAATCAACTCAAAATGTATTAAAGACTTAAATGTAAGGCTTGAAACTATAAAACTATTAAAAGAAAACATAGGGGAAGAGGTCCTCGACATTGGTCTTAAACATGATGTTTTGGATTTGACACTAAAAACAAAGTCAACAAAAGCAAAAATAAACAGTTGGGACTACATTAAACTGAAAACTTTCTGCACAGCAAAGGAAACAATTAAGAAAATGAAAAGGCGATCTATAGAATGAGAGGAAATATTTGCAAACCATATATCAGATAAGGGGTTACCATCCAAAATATAAAAGAAACTCTTACAACTCAATAATCCAAATAACTGGATTAAAAAAATGGGCAAAGGACCTGAATAGACATTTTTTCCAAATAAGATGTATAAATTATCAATAGGTACATGAAAAGGTGCTCAGCATCACTAATCACCAGAGGAATGCAAAGCAAAACCACAATAACATATCACCTCATATCTGTTGGATGTCTATTATCAAAAAGCAAGAGATGAAAAATGTTGGCAAGCATGTGAAGACAAGGGAACCCTCCTACACTGTTGGTGGGAATGTAAATTGGTGCAGCCACTATGGAGAACAGTATTGAAGTTCCTTAAAAAATTACAAGAAGTACCATTTGATCCAGAAATCCCATTTATCCAAATGAAAGGAAATCCCTATTCCCTAGAAATCTGTACTCCCATATTCATTGTAGCATTAATCACAATAGCCAAGATATGGAAACAACCTAAGGGTCTGTTGGTAGATGAATAGATAAAGAAAACATGGTATATATAAACTAAGGAATATTATTCAATCTCAAAATAGAAGGACATCCTGCCATTTGTGACAACATGGATGAACCTGAGGACATTATGCTATGTAAAATAAGCCAGGCGGAGAAAGACAAATACTGTACGATCTCACTTATATGTGGAATTTTAAAAAGTTGAACTCATAGAATGGAGAGTAGAATGGTGGTTGCCAGGGTCTAGGGGAAATGGAAGAGGTTGATGAAAGGGTATAAACTTTCAGCTCTAAGAGAACTAAGTTTGAGGATCTAATGTACAGTGTGATGACTGTAATTAATAATATGATACTGTATACTTGAAATTTGCTAGGACAGTAGATCTTAAGTGTTCTCACCGAAAAAAAAAAAGAGTATGTGAGGTAATGGATGTGTTACTTATCTTGATCATGGGAATCATTTCACAATATATACATATATCAAATCATCATGTCATACACTTTAAATACATTACAATTTTGTGATGTCTTGTGAGCAAGACCTCACATATGCTTCATTTCTCCCCAGGTGGCTTCCATTGCATCTACTTCCACCCCCGGTAGTATTTTGCAGTTGGATGTTGGATTTCCAAATAGCTGAGGGCCTGAAAATGCAGCGTATGTTCTCTCAGTATCAGCCTCCCAACCTGCTCCCCTAGATTCAATGTCAAGGCACCTAATGAGGAAGGTGGTTCAATTTGTCATGCCTCTTAGGTGCAGGTAGCTGCTGAGCAGGGCTCCAGGATGTCGGGTCTAAAGTCATCTTAATGCCCTTCCTCCAGTGAGCTCAAGCAGCAACCCCAAATTCTACTGGGTGTCTCCAACTCCTCAAGAGATTTTCTGAAATGTTTTTCTGCTCCACCAAATCTAAAACATTCTCTTCCATTTACTTTTCCCCTTAATTTTTTAAACCCAAGGGTATTTTAAAAGAAAATGTTATCCATATGTTTTTGATTCATTTACACTTAAATCATTAAAAGCCTGTTTTGTAAGAGCTTTTTGATGTCCAGAAAGTTTTTTTTCTGAGTCCTTTTTATAAGTCATTTAAAGCTGGTCTCCCTTCCCTTTTCCTCCTGCTCTGTCCTTCACTTGCAAAACAAAAAAAAGAAAATTGAATTTTGCTGGGAGCAGATGATTTTTAACCCCAAGGGATGGGGTCTATCAAAACCTCAGCCCACACATTATCAATTTATTTCTAAGCTAGGATGGGTGCATACTTGTGCTCAAAAACTCAGACACCAGGTAGTTAAATGGAATGCCTTCCCATGGTCGTATAAGTTCATGAAATTATGACCTTTTTTGTTAGCAATCTTTCTGCCAAAATAAACGATACTCTTCAAAGTCTGTTTACAATCCCCTCATTCCTCACAATACACGATGTACACAACATGCATCGTGTGGCCATCCTGCTCTCTCTCCTATCCCCCAAGCACCCCAAGGGCACGCTTTCACGTGCGCGCTTCCAAGTATTCTTAGATAGTCAATTCCTGAATATGGGTTCTAAGCTCAACCTAACTCAGCTCATCTAGACAGTAAAATTGTGCCTGGAAGTGGAGAAAAGAACATTATGCAGACTTTTGGGGGGTCTCTGATTTATTTCCTTAGCTACTGAGAAAAGTATGCTTTGGGGGGGAATTAATTATGTGGAGAGTGTTATTTGTTCCAACCCTTGCTTTTATGTATAAGCATCCAGACATTCGATTTTGCAGAACAATATCATGTGAGGCTTTCACACTTGATTTTCTCTTGTATCTTCCCACAGTCATTTTGGGCATAGCATACTGAGTCCTTTTGCCCTTCAGAATATACCACACTATGGTGCTGAAAAGTTAATGAGCAATTTTTTCCCCTATGAATATTCTATGCCAGCCAAAACTTATACACAAAACATTAATGGTAGTACTAATGGGAAAATGAGTTCTCAAATTATGAACTATTTATAATTAAATAGTTGTATGTATAACACTGTATAGCATAAGTTGAGGAAATCTACATCCCCTTTAACTTACCAATTTAACTTGCAGAAATTTATGAAAAGTGAATAGTGATAAATTAGTATAAAGATTTAGCTTCAAGTGTTTGTTTCTAGTGGTGAAATACTTGAAATAAGAGAACTCAGTCAATGTAAATAATTTAGGGATTGAATCAATGAAGCCAAGTGTTTTATAAAAAAGTAATAAAATGTAACTATGATATGGTTCTAGGAGAATGTATAATGATACAGGAAGTTTGTAGTATATTGAATGTAAAATGTCAATTTTATGAGAGAATTACCACATAATTCTATGTTGAGCCTAAATAAGGGTGAAAATAATCAGAACTAAGATTAAGACAGGAAGGATAATTTTAATTTTCTTTTTTTACTGTATACATCTTAAAAAATTCCTACAGTGTACCTGCAATATACTTTTGTAATATATTTTTATATTTAAAACATTTACAGTGTCTTCTTGTTAAAAAGCAAATGGCAAAAGAGATTTCTGCCACACAATTCTTTAATCTAGGACATATATGCTTTTTTTCTGAGAGTTCAATGTACAAACACTTTCTGATTGTATAAGCTTGTCCAAATCTCTATACCAAATGCTGACCTTTCACCTTTTCTAACTTCCACTGAGGATGAACTATATGCTAATAATTTCATCTTTCTCTGATCCTTTAAAACAGTAGATGTTGGCATCTATTGGAACTAACTTGGAGTTAATAGTCCTCCTTATAATGGTACAGGATGTAATCTCTGGCAGTATGAATAAACTAGGACCTCCGTACCATGTAAGAGTGTTGATCAGTGAATTAGTGACCAGGTAAAATTCCAAACAGCACATGCTGTATTAAGTAGTGTTCTCTATAGCAGATTTGTGTTTTTGGCCCTAGTGATTTTCTCTCTAAATTTTATGATAATTATATAATTCTATAACTTAAATAATAAATCATTTCTCTAGTCCCAGTTCATAAAGGCACTTTTTCATAGAGAAAGCACCTTATTGTGTACCACTGGCATTGTCATTTTGTCCTGCCATCAAGTTACCACCTCCCTTTATTTTTTGTTGCCATCAAAAACCTCAGAAATACTAATCACTTCCACCAAGAGAAGGTTAAACACAACTGACTCTCTCAAGTCATACTTATCTCAGTTAATCCTCACAAGAACCCTATGAGGCAGACACAAATACTGTCCCCATTTTACAGATGGGGAAACTGAAATCCACAGAAATTAGGTAATTTGCCCAATGGAGCACAGACAGTAATTAGCAGAGGCAGGATTTAATCCTAGTCCAACATCCATGTTCTTAGCCCACGTGCTGGCCTCCTCACCACCTTGAAAGCATTGATGCCCGCAAAGCGGTGAGCACAGTCCCTGGTACTCACCCACACGGAATGTGCCATGCCTAAGGAACATAAAGAAGGAGAAAGGAGGAATCCTTTTGCTCTCACAAGTTTTCAGAGTATCTCTATTAACTTCTTAAATAATGTCACAAGCTAGGGTATCAGCTCCATTTCATTTCCACATCCTGTAAATTTGATATACGATTTCTGGCAATATAAATATTATGATAAAATTTAATTGCTATAAAACTATTTGGAGATCCTATAATCCATTATAATGTCTATCACAGTGGACTTTGGCCAACTGGAAGGAAGACTATCTGAATAACCTGTCCCACTACTGAAATTGACTAAGGCATTATGTAATTTAGTGTCTCCGTTTGTATATTTAGATTATTTCACGAGACCTAAGGAAAGCTCATGTTTATCATTGTTTTAGCATATTTTCATTTCATGACATGAGAGTTTTTATTAATATTAAACATACACAATGGTATAGGCACCCTCCCTGTTGTGTCAGTATTTTACAGCCCATTTCTTCACTAAAATGTAATGAATCAAGGAAGAAAAAATGTAGAGAGCTAGACTGTTGTATGATTGCACCATTTGAATCTCAAATCATATGTGACTTCTAAGTGCATCAGGATTAATAAAGTATCCGTGAAAATTTCTTTTAGCACCGAGGATGGGTGTGGTAAATATTTTAGGTTATAACTATTATTAAAAATAACAACAAAAATAAAATTCTTCCATGCCATTATTTCAATAATTAATATTTAAGTACATATGAGTGCAAACTGCATATCTGAATTACATTAAGGTCTGAAAATTGCATTTTTAGAAGACTATTTTTTTATTTTTTTTAAATAAATTTATGTATTTATTTATTTTTGGCTGTGTTGGGTCTTCGTTGCTGCGTGTGGGCTTTCTCTAGTTGCGGCGAGTGGGGGCTGCTTATGGCAGTGGCTTCTGTTGTTGCGGAGCACGGGCTCTAGGCACATGGGCTTCAGTAGTTGTGTCACGTGAGCTCAGTAGTTGTGGCTCGTGGGCTCTAGAGCACAGGCTCAGTAGTTGTGGCACACGGGCTTAGTTGCTCCACAGCACGTGGGATCTTCCCGGACCAGGGCTTGAACCCGTGTCCCCTGCATTGGCAGGTGGATTCTCAAGCACTGCACCACCAGGGAAGCCCCTAGAAGACTTTATTTTTCAGAGCAGTTTTAGGCTTGTAACAAAACTGAGACGGAGGTACAGAGATTTCCCACACACCCACTGTCCCCACACATGCACAGCCTCATCAACATCACTCACCAGAGCGGTACATTTTTTACCAAGGATGAACCTACACTGACACATAATAGTCACCCAAAGACTGTAGTTTAAAGTTCACCCCTGGTGTTGTATACTCCATGGGTTTAGACAAATATATATAATGACATATCCATCATCATAAGCATTACAGATATTATGATAGTACAGAGTATTCTCACTGCCCTAAATTCCTCTGAGAACTGCCTATTCATCTCTCCCCTCACATAAACCCCTATCAACCACCAATCTTTTTACTGTCTCTGTAGGTTTGCCTTTTCCAGAATGTCATATAGTTGGAATCATACAGTATGTAACCTTTTCAGATTGGCTGAAAAGTAATTTGGCAGATAGTAATTTGCCAATTACTATTGCTAATTACTATTGGCAGATAGTAATTTGCACTTAAGTTTTCACTTATCTTTTCCTGGCTTGATAGCTCATTTCTTTTTAGTGCTGAATACTATTTCATTGTCTGGATGTACCACAGTTTATCCATTCACCTACTGATAGACATCTTGTTTGCTTCCAAGTTTTGGAAATTATGAATAAAGCCGTTATAAACATCCATGTACAGCTCCTTTAGGTAAATACCTAGGTGCACAATTGCTGGATCATGTAGTAAGTGTATGCTTAGTTTTGTAAGAAACCACCAAACTGTCTTCCAAAGTGGCTGTACCATGAAACTTGCATTTTCAAAAATCTTTGTACTTATTTCCAGATTTCAGAGTTGTCCTTTGCTGAGTGGATATGTTGAAGTGAACAAACAACCAAATATATCATTAATTATTTCATATCTTCTTTCTCACAGCATCCTTTAAACAGAGGACACAAATAAGTCTCTCAGAAAGCAATTCACCAAGAACAGCCACTCAGCAGCAATTAGGTCAAAAAAAAAAGAAACCTACAGAAAAAAAAAGCGCTGCACTTCCTTTCACAGGCAACCAAATATAAAATAAATAGCCACATTATGTTATATAAACTTCATAATTATAGTATAAAAATCTTAGATGCCTCTTTACAGTCTGTGTTTTGACTCTCTCATGAAAAGGATTCCTTGCTTAGACTGGCCTCCACCCTCATCTCCCATCAGGCAACCATTGTCTAAAGATGCGATGCTTAGAAGCAATGGTACTTAGTTAGCTTCTGAAGGGTTAAAGAAGTCAAACACTCAAAAACAGGGGAGAAAAATGCACAAAGGAATCCTGTTAGGGTCTGTTGAAGATTAACAGACCACCACACAAAAGCCCCCAAAGCATCCTTCAACCTTCTAAAAAAATGTACTAAAAATGTTACCATGGGAACAACCAATTAAATAAACCAATAAAAGAGGACAACTATCTACACCTCAACCAAACTACACAATTAAAAAAAAAAAAAGAAACACCATAAATCAATCAAGTTTTAAAGGTAGCCAGAAAGGTGGAAGGTAGAGAAAGGTATAGGAGAGAAAGGAAAATAAAAACCCTTAACCCATGGTAGTTAAAACAACGATAAAATAGCACAAATAAAGTTAGTAATAGGGTCCAAGACTGAAAATAGCATCCATAATGTAAATACAAATGCACTTTTTATTTGGTGATGTTAAAGGGCTGTTTGTGATTTTATCCTAAAATTGTGGATTTGCACTAGCAAAATTTGGAGGAGTATAGAAATTGTTTATAAGGCTGGCGGATTATTTCTGTGGGAAATAAATAGGATCATGGACATACCATGGAGCTCTCTTGTGGGTTTAAGATACTGTCTGATGGACCGAGAGATTTTGCTGGATGTCAGGGAAAATTCTGGCCCTTCCTTACCTCAGAGAACAGAGGCTGAGGGCCTGACTTGCCCCTAACTGGAAACCAGTATCCATAGGCCAAGGAAGTAAATCTACTTGACCCAAAGTTTTTTGCATGCTAAAAGTATCTTAAATCATGGAATCATGAACCAAGGAGAGAAATTATTTAGAGAGAACTAGAAAGAGAATTGAGTGGGAAAATTGATTGCTTGTACAATTGACTGATTTTAGGAAAATCCTTATAGAAAAGTTCACCTTGCCTCTTCCCGTGCTTTTCAATTGTTATCTCTGTCTTTAAAGGTTATTCATAGAATTAATTAAATGCATGCATGCATATTACTTCCAAATTCAATTTGAGAACAGAGATGCTCACAGAGAACAGTAGCTGTCAAGCATCTCTGGAGAGCCACATCTATTGTGAGAACCTGGGGAATATTTCTTCGCTAACAGCCACCTCATACTTCTTAAAGATAAAGTGGGGCTCAGCAACATCAAAGACACTTGATAACAGCTGGATATAGCACAAGAGAACCTAATACTCCTTTGCTTCCAGGGGACTTGCTATAATTGGCCTACTTCAGAGGAGGCCAGTTGATGTTTGTTTGAATTCGGGTGAGCATGTCGTACTGGATTCCAGGAATTGTAATCGAAGATTCTCAGTGACACTAGTTTCTGGATATAAAACATAATTTGATGGTACCAGGGTCATATCATCTGGATTTGTAATGGGAAAGGCAATTTAGTCATTCCATACTTTTTCATTCTTAATCTCTTTCTCTCAGTTTCTCTCTCTCTCTCTCTCTTTTTCTCTTTGCCTTTCTCTCCCGTCTCCACTTGTACCTAGAGATAATGCAAAATCATGGTATTCAGAGACTGAAAATTTCCCTTGTGTTTTGGGGCCATCGGAAGATTTTAGAGTACAAAAAAATGTTCCAGTTGCCTATTGTGCTTGGAATGGACTGTTATATATTTAGCGACATTGTTATTTGCCATTTCTGTGTTCTTTTCATCTCTAGGGCAGTGGGGATTTTTCTGTGACTGAAGCACAGTGGAGGGAGAGAGATGCACATATTACTGTTTCCATGCAGATACCAAAGTAATTGACTCTTAGCTATTTATTTGTTAGCAACCTGGGGTTCCTAAACAGATGTTGTTCTGAGGTCTTCAGGCTTGCAGTGTTTGTGGTATGAGGCAAAAACAGTCTCTTAAAGGGTGGAGTTCTCTTATTCTCTTTGTTTACCCATCGTGGGCTTGGAAGCAGTACTGGAGCACTGGCCTATTAAAACTAACGGAAAGCCTCACTTCGTTAGAAGGGCAGTAAGCATGCTTCAAGAAGGCATGAAGAACTTGTTGGACTAATTTTGGTTGCATTTCAAGTTCCAGAATCAAATCTGAATTCTCGGGTGTTTTCGTTTCCTTGCCACTGACAGAATGCTGCTTACTGCTTCTAAAAGGAAAGACTTGAAGCTGTAAAAAGTATCCTGAGATCAAATGGCCATTAAATGATTATACTTTGATGACTGATGTGGAAATGGGTCAGAAACATAGGAGAAATGATGGATTTTTAAACGAAGGTAGAAATCGTTCAAAGAAACACACGTTATTTAACTGAGCAACATGCATAATAATAATTTATAATGTTCAAAAAATTCTGAAGTTAGTGTAAGTCAGGCTTTGTAACATTAAGTCATTCATGGAATGATTCAGAATGTGAACTCTTCGGGCTTCCCTGGTGGCGCAGTGGTTGAGAGTCCGCCTGCCGATGCAGGGGACACAGGTTCGTGCCCCAGTCCGGGAAGATCCCACATGCCACAGAGCGGCTGGGCCCGTGAGCCATGGCTGCTGAGCCTGTGTGTCCGGAGCCTGTGCTCCGCAACGGGAGAGGCCACAACAGTGAGAGGCCTGCGTACTGCAAAAAAAAAAAAAAAAAAAGAATGGGAACTCTTCTCCAAGGTATCAAGTACGGTGATCAAGATGCATCTAAAATACAGTAAGTAAAAGTATTATTTTTGCTGACAGGAAGTGAACAGAACCATCATCTTTGGTCTGATTACAAACTTCAGGGACCTAGGCAGTGGTTGGGTGTCTTGCCTCCACTTCTGTCTTTACGAGCCTACCTGGAAAAGGTTTTACTCTGTTGCAATACTCTGTACACGTGGGATCCCAGGACACATACGTACACCCACTGAAAAATCAAAATTCACATGGATCCTCCAGTAAAACTATAAATGATGTTGAATGACAATTATATGAACTCCATTTTAATAAAGCATTGTTTTTCAACCATCAGAGAGTCAAACAACAGGAAAACATCTGTCTCCACAAACCCCTATCCTTAATATTATAAATTGCATCTCAGATACTTGCACACATTCCATCCTTTCTTATTTTTCCTTCTCCCTTATTCCTCAGACCTACCAAAGAGAATATACATTGATGCAAAATAATGTTAGGACTGTGAAACCTGAAATATATGGGATTAGAGTATTTGTTCTTTTCTGTGACATCCACGGCACCCAGTTCATGCCTGGCACTCAGGAAGTATGAGCTGGATGGACCTGGTCAGCAACAAGACTGGTGATTTCCTTGAATATAGGTCAGAAGGTGGTGCCTTATAGTCTGCTAAATTCTCTCTGTCCAGCTAATTCCACATCAGCAGATTGTCTCTTTAGCCAGTCCATTCATTCTACAAGCATAGTAGTTTAGTTGCTACTAGGTGTGGGATATACCAGGGAGCCTCCATGGTCAATTTCTGCACTGTGCCCATGTTACTCCATTGTCCTGGGTTATACCTTTGTGGGGAGGTGGCGTATGTTTCCTCATTAGCATATGAAACACATTAACCTGTTATTAGTAATCTATTCTTATTTTGTAACAAACCTATTAGTTATATAAATGGAGAATAAGATACTACTATTAATTATAGAACCAAAGACTGGAAATAAGAGGATAGATTGGATAAATTATGGTACATCAGTAGCCATATTTTGTTTCCATTAAAAAGTACCTTCTACAAGCACTGATGTGTAACTATCTTCAAAAAATAATAGTACCTGAAAAAATTAGGGTGCTGAGCAGTGTATGTAGTATACCAACATTTGTATTTTTAAAAGGAACCCGTCTGCGAGCATGTCTGTACGTGAACATGCATGCATACACACGCATATGCATAAACTATCTCTGCCTGGGGATTAAACAAGAAAGCTGGGAAACACACAGCCTGTCAGTATGTACGTGGCAGGGAAGAGAGGGGACTGTAAGCAGCGGTAGAAAGGAACCTAATTGTTTACCATATACCCCCTTTTTAACAATTTGATTTTACCAAGGGCATATTATACTTGAAACATTTTTGAAATTTTAAAATAATGTCCAGCTTTATTTCAATAATTTGGAAATACACTGGGAATAAATAGTTTAGTTTTCTAGGAAAATCAAATTTACAAATTTGTCTGAAGATGAAATAGAAGGCCTAAATACACCAACCTAGAAGAAAGTAAAATGCTATCAAAAACCACCAGGCCCAGATGATTTTGCATAAGCTACACCAACCATCAGGGACTCATAATTCCCATATACTGTAACATATTTTTTAAAATTCCAGAGCGCAGACAGTGACAGAGAACCACTCGCCTTGACTTCATATGGCTAGTACGAATCTAACAACACATTGGACAAAAACAAAATAAGAAAGTAAATCTCAGAGGGCAGGAATACATAGAATGATGTCTATAGACCAACATGAGTGAAGTCTTGAAAAATACTTTGTAAAACACAAAGACTTTTGGAAGAAGAAAATGTATTTAGATGAAAAAAAAAAGAAAGTAAATCTAGAGGTCAGTCTTATGAGTGCAGATGAAAAACTTCTAAATGAAAAATTAGCCACACCTGTCCGCTGGTATATTTTTTAAAATAATAAATAATATATCATCATCAACTAGAGTTTACCGAGGAATGCAAAGAAGGTCCACCAGTGGAAATCTATTATTGTCATTCACAGACTAAAAGGAAAATTGTTACCTTAGTAAATGCCCAAAAGCATTTGCTGAAGTTCAATATATGTTTAAAAAGGAAAAAACAACTTTGAAAAAAGGGATGTACTAAAACCACTAGCAAATGGAGAACTTTGGATTATTCCATTAAATGGTTTGGGAACAGTTTATGATGAACACACTTCTTAGAAAAGCTCGGTTGATGGGAATTTCCAGATGTTGAGAAAATGTGCAGGGTGTCTGAGAGGGCTGCTGTCAACGGTGCAGAAATGGAGTGTCCGCTGGGGACAGGAGGAGAGAGAGGAAACAGAGAGAGACCAGACAGGGACAGACACAGGCAGCCTTACCTTGGCCCGTGTGAGTTTAGGCATCCCATCCTGCATTTCTCTTCTTTTCTCGATTCTTCTCTTCCTGGTTCTCCCTTCCCCTCTGCAGAACTTTCGTTCCAAGAGATGTTAAAATATGTTTTTAGGAAAAGAGTTTCCTCTGATTAAATGCATTTGAGCGGCATGCTAAATTCTCATTAGACATTCAGAAAAGGAAAGCCTCTGGGAAATTTTTGTAAACCAGCATTTCCCTAAGTGGCCTGACCATAAAACACTTTCTTGTCATTGCTGTTCCTTAGTATTGCTTACAGCTGCCGAGCCACCGTCCACGGAATGCGAGTTTGGGAACCACTGTCTTAGTACAAAGAAAATTTTTGTTGACAAACTACATGGAAGGTTCCCGAAAACCCAGATGCAGAGTTCCGTAGCTTCCTGCTCTTTACTACTTGCCCACGTGCTCCGCCCTCATCTGCAAGGGATTCGATGTGTTGTCTGGACCTTGCCGCCGTCGGGGGCCTCTCCTGCGTCTGCACTTCTCACCTTCAATTCCTAAATTTCTGAGCAGAGGCTCACATTTGTCACCTCTTTTCTCTGGACACCCTTGCTTTTCAAGTCTTACGAGTGTTCCGAGTCATACAAGTCTTCTGTACTTTATAATATCTACTCTCAGATTTCTCAAAGCATGGCCCATAGACCACCTATGGTCTCATTAATAACCACCACAGACTCATTCATAAAAGTACAGTTAGCTGGAAATCACCAACTGATTAACCTGAGGATGGGGATCCAGCTGTCTTCGTTTTAACAAGGTTCCCTGGGGGTACCCACTCCTCCAGTTTTCCCCTTCTCCCCCCACCCCGCCCCTGCGTCATCTCTATCACGATCCCATGTCCTTGCCAGCTGGCTTAACCCTGTAGGATGTGACCTTGCTCATTTCTCTGCCGGCACTGTGAACCTGAGCACCTGGGCATATTGTTCCCAGTTGCCCCCCTCAGCAAACCACCCCCTGTTGTCATGCAGATGACCTTCTTAGCTCTGCACGCGTGCTCTATGGCGACAAATTTAGGATCTCCAGCCCAACCTGTCCCTCTGCACGTTTCCAGGTCTCTGACCAGCTCCGTCTCCCATTATGGACACTGCCTCTTCCAAAATAACCCCCAGCCTTAAGTCCTTTTGCTCATCTTTCATGCCTCCTCTGGGTACCTCGGACGCCCTCTCCTGCTTCACTGAGGGTTTCTGGGCTATTAGACATGCCCGCTCTAAACATTCTTTTCCTTAAATGTTTCTGTGCTGGTGCACGCCCTCACTTATTTCCCTTTTCAAGGTTAATCCTTCCAGCATTGAGCCTAATGCCTTTCCCTTCCATCTGCTAGGATTCCAGGATTTACCTTTTGTCATACTTTGTCATATTCTTTGTCATACTTTTAGAATGTTTTGCTCTGTAAGAACAAACCTCAGTCTCCCCTCTCTAAAACACACACATGTGCTGCAAACAAACAAAACCCATCCTTGTCTCCTCAGCTGGGGAAGACAAAAATGTTCTGGAGATGGATGGTGGTGATCGTTGCACAGCAACGTGAATGAACTTAATGCCACTGAACTGTCTCCTCCTTGTATAGTTTGTGATATTTTGTTGATGAATTTTCTGTGTGTGTGTGTGTGTGTGTGTGTGTCTGGTGTAGGATGGAAGTGGGGTTAGAGAATTTCTGTATTTGTTACATCAAGGCATTCCAAAAGTAACACTTATCTGGAATAGTTTTTACATCAATTTCTTCTAAATTACACAGAAAATTAAAATGTGAACTTGACACTTGTGTGAGTTTCCTAGGGCTGCCATAATAAATGACTAACATGGAGTGACTTAAAACAAAAACACTTTATTCTGTCACAATTCTGGAGGCCAGATGGTCTAAAATCATGGTCCAAGCAGGGTTGCACTCCTCCTGAACCCTCTAGGAGAGAATCCGTCCTTGCCTCTTTGTGGCTTCTGGTGAATGCCGGCCATCCTTGGCCATTTCTTGCCTTGTAGCTGCATCACCCTAATCTCTGCCTCTGTTGTTACATGTGTGTCCTCTCCTCTTCATATAAGGGCACCAACCTTTGGATTTAAGGTCCACCCTAATTCATCGTGGTCTCGTCTTCACTTGATTCCACCTGCAAGGACACTATTTCCAAATAAGGTCACATTCCCAAGTGCCAAGGGTTGAAACTTCGACATACTTTTTAGGAGGTCACGAATACTCAGGAATACTCGGGGAGGCGGTATCATGCTTGGCAAAGATAAGGCTTCTTGTTGTTTCTCTGAACCAGTGGGCAGGGCTTTTCTGCTGTCCATCGTCTTCATTTTATTCCGCAGTGTGTTTCAGTTACTTTCAGCTAAATTCAGGTTACTAACCCCTTGCTCAGGAGTGGGCAAGAGATACATGAATCTCACCAAAATCCATAATATTTTTTCTGAACCTTAATGGGAACAGCAGTGAAATCTTCTAGATTTCATCCTTGTAGGAAGGTGCTTGAACAGGACCTATTTCCATCTAGAAGTGCCTCATACAAACTGACACCCAAAAATGAGTGAGATTTAGGCAATTTGTCCTAAGCAGCTATAAAGCCTTACTTAAATTAATTCAATCTGCAGTATCACTGAAGCTGCAAAATGTCTAGGCTTACAATAAAACCTGCAACTTTGCATCACATGTCAATTCAAAGGGTCCATTCCTCTTGGCAACATCCTTAGAACTTTAAGAAAAATATTGAAATTACTGAATATTGAATAGTGTTGAAAATATTGAAAAATATTAAAAGATTGCGTGCAAGAAAGATATAACAATTTTAAGGGAATTTAAATATATGTTTTCAGTCTTGGCCATGTCTAGAAACTGTATAACTTAAGAAGTTGTCCAAAATGAAGAAAATGAAAGATGAATTGTGTTAATTACACATCTAAAATATATTATGCGTCTGTTTAAAAAGAGATTTTTAAAAGTTAGTGATAACCCGTAAGTTGATGAATGTTGATAAATGAAGTTTGTAAAAACGTAAATTTATTATAAACACTAAATATTTCAGAATGGTCTTTGCATTTCTGAAGGCCAAAGCCAATTTTTTTTTTAAACATCCACTTCCGGCATCAGCTTGTTTATCGAGAGGACAAGAACTGGCCAGCCCAGCGGCTGGATGTCACTAGTATCAACTTTACCCAGAAAATAAAAATCACATTCTAGCATTTTCATCTCAGATATCCACAAGCACAGGAAAAGTATTGCAAAATGACACCGTTTCTATAAGAGATAAGAGAAGCAGAATTGTTAGCAAATCCATTATTTCGAGCTTAACACTTAGCTTGTGGGAAAGACAGCAACTGAACAGCAGTTGAATGCTAGGAAATTCTGGAAAAGGCATATGGTGCTGTGTCAAAAGCTAAAGAACTGAAGATTCCATTCTTACAGATAAATCGGAATGCCAAAAAAAGCCACCTCTTTATATTTAAGTAGATTACATGTCAAATGTTAGTAAATGATTGAGATTTGAGTAGACAAGATGAAGACTTCTGTGTGGAAAAGTTCAATGAGGGCTATTTCCAGGGATCCCTTCTAATATAATGAAACTTGAGGGAATACACTGTAAACTACTTCTATTCCAAGCAGTTCTGTAACAGGGAGCTCCAGTAATGTAACAGAAAAGTGCCCTACATTGTAGAAAAGCAGCAGCAATACCATCCAGCAATGTGTATTCCTGCAGTCACCGTGTAACCATTTAAGACTGGGGTAGAGACTGTTCCTAGAGGAAAAGGTAGGGAGGAAATGTACCAACTGTTGACAAAATAACTGGCCCAGCGGTGATCCTTGTGCTAGACCAGCTGGTGGTTGAGACAGCCTGGACCCTGGCTCTCCAAATTAGGGCTCACCTAAGAGCAAAAGTTAAGGACTCAGACTACAGAGCCAGACTTTCGAACCCTAGCTTCTCCCTGTGAGGTTTTTGGTGATGTATGTATATAATAAATCAACAACTAGTCAACAGCCAGCATTTATTTATCATTTACTAT
The DNA here is from genome assembly GCF_964165515.1 of Mesoplodon bidens. Lineage (NCBI taxonomy): Eukaryota > Metazoa > Chordata > Mammalia > Artiodactyla > Ziphiidae > Mesoplodon > Mesoplodon bidens. The sequence goes on from NC_138166.1 coordinate 18,010,655, forward strand.
GTACCAGGCCCTGTTGCAGGTTTATCATATTAAACTATCACAACAAGCAGCTGGTAAGCGAGTGAATCCAGGGTTCAAGACGTCCAGCTCCAGACCTCACAGCTTCACCTCTTTGCAACATGGCTCTGTGTCACCACTAAGAAGCTGCAAAGCCTGTGTGACCTTGAGCAAGTCACCAAACCTCTCTGTGCCTTATTTTAAAACAGAGATGGATAGTAATAGGATTTATTTCATTAAATTGCTTTGAGGTTCAAATAAAATCATGCTCACATACTAGCACAACATCTAACACAGAGTGATCCACAGAAAGATAATTATTATACTCTTCTTGATAAGCAAACCGTCCAACTCTGCCAGACCCGTAGGCAGTCCAGGTTTCTTTAGGCCTCTGCAGTTTATAACTACTGATGAGGTCCCAACAACCGTAATAACGAGAGCTCTCAGGATCATGACTCCATCCCTTCTGCTCCTTATCTAGCACCCCAGCTCCCCGTTTCTTTTCTCCTACTCCTAGACTCCTAGTTGCCTCTAGGTTTTTTGGGGGGCATCTTATATCTACTCACCAAGAGACTTTGGATGTTTTCCACGTGGTCCCATAGGCAATGCCTAGTGCCTACAAAGCCACTTGAGGGCAACCCCCCCCACCCCGAAGCTTTGTGGATGAGAATGTGGTCCTTGATGTTGGCTCCTAGGCTTGCAAAGCTCCAGACTAGTAAAGACCAAAGAGAAATAAGGCATTTGTAGTTCCCTCTCTCCGAGCCTGGTTATGCCACTTTGGCACTTAATTGCTCACATCCAGCCCTTGGTATAAAAATCTCCCTCAGGCTGTCTGCATCGTCTCTCCATGGGGGCTTATGCCACCAAGTTCAAGTCACCAGACACCATCGGCCAGGCTGAGATCTTGGCTGAACAGGTTTGGGAAATGCCAAAGACTGCCCCCAAACCGATTCTAAAATAGGATCACCAAATCACCCGTTCTGCCTGAGATGTTCCTGGTTTTAGCACTGAAAGTCCCGTTTCACAACGACTCTCCACCATCCCCACCTGGGACTGCTTGGTCACCCTTGTTTAAAAATGCCTGGAATTTTTTGGGGCAGCATCACTGACATGGTCCACCAGTGTGGAGGATGGTGGATGGGAGAGCATCCTGCGTGCTGAATACGAGGTCACGGAGGACCTTAACGCCGCTTCCTGGGACATGTGCCCTGGTTCACTCCCTACCGAAATGTTTGTTGTGGTGCAGACATGTGCTTTGTCTCAAGTTGCTGTGTTAGAGAAGTAAGACTGTTCCATCTGGTTCAGACGAGTTAAGATTCTTTGAAATGTCCTTTTTCTCAAACCTCACCACCCCTCCCCCTGCCACACACACACACACACACACACACACACACACACACACACACCCCACCCATTCTTGTCTCTCTATCTATTTTCTGAGAATTTCCAACTCTCAACTTCCTTTAACATTGCCCAGGGAGCCTGCCTTCTGTGTGTGTGGCCTGACAGTGTTCCACACTGCTGTTAATTGGGGGCCTGTGGTTTATTCTCTCTGTATCATTTCAGCCGTGTTTCTTTTTTGGCAAGGAAGCCTTTATACATCCCACACTTCCGATTACATGAGACTCAGACTGGATACATATAGTCTTCCTGCTCCCTTTTTTTTTTTCTTCCCTTCTTTCTTTCTTTTTTAAGTTTCACGAGAAATCATTATGATGATGAAAAGAAGTAAAAATATACCTTGGTTAGCTGCAGAGTTAGCTGTTGAAAAACAACCTCTTCCATCTCCTAATGAGTTTGGAAGACAGACTGAATGCGTTTGATGTTTTCCAATCAGGTTAGTATCACCTTCCATCACAGGGTATCTGCTACACAGAGATGGAACTAACCTGCCATCAGCCCAAGTTTGCTAACTCCTGAGCCCCTTCGCCTCACCCCTCCCCTGCTCCCTATTAGCAGGAGGTCTGGGGTTCACCGCTCAGCCCCTCCCTCTGCCACAGTGAGGGTGAGCTGGGGCTTCCACCCAGAGTTGTAATATCTCCCCATCCTCAGCTCAGGCCATGCTGGATGCCAAGGACTTGCTCTTTGGGCAAAAGGCAGCTCAGGGACACTGGCGCCGTGCATCTCCTGACCTGCAAGCCCCAGACCCTCTGATGCAAGGGGCAGGGGTTGGGCGGGGCCCCAGGAAGGCCAAGTACTAACAGTCAGAAAGAGGTCCTGTGATTCAGGACTTGACACTGATGGGAGAGCAGAACTCTACGTCAGCAGTTCTTTGGTGGAAAAAAAAAATCAAGCCTTAACAATAAGGGCAACCATGGGACGTCTATACTCTCCTTGACCTGAGCCCCAAGCCATGATGATTTTAACTTCTTATCCAGAGGTATTTTGCAGGGGCAGGCCTTTCAGCAGGGCCACTGGGGTCTAACTGCGAAGGCTGTCCCCTCCAGATTCCCCTGCTGAGAGGGGTGACTCATCCCAAGAAATCCAATGCGCCCCCCGCGCCAGCCCCCAGCAGAAGGAAAGTTCTCCCTGGATATTCCAATAGGGGTGGAGCCAGGGGACTGGGGTTTTGTCTCCCAGGACGCCCAACATTCTTCGATGTGAGCCCTTGACTCCATCGCCTGGGAGGTGCTCTTGGAAACAAGTTTCTAGCCATCCCCTCTTCTAACCAGACTGTAGCCCTGGATTCCTCTTTTATTCAGATTCTGAGATTGTCACTCTCCCCAGCTGAACTCCTGTCCCCACCTTCCCTGCCATATGGTGGCAACTCTTCTCACTATAGAACCACAAAACACCCCGGTTCTGCCCCAGCATGCCACCCCTGGCTTCTAACTCAATTCATTATATTTTCGTCTCCCAAGACATTTTTTAAATTAAAAATCCTCTTTTGTCCGAAGCTTCTTAATTTCTCATGTATCAATAACATTTCTGTTCTAATACATATTATTATAATGCTTATCATCACGATAAGACTTCTAGAATTACCGGGCTAAATATTCATTGAATGTTTGCTTGTTCACTAACCTTTAATCATCATGAAGGTGGGAGAGAAATATGTTTGGTCCATAGCTATATCTTTAGTTCCTTGCACTTTTTTTGGAGCATAGGTTTGTCCAAGAAATATTTGTTGGATGAATTAAAAAAGAAACAAATGACATTATAAGTTCACTACAGAAGAAATGACTTTTTAATGGAAACCACATCACACAATTTAAAGACAGTCTACTGATGGTTGCAGAACATTTTCTTTTCTGGAGAACTGCAGATGTCGAAACAAACACGTGAAGCAGCCAACATGTGGTTATTGGACCCAGTGGAAGGTCAGGCGGGAACTTGTCCGGCACGGGTTTTGTTACAGTGTACATTAAACAGAGACCAATCATGATTTTGGATCTGCAATTAGGCCTTTGGTTTTATTTCTGTATACTTCATTTCTTTTCAAAGGAAAGTGAAAAGTAATAACGTCAACTGTTCTTTAAAGTAGAAACATTTTTGATGTCTTTGGAAAGGAAAAAGGAAATGAACAAATTTGTAGAAGAGGTGTCAATGGATTTCCACATTGGGAGGTTTGGACATCACTTTGCTTGGGCTCCGCTGGCTTCCTTGCTGTTCCTCCAACATGCCAAGCGTATTCTTGCCTCAGGACCTTTGCACATGCTATTTCTGTGGCCTGGAATGCTCTTGCCTAAATTTCTATCTGGCTTTCTTATTTTTCTCAGTCTCTTCATCATGTGGACCTTACTTAACTCTCCTATAGCAAACAGAAGTTTCCCCCCATTCCCTTCTCTCACCAGACTCTCTGTCCCTCTTACCATCCTTTATATTTCTCATTGACAGTTATCACCAAATGACGTACGAGTTATCTATCTATCTATCTATCTACCTATCTATCTATCTATCTATCTATCTATCATCTATCTTCCTATCTCCCCAACCTAGAATATGTATAGTTCACATAAGGGCAAAACTTTGTTTTACTACTAAATTCTTACCCACTTCCTAGAGCCGTGCTTGATACATATAAGTGCTTAGTACAACAGTGCATCACGCAATAAATATCCCAGAAATTAATACTTGAGTGAAGCTGAAGTGATTGGAGCTTTCCTGCACAAACTACTAGTTTAGTCCAAATGCTGATGGAGGTCTTCCAGTGGTGCTTGGAATTGGCTTCGGGGAATTGATGGTGTGTATTTCTTTCCAACTCTGCCTTCCTTGACACCGAGTTGGTAACTTAAAATTGGCCATGGTGGGAGTGTTTACACCATGGAAATCAACAAATGCTAGACATCAGGAATTTCCTTTTCTTCTTCTTTTCCTGGAGAGTCAATTCTTAAATATCTTCTAGCATACCATTGATGTTACCCACACATTTGCCTCGAAAATGATTATGTATATATAAACATTTCTACCAAGTATTCTGAAGTTTTGCGCTGAAATGGATGTCCTTATTAGACAGTTTAACAATTCAGTCTACCTAAGGAGAGGGGGAATTTTAGAGGATGCAAGGATGGAAGACAAGCTTGATAAAATTGGGAACAACCAGAAAATTGGGATCTAAGGAACACAGAACTTTGAAGAAGAGTGAAAAGGATTCAAAGTATAGAAAGTCATCAACCACAAGTTATGAAAAACTGTGTGTTATGTAAGAATATTCTAGGTAAACAATTTAAAATTATATCTAAGAACACAAGGAAGACACCAGAGGTGTCTTTGGCTCGGAAACCCAGCTTATACTAGCAGCCTCTGCCCAGGGCTGCGATGTAGATATAGGGTGTCTCCGGAATAGTAAAACAGACCGGGAGACTTAAACACAAATCAGATTTGCTCTTTCCACTGCGAGCGAAAACTGTCAGTGCTCCTGCCTATGAGACAGAAAAACATCCCCTCCTTAGAGCTGGAATCAGAGGAGAACCTCTTACAGTCTCTCCCTAATCAAATTTCTATCATCGCCCTTTATCACTGATTTCAGGTACCTTTCTGTTTTCACCATCCGGACTGCCACCGCTGTCTGAATGTTTTTCAGGGTAAGGAGCCCCCGGCTCTGGGATGGACTCACACGTGGATTCTGGCTCTGTGCCTTAGTGCTGTGACTCTGTGCAGGACTTTCCACCTAACCCTTGCCTGGAGCGTGGGCTGTGGCTGCCGTTCACGTGGCACCTACCACGCTTCCCAGTCTCTCTGCCTGGGGTGTGAATTTCTCCCCAACTAATAAACTTCTCATTCAAGCTCCATCTCCAGTATGTCCTCGACTTGGAATTCTTGCCTGGCCCTCAGTACTTTGGGGATCAAAGAGAAGTAAGCTTTTCCATTCTCAAAACATTTACAATATATGTATAAATACCAAAAAAGAAATGAGTGCTGTAAAGAAATGTGTTTATAGTATGTGGTGTCCACGAAGCGCATCAGACTCCTGCCTTTCTGTGGAGCTGTGGATGTTAGCTGTGCAATAATCTCTTTATCCTCTGCCTGTTCCTTGGTACATCTTATCCCAGTCATCTTAAAATACAATGAGATAGGGGCAGATACTTCTATTTTTTTTAAAGTGAAATCATTCCACAAATATAGCTAATTATGAAAATTCAAGCAATACAGAAATATATTGAAGTTGAATGTTTTCCTTTGCATCTCCTAATTCAACTCCACCTCCCACAGGTAACGTCTCAAAACAGGTTTGATGCATCCTTCTGGTTCGTGACGATTTGTGTGTGTGTGTGTGTGTGTGTGTGTGTGTGTGTGTGATTTCATAAACACATGATTTTTTGTTTGTTATATGTTAGAATCATATTATGTAAATGTATTGTTCTATGAGCTATTTCTTTACTTCACAGGGTAACTTGGCAACTTTTTTGTCGGTACATAGTACAGAGTGTTAAATAATTTCTCATTATTTTAGAAGCCCCTTGTTAATGGTTATCTAGCTGTTTCTAATATTTGGTCGCTGCATAAAAAGTTGCAAAAGATGTACTTAAACCCATATCTTGGGGTACATGTACAAAGATGACACAGGGTAGATTTTTGAAAGTAGAATTGCTAGGTCAAAAGATAAGCTCATTTCAGATTCTGGAAAGTATTGTCAAATTGCTTTCTAAATAAGGTTCTCCAGCTTGCATTCCCACCATCAGTGTATAAGAAAGAAAACCCAATTCCCCTCACCCTTGCCAACAAACAATGGATATTATCAGCTTTTCAAAACAGTACAGTGGGTTTAAGACCATGCAACTCAATTGCTCCATTTGAGGCTACAAGTCAAATCCTTTAGTTCAGGTTATGTGTGTGTGCGTGTGTGTGTGTGTGTATTTGTAAAGATTTCTGATGCATAATTTCTGTGCAACTACAGTTGTTTTCCTTTGGGCATTTAGTGGTATCTCCTGCTCTGGTAAACAGAGGCCCTTGGAACGCAGCTGACCAAGGTTATCACTGGGGGCTCTGTTGAGTCTGTGCTCTGGTGACGCAGGCCACTCCTGGGGGACCTTCCCTCCCAAGGGGCATGTGTCCAGGGTGGATGGCATCACGATTAGCAGAGGTCATTGCAGACAGCAGAGCCTCTGAACGGGTCAAAGTGGGTCTGGTGGCGACAGCCCTGCTCTCCTGCAGACCTGGCTGTTTAGTCTGGGAGAACTCGGAGGGCAGGCACAGACATGGTGCCCTTGGGGTTCCTCCAGACACACGCATTTATCAGGACTGGGGCTGATTAAGTGCAAGGGGAAAGGGTGACGCGGTGCGTGCTGCCTTTCACCTCGGAGGAGTGGGGGTCAAGTGTCAGCCTGGACACTCTCCAAGTGTCCTCTCCAGAGGATTGAGGGCCCTTCTTGTCTGGGAACAGAGACCTTTTGTTATCACACACAGAGGAGGTCAGTTACTCTTCACAGAGTCTGCCGAGGCAGGGCAAGCCCCACATACAGATGCTCAGGTGGTACGTATAGAGATTGAGATGGCATGTAACATATACATAGAGATGTGGGCAAACACATAACACACCTCGTACAGCCATCCGTGCTGAGATGTGCGTGGGTTCCCATGGGGTCCATTTACTTAGGGAGGCCCCAGACACTGTGGTGAAAGAACATGATGGAGCCTTCAGCTCACACATGTAGCTGAAAGTCTCCTTTTTAATATTTTCAAAGGTGCTTTTGCTCATATAATAAAAAGGGCATCTTAAGAGTGACTCTCCTCACTTTGTGCCTCTCTCTGTGAACAGAGAGTGAGAAATGTATATACATGTGAGATGAGATTACAGAGTAAGGAGGCTTTGTTTTCAAATGTGGTTTAAAAATTCGAAATGTGAGCTGTATGTATCATTTTTCTGGGAAAAAAAGAAAATGTGTGTTAGGACACAGGTTCTGCCCTGGATTCAGGAAGTTAGGGATTTATAAGAAGGTTTTTGTTTAAGCACCCAGTATCCCTTTATATCTATACCAGTCGTTTAAACTAAAACCATTATCACTTTTTAGAAAAGTTAGATTGCGTTTCACGACCATAAGAGACGGGGACCCCAAAGCTCTCTACAGCTCTCCTGTGATCAACTTGTGGGTGTTGGTGCTTCCAACTCTGAAAAGGGCTAAAAATTGCCAGGCATCTCCTGAAAAATAGCATACATTACACATTTTTAATATACATATATAGTTTTTTTCTTTATTGACATGTAATTTACAAGCAGTAAATGCACAGATCTTAAGTGTACAGTTTAATGAGTTCATATATATATACATACATATATATATATATATATATATACACACACACATTTTTTTAAACATTGAACCACACTTTATAAAGTCTTCTGAAACTTGTTTTTTAAAAAAATTTCAACAGACTATTTTTTATGTTAATCGACTTTATTTCTTAGAACAGTTTTAGGTTTACAAGAAATTGAACAGAAAGCAGACAGTTCTCATATGCCCACTCTCCCCCCTATTCCCACTGCCCACAGTTTCTCCTGTTATTAACATCTTGCATTGGTGTGGTGTATACCATATTTTAGCCCAGCACATATTTTAATGTAGTAAAATGTATGAGTCTCCTACTTAATGGCTTCTGGATATCGTGCCTTACTTAGGACCTCCTTTTTTTGAGATTATTAAATAATTTGAAGAGTTCTGTTGTAGTTCTGATTGTTCATGTATCAGGTGACATTATAGCAAGTGGTATTTTGGCATTTATTGAGATGATCATATAAATTTTCTATATTAATCTGTTAATGTAATAACATATATGAATGGATTTTCTAATGTTGAGCCCTTTTAGCATTCTTAGGACAAACTCCAGCTGCTTTTTTTTTCATACTTTATTTATTTTTATTGTTTTGAATTTTATTTTATTTTTTTTTTATACAGCAGGTTCTTATTAGTCATCCATTTTATACACATCAGTGTATACATGTCAATCCCAGTCTCCCAATTCATCCCACCACCACCCACCCACCCCCCCCCCCGGCTTTCCCCCCTTGGCGTCCATACGTTTGTTCTCTACATCTGTGTCTCAGTTTCTGCCCTGCGAACCAGTTCATCTGTACCATTTTCTAGGTTCCACATATCAACAGACTATTTTTTTAGACCAGTTTTAGGATCACAGCAAAATTGAGAAGGAAGGGCTTCCCTGGTGGCGCAGTGGTTGAGAATCTGCCTGCCAATGCAGGGGACACGGGTTCGAGCCCTGGTCTGGGAAGGTCCCACATGCCGCGTAGCAACTGGGCCCGTGAGCCACGGCTACTGAGCCTGCGTGTCTGGAGCCTGTGCTCCGCAGCAAGAGAGGCTGCGGCAGTGAGAGGCCCGCGCACCGTGATGAAGAGTGGCCCCCGCTCGACGCAACTAGAGAAAGCCCTCGCACAGAAATGAAGACCCAACACAGCCAAAAGAATAAATAACTAAATAACTAAATAAATAAATTTATTTTAAAAAAATTGAGAGGGAAGTACAGCTCGCCTGTATACCTTCTGCTCCCCCCCAGATTCCCCCATTATCAACATCTCCCACCAGACTGGGACATTAGTTACATTTGATGCATCTACATTGACACATCATTGTCACCCAAAGTCCACAGTAAATTTTTTCTAAGTGTACTCAGATTGCACGTCATTTCTTCAGCCTGCGTTGACTCATTGAACATAAATTGTACAGAGGTGTGCTTGGGTGATCTTTTTTTCCCCATAGATGAAGCAGAAGCTAGAAGCAGAGAAATAGAATTGGCAGCCCAAAGGAGTGGGGCATTGAAAGTATTACTTGGTGTCTCAGATTGTGTTGTCTTTGTTTGTTTCATTTTATTTTCAATGAAGCCAAAGGTACAAAGCATTTTTTTTCCCCTAGATTTTGTGAAGACTCATTTTTTGCACGGCGAATCTAAGTAAGGACACATTTCTACACACCCTGCTCAGGGGAGCTTCATACCCCTGAGGTTGGTGCCAAGGTCTCGGGTAGGAGGAATGATCATTCAGGAGCAAGGAAGTTGACAGGGGCTCAGATCTTACAGGGTCCCCTGCTGCAGCCCCCCGTCACTCTTTCCTAATTATTATTATTTCCTAATTATCCTTGCCCACTGTTACCCCATGCATTCTCTGCCCTGTCACTAGTGTTAACTTTTCAAGAGATAAGTTCATCATGTGATTCTCCTGCTTGCTAATAGGGTGAAATCCAGTTGACCTGATCACCTATAAGATAGAATCCAAATTTCCTGACGAGCAGCACTTCATCATCTGTCACTCCTCTTCATGTCCGTTACATGGATGCCTGGCTGAATCACATCCTTGCTCAGCGAGGCCATACCAGGCCTCTCCATGCAGAGTTCTCTGTACGTTTTCTTTCCCTGAAGCACCGTCTCCTCTGGAGAGCTAACTCCTAACTCTTCTTGCTCTTCACTGAAGTCTTTCTTATGCAATGACGCAAGCAGAGTAAGTTTGCTGCCTTCTGTCCGGCCTCAGCATCACTGACCAGAACTCTCCTCTCACCAGAGCAAACCATATTTTTTCTTAGTTTTTGGTACTATATGTGCCAGTCTCTTCCCTACACTACAAGTTTTCAATGGCAGGCGTTGCTTTTTTCTTGTTTTTATAATCTCACCGTCTAAAAATCTGCAATACAGATCAACAAATGTGTTAAATAAAGGAATAAAAGGTTACCCTGCAGAATGAAGGAACCTAGAGTCTGTTGATTCAGTTTTTTAAAAGCCCAGCTGTAGATTTAGGTGATTATGTTAGCAACTATAACGTAAATTCTTCTTATGGGAGATACACCTGGGGCCTTAGTGAAACATGCATATTCCCAGGGCCATCCCTGGAGACTCTGATTCTGGATGCCTGTGGTAGGGCACTGAGACTTACGTGTTTATCACTTGTCCAAGGTGGCTCTCATGATTATTATTTAATGAGAAAACCTGAGTCAGAACCCAGCCGCGTATTAGGGCAGGTGGTGTTGCAGGCTGCTCCTGAGGTGTCTATAACATATTAAGCATATACTTAATAAGTGCCTACTTACTACAGGCCAGGATCCATCCCAGTGCTTGAAATTGCCCTAATCACTGGGGACTGGGCTCACTCCACCAAGAGTAGGTGGGTCAGTCCCCTCACATGGATGCTTCTGATGTGAGTGAATTCAGAACAAAGTTTATTTAACTGTTTATTTAACCAGATTGTCTTTTAAAAAGTACATATCTAATGTTTCCCTTTTATGTGCTATAAAATTGCTGCATAAATTAAATTCCGTGGTTGGCCATGATAATGCTGAATATCCTTTTTGAGACTCCACACTCCCAGCACACCCTGAAAAGAATGCCCACCCCCCAGTTAGGATCTGGTGGATCCCCTCAGGGAGCAGTCCTCCACCACAGCAGAAAGTCTCTGTTCTGATGCCAGATTCCAGCTGCACCTCACCTGTTCCATCCTGGAGCAAATGATTATCCATGCCCTGTCAAGGCATGTCAATGTCACTGACATTGGCTTATCGATATATTTCAGACCCAGTCCTGGAAACAGGTTTTTGAGGCAGGGAAGAAGTCAAGTCAGTGGGAGAGATGGCTAGTGAAGTCATGAGGCTCTTGGGTCAGGAGCGTTGCTGTAAATGCTACCCAAGTGTGGAAATGGCTGAAGAAATGCATGGTGCATCAACCTCCCAATGTAGTCTGGAGTCCTAATTATGGGACTAGCACAGGGATTTAAGACAAGCATTCTTAGTCTCAGCATACTAACAACTACTTTTGAGCAGCAAAGGAAATCACTCCTATACTCCATTTCTACCTTCCACCCTAGAGAAGTGGAATCATACATCTCAGAGAGACCGATGGCATTGTTCTTCCCTGGAGGGCAGACTGCGACATTTTGTCCAGTCAGGGGTTGCAGTGCCAGCCACGACAGTGGCTCAGTCTTAGTCTCTGGGACTCAGTCTTAGTCTCTGGGAGCCTGAAGGGTGGGCCTGTAGTCACCTGTTCTTTCAACAGGTGCCTATTAAAGCAGCTACTGTGTGTCCAGAGCGTCTGCTGCCTGTTTTCCTCTTAACTATTGCTTCATAACATTTATAGTTTTTGTCTTACAGAGGCTTTATCCATATGGAATTATTGGGTTATAGGCCCAATCCCTTCTCTTATTCACTCATCCATTGAGTTTTCATGTATTTAAAATGGAATTATTTCAGGAATTTAAAAAATAAGTAAATACAGGCATCTGATGATTTTCCAGGAGAAGAGAAAAGGAGGAGTCCTCATTGAGTCTATATATAGAAGCCAGCTCTCCCAAGAACCATGAGTGTTGTTCTGATATGGTCAGACCGTTCTGGGCTTGCAAAGGTCACATTGACCAAATGTAGATGCGTAATGGACCAAAAATGGGGCCAGCTGCATTATGGAGTTTGAAGTGGAGCTGATGGAATGGACTTGCTCTTGCCTGAAGTAGGCATTTGATGTGATTTGAGGGCCAAAGAGGGATTTGAATATTCCATTATTACATGAGAATTATAACGTCACACAAAGACTGCTGAAAGAGATAATCCACTAGCATATTTGATCACCTCAGTAAATGAGATTTGTGAGCTGCCCTTTAATTGAAAAATAAAATCCTAAAGAAAGCACTCATAGATAAATTCTAATAAAGAATTAGGTGGGGAAACCTTGGAAGCTTGGATTATGGTTTGGGTGGAAGAGGTGAAAGATGAGGTTATCCTGGGCAGCCGGGATGTAGCCCTCATGCTCTGGGTGTCAGTTCAAAGATTACAGCTTTCGTTTGGTCTGGTTGTTCCATGTAGACAGAATTTAGGAAGGAGTAACGAAAATTTTTGAGCAATCAGCACTTCAAAAACAAAATTAGCTGCTCTACAAAGTAAACTTTTCACAATTGGAAGTGTTTAGGGATGGACAGCCCACTCTGAAATGTTTAAGAAGGGGAGACTGACATTGAGCAAAATGGCTTCCAAAGTTTTTCCACATCTACTTTTCTTTGAAACCTAGAGGAGTTTTTGGTGCAAGCGCAGATATTCTATTCAACCTCTTAAATTTCATGTTGTTCGGTTTTGTCACTCTGTAATTTATTGAGATCATTCTTAAAAATCTAATTTTGTTGTTGCATGTATTTCATAACCCTCTCTATTTGATTTCTTCTGAAAATCTCATAAAGCCTCTTTCCTTTAACCAAGTAATTGATAATATTGTTGATTGTACAAATGTATTATATATGACCAAGATATAGATAACACTATTATCAACATAATATTGTTGATAATATGGTACAACTGAGAGATTGGTAAGGTTGTTGGAAAAGGTGCTGTTGAATACAGAGCCGGTCTTCATGCCAATACACATCTCTCTTAAAGTCGCTTCCATTCACCCATGTATTTACTGAGTCACCTTACAGAACTAATATATATTTCATGTATCCTTTTCTCAAAATTGAATGCATTCTCTCCTCTCCCATCTTCTCATACTTTTCCCTTCACTATTATCCTTCAAATATTGTCAAGAATAAATCAATAATCTATTCTGCAAGTTTCCGTCTTGCCCCTTCCATCTATGTGACTCCCGTGGCCCTCATATAGATGATAATCAGTTATTTGAGCTTCATCTTTTAAAAAATCTCATCGGAGTAGCCCTTGTGGTTTTTCATGACTTTTAAAAAATTTTTAGTGGAGTATAGTTGATTTACAATGTTGTGTTAGTTTCTGTGGTACAGCAAAGTGAATCCGTTATAGGTATACACATGTCCACTCTATTTTAGATTCTTTTCCCATATAGGTCATTACAGAGTACTGAGAAGTGTTCCCTGTGCTATACAGTTTAGTGATTTTTGGAAGCCCAAGTTTATTTTTTACTTGAGGCTTCCTAATATAATTTTTAGAAATTCCAGAAAACTTATTTTTTATCCTGAGCCCTGCTTAGAACAAAACTTCCTAATATCTGAATTCACAGAAGTGCTAATTCATAGTCAACACAACTGATTCCTTGGGGTAGTGGTAACAACAAACATGATCAGAGAATTTCATTACTTACAAACATCTGCTATACGTAAGTGGTTCTCCACATATTTAGGGAGCAGAGAATCCAAAAATTCTATCGTTCTTTACAGGGCACCATGAGATATTTAATTCTGTAATACAAAGCAAAATTAGTTGTCAATAAAACACAAACTATTATGCACATGAAGTAGCAGGTCATGTGCCCAAGTACTCATGAAAAAAGCATGATCAACTATTTACAAACTTTTCTGTGAAAATTAATTTACTACTGATTCCCTTGGGCTAGCATCATTTTGGAGGAAAATTGGAGCATGTATATTGCACATTTATCTTTAAAAGCATATAAGGGAAGTCCATGGGAAAAAACCTAAAATTTTTCACATAACATCCGTGTTCTAAGAAGATGTTGTTTGAGTCATACAGCCCAACGTTATTAAATTTAGATACTCTAACTTGTTAGATAATTAATATCTGTCCAAGTATCCAAATTAGAAAATCAGTGAATCAGGTTGTTAAATAATCTGCTCCAATCTGATACCAGAGCTGAGATTCTTGCTACAGCACAGCCTTTCTCATATTTCTTCTTCATTGAGATCATCTGTAATCAGTCAGAACTATGTTTTTGAGAGCTTCCTAACAGGGACAGAAGGCAATCTGCTGAAGTGGTTAGGAGCAAGGACAGTGCAGTTAGACCGCTTGGATTTAAATTCCAACCCTGCTACTTATCACCTGGGTGATCTTGTGCAAGTAGCTTAAAAGTCTCAGCGTTAGTATAGAGTCATAAAGCAATAGTAGCTACATCACAGGATCATTGTGACTGTTAAATAAGGTAATCCTCACAGAGGATTTAGAACAATGTCTGGCATGACATTAGTCTCCAATAAATATCACCTCTGACAATTGAGTTGCCCTCATTTTCTGCCACATACTCTGGAATCCTTATTTTTCTCTTTTACTGTTTAATCTGTTTTTTGCTTAACTTACAATACGTGTCCCAGTATATACAAACGCTTCCTCCCTGGCTATCAAAAATTTCAAGATACACGGATGCGTTTTCTCAGTTCTGATCTCTTCCACTTTGCAGCATCACTTGAGTTCCAGGGAAGAGTTAGCAGGTACAAATAAGAGCTAAGAAAGTCAAGACGTGCCAGAAACTGTGTTTTTGCAAGACTAACATTTCCAGGTGTCCTGAGGGAGAGGTTCTCCATCCCTACTCAGCCTTTCTTCTGTGCCAATTTTGTATCTGCACATGAACTACATTATTTATTGCCTGCTTCCATAGGTGTCACCTGTAATATCTGTCTCACAGTGATACATATTTTTCTTTATTTGAACCAGACCCATCTTTCCAAATAGAATTCTAACCTGGACTTTCATCCACTCTTGTCCAGACCTCTAAAGAATGCTGCAAGGGAATTTCAAAGTTAGTGCGTGTTGACCCAGACTTTGTAGAATCTCACTCCTGGATCTCTTATTTCTGAGTTCTGCCTGCTGTTGAGACACCCTTCAAGATAAGACATTTTCTTTCTCATCTGGATAAATATTTCTTATTAGGGCCACCCTTAGCCTCCTTTTCCAATTCCAATGAGTGTGAAATATTTATCTACCCCAAATGGAACTACTGGTCTCAGGAGAGAATGGATTCTCATCCTTAAAAATGTACAAGCATGGAATTATCTTCAGATATGTAAGATGGAACAAATGTATAAGCACATTCTGTATATTTCCAAAGAGATCCATTAATTTCCTCACTTACTTGTTCATTTGTTCATTCATCAACCAAATACGACTCTGCCAGAAGTAAAAGAGGACATAATTTGGGGGAAAACTTACAGGAAGGAATGATTTTGGATGTTCTGTCAGACGCAGTGGTGACTGCCACCGGGGGTCTTCTCTGGGGACACATGGTACATGAGAGGCCAACAAACAGGTATGCCTGAAGGTTTGCAGAGGGGATGCCAACCCAGAGAGAGAGACAGGGACCCACTGGTGGGGAAAAGAGAAATGTCAAAGAAGATCCAGTCATCATCCTGCTGACAGAACCCATTCCCAGTCTTCAGTTAAATCGAAACCAGTTGTGCCTCACTGAGAAAAATAACCAATTATCTGGTTCTTTATGAGGGCAGGCAGAAGAGCCTTCAGGTCACGTTCTAATGTTCTTGTCTGAAGTGGGGGACCCTATGGAAATCATAAATCGACAAATTTCATGGGGAAAAATACCTAATTTCATGCCTATTTACACTCATACAAATGTCATATTGAAACTAGGAAGTATGTGCTGCAGCTGGGACACCCAGAGGCTCCCCTTAAAATTCTTTGTGCTGTTGGCTTCTACGTGATTTCTCAGGCTGCTGAGTCCCAGCCATGGGAAAACACCGTTTAAACATTCTTCTAGGTGTTTTCAACTTTCTATTACAGGTTTGGCTATTTTAAAGTAAACGCCAGTACTGCTCACTTTGTGACTCTGTGACGGGCCAAATGGGCCGCTGCTCAGTCTCCTGCTGGGCTTTCCCAGGCCCTGGAGTGCAACAGTAATCATCTGGTTAATGCAGCTCAGCGTCCTCCAGCAAAATTCCTTTAGGCCAAGGACTCCACGGGATTTCCTACACACCTTGATGGATGTCCAGAATACTTCCGTCTATTTCTTCCACCCCTTGGTATCCACTCTTTTCTTCATTACCCTCCAGACACTGTCTCCCAATAAAAACCACTGCTCCTATCCCTTTGAGGTCTCAGGGTGCTCCGGTGATGAACTTTCTTTCTTTTGTGTTGTTGGCACGGTGCTATTTTGTTCTGTTACACATATTAAAATCGTGGGGCTTCGCTGGTGGCGCAGTGGTTGAGAGTCCGGCTGCCGATGCAGGGGACGCGGGTTCATGCCCCGGTCCGGGAAGATCCCACATGCTGCGGAGCGGCTGGGCCCGTGAGCCATGGCCGCTGAGCCTGCGCGTCCGGAGCCTGTGCTCCGCAACGGGAGAGGCCGCGACAGTGAGAGGCCCGCGTACCGCAAAAAATAAAAAAATAAAAAATAAATAAATCGTGAACTCGGGCCTCACCTTACTTGCTAACACATACTCTAGTACTAGCACAAAAAGGTGGAGACTTTTGCCCCCTCCCATATCCATTTCTTGCAGATACTTGATTTTTTTTTTTTTTTTTTACAGGGCAAAGCTATAAGTCAATCAGTTTCATGTGTCCTGTGACATCCAATTGTCCCTCCTCTCCAATCACCAGTTGTTAAACCTCTCTCTCTTCAGGGTGAGAGTCTTCCCTTTTAGGAACTCTGCTGGGGAGATGAAGAGGTGGTAGTTTCCCCTAAGTCCTCTTAGAATAGGTTCTCGGGAGGAGCACAGGAGCCTTTCCCAAGAGGCTGAATTCTAGATCAGCATTGCAGATCAACTCCAGACGTAACCCAGTCTCCCAGGTTCACCTGGATAGACCTAAATACAGAGGGTCAGAACTTGGAGAACTCTAATTGGCTCCCTGGTTGAGTTGTACCATCCCAACAAATTTTCTTAGGCATGGATGATGATTTTTGAATTTAAAAAATTCAATTATATTTTAATAAGTTGGGGTATGTCTCACCAGTTTGCCACAGTTCCCACTACTCCCTATTGTTCATACCCTTTTGTTAACCTGACATGACTTACCAGCAGTCTTCTGGTCCTTGAAGCCATTCCATTTCCAGCTCCGACTTAAGTCACTGCTCTGACCCCCTACTAACTCACCTAACAGATGTAGGCTAAGGAAAAAGCACAGTGTTTGGCACATATAAAGTATTTAATGCATATTAGTTAATTCATTGAGTTCATGAATGAATAAGACTTTTCTTCTTTTGGGATATACATACAGATCATCAGAAAATAAAATGTCCTCATTTTCACTGGCTAGCAAGAGCCAGAAGAAAATATCATCAAATTCTCATGCAATTTCTGACGCTACCTAATCCAGCAGAAAAAAGCCACACAACTACAGTATGGAAAGGATTCTGAATTAAAACAAAAACGAAGAACATAGATTTCCTAATAGCAGAGAGCCAAAGACCTTTTCATAGATCACGAACACAAGGTCAGGGGCTGAGGAGCTGGGCAAACTGTGCCAATGACTGTGACTGGGAGCTCCCCCACCCTTGTTGGCCCTGTGTTCTGTGGGCGCTACCCTTGGCAGTGTCCCCAGACCTGGATGCAGTAAGGTTCTGTGCTGTGTAAGAAACCAGTTCCCTGGGTTGGATGATGAATCTTCCCTGAGTCTAACACTTCGGTGGTGGTGATAGCAGTGACAGCTTCAGGACCACTATCTACACTTCTAAGTGTGCTACATGTTTGTTCTGACCCTCCAGCTAAGAACAGGGTGATGGGAGGGTGGGGCTGGCCAACAAAAAGAAGATCACAGGACAGGAACTGTCTTAGGAAAAGCCCTAGAATGATAGAATTTCAAGGAAGATTCACACAGTACTATGAAATAAGTTTAATTCTTTTTATGTGTGTGTGTGGTACACGGGCCTCTCACTGTCGTGGCCTCTCCCATCGCGGAGCACAGGCTCCGGACGCGCAGGCTCAGTGGCCGTGGCTCACGGGCCCAGCCACTCCGCGGCATGTGGGATCTTCCTGGACCTGGGCACGAACCCGTGTCCCCTGCATCGGCAGGCGGACTCTCAACCACTGCGCCACCAGGGAAGCCCTCTCTGAGGCACACTTTTAACGAGGTCTTTCTCCTGCTGTGCCTAGAACAGATTGCAGGGGGTGTGGCCCAGTTTAATTCTTTTGTACTTACCAATCAGATACTTATATAGTATTTAATACGTGCCAGGCACTGTTCTAAGCCCTTAAAATTATCAGCCTTAATCATTACAACAACTCTGAGGGGTAGGTGTTATTATTATTATTCCCATTTTCCGGCTGAGGAGATTGAAGAACAGAGAGGTAAGGTAACTTGCCCAAGGTCACACAGCTCTGATTGATGGAGTCAGGAAAGGAATCAATACCGTCTGTGTGCTTAACCAATACTGTATGGCGTTGTCCCAGTGAAGTTCCAGGTCTGGGTGATAGGATGTGGGGTTAGAAGGAGCCATCCTTATACAATAGGACTTTCTGACTTCTCATGTCACAGCCTTGTCGTGGTTCCCTACAAAAACAAGAGGAGAAAGTGAGAGAGATACAGGGTTGCTCTCATCTTCTCCCCACTCTCCTTTACCTGACACTTTACCCTGCCTCATTTCTTCCTCTTCCCTCCCTGGCTCGGGTGTGGCCATTTCAGTACCAGTATTTACATTTATGCCAATATTACTAATGATATTTATACCAACATCGGAAGTATTTCAGGAGTTCTCTGGCAAAAAAAAAAAAAAAACTGACTTAAGAATTATGAAAATTGGATTCTAGCATTTCCTCTGCCTCTAAGCAGCTGTGTGACCTTTGGAAAATGATAACCTCTCCGGACTTGTGGTTGATTCTTCATCTATTAAAGAGAAAAGGCTGGGCTAAAATAATGCTAAGCTTCCAGAGAGTTCAGATACTTCATGGTTCCATGATATAAACAAACCAAATATTTTAGCAAATGTTCCTCACATGTTGATAAAACAACTTAAATTGACTGTGTTCATTTCAACCCCATGCATTTCAAAACCATGCCCTTCCCTCGTTTTTGTTTTCAGCCTTGCTTTTTTGTTTATATCAATGTTCTCACTTGTTACCACAGGAGGTAAGGAGAGCTTCATTCTGCCTGATCAGGTTTTACTTTATTTTATTATTTTATATTATGTTACCTTATTCTCTTGCAGTTTGAATGTTATAATACAAATCAGAATAATCCAAAATAGTGCAAAGCCTGTCAAGATTTTCTTAAGGAAATTCACAGGAACTTCCTGTATTTTCACAACCATTTAGCATATGCCAGATGGAGAAAATAATGCAATGCTTCCCGAGGAAGTGGGACATTTAGTAACGCTGGTTTTCACACATAAAAATACTATCTTTTATTTCTGAGCCGCCTATGGCTCTATGAAGGGGAAATGGCCAGGGATCTGCAGGGCTTTTGGCAGGAGGAAGTCACTGTCTAAATTGGAGAAGACTCATTTCAGCTCTTTCATGTGTAAGTGCTTCTGTAGGTGCGGTGAGGACTTGAAGAAGAAACAGGGCCCCTGCTCGGCTTAAAGAGATTAGGCTTCTAGGAAAGGCAGAGTGAACGCTGCGGATGAAGCTCCATGGTTATAGGCAAGTTGAGAGTGTCCAGGCCAGATCAGTAGCTTTGAGGGCTCCTTCAGGGCCTGGGTCTGAAGCCACTGGCACCTTATAAAATTCGGGAACCAGACTGCTTGGCTCAGAGAATTCCTGTGAGGTCTGGCCACCATCTTCTGCTTTGGTTTCTGATTTTGCTATCACCCCAAGGCTTGGGGCCAGGATTCCACCTCCCTGCCCAGCCCTCTGCATGGGGCCACTTGAAGGTTGCCAGGCCTCCGTGTTGGACCCTGAGGTCCCCTATGGAGATGGTCTGTCCTCAGCCCAATGCCAAGTGGTGCCTCCTGTCATCCTTAATTTCTCTTCCTCTTGCAGCCTCAGAAAATCCTCTGCCTCCAAGACACTGGGGGGATCCAATCACTTCTCCCCTCTGCACTGCTTCTGCTATGACCAAAGCCACCACCATCCCCTGAACTGGTTTCCCTGCTGCTGCTCTTGCTGCTCATTCCAGGGATCTGTGTCCCTGTAACAAGCCTCCCTGAAACTTCGTGGGTTAAAACAACACCCGTTTTATTGTTGCTCGTGATTCTGAAGGGGTTGGCTGGGGTTCAGCTGGATGGTTTTCCTGTCAGTCCCCTTGCGGTCTGTCCCATATGGGCTCTCCAGCCTGGCAGCCCAACTCTTAACACAGAGTCTTATGGCCCCTAAAGTTGCCAGTGTAGAAGCTGCCAGCCTTTCATAAGCACATCAATACTTTGGTGAAAGTCAATCACAAGGCCGGCCCACATTCAGTGTGGGAGGGGCTTACGAAAGGGTACGGATGCTGGGGGCATGGTTCATGGGTGGCCACACCCCCTGCAATCTGTTCTAGGCACAGCAGGAGAAAGACCTCGTTAAAAGTGTGCCTCAGAGAGGGCTTCCCTGGTGGCGCAGTGGTTGAGAGTCCGCCTGCCGATGCAGGGGACACGGGTTCGTGCCCCGGTCCGGGAAGATCCCACATGCCGCAGAGCGGCTGGACCTGTGAGCCATGGCCGCTGGGCCTGCGCGTCTGGAGCCTGTGCTCCGCAACGGGAGAGGCAGCAACAGTGAGAGGCCCGCATACTGCAAAAAAAAAAAAAGAAAAGAAAAAGAAAAAAACAACAATCGACAGAATCAAGAGGTAACGTGTGGAGTTGGAGAAAGCATTTGCAAACCACAATATCCAATAAAGGGTTATTATCCAAAATATATAAGGAATTCCGACAACTCAGTAGCAAAAATACCCTGAATAATCCAACTGAAAAATGGGCAAAGGACCTAAATAGATGTTTTTCCAAAGACACACAAATGGCCGACAGGTGTATGAAAAGGTGCTCAAC
Source organism: Mesoplodon bidens (assembly GCF_964165515.1). Lineage (NCBI taxonomy): Eukaryota > Metazoa > Chordata > Mammalia > Artiodactyla > Ziphiidae > Mesoplodon > Mesoplodon bidens. Next base: position 18,031,613 of record NC_138166.1, read on the forward strand.
ATCACTAGTCACCAGGAAAATGCAAATCAAAACTGCAGTGAGATATCACCTCCCATCTGTTAGAAGGGCCGTTATCAAAAAGATAAGACAACACAGTAAGTGCTGGTGAGGGTGTGGAGGAAAGGGAGCCCTTGTGCACTATTGGTGGGAATGGTAATTGGTGCAGCCGCTATGAGAAACAGTATGGAGGTTCCTCAAAAAATTCAAAATAGAACTTTACCATACGCTCCAGCAATTCCACTTCTTGGTATTTATCCAAAGAAAATGAAAACACTAACTCAAAAAGGTGTATGCATCCCCACATTTCTTGCAGCACTTTTTTTTACAATAGTCAAGATATGGAAACAACCTAAGTGACCATCAACGGATGAATGGTTAAAGAAAGTGTGGTATATATATTTATATACATAATGGAATATTATTCATGCATAAAAAAGAATGAAATCCTGTCATTTGCAACAATGTGGATAGACCCTGAGGGTATTTTGCTAAGTGAAATAAGTCAGATAGAGGAAGACAAATGCTGCATGATCTTACTTATATGTGGAATCTAAAAAGAACCAAACAAAAATCAGAATCCGTGTTTCCAGGGACGGGGGGGGTGGTGGGCAAAATTGAGAGATGCTGGTCAAAGTCTACAAACTTCCAGTTATAAGATGAATAAGTTCTAGGGATCTAATATTCAGCGTGGTGAGGACAGTTGACAATACTATATTAAACACTCGAAAGTTGCTAAGAGAATAGATCTTCAATGCTCTCACCACACACACACACACAAAACCAACTTGTAATTATGTGAGGTGATGGAAGTGTTAACCAACCTTACTGTGGTAATCATTTCACAGTATATACATGTATCAAATCATCACGTTGTACACCTTAAACATACACAGTTATAAGTCAATTATATCTCAATAAATTGGAAAAAATGTCCTGTTACACACCAAAATTGGAGCATTGCTATATATTTCATCAATTCCATTTTTTCAAAAGCTATATTGAGGTGTAATTTACACAACATAAAACGCAACATAAAATTCACCCACTTTAGATCTACACTTCAATGGGTTTTAGTAAATTTGCATATATATGCAACTGTTACCACATTCCAGTTTTAGAATATTTCCATCAGCCCCCCCAAAATTCCCTCAGTTAATCCCAGCTCCGACCCACGGCCCCTGGCAACCACGCATCAGTTCTTAATATTATCACAAATGTACTCAGAGAGCCTAGTACTTCACAAACTATGTGAGATTTTTCTGTGTCTGTGTGTGTGAGAGAGTACACACACTCAGACAGCGGAAATATGAACCACCAAAATAATGCTGTATGTTGAACTGTTTTCAGGACGTGTGCTTGCTAATAATCTCAAAAAAGCTGAGATTTTTTTCAAATGTAAAAAAAAAGTGTTAAAAAAATTTTTTAATGCTTGTACTGACTTACTGGTTAAAGAGTGAGTTTCAAAATTGTTTGTTTTTAATTAGCGTTGAGACTTCACTCCAATATATAATTGGACCCCAATATATAAAAGAGATAAAACTAAGCAAGCAGCAGGAATAAGAGAAGGAGATCTGGCTCACTGATCCCTTGGACTCTCCCCCCAAATCCTCTCTCCTTCCCTGTAGCTCCTTTCCTGCTTGCCAGATGGCACCTTTAAAAATATCAGTCACTCAGTCCTCAAAGGTCCCTGTTCCCCCCGAGAGACAGAGACCTTCCACCTGACTGGGCCACATACTCAGCTTTTTCAAACTAACAGGGAGGTGTCCTGGGCATACCTACCCCCTCTAGAAAACACAAAATCCTCCACTGTGCTAATTGTGGGTGAGAGGTGTCATTACAACCTTTACTCACATATTTGCAGATAGAATCCTTTTCTTTACTTCCTCAAAGGGTTAACCACATCCATTATTAGTGGCTCTGATTTAAGCTTATTTCTCTAATACACAAATTCTCAGTGAACTTCTCTTTGTCACTTTTAAGTACAACTTAAATGATGTTTCATCTATCTTGTGTGTATATATATATATATACATACACATATATGATTTTGATGGCCTTTTTAAACGTCATGGTTAGGAGGTTTTTGTCCTTTGACTATTGATGTGATGTATTTTATTAATTGCTTAAGTAGTGCTCACACATTCTTGTTTTCTGGCATAAATCCCACTTGGTCATAGGAAGCTATTCATTTAATTCATTATTAAATCTTATTTCTGATCATTTTCCTAACTACTATGCATCTATATCCATGTTGATGTTGTTCTGTTAATTTTCAGGGGAGTGTGTGTTCTCAGCTTTCAGTATAAGTTATGCTCACCAGGAATTAGAAATCTTTCTCCCATTTTTTCATGGAACAGTTAAAAAGTGTGGGAATTACCTCTTCCTTGTTAAGTCTGAAAGAATACCCCCAGTAAAACGGTCTGAACCTGGAGGTGTTTTTTGGGGGATAATTTCTTGGCAAGCTCTTTTTTTTCTTTTCTTTTTTCTCATCATTATTGGCCCCATTGATGTTCTGTTTCTTCATGTTCTCTCTGGTGACTTACATTTTCCAAGAAAATGATCCTTTCAGTACAGTTTTCAAATGTATTATAATAAGCTTCACAGTGTATTCTTCTATTTTAAAAAAATTTACCCTTATTCATAGTATATGTTCTTTTTTTAATCCTATTATGGCTACTTGAGTGTCTTTCTCTCTTTTCCCCCCATGATTAAACTTGTTCAAAATGTGTCTTTTAGTTTGTTTGGTTTTCTTTTTTGAAGAACTAGTTCCTAGATTTACCAATTGACTATTACTCTATTATCTATTTCATCAGTTTTTTAATTTATTATTTTCTAGATCCATTTGCTTTAGGCTTATTTTGTTGTGTATTTTTAAATATCTTGAATTTAATGCTCAGCTTATTTATTTTATTCTTTTTGTATTAATGATACTATTAAGGGCATCAATTTGCCTCTGAAAAGTGCTTTGGCACATTAACATATGTTTTCATGTGCCGTGCCTCTATTTTCATTTTAATTGTTTTCTTTATTATTAATTTTGTTAAGTATATCAATTTTAATTTAAAAAAACCAAAACACTTGTCCCCTCTTCCCTCTCACAGCTCTATAGACCTTCCCTCCATCCTCCTGATGGTTGGCACCGTGGGCCATCCAAGGCAAACCTGATGTTTATTCCTTATTAAGCAGCCTATTTTCTTTTTTTAAATTCATTCATTCATTCATTCATTCATTTACAGCTGTGTTGGGTGTTCGTTGCTGCGCAGGGGCTTCCTCTAGTTGCGGCGAGCAGGGCTACTCTTTGTTGTGGTGTGCAGGCTTCTCATTGTGGCGGCTTCTCTTGTCACAGAGCTCGGGCTCTAGGCACATGGGCTTCAGTAGTTGTGATTCGTGGGCTCAGTAATTGTGGCTCATGGGCTCTAGAGCGCAGGCTCGGTAGTTGTGGCACAGAGGCTTAATTGCTCCGTGGCATGTGGGATCTTTCCGGACCAGGGATCAAACCCGTATGCCCTGCGTTGGCAGGCGGATTCTTAACCACTGCGCCACCAGGGAAGTCTCCAAGCCGCCTATTTTCTACCAAGTCTTACTCCAGTTTAAAAGCTGTAGAGTCATGGTCCACATGGCTCTGCTCAAATAACAATCGTCCTCTGCGCCCATAGCTTAGCCTTGTCATTTTGATTAAATAATTTATTCCTTCATACCAGGGGGCTCTCTGATGAATGAATCTTTGCCATAAAAGTTAGATACAATCTCCCGACTGTGCTTTTCTCTAGCTCTTCCTGTGTCCACCTGCACCTCAACGATCTTTTCACTCCATGAAGCAATGTGTCATTGCCTATGCCCTTCCTCATTCTGCCATTTTGCATGCATGGGGGTTGCACTCTCCAAATGGGTAATGGAAGGAATATACTTGTGACGTGGAACTGGGGATGAGGAGTTGTCACTGGCTGCCTCGGAGAGTGGCTGTCTCACAGATTAGAGTGTTTCTGCAGGGCTCTTTGGTCTACTAATGTTTCATGTCTGTGGGATGCAGTGATGCAGGTGTGAGCGCCTTCCTGTCTGCTTCACATGATGTCCTCTTATGTCTTCTCTTTCAAAAGGAACATGTGGCAGCTTCAGAAAGGTTTTCAATCCCATCCATTACTCATGTAGCTCTTTGAATTGCTTTCAGATGAGGGAAAATTATAAATAAGTTCTCTAGGGGTCTCTGCTTTGGCAACTTTATACTTCCTTGTAGATTCCGTGGACGTTTTGATGAAGAGTTGAGGAAGAATACATTAGAACAATTAGCTACCTGGCATCATAGCCCTCAAGTTATAGAATCAATAAATACCTTTATTTAACTTGCTAAACCCATGAACTCACTTTACAGTTTTAATGCCCTCACAGGTAACTCACATCACATGTTTGGAGGATCTAAAGGCCTAGATTAACAATGATTTTGCCAAAACCTCCTCCTTAGAAATTCTGGACTGGTGAGATTCTACCCCTATTGGCTTCTTCTCAAAGAATTTGTTCATTTATTAAAGAGAAACGCTTGGCCTAATCTAATTAAATTGTAGTCCATGAAACAAAAATGCTTTTAAACAATCTATCACTAATAAAGTTAACAACTATCGATACATCAAATCTCCAGTTATTTTGTAGTAATACCTCCCACCACGTGCTGGGATAAAAATCATTACTTCCTTTTCATTTTAAATGTTAATCTTCAACACACTCATTCCCAAATTTACATCTGAAAGTGGAATGTTGACATCAGAAGTTTGGTGAAACTGAGATACATAATATTTAGACTCTGTACCCCCAACTGTCTATCACCAACCACAGAATGACATTTTGAAATGAATGGATAGAGAGGAATGTTCATTTGTAAGATTAAAGTATGTAAGACACAAGTTATTGACTGCTCTTTATATTTATTCCTCAATCCCTTACACTAGGTCTTCCAGCCCAAAGCCCTTAACTGCTTTACCCAGTGTAGTCTTTAAAATTCTAAATCTTAATTTTTTCATTTAATTTTTATTTAACATTCTAAGTACAGTAACCAGACAATTGCTGTTGATAAGACCTAAGCCCGATTATCTTTCCTCTACCGAAAATCTTCTAGTGGGTTATCAACTGTTTCAGGTGAAAGCTGAAGACCTTACAGTGGCTTAGGAGGCTCTTCACCTTCTGGTCCTTCTAACTTTATGTTTCCTTCCATATTGGTCTCTCTGTCACTGCTTCCACCCCAGCCATGCAGGTCTCGTTGTGATTCTTTGCTTACGGTAGGCAGACACCTGCATCACAGTTTTTGCACTTATTTTGCCCTTCTACCAAAATGCTCGTTTCTCAGAGATTAACTGATTTTGCTTCTTCATCCATTTTGGACCTTCATTAAACATTACCTTCTCAATAGGGTCTTTCCCAAACATCCTCCTTAAAACTGCAACTGTCTTTCCTCAACATCATCCCCCTCCTTCTTGTCTGTAGCGCTTACCACCGTCAGATGTGCTCTGCACTTTAATTATCTACCTTGTTTGTTGTGTAACTCCCCTCCTTAGAAGGTAAACTCCATGAGAAAAGGGATTTGTCATGTGTCTCTTCACTATTCTACCCCCAAGTGCATAGAAAACTGCATGGCACACATAAGTGCTTAATACATACCTGTTGAATATTGAGAGGCTAAAGCCCTCAAAGCTATTAAATAATAAATAACCACATTGAAAACAATACAGAATTTTATTTATATTATCCTTCCTTATTTTGATCTAGATGGTTTTCCACATTGTGACAAAAGTGCAGTCCCACAGGATTTATATATATATATATATATATATAAATATATATATAAATATATCACTCTGCTCAACTATATCACCTTTATTCTTATTTTAAAAAGCAGAGATATGGATGAATGATTTCCCCCGGATTCTGAAAGTCAAAAAAAAAGAAAAGAAAGAAAAGAAAAAATGAAAACAACAAAAAACAAATAACAACAATAACAAAAAAACAGAGTCAGGCTGTGCCAGCTTTAGAGCCATCAGACGTTGACCTCAAAGACAAAACGGCTCTCTCTCTCTCTTACAACAAGGTTCTCACTCAACCAGCATGTCCTTCTGGGGGAACATCAAAGGAAGCCTCAGCCTTCAAGGACCTTTGAGATGGTATGTCTGGCACTGGTGAATCAACACGAAACTGCTACGAATTGGTGTATTGTTACTACCAAAATATGTGATATTAACATGTCCTGCATGGGAAAGAAAATGTTCCTCTACCCTTCTATGTTCTTCTGGCTGGTCTAAGAATTAGATCGATATGAGACAGATTAACAGGAGAAAACCATATGAGAACCCCACATACATGAGAGATTCAAAGATAGAAAGGTAAAATGAAGTCTATATGCCATACTGAGCTAAGGAATGGGAAAGGGGCCTGGGACTTCCAAAGATAGGAGGGTCATTCACAGGATGATAAGAAAAGCAGATGGTTGGTAATTAGATGTTTGCCCTGCCATATAGATGGGGCCACTTAGATAAAATTTATCTCTGGTAATAGCTCTTTTTCTAGGAAAAATCCCCAATTTAAATTCTTCTAGGTAGTTAAGAGACGGGAATTGGTTCTCTTGAGTCCACAGAATCTCCATTGCTTTTAGCTCAAAATAATCCACATGCCAAAGTAGCACATCTTGGGGGGGGGGACTGTTTTGAACCCACTTATAGTTCACAAAAGATCGGTAAGACTAAACTCCTGGCCATGAAATCCTAGTGTGAAGTGAAGACAAAAGAGGTGGGGAGAGAGAAACCCCAATAACTGTCCTTAGGGCGAGAGATGGAGCTGTCTGTTAATTTGAGTCTGTAAAGATTTGCCTTCTGGTATGCCCGTCAACCATTGGAGTCCTGTAGGAATTCAGGAAGAGGAAAGAGGAAAATGAGTCAGAATTGTTTAAATGTTTTCCAGGAAAAGGAAGACTTTTCTTGGGCATTACAGCATCAGTATCATTTGCAGAAAGAAGGGGAAAAAATGTGTATCTTAGGAGCCACAACATTGAAAAACACTCCAAAAAGAATGCATAGGCATGGTCTAAGTGGGCAGCCATCAGGATACCGGTTTTGTGTAAATTAAAATTTGCTAATAGGAAGCATGTTGAAATAATTTTGGAAAGGAGGTTTGAGATTTCTGATTCGGGTGCAGATTCATTGAGACTTGAATTCATTGATAGAGCTTGACAAAGGAGGATCAGAATTTGTATTCCAGAGAATTGAAAGAAAATTCTTAACCATTATGGTAACATCTAGCCTTGAGAAGAATAAAGTGGAGAATGCCTTTGCTGTACACCTGAAACTAACATAACATTGTTAATCAGCTATGTTCCAATATAAAATAAAAATTAAAAAACATGTCTAACATGATATGCTAGACATGAAATCATCAGACCTTAATGAAAGATTTAAAAATGTATAGATATTTTGAAATTACACAAAGGTAAGAGGATATTAAAAAATGAAATGAGGAGTTTTGTAAACTTGAACTCAATCCTTTAGTTTAGGAAAACCAAGTGTATCTGCATGACTTAGTTCATAAACGGTCATTTGTTATATGTAAAATCTGAAAGCTTTTTTTTTTTGAAATTCGGAAGCTATTTTAAAATGTACTCATTGAATTTGCTTTTATATGTTTTAAATTGTTTTACCAATGGACATTCCTCCTGCTAAATTCATTTCTCCTAAGCCAATTTATGGGAAACAGACATACAATGAAGGGAATGAAACCATCCATATTATTAGTAACACAAGGAAAGTTACTTTGTTTTTTGGTTTTAGTGCTCTTTACTGCATCAAGCAGATACAGAAGGCTGCGGATTTCAGAAAGAATCTGAGGGGAAAGGAAAAGAAACAAAGAATTAGCCTTGGTGAAGCTTCGGGCAGGTGGAGCTTTGAGTCTCACTTGCTAAGCCACCATTGTTACCATTTTATTTGTAGAAACATCATGAACTTCCATAAGCCAGAGTTCATTTAGATATTAATTCTCTTTGCTATGTGTGATATTGTGAGTTATAACAAGAAATATATATTTGGTCTTCATTCCTGTTTCTGACACAGAGCTCCTAAAACTCTTAGAACTTCCTCAGTGATGAGAGGGGTAAAGGCGTCTTTGGCTATGTTAATGAGGTGACTTTTGGACCCCCCTCGAGGATGAGGGCTAGTTGCCATTGGAGCCAAGCAGTGTGATTAGAGAGTTGGGATTTCGTGGGGAGAGTGGGTGCCTGGAGAGGACATGGAAGCTCCATGACCTTTCCCTATGCTTTGCCCTGTGCATCTCTTCTATCTGGCTGTTCCCGAATTACATCCTTTTTATAATAAACTGATAATCTAGTGAGTCAAATGTTTCTCTGAGCTTTGTGAGCTGCTCTAGCAAATTAATCCAACCCAAGAGGGAGGTCGTGGGAACCTCCAATCCATAGCTGGTTGGCCAGAGGCACAGGTGACAACCTGGACTTGCATCTGGTGTCTGAAGTAGATGGGGAGACAGTCTCGTAGGGCCAAGCCCTTAACCTGTGGAATCTGATGCTGTCTCTGGGCGAATAGTGTCAGAATTGAGTTGAATTCTTGGACACTCAGCTGGTGTCCAAGAGCTGCTTGGTGGAGTTGTGAGGAAACCACCCCCCATGTTGGAATTGGTACCAGAACCAATGCAATCTGTTAGCTTATTTTTAAATTAGGTGTAAATATTTGCAGATGAAGACAATGTTTTTTAATCTGTTGTGAGAAATAACCCTAAACTGGGAAGAAGCAAGAGTGCCCTGTGATGGGCATCACTAGCCATCACTAACCAAGAAAGGGGGGTCTGGACTCTGGCAGCTTGGGTGAGAATTCTGCTCCAATTTACCTCTCGGTTCTGTGATTTAATCTCCCTAAGCTACAGTTTCCTCAACTCTCAAATATCACTCAACAGGACTATCTTGTAGGGTTGTTGTGAGAATCAATATCCAGGGACTTCCCTGGTGGTCCAGTGGTTAAGAATCCATGCTACCAATGCAGGGGGCATGGGTTCGATCCCTGGTTGGGGAACTAAGATCCCACATGCCACATGGTGTGGCCTAAAAAAATAAATAAATAAAATTTTAAAAATAAAAGAAGAATTGATATCCACATAAATATCCAGATAATCCATATAAACTCCTAGTCCAGCACCTGCAGTCATAAGACCAGGAAAACTCCAGACCAAGTTATATTCCACTCCTGGAGAGGCTCTCCTTTTTGTAACATAGAAATGATTTCTCCTATGCAGACTTTAACTGGACTTCATACTCTGCAATCAGCTTTTTTCAAAAAGGAAAATGTTATCTTTATCTGCTTTTGAATCTGCTTAGCAGCATGTGATAACTCACAGCAAATTTCTTGCCAGTTATTAATATAATCTTCTGTTTCAGTGTCTTCTTCACTCAGAAATTAAAATATTGTTTACGTCTAAAACAACCAAACACACAGGCAAAATGTTCCCTTTGTTTTATTAAGGTTATTCATAAAGAATGTCTCCTACAGGGTGATAGATGCAGTTTTATCCATTTTTACTTTACACTATATTCTTCTTGCTTCAAAAAGGAAACAGCTGTTACAAGAGTAAATTTCATTTATTTTGGAGAACTTTTTTCTTCTTCTGTAGATCTGTTGGGAAACAAGCCCTTTTAATATCCTGGAGAAGATTCCATTGCCTTACTACAAAGTGAGGCTCTGTGTCCACTGCTAGGTGACTAATTCTATCCCACCATCAGTAAACAAATGCAGATTTTTTTTTCTGCTCTCCATCTTCTGTTGATGGACTGATATTCCCTGTAATGGATTTTCCCTATCCTACTTCATTCTATTAAGAAATGAGTTAAGAATCCATTCTTGGGAAATAGTGTCATTCTGTTCCTCTGTCTAACCATCAATCTGGCATTTACAGTGGTGCTGTCTTTATTCTTCCCTTTACCCATATCACCACCTATTCATGTTCAAGCACTCAAATAGACCCACTCCAAACTTTCCCTGGGGAATCCTTGCCTCAGAATGCAAATGTTTCTTGTCAGCCTTGACAAAGGCAAGCCAAGGGCACGGAGACGCTTGCAAGAAGTTGTTTGTTTTGTCCTGATCTTCAGGTATTATCTTGTCTACGACTGTGTTCTTGCAGCCTTTTTTCTGGTATCCAGCTGCTTGCAACATGTGGTTATTTGAGGATAATTAAGCACCCCTTGATGATGAGGCTGAGGATGCAGAAGCAGCCACTGAAGAGGGTCTTTCTCTCTGTCTGGAGCCATGACTAGGGGGACGAGCTTCTTGTAGTTTTTCATCCTTCTCAGTGGCAGCCATGGAGAATTTGAACACAAAAAACAAAACAAAACATCTGCAGGACACTTTTGACATACAAGGATGTGTTTGAACATCGTAGTAGCATTTGGTAATGCCTCTTTCGTTTGACAGAATTTGCAAATCACGTTTTTCCCCCTCAGAATAACTTGCAGTGTGGAAATGCTTCCATATGCTCCAAGTTGTTCTCATCATTTTGCCGAAGGGGAAACGAAAAGACCAGCAGCACAGCCCAGGCTGTGACTTGCAGGAAGTACGTAGCTATGGCGGGCGTGCATGGCAAGGTGGCCTCCATCGCCTCTGACACCAAACACGTTGGATTCTCAAAAGTCGTTCTCCCTGCTGAGGCCAGGTGGGTAGCTTCTGTCTTTAAAAGACACCTTAGTACAAATTCATAAAGAATTCTGCAAGGTATTAGTCTATGTCAATGCTTCTCAGTTCATTCATCAGTGAAAAAAAAATGTTTATCTCTTGTGTTTCACACAGTGCGGAGGGCCCATGTTCCAATGGTCTTGTTTTTCCAAAACCTGGCAGAGAACAACCCTTTCTGCATATTCTTGTACCAGGATCCATTCCACTAATCATTAATAAGATATTAACAGCTTCTAGGTCCAGAGTCATCAAGGATATCAGTTAAATGCCCCCTTCCCTTCACTTCAGAAAATGGTCCTGATCCATCCACTGAGGCGAAAATGAAGACAGAGTTGTAACATGCCTATAAAAGGCCTTTAAAAATCATGATGTACAAGAGTATGTCAGAGCAGAGATGTAGTGTTAAAAGCATGATAAAGAGTTAATTCTGCCCTCCATAGTCAGGATTCCAAAAGACGGACGGTCATTCATTCCCTAGCCACTTCAACAAAGACTTATTGAGCACCTACTATGTGCCAGGCCAGAGATACCAGGTGAGATCACAGTCCCCTAAATTGAAGGGCTTATAGACCAAAAGGAAAAAAGTTAGAAAAGCAAACAGATAGCAAAAATTGATATTAAAAACAGTAACCTCTCTACAGTCTAGAGGACGGAGTGGCTAAATCTGCTCGAGGAATCAAGAAAGGTTCATGAAGGAAATGACCTTTGAGCTGAGTTTGAAGGAGAGAAGGCATATTTCCAGGTGCCATATCAAGGATGGCTGTTTTGATCAGAGGGAAAAACACTTGTAAAGGTGTACGTGGGATGGTGTTTTCTGGGAGCATGAAAGAATCCACATCTTTAGAATAGATAGGCCAAGGAGAGCCATGGGGGCAGACCTGACCATGAACATGGCTGTCTGCTACACTAGGAACTATTCATGGAGAAGGAATGGTGAGGATCACTCTTCAGAAAAGCAATATCATTAGGATTTTTATTATAGAAAAGTGACTACAGACACAACGTGATGGATGAAACAGGAGGAAGAGACAACAGACAACTGACCAATTAGGCTGATATCAATCAGACTTAAGTCTCCCAGGGATCAATATATACCAACCAGATGTGGTATTTATTTTTAAAGAACATGGTAACCCTGGCACATAATTTAAACTATTACAAATCATCAAATTGAAAAATGAGAATACCCACATATTCTTGTGTCCAAAATATCCATTTTCAACATTCAATTCTCTCCCACTGCAGTAAAACACAAATTAAGAAACTATATTTGAAAGTAGCTTCTTGTAGTTCTTGGAAGAAAAAAAAAAAAAGACCTCTGCTGCTAAAAGTTTAGTAGATCCACTTATTAGGAATATTTTATTCTATTTTTTATTTTTTTAATACTGTGAACCAGCAGTTGGAAATTTAGAGCCAACTTCTTTTCCCCCAGAAAGTTGGAGATGCGGTTCTTGGATCCGACACTTTCCTCTGGAAACTCAATTCACCAAGTGAGTCTGATAAGCATCACTGTGTCTCTTGGGCTGTTGAAAAGGTTTTCTTTTAGGTTCTGGCTTATCTTTGATTCCTTTTCAGAACCTTGCATCTTTCCCACATGTGTTGTTCTTTTTCATTTTGTGAGCTAGATCACGAAGTCAAGACTTTTTTAAGGGAAAAAGAAAGGAGCAAGTGGATTTTTCGCCGCTCCACCGAATTTCATGCCTCCCATCTGAAGGGATGTTTTGAAACAAATCAAATAAAGTCTCTATCACTGAGCATGTTGGCATTTGAATAATGAGTTGTCTGATGATTGCCCTCACTTATGCACCAAACAAAACCAAGCCAAAGAAAAACCTTGGCTATAACTTCTGAAACTGAGGTGAACTTGATGGAGAAAAGAAAAGCTCTTCAGATCCTGAGAAGGCATTTTCTACTTTTTGAGCCAGGTTCCAGCGTTTGTGATGCGATTAAATTCTCTGAAACCTGGTGTGCTATTGAACAGGGCCTTTCCCATTGTTGCCGGGCTGGGTGTACCCACATGAGAAGTGCAACTTGAGGCATCAGAACGATGAGAGATACAGACTTCAAGGGCAGGAGAAAGAGCTAAATGGTGCTCTTTGTTTCCCAAGCACATGGTACGAAGATAAGCCATCTCATCGCACCATCCTATGGGCCTCTGGCCTGGCAGAGGAGGGCAAGGAGAGTGATTCAGAGCTCCATCCCTGGCGTGTACACAGTGTGGTTTATCTAGTGTGTGAAATCACACCCTTGGACTCTCCTTAATACCTGCTTACGAGGAACTCTCCAACACGGGCCATGTTCTCATGACAAATCTAACTCAGATGCTGAAAATGATAGCAATTTATATCTTTAATACCATAAAACCCCATTTAAATGGGTCTCCCCATGCAAGACAACATCATACCAGGGGCAGTGGGTCTGATAAAGCTGATACTCATCGTGAACTTATTTTCTTCGTCTGCCCTTTGCCCTTCCTACTTGTAGTCCAGAATAATCAGCAGGAAATAAAGCAAAATAGAAGGAAAGCTGCATGCTGCAATGAAATGGACAAAAAGGAGATGGACAAGCCTATGGCACCTGGAAAAGATCATGCCAACTCAAGCCACTGTTTGTGAACTCACCCAAGTTAGCATGATGAGAACACTTGGAGCTAAGTTCTCAGCAGATGTGACAGGGCTCAGCCACATGACTCTCATTAATGGTCCTGGGAATCCTGCACTGGAAACCTCAGCCCTGTGCTGAGAATTCTCTCCATTGTTCTAGATCCCCCCAGATCATAAACGGTTGTTATGTAAATGTCATGTTGCTTAATTCCCAATGTATCTTTTTTCTCTCGAATCCTCCGTTAGACATAGGCGTACACGTCCAACTGGTCCAGATCTTGCTCACAAGGAAAGCACACAACCGGTGCAGAGGGAGATATGAAGGTTAATATCTTTGTACCTCGCCTGTGCTTAGGGAATGAGGAAGGCAAGTGGTGCCATCAGCACTGGGGCACACTGCTGAGTCTGGGGTAGCCTTCCAGTTTCCTTATGTAGGTCGCTGTTGCTCAAAATTGCCTTTCTAATCAAATCACAATTGAAATGGCAGAGAGAGACATAAAAACAAGATCACAAAACTCTTTTGATACAACGCCCCAAAGAAATGAATATGCCATTGCTGAACAAAGATGTCAGACGAACCATGAAAGATGAACCGTGCCTGCTGCAAAGCTATTTGATCCTTAAATTCTGTTTGGCCAGCAAAGAGCTAATCATGGACCACTGCCTCCAGATCATAGCCCAGCCAAGTGTCTCAGCAGCCACCCATCTTCCCCAGACTTCTCCATGTGTGCAAAAGAGTGTTGCTGCAAAGAGACAAAGACACATATCCCGGAAATGTCAGCTGAGAAACCTGGGAACCCAGACACCCATTGATGGGGACAAATGAGCCCTCCAGGTAGAGCTCTCTACTTTCTTAGAGAGTTTAAATTTGACCTTAGATTGTTGGAAGTGGTGGATTTGGGGAAGGATGTGAAAAATCTGCCCTCTCTCCTGCAAAGGTATCAACTAATAAACCAGGAATGATAACCCTAACAAGAGCCTGTCCCTTGTCACAGAATGTCCAAGCTGGAAGGGGTCCTAAGACTTATGGAGTTCCAACCCTCATTTTACAGATGGGAAATAGGATTGCAGAGATGAGGAGTGACCTATAGGAAGTTGTACAGCGTTCAGGGTAGGGGCAGAAATGGAACCTTGGTCTCTTGGTTCCTACTTCAGTGTTCTTTCCAATAACCTGGACACACACAAAAAATTTTAATTTTAATTCATTAACCCACAACTGATCTATTGAATTCTCAAGTTCAGATGTAAAGCCCCTTAGGTCCAACCATGATTTTGCTCTATTTTATTATTTTTTTGGATCATTAAATGGTGGATTTCAGAAAGAATCTTTTGGATTTCTTTTTCTCTTTGGCTTTTTATTTATTTTATGAACAAATTTTAACCCTTACACAAAGAAATAATATATATAAACTTTTGTGTAATGAATATGTTTCCCATTGTCAAAAAATAGTCTGAATAACTTTAAAAAGAAATATAATTTCATTACTCTGAAATAATTTAAATTTCCTGCAGTGTGAGTTTTTGCAGAATTTGACCTGCATTGGGCTATGGAAAGTAGTACTTATATTTGAAAGCCAAAGCTCTGGAGTCAGGTGACCTTGGGTTCAAGTGTCTCTTGTCAATTTCAATATGTGATCTTGATTGACTTGTTTAGTTGCTTGGAGTTTCTGTGATTTTCACTGTAAAATGAGAATGTTAATATTACCTGACTCTCAGGCTATTATGAAGAATAATTGGGATGACATAAATAAAAGGCCTAGGAAAATACTAGGGTATTTATGTCCTCAATAAACGTTGGTGACTTTCCATTACTGGTAGAAATGACCTATGTGATTATGCTTGCAAAAAAGGCAAGATTTATCACAAGAGATTTTTAGCTACGATCAATTTATCTTGTGTTAGCCATCCTCATGCCCTCCTGTATTCAGACACACACATACCCCTCAACTTTAGAATGAACACAGTTTTCCCCAAGGTCTACAAGTAGGTCCCATAGCAACCCTTGTCTCAGGAACAGGGTAAGGACAAGGGAGAGGGGACCAGGATGATTCAGCCTGAGGCCTTTTTCCTCTGCTCTTTTATATTTTCCTATGTGCCACCAAAGAAATGAATAATCATCTTTTGTTCTGAAGCTAAAAACCAGAGCAACGTCATTACCCTGTTGTAGGAGTGATAGAAAGCATGGGGGTGAACTTTGGGGGATTTTCAGTCAGGAGAGCAAATATAGCACCTGTCACATGCCTCGTAGTAGTTAATATTGATCAATCCATATTGGCTTATTTTGCCTGTTGGTTAGTTTTAGCCAAGCTGTGGCTCTGTCTTCATGCCAGGTTCCAAGAGCCATGAGAAAGGTGGTGTCCAAATGGTAGGCAGGAGAGGGATTGTCTTGCCTGGTAAGGAACCTCTTACTGGTTCCCAACAGTCTCTTTTGTTCTTTCAAATCTCATCTTCTGCAAGCCTGGATCGGTCCCTTTGATGGTGACCCAGCAGCCAAAGCTATAAGTACAATCGTCAAGGGATGACTTATCCCAGGCTTTGGATACTCTCACTCCCCGACATAGCCCTTTCTTTTTCTTTCTTTTTTCTTCTTTTGGTATAACCTATCCTCCCAGAATTTCCATGGCTTCATTTGTTCCCCACTTTCTGATTCAGTGGGAACCAACCCTTCTCTGAGTTGCTGAATTGATCATCATGGCTCTTACCTGTCCTTGACTTACTTTACAAATTATATCCAATTAATTAAAAAACTCATAAATCCCAAAGCCACTTCAGAAGCATATACATTAGGTAGATTCAGTAGAAGAAAGCAACACTACATGTGATTTTACCATTCTGAGCATCACGTAGATTACTTCCTCTTTTGTTTTCAACCTTATCACAATATGGTGAAAATTCTCTTTTTTTTTTTTTCTGACTATATATCTCTTCATTCATCTGGTTAACTCCGCCTGCTTATAGATATCCATATTAAAAAAAACTTCAATCCCCCCCACCCATCACATACAACAATATACTCAAACTGGATTATAGACACAAATGTAAAACACAAAACCATCAAACTTCCAGAAGAAACAGGAGAAAATCTCTATGACCTTGGGTTTCTTAGATACAGTGCCCAAATCACTATTCATTAAAGAACAAACTGACAAATTAGACTTCATCAAAATTAAAAGTTTTTGCTCTGCCAAAGGCATTGTTAAGCAAGTGAAAAGGCAAGCCACAGACTAGGAGAAAATATTTACAAATCATTTATCTGATAAAGGACTTATATCCAGAATATATTTTTAAAAAACTTTCAAAACTCACTGCTGAGAAAACAAATAATCCCCCTTGAAAACAGTGAGCAAAAATTTTGATATTTCAGATATTTCATCAAAGAAGATATGTGGATGCAAATAAACACATAAAAAATGTTCAGGGCTTCCCTGGTGGCGCAGTGGTTGAGAGTCCGCCTGCCGATGCAGGGGACACGGGTTCGTGCCCCGGTCTGGGAAGATCCCACATGCCACGGAGCAGCTGGGCCCGTGAGCCATGGCCGCTGAGCCTGCGCGTCCAGAGCCTGTGCTCCGCAACGGGAGAGGCCACAGCAGTGAGAGGCCCGCGTACTGCAAAAAAAAAAAAAAAAAAAAAAAAAAATGTTCAACATCGGGCTTCCCTGGTGGCGCAGTGGTTGGGGGTCCGCCTGCCGATTCAGGGAACGAGGGTTCGTGCCCCGGTCCGGGAAGATCCCACGTGCCGCGGAGCGGCTGGGCCTGTGAGCCTTGGCCGCTGGGCCTGCACGTCCGGAGCCTGTGTTCCACAATGGGAGAGGCCACAGCAGTGAGGGGCCCGCGTACCGCAAAAAAAAAAAAAAAGTTCAACATCGTTAAACCCTGGGGAAATGCAAATGAAATCAAAATGACTATTATTTTAAAACTGATTATACCAAAGTGTAAAGATATGGAGCAACTGGAACTTTCATATCCTGCAGGTGGGAATGTAAAATAGTACAACCACATTAGAAAACAGTTCAGCAATTGCTTAAAAAAAAGTTAAACGTATCCCCACCATATGATCAAGCCATTCCACTCTTAGGTATTTACCCAAGAGAAATGAAGCACTTGTACCTGAATGCTTATAGAAGCTTTCTATGAAATAGAACAAACTTGGAAACCCAAATGTTAATTAACAAGTGAATAGATAAACAAAGTGTGGTCTATCCATACACTGGAATACGACTGGGCACTACAAAGGAACGAACTACTGACACACAAGAGCATGGATGGATCTCAGAATAATTATGCCCACTGAAAGATGCCATACCAAAGAAAATAAGTAGGCTATACCATATAATTCCAATTCTATACAGTTCTAGAAAATGCAAACTAATCTATAATGATGGAAACCAGATCAGTAGCCTGGGGGAAGAGGTGATGAGAATGGGCAGGAAGGAGAGATTACTGAAGGAGCATGAGACATTTTGGGGGTGATTGATGTGTTCATTTTCTTAATAGCAGCGGAGTTTTCATAGGTGTATACAAATGTCAAAACCTACCGAATGAATACTTAAAATGCGAGTAATTTATTACATGTCAATTATGCCACCCTAAAGTTGTTGAAAATAAAAGTAAAAATAAGGCAAAAATATTCTATCGGTTTAGGGGGCAAATACAATAAAAGGATGTGTGAAGAAATCTTATCCAGAAGCAGGTGGCTCTCCTGCCACTTCGTGAGCTGTGAATGACTCTCAAACAAATAAGTAGCAATCAGAAAAGGCAGGAGACTTGTCCCTCAGACCTCCAGTGGAATCCTCTAACTCCAAATCCAGTGACCGGTTGTCACTCTAAAAAATTGTTTAGAAGTGGTGGATAAATTATAAAACTCTAAAGTAGGCTCTTTTTCTCTCACTGTTCTTTGTGTCTCACCCTTTGGCTTAAGCCCATCGTCTTTTCTGGGGATTGCACTAACACTTTCTCTCTGCTGCAGTTTCTTTCATCACTTTTCCAGCCCTGGATTGGCTATCAGTACATCAGTCCATATCAGGTTAACGAGCAAAAAGGCACCCCATTGGCTCCCCTGTGCTTGCTGGCCTTCCTTATCTTTAAAAGCCCTTTAAACTTCATGTAGACACACAATCCTAAGGCAGGAGGGAAACGTTTTGGATTAAACAATCCAGCACAGTTTGTAAACACTTAGTAGTCCCTGGTATTATGCATGAGGTACAGGTTACTTTGTCCTGTAAAAGGCACTCAAAATACCCCCGAGATTAGAATAGCTTTAAAAGTTCATCAGTTTCTCAGGTTTTTTTAAGCAAAAAAAGTTTCTTTAGATTAAGTTTGATTTTTACCCTGTTGACTCTGAAAAGTATGTTTTCTTCTTTTCATGTAATTTTCACTCGCCTTATCATCTTCTCTGATGAGATATATTTTACAATGAAAACCTCTTCTATGATCATGAAAGGAAAATGATACCCTGAATGGTACCTGAGTATTAAGATTACTATCAGAAGGTGTGAAAACATTTTTTTTTTTTTTCTGCTGGGAACAAAGCAGTCAGCAGCCTCTGTCGTTGCTTCTGTAGTGGATTAGTAGGTGCCATAAGATTCAAGAGGGACAGAGAAACTTTGGAATCAGAGCGGAGATCAGGCTGTCCCTTGCATGTACCAGCAGTGCTACAGGCTCAAGATTAGAGCAAACATACAAGGAACGGCTTTGCCAGAAGAGCAACAGGAGGAACGTGGCTCCTTGGGACCGGTGACCCCATTTGGGGGTGTGACCCCATCCTGGTCGTGACCTGTGGGGTTCTGGAGAGCTAATGGGCCTGCAGTGAATCAGATCTCTGACCTGAGCCTCATTCACCAGCAAGATGCTTTCACCATTGAAGTGGACCATCCGTAGACTGATGAGATTGGCTACCATTCAGCCTTTCACATCACAACAGCGTATTAGGAATTGTGTAGCACTTAGGAGAGACTTCTGGCTGCAACTCTTTCTTTGGTTTGTGCTTGATGCAATCAGATATGCATTCTTTTTACACAGGCAGCCTATGCAAATGGGTAGTAATCAAAAGGTGAAATGAAGATAGCCATTTTTTTCTTTTTTCATTTTTTTTTCATTTTCTAAAGCATTGCAAGAGGTCTCCAGAGAATTTGATTAGCCTGCTTCTGGCATTTAGCTGCAATCCTGTGTGTGGCTCTAGACGGGTCTCAGATTTTCCTGTGTGCAGATTTCCAGAGAGCTATGGCTTTACACTGAGTCTTTCTTTTGAAACAGTAGGATTTGGGCTCTGTTCCAGGTATACGCGAGTTTTTATTATTAGTTCTCTTAATCATAATCACTATAAACATTAATGCATTTTAACAATCTGGCAGCCAGTATCTTAAATCCCCAGGAATCTTAGTTAAATCTCAAAGAAAACTTTGTAACAGTTGTTTAGGGGCATTAAGGGTAGCATTTACAAGCGGGGAAAGACCAGTTTTCCAATTTTCAAAAAGGCCTGACTGATGGTTCAGGATCGAACCAGCATTTGGGTTCCCTTGGCCTTTGGATTGTTGCATCATATGAGCACACAAAGAAGATGTAATTGGGGCACGTATAATCCAAATACCTCCCGGCAGGAGTTTTGATGAAGGGACATAACCTGGGAAAGAAGCCCGTGATTGCACCAGAGTCACCATGTTTGAGTTTGGGGCAAGACCTGCCAAGCTCACAGGCCATTTGAATTTCATGGATTCGTAGTATTGGGACTTCACTGACTTCTTTGCTATCGGAGGTCATTTTCTCTTAGTTCAATCAACTTCCTGTTGACAAAACGCCCCAAAGCCTTCTTGGACCTTAACAGCTCTTACAAAACGAATTATGATGATTTAAGTATGAATGATTCAGAAACATATGGATTAAATTTCCTTTCACATACATGTGGGTTCAAATAGTAAAGGAGAAAAATGCTTTGGAAACCTGTGTTTGGGGTTTTATCCAGTCTCATATATTTGAATTGTAGTTTTAAATACCCTGGAAAGGAAGAGTAGGCTTGAAACCAGCAGGTAGGGACAAGCAGACACCCTTCTCAGCTTCCATTACACATGGAGATGCTGCAATATGACCATTACCTATCACTTAGAGTTGACTGTTTTTCTCCATGAGACACAGACTTCTCAAGGACAAGGGCTCTTGACTTTTTCTCTTTGACTTCCTAGAACACAGTACAGTGCTTGCTGCCTATTAGGAGAGAGAAGAAAAAAAAAATCCTTGTGGTATAGAGGAATAGATCCATGGATGAATTAATTAATCAAGTTGCACTCAGTTAGCTTGGCCTTTCCCTGCCTGAGCTTTGCTGCAGGTTGCTTCCATCTCAATAAGCTGTAGGTGGTCAGAGGCACCAGCTCATCAGGGACCATCCCACAGGGTTTCAAAACTTCCAACAAACCACACTTAGGATTGAATTCCCCATGGATGACTCTCACTATGTTTTTTGGTTGTCAATTGTCGGAGGCTATTTTTTCCCCCAAAACTTTGGGTTTGGTAAAACTCGGAACATGTTTTCGCAAGAACATCCCCCGCCCACAATCTAAACCCATGTATACTTTAGGGGTAATTTAATACATGTGCCCCTCGGTTCATTCGCACAGATCATCCCAGATTGTCAACGTGCTCTCCAGTATGAGCTCTTGAGAGATTTTTGTGTAAATATTTTTTGTCATGTAACTATAAAGTTTCATTTCCCCAGTGCTATCTGAGGCAGGCTATGCTGATTGCCAACCCAGTAGTCGCATTCTTCCTTCCTCATTGAATCTCAGTTCTGTTCTGAAATTGGGCAGCCATCTGTTCCGGAGGTCTCCTTCCCAGGCTGGGCAGAGGTGGCAGTGGGGTGGGGAGTTGGTATTTATTAGGCTAAGCAATGATGTCAATTTCTTCCCTCTTACTAATGACCAGTGTGTTTTGCTGGACAGACTTCTAGCAACATTCTCTTCACTCTTCAACAGTGACCTGGTACAGGAACTGGGCTCTTCCTGCCTTTGGACGCTAAGAGGACATGGTTTCTGGACCTGCTATAGCCGTCATGAAACCAAGAGAGGAAGAATAAGAGACCTGCCTTGAAGCCAGCCTGGAACCCTGACATTCTCAAGCTTCTGAATTTACCAACTCTGGAACCAAATTTCCTCCAAGGGTCTTGCCCTGTGAAATAACAACTCCCATATCTTTGATGCCATGATGAATTGAATATCCTATTGCGCACTGCCCAATGCATTCCAAATGTGTAAGTACAACTAAACTATGGTTTTAGAATTTCTGGATTGGTAGAAAAAACTTGAGAAGAACCCACTTGATATGAAATCGTTCACTCAGTGGCAAAACTTGAGCTTTTACCTTTTATAGTTAACAGCCTTGTGAGATTTGTTGGGAATTAAACATTAATCTTAAATAATTATAAACAGTAGAAAATTGTGTGTGTGTTAACCCTTTCCTCATCTGCATGTATTCAACTGCCTTTTTAATTTTTCTTTTTAACAAAGAGAAATTGGAAAATGGTGTAACAAAGAAAACCCAAAGTACAAAATTCCTTGATCCTTCATCTCTACCCCTTCCTGAACTTGAATTTCATTGCTATAATTCATAAACAAGCAACTGGTGAAATAAGTTGAAGTGTCTAAAGTATATTAAATTACTTAAAATGATAAAAAATAATAAACATAGTTGAGTCTCTCCTGTCTTCTACTCCCTTCCTTTATTTCTTTTTTCCATGAGAAGGACAGTGTATTGTAGATATCCATATTTTTGCTCTTCCAATGTTCTTTTTTTAAAAAATATTTTATTAGAGTATAGTTGATTTACAGTGTTGTGCTGTTAGTTTCAGGTGTACAGCAAAGCACATCAGTTATATATATGCATATACACATTTCCAGATGTTCTGATTTTTCAAGATCTGTTTCTACTTGCTTGTTGACCCTCAGTTATGTCCTGTTCACTTGAAATAGTGCCAAAGATTTGGGGAAAACAAAAATCAAAATTTATTTAGTTAAGTCTTTTCTCTGTTTAATTCATCAACTGCATAAAACACACATCTAATTTGATGGCTTTCTACAACACACTAGGCACAGGGCATTACAGGATAACCATCAATACAAAACAGGCAAATAGTTCTAGGGCGACTGGTTTTCGAATGTAAAATCCTAGGGGTAAGGATTTCAAAGGTAAAAATCCTAGGTAATTCTCTTGACTGTAAATAGTAGAAGGATAAATGGAGATAAATTCATCCAGTGGTTTTCAACGTGTGCTTCTCTGTGCTTTAGGCCTTAAGTGTTCTGGTCTTGGGGACTGGCAATTTTATTTGTGATGCAAAGTTTGCAAAAGCAAGGCCACTCGTGAATAAGAACAAACAAAAGCCACCATATATAGTATAGACAACACATGTCAGAAAAAATGCAGTGTTGGGATTCCTTTTAAATCATGAAGCAAGCAGTCCTTGAAGAGCAGGATTTGATTAGGTGACAAAGAGGAGAAGGGAACATCGGGCAGGGTGGAACAGCAAGAAGAGAGCCCCTTAGGCAAAAGCAGTCTGACGCATAAGCATTGGCTTAATCCACTGACTGCATGAGTTGATGCTGGGAAATAGTAAAGATCGAAAGATCAGACTAAATGACTAGATTCTGAATCAGGCTAACCTTGAGGAGTGCTACTAAATGTCAGCCTTTGGGGGAACCAATCAAACCTTGGATTTTTTGAATTATCATAGTGCATGTGAATTATCTTCGGATCTTGTTAAAGGGCAGAGTACATTTCTAATAAGCCCCCAGGTAAGGTCTAATGCTACTGGTCCAAGGACCCACTGAACGACTAAAATGAGACCATTGTTGCAGAATCTGGTCAGGAGTTAGGAATGCTCTTAAATTAACAGTGACAGTGGGAAGGGAGAAAAAAGTTGAGAGGATCGGAGAATGAAAATCTCAGTACTAACCAAAACAATGACAGCAGTTTGTTTTCCTAAATTAGCGGTTTGTTACGTGTTCCTGGAGGGGATTTGTGTTGTATGTTATGTGGTGGAAGCCATATAGTCCTGGGGTTGAATCCTGTTACTGCCATTGCCAGTGTAGTGATTCTCATTCTTTTCATCTACTGATGCTAAATTATTCACCATTTTATCATTGTATGGCTTTTGGGATCATGGTATCGATTTATATGTCCACCAGGCACCTACCAAATAGTGCTGTTTTGTTCTAAATGTTATTGTTATTTATTCATCCTATAAATCATATGAAAAGACTTTCTAAATGTCCCCAAGGAGAGTGGGTGTCTGCATTTCTATGGGGAATAAAGATACCTTTGTTTCCCATAGAAAGCAGATTAGCCTCTGCTGACCATCTTGGGGACAACATTAGGTGATGACATCAAACAAGATTTCCTTGTAATTGGAAGCATCTAATTACTACCATGTGTAGGTCTGATGAGGTGAAAACAAACCATTTATGTATCTGAACCACTTGTGAATGGTTGGGGGGCGTAATACCTAATCCTCATCAGTAACTACAGGGCATAAAACTTCCAAGTGATGAAGTTTGAGTCAGTTGTGAAGGCCCCACTGCTGGCAAGAGACATCAATGTGCTTTCACGGTCACTTTAATAAGTTATTTAATTCTATTTCTTCCTTCTTTGAAAACTATATTCTTCTTCATACACCCCCTTAATCCCATGCCCACCTGCCTCCTCCATCACTCACAACCACACAGGAACATCCTCAGGTCCCCTTTACAGCAAAGAAATGGAATCACACAGCTGGAAGGGACCGTAGAAATGATGATTGCAATGACTTCATAAAAGAGAAGATAGAGACATTTAGGTTTAAAGTGCTCACCCAGCGCCCACAGAGGGTTACCAGTGTCATCAAGTTTCCAAGGTAAGAAATCTAAGGAAGCCTATAGGAAAGGAAAGCACACCATCTTTTATTTTATTTTTTATTTTTTTATTTTTTTGCGTTACGCGGGCCTCTCACTGTTGTGGCCTCTCCTGTTGCGGAGCACAGGCTCCAGACGCGCAGGCTCAGTGGCCATGGCTCATGGGCCCAGCCGCTCCGTGCATGTGGGATCTTCCCAGACCGGGGCACGAACCCATGTCCCCTGCATCGGCAGGCGGACTCCCAACCACTGTGCCACCAGGGAAGCCCACACCATCTTTTATGATTCCTCTTAGAAAACTGGTTTTCTGATGTAAATTTTTAGTCATATGCTCAAGCAGGTGGTATGGGGCAGTGGTCACGTTACCAAGTCCAAGCTGACTCTGCTTGCTGCACAACAGGCCAATACATTGGGAGATGAGGTGTTGAGGCAAGAAATAGCAACTTTATTCAGAAAGCCGGGAGTCCGAGAAGATGGCAGACTACTGTCCTAGAGTACCATCTTATTGGGGTCTGCATGCTAGTTTCTTTTATAGAACAGAGAGGGGGAGGAGGTGAGGAAGTAAAGTAAAACGGCCACAAGTCTTGCAAAATATCTCCTGGTTTTGGCCAGCCTTAGGGAGGGGATGTGTTAATTTCTTCTTTTCTGCAGCCATTCACAGGTGGGCAGGGTCAGATTGTCTCCCGTGAGCTGAACAAAGGCACTTTAACATTCAAGCAGAGGGGACAGGGTTCCCCCGAGGCAGGCCATTATGTATGCGTATAGCTATAGCCAGAACAAAAGCAATGGAAAGCAAAAGTCAAAGTAAAAGAAACAGATCCAACATGGAGTCAGATTTTGTTCTTGCCTTTTACAGTCAGGGATATGAACTCTGGCTGAGGCTACCTGATTCAAATCCAGCTCTACCTCCTGGTGGCCATATAACCCAAGATGAGTTACTTAACCCTTGAACCTCAGTTACCTCATCTCTAAAATGGGATTAATAATAATAGTCCCACTTCACAAGGCTGTTGCTCCAATGAAATTAGCTGGTAGATATAAAGTGCTTGGAGTAATACGCCTGTCATGATCTATCTTTCTGAATCTGTGCATGTCTTTGGTTTAAGCAAACTGAAGACACTTTTCCATTGTGGTCTGGATATCATTGCAGTGATTCTTGTTCATTTGTTCCAATATGTGGTTGAAATAACAAAGATCACCTCATGATGGATGTCCATGGAGCATTCTTCCAATGACCAGAAAATCAAAATGCAACCATAATGTAAATAACGGGCAAATTTTTCACTGGGAAACATTTGGCAGAGGCCAGAACTTTAAAAGGCAAATATTATATTTAAGGAAATGGTTTGAAGTGAAAATGTTTTTAGATACTATCAACAAAACCAACTTGTATAATCCCACTTGCCTGCTTCATTATATTCCTATTGTTAGCCCTACATCAAAAGCTAGATCTGATCTAGATTTACAAAAAAAAAAAAAAAAAAGAAAGTGTTTCCCAAGTCTGCTTTCCATTATCCCCAGCAAAATCTGTTTCAATATTCAAAACTCATGAAAACAGTGAAAAAGGAAAATGTCAGCATAATTCACTAACTAAAAGTGCTTGAGGAGTTTGTGGCAAATCCTTGCTGAGAAAATTGCATAGGCACCCCCGCTCCTCTCTTTTGCATTTTTAACCACCTGAAAAGTATCCTGCACTTAACTTTGGAACCGTCCTGGACTGGGTGCCTTTCCACAAAGGAGGGAGATTTCCAAAGCTGAGTTCACCAGCAACTCCCCTCTCACTCAAGACATCCGCCATGTTGTTCTAGGTGGGGAGGAAAAGCAAGACGTTGACTTGATAACTCTGAAAGCTGGCGATCAAAAGGCTGCATGATTATTCACAAATACTTTCTTCTTCGTTTCTACCATCTGGCATTCAGTACAGTAGGATGAAAACTGTTTTTAGAACAAAAATTGAATAATTAGAAAAGAAAATGTCCTCCCCCACCCCAAGATCAGCCGAACATCCTCCAAAGGATTAAATCTAAGTCTCATGCCAAGGGTACTCTGCTTCACTTTGATTTCAGATCAGTTTCTGATACTAGTTCTTAAATCAGATTTTAAAATATTGTTCAATAAAGTCCAAAGGGTTTGTAAACATACAAGCAAAGACTCTTGTAATTAGTTTGTTTCTTAACACCCCAGAGAACAGCCGCCCAGGGTGGGGGGCTCTGTCTTGCAAAGTTATCTCCTTTTACATCCAAGCAAGACCTAGCACGTGGGAATCCAGCAATCTGGGGGGGAAAACGTGGAGGCAGAAAATTCTGCCATTTCTCTCAGAAGCCAAGGATCTAATACTTCTCAGGCAGAAAGGCTATTTTTAGATTTTACTTAATAACTGATTTTTTTCTGCCTTAAGGGTAAATTTCCCTGTCCCATTATTTATGGCTGCCGTTTATTTATTCATTGTCTCTGAGTGAAACAAACATGGTCCCCACCCTCTGATGTTTCTAACCTATTAGGAAGACAGATAATAACCTCAAAATAGCTAAAAATATTTAAAAATTATAAGTGTGATAGAAGCTGCAAAAAGGAAGTACAGCATAATACAAGAATTTTAAGCAGTGTGATTTAATTTAGGAAATGTGGCAGAGGAGCACTGAAGAAAATGTTTACTCCTACCCTCCCCCTCCTAAATCATTACTTACAAAACTTCTTGTAATGAGTCCACCTGCTTTTCATGCATGCTATAGAAATACTCATAGATCTGTATTGCGGGTGCGTAGACTACAAAACAGGAAGTTTATTCAAGAAATATCATTCGGGCTTCCCTGGTGGCGCAGTGGCTGAGAGTCCGCCTGCCGATGCAGGGTACATGGATTCATGCCCCGGTCCGGGAAGATCCCACATGCCACGGAGCGGCTGGGCCTGTGAGCCATGGCCGCTGAGCCTGCGCATCCGGAGCCTGTGCTCCGCAACGGGAGAGGCCACAAGAGTGAGAGGCCCCCCTACTGCAAAAAAAAAAAAAAGAAATATCATTCATTAAACAAATATTTTGAATATCTCCTATTTGCCAGGAATTATTCTAGGTGTTAGGATGAGACAATCACCAAAATAGATAAAACTCCTTACCCCGGTGGAGCTTACGTTCAGGGAGGGGAGAGAGAAAATGAATAAGATAAAAAAAATAAAATGTAAAGTGTGTTAGAAGGTGAAACATACTAGGGAGAAGAACAAAGCAGGAGAGGAGAGAAGGACATGAGTATGTGATGGAAGTGGGGATGTGGCTACTTTAGGTGAGATGTCCAAGAAATGCCTCACTGGGTGGGTGGCATTTATTTTTTTTAATTTTTAAATTTAAAATTTTTAAAATGTTTTTATCTTTATTTTTTAATTGAAGTATAGTTGGTTTACAATGTCGTGCTAGCTTCAGGTGTACCACAAAGGGATTCATTTATATATATATTCAGTATATATATATATTCAATTTTATACATATATATATGCTTTTTCAGATTCTTTTCCATTATAGATTATTATAAGATATTGAATATAGTTCCCCATGCTATACAGTAGGCCCTTGTTGGTTATCTGTGTTACATACAGTAGTCTGTATCTGTTAAATAAAAACCTGAAAACGAGAAGGCGGAGCCTTGTTTTTTTCTGGGATTGGAGCACCAGGTGAGGCTGGAGATTTGGCCAAGGGCATGGCAGAAAGTCCGCTGAGTCCTGTTCAGGTTTTTAGATCCACTGGGAAAGACATAATCATACGTTCATTTTCAAAATACTGCCCTGGCTATTGTGCAGGGAGCAAATAGGAAGGTGACACAAGGAAATTGAGGGAAATCAACAGAGAAAGCTCTAGAAAGATTATAGACCAGATAAGGTAGTAAATTGGGCTAGGTTGCAGTAGTAGAGATGAGCAGACGAGAATGAGTTTGAAATGATTTAGAGGGAGAATCCATCGGACAGGGTCGCTGTACTGATGTCGGTGATGATGGGAAGAACACAGCAGCTTCCTGTATTTGGTCCAGCCTCTTGCCAAGATGGTTCTGCTTGGCTGGTGTCTTGGCCCACATGGTGTAGTACTTACAGCTGGCCAAGGTATATATTTTTATACTTTAGCTAAAAGTTATTGCAAGTGGTTTACAAGGTATATACTACACAGGGAGCCTGGCCTGGCTGTAATGGGAAGGTTTATAGGCACGCCTTTAGAAAGGTTAAACGCGAAGAGAGTCTCCGGACAGGCATGCGAGGTGGTCACGTGTAGAATCTCCAGCTCCCTGGATGAGGTGGAGAGGCACGAACGTGTATGCGGAGGAGTCTGCCAGCGGTTTATTGGCATTAAGAAAACCTCAACTTTCCCCTGCTCCAAATGGAACTGTTCGTTCAGAGGTTTCTTCCTGCCATTTCAAATATCTGCTAGTAAGGCTCACCATAACTAAAAGTAAGGTTTAAGCTGCTTGGTTTGGACAAAACCTTTGTACTCCTAGGAGCCCAAAGAACTGCTCTAGCCTGTATATCCTGGGATTGCATAGTGTCAGAGAGGCCATTTCTCTTGGGACAGTGGCAGTTTGAATAAAGCTGTAGCTCACATTGTTAAGCTCAGCTGGCATGATTCTTGCTTAGTTCCCAAGGAAAAAGGCATACATGATTCCGGGGTCCAAGGTGAGGTATGAATACACACGGTCCCTACGCTGAAAGGGGCCATTGGAAGGATGGACTGGCAATGATCCCAGTTAAGACTCTAACCCTGAAATCGTTTTGTATCCAGATTCTAATGCATGAGACTGTAGAATCAGAGAGGGGTTCATAAAACTGGCCTAGTTAGATCTTCTCATTTTAAAGATGATAAAAACCAAGTGAGGTTAGGTCACTTTTTTATGGTTCCAACACTACCAGTGGTAGCAGCAGCAAAGTCAGTCTTACACATTATCCATTTTCAAATGGACTGAACTCATCGTACATGGAGATGAAAGAGTTCCTACAGCCAACCTTCATATAGAGAGAGTGTTCAAAGGAATAAAAGCTCCCAAAGTTAATAAACAAATGGAATGCAAGGAAAGGATGGTTTAAATATGGTTTCAACAGAGAACAAAGATTGGCATGAGTCAGAGAATTCTCCTCTGGCTATCCATGGCGGGAAATTTTTCACTTCTCTTGGGAAGATTTGTGGCCACATCAGAATACACAATACACCCTGTGATTACCTGAAGTTCTATGTATGTGTAAGGTACAATTTATGGTGGATAATCCAGGGTTTCTCAAGGTTTCTTTTTCTGAGCACTTAATCCATAATCATTGGATATAAGTCAGAACATTATGGATTCCTGGGACCCACTCAGGACCTACTGAATTAGAATCTTCAGGAGATGTTTTTGAGTGTTTGGAATTTCCTCCAACTCCTTGGGTGATCCTCGTCAGCGTAGAGCTTGAGAACCAGTGATATAATCCACATATAGTGTTTGATTCTTCTCATTTTACTCATTCATGTTAAAAAATGGTGCATCAGGTTTCCTGAAGATGAAATGACTTGAGTCCTTTGACTCATCTTGTCATCACCATATTTATTCCTGGACAGGGGCTATCACAGATTGAATCTTCTAGACAGGTGTTAGATCTCAAGTTCCTAGCCAAGGCCATTGTCAGAGCTCATATCATAGTGCCATATTTGTTCTCTGACTTAGAGTTCTCTATCAACTTTGAAACTTTGACTCTTTCCCCTTAGCCAGGCAAGTGCCAAGACCACTGCAGTATCTTCAAGTCTGTTGCCTCCTTTCCATTCTCACTGTCACTAATCTCATTCAAGCCCTCAATCTCCCCATCTAAACAATGAATATCTTGTCACTGGGGTACCTCGCTCCATCTCTTTTCCAATGATGACACTTGCCAGGTCAGTCTTCCCAAAGGCCTACTCCAATCATGTTTTTCCCTTTCTCATAAGCTTTGGATAGCTCATTCCTTACAAGAGCAGCCAACTGAATTAAGACTACAACCACTGACCTGGCTTTCGGCCCTCTTTTTTTTTTTTTTTTGCGGTTCGCAGGCCTCTCACTGTTGTGGCCTCTCCCATTGCGGAGCACAGGCTCTGGACACGCAGGCTCAGCGGCCATGGCTCACGGGCCTAGCCGCTCCGCGGCACGTGGGATCCTCCCGGACCTGGGCACGAACCTGCGTCCCCTGCATCAGCAGGCGGACTCTCAACCACTGCGCCACCAGGGAAGCCCTCAGCCCTCTTTTGCCTGACCCCAACCTAAATGGGCAGCCTCGATTTTATTGTTCTCCTATTCGTATTCACACTGAACTTGTCCTTGCCAACTGATGTGTCTTTGCTTCTGCCATTAGAATAACAAGGACTTCTTCCCTCATTTCTACTAGTCAAAAGCTTAGCCATCATTTTTGACCTCCTTCAGAAGACACCTCATCTGTAAGATCTTTATTTTTTCCTCTGATTTAATATTCTCCATCCACCCTCTGTACGGTCTCTGCTTTTTGTACCTCTCCTAGGAGACTTTCACATTTATCCTCATGAAAGTTATTTCTATAACTGTCTCATCATTTGTAACAACTGAGTCCACATATTTGCTATGAAAATTTTTCTGAATAAATCTTTTTTTTAGAGTAACGTTTCTGGGTGACTTGTTCTCCAGCATGTGAGGGTATGTCTGAAACGTGGGATAAATGTATCTTCCTCCAATACCATGAGAAGAGATTTTATGGACAAGCACAGTATTCAACACACACATCAAACATTAGGGCACACTGCACAAAGTAGCCAAGCCTCTAACATGTATTTGTCACACTTATTTACAAAACCTTGAAATACCTGTAGCCTTGAAATTTAAGCAGCTCTGTTCAGTGGGACTCCACTGTGGAACAGACTTTGCTCCACTCTAAGACCTCGTTTGGACACATACCCAGGTGGGTCGCTCACTCATTCCTAGAAGGAGCCCTAATATTCAGCATCCAGAAGGGCAGAAAACCTTGTTGGATCCAACCTAGCAGAGTGGAGGAGCCATGATGTGTGGCATGGCTATCTTCTGGAAATCTGGATGGCTTTTGACCTCAAGCCTGGCATCAGTGGAACCTGGTTTATTTTGTTGGCTATTAATAACTTCCTTTCTTTTCCTTTTTTGTTTTTAGGGGTTTTTTCAGATGTCATTGACAAATTTTCTTTTCTTATTTAATTTTCATCTTAGAAAGCCACATTCCGGGATCCTTAAAGTCCCTTTATTCCCCACCGCCAGTTCTGGTTCTTCAAGGACTATCTCTACTATAGGGGAAAGGCCCTTTGCACCCCTTCCAGATTATAAGCTAGATGAAGGTTGATGAAGGTGAAGAATGACACCTTGTACTGGGGTTCATATCCACTCTAGCGCAGAGTGGAGTGTTGGGATATATTTCTTCTCAATATGTATTTCTTAAACAAAACATCTGAGATTGAGGGATGATGTGAAAATTACATGGAATAATATATGTAAAGTGCTGCACCCAACAGAGAACAAGGGGTAAACAATAAATGGTATTTAACAAACAGACCGCGTTGGCCCTAGCCTGCCCTTTCTATCCCACACAGCACGCATGGTGATCCAAGCATCTTGGTCCTCTCTTTCTGGTGGCTTAAATTAAAAGCCTGCTCTTTGATTCCATGGGTTTCACATCCTAGGGATCCCAATGACACACTTGCTGGCAGTCTTGTGGCTGGTGGGAGGCATGGCCGTTCTGTAGGTGAACACACTAATAGGACACAGCTGTGAACAGCGATACAAGGCTCCTTACAGATTTTGCTCTGCTGAATACACAAGGGCCAACAGACAGAGTTGAATGCCATCAGACAATATGTGAAGAAGTTGCCTCAGGAAAGCCAAATTGTTTATGTTCACTATTGTCAGACATGCTGTTGGATAAAGCTTTTCAGAAAAGCTTACTTCTTTCCAAGAAATAAATCCTGTAAGTCCTAGTGTCAAGAATGCTGGCTCTTTTGTATGCAGTTTTGATTTTAACTAAGTATGAGAGAATATATTTTGCCCTTAAAAACTTTTCTTTCTACATAAGCTTAGAAAATTAGGTAGCTGCTGCCAGAAGGATTTTGAACATCCATCCCCAAGAGTTTTCATGAGGCAGTATTCAGAATTCAAGATTTAAATACTTATTTCTTAATCAAAACATGTCGGCAGAATATACATTTATTCAATGACCTTACAATAGAGTATTAACAACACAGTTCTTGCTTTTAAACAGAATGGTATCAAAGCACATTAAAATCTCATGGCTCCAACCGCCTCCAGGGAACGAATGTAATACAATTTCAAAAGAAATGCAAAAGAAGAATCCCGAATTCATTAGTGCTGTATTTAGCCTCATACCATAACATAATACACACTATATGTTATACATAATCTGCATTATATATGAATTATAGATTCAGCCAGGTCTGTCTTCCTCTGTTGCAATGATGTCACCTTTATTTGACCCAAAACAAAAGAGTTAGCATGACCTGTTGATTAAGAGCATGAACTCTGGACCCGATCCGTTGCCATTCAGTTCCCAACTTTGACCTTTCCTACTCTACTCGTAGGAACCCATCAAGTTACTCCATGTCTCTGTCCCTCCTCTTTGTTGTTTGTAAAGATGATGGTGGTGATAATACTGCTGCTGCTGCTGATACCTACCTTATAAGGTTGTTATATGATAGACGTCAAGATGGAACAATCATTAAATTACACAAGGGAACAAGGGACACCTAACCCATGGGAGGTTTTCTAGAGAAGCCTCCCTATGCAAGCAATGTAGGAACTAGATCTTGAAGGAAATGTAGCTGAGGGCAAGGGTGATCCAAGTACCAAAGCAGGAGCTCTTGGGGAAACTGCTAGGAAAAAAGTGTGAGAAGGTGAGTACTGACAGGTCATGTGCTGAAGGAGATTGCCCCAGCAAGGTCTTAATGACCCTGGTCAGTCATATTATGAACTGTTCATAGTTTTCCAAAGACAATGGATTCATTGGAGTGTGCTAAGCCACACACGCCACCATGGTAACTTATTTGTAATCCATGACCATGAACCTCAAGTGGGAAGCCTCAATTCTCTATGACTATCGTACCCTGTTCCCAAGTACACTTACTCTCCCACTTACTGGATTATTACTTTGTATTTTCTCCTCACTCCAAAGTGCCACGCCCTCCGCCTCCATTCTCACTCTCTACTGACAACCTTGCTTTCTGCTTTACTGGGAAAATGGAAGCAACGGGAAGAGGACTTTTACAAACCCCTCTGCATCCACTCCCCTCCGCTATTTGTATTCCTGTTCTTCATTTCCACTTCCCTTCTCTTTCCGGAGATGAACTGTCCACACTCCATCCATGTGTAGCCTCTCCATATGTGCACTAGATACTACCCTCTCTCATTCACTCAAAGACACGCCTCCAACCTCTTCTCCTGTCTCTCCTCCATCAGCAGTTCTTCCCTCGGATACAAGCAAGCTGCTATTCCTTTATATCTTAAAGAAAACACTCTCCTGACTGCCTCACACTCCATCTGCTGCCGATTTCTTGCCTTCCTTTCACAGAGACACTCCTGTGATAGTTGTCTCTTGCTGGGTCCAGTTTCTCTCCCATTTTCTTTTGATCCTGGTCCACTTGGGCTCTCACCACTGCCACTCCTCTGAAACATCTCTTGTCTGGGTGACCAATACGTTCCAGTTTGTTAACTTCAACCACTTGTCCTCTACCATCCTTATCTTAGGTGACCTATAAGCAGAATTTGACACAGTTGATGGCTGTCTCCTCCTTAAAGTTCTGTCTCTGCTTGGCTTCCAGAACGCTCTATTTGCCTGGTTTTCTTCTTCCCTCTCCAGCCCCTTCTTCCCATTCTCTTTTGTCAGTTCCTCCTTATCTTCTGACATCTTCATGTTGAGTTCCCAGAGTTTTGAACTTCTCTGTGTACAACTCCACTCTTGTGGCGAGTACTCGAAACTTGATATCTTGAGTCCACACTTCTGTCCTGAATTCTGGACTCATATATGCCACCACCTTCTTGATATCTTCTTTGGTTATTTAATGACATTTCAAATTCACCATGCTCCAAAGGGAACTCCTGACCCATTCCCAAACCTGTTTTTTTCTGAGTCCTCTCCATCTCAAGAAAAGGCAACTCCATTCTCCAGCAGCTTAGTCCAAAAAGTTTGTCATCTCTCATGCCTCTCTTCTTTCACACCCTACATCAGAAGCATCAGCACATCCCTTTGATTCTACTTTTAAAAGAATTCCCAGAATCTGACCTCTTTGGACCCTGCCCTTTCTTTTGCGCAGGCTCAGCGGCCGTGGCTCATGGGCCCAGCCGCTCCGCAGCATGTGGGATCTTTCCGGACCGGGGCACGAACCCGTGTCCCCTGCATTGGCAGGCGGACTCTCAACCACTGTGCCACCAGGGAAGCCTGCCCTTTCTTTTATTCCTTTCCCTTTCCTTGCTTTATTTTTCTGCTAAGGACTTATTACCTTATCATAGACCTTACAACCTACAGTTGGCCCTCCGTATCCACGGGTTCCACATCCGCAGATTCAACAAACCAATGATTGAAAATATTTGAAAAAAAAATCCAGAAAGTTCCAAGAGCAAAACTTGACTTTGTTTTGCCACCCACTGGCAACTATATACTAGCATTTGCATTGTGTTAGGTTTTTTTTTTTTTTTTTAGGATTTAGTGGAGGTATTTATTCCTTTTCTTTTTTAAAAAAAATTAATTTAATTTCTTAAATTGGAATATAGTTGCTTTACAATGTTGTGTTAGTTTCCGATGTACAGCAAAGTGAATCAGTTATATGTATACATATATCCACTCATTTTAGATTTCCTTCCCATTTAGGTCACCACAGATCACTGAGTAGAGTTCCCTGTGCTATACCATAGGTTCTCAACAGTTGTCTATTTTATACATAGTAGTGTATATATGTCAACCCCAGTCTCCCAATTCATCCCAACCCCTCTTTCCCCCCTTGGTAACCATAAGTTTGTTCTCTACATCTGTCTAGAGATGAGTTAAAGTATACAAGAAGATGTGCATAGATTATACGCAAATGCTCTGCCATTTTATATAAGGGACTTGAGCATCCTTGGATTTTGCTATCTGTGGAGGTCCCACACTGAGGAACCACTGTACTTGTTTTATGTACTGACTTTCTCCCTAACTAGTCCTAACTTGTTACAGTCTCTCCTCATATCTAAGGGTATTCTTTTGCCTCTTTTATTACACTTGTTACTCCAGTGACCTGCCCTTATTGAGGGCCACCTTGCACACTATAGACAGTCACTAGATGTTTGCTGAATGTCCATGTGGCAAATGTGGAATTTCCACTGATTTTCTTGTGCCCTTCCCAGCGAAGCCCAGAATCATGCTGACCTTTGTGTGTGGCTTCAATACACAAGTCAGTGAATTTAGGAAAAATTTTCATTTTTCTTAACATTCTTTCTCCAGTTTATAGCCGATAGTTTGGTATTCATTATCTTATGAGTCAAGTTTAGATGACTTTTCCCTAAATTCATTTCTTTCCATTTGCCCACAGTGAAGTATATCTAGCTCTTTCCTTACCACCCACATAGTTTTCTGATGTGGCCCTTGCTGGCTTGGAACAATGAGTGAGCTTAATATTACTTTCAGAACTGGAAATTCCATTGTGCGTTCCATCATCAAGATCTCATACCAAAAAGACAATGATTTCAACTCTGGAGAACACACATATTGTGATGTTCTGAAAATCTTCGTATTTTCTTACCATTTGTTTTCTCCAAATAAGAGAGTTCCCTGTACTTACTAAAACATGTCTCTTTTTATTTACTAAAGTTTCAAACATATGTGTCCTTCATATATCTTAAGTTTAGGCCATGGTGTTCTATATGCTTTGTTACAATTGCAGACAACTCTGTCTTCTCCACTACATTGTTCACTGGTCAAGGAATTGGGGAGAAATTTATAGACTGGCCAGCGACCTATGAGGAGGCAACCATCGGAAGAGCCACTGAGTCACTAGAGTGGCTTTTGAACCACTAAACTATTGTTGTAGCTACTGAACAAAGTGACCACTGTGGTTAGGACTGACTAATCTTCAGTATACACCAACAGGGCTTCACAAAAAACCCTAGAGTTGAGGTACACTGAGGCTGTTTCTTTTCCTCAAAGAACCTACCAGATAAAATGACTGGCCTTTTCATCTACCTATCTTATTCATGCTAGTGGTTTGTTTGTTTGTTTGTTTTTCACATTATTCTATTAGATTTCCGGTGTAGACAACCATACCATCTGTGACAAATAATACATTTTTCTTCTTTCTAGGACTTATAATTTTATTTGGGTATATTGTCAGATCAAAGTGTGGTGAATGAATATATTTTCTCCCCTGACTTTGATGGTAGCATCTTGAATATTTCATCACTAATTTTTTAAATTGGATATAGGTTTGAGGTAGATATTCTTTTTAAAAATTTTTTAATACAATTTTTAAAGGTTAAGCTCCATTTACAGTTATTACAAAATATTGGCCATATTCCCCATGTTGTACACTACATCCTTGTAACCTATCTTACACCCAGTAGTTTGTACCTCCCACTGTCCTACCTCTATATTGCCCCTCCCCCCTTTCAGCTCTCCACTGGTAACCAGTAGTTTGTTCTCTATATCTGTGAGTCTGTTTCTTTTTTGTTATATTTACTAGTTTTGTTTAGTTTTTTGTGTTTTTAGATTCTACATATAAGTGATATCATACAGTATTTGTCTTTCTCTGTCTGACTTATTTCACTTAGCATAATGCCCTCCAAGTCCATCCTTGTTGCTGCCGATGGCAAAATTTCATTATTTTTTAAATCTTTTATCATGCTATAGATGTATTCGTATATTCTTAGTTGACAGTTTACAAAAAAATTGATGTTAAGTTTAACCAAATGCCTACTCAGTATCAACTAAGATAATCCTATAATTTTTCTCCATTGACTAATATGATTAACTAAATTAATCAAGTTCTCGTTATTAAATTCCCTTGCCTTCTTGCTTAAATCCTACTTGATTTGGGGGTATTATTCTTTTAATAAGTTAATGGGGTTTGATTTTTAATAATAAAGTTATTATCTGTTCATAAGTGAAATTATCTTCAGTTTTCTTTCTTTGCTCATGTTACATTTTTCAGGTATTTGTATCATGTCTCTGCTACTATAGAGCATGAGTTGTGGTGTGATTTCTTCCTCAAATTTTGTGCTCTTACACAATTGATAACAGCATTAGAATAATTTTTCCCTTGAACATTTAAAAGAACTTGCTTATGGCTCTGTCCAATATGGGTAAACAGAGTACTTTTTGAGAGCAGAAGGGAAAATGGAATAGTTAAAAGAATTTAAAACTTGTATTTATGTGGTTGGTCTCTTAGGCTTTCTACTTCTTTTTGCATGACATTTGTTCTCATATATATTGTGATTTTCAACTTCACTAATAATAAATGAAGTGAAAATTATAGCACACATCTACAAAATTAGCAAATTTTTAATATGATAATGCCTTTTGTAGTTGAAGAATATATGAAAGGGATACCTATGAAAGGTTGTATGCAGTGCTGTGGCGGTGTTAATTTTTACAATTTTTCTGGAAAAAAATTTTTTGCAATTTTATCAAAAACCTTAAAACATATTCTCTGACCAAGTAATTTTATTTTTAGAAAGATACCAAGGAAATTATTCACAAATAGCAGATGAAGATCAATGTATGATTATTTTCATCACAGTGTCATTACATTAATGGCTGAAAACAACTCAAATGCCTAATGCAGGAATAATGAAGTGAATTATGGATTATCCACATAACACAATATTACGGTGGTTTTAAATTATGTTTATGGAGAGTATTCAATGACACGAAGAAAGGAGAACAATATATTGTTAAGTATCAAAATAGGACAGAAAATTGCATACACAATATGATCTTAACTTAAAAAAAATATGCATAGCATAAAAGTGGAATTTCCACTGATTTTCTTGTGCCCTTCCCAGCGAAGCCCAGAATCATGCTGACCTTTGTGTGTGGCTTCAATACACAAGTCAGTGAATTTAGGAAAAATTTCATTTTTCTTAACATAAGTCCCTTCCAGAGATCCTCTATGATTGGTCAAAGGGACTCCAATATCCCACTCACTTTACTCATTACCCATGGGCCAGGCTGTGCATGCACTCTCCCCCACTTTTGGCCATCATTAGATAGATGCAATTCTTGTCCTTTCCTTGGGCCTCAGACAGCTCATTTGCAAAATGAGCATGCTGACCTCTAAGGTGTTCTCCTGCTACTTATAACTTTCCCTGAGGCTCTCACGTTGCTTCTGAAACCCACACCCTCCATTTCCCTGGATACACCTGGGGCATCACATCAGCCTCTAGATTCATCTTTCCTTCCAGTCTGTGTGATCTCTGCTGCTTCCATGGAGGAGACCATTATTCTACTGGTGCAAGCTTTATTCCTGGTGACTTCAGAAAGCAGAACTGGGATTTGTCATTTTTCACATTAACAGAAGGGAGAACTTTCTAGAAATTAAAGCTGTGGAAAATGAAAAGAAGGATTCAGCATACAGGAGTTGGAAGGGAGGAGCAGGAGAGGAGAGAATTTCTGCAACAGATGGGAAAATGGAATCAACACACCCTGAAGGTCATTCTCCAAGTGGATTCCCTCCCCTGCCTACCTCAGAGACTCAAAGGGGATCAGTTTAGGTGATCTATAAGGAAAGGGCCTTGTCAGCATGTGGTCAATCGTTGTTGTTACCAAGTTGTGGGGGGGGGAGCCTGAGGGGATCCTGCAGAGATGGAGGAGGTGGGGAGAGTGAATTCTTATCTTCATGGTCAATCCAGAAGGACAGGGTAAACAATGCAGTTCTGAGGAGAGAGGATTTGCAAAGGGAATCCAGTGACCAGAAGCACAGATGTTAATCAGACTTTCTAAGGTTACAAAGGAGAGAGAGTCAGGCTTTTCTAATTAGCAGGATCCTATTGTAAGAAGTGGAGAGAAATGAGGAAGATCAGAATCCACCAAACAAGGGATTTTCAGTGGTAAAACCGGGAATACCCTGGGAAACTAGGATGGTTGATCATCTACTCGGGACTTGGGTAGGTATAGTAGCTACTACCCAGACTATGAGATATGACTGAGGAACCTGCAGAGTGTTCTGGATCTACTGACTGAGATAATCTGGTCACTTAATCTCCAGCCAGTTTCCACTGACGATACATCAATATCAACATATGCATATACATTCACACACATAGACATACATACATATGCATGTATTCCATTGCAGGGCAGTGGGGTGTAATGGTAAGAGCTTGGACTTTAAAACCAGACTCTTTGCGCTTATAGCTCAGCTATGCCACTTTCCATCAGTGTTACCTTGGGCAAGTCAATTCACCTCTGTCTTCCTCCATTTCCTCATCTGGAAAATAGAGAAAATAATTCTACCCCTGAGAGATGCTGTGAGTTTTAAGTGAGCTAATTCATGTGAAGTGCACTTAGCAGAGTGCCTGACATAAAATACTCAGTACATTTCAGCTACCATTATGCTTAGTCTTGATTCCTTTCTCATGTTCTCCCATCTTACTGACCCAGCTCATCTCTGCCTTCTGCTTCTCCCTTTCTGTCAACAGACAGCCCTCTCTACAGGTTAAATTCCTATCTAGATAATCATCACCATCTCTGCTGGCCAGAGCTTGGATGCCAGACCACCTTACAGGGCTACTGCCTAGTCCATAGATGGGGCAGTCTTTCTGCCCAATCATCACTGTTAATAATAATTGATAAGACTTATAAAGCATGCTCACAAGAGTAGCAGGGTCAGGCAGTACCAGCTGGGTGACCTCAAGTTTCCTACAGTGAACATGTATGTCATTCCATTTGTGATTAAGGGAAAAGTTATTTTAAAAATAGGTTATTTAAAAAATAGGTTATTTTAAAAATAGTGTGAGTATACCATGACCCTGCCTATTATGAAAGCTCTGGGTTCGGGAGCTTCACAAGTCATGTCCTCTGTCCCTAGAAAAGGCCGGTGATCAGAAGGGAGTCTGTTGATGGAGGACAACCCCCTTGTGGCTGAACTGCTCGGTGCTGAGCTGGGGCCTTGGGAGCTGCTCTGGAGCTCTGGCTCTCTCTTCCATTATGGCCCCCAACATCCAGCATTGGAGCCACCGATGTGTCTTTTGCCCTCCAGTGGTAGTTAGCATCTCAGTGAGTTAGATGAATCAAAGACAGCTCCTGTATTTATATCCACAGTGCTCAGAACAGAGCCTGGCATGCAGGAGGTTTGGTGATAGGAGATACCCATGTGCTCAGTAAAGAGTCCAGTGCAAGGTCCCAGGAGGCTTTTCTCAAGGTGGGCTTTCCAATCCTTTGACTCATGCATTCTTTGTTATTCATTCAAATACCATTGCTTGGTGCCCATTCCTGGGCGTGCAAAAGAGTCTTGGACTTTGTTCTCAAGGGGTTTATTGTCTATATGCCTGGAAATCTAATGCAAAAGGAAAATAAAAAGATCAAAATCCAACGAACTGCCCTCACTAACCAACCACCCCTAAGTACTCACGTCTAAATAACCATCATAAGTTGTAGACTTGGTAGCAAATCTACAATGCTGAGACGTCAAAGTAAAATAAGCAAAATGAGTCTGCTTATCCTTCCTTAACTGAAGCCTAGAAAAAAATTACTGACTGAAACTCAGCGGCTGCTGGAGAAAGGAGCTGGAGTGAGTGGGCGATG
The DNA here is from genome assembly GCF_964165515.1 of Mesoplodon bidens. NCBI lineage: Eukaryota > Metazoa > Chordata > Mammalia > Artiodactyla > Ziphiidae > Mesoplodon > Mesoplodon bidens. The sequence continues at coordinate 18,072,526 of NC_138166.1, forward strand.
GGCAGTGTCAGGACCCAGAGTCTCCATTAGAGTTTTAGCCTAGTAATAACCCGTAGCCCATCAGAACCCAGTAGGAGTTTAACCAGTGCTAACATCTGATTGGCTAAGGCAAAGTCTCAACTCTGCCATTTAATTAGAGCAGAGTCTCCCTAATAAGTTTTAGAGTAATTGCCACTTTCTCTAGTAACTGCTTGGCCATTGAAACAACTGTGCTAAGAAGAGCAAGAAACTATTAATAAAAAAAGGGGGGGGGAGTGTCACTGCCCTTATCAAGGCTTTGACACAAATATTTACACTACATTTTACACTTTTTTTTACTTCCATTATCCTGAAAGGGATTTTATAGTTTTTCTGACATATGCCAAAGCAGGTTTTTACATTTTGCAAGTATGCAAATAGCAAATGGAATAAGAAATTCATGCAGATACTTTCCCAGATTTTCAAATGCAGAACATCGTGTTATGCTGGTTCCAGAAGTTATAATTGCACTTAAAAGTCCTGCCTTGGTGTGGCATTTAGGACTTGGGGGACTCTGTACACTAATTCATGTCTGGCTTTTACAGCTTTGTAATCAGCCCTATTCATGAGAACTGGCTTATGGAAAACACATTTCCACTTCGGAAAGAGAAGCAGTGATTAATGATGATTTCGACAGTGCCTTCTGGGTCCTGGAGAAGCCCAGTAAATAGATGACACTTTAGCCGTTCTCTGGAATCTTTACCTCAGTCCCCAGTTCCCCCTCTTTCTGAGAACTCTGTCCTGTGTTGATGTGCGGAAGACAACATCCCCTCCGGACCAGCATCTATTGTCCTTGCCTCTGTGCCTCCTCTCCCTGGAATCTCTTAGTAATCTATCCGAAGTGGCAAACTTTCAGGAATGCCCCCTTTAGGAGTCTGACAAAATGTGTAAGCTTGTATCATTCCTTTCTTCTTAGGAATAAAGGCAAGCTCTTTATAGAACTGGAAACATTTCCTTTCAAACAAAGGCAATCAAGTACTCCCCGGGGCTGGCCCAGAGAGATTCATTCCTCATCCTCCTGGGACCAAAATGGTGAAAGGCATGAGTGTCTCCCCTTCAAAGAGTTCCAAGATCCTTGCTCTGAAGGACACTCCCTCCTGAATGTCTGCACACAACCGGGCAGACAGTAGCTCTGGCTCCTGTGTCATTCTGGTTAATCCAGGACATCTGGTCACCCATGTGGGAACCGGATTCTGCGTGTTAGCAGGAGGGCATGTCCTGTGCGTGGTAGATCTGGCTGCCATGGAAAGAACGCCAGTTAGAAAATACCAGGGTGATAAATCTCCTTCACGGGCTGTGTTTGCCTTAGAAAAGAATGGCCGGCAAACAATCTTCAGTCTCTATACAATAATTTTCAAGACAGAAGAGCATTCAACCTGAACTTTTAGTTGTTTCTTGCTTGCTTTCTTATTATGAATTTAATGTAGCAGTTTTTCATCTAGCCATTCTGGACAATGTGCTGTGCTGATTTACAATTACTGTAGCAATATTTTGGAGAGGCAAGACATGTTCCCTTGAAGCCCCAGAGAGAGAGCAGTGGGCTCCTGGAATCATCACTGGGCGGGGGGGGGGGGGGGGGGCTTTGGCCCAAGGGCAGTGAGGGTGTTGTCAACCTATAGCCTCATGTGGTAGTTTTTAAGCTTCTGTAACCTTAACCCTAGAGACAGGAGACCTGGATTTTCATTCTTCTTCACACTAACTGGCTCTAAAAGTTTAAGTCAGCTACTTACCTTCTCCATTTTCTTACCCTTAACATAAAATCATAGAATTTTAGAAGCTAGAAGGAACCTTTTTGGGGGGGTCCGGGTGGCAACCTAGTTCAGCTTCTGCTACTTCATTTCACAGATGGAAAAACTAATACCCACCTTACCTAACTCCAAAACTGGCTGAGAAGGTCAACCGAAATTCCAGCATGCTTTGAAAATATTGGGGTTGTACAAACTGTTCTACAACTGAAAGAAATCGTAATTATGACTCACAATTTCAATGAGAAAATCTTTCAAGCTTCAGCCCAAATACTATTATTTTATTATTGTTAATAATACCCATGTTTAGCTACAGGTGGATATTTTTATTGCTCCCAAATTGCCAAAGGTTTGGCAAAAAAAAAAAAAAAAAAGAAAAAAACGATTTTCTTTTCTCTCTGCCCAGTAAATCTGTTACATGTCTTCTCAAATCAACAGTGGATTTCATAAACAGTGCTCTAAACTTGTACACAGAATTATTTGTAAAGTTTTCAAACCACTTAAGTAAGAGGATACCAACCATGTAGTTAAGGGACAAGCAGTCATATCTATCTCTATCCACATGTCTCTACAGTTTGGCTTTGCAATGCACATGGGTCTTCCAGACCTATGGAAGCAAAACCCTCACCTCTCAACACAACTTTTTGCCTTGAGCTATAACTCAGCCTGGATTCCCCCGAAAGCTGAGACAAGTAGTTTATTTAATGGTATTTGATTTGAGAATGTGATCCCAGGGAGCAAGAGTGAGGGTCCAGAGATTGTGATGGAGGAAGAGAAATCCAACTCAGGGATGCATGATCAAGTCAGCCTCCAGAGGCTGGCGCTCAGGTTCAGGGAACCTTCTAAGGAGTCTTACAAAGGTGTGTCCAAGGACAAAAGGAGACAGCATTTATCTGTTGATCTCTGAACTTCAGAGTAGTAAAGGCATGAGTAGAGAATAAGATCTTGCAGGTCCCGCTTCCATGGTGTCAGCAAAGCATCAGGGCAAGGGGGACCTGGTCTGGTCAGATTGGACCTAAAAGGCTGGTTGAAGCTTGCACCAAATTGGTTACTGCAGCAGTGGCTGGATTAAGAAGTGGGTCTGAGAGGCCTTAAGGTACATCCATGAGGTGTCTGATACAGATCCATTCCCAGGTAAAGCTGCGCACACACTCATTTATTCACTGAGACTAGTCTTCGGATGTCTCAGGTTCATATGTTGACCCAGCTGCAACTCAAATAACACATAGTTAGCACTGGGTATCTCTTAGCACAACCTGAGAGGTAGGGAAAGTGTGTGTTTAATCAGGCTTGGCCAAAGGAGTGTTTCAATGCCATTTTACATGGAGGAGGTTTAGGGAGCTTTTGCATAAAGTAGGTAACTGTCACTTAGGCATATATCTTAGGCAAGAGAAGAGCCTCATCATATGGGTATCTGGTGTCACACTGTAGGATCAAGCCACCTTTGCACAGCTTCATTTAGTTCAAATCTGAAGCATCTCCAAGTTTTAGGGCTGACTTAATAGGCATAAGGCCGAGGTGAATGGAGAAAGAGAATGATTTACCAAAGAAACTTCCTAGGGCAACAGGTAGTCCTTGGACCAGCAGCCCCAGCACTACCTGAGAAGTTGTTAAAAATGCAGATTCTTAGTTCCCACCCTTGACCGACTGAATCAGAAACTCTAGGGGTGAAGTACAGCTTTCTGCCTTTTAACAAGCCTTCCAGCTAACTCTGATGCATGCTAACATTTGAGAACCGTAGGATCCTCAACATGGGACCAGTTGAATCTCTTCCAGAGCATTTGATGGCTTCAGGGAAACAAACAAACAAAAAACCAATGGTCAGATATGCACCATACTGGAGCACGTTTTTCTAACACTTACTAGGAGCTAGTTCCCGTTATGGATCCTGGGGATACAAAGGTGAACAAGTCAGAGCCCCTGATCCCAAGGATTGTTTACAATCCAGACAGGTAGACTGACGATAATAACACATTGTCCAGAGGAACACCTAAGTGGGACCCAATCTAAACCTGGGGAGGGAGTCAGAAAAAGGAGTGACTTCCAAATTAACCTGTGACAAAACCAAGGGTGTCCTGGACTGGAATGGAAGGACATGTACAACAGACCAGACAGGTCAGTCAGAGTCCTAGGGGAAAACTGAGCCAACTTAGTCAAGGGCTTGCAGGGAGTCAAAGTGTCTAGAATTCAAGTTCTAGGAAGGAAGGAAGAGAAGAGAGGATGGAAAGACACCAGGGACAGATCGTGAATTGTTTAATATGTAAAGAAGCTTGGACTTTATTCTGAGAGCCAGGAGGCACCATTAAAGTATTTCAGCAGGAACCACATCTTGATCTGTCTCTCAGATCCTCCTTCACACCCTGGACACAAATGTGGGTGAGCACTGAGAACTCAGCCTAGCTATCTCATCCAACTATCTGACTCAAAGGCTTGAAATGCTGACCTAGTGCTGATGAGCTCCAAATCCATCTATTCAAACCTGCCTCTTCCCTGGATTTCCAAATTGGCATCTCCACTGGAATGTCTAAAAGACATTTCTAACTTAACTTGACAAGAGCAGAACACTTGGTTTCCCCCCAACCACTTGATCTTGTGTCTCTTTCGATCTTTCCTCAGCTCAGTAAATGGCAAAACCATTTACCCAGTTTTTCAGCAAAAAATCTAACATTCAGGAGTATTCCCTTCTCTCATCACCTACATCCAGGTCCTAAGAATATCCTGTCAACTCAGCAAGTTTTGTTGGCTCTGCCTCTGAAAAATACGCAGAAACTTTCTACTTCTTTCGAGTCCTTCTACTTTCTTCTTGATGTCAAGATGGTTTCTTGGCAGCTCAAAGCCTGTAATATGGTCGATGCTCTCAACATCTCTTAGTCCTTCCCACAGAAGCCCTGTGCTGGGTTTGATTTGCTTGGACCGGGTTTCATGTTCATCCATGAACCAATGGCTGTGGCCAGTGAGATAAACACTCTTTTTGCTCAATGCTGGGTCACAAGCTCATCTTGGCAGGCAGAGCTGGAGACAGTTTCCCTCAAACCACATGGTGGCGAGGGGTGGAAGGAGCGCTGGGGAGAGCAGTGAGGCAGGGATCATGGTGGTAGAGTCCCCTAAGGAGGTTGTGAGGTGTTATGAAAAGAAGGGTAATGGATGCTGGGCAAGAGGACCAGAGATTTCCACTCGAGTGACAAACCAAGAAACCACTGAATGCTGAAAAGTAGAGGAGTGTCTTTTTGAAATGTACTTGAATATCGCTTTTTCTTTAAGTACTGGCATTTCGTTTCTAAGAGTTTAAATTTAAATCAAAATTATTTTACATGCCCTCGGAATTCATTCACCAGCATTACAATTAGTGCCTGGCTGCTTGTGACATTGGGTTTGCTAGTGCTACACCAATGGCTGCAATTTCCATCTTCTAGTAAAATCTAAGGCTCATACAAACTGTGTAAATATCTGAACTCATACTGATCCAGTTCATACACTAAAGGGTTTATTTGCTATTCCACATAGGACCATACACGGCATATAATGACTGTACAGGGCATATATAATGATAATAATTAGAAGCAGTTTTGGAGGGTTGTGTCCATGGCACAAAGGCAAAGCCAAAGACTTAAAAGTGTAGTCCAGACAGAGGTGGACATAAACAGTATAGAAAAACAGAATTCCATTTTTTTCTCTTTAAAGGTTTTGAAGGTCCTCAGGGAAAGACAAATATAGTGCTGACATGGAGTAAGAATGTCAGCAAGCCATTTGTGTTGTCCTGTGGCATATGCAGCCACATGGACTGTCTAAGTGGAAGAATCTGGCATATCTCCTTTTCTTAGAAGCAGAAAAAAAGGTTCTTTCCCTGAAGGACTCTCTTCTTTCTTCATAACCCTCAACCTTGTCCCCAAATAAGAACTTTTGATTTGGAGGTCTCTCCTTACCCTAGTTGTTGGTGTCGTGGGATTTGATCCCTGCCATTCTGAGCTGGCATCTTGCTCCATTTTGGTGTGCCAGCTGCAACTCGTAGGCAAACATGTTCTACCTGTGTGGTGGGATTTAAGTTGGCCTGAGGGGAGATAGTTTATTTTAAGAAGTATCCATTGCTGTACACACACACACACACACACACACACACACACACACACACACAAAGACTGGTTGCTGTGTTCCCAACTTGAAATACTTTTGGGGGGAAATTAAAAAGATACAGACTGAGGAGACAGTTAAAGGAAGATAATGGGTATTCTCTTCCTTGCCGATCTTATCTGTTGAAATGTGTAGAAACTATAACTATTTCCTTTGCTTAAATAATGGGGAAAAAGCTAGATTCTCACAGCTAAAAAGGGCACCTTAAAAACTGAAGGCACAAATTAATCTAAAAGTAAACAAATTGACATCTCCTCAACCACAAAGCACTTCATACTGAAGCCATTTGACAGCTTTATTGGATTTTCCTACAAAGATCACAATAGCTACCCTTGCAGTTAGCTTTTGAAATCAACTTGGAGGGCCCTACAGTTAGAAGTTGGCTTAGTAAGCAAGTATCATGTTTTTCTTTTTGTTACCCCACTCTCTTTGCCTCTCCCTTGTTTGGATTTCTACTTTTTTTCTCTTCTTCTTTTTTTCTTTTTGAAGATTTGAAACGCACTGCTTTATCATATCTCAGGGCCTCAGAATCCAAAACACTGTGGAAGATTCTACTGACAACGGAGCTCACTAATGTGACAAAGGCACCAATAGAAGTATGTTGTCGAGGATGCGAAAGAATTCCACTAGATAAATGCTTAAGCTCCTCTTGTTCTGTTTTGTTACTTTTCCAAGGCAGGATGCCTGGGCTCTTCTTTCACAAAAAGTGCAAGGAAAGCAGACTTGACCTTTGCAGACTGTCTTAAATTTTAGGCTGTTTGTCAGCTGCTAGAGACCTCACCAAAGCAGTGAACTGAGAAACAAAGAGAGTGAAACTACTCATGCCGCCGGAGAAGGAAGCATTTATCCTATCACAATAGTTCTTTGTCTTTCCCAAATTTGGATTGGGTATCTGGGTTAGTGTCCAGATACACTAACCATGGACACCTGATTTTCTCAAGGACAAAATGGGGGGGGAAAATGCAAAGGTGTTTTAGCCTCCAAGCATGGTCGGATGGAATTGCTATGATGAATTTTTGCCATAGAAATCTGGGCAAGCAAGGACTGCAATTCTTCATCCAGAAAGCTTCAGGCTTCCACTCATAGGATGACTTGATCTCCCCTTTCAATCCCACACAAATGATTCTTTAACCTACATACATACAGCAATAGGCGTTCCAAAGGAGACTTATAAAATGATGTATTGTTTTGGGCAAGGGACTTGAAAAAAAATGTTTGCATTCAAGATTTATAGTAAAAGCCATAGGAGTTGTGCTCATGTTTCTTTTTCATTTACGACCCCCTGAAACTACAGAATTGGAACAATTGAAACAATGAGCTGCCTCCTGTTTATCATTAGACAAGCATCATCAGAATCCTTTGGCCACGCCATGACTGTTTTCTAGAGCAGTCTATCCCTGAGTGAGGACCAACTATTGTACAGAAGGACTGAAATCTGAAAACGACTTAGAATAACATTTCAGGGCTTCACTGCTGCTTGATCTGTTTCTTTTTAGCATGTCCTAGAAACAGCGAGGCTCTGCCACATTTTTAAGGTGGGGTGGGGTGGAGGATAACATCTAAATTCCTCGTGTATCTCAGAAATCTAAATTAAAACATTGAGGAAGCAGTTACTAGGTTGTTCTGACAAAGATAACAAGACTGTGAGGATTGGATTTAGAAATGAACATTGCAGGGCTCTCTCGGTTGTATCCAATCTGGAATGTCACACTCCGACTTACAAGTAGTTAGGACGAACTTAAATAGCCCGACCCCATAAAAGAAAAAAGTAGCGTTGCACATGATTATGAGCTGTAGGGCTTGGGACCATTATTATAGAATGCTGTACCATTTTGTTTCAATTAAGGAACACAAATAAATCACAATAAAAAAATTGTTCAGTAGGCTTGGCATCACTCTGTATAGTCATAACAAAGCTACCACACTGCTTAAATCGCCCGTTGAGAACCATTTGGTAATGACTAACAGAGCAAGGGGACTGAGGGCCTCTTTCCCACTGTTCTGAAAATCACTGGGAGTCCCATTCTCTTCTGATCCCCCCTAACAGTTATGAGGAAAGATCCCAGGGTCACAGAGAGAGACATGCAGCAGATAGCAGGAGACCAAGGCCATGGAATCCGTCCCATTGCTACTTGGGAGAACCAGTGTCAAGATAAGCCAGGCTCAGGCCCCCTGTCCTTGTGGCTCGAGTCCACCTCGCTATCTTACTGTGATATCCCTCTTTCACTCTCTGAGCAGGGGGAGAGTGTCTACAGGGGCCTGTCATCCCAGCAGGTGGATTAGCACAAGGAGACCTTGAGGGTTGAGAGATCCCTTGGTTTGGGAAACACGAGTCAGGGTGTCCCCCACCAAAGCCATCCAACTCTGTTTGGGCAGCGCTGATCAGGCCTATCCTGAAATTCCCATTCCATCAATATTGTAGTTGTCAGAACAAAGCATGGAGCTCTCATCTGCTTTACAGAATTTATTTGCACTGCTCATTCTGACTTTGTTAAGCCTGCTGCATGGAACTGGTGAGCATATTCCCAGGAAATAGTTCCCTGATAAGTTCGGAGCCTGCAAGTCTGCAGGGTGTTGTTCTAGTTTCCTTAACAAAGAAGTGAGTGTTGGTGCTTCAAATAAAAGTTATTTTTTGCCCTTCTATGGTTGAGGTTGGGTGAGTTTCCAATATATATCTCCCCCCTTTTTTAAAAAGAAGGTGTTTATTCATTTTCTTCTCTCGATTTTGCCTGTAGATCATTTTTTGTGGGATTCCTCTTGCTCGCTTTTCTTTCTGCCTTCCCAGGCTCAGGATTATACCATCCCTCAAATTTGTTTTACTACTGTGAGCATAAAAAGCAGCACGTTTGCATTTTGAACAGAGCAGAGATTAAGGCAGTGGCAGCCTTGAAATAGTTCTTTCTCAACTTCCATTCCCATGAGGTTATCCACGGCAAGTCGCTGTTAGTACAGGGTCAGTGTGATGAAATGTATTTGTTGAGTGTCTTTGGTGCCAGAGTTTTTGCCAACAATCTGATCTACCTGATAGTGGTACTATTTCAGAAATGTCCAGTCAGTAGAGCAAATACAGTGCCTGTAGACCTTCAAGCACAGCAGTGATAACTGAAACTCCAGCAAGCAAGAACTTTAATGTTCTCTTTAGTGATAGGCAGGCAGGAATGGGGAAATAAACAGAGTTTATAAAGTGAGAATTTTAATTTTAGTACAAAGCTCTAGTTAAACCTCAATTGAAGATCCCACTAGGGTTGTGATATTCCTATCACAATCCTTTAGCATTCTCTCAGCTCCACATATCAGGGCTTGCTTGAAGGGACCTTTAACATGAATATAATATGCAAAAAGGTATCAAAAGGGGCTGCTTTAGGAAATGGGTCTTTGGTATATTTTGAATTTATATGTGAATCTTTTAATCAGTGAATTTTAAGCTGGGGACAGGAAAGGTAAGAAAAATCCAATTTCTCTGTTTCCTAAAGCAGCAAAGATTATTCACGTAAATTATGATTACCTTCCCCATGTTTGCACTTTGGCCACTTTATTATTGCTGTTTTTCTTTTTTTTCCATGCTCTAACATGGTACATTTTTTCTGAAGCCCTGTTTTAAAAAACACTTTAAAAATACAATAACCCCTTTTTATACCTTTCTGCATATTATAATTATATATATTATATCATGTTATAATTATATTATATTATATTATATTATATTATGTTAGAGGCCCCTTCAAGCAAGCCCTGATATATGGAACTTGGGGCAGGCAGGTTGAAAAGCTGATGATGGCACTTCTTGACCTTAGAGATTAGAAGTGAGAGAGAGCAGAAAATATAGGGTCCTGAGGGGGTGTGTGTGTGTGTGTGTGTAAGGGAGTGGGGGCAGGAGGAGGGGATTGGAATAAGGAGGGGAGGACAAGTGGACCAGGTCTTTTTTTTTTTTTTTCACGGTACGCAGGCCTCTCACTGTTGTGGTCTCTCCCATTGCGGAGCACAGGCTCCGGACGCGCAGGCTCAGCGGCCATGGCTCACGGGCCCAGCCGCTCCGCGGCACGTGGGATCTTCCCGGACCGGGGCACGAACCCATGTCCCCTGCATCGGCAGGCGGACTCTCAACCACTGCGCCACCAGGGAAGCCCTGGGACCAGGTGTTAATATTGGCTACATCACCTTGCCCAGCTAGAAACTATGAATTCCAATGTAAAGCCTTAAAAGAATTCATAGATGCCGATATAAACCATGTCCCTCTACGATTTTTCCTCCTGTCTCAAATATAAAATCAGTCTTAAAAAAAAATTCACAGAAGCCTCTAGATTCTGGAACAAAGAAAAGTCTTGGCCTTGATCATGACTTCTGCTTACCAGTCTGACATTTGGGGCCAACAAATTACAGAGCACAGAATCCCACCCAACTGCATGGAACCCTGGGGGTGTCCCATGGTGTTTTGGTCTGTCAGCTCACCTCCCATCCTACTGAGCATGGGAAAAATATCAGTGGGTTAAAGAAGGAAAGGCTTGCTAAGAAGGATAATATAGAGAAACAGGTGTAGAAGATGGAAAAAGCCATTCAGGTCACAGAGGAAAGAAGAAGTCAGTTACCAGGGTCTGTCAGCTCACCTCCCATCCTACTGAGCATGGGAAAAATATCAATGGGTTAAAGAAGGAAAGGCTTGCTAAGAAGGATAATATAGAGAAACAGGTGTAGAAGATGGAAAAAGCCATTCAGGTCACAGAGGAAAGAAGAAGTCAGTTACCAGGTAGCTCTAAAGAGGGAAATAATAAGAACAGTGTCTACAGAACATGGTTTTTTTTTTAAATTTATTTATTTTTGGCTGTGTTGGGTCTTCGTTGCTGTGCACGGGCTTTTCTCTGATTGTGGGGAGCAGTGGATACTCTTCGTTGGCGGTGCGTGAGCTTCTCATTGAGGTGGCTTCTCTTGTTGCAGAGCATGGAGTGTAGGTGTGTGGGCTCAGTAGTTGTGCCTCGTGGGCTCTAGAGCGCAGGCTCAGTAGTTGTGGCTCACGGACTTAGTTGCTCCGCGGCATGTGTCACCTTCCCAGGCCAGGGCTCGAACCCGTGTCCCCTGCATTGGCAGGTGGATTCGCAACCACTGAGCCAGAAGGGTAGCCCCTACAGAACATGTTTATTTGCCAGGCACTGTTGAGAGTTTTACATGGAGTCTTAATTCTATTTTTAAGACTGGAAAGTGAGGCTAAGAGAGCAACTTGCTTAAGTCCACACACTTGTAGGTAAAAACTGTGGAACTCGGAACTTAAATTAGGTCTGAATGCAATTCCGCCTGTCATATTACCTACGTACCGCAGTGAGAGCAACCCTGACGGGCGGTGCTGGTTTACACGATCTTGTGGCTGGTCGTAAAGGGAAAAAGAACTCTCAGGTATTGAATAGCCATGGCTTTCTGGTCGCTTTACTGGCCACCTCATTTTATTTCCAGTGCAACTCTATGGACCTAGGACTATCATCTGTATTCTAGAGATTATTTGGGACTTTAAAAAGCTTCATTAAAAAGTGTAAGTGGGGCTTCCCTGGTGACACAGTGGTTGAGAGTCCGCCTGCCGATGTAGGGGACACGGGTTCGTGCCCCGGTCCAGGAAGATCCCACATGCCGCGGAGCGGCTGGGCCCGTGAGCCATGGCCGCTGAGCCTGTGCGTCCGGAGCTTGTGCTCCACAACGGGAGGGACCGCAGTGGTGAGAGGCCCGCGTACAGCAAAAAAAAAAAAAAAAAAAAAGAAGTGTAAGTGATCCAAGTAGTGTATACAATAAGAAATAAAGTACTGAATTTAAAAAAAAGTTTCATTAATATATGTATTCATTCACTGAACAAAATGTTATTGAATACCTACAATTTTACACTGCCAGGTGGTAGACAGAGAATAAAGGGCAAAGAAGTTAATGTCTTATTCTCAAGGAGTTTGTATTTTGTAGGCAAATGGGGAACATTAATCTAATACTCTCACTGATGAGTGTTCAATTGCAAACTCAGCGGACTTTCTAAAGGAAAGAGCACATTCCTGGAAGAGCAGGTAACAGATGAAGATGACCTCTGGTGGACAGGGTGAGGGCTGGGTGGGTGGTAGTCAGGGGAGTCTTCGCTGAATCTAAGAGATGGGAAGGGCCTACCTAGGCTAAGGGATTTGCGTGTGTGCGTTTTTGCGTGCGTACGTGTGTGGTACGGAGTGTTACAAAGAGGGTTTCAAGCAGAAGAAAACACAGGTGCAAAGGCCCCTGCTCCCGGGTAGCTGGAATGTAGAAGTCAGAAGTCTTGGGGGATGACAGTGGAAACATGGTGGCTTTGTGGACACCTTACAGATGTGTCTTGGATGTGGTTTCTGTGCTGTATTTCATCATCTTCCCAGTCCAGGTTTCACATCCCTTTCTGAGAGCGGGTTTCTAAACCCACTCCCCATCTCACCCAGCCCTATACACATTCTTCTCCTTGCTTCTCTGATGATGTAATCCAGGTAGAACACCACTTTCCCCAAGTGCACGGCGGTGGAGTACAGTGGCTAGTTGGTTTTGGAGTCAGACAACTTGAGAATGAAATTGTGGCTTGGCTGTTTAATAGGTCTGTGAATTTGAGTATGTCTCTTGACCTTTTAAAGCTTTGGTTACTGGTATGTAAAAGGTTTGATGTGAAGAATGGAGATGATTTCTATAAAAGACTGAGCCCACTGCCTTGCACGTATTGGGGTGCTCAAGAAATGCCACCCTTACTGTGAGTGTCAATGGGCAATCAGCACGTCCTGACGCAAGACCTGGGCTGGGGCTTCATAGACCTCTGCCCCACCAAGAATGAGGCCCCTCACAGTTTTCCCTCTGATTCAACTATAAAAGCAGCCTCCTTCCTCTCCTCAGCTTGCTAAGATATGTACTTGTTTTATACAAAATCCATTCATCCAGAAATGTGGTTGTTATATCCGAAATGCATTAATCCAGAAATATACTTGTTTTGTCCAAAATCCTCTGGGATGAAGGCATTGGCAAACTCGCTAGGATTTAGCAATACTGAATCAATGAACCAATCAATTTACAAAAAAACAAACCGAGTCTCCAGCCCTGTGCCCAAAGGCCCGAAATGCAATACAAAAGGAACACAAACTCTGCTTGTGCCTCAGGGTATTCCCAGTCTCGATGAAGAGTTTTAAAAATCTGGAAATTTGGGAACATAAGGGAAATAGTCAAGAAAATTCCAAACAGGTTATTTTCGATGATCAAAATGTGTACATAAAACATGCTATAAAATTTCTGAAAGTCTAATATAGAGATGGCCCCTTGGAAAAGATGAGGTTTCCAAATATGGTTAAGATCCAATATAGTGAACAAATGCGTAGCATTATAACCAAGGCAGAGCTGGGGTTGTCTTAACTCTGCCACGCACTAGTTGTTTGACCTCACGTAAATTACTTAAATGACCTGAGTTTCCTTATTCGTGGAATGGAGGAAAGTAACCATTTAATTGAAAAAATGTAGGAATATCTGGCACATTAATAAGTGGATGCTATTATTTTATTTTATGAGATGCACAGGTTCAACATCTAGATTAAGATGACCTAGGGCAACAAATCTAGGTTCAAATCCTAACTCTCCCACCAGCCACTGCATGACATCAGTAAGTTCCTTAGCCAACCTGAGCGTCAGATTCTTCACCTCCAAATCTGATAGAATCACACCCACCTTTCTTGGCTGTTAAGAGATAATGTATGTTAAGTGCCTAGTAAACACCCAGTCATGGTAGCTGTTCTCTTGTTTTTATTATTATTGTTGTTATCACCGTCATTATTTGTTACTTTTGAATGGATGGAAGGAAAGCAAAGAGAGAGAGAGCAGAAGACAAATACAAGCAAAAGCCAAAAACCTAGAATGCAATGAATGAAGAGGCAGCTTTCATCCAAAGAGTTTGGATCTGAAAACTGGTAAAAGTCGAAGAGATAGGAAGAAGTCAGATTAAACATTGAACTCAAGGAGCCATCCTAGCCCCAACATGTCCCTATAATCTTAGAACCTTCCTAGAGATTTTTAGGAAAGAGAAATCTACCGCCTTTCCTAGTAACTCATCTCATTTCTTATAACACCTGGGAGTTTTCAATTTCCTTGTCTTGTTGTCATAGTCTATTTTTTTCTCCAGTTTCACTGAGATAAACTGACACATAACCTTGGATAAGTTTAAGGTGTACAACATATGATTTTATATACATACGTATTGTGAAATAATTACTGCACTCATTGGATGGATGTTTAGTTAACATCTATCGCCTCATAGAGTCCAATTCTTCATTCTGCTTCAGTGCATGCGGAGAAGAGTCAATAAACACTCCCTGGGGAATACATTGTATATTTTCAAATATCATATTTATTTATATTATTGTCCGTATTTAATAGCTACTTTACTGCTCCATTGGGCAAGGTGAACTGACCTTGTTGAGTCATGTTGCTCCAATGATAATCACCACAGCACTGAACACCACTAGGTATCAGGCACCCCGCACACAGTAGGGCTGATTTTGGTGTTTTCATTTGCACATGAGAACCTGATTTTAAAAAGGTGAAACGTCTTCTCATTATACATGGCCATGAGAGGGGCGAAGCCAATGAGTGACCCCAGTTTATCTGTATCACTAGCAAAGTTCTGTCTCCATTTCCAGGAGGAATTTTCTGTCGGGCTCCTGTGGTTGTCCGTCAACATCTCCTTTGAAGAGGGCTACTGAAGGTGTGTACACAGGGCTATAAACTCATTTACTTCAGATCTTTCTTCATCTGGTCATTTTTGTTTCTCACTCTCCCTGATTATTAGTATTTCCTAGATGCTTACCACATACTGGTCTCTATCAGACCCAACTAGACTTGAAGAAAAAAAAATCAGGATATTAATGGAACACAGACTGAAATAATGAAATCAGTCCCATTGCCAAATGCAATGTATGCCATAGACTGTTAATTTGTAAGAAAATCTATCAACCATTTACACATATGTTCACATCAAAGTCCATTTTCAGGTTATGATTAAGAAGAAATAAAACAAATAGTTTTCAGTCTCCAAGAAGCTCTCCCATAATGAGCAGGGTTTCTGCAAAATGATAGGCAACTCTGCGCATCTAAGGGAAAGCCTGCATTGGGGCTGGAAGATGAAAAAGCCTGCAAAGACAGGTCACCAAAAGCAATGAGCAAAGCAGAAGGCACAATGCTTTAGACACCAGCAAACTCAGCTCCGCACATGGAACATACACTTCCTCTTCACTTCCACACAGAAATGTGCTCTCACCTTTTTTTCTTGAAACATATCTTGAATCAGTTTTGGTTTCCTTTTTGACTTTTGTTAAAGACACGGCTACAGAGAATTATCTCTTGCCATGAACTAAACAGTTGAGCAGAGAGTAGTGTGAGCTGGAATGAATGGGTGCACACATGACCCCCTGACTCCACCAAGAAGCTGCATCTGAGATTTCTTTTTGTACAAACCCAGAATAAAAGCTCTAGAGCAGAGAAGGGTTGTAATGATGCTTTTTGTGTTCCTCCAACTCATCTTCTCTCTGTCCCAAACACCCTGACAAACATAATCCCAGCTCCAATCACACAGTTTTCATTATGATCTTTCACCTAAAATATTTTCCTCCTTCCAGGAGAAGGCACTAGGGATTCGTTGAAAAGAAGACCCAAGATGGCAGATAGAATGATCATTGGAACCTAAAGCTTCCAATACAAACAAACACACATAATTGACTATGTTTTAAAAGAAATCCTATGGACCAGGACCAGAGATCAAACCCACAGAAGGAAGCAGGGAAACCAGAGCATTGCTCTCGGTGCTGGGTCTTCCATGGGAACCTGGCCTGAACAGCTCTATGTGATGGGCACTCTGCATGAAGCCAAGAGCTGGGACCAAGCTGCCTCTTATGAATGAGGGCTGGAGGAGTTCCCATAGCCAGGAATAGAAGCAGACTTACCACTTGAAGCTAAGACCCACCATGCATAATAAGATGCCTGAATTTTGGTCATCTTTGTGGCAGGAGAGTGTAACGTCCAGTTTAGAGCCAAAGACCTTAAAGGGCTAGGGTGAAAGCAGAATTAAAGCCTTCTTACAAGCTGGGGAAAATTCCCACAGATGAACAAGAATTACCAAGCAAGTGAAAAAGTCTAGCAACAAAGTTCAACAGATCCATTAAACAAAAATTCCCACATAAACGTACATATCATAGAACAATTTTCATTCATAAACTGAATATAATGTTCTCAAAGAAATGGAAGATGGACTACTATCCATGGAAAAAACAAAACAAAAAACAAGAGGTTATAAAAACAAGAGGTGCATATACCAAAAAAAAAAAAAAAAAGTATCATTGAGTTAAACTGATCACTGGACAGAGGTGAAGATAGAGTCTTTAAGACAGAAGACAAAACTAAGAAGATATCACAGAAAGCATTATAGAATGATGAACTATTAGCAGAGAAAAAAGGCAAGAGGCAGAGAATAGATCAAGCAATTCCAACTTAGCACCATATTCAGAAAGAAAGAATAGAAAGAACGGTTGAGAGACAGTGTTCAAATAAATGATGGCTCAGAATTTTCCAGAACTGAAAACAAGCCCTGATGTTTTCCATTGATGGATAATTGGGAAGATTTAAAAAGAAAACAAACCCAAAACTACAGTCATTGTAGTGAAAATACATAATCTTGAGATAAAGAGAAAATCTTAAAAGCTAGTAGAAAAACAGAAGATAGATTACTTACAAAAGAATGGCAATCATCTGATGATTCTCAAAAGTAATAACATGTAACCTAAGGCACTAGAATAAGGGCTTCAAGGTATTAAGTGAACATATAATTGTAAACCCATATTATGTAACACACAAACAAATCATCATTCATAAAAAAGTAAAAATGAAAAATATTTTAGACTTTAAAAGTTTACTATTGACAAGGAACAATGAATTTAGAAGGAAAGTGGTAAATGGTAAAAGCATAACTTCCAAACTGGGGATGAGGAAATAGAAGGAATGAAGTAAAAAAAAAAATATATCAATCTATCAGAATTTAGACAAATAGAAAAAATAAAGCAAGGGGAAAACCACACACACATAGATATAGCATAAAATATGATCAAAACAATAACTAAATAATAAATAAGCAAGCATAGTAAGGATAAGTGGGTTCTCTCAGTTAAAAGAAAGAGACTTCAAATTAGATTTTTTTAAAATCCAGTTGTAAGTATTTACAAGATATAAACTTAAAACAAAACAATATTAAAACTTTGAATGTAAATACAGGGAAAATATTTCTAAGATAAATGCCTGTTCCTCTAAAAGGTGCTATAGCAATATTAATATAAGAGAATTAAATTCTCAAAAGAGAATTTAAGCTAAAATATAGGGCAGGTTAGATTTCAAATATTCAAGTGTTTTCTTTGTAACCTTCCATTAACCATTCCACTTTAGAGGAAATATCAGTAAGGAAGGAACTTAGTGAGCCAACACTAATGCTTCACTCTCTGGATAACCACCTACTTTTTGGACAGGAATAGATGAGATGCATCTTGAATTGAAAGCTGATCTCTTTCCAACGTATTTATTTTCTCTAAAAAAGGGATAACCCAGGATTTCTTTTTGTGATGGAAATGATGAGTAAATGATAGGCTGGTTTTTGAAGTACTGAATCTGCTGAGTTTTGTTTCTGGAAACCAAAGAAATAAAAACCTATAATAAATCACAAAAGCCATATAATATTAGTAATTAATAGTCCCAGAATTCAGGCTGTGTGCCCATCACTGTACTGGGCACCTTACAGGTATGACCTCACTTAATCCACTGTGAGACAGGCTGTTTTTCAATTCCACATCCCAGAGGAAAGTGGTGGGCTAGAAAAAGCAGAGCCGGGCTAGGAACCCAGATGAGGCTGACCTCTCAGTCCTGTACCTGCTTCCTGATCCACATTCACATCACCGACCCACACTTCTCCCTCCGGGATGGAGCTGAGAAGCAACTTAAAGCTTCTTCACATTGGAGAGCTACTCTCATCCTCTGTCTCTTGAGATCCAACCTAGGGAATCAGAGAATGACTTTTTTTAAAAATCCAGAAAGCCTAAGTAAGCTTAAGGTTCTTCTCTTCTGAAAAGCCACAAGAAGAAAAACAAATCTGGGATCAGAGCATCTCTATGGCTTCAGGGAGGACACTGGCTGTGCCCATGGTAGGTCCCGGCTCCTGGCCAAGAAGTAACCAGTTGCAGCTGCAGGGGCCCTTGGGAGTGGGCGGGGAGGGGCAGACACCCAGACCCACAGCTGCTCGGCAAGGGGTGAGAGGGAGCTCCCACCCTGCCAGGGGACCCGCCTGGCCAGAGGCAGCCAGAGCCCTGTGTGGTTCCTAAGAGGCCAAGTGCCCTGCCCAGCCTCCAGAGAGGAGTGGTGACAGAAGTGCCTTAAAGCAGGGACAAAATGATGACTCTCCAGGAGAATGTCACAGCTTTATTCTCTGCCTGCCTCCTTTTCTGAAGAGCATTGTCCTGCTAGCTGGTTCTCAGGCACAGAATTGAAAGCTCAGTGAATCGTGATGAAACAGGAGGCTTGGGACGACAAAAGAAAACTCCACACACCACGTGTGAGCTGGTCCTCATTCCACATTCTTCCCAGCCTTGTTCTTTCTCACACATGGGCCTCCTGGAAGGAAGGAGGGCAAGCAGGCTCCCTGTTGATGTTTGAAGAAACACCAATCAAGTGACTTCCCTCTAACAGATGATCTCCAATGTACAGGGATCAAGGCCATTTAGATGAGGGAAGTCTTGTGACTTTCAGAAAATGGGATTGGTTTTCCTCGATAGCCAATGGAAAATTGGGGGCAGCAGAGCCAAGGATAATGACCAAAGAGTACATGAAAAGATGCTCAACATCACTAATCACCAGGGAAATGCAAATCAAAACCACAATGTGATATCACCTCACATCTGTGAGAATGGGTCTCATCAGTATGACAAGAGATAGCAAGTGTTGGCAAGGATATTGAGAAATTGGAACCCTTGTGCCGTTAGTGGGAATGTAAATTGGGCAGCCACTATGGAAAACAGTATGGAAGTTCCTCAAAAAATTAAAAATAGAATTACCATATGATCCAGGAATGCAGCTTCTGGGTATATAACTGAAAGAAATGAAATCCTTTTCTCAACAAGATATCTGCACCCCTGTGTTCATTGCAAAATTATTCACAAGAGCCAAGACATGGAAACGATCTAAGTATCTATTGATGGATGAGTGGATAAAGAACATATATATATATATATATCAGCCTTAAAAGAAAAGGAAATCTTGAACTGTATGACAATGTGGATGAACCTAGAGGACATTATGCTAAATGAAATAAAACAGTCACAGAAGGACAAATACTGCATGATTCCATTTACATGAGGTAGTCAAATTCATAGAAACAGAGAGTAGAATGGTGGTTTCCCGGGACTGGGAGGAGGGGAAAATGGGGGGTTGCCTTTCAACTGGTATAAAGTTCCAGTTATACAAGATGAATAAGTTCTAGAGATCTGCTGTATAACATAGTTAATGTATTAACATAGTTAATACTACTGTATTGTACATCTAAAAATTTCTTTAAAGGGTAGATCTCATTTTAAGTGTTCTTACCACAATTAAAAAAAAGAGAGAGAGAGAGAGAGAGACAGCTAGGTGGAAAATGTACAGGTCATCACTCTATGCTATTATACACCATGAGATACAAGACTATAGAAAAATGTGCATTTTCAAGTTTTAAATCTTGGGATAGCTTCAAATTGAAGAGGTCTCTCACCAAAAAGCTGATAGTTAAAAGTGGCCCCGTATCTGTGTTTGGCATCTGATGGACTCACTTTGTTTTGTACTCATGCTTTATATGTGTTTATAAATTAATATATCCATTGTTGCAGGAGGTCATATAATATTGCATTATGGAGGCCATGTGATTTCATTAATTTATTCAATCAATATGGATTGAATACTCACTGGGTTACATGCACCGGGCACACATACAGGAGATGGGGACGTGGCAATGGATAGGCCATATCACGAGGTATGGTTCTAGCAGGGGAGACAGAATGCCTATGTGAAGGAGGACCCTGGAGCACAGCCCTGATCAAGTCAAATAGTGGATGTCATGAAGCTCTGGGGGAAAATCATTCTGGGCAGAAGGTCTGACACCCACAAAGATTCTGAAATGGGAATGTACTTGGCCTATGACAAAGGGCAGGTAAGGATCCCGAAGGTAGGCTGTGGTAAAGCATTTTCATTTTATACCAAGATTAATGAGAAGCCGTTGAACGGTTGTGATCAGAAGGAGATGTTTCCTGGTTTATATTTCAGAATGCAGTCGAGGCAGGCAGTGGTCAGCCATGGATTTATCATCCATCTATTCATTCACTTATTCAGTTGCTTAATATGTATTGAGCATTCACTGTGTACTCAGCTATCAACCAGCTAATGATGGCACAAATTAATGGCTTCTGTGGCTCTGTTTCCTTACCTATAAAATGGACTCCCCTTTATAGGCCCCTCCTACTAAGAAATTTCTGTCTCTGGGAAGGGGCAGGCTCTCTGGCCTAAGTTACCCACGTCTGAGATGGGTCCACCCTGGACGTCTACCAGAGCAACACAATTTCTGGAAACCTGCCCATTGTTCATTTGGAGGTACACGAAACACATTGGGTCCTGGGTTTGTATTTGAAGAATAAAGTATAAACGCAGAAAACCATAATTCAAGAAGAGTCACGTACCACAATGTTCATTGTAGCTCTATTTACGATAGCCAGGACGTGGAAGCAACCTAAGAGTCCATCGACAGATGAATGGATAAAGAAGATGTGGCACATATATACACTGGAATATTACTCAGCCATAAAAGAAACAAAATTGAGTTTTTTGTAGTGAGGTGGATGGACCTAGAGTCTGTCATACAGAATGAAGTAAGTCAGAAAGAGAAAAACAAATACCATATGCTAACACATATATATGGAATCTAAAAAAAAAAAAAATGGTTCTGAAGAGCCCAGGGGCAGGACAGGAATAAAGACACAGATGCAGAGAATGGACTTGAGGACACGGGGAGGGGGAAGGGTAAGCTGGGATGAAGTGAGAGAGTGGCATGGACTTATAGACACGACCAAATGTAAAATAGATAGCTAGTGGGAAGCAGCCGCATAACACAGTGAGATCAGCTCGGTGCTTTGTGACCACCTAGAGGGGTGGGATAGGGAGGGTGGGAGGGAGACGCAAGAGGGAGGAGATATGGGGATATATGTATATGTGTAGCTAATTCACTTTGTTATAAAGCAGAAACTAACACACCACTGTAAAGCAATTATAGTCCAATAAAGATGTTAAAAACATTTTTAAAAATTAAAAAAAATAAAGAAGTATAAACGCAAAGGTCTAGGCCAACATGGTTCTCTAAAAAAGAACGTACCAGAGTTTTGAGGCATATGAAGATGAGATTGACTGTCTCTAAGGCCAGTAGAATAGAGTTGGGGAGAATTTTAAGTAAAGATACATTTAACCTCTGTGAAAAATAACGAGCAGCAAAGTCAGAAATTCCACAGGGGAACAGTTAGGTTCAAAGTAGAGGTAAAAACTTCCGATGGCAATGAAATTATAGGCTAAAACTGAGGTAAAAATGGCAGACGTGTGGCCCCTCATATAAAGTGATAGTCCTGTTTGCCTTCTACCCTGCATGTAAAGTGTACATCAATCATGGCAGCCGTGTTCTGTTTTATAGGCACATCCTCTCAGCCCCAGCGAGCCGTAACGGGAGCTAAAATGCAGCTACAACCAGTGATCAAGAGAAGAGTGCCCCTCTGGTGTGGAGGGGTTTAGCCAGTTAGGTTGACCACAAGCCACTGACTTCAATGGTACCATTCTGTAACAAAAGGCATTTTTTATGAAGAAACCAGTCATTGGAACAAGGGAGTCAGTCAGCACATCGGCTGTGGAGAAAGACAGCCTGGCTGCACCATTGTGGGAGTGAGGGAAATCTCTCAACATGTCTGGGTCCCGGTGTCCTCATCTGTCAAATGGGGCCATGCCACAACCTTCCCTCATAGTTGTTATGAGGAATAGATGAAATTACGTACATGAAGGCTTTCGTGCTGTGTTTGGCACGTGACAAATTCTCTTAGGTATAAGCCACCAACGTATATAATTAGTCATAATGTTAGAGAAGAATAGATGCTTTTCTCCTGAGCCCAAGGACTGTGCTTATATGGTGTCCCAGACACTTATGGGAGTCAGGTTCCTTCATGGAGTTACAGGAAAGTACTTTAGCTCTTCTGTAGGCACAGTTTAACACTCTGCTTTCAGAGTTTGAGATGTCATCAGCCGGCGTCCAGAGAAATCTAGCAGGGAGAACTTCATTATCTCAGGGGCTTTTCCATGTTTCCAGGTGTAGCTCAGACCTTCTTGGCAGACACACTGATTCTGTAAATACTGTAATGAGGTATCCACTTCTCCTGGGCAGAATCACCTGAAACAAGATGACAAGACTGACCTATAGATCAGAATGTCACAGAGAGAGGTATTCTTAGAATCTGTCTGACTCCACACATGTATTATTTATCTCACCGTAATAACATAGCAATACGAAGAGAATGCCAACACAGTGGTCTGTCATGCAGATGACTCCACAAACATTTCCATGTTCAAAGTCTGTAGGGTCAGTGCACAGTGACTCTGTGGGCTGAGTTTCACAGGAAGGAAGGGTATAATCAGAGAGAGATTTGGGGTGAACATGGAACTAAACAAAGAAGAGTAATTTGAATGGAATGTTTGAAAGGATCAGCTAATCCATCTCACCACAGGGTTGGGCTTGCCCAAGGCATAGCGATTTCTGAACTCCATTGGTTACGATACTCTGCTTCTATCCCCACATGAAGGGTCATTTTGCCAGTGGGTCTGAAGTCTTTGAAGTCCTTTGGTTACTATTCCATGTCCCCATTCATTCCTCCCATGGGCACTGGATATGTTTTCTAGTAACTCATTCTTTCTTTGCTAGTCTCTTCCCTCATCGCCCCCTCTGGATTGGACCTGTTTTCTCTCTAGTCACGTTAA
Source organism: Mesoplodon bidens (assembly GCF_964165515.1). Lineage (NCBI taxonomy): Eukaryota > Metazoa > Chordata > Mammalia > Artiodactyla > Ziphiidae > Mesoplodon > Mesoplodon bidens. The sequence continues at coordinate 18,095,487 of NC_138166.1, forward strand.
TAGCATGAGTCAGGTAAAGAGTTAGTGAGGATGACAACAAGGCAACATCTTTTTCTTTAAGATACTCATATAATCTCTGAATCATTCTATGTTCTTTTTTTTCTGATGACAGTTTAATTCCAGTGATTTCCAAGTTATTACAAGAAGATGTATAGAACCCTTCCAGTACTGACAATAAAAACTAATCCCTCTGGGGTCTTCCTACATTTTATTTTGCCTCGTTCATTCTCTTCTCATATCCTGTTGATATCCTCCTTATTCTTTTTTCCAAATCTCATGTGGCACAAGGTCACATTTCTCAACAGGGCACCTTTGGGCTAGAAATGGGAAAGAAATCTTTGCCCCTCTCCAGCCCTTTCTCACATATGGGCTGCAATGACCTTCCCAAGGGGATCTGACATAGAAAAGAGCAAATAGTGTTCCTCAAAGCAGCAAGTATCATTTAGAGGTTTGCTTTAGACAAAAAAAAGTTAATTTAGGATTGAGACTCCAGCCTTATGTTGACAAACTTTGCATTTGATCAAGTTAATAAATGAATTAGTCATGCAAGAATGGAGGAGTGTAACAAAGATATCTGTCCGTGCCAGTAAAGGTTGTGCTGATCCGAAAGAGAGTGAGGTTCGTGTCTGAGGACATGCAAAGTCATCACAAATATACTACGCATTTGTGTTTCCAGCTTAATTGCTCATGGCTAAACGGAAAATAATAGAAATGGGGTTTTGTTTACATAAAGCGTGAAACTTTGTCCTGGGAACTTTTGTCCTCCAAATAATTCCCAGCAATGTAGTCTTTGGAAGGTGCCCGACCATGTGGAGTTTTAACAGGAAGAGCAAAGAGAACCAATGTAGAGGTTAAGAAAATGTCACAATGCCAGTGGATATGAGTGATTTCCTCTTTATAGTATCAAAGTGGGAGGAGATGTAACTGCTCCAGTGAAGAAATAGATCCTCTTTTCACGTTGTCAGTATCTTTCCTTTTGAAGGAAAGACTTTATTGTCCAGGTAAATCCAGTCAAAGACTCATGGCTCAGCACTAGAATATCAGGGAATACTGTCTACTGAAAAACAGTGTCTTCTGGAAAACTCCGTTTCACAGCACTGTACTGTACTGTTGGTTTTGGAAATGATGTAATAAATCTACTGAAAACAACACCCTCTGCCAATGCAATTGTGTATATAAAATCATCTAGCTGCTCTGTTCTTACTAATAAACATAAACTTTGGGCCATGCTCATTAAGGGTAAGGTTACCAGGTGGGTATTTAGAGCTGTCTTCAGGTCAAACCCATGGCTGCCTGTTCTCCTCATTTTCCTCTGATGCACTGGATCACTTTCTCTCCCACACACTCTTAATTTTCTTGGCTGTCTTTAGGTTCTGCTTCCAACTTGCTTGGGACATTTTCATTTCCTCTCCTTCTCCTGTCGATTTCTTATTAAGCCATTCCCAAGCTCCTTTCCCCCATTGCTTCTCTCTCGGTTAACCCTTTGCCCACTTTCCTCTTCCATCAATAACCACAAACATTTCTGCCCTCCAAGTAACCCAGATCAACTATCTACTAATCACCAGGGCACAAAAGTGCTTTCCTCCTGTTGTCAGAGATTTAGCTTCCCAGGCAATCCCACCCTCCCTCACCTACCTAGAATTCACAAAAAGAGATTTAAAAATGAGGCTTTTACAAACCAGGTGCAGTAAGATGTGCAGGGGGCTTGGGATCAGTCAGAGATGAGTCTTGTAAATATTGTAAACACAATATTGTAAATCAGCTATACTCCAATAAATTTTTAAAAAATCTATTATATCAAAAAAAGACAAATGGAGACATATTAAACTTTTTTTTTTTTTTTGTGGTACGCGGGCCTCTCACTGTTGTGGCTTCTCCCGCTGCGGAGCACAGGCTCTGGACGCGCAGGCTCAGCGGCCATGGCTCACGGGCCCAGCCGCTCCGCCGCATGTGGGATCTTCCCGGACCGGGGCACGAACCCGTGTCTCCTGCATCGGCAGGTAGACTCTCAACCACTGCGCCACCAGGGAAGCCCAACATTTTAAAAGTTTATTTGAGCAAAAATTGATTCAAATAGGGTGGCACCAAATTGGAAGGGGTTGTATGCTCCATCAGCAGGAGCTGGGGAAGATTTCTGTAGAGAAAAGGTAGAAGCAAAACAAGGAAACTATGTGACTGGCTGTAGCTTAAGCAGTTGTATTCTTTCGGAAAGGGTAGTTGGATGTTTGTGACTGGTTGTCCCTAAGGTTTTGATTTCTTAATCTTGAGGCATTCACACTTAGATTTGGGTTTGCTTAGGAAGGTAGGCTGCTGAGGCATTAGAGCCACCTGAGTCTCATGGCCTCCTTGTTTCATTTATTTAACAATTCCCTTCATTTGGTCATCCTCTCATACACGAGGGACCGGTCAAAAAGTTGTGTCACTCTCAGTCACCATTGGGGTTAAGCAGTCTTGTGTCATCATGAAAATCATACGTTAGGATGTCAGGTTTGTGGAAGAATTGTTTTTGCTGTTCTTCTCACTGTTTGTCTTGTTTGTTTCTCCAAGTGAAGTGAGACCGTCTGATGTACGGCTGATGGCTACAAATATGTATCCTTGAGAGAATACAGCACACCAGGGAGACTACAATGCTGACTATCGAGAGAATGGTATCAAGAGATTGAAGTATGTTCCGTAGTCAGGGCCCCCAGGAGCCAAACCAGTGGGTTTCAAATACACCAACGAATTTATCAAAAGGAACATCAACCTGTTTTAGCCATGTGAATCATTTGCTAATGCCTTGTATTTGCTACAATACAAGAGGTATTGATCCAGGTACAGCAGGAGATATTTGCTGTGGCACAGTCTTTTCCTTCTTGAGCGAATAAGTGATCTAAAGCAGTTCTATTATCTAAACCCCCCTTAACAAGAAAGTCTAGGGACTTTGGTTGTGCAGCTATGACCTAAGCAGTTTATTCAGTGATAGTTGCCAGAGTTAAGGAGCATTATCTTCTCAGGCATTAATAGAGAGAAAAGGCAAGTAGTGAAAAGGCAAAAGAAATAAAGGTTTCATATTGGAGATGAAGATCTTGGTCTGTGATCTTGGGAGAGCTGTCCACCTCAAGGTGTCATCTGCTTCTGGGGAGAAACCTCCCTTGTCCATTTTAATTTTAGATCTCCACCTGGTATGCAGTTCCAAGAGTATGGAGGAGCCCTTTTTAACTGGGATATGTGGATCAAGGTTCCAGGCCCTGAAGTTTGGCTGCCATCTGGGTAGTGGCCCGGTATGGTCCCTTCCAACGAGGTTCAAGTGCAGTCTTTGTTCTTTTGTGATTCTAAGTCCAAAGAGTGGGAGAAATTCAGAGATATTAGTTTGAGGAGTCGTAGTCAGATATTTGAGAAAACAAGAAGAATTCAGGATCCAGTCCAGTTTACCAGTAGATAACAAAAATCTCAAAGACGGTGAAGAGGACTAGAATTTAATACTCACGAGGGTTGCTATATTTTTCCATCAAAATATGATTTTTCTCTCTATAGTTTCTCCCATTTCTATAAAGGTTAATCAAAGTAAGATTAATTTGTTTGCAATATAAGTCTAGTTTTATTAAACTAGGCCTGATGATTTACATAAGTGCAGCAAGAATAGCGATTGACCCCACAGGCTCTTTTTAAGTTAGTTTTGCTGGACCTTTTCATAAGGAATCCCTTATGGGCTTTTAAAGGCCTCTCTAGGCTACGGAGCCAAACTAAAGGCTTATCATCAGACTTTGCTGGGAATCTCTATAGATTTGGGTGAATTCCTCCCTTTTGGTGGGCCCCTAATTTGCTCTTGCTCCTGGGGCTGCCAGGAAGTGACCTTATTGCTCACCTGGCAGGGCTCAGAACCTTGTCAACAAGATACCAGATGATTTTTCCAAGGGGCTTTATTGGTTCTATAGTTCTTAGTTCCTTTAAAACTGTCTGATCAGATTTGATTTTATTCACATCACTCTCAAAGATGACATTCTAGTCAAAGCCTTGGTAATATAACCAATGTTTCCAATTGTGTCCTGTTATAAGAAGAACAGGACACAATATTGAACTTACGCCAATAACTATATTGCCATGAAAATAAGAACACTCAATATTTTTTCAAATTCTGGAGGGATCAGATAGGGAGAAAAAGTAAATGTTTCAATTCTGTTTACAAATGCATAATTTACCAAATTGCTGTTAAGTCATAGACAGTTTCAGAGAAAAGATTTTCTTAAACCTGGAAAACCAAAACATTAAAGAATCAGCAATGTGTCAAACAAAAAGTCATTAAAAATTATAATCATCCACATCAGTTTATTCAATCTCATGTTATTAATTCTTATTTTGCTTGAATCCAGTTTTTCCATCAGTTTTGGAAATTCTTACCCAATTCAGTGGTCTGATCTTAAAGTTATCAGGAACCTGTATTCTAGAGTACTTGTCAGAGTCTTTTCCATGAATCTCTCTGAAGACAAAGCACTTTTGCAAGCATCAGAGTAAAACAATAACTCTCTGTGAATAACAAAACAACTTTTAAAAATGACCTGTTGGGACTTCCCTTCTGGCGCAGTGGTTAAGAATCTGCCCGCTAACGCAGGGGACACGGGTTCGAGCCCTGATCCGGGAAGATCCCACATGCCGCGGAGCAACTAAGCCCATGTGTCACAACTACTGAGCCTGAGCTCTAGAGCCTGCGAGCCACAACTACTGAGCCTGCGCGCCTACAGCCCGTGCTCCACAACAAGAGAAGCCACCGCAGTGAGAAGCCCGTGCACCAGAACAAAGAGTAGCCCCCAAAGAGTACCCCCGCTCGCCACAACTAGAGAAAGCCTGCGCACAGCAACGAAGAGCCAACGCAGCCAAAATTAAATAAATAAATAAATAAACAAATTTTTAAAATGGCCTGTGGTTAAAGACCTGATGAGAATTTATTTGATAAGAAAATTTAGTTCTTTCTGTGGCATACAACAGTTTAAGATAATAATTGGACAATAAAGAAACTGGAAAATTTCTATTAACTTCTGTTTCTGGAATACCTGTATTAGTAACATATATCCATATATATTTAACCTAAGAAGGTTTATCATCACTTCTTATTTGATAATGCTTCCCATGTAATTTAGCATGAATATCTATCATGTAACTTAATTTAGTAGAACTTTAAGTTTTCAAGTTACCAGAAAGATTTCAGTAACTATTTTTAAGGTGACATACCATAAAACATAATTATTGTTGAAAAATTTATAAAATTTTATCTTACTTACATCTATTTAATTTATTTGTTCTTAACAATTATGTTTAGCTAATTCTTGAAAATTTCACTATACATTAAATAGCTAACCATTATCTTAAGTTACTTTTTTGCTGACAAATTTTGAAATAGAGATAACATGAGCTTATGTGACTTTTAGTAAACCCAGTAGAATAAAGTTTGTATGTCTGCATTATATTTAATATTGATAACTCTGAAGTGCTTATTTTAACTAAACCAACAAAACTTAAACTAGCTTTTATTTACTGAATATTATCCTAGATCATGTGAACTTGAAAAATATTTGGATTAGTTTCTATATTTCTGAGAATACTTAACTTTACAAGCATTTATTTTTCTTTAAACCAATTAAATAGAGCTCTTTTACAAATTAAGTTTGGCAATGCTATTTGGCGGTAGAAAGTCGCACGTCTATAACACACATATATAGATATACATAAACATACAGACAGCTGTAAACAGAGATATTATAGCTTTCATTTTTAAACTTTAGCCATGAGATAGACAAGATAGTACAAAACTTACTAGGTTACTTACTGCTCATTACTTGCTCCCCCAGGGCTGTCAGGGTCTCCTTCAGATCCCTCTTTTGACACCAGAACTGTTATGTGATAAATGGAGACATATTAAAATTTTTAAGTTTTTTTTTGAGCAAATTGATTTGAATTGGCAGTGCCAAACCAGAAGTAATTAGCAACACTCCACCAGCAGGAGTTGGAGGAACGACTTTACAGAGAAGTAAAGCAAATAAATGATTTGATTGGATTTAGCCTAAGTGGTTGACTTACTTAGGAAAGCCCAGTTGGCTATTGGTGATGGATGGCCCTTAGGTTTTGATTTCTTAACCTTGAGACAGTTCAGGCTTAGATTTTATTTGCTTATGTAGGCAGATAAGGTATTACAACCACCTCAGTCTAATGGCCTCTTTTTAAATTAACAGTCTGAATCTTCGGTAAACCTGTTCCCTCGTAAAAACAAAAACAAAGGTGAACAGGAAAAATGGGTTTGGTAACGTGACCTCAGAATTGTGAGGGTTGATGCTACATGTATAAACTTGTCTAGTCCATGCCAGGCATACAGCAAATGCTCAGCAGTTATTTGTTTTCTCGCCTTTAATGTCAATCACTAAACTTTGAAGCAGGACGTTGCTACTTCTCATTTATTATAACTTTCCCACCGCCTGCTACTGTGTGTCTACACATCTTATACCAAGACATGTAGATTTTTCCTTATTTTAATAAGAGTTTTGTACCCTCTCCCAAGTAACCACTCATTGTGCAGTGCATTCAACAAATACCTTACATTTCTAAACTGCCTAGTGTATGACTCATGAGTCCTATTTTGTGTGTCTTGGTCCAACACAGGCACAAAATTAGTCATGTTTCAAAGAAAGCTGTAACTTCGTAGGAGAAAGCAGTGAGGACCCTGGGCCTGGGCTGGGTGGAAACACACCTGGCGTTCCCACCATCGTGCTCATCCCCACCCCCAGTTCACACTGCATCTTGCTGTATTTGCAGGGGAGGGGAATGGGGCACGGGGGATTAGGAGTTTCTTGGGAAATAATTTAAACCTTGTCCATAGGTAGACTTCAGACCATTAATGGTCCTTTATAATTTATCACGTTCTTACTCCCACCCGTCCCTCTTCCACGGTCCTTAGGGTCCATTCCATCCTGTTATCACCACCACCTGGGAGGCAGGTACTCCAAGACTATCAGGTAGAAAATGGAGGCAAGTCAGACAACGTGCCCCTCACTGGGACTGGAACTCAGGCAGTTACAGTTAGAGCGTCTGCCTTACTCTCTTGAACTGTGGAGTCATAGAGAGGTCCACAGAAGCTAAATGATAATGGGACCCTGAAGGAATCTGGAGATCAATTCTATCCTGGGGGCAAGGAATGAGGAGTGATTAGCTATGACCAGCAGGGCCTAAGGTTGGGAGGAGAACAGGTGTCCCCATTGGTATTGGGGTGTTTGGTACCTGCTTCCAGGCTGATCCAGGCTCACTGCTCCTCGCCACAACCCCCCAGTTCAAAAGCCCCAGCCTGGCAGTGGACGTGGACTTGGAAGGGAGCCCTGACTCTGTGGCCAATGGGCTTCCTAGGCCCCTGGGTGTCCTGTTTAAAATGCAGCTGGTTGTCCAGCTGTGCTCCCACCAGCAGGGTTCGAGAAAACCCGATTCCTCCTAACCAGACTGGAGACCATCAGGTGTTTTCTTTTCTGACAAGGTAGCATAGGAAAGATATTCTCTTAACGGTTTGACTTTGTATTTACCTGTTTGCTGGGAAGGAAAAATATTTTTCTATATGTTTATTGACCATTTTTTCTCTCCTCTGAATTTCCTGTCTATAACCTCTGCCCCCCTTTTTTTTTCATTTATTCTCCTGTCCTTTTTGCCTTTTCCTTGTCGATCTGGAAGAGTTCTTTATATAATTCTTGATCATAATCCAGAAACTTAATATATGTTGCACCTTGTTATATACATTGAAAGGATTTTCTCCCTGATGATCATTTATATTTCAATTTAGGTCAAGGTGTTCTGTGTGGATGGGGGGAGTTCAAACAACCTAAACTTCCTTTAGCAGAGGAGAATCCAGTTAAATTACATGACCTCCTTTCTGTGGCCTGCTCAACAGTGGATTAAAGGCATGAAGTGAATCTATTCTTAATTAATATGGAAGCATACCCCCAATATATTGTTGTTGAAAAAGCAGGTTACAGAATGAGAGCTCAATATTTACTGTTGACTAAAAATACATATATACAAATAACAATACTACACATTTCCTGTGAGTGTGTAAATAGAGAGAGATAGAGAAACAGAGACAGAGAGTCAGAAAGAGACACACAGAGAGAGAGATTAGGAACATAGCCTGGAAATAGACATCTATCTATCTACCTATATCTATATCTATATCTATAGATAGGTATCATATATTATTTATTTATTTATTTATTTATTTATTTATTTATAAGAGTATAAATATATTCCTATGAGTATTCCATGAGTATATTTTCTGGAAATATATACAAAAATTGAAAATCATGGTTGCTTCTGTGGAGAAGGTTGAGACCTGGGGTTTTCAGGGCTTCTGCCTTATCTATGATATTTAAAATTTTTATAAGAATATTTTTCATGAACTTCAGGTAATTTAAATTAACTTTAAAATGAAACAGGAAAGGAGTGAACTAAGTCATACAGAGAAAGACAAATACTGTATGATCTCACATATATGTGGAATCTAAAAAAGTCGAAGTCATGGGAACAGAGACTGGGATGGCGGTTGCCAGGGCAGGGGAGGGGGCGTCGGGGTGGAGGGAAATGCGTAGATGTCAGTTAGTACAGACTTCTGGTATAAGATGAATGAGTTTGGTGGACGTAGTGTACAGCAGGGTGACTACAGTTAACACTACTGTATCTTATACTTGAACATTTCTAAGAGAGTAGATCTTAAATGTTCTCACACACACACACAAGGTAACTATGTGAGGAATCCTTAATTGTAATCATTTTACAATATATATGTGTATCAAATCATCACATTGGGGCTTCCCTGGTGGCGCAGTAGTTAAGAATCCGCCTACCAATGTAGGGGACACAGGTTCGAGCCCTGGTCCGGGAAGATCCCACATGCCGCGGAGCAACTAAGCCCGTGCGCCACAACTACTGAGCCTGTGCTCTAGAGCCCGCAAGCCATAACTACTGGGCCCACGTGCCGCAACTACTGAAGCCCACGCACCTAGAGCCCATGCTCTGCAACAAGAGGCGCCACCGCAATGAGAAGCCCACGCACCACAACGAAGAGTAGCCCCCACTCGCTGCAACTAGAGAAAGCCCACACGCAGCAACAGAGACCCAACACAGCCAAAAATAAATAAATTTATTAAAAAACAATCACCACGTTGTACACCTTAAACTTACACAATGTTGTATGTCAAATTATATCTCAGTAAAGCTGGTGGGGGGAGGAAACAGAAGGGGAAGTCATTTCCATATTAGCAGTAGAAAAGTTGGAAAAGGAAACTTACAAAACTGTGCACACCAGAGAGTGGCTAAGGGTGATAAAAATAACAATAATGTAAACAACAGCAACATTAAATAGCAAACGCTTACATAGCCCTCACTGTGGCGCCCAGCACTGTTCTAATTGCTTTACACTTACTATCTCATTTAAGCCTCACAAAAGTTTTATTCGTTCTCTTAATTTTTTAAATTAATTAATTTATTTTTGGCTGCGTTGGGCCTTCCTTGTGGTGTGCACTCTTCTCACTGTGGTGGCTTCTCTTGCTGCAGAGCACAGACTCTAGGTGCATGGGCTTCAGTAGTCATGGCACGTGGGCTCAGTAATTGTGTCTCCTGGGCTGTAGAGTGCAGGCTCAGTAGTTGTGGTGCACGGGCTTAGTTGCTCCGTGGCATGTGGGATCTTCCTGGACCAGGGCTCGAACCCGTGTCCCCTGCACTGTCAGGCGGGTTCTTAACCTCTGCGCCGCCAGGGAAGCCCCAGTGTTATTATTTCTGACACACACTCAGGCTCCCCCATCCTGCCTTTGATCACAAACTCTCATCAAAAAGTTTTCCCTTAACAAGATAAAACCTCCTTAGAGGACTTCTAGCAGATGAAGTTTTCTCCATCTCTTCAGTCTAACTGTGGTTTGCAACTTCCGTAAGCCTTTAAGGCACTGCAGGGGCCACGTGACCATGGGGGCAGCTGATGGGACTGCAGAAAGCACTGAAGATCCATTCCTCAGTTTGTCTGACGGGGGCTGCCTCCCTCCTGCTGCAGACTTCTACCCAGGCTCTGTCCTGCTCTGCCACCTCCACTGCCCAGCCCACAGATGGGGAAAGTCAGCCCAATGTACCTACACTGTCTCCGGAGTCTCTGTGCAACCTTGAGAAAAGGAAAGAGCTTCTCATAAGCCCTGAACTAGGCAACTGGCACCCTCTAGGTTCCTTTGCTTTACCTCCACAGGCTCGGTGGAAAGTGTGTTTTCTGTGGGGCAACGACAGTGTCAGTGTGGTCAGACATAGAGCATGGTCACTGCTGTTGTGACAGAAAATATAATAGACCCTTCTCCCTGCATTGGACACTGTGGGCCTCACCTGATGGGATGCAGGGCCCAGGGAACCCCCTACTGTATCCCACAGGGGTGCTGCCTCCTTGAGCAGACATCATCTTTCCAGGGTTTGAAGGGGTTGAATAAAGATCTTGGGGCACAGATTTTCGGCATGAGGCCAAGAGCTAGTTTCTTTAACTGGAAAACTATATTTTCCTAATTTTGTTTGCAAATTCCACAACTCAGATTTCTTTCTTTCTTTTTACCAGAATCTCTCAAGACAGATAGAAATGCAGTAACAAGCATGTAGAGGGAGGGTGGAGAAGCCATCAGCCGTTCATAAGTCCCTCCTTTGCACCAGACACTGCATTGGACGCATTGTATGTTACAGCTCTTTCAGCGAATACAGTCTTTACTCTTGGTTTCCAGATGAGGAAGTTAGGGCAAAATGACTTAAATTACATTCCCACTCTTCATGGTGTTTCACCTGTTATGGGCCTTTGCCCACCTCTGTTGACATTGCCAAGGGTCTGTGTTTCAGGATTCTCTTTGTAGACCTTCCTTAGTTCTGAGAGCAGGCTGCTGGGGGGTGGAGGGCAACCTTGTTTCCAGCTAAGGGTTCCCTGAGCAACTTTAGATCTTCTTTGGCAGATGGAACTCTATTTGCATCACTATGTTTTACACACCACAGGTTACAGAAATGAAGGGAAGAAAACGAATACTTCCAATGTTGTCTTCAAGGGTTGGAGGAATGGCAGAAGTGGGAGTAACAAAAGAAAACAATAGGTTGCAATAGCGAAAGGACAAGTCTGGCTGTGGGTCCCTGACAACTAGGATGACAGTGGGGCAGGAGACCTGTGGAAGGAACAGTCTGTGAATTAAAAAGGGTTAGTTCCAGGTAACCAGCCCTACTAGGAGCTGTCTGGGTGTCCTTAGGTGAGATACTTCACCTGTCTGAGCTTTCGCTTCCTCATTAGAAAAATAGAGAGGATATTATTAACCTGAAGCACAGACTCGTAAGAATTTTATATGAGGTGATTGCATTTGAAACCTTGTTCTGTTCTGCCCTGAAGCAGGATCTCAATAAGTATCTCCCACGGCTCCCTCCCCACTGAGGTTTGAAAGCTGGTAAGAAGCCTTATGAATAAAATGGTCATATAATCTATCATCCAAACCAATATTTTTGAGACTGAAAGGGGCCACCGTTAATAACCACATCGAGACAATAGACATAAACTGAAATTGTCTCAGGAGAACAAGTCACTCTTCTTACAGAAGCAGCAAGGGAAACATCTGGTCCAGGAAAACTGTAGGGCCTTGACGCCAAAGACCTCCAGAAGCTTCTAAGAGTAGATTTGGAAGGGAAATGAAGTCCACAGGCTCAGAAAAACAGACAGGCTTCCTTAGAGGTAAATAGGGGCTAAGCAAGAAAATATTGAGTTTGGGCCTGGGAAATAATTGAGCTCATATTAGGAAGAGAAACTGGAGACAGGGAGAAGGAAAGAAAGGCCTGAAAGGACAAGGATCTGAATTGAAACTACATACCTACCATTTGCCTCTCTGCATCTTGGAGTTCATTATAATATAATAACCCATGTTCTTACATTCCAAACAGCTGGTTATACTTTATACTCTCGATGACTCATTTTGAAAGGGGGGTATGAAGCAGAAACATTATGAGATCAAGGTTTAGAAACCCAGGATGATAAATTCAAGAAGCCCTACTTACACAGCAGCAGGTAGAGCTGCTGATCTCTGCTGAGATCTGCTAGGATTTCGTCCTACAGGTTCCTGCCATGTGCCATAAAGATGGTGGACAGCCAGGGGCTGGGGTGTTTCTCTTGAAGTTGTAATATGGCAATCCTCCACCAACAGTGGTTTTCCGTGGCAGTCTGCGGTCTAGCAGTTTTATATTTGAGCACTCTGTGCATGATGCAGTCCAGTCTTCTTAACCAAAAGGAGCACTCAGTACCATCCCCCCTACAGTGTCCATGTGGGCAGATGGAGGGCTTAGAACAGGGAGAAGAAAGCAGAGCACGCTCCACCCTCTCAGCAAAGTGGGCCCTGAAGGATGAAGATAATCTTTGAAAAGGTCAGAGAGACAGAACTTACTTTATATGCAACCATGTTTCCAAGACAAGCGACAATGAAGCAAGGGAAAATACAAGTCTAAAACATATTCAGTTTCAAGTAGTTGGGGCTAGTCAAAAAGTTAAAGTGATGTACCAGCTAAATGAAGAAAAATTATGGGGGAGAATCTTTCCCAGCCAACTTTGGTGTCAATGCAGTCAGATTTTCTAAAAATAGAAGAGTTGAGGACTGTCTATTGGGGCAACATTTCAACATCAACATATTTGGTTTGTTTTAAGAGTCAATTCCTTCTAAAAGTTTTGTTTAATATCTTTTAAAAATGTGTGTGTGTATGACTATATATTTGTACACACACACACACATATACACACACAAGGTGTCCATAAAGTCTGGAAACGTGATTTTTGTTCCACAAATTAAATACATGTCTGACAACATTATGCATATTCATTTATCCTTCCAAATTTTATGGACATCCTGTATATCCATTGCCATAGTTATTTTTATTCGAACTTTCCAAATAGAAAGTTGGAATAAAAATAATAACCTCAGTCTTGGCATTTGTGACTTTGTCAAGTCTGGTGCTTTTCTGGAAAGAAACTCCTTCCATATAGTCAAGAGCTGACATCAGCGTAGTTAAGATAAATCTTCTAGAGTTTTAACACCGAATCCTTTGTGCTATTTTTCATTGATATACACATGTGCGCTCACCCAGAAGTGTTCTTCTTTCTAATAATTCTTATTCACTGTTTGGTTTCTTTCTTTATATTTACCTATAGCTAGAGTTCACTGTGTCCCTGCCATGCCAGGCAGTGTGCTAGGCCTCTCATACATACTCTCTACTTTTTATGAGAACTCTGAAAGTTATTAAAAATCATTTTCCAGTTGGAGAAACCAAAATTTAGAGACTTTTTCTTTATGTTCACACTCTCTTCCATACTCCTGACCCGCCCAATCACCAAATTCTATTGGTTCTTCTTCTGAATCATTTTGTAAATCCATCCCATCCTCTCCATCATTGCCACTCTACCATTGTTGGAAGCCCCACGTGGGCTGCCACCACGTTGCAGTTGGACTTCTATCTGGTCTGGGCCTCTGGTCTTAGCTTCCTCAGGAGCTTTACCTACCTAAGGAACCATTAACCTAAATCTATAGACAACTACCGCTTTCTGCATGAGCCATCTGATTATATCCTAGAGGTAGAAGCACAACAATAGATACCATTTCAGAAGAAGAACATTTAAAAGGGGAAATCAACGTTTTATAAATGTAGCTGCCAGAGGCAGGGTAAAGTAAGGTCAAGTGTGCAGATTTTGGCGGCCAGGGCTCAAACTTCAGCACTTACTCATCATGTGACTGTGAATAACATCTTCAATCTCTGTTGCCTTGTCTATAAATTGGGGATAAAGAGTGAGCACTGAGACTTTCACAGAGGAGGAATCTGTGTCATTGGGGGGTGAAGTAATACCCCCAGTTCACACATCTCATTCCTGGTGGTCCTGTTCTAGAACTTGTGGACTTATCCACTAACTACACTATGCTGTCTTTCAGTAATCACATCATGCACATCGTGGAGTTGTGATGAGCGTTAGAAAAGCTAATGCATGTGAAAACTGAAACCAGAATCTTCAATATAATCATCGCTTAACCATTGTCTATGTTTTATCTATTTATTGAATCCAAAAGGTAATTCCCAGCCCTGAAAGCCATGTGGTTCTCAGCTACCTCCTAGGATCCCGGTGGTTGGCTGCCCTGCTCTAGGACTGTTCGGGAAAGGTAAGGGTTAAGTAAGGCATGGTGATGAGTAGAGAGCCAAGGTGGTACCCTCCTCTCCAGACTTCTTTTCCACTTCAGAAGTTCGAGTTCTCTATCTTTGGAAGTGTCCCTGGGTCCCTACTGCTTCAGAATCCATTCTACCAAGACATTTTTGGTTTCTTGTTTTCCCCTGGGTACCAGTTCACCCAGAAGGGGGAGCCACCTGTGTTGCCTCCCAGTGGAGGAAGCCTGAGGATGGGATGAAAGAATTGATTTTATGAAAAGCAAAACTAGAAAGCAGAATACAGGGTCATCTATGCTGGACACACATACAGGAAATAGTAATGTTTTATGCCAGTTTGGCTTTGGTTAGGTTACGCAATGCAGGCAGCAGATGTTGATAACCAACCAAGTGAAAAACTTTCCACCATAACTTCAGAAAACTTTTCAATATTTTTACCCCTGCCAAATTTGTCTTTCACTAAATTTTTTTTCTTCTGTTTTACTGTGTTGCATCGTGAAAAGTTTTGGTCTCCACGTACTGAAAACTACATGTGCATTTTAAATGTTCACATTGTGTTACTCATTATAGATGAAACATTGCATCCCTTTGTCACAAAGTAACTTCCTCTTCAATGGGATGGTTCCTGGACTGGCAGGAAGGCGGGGGGTTGGAGGGACGGATGTCTGGATCAACAAGAAGATGACTCTGGAATTAGCCGAGCTTGCAGATGGCCATTCCCTTCTTGGATTTCATTATTTGGGGACATGTCATCTAGCTCTGCCACTCTTGGGATTGTTGATGTAGAATTGTGAAAAGATGGGCAGCTGAAGGGGCTACGGAAGACTTAGAGGGATTACAGAATGACCTCAAATGATGGCAGCAATTTCCATTCAGAGGTTTTAGAATTACCACATGGTGTGATCCGGGAAATAAGAGACAATTGCAAAAGTGAGATGGTTTAATTGCTGTTTCACTCACTAAAGGTTCTCAGTAAAAGACTTCAGTTGTCACCCTAGGGGGAAATATGGTCCCAGAAGAGCTGGCTTTTGACATGCTGTAGAAACTGTTTACTTCTCTTTTCTTTCTTTTGTGTCTCAAAATGCACAAATTCCGCAGAGACTCAAGAAAGAATGCTCGAAATGAAAGTAAATATTTTCACACATGTGGACCTTTGGAAAAAAAAGGAGTAATACACTGTTCAGCTGCTACTATACTCATGATCTTCTAAACTGTTTAATGTAATTCCAGTGTTGGATTAGTTCAAAATAGCCCCATCTGGGGTGCTAAAAGGACATTGAATGGTTTTATTGTGAAAGGCAAAAATCCCTGCTTTGAAAATTCTAAAATATACTGATTTATTTATTTTTGATGGAGCTCATAACTGTGAAGATGAAATGTGTTTAAACAGGTTCAAGACTTTTCCACAGTGCTGGCTTGATGACCAAGTGTTTGGGTCCAGGCAAGCCCCATTGGTCAGTGAAAATTTTCATGATAAATTCTAGCCCCGATACGATTTCCAAGGGTGAAGGCTGCCAACATTTAGTAAGGTTAATGGGCCACCTTGATCATCATTAGGGGAGGAAATAGGCAGTTCAGGAGGAATTAAAATAGAAAGAATGAAAAGAGTAAAGAAAACGCAGGGGGAAAAAAGCAAAGAGAGTAGGTAAGAAATTTTATAGCATCATCCCCTGGTAACATGCTGTAACAGTAATAGTAGTCTTCCCATGCTTAGTAACAAGTCATAACCTAGTGTATTGTTTACTGAACCACTTTCAGGATAGAAACTACTCTAAACTATAGTAATTTGTCTCAGTAGATGATGTAGAAGATTCAATTTGTGGGTAGCACATGTGCTGAGGAGACCAAAACTGGAGTGTTAGGTTCAAGTCCGAGTCCCCTATTTTAGGAAGGATACTGACAAATAGCAGTTAATCTCTTGGAAGGTAGCTAGTATAATGAGGAGGCTGGAAAAAATCAAGGTGACTAGAAACGTTTGCAGTGGAGAGGAGATATAGAGGGGCCATGATAGCTGTCCACACATTGGGGGAAGCCGCCATGGACAAGAGAGGGAAGCCTGGATCTGTGCTGCTCTGAATGAAAAAACTAGAAGCTGCAGGGACTGAGTTTTCACCTCCACCCGAAGAGTCATTTTCAGACAACCAGAACTTTAAACATCAGAGAACACTGCTTCTTTAAGGCGTGAGAAGAAACAGTAGACAATAGATAATGGATAGCCAAAGAGGCTATGGAAGCAATTCTTGGATTCAATGAAAGAGCAAACTGGTGAACTGATTCAATAGTTTCCAAATTGCTCCACAGAACCCCTCCCCTCAGGGCTACTAAAAACTGAGTGGTACAGGTGAAATGGACCCAGAACCCCCAGTGCTGCCACAGGGCAAGGACTCCTTTACATAGTGTTGATATTATTCTTCTCTGTAAGGCATAGCTTGAACAAGGATCCTTGGCTAAATAAAGCATTTTGAAGAGCAGTGGTTTCCTGAGTCCTTTCACAGATGCTGAAAAAACCAAGAAAGGCTCCTCTGACTCTATTGCTTCAGGAGAGCTACTCTGATGCTATTTCTTTCAAAAAATGGGCCTCTGAGTAAATTTCACTTCTATAAACTTTTGCAGCTAAAATGTTTAAACCACCGGCCTGGTTCACTTCTCAAATCTGGTACAATTATTAGATTTCTAGAGTTTGTGTTGCATGACAGACTCTAATGTCATCATTTAACTAACCTTAGGACTTTGCTTTTAGGTATATAATTTTCTATTTCTGAGATTGAAGCAAATTATTTGAGATAAACTGCCATTTCAAGAAATTGCTGAATTGAGTTCTAGGCCCACAAGCTGAAATTTTTTATGTCTCAGCATAAATTTGCAGAAGATGCTAAGGCAGTAATAGAAGCAAAGTAAGACTATTCATTTGTGTAGTGTCTTTTAAAATTTACAAAAGATCTTAATTTGCATTATTGTATCTGGATTCTCAAAACAACCCTGTGAAGAAGATAGGACAGATAAAATTATTTCATTGTTCAAATGAATAAACTAAGGTATAAAAATATATATTTTGTAAAGTTTCACTTAAGTAATAATTTATGAACATCAGCCTCAAAACTAGGTTTTTGGACCCTTGGGGTAGTGAATTTTCTATAACCATATAACCATAGCTAGTCAATCTTATAGTAACAGCTGAAAACTCGAAAAAATTTTTTATACTTTTCTTTATACTACAGCTTACCTTTTTTACATAGAATATAACATCTTCAGAGTACATTCTCTCTTTTGAAGTTCAGATATTTTGGGACCTTTTGGGAATCTGGATTTTTCACAAAAATGTATCACAATTTTCAAGAGATCTGGTATGCTGGTGGACTTTTGCTATCAGAATTTCAACTTCTGGCCTTGAAGTCAAGCCCTGCTTTTAATCCCTAACAATATTCCATTAACTACAATGGTGTCACTAAAACAAAACAAAGGAAAACTTAGCAGAGCTTTTAAAAGGCGGCCAGAAACATTGTGTAAAATGAAACTGCCAGTGACACCTTGGGAATATTTGAAATCTACCATTCCAAATGGGTCAGAGAAAGACAAGAGACCCTTTTTGTAAGCCCAACTTATTGTCCAAGGCTCATCCTTGGCAAATCCTGAGCCAAATAACCAGTGGCCACTTGTCATCATCTAATAATTCTTCACAAGTGGGCGGTGAGCTGGGCCAACCCATTGTGAGACTTTGAACTGATCTACTTTCAGATGTCTTGGCTGTGACATTTTCTTCATATCAGAGAACTTAAAAGGAAATGTTGGGCTTCCCTGGTGGCACAGTGGTTGAGAGTCCACCTGCCGATGCAGGAGACACGGGTTCGTGCCCCGGTCTGGGAAGATCCCATAAGCCGCGGAGAGGCTGGGCCCGTGAGCCATGGCCGCTGAGCCTGTGCATCCGGAGCCTGTGCTCTGCAACGGGAGAGGCCACAATAGTGAGAGGTCCGCGTACCGCAAAAAAAATTAAAAAAAGGAAATGTTGTACAAAGATCAAATAGATGCCTGCAAAATTGGGTGACATGAGAGGAGATATTTGACACTTTCCTTCCCAATTCCAAAATAAATCATTTCCCAAAGAACTTTTACAATGAGGGAAAAGTAAAACCATCATCATTAACATCACAAACGTTGCTTCAGTATTGTAAGTTAGGGAAGAGTGCTTCCCAAATAACAGAAAATTTCAAGAACTTCTACGAGATATCTTATAGATGCGAAAGGATATCCAGGGCTGATATGAAACACCTCCACCAGAAAGCCAAGAAACCCAAAAGACTTCTAAAGAAGACAACAGAGAAAATCGTGGACCCTAGGACTAATTTAAAGTTTAAAGACCATGATCTGGTATTGGGATCAGGTACTGACCCGTATATTTAGAAATATACATATGTGTGTAGCTTAGTAGTAGTAATAGTAGTTGAAGATTTTTACTTGGATTTCTAGACATTGATCTGTGTTCATTCTTTCTGATAGCCAGTGGATTCTCTAAGTACTCAAATTCAGGTCCTTCTCTAGGACAGGAGAGTGTTTCTTGGTACCTCTGTATTCTTTCTGTTCTATTTTATGTGGGTCTTTTTTTCTGTAAGATCTCTGTTGCCTATCCTTTAAAGGGTCAACTTCTCTGTGAATACTGTTCTTTTTCTCAACATTCTGTTTCTCAGCCTGATCCTCCACATTATTGATTATATTTTTCAATTCCACTGATACTCTAAAGGCCTTCCATATAGATTCACTTGGTCAGGTCTCAAACACCCCAGAACAGTTGCTCCCCAAATCTAGCTAGTTCTTTCGAAGTGATGCTCCCCACTATGCCAAGGAAAGTTACTGGCTTCCTTCCTTCCTCATCCCCTGTCAAAGAAATGCTGCCAAAGCCCTTCTGTTCCATGCACTGGGTGAATACTGGTTTCTGACACTGTTATCATCAGATCCTAACAGCTATGTAGAAAATCCAAAAGATTGGCAAAAGAACTCCTACTATTATAAATGATTATAGCAAAGTTGCATTATACAAGGTTAATATAAAGAAAAATCTTCTCTTTCCTATATACAAGCAATGAACAAGTAGAATTTGAAATTAAAAGCACAATACAATTTACATTAGAACCTCCCTTCCAAAATGAAATACTTATGTATAGATCTAACAAAATATGTGCCAGACCTATGAGAAAACCTCAAAATTATGTTGGTAAAGATGAAAAAAAACTAAATAAATAGAAAGATATTCCATGTTCATGGATAGGAAGACTCAATATTGTCAAAATATTACTTCTTCCCACATTGATCTATAGAGTCAATGTTCCACTTAAAATCCCAGCAAATTATTCTGTAGGATATTGACAAATTGATTCTAAAATTTATATGGAGACACAAAAGACCCAGCATAGTCAATACCTGTTGAAGGAGAAGAATAACGTAGTGGAGCTGACACTACCCAACTTCAAGACTTACTATGACTACAGTAATCAAGACAGTGTCTGAAACAATGTTTCTTTCTCTTCTTACTCTAAGAGTAAAACTCTAGACTTCTCATGACTGGAAACTTTCTCATTATGGCTATTCGAAGGAGTCCAAATCTCAATTTTCCAATGTGCTTCTTCCTTAGCTTTCTATCCTTTGTTGACACCTGTTATTCCTCTGCTACAGCCCCCAAGCTGATTACTGACTTCCAAGTCAAGGTCAACAGCATCTCTTTTGTTGCTTGTGTGGTCCAGCTCTTTTGTGTCCATGTATTTGGCTGCACAGTGATCTTTAGCCTCACAGTGATGGACTTTGACAGGTTTGTGGCTATCTGTAAGTCTTTACACTATACAACCATCATGGACTGAAAGGTCTGTTCCACACTGAAAATAACCTGTTGGTTGGAAGGATTTGTGCATTCTTTTATCCAGACCATCATCACTGTATAACTGCCTTCTCATAGCAACAACCTGATTTTAAAAAAAAATTTAATTTAATTTATTTATTTTTGGCTGCATTGGGTCTTCATTGCTGCACACGGGCTTTCTCTAGTTGTGGCGAGCGGGGTCTACTCTTCGTTGCTGTGCACAGGCTTCTCGCAGTGGCAGCTTTTCTTCTTGTGGAGCATGGGCTCTAGGCGCACAGGCTTCAGTAGTCGTGGTGTGTGCATGGGCTCAGTAGTTGTGGCTCGCAGAGTGCAGGCTCGGTAGTTGTGGCGCATGGGCTTAGTTGCTCTGCGACATGGGGGATCTTCCCGGACCAGGGCTCAAACCAGTGCCCCCTGCATTGGCAGGTGGATTCTTAACCACTGTGCCACTAGGGAAGCCCCCAACCTGATTAATTACTACTTCTGTGATGTCCACCCATTACTCAAGCTGTGAAGCTCATTGTAGTGGCCAACAGTGCATAATTTTGCTGAGATGCTTTATCATTCTTGTCATTTGTGTGGGCTCTTGTAAGAAAATTATACTGATTTTCTTTCAACTTCTTTGTTTATAACTGGACATTTGGAACCTCTTTTGCTCAGTACTCAAAGATCTTTGTCCATGCAAATATTTTTACCCAGAAATTCTACTTCTAGGAACTACTCTTAAGGCAAAAATCAGAATTAGCCATAAAACACGTTCATCTCAGTTTGGCTTTTTGTAGCTAAATATTATAAACCATGTAAAGAATACCTGGCTAAGTAAATCAGAGCATATTTATACATTGGAATTTCATGTTATAATCAGTGATGTAGTAACAATATGTTTAATGATTTAATGGAAATATGTGTGCAGTATGTGCAGTATATTAACTGAAAAACTCATAACACAAAACAATGTTTACATTTTGTCTTTGTATAGACATAGACATCATAATGTTGGAAGTTTTTTCTTGATGGTAAGATTCCTGATGATTCTTTCCCCAACCATGATGCTTTCTCTGTAGTTTCTAAATTTTTTTCTGAATATGTATTACTTTTAATTTTAAAAAATCATATGTTTAAAATAAACCATACATACGATAATATGAATAATAGTGTTCCTCTTTTCCAAGGAGATCCGTAAGTCTATATCACCTTGCTTACTTCTGGATTTAGTTATATGACTGGTCAACAGCAGATTGGTAAATCTTCAAAATAGGTTATGCTAAGTTTCATTATTTATCACAAGTGATAAAAACAGGCAAATTTTAAGAGCTACCTAAATTAAAATTAGACTTAGCATTTATGTGTTTAACTGATCAAATCTATTTGGGGCATGTGTTTCCTGTGATGAGATTCAAATGTAAGTTTCCTACATCAGCAATTTACCGATTAACCAATTAGAAGTTTTAAAATCCACTATCTATAGCAAATAAGAGGAGTGATTGGAAATGCTGATTAATGTCTAACTTGTCTTCAGAAATAATTATTATTTATTCCAATGTATCCTTTCTGGCAATATGATGGAGAATTTCTGAAGAGCAAATCTCAAGTTACACCCCAGTTATGAAGTCTTTGGTGCGATGCTAATGCCCAATTTTTATTGCATTGTCAGACAGTAACAGCTATACTGTCGGAGAACATTTTGAACTTGCTTTTTTAGCCTTTGGGGAGCTTTCTGTGCTGCAGACACCATTTATAGGGTTTTACTTGGGTAAGGCTCGGTTTAGCTAATTTTCAAACCACAAGGAGGAATTTTTAGTAATAATGCAATATAAGTGGCCTGACTTATGTTCCTTATTTCACTACGGTAGGAACTAGGCGTAGGTCAGGCCAGCCTCATCCTTGGATCCCTCAAATATCTTGAACTGCTTCTCAAATGTGTTGGGTTTAGCACAACCCATAAGACCCTGGTCCAGGCACTGTTTCCTCTTTGATTTTCAAGTCCCTGTGTATTTCAAGGGAAACTTAATCCATATGTTTCTGATTCATTTACACTTAACTCATCAAAATGTTGTCTTGAAGGAGCTATTTGATATCCAACAAATCTTTGGAGCCCTTTTCTAGGGGACTTTGAAAATCTTTATTTTGAGCCTCATAGAACAGAAAGTTAGAGTTACTCGTCTGGTGTGTGCGTGTGCATGTGTGTGCTTCAACAAGCCAATTCAGCCACCCTCAGGCATGAGTTCAAACTAAAACTAACAAATAAGATGTCAGCCTGGAATTTTAACATGGTCTAATGTCCTACCTACTAATTAGAGTCTCTTGTTGGGGGGAGGGAAAGATTCTCACTCTGATCTAAACTGGTCCCAAGTCCATGAAAATGCTTGCCATCTGTTAGCAATATAGGACCTAGCTGTGGCTGACAGTCATTGCCCTGTTCTTGGGTTCCAATCCACACTGAACTAGTTAGAATTATTTTATTGTTATCATGGGTTCTGTTTTAAACCTGTAATATCTTGGTTAAATTTTTATTGCCCAACCTTAGAGAAGGATGAAGAAATGAAACTGCCAGGGTCTGATAGTTATCTTGCCAATATCCTGGGTTAAGACTGCTTAACTAGCTTAATTTATACCCTTAGAATCGACCAGATTGTTGGTTTTAAATTCTTTCACTAAACCCTTTCGCTGCTCATGGAAGTGGTTCATTTTTCCTTTCTCCAAAAATATACAGTATGACAAGTTGAGATGGTATTTTCTGCCATTCAAATCAGTGAAAGGGAGGCTGATGTCAGAAAGGAAAAAGCACTTATGTTACTGACTATCTCCTAAGTGACAAGCACTTTATGGATTTATTCATTCAATATTCAACAAGATTTTATTAAGGACCCATTAAATCTCAGTGTTGTAGGCGCTGTGATAGGTGGGGGGGAAATAGATGAATGAGATAAAGGTCTCCATGTGCCAGGGGCCAGTGAGATGGATGGTGTTGTGATAATCACAGTGTAAAGGGAAATAGAAAGTGTGGTACCACCTGGTAATGATGGCTGCCAGTTACTGGATAGTAACCTTGCATGAGATACTGTAGTACTTTATAAGCATCATCTCAGTGACTCTTGACAAGAACACTGTTACTTGCCCCATTTTAAAGATGAGAAAACTGGCCACCCCAGCTTTGGGGAGAGGCCCTGGGAGCCCAGAGCCTGTGCTCTTATCCTCCATAGTATGTGACTGCCATGCCCATGTCACTTATTGAATCGACTATATTAAGTCAGCCATAGTACCAGCCCAACTTTGCTCATCATACTTATATCTTCTCATCATCATTATCTGTGAGTTCATTCCCAATAGGTTAAAAAGGCTGAGATTCAACAGCTAGGAAGCTTGTTCAAAGTCATCTAGCTGGTGGGTAGCAGAGCCAAGATGTTAACCCTCATCTGTCTGGCTGTAAACCTGGGAAACTTTTCCCACTACATCATGTTGTCTTGCATCCTGTACTCAAATCACCTTCAAATGTATAAATTTTGCTCCCGAAAGGCATGACTTCAAGCCAGAACGGGTTGGTAAACATACCCTTCCTTTTGCTAGCCGGTTTCACAATTCACAAAATAAAAGACAAGCTGTTGCAAACATTTCATCTTTTGTTTTCATTTAACTCACTTGCCAAGGCCTCAAGAGGGACTCGCACAGTGCTTCTAAGGACCCGTTCTTTCTGTGGCTGTTAGTCATCTGTCTGGTGTCCCTGGTCAGCCGTTTTTGGATTGGGAGGTGTCTTTTTCGGTTCATTTCATTTTGCATTCCTATCACCTGAACACAGAACTTTCCAGAGTCCCTTGAAAAATGCACCATTGGTAAGTCTTGAGACCTCATGAAGCTTATTAAATAGCACAAGCCCAATTCTGCCTTTGGGGGTATGGGGTATGTCATGGGGGACGTGGTAAGCTGAGGTACCCGAGCAAGGGTGATGACAAGCTCTGGGGAAAAAGCCCAGTATTTCATCCCATCCAGTCTTGAGTAATACTGGAGTGCCTTGACATATTCCTGGCTACAGCTCAGGGAGACTTCCCCCCTACCTTGACATGCTTATGTGCAAATAAATGCAAGCTTGCCCAAGTATAATAATCACAGAGTGCTCTGTGTAATGAGGAAAATTGCCTGTAAATATCTGACAACTGATTTAGGCTCCATTTGAAGTGTATGAAAATCAACATGTTCCATGAACTTAGCCTTGCGTCAGAATCTCCTAGAGTAAAAGCTATTCCCTAGGTAGAAGCAAGGCACTTTGGAAAGCTCTGTTAACCACTTCGGGGCCCGGAGATGAATGAAAAAGTTAGCTAGAGACTTGGCATCCCAAGGGCTACCACCAGGGCATCCTTTTAAGACACGATGCTATCATATTCCCCTTTTCCTCTGGGCCACAGAGTCACTAATAAAAATGGAGGCTTCTCAGTAAAACTCATCTGCCGGTAGGAATGAGTCAAATAGAGCCTTTTTCATTTTCCTTCCACAGACACTCCTCGGGCTGTCTAGCTCCGGCCCAGGAGCAAAAAGGAACACTCTTTAAAGAGCAATAATTAGCAATAATTGCTGCACGTCTTTACTTTTTGAGCCTCGGACGGTACCCTCTTTCCATAAAACTTTCAGAAGAAGGCTAGAGGAAATTGCTCCTTTTCTTGCTTCATCCCTTCTCCCCACCATCGTGCAGACACTCCTTCCTGCTTCTTCTTGCCTTCATGGAAGAGCTGTACTTTCTATGCAACTCAACTCATCTGCCTGCTTGTGACTCTGAAGTTCAAAACTTCTTAGGGACATTGCTTAAACCCTTCCTTCTTCACCACATTTCACAGAAAAACAACCACAAAAATCATTGATCTCAACACTTGCCTTCACTCTAGCTGTTCTTGCTTTTGCCTTATCTCCCCCTTTTTCTTTCAGACATGCTTATTGGAATGGTCGGAACATGAAATGAAATGCTTTCTCTGCTTCCTCTCCTCCACTCCCAGGCCCCGCTACTCAGCTGAAGTTGCATGGCCAAAGTCACTGTGAATCTCCCTCTAGCTGAATCCACCAGCTTCCTTTTCCCTTTTTTTAAAATTAATTTTTATTGGAGTATAGTTGCTTTATAATGTTGTGTTAGCTTCTGCTGTACAGCAAAGTGAATCAGCTATATGTATATATATAATCTCTCTGTTTTGGATTTCCTTCCCATTTAGGTCACCACAGAGCACTGAGTAGAATTCCCTGTGCTATATAGTAGGTTCTCATTACTTATCTATTTTGTACATAGTAGTGTATATATGTCAATCCCAATCTCCCAATTCATCCCACCCCCGCCTTCCCCCCTTGGTATCCATATGTCTGTTCTCTATGTCTGTGTTTCTATTTCTGCTGTGCAATTAAGTTCATCTGTACTTTTTTTCTAGATTCCACATATAAGTGATATTATACGATATTTGTTTTTCTCTTTCTTACTTCTCTCTGTATGAAAGATTCTAGGGACATCCCCCTCACTACAAATAACTCAGTTTTGTTTCTTTTTACAGCTGAGTAATATTCCATTGTATATATGTGCCACATCTTCTTTATCCATTCCTCTCTTGATGGACATTTAGGTTGCTTTCATGTCCTGGCTATTGTAAATAGTGCTGCAATGAACATTGTGGTACATGACTCTTTTTGAATTATGGTTTTCTCAGGGTATAGGCCCAGGAGTGGGAGTGCTGGATCACATGGTAGTTCTATGTTTAGTTTTTTAAGGAACCTCCATACCATTCTCCATAGTGGCTGTATCCACCTTTCCAGCCTTGATTGCCATCCTGGTGGCACGGCATCCTTCTGCCCACTCCCTTGAAAAGGTCTGATTCTGTGACGTCGGCCGTACATACAGTCCCTGTTTTCCCCTCGTCCTCCACACACACTTTCCAGATTTCCTCTGTGGATCTGAATCCCCTTCTTAAGGAGCCTCCATCACTGGTACACTGAATCACATGGGTTCTTGTAAAACATGCAGATTCCCAATCTTTCCCTCAGACTCTTGCTGGATAGATCTGGACCTAAGCATTATATATACAATCAAATGTATATTTGGAAAGATAAATACACCCACACAGTTTTGGAGTCTTGCCCAGGACCACAGTTTCTAAACAAGTACTCTAGTTGATGGTGATACTAGTGACCTGAGGGCCACACTTGAACAAACTCTGCTTGAAAACTGATGCCCCTTAAATTTCATCTTTGGTCCATGGTCCTCCTGGGAGTAACTGGCCAATGACTTAAACTCCTACATACCCACTGATGTCTTTCCCATCTTTATTTCCAACTTAGATCTCTCTCCTTCTCTTTCTCTCTCTCTCTCCATCTCTCTCTTTCTGGATTTATAGATTCAACTTCCTACTTGGTTCTAAATGGATGTTACACAAGATGCTGAAACTTAACGTAACCAAAACTGATCTCATTTCCCCTCAACCCAAACAACCAAAACAAGCAAACTAAAAAAACACACACAAACAAAACCAAAGTCTGTGTTCCTAACTTTTATTAACGCCTTAATCATCAGTCAGTGATGATCTTCACCCTATGACCCTATGACCCAAACATGGAGCCTTTCACTCCCACAGCCAATGGATTTCAAGACCTCTTGATTCTCTTTCTGTGTCAGCTCTGAAATCACCCTCCTGTGCTACTGCATTAATACCTCATTACTAAGTAATTAATGTTTGCAATTTTCTCCCCATTGTTCTCTCTGCCTTGGCCGCTCAATCTATCCTCCACAGTTCCATCCAAGTGACTAAATGGAAATCTGATCACATCATACCTTTACTAAAATAGAGGCTCCTGCAGGTTGATGTCAGTATTCCTTAGGTGCCTGAGGTCCTTTTTGACACAGCCTTGTCCTACTTTGCCTTTCTCTCAACCTCATCACGCACTCCAAACCTTAGAACTTGCAGTTCCTTTAGGGCCCTCTCAACACCTCCCTGTTTTCTCACATGCTGTTCCCGTAAGCTAGAATGGCATTTTCTCCTATTTTCCCCCAGGCTCTTTCCTGCTAACTATTATTAATAATAATAATGATAGTAAAATAATAAGTAACATCTAATGACGCTTACTGGGTGCAAATCAATGCTCTATACATATATACATCTTACTTAACCCTCCCAATCTTTGAGTTACTATCCTGTTTTTACTGCATGGCCATTTATCACCAAGAAGCTAATTAATTAGCCTAGGATCACGCAATTAAGAAATGGTGGAGCAAGAGTTCAAACCCCAGTGGATGAATCTAGAACACATCCACCTAACCATGACCTTAGATCTGTGACCATCTCCTCTAGGGAGTTTTCCCCTGTTGTTTTCCTGCCCCTGCCCCCATAGTGCCCTTCTCCATGCCTCTCTGCTCTTGTGACACTCTGCTGTTAGCTAATTGATAAATCTACCTCTCCCCAATCAAGACTCTGATTTCCTTGAAAGCAGAGCCTCTACCATTTATTTTTGTAACCCCAGAGCCTAACAGTTTGTGTGTATAACAGAAGCTTAAGCAACCTAAATGTCCATCGACAGATGAATGGATAAAGATGTGGCACATATGTACAATGGAATATTACTCAGCCATAAAAAGAAATGCAGCTGAGTTATTTGTAGTGAGGTGGATGGACCTAGAGTCTGTCATACAGAGTGAAGTAAGCCAGAAAGGGAAAAACAAATACTGTAGGCTAACGCACATATATGGAATATAAAAAAGAAAAAATGATACTGATGAACCTAGTGGCAGGGCAGGAATAAAGACATAGACATAGAGAATGGACTTGTGGACATGGGGTGGCGGGGAAGGGGAAGCTGGGGTGAGTGAGAGTAGCATCGTACAATAGATATCTAGTGGGAAGCAGCCGCATAGCACAGGGAGATCACCTCGGTGCTTTGTGACCACCTAGAGGGGTGGGATAGGGAGGGTGGGAGGGAGGTTCAAGAGGGATGGGATATGGGGATATATGTATGCATATGGTTGATCCATTTTGTTGAACAACAGAAATTAACACAGCGTTGTGAAGCAATTATACTCCAATAATGATGTATTAAAAAAAGCCTATGGGGCAGAGAAGGGATAAATTAGGAGTTTGGGAATAACATATACACATTACTATATATAAAGTAGATGAACAACAAGCACCTACTGCATAGCTCAGGGAAATATATTCAATATCTTGTCATAACCTATAATGATAAAGAATCTGAAAAAGTGTATGTATATATATATATATATATATATATATATATATATATATATATATATATATATATCTGAATATATATAACTGAATCACTTTGCTGTATACCTGAAACTAACACATTATAAACCATGTATACTTCAATTAAAAAATAAATATATAAAAATTAAAAAAAATTTTTTAATAAAAAAATATATTGGGGGAAAAAAGCCTATGACTGAACAAAGAAGATGGAGAAAGAAAGAGAGAAGACAGAGAGAACTTTGAGAGAGACTTATTCATCTTCATACCCTCATAGTATTTCCCACAATTCTGTGCACAATGTTGCCTTGCAAAGATGTGTTGAAGGGAGTAGAGATGTACACAAGTCTCTGAATTCTTGGAATAGGATGATGCTGATAATTTGATTTTGAATCAGTGAGCTGAAATCTAGGTCTTCCCTAAGGAAAGACAGATAGTGGGGAGTGAGGCCCCATGACTTATTTATCTTTCCACCTTCACAGTATTCCTCATAAAACTGCATACAATATCTCCTCAAACAATAGGAAATCACCGTTATAAAAAACATTGTGCTTACATTTAAACAAATTATATTAACTACACACAAATGTTCTTTTTAGTGGGAATTCATTTATTCATTCATTCATTCAAACATGATTTTATGGGAGAAGGCAGATACCTTTACGTAAAACCACTCCTACAGTAGATGTAGGAGTCTAGTCTTAAAGTTCTAAACAGATAAATATCCTTGTTCTCTTCTACCAAAAGCATGATGATTTTTATGCTGAAGCTCTATGTTTCATCATGTGCTTTTGATTACCACTTCCTTTTTGAACATCTCTTCCATTAGTTAACTAAACCACTCATCTATTTCCTCAACAAATATATACTGAGTGCCCTCTCTGTACCAAGCATTATGAATACATTGTTGAGCAAACTAGGTTTGATATCCTCAAAGGGTTCCTGGTTTATGATCTACTGGGGAAAGACCAAAAAACTTAAGCAGTCAATAAATAAATATATATAAATTTGTCTTTCTCTGTCTGACTTACTTCACTTAATATGCTAATCTCTGGGTCCATCCATATTGCTACAAATGGTATTATTTCATTCTTTTTTATGGCCGAGTAATATTCCTTTGTGTATATGTACCACATCTTCTTTATCCATTCATCTGTCAATGGACATTTAGGTTGCTCCCATGTCCTGGCTATTGTAAGTAGTGCTGCAATAAACATTGGGGTGCATGTATCTTTTCGAATTAGAGTTTTTCTCTTTTCCAGATATATGCCCAGACAAAAGCAAATATCATATGATATAACTTATATGTGAAATCTAAAAAAATAATAATAAAAATGAACTTTTTTACAAAACAGAAATAGACTCACAGACATAGAAAACAAATTTATGGTTACCAAAGGGGAAAGGGGAGGAGGGACAAATTAGGAGTACAGGATTAACAGATGCACACCACTGTATACAAAATAGATAAACAAGGACATCGTGTAGAGCACAGGGAAGTATACTCAATATCTTATAAGAAACTATAATGAAGAAGAATCTGAAATAGAATATATATATATGTATCTGTATATGTACATATATATATAACTGAATCACTTTGCTGTATACTTGAAACTAACACATTATAAATTAACTATACTTAAAAAAATAATAATAAATAAAGAAATAAATATACGTAGTTTAAAACCAAGTAAGTGTATGATGGAGACATCAGAGTTGACACCAAAACGTATTATCTGTGCCATTCATTTACATTTAGAAAAAACTGTTGCCTTGAATAATCATTTAAACCATTTTGTGACCACCTGCTTTTCTCAACCTGATTGCAACACGTCTTCAGGACAGAGTGGGGTCTTGCTTTCTCTGCTTCTGGTGGAATAACTACATTAATAAAACTTTATAAAGAAGGTGACCTTTCAGTTGTTTCTGGAAAACAGGTAAATTTGGCTAGTGAAAATGAAGGCTGAAGGCATTCTGTGCTGAGACAATAATGTAAGCAAAGACACAGAGACCTTGCATCTAAGTGGGACAATGTAAGCGAATTTCGGTCAATGGAGTACAGGGGAAAAGTGACGTACAACACTTCCAGGGCTTATCATAGGATGCTCTGTGCAATCTTCCACATTCTCCTGTCCATGATCCTTTACCAGTCAGGTGCAGAGGATCCAGATGAGGATTCTGGGTGTCCCTGGGATCATGGAACCACTAGGGCCTCTAAATGACCACGTGCAAGGTCACTCTTGGGACACACAATTAGACTATTGCATGAGCAAAAGCTAAACCTATTATCAGGTGAAGCATTGAGATTTGAAGTTATTAATTCACAATAGCAGTTTTTGTATCCTGACTAATATGAGGAGCCTAGACCACTTTTTTTTTTCTTTTTGCGGTACGCGGGCCTCTCACCATTGTGGCCTCTCCCGTTGCGGAGCACAGGCTCCGGACACGCAGGCTCAGCGGCCATGGCTCACGGGCCCAGCCGCTCCGCGGCATGTGGGATCTTCCCGGACCGGGACACGAACCCGTGTCCCCTGCATCGACAGGCGGACTCTCAACCACTGCGCCACCAGGGAAGCCCCCTAGACCGCTTTTGGATACCATATTCATTGATGGAGATGCTCTGTGAAAAAGAGACAGATTTCCTTTAAATAACAGGTTTAATACTATTAGCTGCCCTGCCAGGAGATTGATAAACTCATTTTAACATTGATGACTAAGGATGGTTGCAAAGAATCTGAAAAGCAGAGATATCCACAATGATAATGTGATTCTAGCAGAGCGTTTGTAACACAGTTAGTGCCCAATAAATATCCCTTGATGAAAGAAGTGTGAATGAGCATCTAAACAAAAGTGTTGATGGAATAATGAAGTGTTATAGGGATGGGAACTCAGATGCCAATCGGGGTTGCTCCATAACTTTAGGCATATCATAGTCAGCAAGAAAGGCCACCTGGCAGTAGGGCCAGAGTTGACCCCAGCAACTAAAGCACACCCCTTTCACCAAAATTCACTCTTAGTCTTTGGCCAGCTCACAATTCAGACCCTCACACTCTAATATTTTTCAAAGGGGGTATAATGTTAAGTATATACAAGAAGCATCATAACTGAATTTAAATAAGAGTCTAACATAGAATAGGCTTGGATATTTTCTCAGATAGAGATTTGGGTTCATCTCTATGGCACAGAAACTTAATGAGGGTTCCTTAATGTAAGGACATAACACTGATAGCAAGACTAGGGTTGGCCTTCCAGGGCTGGTACCATGTCTCTGTGATGTTATCAGGGTCCCCGGTTTCTTCTATCATCCTGCTACCTCATCCTTAGCACACAGTTATCGTCCACACACTGGTAGCCCCATATTTACCTGATCACTGTTCCATGTCCAGCTTCACATCTGCACTCCAGGTAGGAAAAAGAAGAGAAAACAAAACAATGAATGAAAACTCTTTGGACACTCTAGTGGCAATGGACTCTGAGAAGTTACAGCTTATTTGGGCATATTGCCTCACCAAATAAAAGTGAGTTTCTGTTACTAAAAAATAAAACAATAGGTATTGAGTAAACAACTAAGAGAGCCTGGGAGAGACCCATTTATTCATTTACTGAGTGTGGGGATATGACGGCAAGCAAAAGAGACATGATCCCTTTCTTCAAGAGGCTTAAACCTCCTGGGGGATAACTAAGCACATTAACGAATACAGAATAATTTACTGAAATAAATGTCCCAGAGAAAGAATATGGTCCTATAAGTGTGTATATCTCATGTAGAATGGATTATTAAATGGATTATTAAAGAATGTTTCTATGGAAGAACAAATAAGTTGAAATGTAAAAAACCAGAAAAGTTTGAACATATGGCAAAGTATAGGGGGTATATATATATGTATGTGGGAAGAACTTTCCAGACAAAAGGAGGGGTATGTGAAATTTTTCTTATATAAGAGAGAGAGAATGGCAAATCTAAGAAATGGAATATATTTATATAGAGAGCTACAGGTCAGAGAAGGAGTAGACAGTGATATGAGAAGGCGTTGTAAGACCTTACAGGGGAAACTATCTAGGGATATGAAGCATCATCATATTTGCACTGTGAAAGATCACTCTGATGGCAGAGTGAAGGGTCAAGGGGATGGTTCAATGACTTATAATGAGCACTCATGGGGTCCAGGTGAGAGGAAATGGTGACTTGGGCTAAGGTGCTGGCAGTAGCAATAGAGAAACCAAGCAGAGCTTTATAAGACATCAGCAGACAAAATGAGTGGAACATGTTGATAAATTACAAAAGAAAATAATCAATATCATAGAAGATATTGAATCCATGGAACATGAAGGGAGTTTTTTTTTTTTAAAGAAGGAGAAAAAGATTCAGAAAACAAAAAAGAGCTCTTGGAACTTGAAAATATGATGACAGATATTAAAACATTCAAAGCAAGTATTGAAAGTTGAGAAAGTCTTTGAGAAATTAAAACCAAAAGATAGTGATAGAAAGCAGGAGAGCAAAGGAGAAAAGAAATAGAGGTTGTGATGGTTAATTTTAGGTGTCAGCTTGACTGGACCACAGGATGCCCAGACATGGGGTCAAATATTATTTTGGGTGTGTCCAAAAGGGTATTTCTTGATGAAATTAACATTTGAATCTGTAGATTGAGGAAAGCAGATTGTCCTCCATATTGTGGGTGAGACCCATCCAAGAAATTAAAGACCTGGAGAGAAGCAAAAGGCTGAGTAAGAGGGAACTCCTACTGCCTGACTGCCTTAAGCTGGGACATTGGTATTTTCTTGCCTTCAGAGTCCAAATGAAATATCAGCTTTTCTTGGGTTTTGAGCCTACTGGCTTTTGGACTAAAACTTAGTCCGCTTTCCTGGTTCTCAGGCCTTTGGGCTTGGAGTGGAACCACACCATCAGCTCTCCTGGGTCTCCTGCTTGCTCACTGCAAATCCTGGGACTTCTCAGCCTCCATAATCACTTAAGCTAATTCCTTATTATATATGTGCATGTGTGAGTGAGTGTGTGTGTACATGCACATCAATACACACCCTTATTATCCTATTAGTTCTGTTTCTCTGGAGAATTCTGACTAATACAGAGGCCATAGTTGCATCATCTGAATAACAAGAGTTCCAAAAAGAGAGAATATAAAAATATTCAGAAGAAAATTGTCAAAGAAATAACATAAGAAAAATTCCCAGAAACCAAACATGAGTTTCTAAATTTAAAGAACCTGAAGGAGACAAACAAAATGAATAGAAACAGAACACACTAAGCCCTTTTGGGAAAATTCAAAACACCCAGGGATTAAGAGAAGATCTTAAAATTTCCAGAGAGAGGAAAAAAGAAAAAGATAACAAAAAACAGGTCATGCACAAGGAATCAGGGATCAGAATGATGCCAGACTTGTCAGCAGTCACAGCACAAATTAGAAGTCAGTGGATCTGTGCCTTATAAATTCTGAAGGAATGGGTGGTGCTTTGTAGGACAACTTGACATTTAAAGTAGACTCAGGAATTGCTTTGAGAAAATATTTTTAAATAAATAAATTAAGACAATTATATCATTATTTGAATTAGGAACATGGAGGTCATAGATGTCCTCAGAACAGATGTCCACTCTTTCACCACTGTTTCACCAGTGTTGGGACTAAATCCAGATTAGAATGAATTGAGAAATGAGTGGGAGGTAAGGAAATGCAACTCACAATTACAGACAAGAGAGGGTTAATTACTAAACTAATGAGTAGGAGAAAATCCTGAGCATGTTTCATGCCAATAGAAATAATCCAGTTGAAACCCAATCCAAAAATGGGCAGAAGACCTAAATAGACATTTCTCCACAGAAGATATACAGATTGCCAACAAACATGAAAGGATGCTCAACATCTTTACTCATTAGAGAAATGCAAATCAAAACTACAATGAGATATCATCTCACACCAGTCAGAATGGCCATCATCAAAAAATCTAGAAACAATAAATGCTGGAGAGGGTGTGGAAAAAAGGGAACACTCTTGCACTGCTGGTGGGAATGTGAATTGGTACAGCCACTATGGAGAACGGTATGGAGGTTCCTTAAAAAACTACAAATAGAACTACCATATGACCCAGCAATCCCACTACTGGGCATATACCCTGAGAAAACCATAATTCAAAAAGAGACATGTACCAAAATGTTCATAGCAGCCCTATTTACAATAGCCCGGAGATGGAAACAACCTAAGTGTCCATCATCGGATGAATGGGTAAAGAAGATGTGGCACATATATACAATGGAATATTACTCAGCCATAAAAAGAAATGAAATTGAGCTATTTGTAATGAGGTGGATGGACCTAGAGTCTGTCATACAGAGTGAAGTAAGTCAGAAAGAGAAAGACAAATACTGTATGCTGACACATATATATGGAATTTAAGAAAAAAAAATGTCATGAAGAACATAGGGGTAAGACAGGAATAAAGACACAGACCTACTAGAGAATGGACTGGAGGATATGGGGAGGGGGAAGGGTAAGCTGTGACAAAGTGAAAGAGTGGCATGGACATATATACCCTACCAAACGTAAGGTAGATAGCTAGTGGGAAGCAGCCGCATAGCACAGGGAGATCAGCTCAGTGCTTTGTGACTGCCTGGAGGGGTGGGGTAGGGAGGGGGGGAGGGAGACGCAAAAGGGAGGGGATATGGGAATATATGTATATGTATAACTGATTAAATTTGTTATAAAGCAGAAAAAAAAAAATAAATAAAAAATAAATAATCCAGTTGAGAAGGGCAGTTGGACATACTGGACAGTAGAAGT
Organism: Mesoplodon bidens; assembly: GCF_964165515.1. Classification (NCBI taxonomy): domain Eukaryota; kingdom Metazoa; phylum Chordata; class Mammalia; order Artiodactyla; family Ziphiidae; genus Mesoplodon; species Mesoplodon bidens. The sequence goes on from NC_138166.1 coordinate 18,130,535, forward strand.
TATTGAGTAGCATCCAAGTACACTCCGGATAGAGTCGACGGCCTTGGCTAAGACAAAGGATAGCCCCACCTAACGCAGAAGGGAAGACATGGAGTCCAGGGCAAACCTTGGTTGATTTGAGTTTGGGCAAAATGCTAAAGGGGTTCCATCAGAGTAAAGACGGTTTGAAATACTCCTGCAGAATGTGAGGTAAGAAGTAGACTGAGAAGTCACGGATTCACAGAGCAGATGGGCATCTTTCCAAAGGCTTTGCTTTACTCTTGAACTTGGCCTGATTCTCTCTCACTGACTTTTTGTGAACAGGGTTTAAAGCCAGGGCCTTCTCTTAATAAAGGGGAAAAGAACTATCTAAAGAGATGGGCCTGTCCCTGTTTTGATTCATAAGAGAGAATTTGAGCATACAACTTTGAATGATGGTGAGCTTTTTCAGGGCAAGTGCCACGTCTTGTATTTCTGTGTATTGAGCACCTACTCTTCTGAAATGTAACTGCTCAATAAGTTTATCTTGAATGAATAAGGAAATGAATGATCAGATGAATAGTTTTTTTCTCTCCTTTTTGGCAGAGTCCCAGTACCTTTCTTACTTTGGATAACCGAACATTTGGCCGGGTATTGCTAAAGGCAGTAGGTAAACGGAGAGCTGGCAATCAATACATCTAAGAATTTAAGACAGAGATTTCCAGTATGCAGACCTTGCGAAGAGGGACTCCTTGTCCACACTGTACACATAACAGACACACTAACCATGTTGCTGAATGTCCCAGAGTCACAACTGCTTATGTTTAGTCCTGTTCATTTAGTTTCCAGTTAAACAGGGTAAAAATATTTATTATAGCGGCTAAAGATTTAGTAAGCAGAGTCATTTCCGGGTATTTTTAGGCAACAGAATAGCCTAATGGCACAAATATTTAAGTAGATAATTTATTTTTTTAAAAAAATCACTTTAATTTCGATTTAGAAAACATTACTGATTATTCTACTGATGTGCTGCCATGTTGAAATTAGCCTGTATTTCCTCCCCCACTGAAAAGTATATTGGGTGTCAAGAACCAGGCTGGAAGTAGATACACATTTTGAAATATATATTGTAGGCTCCCAAACTAATGTCCTTAGCTAAGCAATTCCAAAAGTTCAAAGAATTCAGTTCACTTTTTCTCTCACATCCAATTTTCTGTAGCAAACTGTTGTCAAACATCTGAGCTGAAACAAATCAGAGTTTGGATTCTTTGTCAAAAGGAAGTATCTTTCAAAAGGGGTCACTAAAATGAAGAAAGTGGTTATGTGGGGCATGGAAGGAGGGAGAGGGAGAACTGATGGGCAGGAAAGAACAAGACTCTGAACCTCCAAACCACACGGGTGGGGAGAAGATGCCTGAGGGTGGCCACAAAAGGCCAGAGAAGAGTGAGCAGAAATATGGTCTGGCATGGGGGCTGTTTGCCCAATACAGAAGTACCAGTTAAATCTCACGAAAGATTCTCCTAGGATATTTCAGCTGAGAATGCCATAGTGGAGGGCGAGGCAAAGTGGAGTTCCCGGGCTGGGTATTGACAGCAGGGTGAGGCCAGTGTTGGGAGAATGGGATGTGAATAGTTGATGCTGAAATGGGAAGGAACCAGCCTAATGGAACATGACTGTCCAGTTACTGGCTTTGGGGACCATTCCGTGGAACGCAAGGCAGGTGGTCACAAGAAACTCAAGCTAAAGAGACTCCGGAGATTTTCATCGGAAGGAGAGAACCTGGCAAGCCTGAAACCCACATTGTTACATTCACCCTCTGGCATTAATTACCCTCAAAGCAGGGTGTCTGCAAGAGCAGTACTAGTTTCACACTTACCATATTTACCACATCGCCTGGCCATGGGTCATGGGGCTGAGGCTCTGAAGGAGATTCTTCTCTAAACCTCTGAGCTTTCATGTTCTTTGCTTTATTTCTTGCCAGCCTGGGACTGAAGATGACTGTCTCGTTATGGAAAAGTGACTCTGTGAAGAGGAATTCACTGCTCTGGGCCAAACCCAAAAAGCCATTAATTTATACCATAAAACGGACAGCCAGAGAAGGCCAGAAGTGGCACTGCTCTGCTCAGAAGCTTTTCGCAAGTGTAAACAAAACCCTTGGTTGTTGCTGGCGACTGCCTGTTTTTCGGAATCTGACCACGTTTTAGAATGGAAACAATCAAGAAGTGATGTCAGTATCCCCACGGGGTATAAACATCTTTTCTAACCTTGTTTCCACCCATCACTTGGCTCTATCTATATAACGGGGTATAGCTTGAGTCCTGAAAATCCAAGTGAGACAGATTTCAAAGACATTTGCACCCTAATTGATAAAGAATGGATTAATTATTTGTATATGTGTGCGTGTTAACTCTCTAGTATGCTGCAAAGGCCCACGCTTTGGTGGAGACATTTCATAAATAACTCTTGCCTTGTGTCCCATGATTTCACAAAGGTCCTCCAGAGCCGCCCATATACTCATAAAGCTTAGAGCCCATGGCCCTGTGGTTTACTTCCCGGAGTTCTCTGCCCTTACTTACCATCACTGACTGTGGAGCCTGTATTACAGAAAACTGAAGTTGTGGCTAATTCTCATGTGTCATTCGAAAGAAGATGGAAAAATAGTCCTTGACCTTTAAACAGAAAGTTATCCACACAAACCTAAGAAAGATGGCAGTAGTGGAATATTTTTTAAGGGGTTAGTATCCTAGAAACAAGTGACCATTTTAAAAGCCATCAAGAAGGGCAACTTGGGACTTCCCTGGCAGTCTAGTGGTTAAGACTGCCTGCCAATGCAGTGGGTGCAGGTTCGATCCCTGGTCGGAGAACTAAGATCCCACATGCCTTGTGGTCAAAAAACCAAAAAAACATAAAACAGAAGCAATACTATAACAAATTCAATAAAGACTTCAAAAATGGTCCACATCAAAAAAAATATCTTTAAAAAAAGGGGGGGCAACTTATTGCAACTGAATTTACTTAAGGTTCAAAGATCACCCCTGGCTCATTTCTCCTTCTTTGATTATGGTACCCTTCAATGTGATGGCTTTCTGTAGGCACCTGCAGGCAGCTGCTAGAAGCAGGGAACATTCCAGACACATGAAAAGATGTACATCTTTATATTTCATACAGAGAAAACTCGACTTGTCATGGATTGACCAAGCATCTCAGTTTGCCTGGGTCAATCCCACTTTATAGCTCTTATCTCAGGGTCCCAGGCACCTGGAGCCCCCTTTCACTCTCAAATGTACCCCAATTTAGATGATAAATAACATAGGCACTCTCCTTAGTCAACAAATTGATTTTCTCCCAGATCTTTGAGTCTCCGTATTCTGGAGAAGGTTATCACGGTGCAAGACCACGTGGGCTGACCATGAATGGTCCCAAAAGCCTGAATACTGTTGTATCACTTCAGACACTCACAAGAAATTGATTCCAGCTCATTATCAGGAAAAGAAAAGTGCTATCAATAAGATCTAATCCAAAAAGAAAAGGGCTACCCCGCTAGGCAGCGAGTAAGCATCTCACCCCTGAAAGCATTCAAACAGGAGGCCATCTGCTGAGGATGCCTTTGAGGGGTACTCGGCAGTGGTTGAGAGTTTGTGTCCATCATTGGCTACCAAACTCTTTTAAGTCCATAAGAATCCATTGGAGAGCTTGAAAAACTAGGCCTCCTCTTCAGAGACTCTGCCCCATTGGGCTGGTTGGGGCCCAGGAATATGCATTTTCCCTATGATAATTATAAAAATAAAACCAAATATGGAAAATGTGTAAAAACAGAAGGAAATCAAAACGGCCTGAAATCTCATCTAGCATCAATATTCAGGGGCCGCCCTGTCATGTGTTGCTACACATACATCCCTCACATATTAATAGTTTTACATCAACTAAATTACACCAGGGAAGTGGGTTTACTGTCACTGATAGTAATATATGTGGGGTTTTTTCACTTACTTCTCCCTGTTCCCCCTGAGAATAATCAGTAGTATCAACATGATATATATTCTTTTATAAATCTACGTCCATGTAATCATATATAAAAGTACATACATTGTATGTATGTGTATGAATACTGGGTTTGTCTATTTTTCTAAATGGGATCGTATTATACACACTTCCTGCCTTCTTGCTTTTTCCCCACTTGTGCATGGAAAGCTGCGAAATCAAGTGGTATTGATCTCATTCATTCTATGTAATGTCTTTAAAAATGTCCTCTGGTATGAATATCCCCAAATTATTTATTTATTCTCCTGTTTTGGAGCACTCTGAAGTTTTTTGTCATTACCCATAATGCTGTAATTAATGTCTTTGTAACTAATATTTTTAATATCTACTTTAGTTTCTATGGAAGAGAGTCTGAAGTTTGGAATTATTGGGTCAAAGACTGCATGTGCTTTTACTCTTAACAGGCATTTCCAGATTTTTATCAACCATCAGTGTATGAATGGACCCCTTTCTCCACATCATGACCAGTACTATGGGTTCCCACTCTTTTTCATGTTTGCCAGTTTGGTAGGTGAGAAATGGTATTTTAGTGTTACTCTAATTTCCATTTTTCTGACCTGCAAAGAAGTTGAGCATCTTTTCATATGTTTATTGGCCTTTAGATTTGCTATTTGTAAAGAGCCTATTTATATTCTTTGCCCACTTTTGGGTCATTTGTAAGAGTTCTTTGTATAGTACAGCCATAAATCCTTTATCTGCCATATGTGTTGAAAATATTTTTCTCAGTTTACAGTTTATATTTTAACTTTGTTTATGGTTTCTTATAAAATTTGTTTATATTTAACTATGTTTATCTTTTTAAAAATGGTTTCTTGGTTTGCTCTCTTAGTCATAACTCGACAGTGAGTTTTGTCACTATGATGGAGAACCATTCGTCTACATGATCTCAAAGTTCCCTTCACACTCTTAATTTTACGATGGTAAGTCTGAGACACCACAGAGTTTTTCCATCTCTCAAATTCAAGTGCTGTGCAGTGAGATTCTGCTGTCAGATTTTAAGGTAGATAATTAGAGTCTAATGAGAAGGTATGTAAGTCATGAATAAGCAGGATATCTGTAAAACTTTAATACAACTTAGGGAGCCTAGTCATGTGCCATATTATCAGAATTCTATGGGGGATTTGACCTATAGAGTTGGCCCTACATTCTTGGGGGTATTCATGACCCAGCACTCCATTCTAGAACCTTCTTCAGGCTTGCTAGGGCCATGTTGGCAACCAAAGAGGTAGGATTTCTTTGGTTCATAACGCCCAATACTCAGCAGAGAGGGTGTTTACCTCCAAAGGAAAGTCTTACGTGAATGAAAAAAAACAGCAAATGGAATCCTAGTTCTGGATATTATTTTTTTTTTCTTAAAGAAGTCTAAAAGGTATTTCTTGCCAGATTTTCATCTCTGGTAGAAGACATGCAGGGCTTAATTGATTCCTGCAGAATCTCTTAAGCTGATGAAAGGAATATGTCTCAGAGAAATTCACTTGTTGGCTGTTTGACATGCATGTGCCCGCACACACACAGGGACACATCCCTGCCCCGAGACTTTACAGCCAGGGTCCCAAGCTTGAGGATTTACTAAACCAAGTATGAGTCATCAGTTTTCCAGACCCCTGTCCCTCAGGGTAATTGAGATACCACCTCCTTGGCTATCTATCTAGCCCATCCTCAGAATGATCTGTTTACTTTAACAAGTGCAGTGAAATGAAAAGCAAGACCCTTCTGCTAAAGTTATTTAGCTGTTTGCTTTGGGAACCTGATTTTTCTCTCTCTCCCCGCCCCCACCCCATTTTTTTAAGTGTGAATTTGCCCATGGGGGCTTACACAGGGTAAAGGCTTTCTAAACACTACGTCCATGTCTGCTCCCAGTTTATGAACTTTTACCTGATGTCTCCCTGTATCTAAACCTGTATTTCCTACAAACGGATAGTAAGAGCTCAGTCTGTTTGTAAGGTGCCCCAGTGTCAGAATTCCTGGATACAGAAGAATTTCCACTCAACCTGGAATAGTCCAATTTCCTGCCTTGCTTGCTCTCATAAGGAAGCAGCTAAGTGTTGCCTTAGGAATTCACAACCCCACGCAGATTGAAGCCACTACAGCCGCACGGTTCCCAGCCTCAGCTGGGTCTGTGGTCCTTCTCAGCAATCCTCTTCCATGGTCAGCTTCCTCTTTCACCCACACATCCCCCTTTCCAAGGGTCTAAGCACTGTCCTCAAACACTCAACCTGCCTCTCAGACATGGACACCCTCAGGGTGGTGACCCCCGCAAATTTTAAGTAAATCAATAACTTCCATTTAATGCTTTCCTCGCTGCCTCAAGGAAGGAACTACCCCACCTCTCAACCAAAACTCTTCCCTCTATCTGTGCTCTGGACTTCCCATCACCTCCGCTACCTTAACCTGTTAACTGATGTAATATCTTTCCCTCTCTTATATCTGAATCTGTCCAGTCCTCTATCAGTCCTTTCCCATTGGCTGATAAACATGGGCTGGTCTCTAGCAAGTGTGAAAAGCCCACTTGGCCTTGCTCTTGCAGGCACCCTGTCTTTCCACTGAAAGAACTGATGGTTCCTGCTAGCTCCCTTTTATCTCCCCACCAACAGCCCCTCTCTATTCATTTCTGTTCTTAGCAGAGTTATTTGTTTACTAAAGAACTTCTGTCACAGCTGAAGAGTATATTTTCCTGGTCCACATCTTACTTGACCATTTTATTCGTGAGATGTTTTTCTATTTTTTTTTTCTAAGACATCTTTCTCTGTCCTTGGGTTCCCTTGCTAGCTCTCTTGACTTCTTCTTTTTTTAGGATCCTGCCTGAACTCTTCTCTCCTTAACGACCCTAAAGCACAGCACCGTGTAGAATTCTGCCTTTAGACTTGAACCTTCGTCATTTGTCTCTAGGTGACTTAATTTGATACATAAGATTTCAACTGTTACCTGTATATGTTTTGTTTCCAAATGTATGCTACTTAAGTGCATAGGATACTTCAAAGTTCCTGTCCAGAAAGGAATTCATTACTCCGGCCAAATCTACATCTCCCTGTATTTTTCCCATTTTGACAGTTGGTAGTATAGTTTGCCTAGTTATCCCAAGAGGCAGCAACCTGGACAACTCCTTCTTTCTCAGCCACCACCCTCCCATAACCCTTACTCTCCCTACTCACCTCCGTTTGGTCACTACATCCAAATCCACAGCACTGTTGCCACTTTGCTTAAGGTTGAGTTATCTAGCCCCAAGCTCTTACAACACCGTCTGTAAACCATCTCCATGTCTCCATGATCAACTCCCTCCAAGAAAGCCCAGCTCCTTGCACAGGATGATCGTCCTAAAACAGAGATCTTATCATGTGGCCTAGGTGCTTGGATACCTTCAGGAGAACCCTGACCCCACAGGATCTTCCTTAGAGGTTCCAGAGTTAAGACAAGACACACTCCCTGCCACTGGCTTGCCTGTAACTTGTGCTTCAGCCATGAAGAGCTGCTGGTAATGCCCAACCATTCATGGTCTTTCTTCCCTTTGTGACTTTGAATGTGATATTCTAAATTCTGGAATACCCTTTGAATTTTTTTGTCAGGGTGATTGAATGAATGCATATATATGTGATTGTACACTTATTTATGCAAAGTAGATTTATTTTTCCTACAAGTCTTTGTTGTTTGTCTTTTCGTAGGTAGAAGTAGGTTTTCTGGACCACTGGGCTCTTGGAGGCCTGATCATGCTTAGGGACAATTGACAGTGTCATCAAAGCAGTTTGAAAAGTTGTACAAGATGGTGAGTTACGTTGAGTCACTTAGAGTAGTTTTTAAAATATCGACCATCCAGTAAACCCTTATCTCTTCTACTCCCTATGTCATCCTCTCGGTCCCCCTTTCAGTTTCTGTCTTCCTCTCCTTTTCTTTCCCTATCCATCTTTCCCCCTCCATCTTTCCCCCCTATCACCGCCCAGTCTTAGCTGGAAGATGTACTAGGTTTGCAAGTAAATTTAGCTGTTTCACATTTTCCAAATAAATTTTAGAAATTTTTTTCGTGTATTGTCATGAAGAGATGCCCTTTAAAAATACTTTGCTCGCTTGCACAACATCCCCATCTTTAGCAGATGACAGCGTACCTTCCCTGCCTCTGCCGAATTTTCTCATCTTCCTTTGCCCACTCACCCACTCCCACTGCACAGCTCTTCACCCACCCTCCCAAGATGTAAAAGGAAAGATTCCCAGCTCCTGACAATAAGATCAGGGATTTTGCAAGGCTCTGATGCTCCCTGTGAATGCAGGGCTTAGGAAGCTGCCTTGGGGGATACCCCCATCCAGCTCCCCGTGAAGCAGAGCCCAAGGGAGGCTCCACAGGATGGAGAGACAGGCCCGAGCATGCCTTAGAGCCAGAACAAACACCAGGAAGAGGGACGAAGCTTTGGCTTATCTAAAAAGGTGAATGGGCTCCAAGAAAACCCAGAAGGGCTCTGCAACTCCTGTGCCCTGATGATAAATAATATAAGAGCTGCTAAAAAACATGTGTGCCCCTGATGGGCCAGGCAGTGGTCAGCGTCGCATACACTGTAGGATTTAACACATCAGCTTCCTTGAGAAAAGGAAACAGTAATATCAGAGTAAGAAAGAAGTTGGAGGTGACTGCTGGAAACCTTCAGTGGGGCCCCAGCATCTCCAGGATAAAGGCCAAATTTTCATCTCCTACTCTCCCCCGTCAGATACCCAGATCCTCACTACAATGAATCATTGGCATCTGTACTCACCCCAAACCTCTGGATCTTTGCACATACCTTTCCCAATGCCTGGAATGTTCTACCAATGCCTATTCATCCTGCACGACAAAATAGTATTCCCTTATTCTGAAGCATAGATGGGCTCTCTACGTGAACTTGGGTCCTCCCTCTCTATGAACTTCACTTTGTTCCTAGCTCCATAACATCAATGACCCTATTGTTTGGTATTCATTTGATTGCCTTCAAACCTTCCCAGCCAGGTCACATACTCATTAAGTCCAGGAATGTGTCTTTTTACCTAGTAGGCAAGTGTCCAATAAACATTTATTGAAGGAATGAGCAAACAAGTGAATAAACAGATGTTCCTTGGGGACAGAGGGGAGTCCTCCTCCCTTTTGTACACAGCTCTCATTTCTGTGTCCCACAGTGGGTGTTCCACTGTGGTCCTGTCCTGGTGAGGGATTTCCAGCTGGACTTGCCCAGAGCAAACTTGGGTGTCATGACCATCTTGGCGTCAAGCTTGCTGTTGACACATGGGGTTGCAGCAGCTTGTTCCATTCCCACAAGCAACAGAAGGCAAGATTGACTGACGTCTTTTCAAGGGAAACTGCTGAAGGTCAAAGATTTGACCAGTGGGAACACATCCCTAGATCACAGACTCAGCTATATTTCACCTGCTGGAGAGAGTGAAGTCCGCTGGATCCCAAATGAAGAATCGGAATATATCCTATTTATTTTAAAACCTACAGAAAATACTTACAGATGGAGAATCTGCTGTTCTCAGTTTCATGTGGAAACTGACTCTGGAAAATGTAAGAGAAAATTTTACTGAAAGGATATTGTGTGCCTCCCAGAAACACTGGAGAAACAAAAGAACAGCCTGACACTAAGAAAGGGCAGCTAGGCACTGGGACAAGATCAGGGCACTGAGCTGCTGTGGCTTCCATGGGCAGCTGCAGCTTGCACCATCCTCAGCCCTGGTGACCAACCCCACATACCACTTCTGCTCCTGGAAATTGGAAGTGGCTGCTGCCACCAGGACAACTTCTGCACTGTTGCTTCCTCATTGTGTCAGTAGCTCCAGATTCAAAATACTGGGGATGTGTCCGATTTGCATACCCATATCCCAGTTGCAAGGTGGAGTGAGGAAGGGTCATGCTGCCTTTGCAGCTTCTAGAGCAGGAGGTCAATTCAGCTTCATAAATCAGGGAATCTCTCACACATAGGAGGGAAAGCCAAAAGGATGACAAATAACCACTACACCACCCAAGCCTGTCTTCACATCTTAATGACTTCATGAAGGAAGTAGGATTATTTCCTGTTTACATTTTTTCATGTCACCTCACATCATAAAAATAATAAAACCAGGCCTTTAAAAAAATCTATAAAGATTTTATGGAGCATGCATCTCTGTGCAGCACAGGGTGGGTTAGACTTCATCTAGCCTACTAAAACCTCATCAAAGAATGGAAATGAAAGGTTTAAACAAAAAACTAGGAAATAAGTTTTTAAGTGCCATTTGGGTGGAACAGCTTAGAGCAATAAGCCATCTTCCTGGCCTGGGATGATCAGGGAAGACATCTCTAGAGGAAGTAATAACGTTGAGCTGGATTTCTAGTTTTGTTCCACTCTTATTTTACCTTTGTTCTCCTTATTTTGTGACTTTCAGACCTTTGATTTTGTCAACCACTGTCTTGGAGTGTCCTTCCCTGACTTCTCTGCTTATCTGAACTCGAATAGACTTTTTAAATCTCAACTCCAGAAAGAAGTGTGTGTCTACGTGGGTTTCTGCCTGTGTTAGAAAACAGACATAGGACGTGTTTTACGCAAAATACAGTATCTCAGTTGCAAGGGAAGCCTTCTGACAGGGAGGTTTGTCTACACATGCAGGCAGGTAATGGCAAACCTGAACCACTAAGAACCGTTACCCAAATTATAATTCCACTTTGCCAGTGACTTACCGTGTCTTTTAAATTGATTTCCTTAAACTCATGGCGCCGTCCGTATTCATCATCTTCCCTGCCTTGCAACTTCCTGTAACAGAAGCTCTTGCCCTTAATCTTAAAAACTTTAAATGAGCCTTGACTTACTCTGCCCACAAATTCCCTGGGACCAGTGAGGGATCGCATTCTGCTTTCTTCACGACACTTCATGTCCTTCCTCTCTCTCTCCCCTTCGCCGTTGAACATTCACTGTCCACACTAGGCAACTCACACTGGTTTCTAGTGGTTCCCTTAACCCCAGCCTTCTTTTTCCTGTACACACTTCACAGGGTTTCATAGGTTAATCTTCCCTAAATATTTATTTCAAAGCCTTGCTCTTCTGCTGAAGGAAACTACTGGCTTGCTATTTCTTGCCTAATTAGGCTGAATTCCTTTGTCATGCTTCTAGACATTCTCTATCGTGAAATCATGCAAACTCTCCAATGTCATGTCATGGAACTCTCCAAATACCTATTCACGTGGAGTTCTGCTGATCTCATCAGGCTCTTGTTTAATTTTCCTTTTAGGATTGAGAGTCCTTAAAGACCAAAAATCCAGGCTGTATCTCATTTCTACTCATCTAGGTCATTCTCCAAGCCTCTCTTCACAACGCCCTTTCCTCTACTTGGAATACTTTCCCATCTCTGTGGACTCTGAAGCATACGCATCCTGGAAGGCTCTGCACCAAGACCTACTCATCGATAACCTCCTTCTTTGAATGGCTGTAATGTTGACAACTTTACTACACAATTTCATGTTTAAATATTGTTCAATTTTACCAATCTGCTCATTGACTCAAATGTGTTAATCTTGGCTCCCTACCTAGAGTTTATACTGCTTGAGTTCAGAGACCATGCCTTCTATTTGAATATCACTCCCAATTCTCCATTTAGCACCAGCTGAGAACATTATCGATGATCAGTAAATATTGATTGATTGGCGCCAGATCCTATATAGAGCTCAGTTTTTCTCATGGGTGTCTTAGTTCTAAGATAGTGAATCAGTTTACCTTTTAAGTGATCATATCATGAGTGCAGGGTTCTTAAATACATCCTTGTACATTCCTGGCTTTTGCATTTAACATTTAAAAAACAGAACAAAACAAAAAATAACACCTTCCAGATCAGAGAAAGGAACAGCCTTCTGACCTCAGCAACCTCAAGCTCTGGGTCCTACGATTCAAGGAGTGTTCATTTCTGGCTCTCTGACAATTCCAGCAACTTGGCAATTACTCAGAATACCTTTAATTAGGAACTCTTTCCTGATCCACAGGCAGTCACATCGCAGAATGTTTAAAGTACCCAGATGCCCCCAGCATTCCAAATATCTGTTCTGGAATGTTTCTCGGAGACTCCATCTTATAATTGCTTTAGCCCTTTGGCTGAAGCAGACCTGTCAACAAATATGGACTTGATTTAGCCAGCCAAATTTCATGCCGCTTATGTCACTCACACACTTAACTTGGTCCTTCTCTCTTGGCAATTGTCTGTTTCTCAGAAAATGCACATTTTCCCTCAACTGTTCTTATTGTATCTCCTAGAAAATGAGATGTTTTCCTTGACTCATTGTGACTCTCCTGGCCTCTAACTTCTTCGGAGAAGAAAGCCAGGAAGCGTAAACTACAGAGGGAATAATTGTGATCCAAGTTTACCCCTTTCTCTGAATGACTGTAGAACCACTGGGATGATAACAAATAAAAGTGAATATGCTATCATGGGCATTTATTGGGGATCCCTTCCTTAGCAAAGTGAAATTCCATGTGTGTGTGTGTGTTTTTTTTTCCATAGAGTTATATCATGTGGGAAAAATCTGTGTATAATTTCAAAATCAAATTTAATGCAGTTATGTATTTCTATAGAATTTTCAAAGTGGGTTCAGGTTAAGATTTATTTTCTTTTAGTTTTCTGTCATTGGGGGCACTTGTCATTTTAGTTTTCACAGACAAAGCTAGGCACCCCTAATTATTTAGTGGCAGCCATTGAAATTGCTTGAATGATGCCTAGGAAAAGTATAGTCAACTGGTACTCTTTCTTAACTGTTCCATGATAGTTACTGAGTGAAAAAAAATACATGATTTAATACCCCACTGATCAGAGTATATTAGATATATAGAGAGGCCATTGTTCTATTGGACTCAGCACTCTCAAATCTATAATTCTAATCCATTAATCGTAGGAATAGTCACAAAGTAGAATAAAGGGAGAAGCAAGATGGCAGAATTGTTGAACTATGGATGAGGCACAAAGAAGGGATCACTTAAGGGAGGAGATGGAAAATGGCCAAAGGTAATTTTCTGCCAAAGATGATTTTAAGTCTTCCATAGGGAAAAGGGACTAGACATTCTTGATGTGGATGCAGAGCAAGCCAATACTGGAATGGACTATGTAAGCCAGAGAGATCCAAGGGGACAATGAATCAGTCTTCACTCGGAACATCAGAAAGGATTTCCACACTGTCTCTGTGGAAGGCTAAGTGGCCACCAGGTTACTCTCAGTCAAATCCTTCCTCAGAGGGAGGATTTTGAAAAGCTGTGAGTAGCTGACAAAAGTTACTTCTTACCATGGTAAATATCCTTTACAAATACTGCCTTTACTTTGAAACTCTAGGTGAAAGAGCTGCAAGTTCTCCAGGTCATCTTCTTCTCCAGGAAGAAAAAAAAAATTCCTTATTTTAGGAGAGCAGCACAGAAAATCAAGGAGAATCATTTAGCCAAGATCTAGCTGAGCTGGGCTGGCTGGAAAAGAAAAAACAAACTTTTCAGTGTATCAGTGATGCATCCATTTTCCTTACATATTCGAATGAGGGTGATTTCATTTCCTAGCCAGTTACACATTTTCATGAGATTTCAGGAAAGCACAACTGGTTCTGCTTCTGCATGAAGGTCTGTTTTATTAGATTATCAGATAAATAAGAGACTCCTAGACCAGTGCTTACCATAGTAATATAAACACAAAGACTTCCAAATAGTTTGTGCACACTATACAATTTAATCAGTGCCCCAGGGTTCATTGTAGCACTCTTTACAATAGCCAAGACATGGAAGCAACCTTAATGTCCATTGACAGATGAATGGATAAAGAAGCTGTGGTATATATATATATATATACACACACACACACACACACAGTGGAATATTACTCAGCCATAAAAAAGAATGAAATAATGCCATTTGTAGCAACATGGATGGACCTAGAGATTATCATACTAAGTGAAGTAAGTCAGACAGAGACAGACAAATACCATGATATCACTTATATGTGGAATCTAAAAAAAATGATACAAATGAACTTGTATACAAAACAGAAGTAGACCCACAGACAGAAAACAAACTTATGGTTACCAAAGGAGAAAGGTGGGTGGGGAGGGATAAATTAGGAGTTTGGGATTAACATATACACACTACTATATACAAAATGGATAACCAACAGAGACCTACTGTATAGCACAGGGAACTATACTCAATATTTTATAATAACCTATAAGGGAAAAGAATCTGAAATCTATCTATCTATCTATCTATCTATCTATATGTATAACTGAATCACTTTGCTGTACATCTGAAACTAACACAACATTGTAAATCAACTATACTTCAATTTAAAACAATTAATCAGGAGCCCTCAGAACTGTTTTTTTTTTAACAGACAGGAAAATCAAGGCAAGACAATTATTGATAGAGAAATTTCAATGCAGCCACATTAAAATAGCTATATTTCAATATTAAAACCTTATATTTCTTTAACATTGGTATATTTACCTTAACAAGTAATATAAAACAGGCATCTCAACTCTTTAAGCCCTGTGGTGCGTGACCCTGGATAATACAAATGAGGTTACGTTTTAATGATTTATTTTTTTTTTTACTCTTGGTCATTGTGCCATAGACCTGAGGCACTGGGGTCAGAAGGTCAGAGAGGTCAAAGAGTTCAAGCGAGGTCACATCATCCTGAGTGGCAGACTTGGACTCTACACCCGTGTCTACTGCTCTCTTGCCCCAACCTCACCCATCGCCATATTGTTTTTGAGGGCAGCTCCATGTATAGGGACGTGACGCAGAGTGATGGCCAGTGATGGCCAGTGGAGGAATCCCTTGGCATTGCTGGACGCGCTCCTGAGGTTAGGCCTATTTTCCACAAGGTGAGATGGTTTTCAGAGGTGCCAGAGCCAGTCAGCTCCCAAGGTATTGTGCCCCTCACATGTGTTAGAGATCAAGGTATATTCCTTTTGTCTACCAGAGAGGAATGCCACGCTGGCTCTTTGTATTCCATTGGCAGAGTGACAATAGAATTTATTGTCCAAACTAGCACACTTGTGAAAGTGCCAGAATAACAGGTATAAACACAGAACCATCTCAGTTATATGGGAGTGTATAGTCACCATACTACTGACTTTGGTCTGTCCTCGTGCTGTTGGGCTCATCCTTTCTGCAAAGCTTTGCTTGGATATAAGCACCGAAGAGCTACTTGCGAGCACAACCATCATCTTTGATTATGCAGCTTTATGTAAAAAATCCAAAACAAAAAGGGTTGCTCTTTCTTTAAAAATGCTGGGTAATTTCTTTTAAAGTATTCTGTTTCTATAGTAATTATTCACATTATTCTCTGAGTTTAATAGATGTTGTTAGTACACTGATTTATCAGGGATTTAAGCATTGTGGTTCTCCATCCTTTTTTATTTCAAACGGTCTTTAATATTTGGGGGAAATCTGTGCTGTTGAAAAAAATCATCTTGTATCTGCTTTCAGTGTGCAGGAGGATTCTTAACTTGATCCAAATGCTGTGCTTTGATTTTCTTAAAGAATTGTCATTCTCCTCCCGCTCTAACCCCATCATCAGATCCTGAGCTTCCCTTTGGACATCATAGTATGGCAATATGGTAAATATGAAAATAAAGCATGGGGAGCAATCATTGTGAGAGGTAGCAGTAGTCGTGGGATGGACATTGAGGACCCATGATACTAGGGTGGGGACACAGGTGGTTACCTCGAGCACCCACAACCCCTTCATCCTTCTAACTCCATGCCTACTTCCATTTAAATGAATTAAAATTAGGACAGCACAGTGGAACAGCTGAATGAATTAAAATGAAACAAAATGAAAAATTCAGTTCCCCAGTTCTGCTAGTCACATGGCAAGTACTCAATCACCATATTTGGTTAGTGGCTATCTTATTGGATGGTGTGGCTATAGAATATTTTTCCTTCATCGCCAAAAGTCCTATTAAACAGTGCTGTTCTAACTGAACCCTGATTTGCTTCAACAGCTGTCTTCTCCTTCTCTGCCCACATTATTCAGTGAAAGTCAACCCTGAGTGTTTCCTAATTAGTCTTAGTCAATGATAATAATTCCATTCCTTCTTGCCAGGAACTAATTGAACAACTCAGGCTAAGGCAACCAATGCATGCCATGCCCCTGTTTACAGCTGCTTGTCCTGAGGTGGTTAGAAGCCTATGTTAGCCCAATTATACTGAAGAAAATGACTTTTGATTGGGGGAAATAGTCTCTCTTTCTCCTGATTGAAAGGACTAGGAAAGGGTATGGTCCCGGCTCCTGCTGGCAACCAACTTGTGACCAGGAGGGAAGCCTGCCTGAATACAAAGCTGACATGTAGAGGAGACAGCGCAAGAGAGAGGCAGGAAAAAAAGTAAGGTCCCTGATACGATGGCTCGGGACCAGGAGCCATCCCCGCCCCCTTCTGGACTTCCTCTTCAGCAAGATGATAAATGTTTTTGTGGTTCAAGTCCATTTGAAACCAGATCTTTCTTACTTGCAACTCGAAGTCCTTTGATTGATTAATCAGGATTCCTATCCTGTCTCCACCATAAAATAATCACATGACCCTGAGTGACCCCTGCAACCTGTCTGAGCATAGGTGTCTTCATGTGTGAAACAGCAGAGACAGAGATCTGCAAGAGGTCTTAATAAGATCATTAAAACCCTGAAGACCTGCTCAAGGTAAGAATCATCAAGAAGCTGTGACATTGATATTGCTCAACAGAGTCCTTAGTGGTCCTGATGGAAGAGAGTCCCAGACTCAGAGGCATGACTAACCCATGCCATCGACACGGACTGTGGGGACCCTCAGAAAAGAGATGCTCTCTCATTTGCCCACATGGATGCTGAATACATCTTGGATATTTATTTATTTAAATGCTGGTGAGTCATGATCTCCTGTGTCTCTCTGAGATGTGCCTGACATTAGCACATCTCAATGTAATGTTTTTGAATGTGCCCCATCCAGTCTCCCACACTCCCTTTCTGTGTTACCACATCAGTTATACAGTCTCCACTGATTCATAAAAACTTAATCCTCTCAATTTTCCCCTCCAAGAAGTGAAGTTGATTATAATCTGGTACTTCTAAGACATTATCTCTCTGCCTCCCCATCCTACTCCCCATGTGTTCATCTTCTGGTCCACGTATCCCAATTTATTGTCCATTTGGTCATCAAAGCCAAGCATCTAGAAATCATCCTTGAGTGTTCTATCCTGCTCAGCCCTCCATTCAATGGGTAATTCATATTTTCCAGTTTACTTTCTAAATATCTCTTGAATCCATTGCATCCCTCCAGCTTCTCTGCTGTTGTTCCGGTTCATCTGGATCATTATATCACCTCTTAAAAGATCTTACTGGCAAACACATAGATCCCCACACTAGAACACACCCTCTAAAACCTGTATCTGGTTATCTTATTCCTCAGCTAAGACTTTTTAATAACTCTTTTTTGCCTTCATAAGCCATTCTAAACCCTAGTCAGAAAGAGAAAAACAAATATCATATATTGTTTATATGTGGAATCTAGAAAAATGATACAGAGGAACTTATTTGCAAAACAGAAATAGAGACACAGATGTAGAGAACAGACGTATGGATGTGGTGGGGGGCAGAGGGGTGGGAGGCATTGGGAGATTGGGATTGACACATATACACTACTATGTATAAAGTAGATAAGTAATGAGAACCTACTGTATAGCACAGGGAACTCTACTCAGTGCTCTGTGGCGACCTAAATGGGAAGGAAATGCACAAAAGGGGGGAGATATGTACATGTATGCTGATTCACTTTGCTATACAGCAGAAATTAACACAACAGTGTAGAACAACAATACTCCAATAAAAATTAATTAAAAAAATATCCTTTAGCCTCACCAAAAAGCCCTCTCACCTTACCCGGCCTGCACCTCCAGCCTTCTTTCCCACCTTCCTGGTCACTTGCAGTGCTACAGACGTGTGTGATCTTTCACCGTCATGCTTCTGTGTGTACGATTCACTCTGTCTAGAATCCCCTTCCTGTCTTGTCCATTCACAGGGAGCTTCCCATCTGCCCATGGAGAGCTAGCTCACCAAAGCTGCCTTCCCCTTTCCTAGGCAAGCTGATCACACTCTCACTATGATTCCATTTCACTTCCTGTGTCCTCTTGTCAAATAGGACAAGCATGCCATGAAGCCAAAGGTCATCTTTTAGAATCCAGCACCTGACTCTCTCTTCCTTAACACTTCAACCAGCCCCCTATCCTTCATTTCCACGTCGGATAATACTTAGCACCCTCTCACATCCTATATAATTTTATTATATCTTATGTTTAGTGTTTATGGTTTGTCTCCTTCATAAGGACAGGGATCTTTGTTTATTTCACTCACTCATATACCCAAAGTCCCTAGAACAGTGTCTGGCACATAGTAAGTGCTCAATAAACATCTGTTGCATAAAAGAACACATCTTTGTATCTTTGGAATGTGACATAGTTCCTGGAAAATACCAAGTTCTCAAGTAAATATTTGACGTTATCCAATTTTTATAACGTTCATAATAAGAACAGTTAATATTTACTGAGCTCTTGCCATGTGTTAAATGATTTACACAAATCATCTCATTAAATCTTCACAACAAGGCTATGAGGTAGGTTACTCACTTTATTTACAAGAAATTTGAGGCTTTGGGAAACTAAGCAACTTGTCCAAGGTAAATAAGCAGTCTAGCTGAGGTTCAAATATGAAGTGTGACTCCAGTGCCCTCAATCCTAACAAGTATATTGTTCCACCTCAAATAATCAATCACATGTTTATTTTTTGTGTCATTATATACTCTTCCAATCTACTATCTTTTTAACTTCAAGTAGAAGGCAATAAGAGTAGCTGACCTCTGGGTATAAAAGACAATAACAGGGCAATTTGTGTTGGAATTGTGATGCTAGACATATTTTGTAGTTAAATATTTTGGATGAAAATAAAAACAGTGCTTGTGGACAGCGTGCTTATTTCTCTGGAAGGAGTAAAACTTAGACGTATATTGACCTCACAGGTCCAGCACGATCTTTTTTTTTTTTTTTTTTTCTGCCGTACTCGGGCCTCTCACTGTTGTGGCCTCTCCCGTTGTGGAGCACAGGCTCCGGACGCGCAAGCTCAGCGGCCATGGCTCATGGGTCCAGCCGCTCTGCGGCACGTGGGATCTTCGCGGACTGGGGCACGAACCCGCATCCCCTGCATCGGCAGGCGGACTCTCAACCACTGCCCCACCAGGGAAGCCCGGTCCAACACGATCTTGAAAACGATATTCAACACAGACGTTGAGTGACTAATCCCTCTCGTTCTCTTTGTGAGCATGTTGAGGAGGACAGATAGGAGACAGCCCCATCCTTCCACCGCCCTTTCTCCAGCCTCACTATAGATGCGGTGCCCCTACCTCAGCATATACCAATTACACACCAGCAGTTGGCAGAATCATCTACAACTCCACACCTGTCTACACACACACACACACACACACACACACAGCAAAACCGCGCACTTATGCGGGCTTCAGATTCTACCCCAGAAAATCCTGCAGGAGCAAATTTCATCTGCCAACATTATTTACTGTAGTTTATTTTCTTTTTCGGTCTCACTGCACTCACCTGAGTGCAATAATGTGCATTCTTCTTGGGTCTGGTGAGTCATTACAGAGGGTGGGTGACCAAATCCAGAGTCCTGAATGCACTTATATATTTTGCATTTCTAGTCATCTTTGATTTCACAGAATGTTTTTAAAAATAAAATTTGGACTGTACACCTTTGATAAAAAATAAAATGTGTTATATATTTTCAATTAATACGTAATATTTTCTCTTAACACATCATGAGGATTTTTTCTGTCTTAGTCAATGTCCTTCAAAAGTTCCAGTTCTGATGGGTGCTCTATGTGTCATCTTAAAGATTAGCCATGTATTTAACCATTCTTTGTATGTTGAACTTTGAAGTTGTTCCATTTTTTTCTATTATAAATAATTTTCTAATGAATATCTGCATATAAATTTTTCCTGTGTTATTTCTTAGAAGAGATTTCCAGAAAGGAAATGGGTCTAAGAGTAGTTTTTTTTAAAGACTTATATATTAATATTGCCAAAATGCTTTCCATAAAATTTATGCTAATCTAAATTCCCAACAACTGATATGAGAATGATCATTGCAAGACCCTCTTGCTAGCATTAAATAGTATCATTTCAAAAACAATTCTAGATAATTGTATGGGAGAAATCTCATTGCAGTTTTATTTGCATTTTTGTCATTAATCATGGGCTTGAAGTTATTGCCTGTTTGTAAAAAGTTTGTATTTTTTGTTTGGTATATCATTTGTTCACGTATTTTACTCAATTTTATTAGAATTTGTATAAATACTTTATTTATTAAAGCTATCTTTGTGTAATTGAAATATCAGCTCTTGCCATATTTGCTGTCAACATTTTTTTCTCAGTTTGCATTTAATGTTTAATTGAATTTATGGGTATTTTTGTCATAAAAAGATTTTAAATTCATGTAGTTAAACATATAGATTTTCTGCTTTTGGGGTATATTTTTAAGCATATAAATCCCTTCCCCTTTCCAAGATCAGTATTTGGATTTTCAAGAACATTTAGTAGTAGTATAATCTGGTGAATTATAGTGAATTATTTTGGAGTAGTTTCTAAATTACTGATCATCTAAAAGTCAAACTTGTGTTTTTCTATAATTGTACTTTGGATTTATCTATTTATTTTGAAGGCATTGAAAACAGATTTACTACATCTCTTAGGCCCATTAGTGACATTACTCTTGCTGGAGATCAGAAAGAAAGGTACCATGGTCTCCAGGGGACCAGCCTCTTCCCCCAGTGAACCCTCCCTGGGGCTGGGGAATAACCCTGCTGCTCCCTCCTTCCATCCCTTTCACCTTTAAAGATGTTGGGTGTGAAGTGACATCTGAGGCTCTGGCTTCCATCCCCACCAGAGCCCTTAGCCCGTTTTAATAGCACAGGTCACAATATCACAGGCTCCTGAGATCTGAAGCTCTCTCATGATTGGCCTGTATCTTTTTCAGCGTTATCAGAAAGAAAAGGTCTAATTAGTTGGCAGAACCTGCCGAGAAGCTCCTGCTTATCAGCTGTGAAATTCTGCACAGGCCAGTGTCACAGCCACAAAAGCAGAGCTGATTTCCCCAGTGGGATCTCTGTACACCATGCCAGTCCCCAGATGGGCCAAGGTCAGTTAGAGCGGGCTTCCAGAGGAGATGCTTGGATCAGGCTAGGTTTGCAGATTATGATTGCAAGGGTGCATGGGAGGGTGGTTATATAAATGCACACATGCACACATCCAGACAAACTGGAGAGGAATGGAGGAATACACAGAGAAAAATGATGTATTAAAAGGAAGAGCTCAATCTCATAGCAATTTGGTTACAAACATATAACAGCTGCTTATTTTAAATATCTACTCTCCCTGCCCCTTTGGAATGGGGACCAATGGGGCTCAGCCTTCATAGGCAGGGAGAGCTTAAGAGCCCAGGAATCAGGCACTTTTGTACCTTGCCATCCATCGCTTCAAGGTCATGTGCTCACATACAGAACCTTGAACAAGACGATGCCTGACAGTGGGAGGAAAGGCAGTGCAGACATATGTTCCAATCTGTGCCCTACACCTCCCTGGTGGGCCCTCCTGGGGGAGCATTTGGTCTCTCAGTCCAGAAGCTCCCTCATCTACTTAAAATAAGATGATAACACCCATAACTAAATCTTATGAGGATGAATTTAGATCAATAAGGTGTCTATCACATATTTAATATGAGTTAATTAGTCCTTAATAAACAGTACTTTCTTAATATCTTAGCCCTTTCTAAAGGCTGGCTCTTCTGCTTTGCTTTGACCTTATCTTGTGAGCAGCTATGGCAGACAGAGAGGTGAGGAGGGCTTTGGGAATCTCATCCAGTTGGGACCCTCTAAGGAGAGGAGTTGAACCCTGCGGTGGCATCTGGCCGACTTCACGTTCTGATCACGGGCGCAAATGCTGCTAGTGGTCAGCATTTTGGCTTTGTGACCACCTAGGTTTGGAGCCTGCCCCCCAACCAAGCCCTTCACAATCTCTTAAAAGATACATAAAAGCTCTCCCCTGAGAGCCAGCGAAAACTGTGTGCTCCCTTTGAGATGAACAGGAAATATTTGTTGCTAGACTCCTGGCGAACACTGCCTCTCCGGAAGCATTCTTCCACACATTTACGAGGTGGGCACAGCAAAGGAGAAATCCCAGAGCCTTTGACGTCTTAAGTGGGCACTTCTTCTCGAAACCCTCAGCTCCCAAGGGCTTCCTCACGTCCACAGGCTCACCATGGCAGGCTCACTGTACAGCTCAAGAAAGTGTGACATAGGAATGAAGCAAGGGAAGAATCAGGTATATGGAGGAAGAGAGAAAGGGTTAAATGGGGGATAGAGAGGAGAAGAAGGAGGGGGAGGGAGGGGAAGAGTGGGGGAGGGAGGGGTGGGAAGGAAGGGATGATGAAGGAAGGGAGGACTAGAGAGGGAGGAAGAGTCTGCTTTCCAGAAAATGAACGTATCACCTCAAGAACAGGCTTATCCTGAAATGAAGCTGGGGTAGTGGCAAAATTAACTAAATTCTATAATAAAGCCTCTTGAATGTCCCTGAAATATGATGTTTACACCAGGGCCTGAGTTTCTCTGTTTCAGAAGAAGAGGGATGTGAGGAAAGCAAAAATACCACAGCTAGATGTAGGAGGAAAGAGATGTCATCTCTTACAGGTAATTTGAATTCAGCAGGTGTAGAACCAGGTCCTTCCCCCACCCCAAACCCATAATTCTTATTCTCAGCAATTGATCATTGTAATACATCCATCACTCATCTCTGATTCAGTTCTTTAGTTTGTCTATATTCCTTTAACGTCTTCACTGCATCCTCCTCTAATTGTGTTATAAATTTTCCTTGCCTTCTCAGTGCCACAGAGGAATAGAGGATGTTAGAAAAGGAAGGCATGGAGCAAGCTCAAGGGAAGAGAAAATGAGAAAAGAAAGGGCCGAAGGTCTTCTCTGAAGAATGCCCTGTAGGAGAGGAGGCACCTTTCACCTGGGCAGCCCCCACCAAACGTAACCACAGTGGTACCCTCTGCGGGGTCATTAACTGTGTGACATTCCAACCAGGACTTCTCTCCAAAGATACTGCAGATGGAAAGCCCCCCAGAATGATCTAGGATAGTACTGGGCTCATAGCAATGCTTAGTAAACAGGGACAGTTTCTGCATCATTTACAATAGCCAAGACAGGGAAGCAACCTAAGTGTCCCTCAACAGATGAATGGGTAAAGAAGATGTGGTGTATATATACACAATGGAATACTATTCAGCCATAAAAAGAATGAAATAATGCCATTTGCAGCAACATAGATGGACCTAGAGATGATCCTACTAAGTGAAGTAAGTCAGACAGAGAAAAACAAATACCATATGATATCACTTATATGTGGAATCTTAAAATAATGATACAAATGAACTTATTTACAAAACAGAAATAGACTCACAGACATAGAAAACAAACTTACGGTTACCAAAGGGGAAAGGTGGGGAGGGATAAATTAGGAGTTTGGGATTAACAGATGCACACTGCTGTATATAAAAAAGATAAACAACAAGGTCTTACTGTGTAGCACAGGGAACTAGATATTCAATATTACAAGGTTATCTTGTAATAACCTATACAGTCATGGAAAAGAATCTGAAAAAGAATAGATAGTTCATTATACTCTGTATCACTTTGCTGCACACCTGAAACTAACACAATATTCTAAATCAACTATACTTCAGTTCAAAAAGAAGTAGTCAATGTGGGACACAAATCCATTAAAGAAAATAGTAACTGATTTTGAAGGCATGCTCTCCCATCCTGCCCGGCTCCATCTCTCCATCAGGGAAGTACGGGAGAGCCACTAAGACTGTGGGTTCACCATCTCTGGCGAATTACTTACTTCCATGAAATCGCGTGCCCTCGCCTGTAAAAGGGGGCTGTGCACTGTCCTCCCCGCATGAAGCTGGCCTTGAGAGTTGCATGAGGCCAAACAGGCAAGGCCCTTAGCCCAGAGGCTGGCACACCCAGTCACTGGCTCATCGGCAGCTCTGTTTCCAGCCACCCTGTCAGAGCCACACAAATCTTTCCCTCCCAGAAAACTGTCCACTGCCCCACAGCCCTGCTTCCTGGGCATCACAGTTTGACCTGAAGTTACTCTTCCATTTACTTTTTCCTGACTTGGTGCCCCTGGGATGAGTCACAACCTCTTAGGGCCCTACTCATACTTCTTGGTGAGCCCATGATACGTTTCTCACCAAACTTTTTGGAATTGAATTGTTACAGTCACTTGCGCCCTAGAAACGAAACCTCCAAGTGGCCCCTGACCTCCTTCCCACGTCTGTACTCTGGTACCATGTGCATCCTCTCCCACGGATGCTGCTTTAACCAAAACCAAGATTTTCCCTAAGAGGATTTTTGTGAAAATCTTGGCTTCCACGCTGACACTTTTTTTTTTCAGTTATTGACAAAATTGTGCAGGATAGAGTGGGCCACCCTGCTCTCTCCATTGTTTTAACTATGGCATGATTTGACGGTGGACCAATTTCAGATAATTATTCCTTTTCCTACCCCCAAAGCCTCTGAAGCAGTAATGTAAACAATGGGTTTTATTTATATACAAAAATAACAGCGTCAAAAGAACAAAGGACCGTATAGAAAAGCTGAGAACATTCAGGACAATTTGTATACAGGAAACATGACGCAAATATTGTTTTTGCTCTAGCAAAAAATTAACCCTACACCTCCTTTTGGCGGTAATAGGTAATTAAGTTTTCTTGTATTGTTGTTTCAGCTAGTTTTCACTTTTCCTATTTATGATTTCTGACATTTCCTGCTTTACCATAGGGCACACATCCACAAGCAGCAGGAACTAGAGTATTTGGCTTGAAACCTACCTTAGAATCTTGAAAAATAATAAGCTAAATTTTGTGAGAACATCTTGAAGAGGAAACCTGTTCTGGTACGACTCTTGTTGTGTCAACATTGCAATACATTATTTAGAGCAGGAAGACCTGGGGTCAAACCCCAAATTTTCACTCCCCCGTTGTGGGACCCTGGAAAGGATGTTTATTTCTCTGAATTTTGGTTTCCTCATCAAAACAAAGAGTATAATGATACCTACCTTGAAGAGTTTTATGGAAATTAAATAACATAAAAGATGTAAAACATTTATCTTAGATCTTAGCACATAATAAACATACTACCTATTATGTTTAAGTCTGAGCAGTATAATTTTATCCATGGAGGCCTTGGTAAATAAGAAGATAATGGACATAATATATCTTAGGTTTGATGAGCATCCTTTCGTATAGTCATACTCATCACCAGCTCCAAAGGATTTACTTTGTCTTTGACATTGGGGTGCATGTTCCACAGGGGAGAAGACTCTCTTTACCTTTATCTACATATATGTGCCCAGGAAGCCCTGGGCTCTGCTAACATGGAGTGTGCCTGATTGCTTCTTCCTACTGGAGACTTCTACCATCTTCCTCATTTAGTCCTGGGGCACCTGCCTTGGGGGCAGCTGGTTATCACATGCTTGCCTAACCTGTGTCTAAAGCATCTCTAGGGTTGTCCTTCTGCAGTTTTACAATGATATTCCTTTCTAGGTGACGCTACCCCAGCCCCCGTCTCAGAACTTGCCCGGGTTAACTAGAGCAGACGAGGCTGGCCGGGGTGGGTCAGGACACATTTTCTGAGTTTGCTCAGTACTGATCTGAAGGAAGCTGCAGCATAGAAGCTGGGAGGAAGTCGCCCTTAGCAAGCAGAAGAGATTATCTAAAGGGCGTGGCTAGAGCAGGCAGGCAAAGAGCAGTGTTATGAAGCCTCTTGGTGGAAGGGGGTATCCTTGCAGGTGGGATGGACCCAGGATCAGGAGTCTGGGAGTAGGTGGTACTCAGAAAATGGGCAGCCTTGGGAAGTTCTATGATGGGGAGCACAGCCCAAAACATGGCAATGGGGACTGAGGGGCAGATCTCCACCGCGGCAAGGACTGTGGCTTTTCCCACTCTGCAAGGACTAGGATAATCAACAGGACCCAAGACAGAGATGGCCTTGGCACAGAGCATAAGGAGGATATTGACTGCCGGGACTGGGAAAATATGTGGTCTCAAGATCAAGGCAAGATGCCAGAAATCAATATACAGACTAATGTCCGAGGTTGGCTAAGTTTCTCTAAATCAATTTCACTGAGGTTAAGGTTTTGTCCTAAAGGTATGGAGGAGGTCTAGCTTCCAGGTTGAAGGTCTTGGCTAGGCAGAGAGGAAGGTGGCAGACCTGGAGAAAAGCAAGATCTGACGGGTAGAAATGGAATCTTTGGGTACCCAACCATGTTAGAGTGGTGAATAACTAATTCAACCAACAAAATAAAATCAGTATCAATATAATTATTAAAAATGAAGGATTCTGTGTGTTCTGTCTCTCTGAATATATGAAGATATTTATTAGGTGAATGATAGTCTAAATTCTCTCCCTTCTATCTTGTATTATGCAGGGCAATTAAGCCAATGAATCTATTTCAGTTGGGAATTGTGTTCTGCATAGCTCCTCTCCCAAAACATTATTTTCTCTTACTATGGACCAACGGTAAGGTCAAAGGCAGAAACACCTGTCCATGCTATGCAGCTGCTAGGAACCACCTTACTTGGTGACTATTGGAAATCATACCTTATGGTGAATCCCCTCCCCCTAGTAGTGGGAGGATACAGTGTCTTGGCGTGAGCCCAAAGGATTCTCTGGCCTCAGAGAGCCCAGAACACACAGCCTCCAAGGACACACAGAAATCCTAAGCTTTCCTACAAGGAATAGAAGCTTTCTGCTAAAGGCATTTCTGCCTGGCATTGTTTCATGGGCTTTTTTTGGGCCACATGATGAAATTTAACCCGTTTTACTTGCGGAATCTTTCACAGAAGTAGACAAGACCATAAATGGAACCACGAACAGTGATAATTAAACCCTTCCCTATGGAATGCTGTTCTCTCACACATTTTGCTGACCACGAGACCTCTTTGACACATGGGTAGAGAAAACGTCTTCTGGGTGAGTGGCTCGCTGAATGAAGCCTCCTACCATGGGTAGGGCATCTGCGTGCTCATCTTTGGGGACATTGGATGTTCCCCTCTGAGGTCAGGAGGGAGGAGGGCAGGATGAGGCTTTTGGGAGCTAACTGCTGTCCCTCACCTCTGGTTCATCGGGGGTGAATTCCATTTCAGACCATACCCAGATGGCAGAGCTAAGTGCTTGCTGGCGTTTTATTTTGCACTCTTTCAGAAAAAGCGAAGGCTGTACAGAAAAAGAAGGAGAAAAGAAGCAACAGCAGAAGAAACCAGGAACTGATGGGAAATGAGGTAAGTCTTGCATTTATGATGAGTGAATTGAATAAGACATGAGCAATTACCAAGTTGCGATCAGCAAAATGTTTTCGAAAAGTTCCAGCAAAGCTGTATGTGAGAGAAAGCAACTAATGCTACTCAGCTAAACATGCCCACGTGAACTATAATTGGGCAATAAACGGAGTCACACAACATGCTATTATGCTCAGTTTATAAGACACAGTCTCCACAAAAAGTAGCACAAATTACCATGATTTCTATTCTACCAGACCCTTGGGTGGGTAAGTTATGAGAAGAGCTTAATATATAGCACTACTAAGCGAAGCATTGAAAAAGACTGATTGAATTTTACTCAGCGATCCTAGGTTTGGGATAATTCTTTCCTTTAGGAGAAAATGAATGGGTATATTCTGGTTCTTTTGCCTGGAGCTGGAATAGAGAACATTATTTGGGGATTTTACCAACCCTTCGGTTCCTAGACCTTATACATCTGAATTTCGCCGTCAATGCCAAACCACAAGCTTTTAATTTTCCCTGAAGATTAAACCAATATTTACCAGTAAGCCTGCATTTATCCTAAAAACCCTTTACTGAAAACCATTGGTTTCAAGTAAATGTTAGATCTTGTTTAAGAATAGTTGCCCCTCCTTAGTGAGGCAGGCAACAAGAGAAGAACATTTCTGATGAGAGAATGAAAAAGAAAATTTCCTTTCAATTCTATCAACAGAGCATACTTTTTCAGTTGGTTCATTTGTCACTTATTTTTCAGGATTTCTCATTAGCTAGCCAATCCAGTAAGTCCTAAATGTTGGCAAAGAATCACTTCCGGTGGAGGTCTTCAGTAGCATCAGATATAAAGATGCAGGGAGTTCAAGAAAAGATGAAAAAGAAACCTATATTGGAAAAGAATCTGAAAAAGAGTGGATATATGTATATGTGTAACTGATACACTTTGCTGTACAGCAGAAAGTAATGCAACATTGTAAATCAACTCTAATAAAAATTTTAAAAAAGAATCCTAACTCTGATGTAGATATGCAAATAAATATGACATTTAATAGAAAGTAACCTCAGTATCAAAAAGCATATTGTTTCCAAGACAACATGCTACAAACCTTGCTTTTCTACTGCTTGTCATTGGCGTAAACAGATGTTCTTCGTCTTTTTCAGGCCAGCATGTTTCAACTTCCAATCACAGAAATATTGCAGAATATCCACACAAATTCCTAATGAGGTTCTATCTCTTATTTGGTTTGAAATTTTGATAATCAATGGAGTCTTTCATCGACAGAATCCAAATAACTTCAATAGGTATCCAGATGTATATTATCTAAGATCTATCAGAAAAATCATGTCAGGGATCATCAATACAGATTGCTCTAAGGATGTCCCAATGAGCCCATATGAAGTCATTAAGGTTTCCTTAGCACTTCCCGGAAGAGATGGAGCATATTAACCAAATTCTAAATGAGCAGCATACATGTGGCCTATCTAAATCATTCTCATAATAAAAGCTGCCCACTCTATTGTTGGACCTATCTTTTCCTTAAGGTAGCTGCAAAACGACCCTTCAGAATGAGGAAGCAAGGAGAAGGGTTCGTTCTCTTTCCTGATCTCTTGGTCCAGTTCTAAAACTAGCTGGTGATAAAGATAAATCATGGGGCCCAGAGAAGACCAGGTTGAAGTGTTCTTGATTGGAAGGCTGCTCTACAAATGAAATAGGGTCCACCCCATAATTCCAAAAATGCCTGGCTTAGAGCAATGGAGGAAAAGCTCTGAAGAGCCTCCCACAGACTTCACTGTCTACTTTTCTGGGGAAGAAACAGCTGAGTCAAACATTGCAGATTGGATCAGAAAATGCAGACTTCAGCTGCCACTAGGACACTGTCTCTCCCAGCCAGGGTTAATTCTTCTAGACTGTAGGCAGGAATAAGCAAGAGGCAATTAGTAAGGCCTTGTCCTCTGACCGTGAGGACCCATTCCCTAAGGACATAAGGGCCCTGGTAGACCATGTAGTGAGGGCTGGGAGGGCAGAGCCTGAGGTCCAGTCCTGGCTCTGATCCGATGCAGTGTGCCTTCACCTTTGAAATTAGGGGTTGGATAGGTGGGTTTCAGATTACGTGATTATGTTGTGTTTTGTTTGTTTGTATTTTAGGAATTGGACCTTTTCTTAAAATAAGGTTTTAGGAGGATCCATGTGATGCAAAAGAGGTAAAATCAATGCAGCTTTGGATGAAATTGGGAGAAGGACCCAGACTGATCCATTTCAGTGGATCCAGTGTTCCTTAGCAACCACTAGGAATGATTGCACACAATCCTCAACCCAGGACCAGCTGGTCTTCAAACACCCTTTACACTCTACACTTTGTCTTTCCAGCTTTATTACCCTCTGAATTTCCATGCAATGAACTGCCTCTCCGAACTTATTTCCTCATGGGCAAAATGGAGTCACTCATGTCAACAGGAATAAGTGATAAGAAAAATAAAGATGAAGTTAGAAGAATTGTTCCAATCCTGAGACTGCCATTTAATGAGTGTGAGACCTAGAGAAAGTTGCTTACTGTGTCTCAGTCTGAATGTTATTTATCCCACGATGGGAACTTGGCAAGGCACAAGGGAAAACAAGATAAGATAATGCAGTTATCTCTCACTAGCCAAATTCTCACTCAGTAAATTCAGGAGCACATAGAGTTGGAGAGATATTTTAATCTAAAGATTCCTTGTAAATATTGAAGAGATAATTTTATTTTTTAATCGCAAGGAATTATTATATTGTCTCAGATCATTTTTACAACACCTTGATGAAAAAAAGATATGAAAGTGCTTACCAAGTTGAATTCTACCCCAATACTAATTATATTGTACGCTGTTATTGAAGGAAGCTGATACTAAATTACAACCTCTAAGCTACTCTCTTGTAACTTCTGGTGTAACAGAGGACAACCCCTGTTATAAAATCACACCAGTTTATCAAATGGCCCTGACTCCAAGTCACTAATTTTTTTTTAAAATGACCTATCCCACTAACTATGGCTTTTCATGAGAATTGGCTTTGTGTTCAGGGAATAATTCATAAAACTCAATTGTCTGCAATCAAACAGTTAATTAATTATCAAGCAAAAACAAAAACAAAAACAACTTAGAACTAACCCAAGGAAATACAGAGAAGAATAAAATATGATTCTTTATAGCCCAGGAGTTTAAAATACAATGTTGAGGGCTTCCCTGGTGGTGCAGTGGTTGAGACTCCGCCTGCCAGTGCAGGGGACACGGGTTCGTGCCCCGGTCTGGGAGGATCCCACGTGCCACGGAGCGGCTGGGCCTGTGAGCCATGGCTGCTGAGCCTGCACGTCCGGAGCCTGTGCTCCGCAACGGGAGAGGCCACAGCGTTGAGAGGCCTGCATACTGCAAAAAAAAAAAAAAAATACAATGTTGAGAAACATTAATATTAATATCTATGAGGTACCACAATGAAAGGCCAGTAGAAGCTACTATAAAATGTGCTGCTGCAATTCTTCCTTCAAGCTGGTATGTCTGGAGGACCATCTCTCCAATTTACGTAAGTTACCCTTGACCTCAAGTGTGTCTACAAGTAGCTGAGAATTAGCCATCTAATTGGTCGGTCATTCCCAAGTTGCTTGTCAAATGGCAGGGTCAGCAATCAGCCTTCTGGTGCTTATAGTTTAACAGGGAAGATATATTCTTCCAGCTGTAATAGCTTCCTAGGGCTGCTGTGCTACAAATTACCACAGACTCAGAGGCTCAAAAGCAACAGAAATTTATTCTCATCATTTTGGAAGCCAGAAGTCCAAAAGCAAGGGGTCAACAGAGCTGTCCTCTCTCTCTGAAGGCTCCAGAGAAGAATCCTTCACTGCCTCTTCCAGCTTCTGGTGGCCCACAGGCATTCCTGGGCTTGGGCTACATCACTCTAATCTCTGCCTCTGTCTCCACGTGGCCTTTTTCTCTGTGTCTGTGGTTCAAATCTCTCTCTGCCTTTCTCTTTTAAGGACTCTTGTCATTGGATTTGAGGGAGCCCTAATTCCAGAATGAGCTCATCTTGAGATTTTTTAACATCTGCAAAAACTCTTGTTCCAAATCAGGTCACATTCGCAGGTCTTGGGAATTAAGACATGGACACATCTTTTGGGAGGGGGCCCACCATGCAACCCATCACACTTGTCTTGAAAGAAATAAGTGCAGTTGTGGTAAGTGCTGAGATGGAATAAGGAACATGGAAGTATCTCAGGAAGTGACTAGACTGGAGTTGGAGATCAAGGGAGGATTTTCTGAAGCCACTTTGGTTAAGACCTGAGGGATGGCCAGAGGGGAAGGGGGAGTGAAGAGCACACCAGGCTTAAGGAGAATAATGGGCTCAGGCCAGAGCAGGGAGATGGGGAGGAGGAAAGAAATTTAGAAGAATCCAGGATGGATGGAACAGAGAGACTAGAGCAAGTAGATTCTAAAATTTTTCCTAAGAGTAATGTGAGTTCAATAAAACTGCTTTTTTTTTTTTTTTGCGGTAGGCGGGCCTCTCACTGCTGTGGCTTCTCCCGTTGCGGAGCACAGGCTCCGGACGTGCAGGCTCAGCGGCCATGGCTCACGGGCCCATCCGCTCCGCGGCATGTGGGATCTTCCCGGACCGGGGCACGAACTCGCGTCCCCTGCATCGGCAGGCGGACTCTCAACCACTGCACCACCAGGGAAGCCCTCAATAAAACATTTTAATAAGGGAATTGAAAGTATTAAATTTGTGCTATATAAGGAATACTCTTTGCTAAGTTGTTTCTATGTCACATGCTGTTTCTCCTGTCTGCTTTTTGAGCTGTTTCCCAACGCCACCTCTTCACTTCATTCTAAAGACTGTTACTATGGTCATTCACTTGTAAAACCTCACTTGATATTTTACTGATTCTCCTCACCAAATATCAGATCCACATCTTTTACAAAAAAGTCAATAATAGTATATGCTTGATCCTCAAAATATGTGGGGCTCTGGGTCAAGGAAGCATCATGTCTGGGTTGGTTCTTAGCCAGTGAAAACAAATCTATTTCCAATTGTTCTCTCCTGATAGGTCTAATCATTATCTCATCCTGCAGTGAAAAATTTCTGAAAAGTATTGTCATCCTGTGTTCTTTTGTCAGGGGTCTGCAGTAGTTCTTACACTCCAGTGGTTTTTATCACAAAATGTGTTTATCCTCTAAGATTCAGTCATAAATAATATTCTATTTGCAAATGCTACCAGAATTAGGAAAAAGATAGCATCAAGGGACTAGGGAGGGTTACAAGGCTAAATTTACGGAAGTATTACTTTATCTTTGGAAAGAGGTTTGATTACTTAGCTAATTATTGTCGCCATGCTTTAAAATCATTCATCTTGCTATTTGGTTGTATTTGGTGCTACGTTTTATTTTAAGCGGGCTCTGCTAAGAATCCGGGTGGTAGTGACTCTGTCCAGAACACCAAGACTTATAATTTTGTGAATTCCTGAAGCCACAGCTATATAAAAATACATGTCTTGTATTTACATTCATATCTTGATGGCCTTTATAACATTAGTAATGCAGTTTCTTGGTTTCCATAATATAAGGCG
This sequence comes from Mesoplodon bidens, assembly GCF_964165515.1. NCBI lineage: Eukaryota > Metazoa > Chordata > Mammalia > Artiodactyla > Ziphiidae > Mesoplodon > Mesoplodon bidens. The sequence goes on from NC_138166.1 coordinate 18,163,498, forward strand.
GACAGGGGTAAGATGACCTAGAACAGCTTTTAACCCAAATTGTTTGGATTGCCAGATCATTACCAAAAACACAGGAAGATTTGAAAATTATACAGGGCCTTGCAAATCTGTGGGCCACGAGCTCAGCCTTTGCCTGCCCTGTACACTCAGGGAGCATTACTAATACATAAACCAGACATGGGACTGCTTCAGGCTATAAATTTCCCTCTGTTCCAGTCAGCCAGAGCAGTGGGAGAGGAACACTAGAATGAAGGGAAGAGAATGACTGTTCAACTCACATGTTTTGAAATAAGCCCACTTACGCTAACATTATTTCCTCCTACACAAAATCAAACAAACAAACAAAAAGTCTTGAGGAGAGAATGAAGTAGAATTTTCTGTTTTGGTTTATTACAGAACAAGCAGAATTCCCATAAGCTACATATGGCAAAAGAATAAATATGATCTTTGGAGTAACAGCACAGAGTAATATCAAAGATTCTAACTAGAAATAGTTTCTTACCTAATGCCAATTATATTTCTGTCCTAATAGCTTACCTCATCATTGAACTAGAGTTAAAAGGTGCTACAGCTACTTCAAATATGCTCCCCCAAATGACCTCCTCTCCTCAATGGCACCACATAAGACTGCCATGCCTAGGTTTTTTCCAGGTTCCCTGATTTCAATTCCCTGCTCCCTGCCAAGACAGATAGTATGCCAAGATGGAAACTGAAATAAAGCCCCTCTGTTTCATTCTCTTCTGTTGCAGCTTGAAAGCTATTTTAACCTTAATGCCTATTCTTTCAAATTTTATTCTTATTATTGTACATTACAAGGGCTAAGACCAGAAATTAACCAGCCAATAGGCCCCGACTTTGACAGACCAGAAAGGACCCTTTGCAGGGGCCAGTCTTATGTGCATGGGGTTAGGGAAGGATAGGATGAAGATGTAAACACACACTGGTTGGATGGCCTTGTTTTCCCTCTATTTCCTTCCTACTATGACATTCTGCATGGCAACATTGAAAGGATTTTTGTCAGATTTGGTCCCCTGCTTAGCCCCAAGATATGCAAGACAGGGGAGACAGGCTGTAAGAGTCTCTCACGTGCAATGGCTTGGATTCACGCAAATGGGTCTAGATACCAGCTCAAAATGTTCAAAAAGGTCTGAAACCCCTGAAAAGGCAGGAAGAGAAACAGAAGCTGCTGGAGGGGCACCTGTGGAGAGCTTTTTCCCAGAGTCTACTTGGTCTAGGTTTAAGAGTGCCAACTCATGGGGTGACGGGGGAACTGGGGGAAGGCAGTAAAAAAGGTGCAATCTTCCAGTTATAAGATAAATAAGTCCCAGGGGTGTAATGTACAACATGATAAATATAATCAATACTGCTGTATGTCATATATGAAAGTTATTTAGAGAGTAAACCATGAGTGTCTCATCACAAGAATATAATTTTTTTCTATTTCTTTAATTTTGTATCTATATGAGCTGATGGACGGCCACTAAACTTATTGTGAGAGTCATTTCACGATGTACATAAGTCAGATCACCCTAAACTTATACAGTTCTGTATGTCAGTTTGTCTCAATACAACTGGAAAAAAAAGAAAAGAAACTGAAGCATAGACAAATCAAGAAAGCCCCAGAGTCAGCAATGAGAGGCAGGATTTGAACCCAAGTGAACTAATGCCATCATGCTCGTAAATACTGATACAATGTCATCCTCTTCACAAAATAATCATTAAATAACATTAAAAACATATTTTGCGGGCTTCCCTGGTGGCGCAGTGGTTGAGAGTCCGCCTGCCGATGCAGGGGACACGGGTTCGTGCCCCGGTCTGGGAAGATCCCACGTGCCGCGGAGCGGCTGGGCCCGTGAGCCATGGCTGTTGAGCCTGTGCGCCCGGAGCCTGTGCTCCGCAACGGGAGAGGCCACAACAGTGAGAGGCCCATGTAACGCAAAAAAAAAACAAACAAAAAAAAACATATTTTGCTAAACATGCTAAATCAGACATTGTCTAACCTTTTAATGGTTGATAGCCCGAGATGGCCAGTGTGCAAATGCAAAAACAATGTGTAACCAGAGCTTGTGTTAGCCTTAATAGCTTGTTTTACATGATGGTGTGAAATTAAATAACTGTATTGATTTTTTTTAAAAAGTGCCAATTCAAGCAACTTCCTAGGCCAGTGGTCTCAAAAATGTGACTGCCCAATCAACAGCATCAGCATCACCTGGACATTTATTAGGAATGCAAATTCTCAGGCTCCACCCCGGATCTACTAAAGGAGCAGCTCAGGGTAGGGTCAGCAATCTACGTTGTAACCAGCCCCGCAGGTCATTCTGATGCACACTCAAGTCTGAGACCCCAGACCAGACACCTAAACTAGGGATCTTGCCTTTCACTCCTTTTCTCCCTCTCCCTCTCTCCCTCTTCCTTCACCCACCATCTCCCTAATCCCAATGACCAGATGTTCTACAGCTCACCTGGGGAGTAGCATGCAAGGCATTTTACCTCTCTCCATGTGTTTCCTCATCTGTGACATGAGGAGAAAAATACACCACTCCTTGGGGTCGTCATAAGGATTAAATGCCTAAATACATAGGAAGTTTTTAGAACAGTGCCTAACATGTAAACATAGCGAATTACTATCAGAGTGAGCCCTCAGTATTTGCATCTCCCTTACCCACAAATTCCACCAACCATGGATCAAAAATATTGAGGGAAAAAAATTCCAGAAAGTTCCAAAAAGCAACATTTGAATTTGCCATGCACTGGCAACAACTATTTGCACAGCATTTACATTGTATTAGGTATTATAAGTAATCCCCTGATGATTTATAGTATATGGGAGGAGGTGCGTAGTTTAGTTGCAAATACTATGTCATTTTATATAAAGGACTTGAGCATCCACAGATTTTGGTATTTGCTGGGGTCCGGGAACCAATCCCCCTGGGATATTAGGGGGCGACTGTACTAAGACCTAATGTTTTAATGTTATTTAATGATTATTTTGCAAAGAAGATGACATTATATCAGTATTTAAGAGCATGATGGGGCTTCCCTGGTGGCGCAGTGGTTGAGAGTCCGCCTGCCGATGCAGGGGACGCGGGTTCGTGCCCCGGTCCGGGAAGATCCCACATGCCGCGGAGCGGCTGGGCCCGTGAGCCATGGCCGCTGAGCCTGCGCGTCTGGAGCCTGTGCTCCGCAACGGAAGAGGCCACAACAGTGAGAGGCCCGCGTACCGCAAAAAAAAAAAAAAAAAAAAAAAAAAAGAGCATGATGGCATTAGTCCACTTGGGTTCAAATCTCATGGCTAACTCTGGGGCTTTCTTGATTTGTCTATGCTTCAGTTTCTTTTCTTTTTTTTCCAGTTGTATTGAGACAAACTGACATACAGAACTGTGTAAGTTTAAGGTGATCTGACTTATGTACATCGTGAAACGATTATCACAATAAGTTTAGTGAATGTCCATCATCTCAATTAATAGAAAACTACCACTTAAAATCAGGCAAGATCATTAACTGACATCATCCACTCAAACATTTGTTTAGAAATATAAGATTGTGAAATAGCTGGGTTATAGTGGTACAAAACAAACAAATAACAGAATATTACGAAGTATCCAAGATCTTAAAATCCAAGTCCACTCCCTCTGTCCTGTTTCCCCAGGGTTCTCTTTGGAGAGCAAGGACACTCCCTCCCCAGAAAGCACAAAGAAGGAAACAGAAATTGTAGGGCAGTCATTCGGGGTGGGGATAGGGAAGCCAGGTGTTCCAAGTCTGCGTGGCCCCAGGAAGTCCACGGAAGGGCTGCCCAGTTTCTAAGTGTTTCACTCAAGAAACACAGAAGGGGAGAAACAGGAGGAGGCTGGAGTTTGGGGTAGAATGGCTGCGGTCCAGGCAGTCTTCATAGGGGAGCCGCTGCTCCTTTGTCCAGACAATGCCGACTGCAGGGCTGTAACCTGAGTGGGGACGGGGCGGGGGAGGGGCTACATAATCAAAGGACTCAGGCTCTGCAAGGTCCGCTCCCTTCAGCGTCAGCTTACTGTGTGGCTCCCTTGGGTCCTGCCAGAGGAGTCAGATGGAGGGAGAAGAGGGAACGGAGACAGATTTTTGGAGACGTTGTTTTCTAAGCGATTGTTCTAAAAACTACCTGACTGTGACTCTGAATATGCTCCTGACATCCTAAATTTTCTTAAAGATGCAAGGGCATCTTCTCAATGGAGCTTTCTTCTGGAGCTTCCTCTTCTTCCTCTCCTTTTTTTCTGGTTGCCTTGTCCGTTCAGCCAAGGATTTGGGCTTTGGGACAAGTTCCATTTTAGACAAACTCAGCAGCAAACACAACACGCTTGGTTTCCTCTCCATAGAGATGTATGTTGCAGAAATATGTTATTTCGTTCTTCCTTGCATCTCATGCCCCTTCAAATAGTTCTCCCAAACCTTTTTTGAAAGACATTTTAATTACATGAGAGCCACTAGTTGAAATGGAATAAGGAGTTTTGTGAAAAGGCTACAAACATGAATTCTGGATTTCCACAAGAGTTTGAAGCGAACCATGCATATACCCTCTGGCTGGCAAACAGGTCATCAAATATTTCATTTGGGATTTCTTTGTATCAGGTTTTCTTGGTGTATATACCAAAGTCCACCTTTTTAGCTAAACCACTTTAATAAATAGAAAGGAAGTTAGCTCCCTTTTCTCCAGTCCCCTACTAAATATACATTTTTATAGCCTGTCTAATCTCATTCATTTTGTTATGGTTCTGGCAGAGATATCAGTGTATGGAAAAACAAATAATTTAAAAACCAGTCTAAGACTGGATCACCACAGCGTCAAAATCACCTATAAATATGTCACTGTTTTTGCACAGTTTAAACCATTTTCTTAGAATCGTATATGTCAAACAACTCAATTTCCCTCTCACTTCTATACATTGATGGGTGGATCAATTCAACTCATCTCACCTTGGTTCTGAAAATTGATGTCATGAGACTTTGAGAGCCTATGAGAAGTCTCTGGGACATTATTGATTTGGTGCAATAGTTCCCCCAAAGATGGAAGCATCTCAGAAGTGGCCATACCATCCATATTATACCGGAGCTGAAAATGCCCTCTCATTATTGAGTTTTTATCTGCTTCTTCCTCTCCCTCAACCCATGCCTTTTTCCTGGCAGGGCAGATGAATTTTACTGCCTAAATTTCTCTGTAATTCACTCGTTTCTGATCTTACCCAGTGGGCCACTATCTTCTCTCTCTGGAATCATCATTCTCCCTACATCTAGTCTTGAATCTCCCTCCACCATCCATCCCACAAGCCACACATTAGCCTGTGATTCTGATGAAAAGGAAATCTGACCATGTCCTTCCCTTCCTCAAAACCCTCCGTTGCCCTCAAAACAGTGTCCAAGCTTCTAAGCCTGTTAAAAATTGCTTCTCCTTCTGTACGCTGTTTGCCTTTCCAGTCTCATCTCTTGCTACTTCTTGTCTCATATTCTGAAAATCAACCAAACTTCCATCCGTCACTTAACTGGGCTATACTCCCACTCTTCCAATTATTCTTGCATGTTCGACTTTCTACCTGGAAGGGTCCTCTCTCTACCTACCTTCCCTTCAGTTCACTAATTCTTTTTTTGTTTGTTTTTTTTTTGTGGTACGCGGGCCTCTCACTGTTGTGGCCTCTCCCGTTGCGGAGCACAGGCTCTGGACGCGCAGGCTTAGCGGCCATGGCCCACGGGCCCAGCCGCTCCGCGGCATGTGGGATCCTCCCGGTCCGGGGCACGAACCCGTGTCCCCTGCATCGGCAGACGGACTCCCAACCACTGTACCACCAGGGAAACCCCAGTTCACTAATTCTTAATGGCCTTCAGCTTAAAACCATGACTCCTTCAATTCTATAATAGGCGCCAGCCTCCAGCCATGGACAATACCCTGATTTACCCTTTCCTACCACTTTTCACATTGTGTGTTTTCCCAGCTGAATTATTTGTGCATCCAGCTGGAGCATGAACTCTGTGTAAGATGAGGCTATATTTATCTTATGGACTGTTGTATCTCTCCCTTCAGTACTCTGTGAGGGACTTTTAGAATGTTCTGCATATCAGGAGAACCAGTCAAGTGCACACCACGTCATTGGTGGCCTTGTTTGTGATTTTTGAGCCCAGCTTTTTCTTATTACTGACTTTGGAGATAAATGTGTCACTTTCTGGCTCCAGAACAGCTTGTGTTCACCATGCCTTCAGTGTGTGCAGTGGAAAGGAAGCCCTTAGCCAGAATGAGCAGATCTCTCCATTTGCCCAAGACAATTCCAGAACGGCTACTACAGCTTCCTTGAGTTCTCAAACGGGGCCAAGTTTGGATGATAGCTCTTTAAGGTCACCACATACATATGTACAGTTCAGGTACGTTCCTCATTCAGACAAGTTTCAACCTTCCCACAAAGCAGTGATATGAATGAAATCAATTAAATAATTTAAAATTTTTTAATTAATTCATTTTCTAAGACACCAGAGTAGCCTTCTGAGGGGTGGTTTAGACTTTCTTTTGGTATAATGTGCATATCTCTCTCTAACTATAAATGCATATTTCAAACTCTTTTTCAATTGCTTTGGATCTTTCTAAGAACATAAAATAACCTAGAGAAATAGGTATAGAGTCAGGATATGCTGACCAAATAAATATATATCCAAAAGATTTCAGAATTGTCCTAACACTCAGATCCTCTTATTTACCTTTGATGCAGAGCCCAGGAGGATCTGGGTTTTTGGTTTTGTGTATGTGAGTTTTGTTGTTACTCTTGTTTCAGGAGATTTTTTCCCCTTGTTTTAGCTCCCCTGACCACCTTTGTCCAAGCCATCCACTCCAACCCTCACAGACTGCAATTGAGGAAATCTTCTAAAACAATTATCAAGATTGGCTGCCTACTGTGATCAAATTCATTTAGATAATAACTAAATGCTACATTTCACTTGGTGCACAATGTTTTACTTTTTTCTGTCTCCCTTTCTTTCTCCACTCTTCACATGGAAATAATGCCATAGTTGTCTAGGGGTAAATTTGAGGTGCTCTCCGAGGACCTGGCATATTTCGGTAAGCACAGGCAGAGGGTGGATAGGTATCTGGCAGCAGGAGAGATGAGAAAGAAGAGGACAGTAACTCCTTTTACAAAAGCTTTTTTTAAAAAAATGAGCATTAGGATTGACATGTATGCACTGATATATTTAAAATGGATAACCAACAGACCTACTGTAGAGCACAGGGAACTCTGCTCAATGTTATGTGGCAGCCTGGATGAGAGGGGACTTTGGGGGAGAATGGATACATGTACATGTATGGCTGAGTCCCTTTGCTGTGCACCTGAAACTATCACAACATTGTTAATTGGCTATACTCCAATGTGAAATAAAAAGTTTAAAAAATAAATAAATTACTTTATATTTCTCATTATGAAAAAAATAAAAACTAAAATGAATATCACCATTAGTGGTTATTCCTAAGGACTGTTCAAAACTCGGAAATACTGAAAAAGTATAAAGAACATTTTTAAAAAATAAATACACACATCATACTATATGTACTCCAAAATTAGGATCATAGCAAGTAAATACTTTTGTATTTTAAATTTCACATTATATATATTGGAGAGTAAGTTCCAATGACATTGAATATTATTTTAGAACAATGTTTTGAGATAGAGGGTTTTCATCAGATTTCACTGGAGATTTATGTAAAAACTCTGACTCCCAAGTCCTGCACCAGAATCAAAAAATCAGAAAGAGGTAATGTGGGACAGGAGTTCAGGAACACAAAGAGGTGTGTATAGTTAAAGATCATCTGAGGTAATTTTGATGGACAACCCATTTTCTCATTTTAAGAACTGTTAGAGGCAGTGCTTAAAACCAACATAATATTCCACAGATGATATAAAGAATTTAACTAATTCCCTATTGCTAGTCATTTTGGTTGTTGAATTTACTGAGCCCTAGAATGTCAGCATTTCTAAAGCTACTGATTTACTGTATTCCAGAAGTTTTCAATGAGTTAAATAATGTGCGGGACTTTCCGTCTCATTAACTTCTTTATACTTTTAAAATATGAAAAAACTTTGAGAATCCAATAGATGAATAATGGTTTTCCACTCTATACTTTAATTGATTTTGCTTTGTTTTCTACTAGGTTGTATAATTCCCAAGTGTTTATTGACCATTTATGTTTTTTATCTTCCCGTTCTATTCAGAGTTCATTCTTGTTCTTATGAATTTATAAGATCTCTATATTTGTTGAAGGTATTAACATTCATTTTTCTCACATTTTGGTGACAATTCTTTTTTTTTAAACCTTTTAATTTTGTCAACTTGTTTTGTTGTGAAGAAGTATAGATTACATGCAATCAGATATGACACGACTATTTCATTATTTCTTTCTTATGGACCTCTCCTCTTGTAACAGTCAGTTAAATACTCCTTTTTTTCTCTCATTTCTTCTATAGATTAATTCTATACTCCATCTGGAATCTATTTTCATGTATAACTTGAAGTATAACTTGAGATCTTGCTTATTTTTTTCCAAATGGTTTATCAACTTTTCTAGCAGCACATTAATAAATAATTCATTTTTATCCCCTCTAATTTAAAATGCCACAATTATCATAACAGGATGTTTAGATATAGAAGAGTCTTTTTCATTGTTTTCTGTTCAATTGTAACTTTATGCGACGTTTTAGTATTAAAAAGAATGCATCTCTTAATGGACTTGAGGACACGGGGAGGGGGAAGGGTAAGCTGGGATGAAGTGAGAGAGTAGCACTGACATATACACACGACCAAATGTAAAACAGATAGCTAGTGGGAAGCAGCCGCACAGCACAGGGAGATCAGCTGGGTGCTTTGTGACCATCTAGAGGGGTGGGATAGGGAGGGTGGGAGGGAGGCGTCAGAGGGAGGGGATATGGGGATATATGTATACTTATAGCTGATTCACTTTGTTATATAGCAGAAACTAACACAACATTGTAAAGCAATTATACTCCAATAAAGATGTTTTTTAAAAAATGCATCTCCTTCCTGTTTTGTTACTCAAAATTTTCTCGGTTAGAATCACTTTTTCAAGTTTCAGATATATTTTGTTTCCAAATTAAATTGGAATTGCATTACATTTATGAGAAATTTAAAGAGAAATTACATTTTTCAATAACTGATATTCCTGTGAAGGAAAATATTATATGTTTTGACTTAATCAAATCACATTTTATTCCATTAAGAAGTAGAGTTTTTACTTTTTTTCACATAAGTACTAAATAACTTTATTAATCTTATTAACATATGGTTTATATTTTCTCTGATATTATTAAGTTTATTTTATGCAATACAATTTTGAACTGAGGAATAAAAAACAATTGATTTTTGTATGTTTATTTTGTAACTCACCACCTTCTTAAATCATCATCAATTCTAATATTTTTCAGTTTATTTACTTACATTTTATAGGTTGCAAACTGTATCATCTATAAATAGCAACAATTTATCCCCTCCTTCCCCAATTTATAGTTCTTAGGACTTTTTCTTGTTTTGTGATGATTAGACCTTTTATAAAAACCATGAGTAATAGTGGTAATGGGAGACATCCTTTTCTGAATTTAAATATCTTTGGTATTACATAAGCACGTGATTGGCGTTTGGTTTGTGATAGCTATAAAGTTTTAAATATCAGGTTAAGGACATCTCACTTATCATACGAGGAAATCATTATATATAAGATCCTGGCACTGCATTTATTTTGTAACTTTATTTTGAACTACTTTTAGACTTATAGAAAAGTTGAAAATAGCACAAAGACTTTCCATATGTCCCTCTCCCAGCCTCCTTCAATGTTAACATGTTACAGAACCACAGTACATTGATCAGAACTAGGAAATTAACATTGGCACAGAAAATGCCATTAACTCAAGCCCTATACAGATGCCATCAGTTCTGTTTTGTTTTGTTTAACTGATGTCTTTGTTGTTGCTGTTGTTCCGTGATCCAGTTCAGAATCTTACGTTACTTTAGTCTCAGGCAGCCTGTCATAGTTTCTCAATCTTTCTTTGTCATTCTTAACTGTGGCCTCACTGAAGAGCATCTATGTTATTTTGCTAAACGTTGCGCCATCTGAGTTTGTCTAGTATTTGCACGTGATTGTGATTATGCATGTTTGGTAAGAATCCAACAGAAATGATGCAGTGTCCTCCATGCGTCCTACCCCTTTGCATCACAGGGATCATGAGGGTTCACATGGTTTCTGCCAGGCTTTCTCAACAGGAAACTATCTTTCCTTCTATGGCTAACAGATAACTTGTGGGAGGTAGCATGAGACTGTACATCCTGTTTTCCTCACACTTTCTCCCACTGATACTAGCATCCATCAGTTAATCTTGACTGTTTTTTTTTTAATTAGAAATGGTTTTGAACTTTGCCAAATGCCTTTTGGAGATCGATCAAGACAATCATGTACTTTGTCAAGTGTAAAGTATGTTGCCACTGAAATTTGTATTAGAACTGCATTACATTTATAAGAAGACATCATATTAATTTGTGGTTTGGAGTAATGGATTTCTTCTTTTTAAATTATCCTTTGAATAAACTCTACTGGTTATTTTTCTTTTAATATACTGTTGGATCTAAATTGCTAGCATTCATTTTAGGACTTTTGCAACTAGAGTTGTTAGATTGATCTGTGGAATTGAGGTTTTGTGTTATCTTTTTCTTTTCTTTTCTTTTCTTTTTTGAATTACTAAATGCTTCAATCTCAATAAGCCAAAAGCTTGAAAACTAGGAGAGACATTGATAACGCAGGGAGCATGTGAAGATTTTCCAAGGGCTGCCCAGATATGGAGACTTTTGAATGGAATTAATGGCTACAGTCTTAATTTCTCTATGATATTTTTCCTAAAATTGACCTACCTGAGAATGGGCCTGGGGTCAAGGCCAACTTTCCTCCTAACTCCTTCCTTAACTCCCTTTCACAGTAGCCCTTCTCTCACTTTGAATAAGAAAGTACTCTCACCTGGCTAGAATCTTACTAGTTGCATTGCCCTCAAGGAATAAGAATCTCTAAGGAAATTCAAATCTCTAATTTCTAAGTAAGGTTCAAAATATTGCTGTCGCTGTTGAGAAAATTAATAATGCTGGTGACTAACAAATTCCTCTGCTTGTCAGGCAGCTTCCAAGTTTCTGCTGTCAACAAAATTGAAGGAGGACTTAATGCAATTATTGATATTAGATCATTAAAAATATAACTTGGAAGGACTTCAAAGAATTAAGTGACATTTCCAGAACAAAACTCCTTCCATTCTCAAGTATTCTTTATGTGATCCAAGTTTCTCAGAGATTACAACTATCACAAAGGAAAATCAGGAATAGAAATTATGGTGAACGCTTGTCATATTCTAATAAAAGTATTACTCATCCACAGACACATGAACCCATAATTCCATCCATCTGCTTAAGAGAGGCAGCTTCAATAAGAGTTTGCTTTTTATATTTAATAATTATCAAGATGTATATTTATCTTTGTGATCCTTTGTCTACTATTAATTATAATCATAATTACGGAATTTTTACATTCAAAATAACATTTTAAAATTTAAAATAATAGGCTTTTTTTTGCAATGATGTATGATAGGTGGTGAATAAAAACTTTCAAACATAAAAATATATGTATTACAATAAAATATATGGGGGAGGAGGAACAGAAATACACAAGTAGAGGGAAAAAGGAAAGATGTAGAATTTTGAAATTTAAAATAAAATCTATTTTCCTTTCATTTTAAATGATAGATAATGCATATCAAATTGCTATGGCATTTCACTGAATAAAGATAATTTTGTTTTAAAATTACAATATGTCAGAAATTACGTTATTTTAAATTATGTAAAACCTGATGAAAATCATCTAATTTGAAATTAGATGTTAACTTTGAAATGTATAAAGATATATAGCCATATATATGTGTATATATACAATTCTTTTATGGGCACACAAGCAAAAACTTGATAACCATTGAAAATCATCTCCCCTGTGAAGATTTAAATTTATTCAAATGTGAAACCCTCTATTAGTTCACTAGAAATACTAATCAAATGGGTTGTTTGCAAAGATTATTTCAATGAATGAATCCATCTATTCAGGGAAAGTGTTTACCTATAGCCCATATACCAGCCTAATTCTAATTTGTCTGAACTATTGCAGAGGCTGCCTGTGTATAAACCATGGCTCTTAGTGTAAGCTATGTTTAATGCATGTTATTATGTGGGCTACAAGCTCTGATTCCTGTGGGGGAAAAAAAATCTATGTTTCTCAATTGCAAGGTATTGGGTAAACTCAGCAAATGAGCAGGAGCCTGAGATGGTTAGCTACCATTTTATTCTGGAAGGCAGTTTTCATAAAGTAAATTTTGATCTGTGTTATAAATTGTAAATCACTAATAAAAAGTCTTGGATTTACTTTTGCCCCCCTAGAGAAGAAGATATTGGCACTTATCTTAAAAAAAAAGTATTTTTGCAAAAACAGTCACAATATTAAAAACACACAGTGGACTTCTAGCTTCTGATCTAGCATATAGGGAGCTTGTAAGGCATCACTCGCATCTTCACAACAAGAAAAAAAGCTGAGCAACATGAAAACCAACAGCTCTTCTTAGATCCATCATAGAATTGAGGTCATAGGAAAAACTGCTGCCCTCAAACTAGGAAAGCATACAAGTGAATATAGAGAATCACAGCCTACCAGAGCAGTGGACTAGCAGTCACTGTAGTTAGCATAAGGGTAGGAAAACTTAAATTGCAATTGACAAATTGCTAGAGACTTGGTGTGGACAGGCTTGAGAGTTAAAAACTCCAGGGAGGGGCCCAGTCCTAAGGGGATCCCCACACTATCATGAGTTTTACCCCCAGGAGCTCTACTGGGTTCCAAAAGTGAAAATGAGAGAAAAATTCCCTTGTGTTTCTGGCAAGGGGAGGTGAAAAGTGCCATTTCAAAATATGTCCAAAGCGTTCTGTTCTCCTTAACAAGACCCTCCCTCAGGACTTACCTATTTTACCAGACCCTAATCCACAAAATTTTACCAGAGACTAACGGACTTGTGGGAAAGGAAATACCCAACTCTAACTTCCTCTAGGCTTCCTGTCTCATCTAGGGGGAAAACAAACAAACAAGAAACTGAGAAGCACTTGTGAAAGTCACAGTCTTGTGACACAGGTGCAGTGAAAATCTGAGACTGAATCATGGGACTATAGAATTCTTTCCCTCCCCACACACCTTACCACCATGTCAATATGGTTCCTGTAAAATTGCCAGGATTACAAGTGTAAGACGTGCATAACTCAGACTTTACCTAACGAGTCTCTAAGGAAACTCAAAAACAACAGGGGAGAGAAAACAATGAACGCCAATGGAGATTTTAGTCTCTGGCACCTACATCTATGGCAAATAATAAACACTGTCTAACTCATAGCCAGGTAAACATAAAACCTCACATGAAAGGCCTATTTACCTCAGTTCCTTTTACCCAGGACGTCATGTCCAGCAGCCAACAAAACAGACAAAGCATACTTCAGAGTAAGGGAAATTATCCAGACTAAGAGGCTCATTGTATAATGATAAAGGGGCCAATTCTCCAAGAAGATATAACAATACCTAATGTGTATGCCCCTAACAACGGAGCATCAATATACATAAAACAAAAAGTGATAGAACTGCAAGGAGAAATAAATGAATGCAAAATTATACTTGGGGTCTTCAACACCCCTCTATCTAGCAGGCAGGAAATAAGGATGGACATATTTGAACTCAACAGCACCATCAATCAACTAAATATAATTGACACCTACTGACTAGTTCATCCAACGGCAGCAGAATGCACATTCTTCTCAAGGTGCACGTATGACATTCACCAAGACAGACCACATTCTGCACCATAAAACATATCTTAATAAATTTAAAAGAATAGAAGTTGTACTAAGTATGCCTTTGGACCATGATATAATTAAATAAAAAAATCTGTTACAGAATGATAGCTGGAAAATCCCAAAATACTTGGAAAGTAATCAAGTTCAGCAATCTGCTCCAGAGCACCCAGCTAAGAGGAGCCTAGGCATAAATCCATTCCTCTTTCATTCTGGAATCCTTGCTTAAACTGTTTTGCTATATTCCTTTTTTTTTTTTTTTTTTTTTTTTGTGGTACGCGGGCCTCTCACTGTTGTGGCCTCTCCCATTGTGGAGCACCGGCTCTGGACGCCCAGGCCCAGCGGCCATGGCTCACGGGCTGAGTCGCTCCGCAACATGTGGGATCTTCCCAGACCGGGGCACGAACCCGTGTCCCCTGCATCGGCAGGCGGACTCTCAACCACTGCGCCACCAGGGAAGCCCTATATTCCTTTTTAATTCTTTGGAGATTGTTAATATATTGTAAAAATCTGAAAGGTTTTGAGATTATTTATATTTCTCTTTTACTAGCTATAAGGAAAAGTGAGAAAATGAAAATTCTAAAGCCAAATCATCACAATTTATAGTCACCTTTTCACAGTAGGTCTTTTTTGGTCCTTTTCCTCATTACACTAAGCATTTTTATGCCCTTTAAGATTTTATCTATCAATATTTATGATACAGTGTTTAGAATGTTATAGAGTTACAAGTCCATGGAATATGTTAAGAAAGTATCTGATAGGAGGGTAACCAAGATCAGGAGGGCTGAATGAGCAGATAAATTAAGTAAAACCTGATCAGTAAGTATGGTATAGTTTTCTATTTTAGTTTTCATGGGCCAGTCAACATATTAACTAGTAGGCTTTTCTTAAAAAATTAAATGAAATAAAGTTTTTGCCAATTCCATGTCAAAAATTACCTTTGGGAAGTATTTCTATTTACTGAGGATTTGGATTTGATTGAGAAAAGAGTTTTGCTCTTCAGTTTCCTTTAGCTAGCTTATGAGAACCAGTGTTTTTGCCAACTAGAGAGAATTAAAGTTCCTGGTAAGCCACCCAGTACTTCTAGTCTCCCTCCGAAAGATGCTCATGAGGGATCTAGATTATTCTAAGAGTTGGGAAACCACCCCTCTAAACTTGAGCTTCACTAACCTTATAGACTATTTAGAATGGATGCCCATGACTTTGGGTTTGGGGAATGTGTCTCTCAAAGTTATACGTAAATACTTAGGACTTGGCAAAATCAAATGCCAAACACATTTTTCTTTGATTTTCAATTATGAGTATTTTGATAGAAATCAAATAATTATAATCTATGTGTTTTTGATTAATTTATAAATAATTCATTCAAATGCTATGAGCAAGACAGACTTTAGATCCAAGAAGTGTATTTGGCCTTATAGTCTGTTAAACTTTTCAAATTATCTTTTTTTTTTAAATTTTGGTTGTTGGACCAAAAAGTTGGCCATGGCTAAAAAGCTAAACTCTAACTTCAAAGGGTTGGAATTGTGTTTACAACCCAGACTCTCAGAAACATTTTCTCTCTCCTCTGAGTTGTAGTGTCCATCCTACCTTTTATTATAATGTCTGATCCTGGTCAAGGTGGCAGCCAGGGAGTCTTTGATCAGCTCCTATGATGGAAATGGAGGTTGGTCTGCAGCCTCTCCACTGAATTTCATTCACGCTGTGGTTTCTGAGCAAAGAGTTAAGCCTCAGAACTTGATCAAGAGGCCTAGGGTTGGGACAATTGTTTTTCTCCCCAACTATTGGTGATAGAAATTATTTCTTTTGCATCCTAAAACTGCAGTTAGCAGTGGTTGACTTTCAATAAAAATGCATAACTTCTCATATTCTCATCAGAGAAGTAATGACAAGGCCCCAGTCAATGTTTGCTTAGGAACTGTCTTTGTGGGCTTTACCATTCTGTTCCTGCAGCATTTAAAAGGTTAGGCTCCCCCAAGCTCATGCAATGGCTGTCCTTCCTCTGAATCTGTAGCCTGCAAACTCTGCCTCAACATTTACATCACAGTTCAAAGGGTACTTCCTCCCTGAAACAGACTTGATGTCTCCTCCTTCCCAGCTGTTCTCAGTAACCACCCCCTTTCCTCCCATAACAGTTACAGTTTATCACTATAGTTGTTTGTTTGCCTCTCTCTCCTCTAAAGCGTAAGGTCCTTGAGACAGAGATTTACTTTTCCCTTTTGTGTCCCCAAGGCCTTTCATTAACATGTTTGGGATAAATATGTGAGTAGTTGTGTCCATATAGTACTAAGTGGAAAAAAAATGAAATGAAGATTTATACCTTATACAGCTCATTGTTTTCTTCACACAAAAAAATCTCAGATGTGACCACCAAAATCTCCCAACATGTTTCTTCTGAAACCATACCAAGGAACAAATCACTTATCCACTGAGGAGTATTTATTGAGCTCCTCCTTGGTGCTGGTGATGCTGTGCTGTAGAAGGGAGATGTGACTCTGATGTCAAGGACCACGGTCTTGGCCATATCTTCCTGGGAAACTCTAAGGTGTCTGGAATTCCTAAGATGAAAACGTCTCCTGTAACTTTCCATGTGACTTTCCTGTAACCATCTCATTCTATGACAGTTCAATTCTAATTTTTATTGTTATTCCTGACATAACTTTAGCACCCTCTAGATGTTCCTGGCAACTGCCTGGCAACTGCCTGGCATTGATATTTTAAGAGCCAGAATGAGCGCTCACCATCTGAGGAAAAGTGAAGGAGGTTCATAGCTGGCCATGAGCTAGGAAATCCCTGCCTGTGGCTTTTTACTTTGTTGGCTCAGAACTTACCTCTTCCTTCCCTGAAACCATGGATCATCCTCTTGCAGTGCTGCTTCTGAGCCATTTGGAGGAAGAACGAAGAAAGAGTCTGGGAGAGCGAATGCTACTCCTCAAATGATGCCTAGACCCATTTCAATCAGCTAGGGAGGCCGCTGGGTCACAGAACGGTGGTGCTGACACAGCCACCAGGAGGTGTAGGAGGTGTCTGGCTCTTGGACTTTGCAACAGGTTATGGATAGACTGTTTCCTCTAGTCTGGGAATTTTAAGTAAAGCCCCAAGCTTAGCTTAATGGCTTTTTAAGTACCTGTTGCATTCCAAAGGGAGGCACTAGATTAGCTACTCCCCCCAGGGCTTGCTAAACAGCATCTAAACCATCCTAAATCACCGCCTGCCACACATCGTCTATTAAAGAGAACAGTAAGGTTTCAGTAGAGAGAAGGAGAAGCCATTTCTTTGAAGAAAATCCAGAAGAATGCAGAGCACTGTGACATTTTGCTTTCCCCCCTTGCACTCCCCATTCTTTAATCCAAGCAGTGGGCTCCTGGAGGTACAGGGTGGTCTGTGAGAGCAAAGACTTGTATCTCTCTGCTGGCTGGATACCAGCTGAGAGCTGAGGTCCACAGGTCTCCTGCCAGAGCGGAGTGAGATTAAAGAGAGATGGACTCGTGCCCCAGGACTGGGCGTCTATGCAAGGATTCTCTCCCTCTCCTTTATAGAAGCTGAGTCAGACGTGGGTTATACCATTCTTGGGAGCAGTGCATTGCAGAGTTTGGCAGGGTGAGGATACATGAGATTTCCCCTGGTCAGAGAGGGTATAGGCTCAAGTCATCTTAGAATATGCTCGAGAAGGTTTTCTGCTGCAAACCAAGGATGCCCTGTGGAGGGCATGACTTCAGAAGTCAAGAACAGCTGAGTGTGTGTGGGGTAGCGGAAAGAGCAGCTCAGAGGAACATACCCATAAACCCCTGTAAAAGATGGTGCCACCAACCCAGTGGCGTTCAAAGGCTGAGGAAGAAGGATGGGGAACACCAAGTGAGAATAACGTCCTTTGGCCCATTTGCTCTAAACACCCACATTCTCTCTCCATTCCTCTACCTCAGAAGAGCCGTAGTGATGGAAGTGTTGGAAGTCAGGAAAGCAAAAGGACAGATTGTGTCTCCCCTCTGTATTGCAGGTGAAGGGAATTTCAAATCAAGCCTGAATTATGGAGATGGATGATGTTTGAAATTGAATGTAAGATTAATTTATAAAAATGTAGATTGTACCGGATTTTATAAAACCTGAAAGTGAATGGAGAGTGTCAGTACCTTTCTACAGTGCTGCCAATCAATATGAAAGGGATATTCACAGGAAGAATTTGAAGGTAGTGATGGGAAAAAAGCCATTTCCAGATTTTACATGACAGTGTTCAGCCCTTTCGATCAATCAGTAACCATGTAGGGACTTCCCTCCAGTGGTTAAGACTTCGCCTTCCAGTGCAGGGGGTGTGGATTCGATCCCTGATCAGGGAGCTAAGATCCCACATGCTTCATGGCTGAAAAACCAGAACATAAAACAGAAGCAATATTGTAACAAATTCAATAAAGTCTTAAAAAAAAGGTACACATCAAAAAAAAAAAACTAAAAAAAGAAAAAACAAAAACCAGTAACCATGTAAATGGCTCAAGCCTGGACCTGGACTTGATTATGGGTCATTCCTCAAGGCAGTGGAGGATTAAGGGGAGCCCATGCAGTGTCTGGCCTATTGGGGTAAAATGTATGGTGTAGCAGACACTTTGGGTGACTTACCCATGTCCCATTGGTACTTAGGTCTAACCAACCAAGACTACTCACCTCCATCTTCAAAAGGTGTTCCTTTTTCTGCAGCTTCAGTTCCATTGATATCAGTAGAAGTTCCATGGAAACAAAATTACATAAAAGATTCATGGTCCAAAATGTAGGGTGCTCTCTGCTTAATTCCTCAGGTTTTATTCTAGTCAGATTTCTTAGAACTTACTTAGTATTATGAATCTATAAGAGAAGGGCAAGGATGCAGAGTTTCCCAAATTTATTTGGTCTGAGAATCTTTTTTCCCAGACAGCATCCAAAGTGACCAGAATATCATGGCACATACTTTGGGAAGATCTGCATTAGGGAATGTGTGTAGAGGAGAGAGAGAGTCTTGCTCAAAAGGTCACTGGGTACTCCCTCCTTTCTGGAGACTGCTTTTATTCAGCTTAAACTATTTCCTAACAAGTAATATCATAGTCATTTTAAAGAGGAATAAGCCATAAGATGTTAAATGAAGTCCCCCAAGTCACATAGCTGATTAGTTGCAGAAAGAGGTAGAACCCTACTCCTGGATTCTTTTCCCTCATATCATGCTACTTGATTAATGCTTAACAGTTTTCAATACATATTCCAGATCCTCCACTCTGCAAGTGAGCTGAATAAAAGTAAAGATGCATAGCTGGGTGAGAGTTCATAGGTCTAATATAAGGCCTATAATGAAGTCTCAATATCTGTGCTGCCTTAATATAAGATGAGACCAGGAGGGCTCATCTAGCCTAACTACACATTCCCTTCCCCCTTCTGCTCCTGCAGTAAGGAACTCTAGCCAAACCATGGGCACCAGGGGTAGGTCCTAATTTACCCCGAGGAGTGGGTTTCAGTTCCCTGCCAATCTACAGATTTATTCTAACAAGCCCATCACATTGTCTGTGAGAACCAGGGGCCCCTCACCCTCTTGATACTACAAAACCTACTTCCCACAGCACCTGCTTGTTCACTCTGTTCCTGAGCGCAACCCCCTTATGGACCTGTGTGCTGGGCAGTGTCCTCCTCCCCTGGGTTGTGAGCATATGTGACTAATAAACTGCTGTGGATCTTATCTGCCCAGTATCCATCTCCACAGCTCTAGAGTGAGAATTACTTCCTGACCAATAGGGTGAATGGGAGGTGATTAAAACAGTGAGCTGTACAATGTACAGCTGATATTTGAAACTGTGAATAAGAAGGTATTTCTGTTATACACAGAGTGAAAAATAGACTTAGAATAAATCCACACCGGGTGGCCCTCATAGTCTCGCATTAGTAAACTAAAGAGAATGGGGCAGATTCCTCCCAAACAAAACGATGTTGAGTTGATGACTAAAGCGATTTAAAATACATGTTTTGGAGTCAGACTGAATGGAGGTGACAGCTTTGTCACTTAGTAGGTGTGTGGACTTTGACAAGTTGGTTAAACTCTCTCAGTCTCACTGTCATCAGTCGTACAATGGGAAAAATAATTACACCCAAATCACAGAGGTATTATGAAGAATAAATAATGCCAGGTAAAGCACCTAGCAAATAACATAGCACATGATAAAGACTCAGTAAATGTTAGCTGGCTGTTTGTATTGATACTTCTAAATTCTTGTAGAAAAGAGAATACCTCTGTAAGAAGTAACCATGACACCATCATTTGTTTTAAACCAATGTGTGAGTTAATTCATCAAAGCCCACCCCTATAGTTGGAACACCTAATAAACATGATTTTTTTTTCAATTAGGGAAGAGAGAAGTAGAAAAAGGAGGAATGATATATCTATATATGAAAACATACTCCACCTGGAGATGCAGATATAAATATAGACTTGCATATAAATATAGATATAGGTATATAGGTATAGAGATAGAGATAGAGATGAGTTGTTCCAGGTGGGACCTTGATGAACTCTTGTTGTTGGAGTTCTTGTAGAATAGTGATTTCACTGGAGTCTTCAGGGCAAAGAGACTAGAAGTGTAGGTATTAGTTCATTGTGTGAAAGAAAGCAGAGCTGTGAGAAAGAGGATGGGAAAATGTTCTCAGGTGCTAGCAACAAGAAGATCTTCAGAAATCATGTTAACAAATAATGGGGGTGGAGGAATAAAGCTAATCCAGCTTACGCTACCTCTCAGGAAGTTTCTAGAATTGGAGTACAAGTTCCAGAAGCAGAAGGTTGTGAAGGTAAAAGGGGCGGACATGACAAGATCAGATACATTCCAGGTTGATCCGTTAGAATGGAAGGCTCTGTGTTACTTAAGCATGCCTGGGCTCAAGACTTCAAAATAGTGAGACAGTAACTACAGGCTGAGAAAGAATAGAAACATGAAAAGTAGACAAAGTAGGAACAGGAGTTTTCCTTTTAACTAAGAATCACCATTTGATGAAAATAAACAGAATTTTTATGAAAGAAAGAGATCAATATTATCACTTCTGAGAGAGATGGAAAGGAAGGTGAAATTGGAATGACATGAGGGAATGCTATGAACTGAACTCTTGTGATCTAATAAAAAAGAATTAATAAAATTAGTTCCAGTGTCCAAACATCCTTTCTAGCTGACAGAGCTCAGAGTTGCTCATCTCAAAGTTCTCCTGTTTAATTACAGGACATCTGGACTGGTCACACTGTTCTCCTTCAATAGTTAACGAGATTATCAGATAAATAGAACTGAAGTTTAAGATGACCATGAGAAATTTCTGTCTCTAATACAGAAGAGCCATGTGGGAATGCCATTCAAATCACAAATGGTTACCTGTGGGGCAAACCAAACCCAGTACTTCTGAACTATCAATCTGCTTGGCTCTGTTTGATAGCCTTCTAGACAAAGACAGGGCTATTTCTTTGTAGAACCCACTTACCAGCTGTGTTTCCTATAACATATTCAGAATAAGACAGTGGACTCTAACTTGTTCTTGGGTCACTGGTATTACTGATTATGATAAATGTTAGAGTTATGCGATTCCTTCTGTTTTGTTATTATATTAGCTTTTCAGTATTCATTTATATTTTTTTAAAAATTATGACACTCATAAAAAGAAATTATTTATCATAAGAGATGAAAATAACTCTAAAGAAGTGAAAAGAGTAGCTTTGTAATGTTTTTCTAAAAATTTTGTAATTCATTTTAAGGAGATTAATTCAGACCAGGTTTTATCTTGTTATTAAGTACAATAAAACAGAAAGTATTACAAATTTTAAGAGTTTTGGAATCCTAACATACTTCAAAATCTAGTATATTAAATAAAATCTGATCATTGAATTTAGACTATTTCTTGAAAATTACCTCCATTGAGTTTAAAATCATGTCATGAGACTTTCAACTCAAGACCTGGATAATGATGCATTTTGTTAATAATTCACAAAATGGTGACTTGGAAACTTGGAGAAATTGACTTATCTTTCAGAACACAAAACACAATCTGGACAATAATTTGGCTATGACTGTTCCCTAATCTGAAGTTTCTCTATTTAATATACATTACATCTTCCCTCACCTCCTTTATCATCTTTATCATCAAGGATCCAGAGGAACTAAGAGGACATTCATTTGATCATTCCTTCACTCGACAGACATCTATCAAAGACCTCCTGGGTGCAGGGCATGGGGGTAGGCATTTGACACCCCCTCACCCCAACAAGTACTCTCATCGACATGAGATAGTCACCATTTCATTAGAAAAGACAATTCAATGTGATAGATACACCATTAGGAACCCAGGAGAAGGAGTAGTTAACTCCGTGTAGAAGGGCCTAAGAGGATGGCTCAGAGGGGACAGCATCTAAACTGGATGGAGGAGTAATTCACCAGTCAGCAAACAAGGGAAAATGTACCCATTTCCAAGCAGAGAAATCTGCGTGTGTAATGCCCGGAAGTTTGAAGAGCCAAACATTTCAGAGTGAATGGAATACAGGGAGCTTGTGAGGGTGAGGGAGGTGGAAAAGAAGGTGCGGATAGATTGCAAATGATTTGCAACAGACTTCCTCCCAAGGATTTTAAGCAAGGAAATGACAACATTAGATTTGTCTTTTGGAAAGATAATATTTGAAGGAAGTTGAAGTACAGACTAACATAGTAGCAAGCAGAAATAGGAAGGTAAAGAGGTTGTTACAACATTCTAGATTAAAGATAGAAAGTATTGCTGGACTAAGGTTCTGGAAAGGGGATGGAGAAGAGGGAATATATTTGGAAGTTTCAGGATGTAGAATTTTAGGTCTTAATGAGCTATTGGATGTGGGGGTCAAAGGATGGTAATTTGGGCAACTGTGAAGTTATGAAAGTCCTTAACTCCATAAATCCTACGAGGAGAACACATCAGGGGAGAGCCAAATGTTTGCCAAGCGAGGAGAGTCTTATTGGACTTGTTGAGACTCAGGTGACAATCTGAGTTTCAGATGATAAACAGTTATGTCCAGTAGATATGTGCAATGAAGAAGAGGATAGAAGGAATATGAATGTAAAATTAGGGGTCGATGGTATAAACATACCAGTGGAAGCTGACACAGTGAATGAGGTCACCCATAAAGTGTCCATCACGTTTGAAGAAAGTAGGACCTAAGATGAAACTCAAGTGAACTCCGAAATCTAGGCCATCTGGTTTACAATTATGAATTTTGAAATAAATTAAATTTCAATGGTCTAAACCACTGTTTAGGCAATCACTGATATTTGATACTATTATTAACAAGGTTGACAGGACTAATGCTAATGAAAATGATCATAATAGGTTCATTAAAGGTAACCTCGTTCTCTTCTTTTTATAACAGCCATTTTGTTAATGTCAGCCAAGTTCTCAAATGATGTGTTAATGGAAGAAACAGTAAAATCTAGCAAAATGAACATAGAGATACAGCTGTAGTAGATGTAAATATATACAGTCAGATGTAGGTGTACTCCAGTGTGTGTATCCATCAGGAGTTCCCCCTTCTAAGGACATAGCTCCCACCTTTCAATCTTTGTGTTTTTAATCCAAAGGGAATAAGTTTACCAGCACCAGGTAACTTCCGTACATATTTGCCTCAGTATTGCTAGCTTTGTTTATCCAGTCACTCATGCTCCTGACAGGATCTTTTAATTGCAAGTGTGTGTAGGCACTGTAGCAATGTCATTCTGACATGGTGTGCTAAGAATGACCCATAGCAGAATTCCCAAATGTATCTGAGACTGGAACATGGAAAACCATTTTCAGCACCATTCTTTGGTTAGACTTTTAGAGTTAACTGGGGTCTCCACAGTCAGTTGCCCTGCAATTTCCACTAACTGTGCCATTCTGGATGATTTTATTGCTCTGACCCCAAACTGAAAATGGAACAGATTTTATTTGACTCCTTTCTTCACCCTACAGTGGAGTACAAGTTCATGCAATGACATCCCCAAGCACAGAGCCGAGGCAGATGTATATATGAGCCGTCACATAAAATCCCTGCGCATTTACACAGTGTAGTTGGATAACATACACACATAATAAAGCTTTCCATAGATACTTTTTCATTTGACGTTCTCACTTCTTTTTTTTTTATGTTCTCACTTCTAAGTGAGATGAAAATCAATGTGAGTGATCACTAGTATGTTTCACCCAGATGACATTATTGTCATATGTGCCATACCATCATTCATACATTAATATGTAAAAATGACATTTTTTAATAAAATGTGTCACTTTAATTTAGAGCCGAAAGAGAAGACATAGGAAAATATTTTCCAATTCATTAGGCCACAGGCCCAAAGAAATAAATCCTTCTGATGAATCCTGTCATCACATTGTAATTCCAACATTTCAATATTCTGAAATTAACCAGACCCATGCCACCCTTGACTTCACTATTTCAGCCTAAAACGCTTCCAGAAAGTTCCCCAAGCGCTAGCTGTGATATTATGTTGTATACTAATGGGAGTCACCAGGCAGGGGGTAAAAGAGGGTGTTTTGCAGTGTGTAAAAGATTTCAGATAAGCGGTGAGCTCATGTATCAGGAAAATGACTTGTTTCCTTTTCCCATTTTACATTGTGAAGCAGCCAAGGTAATTTTACAAGCAAGGAATTTGCTTTAAGCTGTCGTGACGGTAATTGTGCATAAGCAAAGTTCCGAGGCAGTGGCCCCGACGTCTTTTTCGGTGCGGTGGCACTTACTTATTGTCTTTGGTGGGGTTCTTCTCCCTCATGGTGCCATCTGGCAGAGGTGTTTAAGGAAGCTATTGATCCAGTCTCCATTGCAAGAAAAAAATGAATTGTCAGGTGGCTGCCATTGTTTTCCAATTTTGATTCCTCAGCACTTCAGATTATACCTGCCTCTGGCCAGCAAGCTTCTGTATGAGACTTACAGATGTTTCTTATAAAGTATTGGTCTCTCAGAACCTACCTGCTAATGATGTCCCAGACAGTGTCACCTTCTTAAAACCAAAGGGCCCTTAATCCTGCCATGTGTCAGAGAACGTGCCCTATCAACTGAATATGTTCTTCCAGACATCTTACAAATGGGGGACTTGGTATGATTAGTAAAGCTTTGGTTTCTAGAGAAAATGAAAGTCAGCATAAACATGGTTTCATTTCCCGAGCACTCTCCTAGGTATTCCTCCTAAAGACATTCAACTATATTTACAGAGCATCTACTACACACTTGTGATTGGGATATACCTGTGAACAAAATGACTATCCTCCTTGTCCTCAGATTGTGTAATGAAATAAGTTGAGAAACCCTGTGTGAAGACACCTAGAAACATTTCTTCCCTGTGGAGACCTATCAGTGCTGTTAATATGCTAACAAGTATCATCTATGTCTAACAGAGGAAGGAAAATCTTTAACTTTTCCTACCTTTATTTTATCAAGGGGGCTTTTTTTGTTTTGTTTTGTTTGTTTCATTTTTAATGGGGAGCATCAATCAGGACTAGTTCTTTGGAAAAAATTGCTCCTTGTCGATAATTGTTTTCATTCCTGTATATCTCTAGGTCTTTACCTTGTCCCTTCACTGATTATTCTACACTCAATGCAGAGGCTAGGCTGTTGTCTAACACTGCTATTTAAGAGGCCTGATTTCCTATGGGAGCTCCGGGAATTTCAAATAGCATAAGACTGACTAAAATTGTCATTTACGTTTTCAGTGCTTCACTAATATAAAAATTAAATAAGATGATGTTTACCTTAAGGTGGGTCTTAATACATGTCTTAGGCAGTCTGATGAGTACTTTCTGTGAATGGCCAGATTCATATCTTAAAACAACTATGAGGGGCTTCCCTGGTAGTGCAGTGGTTGAGAGTCTGCCTGCCGATGTAGGGGACACGGGTTCGTGCCCCGGTCCCAGAAGATCCCACATGCCGCAGAGCGGCTGGGCCCGTGAGCCATGGCCGCTGAGCCTGCGCGTCCGGAGCCTGTGCTCCGCAACGGGAGAGGCCACAACAGTGAGAGGCCCGCGTACCGCAAAAAAAAAAAAAAGAAAACAACCATGAAGGCAGCAACTACTATTATCTTCATTTTTTAGATAAGGAAAGTGTGGAACAGCTAAGTAATTTGCCCAAGGCCACGCAGCTACAGTAAAGAGGAGCTGATATTCCCTCACAGGCTGCCTGGGGTCCTGGCTCCCCCAGTGCGGGGGGGAAAAGTCCCCTTTCAAGTCATTGTGTTTGCTATTTGCTTGATATAATTGTAGATGAGTCCCCACCCTACCCCATCCCTCCAGTCAATTAAATTGTTCTCATTTGCTCAAAAACAGTCCTTATCTTTTAGGAAGGGTTTTCGTTACCTGTGTTTTTCTAGTATTAAAGTAGCGAGTCCATAAACACTTGTGTTTATCAATGATGTGTCTCCCATAGATCCTACTGTCCTGGACTTTTTGTATCCCTTTTGATTTATTTTATCTAAGAAAGTAGAGAGTAGGGTGGAAAAGATGGTAGTGGTCATAGCAGAGAAAGGTGAGAGCAGAGATAGTTGGGTAAAACTGTGTTCTTTTTCTTTCTTTTTTCTTTTTTAAGATAGTGATTGTAGATGGAATGGGTAGACACATTAATGACTGGAGGAAGGAAGCTCCACGGGTGGGCAACAAGGGCAGAAAAGGAAACGTACTCGCAAGTAGCCAAGCGCTCTCCTCTCCTTGGCAGCCTCCCTCGCAGTTAAGTTAGAGCCACGTGACCAGCGCTGGTGGGTGGGTTGTGAGAAGCCGGAAGTACTGGTTTCAGCCCCAGGAAGTGTGTCTCCTCCATGCTTCTGCTTCCCTCTCGTGACAACCTCAGGAGCCACGTGCTCCAGACACAAGAGGGAGGCAAGCCCACCTGACCCACATGGGACTTTGTGCGAGCGAGGAATAAACTTTGGTTGTGCTAAGCCACTGAAATTTAGGGAGTGATCTGTTATGGCCACTAGTATTATGTATGGCAAGTCACATACCAACACAGAGGACCCAGATGTTTGAGAATCAGTGAGCTGTTTCTGAGCAGTTAAAAGAGTGTCGATAAGAAGGGCAAAGTCTTCATTAGGGAGGAATATCTGCATTGTCTCTACCCCCCAATTTGCTCCCTCAAAATTGGTATCTTGTTTGGCCCCCGCCCTCAAGTCATGAAGATGGCTTGAAATATTCTAATAAATAACGTATGGTCTTAAGTCATGTTACTTTTGGAACACGGTGTGGAGCAATCTACACGAGGACAAGGGAATGCCCCAGTACATGCACAGTTAGTCCTCCCCTTGCAGTAAGATAACAGCAGATATTTATTGTTGCATAGTCAACATGTAACAACACTGAATTTTACTTGCGAACATTATTTCTAAGATCTCATGGTGAACTGCAATGTATGTGCACACTATAATTTAACAATGATTGTGTTTTTCCGCTCCTTTATGTGGACACTGAATACTTCTCAGATAAAATTCTATACTTAATTATGTGGAGGGCTTCTTTTGTTTTAAATGCTTTTATTTTATTTTACTTTATTTTTTGGTGGAAAGTTATTGATGGAGATTTTTCTGTGCGTACGTGTGTTCTCCATAGAAACAGTTCTTTTTTAAGGGGAGTAAATATTGAGGAGAGAGGAATCATTTAGAGGTTTGAAGCCAGGAATATCTGCTTGGAGTTAATCATATCTTCCTTCCCAACCCACATAAATAGCTGAGGTTGCATAAGTGATGTGTAGTGTGATTAGGGTTTACTGAGCACAAGGCATAAGATATTTGCAAAGTTTTGGCATGAAACATACTCTATGCTAACATTCTATACTTTTTCCCACACAAATCTGGGGAAAAGGGCATCTGGTTCCTTGTTTTGTTTGTGGATGGGCTCTTTACTAGTCTGTGGAATTCCTACTCTGCTACAAGCCAAAGTTCAGAGATAGAACACACAAAAAGCTCAATTCTTTCCGTATTTAATATCGATCGTAATACCATGTCTACCCAATCATACTGTTAGAGTGGCTGAGTTGGCTTTTCAATTCTCGGAATCATATGATAAAATCATCTTTGTGGTTTAGATGGTTGAGGGATCATCCTTTGAGAAGACAACCGAAAACAAGGGTCACTCGAGATACGATTGGTTTAGTCTCCAGAGGTAAATATGAGAGAAGCTCATGATTTTGGAAGCTGGTGAGTTTAGCGAGCTACCATAGCTGGTTAGGGGTGGGGGGAGCTTGGGCACAAGATGCCAGAAACACCATAGTCTTCCAGCAGAAAGCAAGGGTTCTGAAAGACCAATCTGATTTTAAAGTGAACTGTTTTACTGTTAAAAAAAAAAAAGAAAGAAAGAAGGAAATGCTAAGAATGATCAAAGTGGGCAAGGTCCAAATCTAACCCAGTGTCAACATGGTTTTTATTTAGTTAGAGGAAAAAAAATGAGTAAAAGCTTCTTTAACAAAAAATTGGACACAGGAGGAGTAAAAGGGGCTTTACTTCATAGTTTCCAATAGTAAAATATTGATTTCAAAAACACATACCCACTTGCCCTCCAGAGGTTCGCTCTTCCGTAGAGCAGTGATCTGGCTAGCTTTGTTTCACCAGCTTTTCAGTTGTCTTAGCTCTCCAAAGCCGTGTGTCTACTAATGGTCCCCCCAGCTCCTGAGCTAATGTTCATGGGGACCAAAGGGATTTGGCTCAGGATAAAATCGCATAGATAATGGTGGATTGGTGAGGGAAGGGATGGAAAGAGGCTCAGCTTGTGCCAAGAAAATTTTAAGTACTGTATAAATCTTAGCTCCTTGCTCCTCTAAAAAGTCCCTTAAGAAGGGATTCATATGGTTGTTCCCCTTTTACTGATGATGACCTGGGACTTTGGGGGTTAATTAACTTCGTCTTTAAGCAGAGGTGATAGGACGTGACCTGACTCATCAGGTTCCGGGCTTGTTTCCTTCCCACCACTGTGCTTCCCTGGGCACCCAAGTCTACCTGCAGCTCCTGGGTACTTGCATGCTGGTTCCCCACACCTTGCATCCCTCCAACCACCTACACACATGTGCAGACGCACACACACGCAATTTCTGAAAGACTCAGAAACTCGGAATACTGGCAAAGGCAAATCTCTGGTGGCTGGGTATTTCTACAGAACTGTGTGTTTCCATGATTTCTTACTCATTTCTTAGTTTTGGTCTAATTAACTCCAGTATCCTCCAAGTCTTGGACCCCGCCAGAAATCTAAGCAGTAACTGGGCCACAGCTATCCAGCTGTGGCTCCTGTCACCTCTCCTTCACCGGTAATCCATGCTTACACCTCAACCACTAGTAAGAGCCATGCATGATGGAAAGACTTTCCAACAATATCTACTGCCCTCACCTGTCTTTGTAATGACACCCTTGCTTGCCATGTCCTCCTTCCCATGTCCTATCTGTCAAATTGGGCTCCCAGATATTGATAAGGACCAGAATCTTTCATGAGCTTGAAGGTGAGCTCAAAAATATCACAAAGTCACCCTCACCGGAAGCTACCTCTGCAGTAAAGATAATTCCCCTGAAGTCTACCCATGGCCTAAGAAGCATGTTCCCACTCGGGCCTGGCTCCCTTCCACCGTCTCATTTTCCCAGCATGCCTCACCACTGAGCAAACCACCGTGTCTTATCAACCCAAAAGCACCAACAGTTACTATCCAGGAGCAAGTGTGGAAGTGTTCATGTGTTTGCAGTGATAAAAATGTACAAGGGTGTGGTTTCTACCCTGGGAAAGTCCAGCATTTCCCCCATTTAGGCCATAATGGAAAGTATATGGAAACAGGATAATTTTCATTTATTTAACCAATATGTAGTACTTTGTACCCTGGCTCCAAAGTTGCCACCAACAATCCTCCCTTGCCTCTCCTCTTAGTAAGAGGTGGAGTCTGTTTCCTCTTTCCTTGAATTTGGACTGGCCTTTTGATTTTCTTTGATCAGTAGACACTGTGCCAGTTTGGGGCCTAGCTCTTAAGAGAACTGGCAGATTGCTCTTTGCTCTCTTAGAGCCCCGAGCCACAGTGTAAGAAGGGCAAGTACCCTAATAGAGAGAGAGAGAGACAGAGACAGAGAGAGACAGAGAGACCCAGCCAGCCCACAACAATTTCAGTCACCCCAGATGAGGTGCCAGACATATGAATGAAACCATCTTGGACCTTCTGACCTCAGCTGACTTCCTCACTGAATTTGATGTGACTGACCCCTTGCTGATGACACTATGTGTAGCAGAAGGACCACCCAGCTGAGCCCTGCCAACTCGTGGAGTGATAAGTGCTAAATCATTGCTATTTTAAGCCACTATGTGCTGGGATTGTTTAATATAAAAAAATATAACTGAGACAAGTGCCTACCAGGTGCCTGGCATCCTGTTGGCACTCAACATATAGTGATTTCAATAAATACTGGTAAAGATGTTGACTCCCATTGCTGAGTGTAAGAATTCAAGGTTAAATACTGCTGGGAGAAGATGCTCTGAATTCTCCAATTAACACTCCCCACTTCCATCCTTGGAGCAGTTTCAGGGAAGTAGCTGAGATAGATTGCAAAGGGTCAAGGCCAGCCATGTACTTCTTTTTGGAGATGACTTCTGGGAATGGGGAGAGGTGACTATCAATCCAGCTCCTGACAGAATACTTCCCACACAAGAGTGGGTTCAAGAATGAAGCTGTCTCTATGTTTTTCATCTAATGACCTAACACCATGTTCTCTCTGAAGGGCCATTATGTACATCTTGTACATCATGTCAAGTACGTCCCATAACTAGTTTCCTGCCTTTAAATATTTATAAAAACTCCACAATAGCCTGGCAGGACTTGGGCTTGGCAATGGCTCTAGCTGATGGTTAATATTCTCCATTCTAAACCCTGTGGGTAAGGCTATAGATTCAACAACAAAACAAAAGACAAATATTTCCCTGGGAGGTTGTTAAAAAAACAAACCTCCAAATCATATAATTGCATTTATTTTCAGGGAGAACAACCAGCAATCATGTTTTATAGCGTCATTTTGCTTGGGGAAGGTTTTCATTAACCTGGCATATTTATTCTACTTTCTTTTGAACCAGCAAAAGCCCTTCAGTGAGCACATGAAGGAGGCCTTTGGATAGTCCTTTCAGGCCCCCAGGAAGCATTGGGATAAATTGCTAAGTCACTATTTAGTACATGATGGTTTGATGGCCTAGAGATCATTTGAGTCCCTACAGGTAGACAGCTGTTAACTATCCCTGAGCTCCTCTGGATCCTGGAAATAAACTGAAGATGAAGCTGTTTGCAGCTGCAGTTGACAGGGCTGCCATATGCTTCACTCCCTGGAAGCTCTGAGCCAAGGACTTTATGTCTAACTGCTTCACAGCAGAGCGGGCAGTTTTCTGTAGGGAGCTGGCTTGAAGGTCACCTCTCCCCATCTCCAGAAGGCACTTCCAGAAAGAAGGACGTGGCAGCCCTGACTCTTTGTCATCTACCTCAGCCACTGTTCTGAAACTGCTCCTAGGAGAGGGGAAACCAGAGAATTCAAGAGAACTTCTCTTTGGCCCTTGGGCAGTGTGACCACTTACCCCTCCATAAAACTCTCTTTCCCTTGAAGTCTACCTATCATGTGTCCTTCTCTTTGGGCTCTTCTCTTCGGGCAATCACCTCTCACAGCAACACTTCTTTCTCTAACTTTCAAACATAGTAACACCACAGTTTTGGAGAACCCAAGTTTGTGTGCCCCACGCACAGGGATGCCAAACAAACCAAAATGTCAAAGTCTGTAGCAGAGTAATGTTTATTACAAGGGCCAAGCAAGGAGAACAGGTAGCTTGTGCTCAAAAGACCTGAACTACCCAATGGATTTCAGGGAAGAGTTTTTACAGGCTATATTGGGAGGTGTGGGTGGTCTGCAGGGTGTGTGACCCTCCTCTGATTGGTTGGTGGTGAGGTAACAGGGAATCTCAATCATCCAGGAATCTCAATCATCAGCTTATGGTTCCAACCAGTCTGGGGTCCTATGTTTGTGCTCAGCCTGAAGTTACCATCCTCCACCTGGGTGGGGGCCTTAGTTCCTGTTGAAGAACTCAGAGATATGTATTAGATTGTTCTGTACGTCTTCCCCAGGAGGAAGCAGGACCCTGTCCCATCTCTGCACTGTTGTTTCTTTCTGCATTCCCTCATTCCCTTAATTAGTAACTGTTTGAATCTGCCCTTTGGAACTCAGGGAAGGTCCAAGAGGCTAAAACCGTTTTCCTACAAACAAGAAATGGGGGACACAGAAAGACTTTTGTGCCCAGGAGGGCCCCACAGGGTCCTGCTCAGTTTCAATCCTCCCTTTTCTATGATATTCCCTAATCTTTAGGGGAACGGGTGTACAAGAAAAACAATAACATATTGGATAAGGAGATCTATCATAAATTCAGCAGAGGAACTCAGTTTTAGGGGGACTCAGTTTCAACAGGAAGTCCTCCACTCTGCTTTTCTCTTTCTGAATCTTCATTGTTTGAGTTATCCCTTTCAACCCCTGTACTCCATCTACAGCCCAAGCAAACACACACATATTTTAATAATATAGCTCCAATATATCTGCCAACGGGATGTCACCTACTAAACTTCCTATCTTTCCCAAATCAGCATTTCTAAAGCAAAATCAATCATATGTCTACATAAATGATGACCAGCTTTGAATTTCCCTACCTGCTGACTCAAGTTTTTGAACTTTGACCTTAGTCATCCTATAGGCTATTGACCTACTTACTTCCCAAGCCTAATACTAAAACCATAGACTAAAAATTTCACCATCTAAAATCTGGGCACTTGCAATAATTTTCTAGTTCTCCTTCCCATCTCTATTGTTTTGACCTTCTAAGACATCCTATGCACTGTTCCCTGCAGGAATATTTCTAATGCAAGTCTTGCCATTTTACGCTTCTGTTCAAAAATCTCTAATTGTTCCTCATGTTCAGTATAAATGCCTTCACACTGACATTCAAGGTGTTTTAATTCATGGCCTCAACCAACCTATCTTGGCTCATCTCCAGTCTATGTCTAGTATTAACATAGATATTGACTGAACCATTGTGTTGAACAAACCCAGAGTGTGCTATTGATACCAATTCCAGTGTGACTATTAGTCCATGGTGTTGTGCAACGCAGAGGACCTGGTCAGAAAATTCCACATACATTTCTTCCTCCAGGCTTTTGCCTACTCTGTGTATCCCCTTTCTTTTACTTCCTCCTTGTCTTCATTTTCCCTTTATCTTCTCAAACTAAAGCCCAATACTCTCTCTTCTGGGAAGGCTTCTTCCATCTGCCCCCAGCCCTGGAGCAATTTATTGCTTAAATCATTCTTTGGCACTTACTCTCCACCCGACACTTGTTTCAATTTGGCCATTCTTCATGTGTAAGATCTATTTCTGGGACTAGAATAAAAGTTCCTAGATAACAAGAACTACTCTGAAATTATGTGTAGCTTCAACGTTTATTGATAATGATGCTTATGATGACAGTTTCTGATGTTTTTCTCACACATAGACCATAGCTCTAACTAAGAAATCTTTTTTGGTAATGTCTGAGTGAAATATTTGAAAAAAGAGAATAGATAACTGTGTTTTCCATAACTATACACCCCATTCCTCTTTACTCTTAGTAAAGAGAAATACTCTTAGTATTTCATATTTTAATCAATTGATTCACATCAGTTATAAAGCAAATGCTACTATCAGCCAGGCAGTTTAGGACTGTGGAAAACATTACTTAGGGCATATTGTGCTGCTGTCCAGCTTGTTGAAATTCTCTCCTCCCTTGGCACTGCCTTCACCTGATTCTCTTTCCATGCTTCCCTCTTCATCTCCTTGTTTGGATAATCTTTCTTGTCTTGTGTTTTACCCTCAAACCTTTTTTTTTGGCCTTCTTGTTTTCTCACTCTACTTGCTCAAGGAGGATGGTTCCCAAGCCTATCTCCAGCAGTGAGACATTTCTTAAATGCCAGACACACATCCTCTGCTGCCAGCTGGAAGCTTCTTCTTGGATATTCTTTAGACAATTCAAACTCAACACCTCCTCCTTTCTCCACATCTGTCTTGGTTAATGGCATTGCCATCCTCTCAAGCTAGCAGCTCAGGGTCATGATTCTCTTCTTCTTATTTCTCACTTCCAACACCAGTCTTGGTCTCCTGTAGTTTTTATTTCTTAAAATATTTTTTCTCCTTCCAATTCCTGCTGTTGTGTCTTGATCTAGATCCTTTGTATTCATCAGGATAATTAACCCTACCTGCTAGAGCTGTTAAACTTGGAAATCTTTGTGGCTTTAAAAAATGAAGGCTTACTGTTATGGACTCATTCAAATCTGATACAGGTTGAATGATCTCCAAAGAGGCTGTCCTCCAGGTGGTGGTTCAAGATCTATTCTGCTTCCATCCTGTGACTCTGCCATCTCAACACATAATTCTGTGATCTCTGTTGAAAGAGATGAGAGAGGAGAGGGACAGATTAGCTCTTTACTGCCTTAAACAGGAAGTGACACAACTTAGAAGTGTGTCAGACCATTGGCCAGAAGAAAACCATTGGCCAGAAGAAGTGGGAGACCATTGGCCAGAACTAGTCACACAATCTAATGGAACTACAAGAAAGGCTGGAAACTATGGAGACACATGGAATTTGTGGGGAGAAGTAAGCATCTACTATACTCTTTTCCTTCCTCATATGGACTACGGCCACTTCTCCTAACTAGATTCTTTAGTTTAGTTTTCTGTTCTACTCCATCTATACACTTTCACTAGAGAGGTTTTATTTATTAAATGTATTATTATTTTTATTATTTTTGGGGTTTTTCTGTAACTTACAAAACTCATCATGCCACTTCCCTTTCCATCAATGACTCTCCACTATTCATGGACTAAAATTTATAGTCCTGCAAAATCTGGCTTCAATCTACTTTTCCAGCTATACCTCCACATCTACAAATCCTTAGCTAGAACCACACCAGACAAAATATATCCTGAACATTCTGTTCATTCTCTCACTTTCATGCCTTAGTGCATATGGTACCCTCTTCCTGGAATATGTGGAAAATGTAATTTAAATGTGTTTTGACTTTGCTCGGAATTGTTATGTTAATGTAAATATTGAATGTGGATCCATACAGAAAAAAGTATCTATACGAGTAAACAAACCCAATTCTTACAGTTCCCCTTATCTTAGGAAAACAGACTTAGGGCTTAGTTTACTTCTTTTTTCTTTAAATTAAGAATGTAACCACACTTGGCTACAACCCCTACTCTACATATACTCTAATCCCTCAAAAAGCCAGTGGTGAATGATGCTGCTTCTTTGAAGACAGGTTCCAGATCCCTAATGAGACCATTAGAGGAAAATTTGGAGACACTTAACAGCTGATGAATTTCATATAAGAACTGGAGTATTTCCCTTCTGGTTCAGTCCATGACCACACCAGCCAGCTTTCGCTGCCAGGAATTACCTCTGGGACCAGGTTTATATCTGGATGTAGAGGAAGATGAGATCTTTGCTGCTGACAGCCTAAGCCACTAGGAGCTATGATTATTCAAACACAGAATAAGGAAAGTCCCCTTGGGAAGCCAGGCTGCATTAGCAAGAGTCCAAGGAATTAGTGAGAAGGCAGTGTAGCCTAGTGGAAGCAGCCAGGTGGCTGAAGGCAGATAAATCCAAGGTCGAGTCTACTAAGAAGTCCTGTAACCTCCAGAGGTTACTTAACCCCTCTAAACGGTAAGTTTCTCATCGACCTCTTCTTCCTGGGATGGTAATTACATAAAACAACAAATGTGTGGCAGATTAATTTTTGAGATGTTAATTTGTACTTTCTCTCTGCATCTCCTCTCCCCCACGCACACACACACTCACACACAATCCAGTCTTTAGACGTCCTTAATTCAATGAGCTCTTTGTTTTGCTGCACGAACAAGATCGCAGTAGGAACACCCCCGTCCGTCCTCCCTGCTGAAATTCACAGAAGAGATACCACTTCAGGACAGGAGAGAGAGAGGAGCACAGAAGGCGGAGAGAACTGGGGGCCGGAAGATGAAAGAGAAATTAATCATGGACTTTTGTGTGGCGGTGTCCTGAAAAGGCAGTAAGACCTCAGAAGGTGCCCAAAAGAAAGTTGGACAAAAGACAAAAAGGATCTCAGCTCATCCACACGCTTCTGGGCTCCAGGTACACTGCCAGAAGCCAGAGCTGCATGAATTGGAGGTCTCCAGTGTAACTTAAGACAGAGAGTTAGAGGCATCTTTCATTACACAGGATAGCCACAGTCATGACTGCGAATGAATTTCTCTACCAAGCAGGTGGGATGGAGGTTGGAAATCTAATTTCAATTGATTCAAAGAAAATCCTGAAATATAGTGTTTCTTTTTTAGAGTTTATGTGCTACCAGGGTAAAGCTCCTAGCACTTGGTAAGCCTTCAGGGGACGTTCATACCCTCCTCCTTTCCATCACCTTCCTCCTGCTGCTCTGGATATGATGGCAAGTGTTCACACGCGTCCCCCTGCACCACCACTTTAGCCGAGACGTATTCCTCTGAAGTGCAAGTTCTTATCACAGACAAAATCTTTCTATCGAAATCACAGGGAAAGCTTACGGTGCAACATGCCTAAGACAGAGCAACAATTCAAAAATCTCAGAAGGATGAAACAATAAAAATACACAGCCATTCTCAGGTTCAGTATGAGAGAGGACTTGGCATGCTTCTTTGGAGTAGAGAGACTTAAATCTCTATTTATTTACTTTGGCATTTTGCCCAAGGTTTGTCTTCAAGGTAGCCCTCATGAGGACAAGGCTTGGAGGACCGGGATAGAACAACCGCCAGGTTGTCATTACCTGATCTGTCCCTTTTAGTTCTAGATCAGAGGCCAGCAGACCACAGCCCATGGATCACATCCAGCCCAGTGACAAAGTGTGTAAATAAAGTTTATCAGAACACAACCCTGCTCAGTTGTTTACCTGTGGTCTCTGGCTTTTGCTGTACAACAATAGCAAAGTTAAGTAGGTGAATAGTTGCAATAGACTGTATGGCCTACAAAACCAAAAATATTTACTACCTGGCCCTTTACTGAAAAAGTTTGCTGACTCCTGTTTTAGATTATGAACAGGGTGGAACTGGTCCCACAGACAGAGGAAGGCAGCCCCAGCTATGCAAGAGTAACTGCATCTACCATTTTTGAAGTAGGACATGTTTTGGCACGAGAGGACCCCAGAAACACCCCTGTCTGTCCCTCTCTGTTACCCCTACCTCTAGCCCTCTACCCTCCTAAATCATCCCCAGGGAATCATGATACTTCCCTCCATCATTCAACCAGCATTGCCTGTGCACACACTGTGTGCCAGGCCCTCTTAGGTACAGTTGATATTGAAGTAAATGAATATCAGACTGTCCATGTTCTCAAGGAACTTACAGTTCCTGTCAGGAGATAAACACCCAAGAGCTCATGAGTTCTGTGATACTTCAGGGCACTGGACCACATGACTGCAAGGCCTTAGCCTGGAACGTCAACATTTCCATGTTTCTAAACCTAGAATGGAGAGTAACTTTACAATAGAAAGCCCCTAACGTGAGCTGACAATTCTCTTCTAACATAGATAATGTCAAGGGAAGAAAATAGACCTGCTATTCCTTTGTCCAGTGTTTTCTCTCTCTCATATATTTCTTGTTGTGACACGAATAAATATAAAAGAAGTTCCAGCCACACGTGGAGCAGATGGGGAAGACTTAAAGAATTGCAGGTGTGGCCAAAAGGACTTCGGCCCAGGTCCTGCCTGTGGTATGTAACCCAGCATAATTATGTTTAATAGTAACCCTTTTACTCCTCAGAGAGTTCTGGTTTGAACACTAAATCACATGGTAACTTTACCTAGGACCCAAACCTTCAGCCTAGCCACCTATAAGATATTAGTCATATAGAGTTTTCTCCTTATCAGTTCAAAATTTCATTTAGGTGATTCTGCAGGACTCACACCAAATGAAACACCTAACGATCCTTTCTTTCTTTCTTTTTTTTTTTTTTGTGGTACGCGGGCCTCTCACTGTTGTGGCTTCTCCCGTTGCGGAGCACAGCCTCCGGACACACAGGCTCAGCGGCCATAGCTCACGGGCCCAGCCGCTCCGCGGCATGTGGGGACTTCCCAGACCGGGGCACGAACCCGTGTCCCCTGTATCAGCAAGCGGACTCTCAACCACTGCGCCACCAGGGAAGCCCCCTAACGATCCTTTCTTGCCCGAAGAAAGTGATACTCTCTTTGCCTCATTGATTGCACAGTTTAATTATCAAATAAATCCCCAAATGCCTAGAATAATCCCTGGCATACAGTAGAGAACAGTTCAATTTGCAGTATATGAGACTTTTTATTGAGTTTTTCCCCACAGTTTTGCTGAGGTATTATTTACATATAACATAAGCAAGTTTGAGGTATATAACACAATAATTTCATATTCATATATATCACAAAATGAGACTTTTTGTTGTTTTTAACTGATAAAATGAAGACCCAAGAGAACAGTCTTTACGTTACGATCTGCAGTTAATAAGTGGAAGACACGCCTCCTTTGGGAAGCCTTGTCTGACCTCTCAATTCCCACCACCAGCATCCTTGAACACAAGCCTTTTAGAGCTTGTCACATTCCTGACTTACTTGTTTCTTGTCTGTTGCCACTGGAGGACCTTGAACTTCTAGTTAGCGGTAATAATCTCAGAGTTTAGTACAATGTCTCCCTCATGGTAGGTTCATAGGAATTTTTGCATAAAATATTTACTGTCTGTTGACAAATTCCTGAGATATAAATAGAAATAATGTCTCACCAAATAGACCAGAACAAAAAGCTCCTATCACTGTTATTATGATTATCGCTGCAACTTGTTTCTTCAGGGGGTGTTGTTTGCCCATAATCGGGGCACCTTCATGAAAGTTGTGCTCTAGACATTTACTGTTTGAAAGGAGCAACTAAACTGTGATGAGAATCAGCCGGGAACCAAATACTTTACAAACAGGACAAGAATCAGACATAATTTCTCCTTAGAAAAGAAAATGGTACCCATCAACTGATCTCTGGTTATTAAGTAGACAGGATGGGGCAAAGAACTAGATGTTGAAAGTGGGATTTCGGCTGCTTGGCCTGCTCTGATATTCCCCACCTAAGCCCAGTCCTGTTACTGGTGATTTCCTGAGTAAGAGCCACAGAGGGAATAGGTTCTTGTCTGGGCATTATTACAGTCCCTTAGGAGCAATGTGTGTAAGCCATTTGGTGTCTCCTATGAACAGGCATTGTGGAATCAAAACTGGGATCCGGCAGCCTTTCCTCTCCTGAAGGAAAGAGAAGAAAAACTGTCAGAACAGAGAATCTGAGACAGGGTTGGCCCATGTCCTACCAAAAAGCATATAGCACAGAGGATGGATCCACTTCCAGGATGAATTTTCCTTACTAGAAACAGCTGTTGATAGAAGGAAAATGGTCCATCCAGCTTTAATTGATGGGAAAGTGGTCCATGTTGGAAAGGATTTTGCTAGAAACCCAGAATGAATGGAGGGAGAATGAGAATTGTTACGGAGAATGTTATGTAGGCAGACGTAATTTTCAGACACCTATAATGCCATATTGGAACAGGCAGGGAAGAAACACATTTTCCATACAAAGACTAATGGAAAACTGTGAAGTAAACCTATAAGTTAAAAGGAAATGTTAAATCAGAAGAGACCAAATGGTGGGCATTCTCCTTATACTGGGTTAGCAAAAATATATATAAATAAAAAATAAAAAAGGTCATAAAGTGAATGATTCCCCCCAAGTACATCAAATGTTTGCTGTACACATCAGAGTCACCCCCAGCCGCAAAGCCCAGAGACATTTGTTGACTTAGTGGTTCAAGTTTAATATGCCCCCTTTTCAAAGGCCATGCATTTCAAACTGATCCTCAGGACTAGGTTCAAATTTTTTTTAAAAATTGCGATTTAAGCAAGTTCAAAATTTGTGTGTTTGGGTCACCATGAAGGAGAGTCCCAAGGCAGCAGTGCAGGGCTGGTGTGGTGATTCTGCTCCACGAAATCCTCAGGGACCCAGCATCCTTCCAGCTCACCTCTCTGTTGTCTTCAGTATAGCGTTCTCACCCCCATCATCTGAGATGGGCCACATTCCCAGCAGCAGGATTAGGGAAAAGAAGAAAAAGAAACACTTGTCATGGAGGAGTCCAGCCCCAGGCCACCATTCTATGTATGATCTTTCAGGTCCAACGACAGCAATGACCAGGCTGTACCTGGCCGGCCTCAAAGGAGAAAGCCTCCCCCTTCACACAAGACTTGATGCACAGCCTGTGCTTTGCAGTTGTCAGGAGGGAGTGGTGGTCAAGGACTCAGCCTCCCCTGTGCACACCCCCATCCCTGGACCATGCAGGCCAGGCTCAAACTCATACCTGCATCATCATAGCCCAGGTGACTCCCTTCACAGGCCTCTTTATGGAGGCCTCCACTGAGACTCTGTGAGACCTCATTCATTATCAGCCAGCTGCCTTGGCTGAGACACTCTTTTCACAATGACTCAGTGCTTGCCAACTCCTTGCCCTTCCCCTTTTCTTTCCCCCGGGTCCCTGAAAAGGCCAGAGCCATTTATTTAGGACTTCTGGTCAGTGAGAGTCGCCCTTCCGCACTGCATGCCATCTGGCCCTCACCGCCACCAATCCGTGGGGAAAGTGCAACATGGCAGAACGGGTGCCCTTGCTTTTCTCTCTTCCCTGCACTGTTGCACTAAGTGGAAGAGGCTTGATTCTCACTTGCAATATGGCTCTGTGTCCTACCTGAACACCTTGATACCTGGCAGCTAGAGTTATGTGCCTGATGTCCTTACTGAAGGATCCCAAGACTGCCTTACCACTGTTTCCTTAATCCTATTGATCAGAACTTAGTCACATGGCCATAGCCAGCAACCAGGGAGGCTGAAAAATGCATTCAGTTACTATTACTATGGAAGAAGAGGATAGGCTAAATCAGGAGGAAGCTAGCGGTCTTTGTTATATTCTTGTACGCTACTGACTTATAAGAGTAGGTGCAGACAAGTACTGTATGATCTCACTTGCCTGTGGAGTCTTTAGAAAATACAATAAAGTCATAGATACAGAGAACAGTATGGGGGTTGCCAGAGGTGGGGGAATTTCGAGAAGGTGGTCCAAAGGTACAAACTTCCAATTACAAGATAAATAAGTCCCGGGGATGGACAGCATGTTGACTATAGTTAACAATATTGTATTGTATATTTGACAGTTGCTAGGACAGTAAAAAAAATCTTAAAAAAATTTTTTTTAAATCTGAAAAGTTCTCATGACAAGAAAAAAAATTGCAGCTATGTGAGGTGATGGATGTTAATTATTTGTGGTAATCATTTTGTAATATATACATATATCAAAGCATTATGTAGTAGGCCAAAAACAAATACGATGTTATATGTCAATTATATCTCAATTTAAAAGAAAAAGAAAAAGAAAAGAGTAGGTATGGTAATGGATGCAGTATTGTAAGGAGACCAGCGTAAGCCTGCACTACCAACTAAGTCATGTTGACTTTGGATAGCTCTCTCCATCAGTCTTATACAGCCAAATGAATTGCTTGTATTATACTTTTGTTTATTATAGCTAATTCTATGATTTTAAAGACAATATTGAAGATCTAAAGACTTGCCCTTCAAATCTCATTTATGTGGTTGAAAGCCAGGAATGGAATTCACCATGGGGGAAGACCACCTTTAGAGAATTTTTCCCCACTTTTGAACTTCTCTTCAAGGTTATTAGCGATTTATTGGCCTAAGTTCTCACCTTGCAAACTGCAGTTGAATGCCTTTTCGTTAATGAGGGAATAAGACAGATGACCAATCCTGAGATATCTGAGACAATACAATACTGAACCCCAGCAGGACTATAGGAGCTATAGGACTTCAAAGGACACAGATGCCAAATGAAATACAGAAAATATAACCCTTAAAGAGTCATTAAGTTAGCAGGATGGGAAGATAATGTAGAAACTTCCTTATCCACAGAATACTATGAAATCATTTCCGGAAAGAGTTCTCAAATTTCAAATTTATTTGTGAACTCTAGCTAGACAAGATGTTCATTCAGTTGACATGAAAGGCCCTTCCACCATTAAGACATGTGCCTTGAATTATCCACTGCTATTCTGCCATCCTTAAACAGAAAAGTTTTGGTAGGGCTTACTGCAGAGGTCTCTATAATTTTCTATTCTTCTGTAAATGAAAAGGAATATTGTGATTCTTAAAGTGAATTTTAAAGATTCATAAGTGAAATGTCAGGAAATATATTTGCAAAGCAAACTTCTACTACTAAATTTTGATGATTTAGCTCTGATAAAAACTCAATTGAAATTTTGTAATTCATTAGTTTTTATTCTGCTAGTTTTATAGTATATTTTTAAAACTCTTTTCCTGTTATTACGCAATACTGTATATTCATTAGGCACCAATAATCTTGTGATGCTGGGCAAGTCATTTAGCTCTGAATATACTTTGAGTTCTTCTTTCCCAAGACTCTGGTATGTATCCTTCACACTAGGCACAGCTCGACCCAGGTTAAGAATCACAAGACAGGATGAACAAGCACCCTTGCAATCTCACCACTATATGAGCAACTCCATGTTATGTGAAGATGCTTTATTACAATTCCGCCACCCTGTTTCTTCTGTTGTACTTAATTTTTATTTATCGAATTCTTGTTATCTGATAGGTCCTCTGCTAAACACTGGGGATACAGTGGCAAATAATAGTTATATTCCCTGCTTATTTCAGAGACTATTTTTGCCTACTCAGTGTCCATTATCCATTCTTTCTTACCCAGAAAACTCTAGCTTTGTTAGGAACTACAGCAAAATTTTCATTTTTCCAGCTTCCTTGCAGTTGGAAGAGTTGGCATTTCTGCATGCTGAAAAAAAGGTAAAACTGCCTATTTTAAAACTTTTCTTATCTATTCACTAATAGTACCTTTTCAGAGGATATTAGAATAAGCTATCATACTTTATTTTTAAGTACTGTTGCAATTTTTATTTAGATTTAGATTATAGATTATTTTGGGGGCATTGAATACAGGCATACCTCAGAGGTATTGCAAGTGTGGTTCCAGACCACTTGAATAAAGTGAATATTGCCATAAAATGAGCCACATGAATTTTTGGTTTCCCAGTGCATATAAAAGTTATGTTTGGGGGCTTCCCTGGTGGCACAGTGGTTGAGAGTCTGCCTGCCGATGCAGGGGAGACGGGTTCGTGCCCCAGTCCGGGAAGATCCCACATGACGCGGAGCGGCTAGGCCCGTGAGCCATGGACACTGAGCCTGTGCATCGGAGCCTGTGCTCCGCAACGGGAGAAACCACAACAGTAAGAGGCCCACATACAGAAACAAAACAAAACAAAACAAAACAAAACAAACAAAAAAGTTATGTTTGCATTATACTGTAGCCTATTAAGTGTGCAGTAGCATTATGTCTAAAAAACAATGACAGACCTTAGTTAAAAAATACTTGATTGCTAAAAAATGCTAACCATCACCTGAGCCTTCAGAGAGTTGTAGTCGTAACATCAAAGTAGTATTACAAATCACTATAATAAATATAATAATAATTTAAAAGTTTGAAATACCGTGAGAATTACCAAAATGTGACTCAGAGACATGAAGTGAGCAAACGCTGTTGGTGAATTGGTGCTGACAGACTTGCTTGATGCAGGGTTGCCACAAACTTTCAATTTGTGAAAAATGCAATACCTGTGAGGTGCAGTAAAGCGAAGAGAGATAAAACAAGGTCTGGCTGTAATAGCTTTGCTCTCTATCTTATCACTTTCTGCTCATACTTATTAACTCCTTTGTTTTATTCACTTCATATTTACCCGGTTGAATTTTTCTAACTTCTTCAGTTGGGCACATAGTATGGCAGTTTAAAATATGTCCACAAATTCTTTGATGCTTCTCCCTTCAAAAGGTAGAGTCCTTCTGTTAATTGTGGACTGGACTTATTGAATCACTTCTAATGAACAGATTATAGCAGGAGTGATGGTGTGTGACTTCTGAGACTAGGTCATAAAAGACACTGTGGCCTACTTCTTGCTCTCTTTTGGATTACTCCCTGGGAAGTAAGTCAAACAGCCCTATGAAGAGGTTAGGGTGACCAGTTGTTCTGGTTTGTCTGGGAGTTTCCCAGTTTTAGAACTGAAAGTCCTGCATCCCGGATTAAACTTTTAGCCCTGGGAAAACTGACAGTCACCCTAGAACAGGCACACATGGAAAGAAATTGAGGTTTCTAGCAAATG
The DNA here is from genome assembly GCF_964165515.1 of Mesoplodon bidens. Classification (NCBI taxonomy): domain Eukaryota; kingdom Metazoa; phylum Chordata; class Mammalia; order Artiodactyla; family Ziphiidae; genus Mesoplodon; species Mesoplodon bidens. The sequence continues at coordinate 18,207,711 of NC_138166.1, forward strand.
GCCACATAAATGAGCCATCTTGGTAGCAAACCCTTCAACCCCATTCAAGCCTTCAGATGACTGTAGCCCTGGCCAATACCTTGAATGAAACCGTATGAGAGAGCCTGATCCAGGACTGCCAAGCCAAGCCATTCCATGCTCTGGACCCACTGAAACTGTAAACAATGAATGATTGTTGTGTTAAGCCAATGAAGTTTGGGGTGATTTGTTATTCCTCAATAGTTCATTATCTTTTAGCATTTCTTTCTTTTGTAATAGAAGCATTTATATTTTCAGTTAAGTTTATAATTTTACATTTTCTTTAAATTCTATTTAACCTGAATCCCACAGTCTTGAAATTATATTTTCATTATTGTTCAAAATTAAGTACTTTTCATTTCTTTTGTGATTCTTTCTTCAGTCCATAGATATTTGAGAAGTATTTTTAAAGTTACAAACGTAAGGGCTTTTCTAAGTTATCTTTGAGTTATTGATTTCTAAAGTAATTTCATGATAACCATAATTTTTGAAATTATTCTATATAATGCTGATTCTTTGATATTTATTGAAACTTACTTTACAGCCAAGCACACGGTCAATTTTGGTAAATTTAACATTTTTGCTTAAAAAGAATAAATATTGGGAGATACAGTGTTCTGTATATGTCACTTGGATCAAGTTTGCTAACTGTGCTCTTCAAATCTTCTATACCCACAATGATATATTTGTGTGCTTGATCTATTAATTACAGAGAAAGATGAATTAAAATGTCCCCCTATAACAGTAGGTTTGCCAAGTTTTCCTTTTATTTCTGTTAACATTTTGATGTCTGAAGCTGTGCTGTTACCTGCATATAGTTTGTAAATCTTAAGAAAGTTACATTTTATCAATATGTAATAATTATCTTTAACCTTAGTAATCCTTTTTGCCATAAAAACTATTTTGTCTGCTATTAATAAATCCATACTACTTTGATTATGGTTAGTACGTACCCAGTCTATAATGTTTTTATCTCCTTGCTTTTAATCTTTTAGTGTCCTTATAGTTCAGTTGTATTTCTTTATAAGAGTAAATACTACCTGGATTTTTTTTTTTGATGAAGACTAAATTGTAATCTAATCTAATAATTTTTGTTTGAACTGGACAATTTAGTTGATTTATACTGATTATGATAACCAATATTTTGGATGCATTCCTTTCAATTTATTTCAAACTTCTTATTCTCCCTCTTTTTTATTGTGATAAAAATGCATAACATAAAATTTACCATCTTAACCATTTCTAACTATACAGTTAGATAGTGATATACTCACATTGTTGTAAAACAAATGTCTAGAACTTTCCATCTAGCAAAACTGAAACCCTGTACCCATTAATCAACAACTTCACTTTTCTTCATCCCCAAGCCCCTGGATACCACCATTCTACTTTCTGTTTCTATGAATTTGACTATTTTAGGCACTTCATATATGTAGGACCATACAATATTTGTCTTTTTGTGACTAGTCATCAAGGTTCTTCCATGTTGTAGTGTGTGACAGGATTTCCTTCCTTTTTAAGGCTGAATAATATTCCATAATATGTACATAACACATTTTGTTTATCCATTCATCCATCAACAGACACTTGGGTAGCTTTCACATCTTGGCTATTGAAAATAGTATTGTTATAAATATGGGTGTGCAAATATCTCTTTGAGACCCTGTTTTCAATTCTTTGGGTTATATAGTCAGAAGTGGGATTGCTAGATTGTATGATAGTTCTATTAATTTGGGGAGAAACTACCCTACTCTTTTTCATAGAAGTTGCACCATTTTGCAATTCCACCAACTGAGCACAAGGGTTCCAATTTCTCTACATCTTTGCCCACACTTTCATTTTCTATTTTTTTTAAAGTAGCCACCATATTGGATGTGAAGACTTTCCCCCTTCTACTATTTTATTTTATTTTCATTTAAAAATTTCAGATTGATTGAGGTCCCCTCCTCTTTCTTTCTAGTTTATTTTTCTCTTGGTTTGGAAGTTATTCTCAATTTAGTCTATTCTTTTAGAGATTACTTTAGGGATTTTAACTTGTATATTAACTCGTACAAAGTTTAAAATTTACCTATAAATTTACTTTCTGCTCCAGATTATGTAGGAACTTCAGAAAATTGTAATTTCAGTCATTGGGTCTTAATTACAACTTGATTTTTTTAAACTTCACTAACTACACATTACTGTTGCTGTTTTACAAAGCCAATGTTAGTTTCTATTTAGTTCTATCATTTTTTATTAAATATATTGAAGCTATGTTATTAGGTCCCTATACATTTAGAGTTATTTTATTTTTCTGCTAGATTGACCCTTGTAAATTTATGAATATCTTTATTTTATTTCTCTTTATGCTTCTTGCTGTAAATCTACTTTGTCTGATGTTAGTAGCTTCCCTAGGTTTCTTTTTGTCAGTGTATTCATGGTGAATCTCGCTATATCTCTTTACTTCCACTTTTTATCTTTGCTTAACACATCCCATGTCGTCAGCATAAAGTGTGGTTTTCCTTTTTCATTTACTGATTCTTGGTGTTTTAACCAATTTATTTGGTCTGTTTACATTTTTTAAAAATTACTGATATATTTGGGTTTTAACCTACCATTTTCCTGCTTTATTTCTCATAATCTTACCTATGTGAAACTTTTCCTCCCTCCTTGTCTACTTTTGTATTAATCAAGTAACTTTTAGGGCTTCCCTGATGGCGCAGTGGTTGAGAGTCCGCCTGCCGATGCAGGGGACATGGGTTCGTGCCCCAGTCCGGGAAGATCCCACATGCCGCTGAGCGGCTAGGCCCGTGAGCCATGGCCGCTGAGCCTGCGCGTCTGGAGCCTGTGCTCTGCAATGGGAGAGGCCACAGCAGTGAGAGGCCCATGTACCGCAAAAAAAAAAAAAAAAAAAACACAAAACCTTCTCAGCAACATCTAGACTGGTATTTGACTAGAAATTAGGTACCATGGCCTAGTCAAGTTGACACATGAAATGGCTTTACGTACTCACAGATTCAATCTCTTGAATCGTTTCTGCTTTCTTTCTTCTAATTAGGTTCTTTCTCAAATCTCACTTTTCCTCAATACAGTTCTGCAAACCCAATCTCTAATATTCTCACAGCACTCTCAGAGATAGCTTAGCTTAGCCTTTTCCAGAAAGACCCTGAAACAAAATTCAGAGTGTCCCTTTCCTCTTTCTCTAACCTCTTCCTTTCTTCTTTTTCTTTTGATTTTTGGGAAAAGATGGTTTTATATAGAGATCTGTAACAATTTAACTGAAGAGAAATAGAATGAAACAAGTGGAGTAGAAAGAAAGAGATGACAGTGGTAACTTAGAGAAGAACTAACAGGATATTTGAAAGGTGAAAGAGGATTTGTAGATCTAAGAATGTCAGTAAAGTTTTCCTGGGCTGGACCTGTTAGGAAAGGCTTCGAAAGCCTGGGGGTGCCTCAGCGTGCACTGGCCACTGAGCAGTTCACAGCTGGGAACTTTTGATAATTTGATAGAAGGGTGAGTGCTAGGGATTCTGAAATAAGGATTTGGCATGTCTGTGGGAATCATTTACTATTACAATATGAGTAGAGAATATTTGCCATTCTGTTAGCTTATTTTCCTCTGTGATTAAACAGTGAGATTGTAATTGGCTCTTTTGAGGACCTAGCTCCTGATGAATTCAACGTCTTCATTTTTACAGCAAGCACCAACAAAAATAAGAGCTACAATGAGATTGAGTCAATCTTTCAAAATTCCCTGAAACTTTCTTTTCGAGGAAGCTTTCTCATGTTATATCAATCGGGAGCTTGATATAATGTAGTGTACTATATCAAGATATACAGATACTACCCAACAAATGAAACTTGCCCCTGTGAAAAATAAATTAATATGGGTCTGATAGAGTAATTATGTTTCATGATATGATAATCCTTAGGTAGTAATCAAACCTATATTTTATTTCACTGTGTGAATGAATTTTATAACATTTGCTACCAAATTGCGGTTTGATTTGTGCCCCACTGGTGGGGAACCCACTCTTCAATCAGCCCATCTGAATTTTAGACAACTTAGACTGTAACTTCTTTATATGAGACTGGAATTTATCTTCCTGTGGATTCTACTCACTGACCCTAGTTCTAGTCTTTGAACCCAATTAAAATAAACCTCACACATTTGACTCATAAACTCTTAAAATATTTGAAGAGAATGATTATTCCCTCCTCATGCTTAATTTGCAGTTGTCTCTCTTTCAAAGTACCCCACACACAATATCTTCAACTATGGTTTATTACTAACTGTCAAGCATGTTTGCTTTACTGATTCCTTTCTGATAACAGATCTGAAAATAGACAACTACCTTATATGATCTGACCGGCAGACAATAGTAGGAAAAACTTCTCTGAAATGTTTAGCATTTCTATTATTCCATTATAATATCCCTAACTTTTCGGTTTATTAAAACTCGACAGTCATTTTATCACATGCTGCTATGCTACATACATCACTCCCAACTGCATTTGGGCAGTTGGGTTTTTGGACCCAAGTGTAGGATCTTATGTTAATCCCTGTTAATTTCTATCTTTTTAGAGATTCATCCCATTGCTACAGACTGACAAGATTTTTTTTTGTTGTTTCAATTCTGGTTCTGACATACAATGTGTTCATTCTCTTGCCAGGCTTCATGTCATCTACATATTTGATAAGCATGCCTTCTGTAGCTTCATACAATTCAATCTATAGGATTATACAGTCATAATTACATCTTTTGAGAACTTTCCAACCTTCTAAAGTTGTATTTCCTTTCAAAACTTCATGTTATGGAGTAATATAAACTTTTCACTAAAATTTGAGAAGTTCTACTTTCTAAACCTTGGAGTATATTTTTCCCTTCTTTGGATACCACAGATTCTCAGATGACAGGTTCTCAAAAATCACTCATTTTATCAATCCCTAACTGTGATGGTTAATTTTATGTGTCAACTTGACTGGGCTGAGGTTTGCTCAGATAGCTGGTAAACATTATCTCTGGGTGTATCTGTGAGGGTGTCTCCAGGAGACATTAGCATTTGAATCAGCAGACTTATAAAGAAGATCATCCTCCCCAGTGTGGGTGGTCATCAACTAATCAAGGTCCTGAATAAAACAAAAAGGCAGAGGAAGGGCCAATTTTCTCTCTTTCCTTGAGCTGAGACATGGTCTTCTCCTGTTCTGGGACATTGGCACTTCTGGTTTTCAGACTCAGATCAGGACTTACATCATTGGCTTCTTCTATTCTCAGGTCTTAGGACTTGACTAAATTACACCACCAGCTTTCCTGGTTCTCCAGCTTATAGAGAGCAGATAGTGGGACTTCTCAGCCTCCATAACCGCACAAGCCAATTCCTAGACTAAATCTCATTTTACACATCTCTCTCTCTTTCTCTCTTTCTATCCTATTGGTTCTATTTCCCTGGAGAATGCTAACTAATACACGAACCTTATGTTCACCATCATTGCTTACGCATAGCTTTATTTCCATTCCTTTATCTCCATTGTAGGATTTGTTTAAAATTGTATTTGGGGCTTCCCTTGTGGCGCAGTGGTTGAAGATCTGCCTGCCGATACAGGGGACACGGGTTTGAGCCTTGGTGCAGGAAGATCCCACATGCCGCGGAGCAACTAAGCCCGTATGCCACAACTACTGAGCCTGCACCCTAGAGCCTGCCAGCCACAACTACTGAGCCCGCATGCCACAATTACTGAAGCCCGTGCGCCTAGAGCCCATGCTCCACAACAAGAGAGGCCACCGAAATGAGAAGCCCGCTCACCACAACGAAGAGTAACCCCCACTCAGTGCAACTAGTGAAAGCCCGCAGGCAGCAACGAAGACTGAAAAGCAGCCAAAAATAGATAAATAAATAATAAAAATTATTTTAAAAAAAGAAATAAATAAATAGAAATAAAATTGTATTTGTTTCCTATTGCTGCTATAACAAATTATCATAAATTTAGTGGTTTAAAACAGTATAAATTCATGGTGTTATATTTATGGAGGTTAAACTCTGAAATCAGTCTCACTGGGCTAAAACCGAGGTGTTGGTAGGCTGCATTCCTTATGAAGGCTCTAGAGGATGATCTGTTTCCATGTGTTTTCCAGCTTCTAGAGGCTGCCTACCCTCCTAGACTGTGGTCTCATCCTCCATCTTTAAAGCCAGCAGCATAGTATCTTCCAATCTCTCTCTGATTCTGACTTCCTCTTCTACCTCCCTCCTCCATCCTAAAGGACCTTTGTACTTACACGGGGCCATTCTTGATAATCCAGAGAAGTCTCCCTATTTTAAGGTCAGCTGACTAACAGCCTTAATTCCATTTGCTACCTTAACTCCCTTTGGCCACGGAACACGACATATTTACAGGATCTGGGGATTAGTATGGGGACATCTTTGAGGGCCATTATTCTGCTTACCACAAAAACACAAGTCAAAGAGTTATTAGATACCTTGTTTAGGAACAAATAAATCATCAAGCCTATGTGCAAATAGTCAAAGTCACTAGTCATGACTTTATTTTGTTACAGGATTAGACTTCCTTATTTGGCTAAATGGCCTAATGTGTACTCTTAGAATACTACCATTTTCCTCCTCTCCTTTCAGTCACGTAAATATAAGCCTGTAACTCAAGGTTTCTGAATGTTCCTGAAGGCATACATTTTTCCCTAATAGTGTATCATTTACCTTAGATCTCTCTACACTTAAAAAAAATTATTTCTACTTTTTACCATTTCCTAGACTTTGCTGGTCCTATCACACTTTTACCAATGCGTAACACATTGTTACAGTTCACTATCTGAATAAAACTAGCTTGATATTTAAAATAAAATGCAATAACCATTAAAAGATCATTAAAGCAAAATAGAAGACACTGGTCCAAAAGTAAGCTATGTGAAGAAGACAGGTTAAATTTTTAGAAAAGCAGACAACAGGCTCTTTGTTGTCACTGAGACAAAACTTCTAGTCTGGATCTGGTTTAATCACCTGAAAAATGAGACTATTAAAAAAATTGAGTTTGTCAAGCTCAGAAGGATGGTAGGAAAAATCATTTCATTCTATTAATCTGTGTCTGCATACATATATGTCTACATGTATCTCTAAGGTGAGAAATAGTTTTGGCAATGAAGAATTCAATGGGTTTTTTGTTTGTTTGTTTATTTCTGTAGGGATCTTAATGATACTATTTCACCTTAAAAATCACAAGGACAAATGAGCCTGACGTTGGCAAATGTAGGAAGGCAGTTCACCAAATGTAACATAATACTTGCAAAGTTTGGAGAACCCACACGAAATACATGATAGAGTTGTATTGCTTCTACCATCTATGGGCTTTAGTCAAGTTAAATTTCTACTTTTCAATTTTATCCCTAATGCAGTCCATTTGATCATTAACAGAGTTCTCTTTGTTTGTTGTCTAAAATGGGTTTTGTCCATTTTAGCTTGTATTCATTGGGCTCACTCTATCCAGACCTTTATAACATGAAACCATCCTCCCTCCTTCACCATTCTGGTGAAGCTGAAAGAACACTTGAGTGGTTTCCAAACACAGAATTTAGTGCCTAGGTTAGTGACTACTAACTCTGTAAGCTTGGAGAACTCACTTTCAACCCAAGTTTAGTTATCTGTAAAATATATCTGTAAAAATGAGGGTATTGGATGCTCTCAGTATCAATTGTTTATGAATAGTGTTATGTAGATCCTTAGATCATAGAAATGCCTAAGGCACTGTTGGGATGGAGAAGAGTGGGTGAGGGAGATAAATGGAGAAGATGGACTCCCTTGCAGCTCATTCTATGGACAGCAGAGGTCTGATTACTCATAGAAATTGGCAACTTAGATCATTGGTATTTATAAGTAACTCAAGCACCATGTAAGATTTTGCCAAAGTTATCAATTTAAAAAACACAAAAAAAAGTCACATGAAGACATTATACAAATTGATAATCTCTCTGATTCCCAAACTATTTATCTTTGTCATGGTAGATTAATCAGTGTAGCTCTAGCCTAAATGTGGGTGCATACGGAGAAAGAAATAAATCCATGGTGTGTAAACCATTTAGCAAATGTTGAACAATTAAGAATTAGCCACATCATTCTTTAGCTAAATGGTCAATTCCAGGGCTAGCTCATGAAAAAGAAAAGATGAACCTGGAACACCTTGTGGTATCAGAGAGTAAGGACATGCTCACATGGATGGGGGAACACAAAGGACAAAGGAGCCAACCTGGACAAGCTCCCAATGGTCAAAGCTGGAATAGTTTGAGAAACCAAATAAATAGCAATGATACTGGGTTATAATCCATAGACTAAAATATCCATGCATCCTCCTTACTGTCATAAATAAATAATTGAATAAATAAATGGGGGGAGGGGATAAGTGCTCCTCACAGCAGAATTCCAATCAATAAGTAGAAGGAATGAGGGAAATCACCATTAGGACACCACAGTAGTAATCATTGCACTCAAGATCCACCAAGGGATGCTAAAATTATTGAATAAAAGTTTCAGGAGAAACAGGATATTCTCATAGTATCAATGCATTGCTCCCCAAATAGTTGCTAATTACAAGGGTAAAAATAGTAAGTTTATGGTGGAGAAATCTGGAAGACTACACCTTCACCAAATGATTATCTTATATTAGAACCCTGAATATTGTAATGAGCTCCACTATTTCTCTACGTAAAAAAGATGTCCAGTGCATTTTAAGCCAAAGACTTAATAATATTATTTTAGAACTTCACTAACATAATTCTAGAATTAGCCCTAAAATTTTGGAGGAAACAAAGGAACAAAAAAGAAACAAAATGAACAAAAGAACAAAAAGAAATCTAAGAGCAATATTAAATTGTAATAATTAAAACAGTATCCTATGGACAATATGGAATAGCATATATAACCTAGAATCATCTATGAATAGAAAGATAGAAATAGATGGAATAAGTACTGAATGACTTTGTCTGTAATCTTAATACATTACATACAAAAAGATTTTCTTGAGAAAAATAATTAGTTCATATAAACAATGAGTTCCAAACATATTAAAAGATTAAAAGGAAAACCATAAAATCCTTGAAGAAAACAGAGGTGTGTCTTTCACAGATGCTTGGGTTAGGAAGGGCTTTTGGGGTAAGTGCATTTACCAAAGAAAAGACAGAATTCATTGCATAACAGCTAATTACTACTCCACTTAAAAATACCATAAAAAATTATAAGCCAAAGGTGAAACTATCATAAATGCTTGCAATAAATGTAGCAGTAAAGAGGAATAACTAAAAAAATCCATACAAAACCATTCATTCATTTATTCATCCATCTATTCATTCATCCAATATATGTTTATTGAGCAACTCCTCTTTGCCAAGCCAGAATATAGTCGCCAACAAACCGAATTTCTCCCTACACGAAGCTTACATTCTAGTGGGGCAGTTTGGGGGCGGACCATAAACAATAAGCCAATAAATAGACGGTACCTAAGATCATGGTAGCATCTTATAGAAAGAGAATGCTGGCTAAGGGGGATGGGGCGTGCAGAGAGGGGACAAGGTTCCTTTGTGCCAGGTAGTCAGGGAAGACTCTGATGCCATGTCATTTGAGCAGAGACCCCAGGAACACGAGGGAGAAAGCTGGGGAGACGTCTGCAAGAGGAGCTCCCGAGCAGCAAGAGCAAGAAGGAGACCAGGTGAGGGATGAGGTGGGAGCTGCCTGGCCCACCCAAGATTGATGAGGGGTCCAGGGCCACAGCCCCTGAGCAAGAGAGAGAGAAGCGTGGCCGGCTTAGGGTGGTGAGGTAGCTCACCAAGGGCCTCATAGGCCATTACGAAGACTTGGGAGTGTGCTGAATTAAAAAAAAAAAAAAATCATGTGTTTACCAAAGATTTATTGAATGATGACTTTGTACCAGGCATTGGTCTGAGAGCTGCTGATACAGAAGTAAATAAATCCCTAACCTCACAGGCTTATATCCTAGTAAGAGAAGGCATGTAAGAAACAAATAAATAAATGAGTGAAATATATGGGCTCTTGGATGGAGCAAGGGATGTGGAATAATGCAGGCTGGGGTGGGGACTGGCCAGGGAAGACTTCATGGCGAAGAGATGGCAGGGTCTGACCTGGGCTTTTGAAGGTCATTCTGTCCTCTTGTGGAGAATCGTATGGGCATGGTGGGGGGCCAGGGGGCAGTGGGGGGCATTAGGGGGGCAATTGCAATATCCAGGCAAGAGAAATGTTGTCCCGAATCAGGGTAAGAGGGGCAAGTGGAGGTTTTTGTATAAGTTTCTAAGGTACAAAATGTTTGTGTTCATTTTAAAGGGCCTGTTTAGGGACTTCCCTGGGTGGCTCAGTGGTTAAGAATCCGCCTGCCAATGGGTTTGAGCCCTGGTCTGGGAAGACCCCACATGCCATGGAACAACTAAGCCTGTGCGCCACCTGCACTCTAGAGCCCGCGAGCCACAACTACTGAGCCCATGCACCACAACGACTGAAGCCCGCGTGCCTAGAGCCCGTGCTCTGCAACAAGAGAAGCCACCGCAATGAGAAGCCTGCGCGCCGCAACTAGAGAAAGCCCACGCACAGCAACAAAGACCCAAGGCAACCAATAAATAAATAAATTAATTAATTAAAAATAAATAAATAAAGGGCCGGTTTAGACAGACGTTAGGTGATTAAAGCAAGAAAGCAGGCAATGGAACATACGTTTTTAATGTGAATGAGAAACCGGACGTCAGTAAGCTGTTTTCACTGCCAGGGAAACAGAGAGACCTTGCCTGGGTCAGATGTAGAGTCACATGGCTTCTTGGACCTCTTCCCATCAAGAGACCACTTTCTCCTCAGAACAGATGTAAATGAGAGAAATGGGAAAACACTACAGAAAACATTATAGAGAACAGGAGAGCTGGTGGATGTCTCTGAAAATGTGAAAAGAGCAAAGGTGAGGAAAGGCTGAGGTTGACTCAGCTCTGCCATTCAGCAGCTCTGTAACCTTGGGTAAATCCGCTCTCGGTCTGTATCTCATTCTGCTTTTCTTTCCTCCGTTTCTCTCTCCCTCCCTTCTTTCCTTCCTTCCTTATCTCCCTCCCTCTCTTCCTCTCTCTCTCTCTCACTCCAATACCAAGGACTAACACCACAGGACCTCTCACTTTCCTGGCGACCCGTCACAGGGAGCTGAGGTGAAGGAAGAAGTCATATCAGAAAAGAGAACCAAAGTGTTCGTTTTTGTGTTCGTTCTGTTTCTCCTCATCATTTCCTATAATGAAAAGCATTGCAGATTTTGATCGAAAGCGTGTCCTGTGAAAAATAGCATCCAATATCTAAGAGTATGTGACCTTTGGTATGCATATGAAAACTATTCCTTAACCTTACGTGGTGACCAACTATCCTGGTTTGCCCCGAACTGTCTGGTTTTTAACACTGAAAGCCCACATCCCCCCAAAACTCTCTAGTTTTAAGAAAATGAGCAGAGTTAGTCACCCTAGTTACTTGTCGTTAGCCAACACTATGAAAAAGATAAAAAAGGAGAGGAGGGGGCTTCCCTGGTGGCACAGTGGTTGGGAGTCCGCCTGCCGATGCAGGGGACGCGGGTTCGTGCCCCGGTCCTGGAAGATTCCACATGCCGCGGAGCGGCTGGGCCCGTGAGCCATGGCCGCTGAGCCCGTGCGTCCGGACCCTGTGCTCTGCAATGGGAGAGGCCACAACAGTGAGCAATCCGCGTACCGCGAAAAAAAAAAAAAAAAAAAAGGAAGGGAGGGATGGAGGGGAAGAGGGAAGGACAAAGGAAGATAAAAACCTTTTTTGAAAATTATAAAGTGCCTCAACTTGGATGCTTCTGGCTTCATTGAACACACCTTAAATCAAATTGACTTCAATGAGGAAATGTATTATTTTACAGAACAGGAAGTCCAGAGGTAGGGGTAAGTTTCAGGGCAGGGTTAGCCAGGGCCAGGACAATGCACCCGCTCTTTCTGGTTCCTTCCTCTGTTCTCGGGGGGCATCAGCTTCATTCTATCATCCTATCATCTTATCCAGTTACTTTATGGTCCCAAGTTGCCTCTAGCAGCAATGGAGTAATGTGATTTCTCGTTCAGTGTTGTGCTGGGGAAAGGTGGAGGGTGGAATCCCTTTCCTAGCAGCCCAGGGTGAGCCTTTCCTTATATGGCTCTGTCCCAAGCAGGCTTGGGCTGGCTCATCTCTGTACCGATACCTGCAGGGGGATGAAATGTCTCCAGTGGGCTTGGACCCGTCTTGTACACAATGCCCATTACAGAAGGGGACAGGAAGTGGGCCATGGAATATGAGGAGAACATAGGACAAGCCTAAACCAGGGGAAGTCAGTGAGTCTAGGTTTCTCCCCTGGCAGTGAGACTCCAGGAGCAATTAGGCAATAAAACGAAAAGCTGGGTTTGGTTAACCATCATCATCACCACCATCACCACCTCCATCACCATCATCGTCATAGTAACTGTTGCTAGGAAGTTATATGCTAGATCCAAGAATTCTGAAGTGCTGCCTACTTGGAGTATCAGACTGCTTTCCTGCTTTTAGTTGCTCTGTGTCAAATTGTTATACTTACTCATGTTATGTCATTAAATCTTGAATTTGTTAAAAAACAACAACAGCTGAGTTTGATCATTCAAAAAAGGGGGGAGGGGCCAGTACAATGACATCCTTGTTGTCCATTGATGCCCATGTTGAGCAAAGTTGGGAACAGATGGATGGAGCCAAGCCATGGGCACTAAAGGGGGCTCCCTACCTTGAAGTAGCATCTCTAGTCTAAGCATCGTCAGACCCTGCCTTGTGTGACTTTGAATATGTCCTCTTAATTCATCTGGAAGAAGGTTTGGAGAGGTTTTGACCTATGTCTGTGCAAGTCGTTCACAGTTGGCTTCTTTAAATTTTTATATAAAATAACTTCATGACTCTTTGTTCTTTGTGGTACAACGGGGACAAGAGAATGGGAAAGGATAAAGGAAGCCAAGAAAGAAGAAAGAAGGAGGGAGGGAGAAAGGGAGGGAGGAACAGAAGAAGGTTCCAGAGCTTTTCTGAGACCAGTGAGAGGTCGAGGTCCCAGAGGAGATGATCCAGGTCTCCTTACTCCCATGGCTCCTTCACATCCTTACAAGACAGAGGAGCAGTTACAAACTTGGGGTGTCCACGTCTAAAGCAGAAGTGGACTGTTGTCTAGATCAGCGGTCCCCAACCTTTTGGGCACCAGGGACCGGTTTCATGGGAGACAATTTTTGCATGGACCGGGGAGGAGGTGTGTGCAGGGGGATGGTTCAGGCAGTAATGTGAGCAATGGGGATGAAGCTTCGTGCGCTCATCCACGGCTCACCTCTTGCTGTGCGGCCGGGTTCTTAACAGGCCACACACAGCGGTACCAGTCCATGGCCCAGGGATCGGGGACCCCTGGTGTAGACTGAACTGAGAATTCCTTGTTATTTTTTAAAGTGTAACCTCCTGAAACGTAGAGACAGAATCTCAGGGACTCCCCAGGGTTTCTGCGATCAGCGGTGGACTGTAATTATTATCCCCGTGCTGCCTGGGAAATACCTCCTCTCCATCAGCTGCTGAAGAAAAGCTCAGCAAGTTCACCAGCGCAGGGGAGCTGTGAACGGGGCATGCATGCCAACTCCTCTGCAGACGGAATACTTTCATGTCTGTTATAAATTGGTTTCAAATGGTTACAATGTATAATGACATTAAAGGTGTCTCATTTGTTCAGCTCTTTGAGGGATTTCAGACACACTACTCCTATTAATTTGTGGCAGTAGGGTGACTTGCTTCCTCTGGAGCCCTTTGAAAATGAGCCCCTGTGTGTTAATATAATGTTGGGATGGAGAGAATTCATAACAGATTTTGTCACACGACCGGCTTGGCGTAAACTTCCTTCCCCAAACAACAATAGAAAGGGCTCGCATCTCCCCTGCTCTTGGGGGCTTAGTTACAGTTTCTTTCATGTCCAACAGCAGGTTCCCTCAGCATAGTTTTAATTCCTGTAGTTTAAAGCACTTTCAAAAGTTTTTCTTTTTTTCCCCCTCTTTGGCGGTTCTTTTCCCTTTCATCTTTTTCTTTCTGTGGCCCTTTTATATCACCTTTTCCTTCCTGCTGGCACCTGCCACTTCTAGGTTGCTGTGCCCTGAGTACTGCTGTCTAGATTTCTATGTCAAATGATGCCCTCACTTTACCCCCAGATCCTTGGCACCTATGTGTTCTAGGACTATGTAAAGGAAAATGGGAAAGCAAGCGTCTACCCAAGGAAATATCAAAACAAAGCAAAACATACAGTAGTGAGATTGCTGGGTCATACGGTAGTTCTATTTTTAGTTTTTTAAGGAACCTCCATACTGTTTTCCACAGTGGTTGTATCAATTGACACTCCCACCAACAGTGCAGGCGGGTTCCCTTTTCACCACACCCTTTCCAACATTTATTGTTTCTAGATTTTTTGATAATGGCCATTCTGACTGGCGTGAGGACCCAGCAATCCCACTACTGGACATATACACTGAGAAAACCATAATTCAAATAGAGACATACTGTAATGTACATTGAAGGACTATGTACAATAGCCAGAACATGGAACTGACTTAAATGTCCATCGACAGATTAATGGATAAAGAAGATGTGGCATATACATACAATGGAATACTACTCAGCCATAGAAAGAAATGAAACTGAGTTATTTGTAGTGAGGTGGTTGGACCTAGAATCTGTCATACAGAGTGAAGTAAGTCAGAAAGAGAAAAACAAATACCGTATGCTAACACATATATATGGAATCTAAAAAAAAAAAATGGTGCTGATGAACCTAGTTGCAGGGCAGGCATAAAGATATAGACATAGAGAATGGACTTGAGGACACAGGGTGGGAGGGGGAAGCTGGGGCAAAATGAGAGTAGCATCAACATATAGACACTACTGAATGTAAAATAGTTAGCTAGTGGAAAGCAGCAGCATAGCACAGGGAGATCAGCTCTGTGATTTTCGATGACCTAGAGAGGTGGGTTAGGGAAGATGGGAAGGAGGCTCAAGAGGGAGGGGATATGGGGACATGTGTATGCATCTAGCTGATTCACTTTGGTGTACAACAGAAACTAACGCAGTATTGTGAAGCAATTATACTCCAATAAAGATAAAAAAGAAAATTCTAATGGGATTAAAAATCAAAAACTTTAAAAAAGTAGGTAAAAAAAAATCTAGAGACTTCCCTGGTGGCACAGTGGTTAAGAATCCGCCTGTCAATGCAGGGGACACGGGTTCAAGCCCTGGTCCAGGAAGATCCCACATGCCACGGATCAACTAAGCCCATGTGCCACAACTACTGAGCCCATGTGCCACAACTACTGAAGCCCACATGCCTAGAGCCCATGCTCCGCAACAAGAGAAGCCACCACAATGAGTAGCCCGCACACCACAATGAAGAGTAGCCCCCGCTCCCCCCAACTAGAGAAAGCCCATGCACAGCAACGAAGAGCCAACACAGCCAAAAATAAATAAATAAATTTATTTTTTAAAAAACCCACATACATACACTGTTCACTTTTGACCATGTCAGAGGCTGTGCTTAGAAAACCATTTCCACTATTGGGAAGAAGCAGTGACTGTTTGAACGTAGTAGCAGCTCTCATTGTCAATTTCCAATGTTCATGCTACCCCAAACTAGCTTTCTCAAGAAACGGAATTTACCTCTCCTTTATTTGAGCCTCCAGCAGCTGTGAACTGACTTCATTTGTAGCACCCATAATTCATGATTAAATTTACTAGCTTCTATATCCACATGATGGAAATTCCCTGGGAAGCTGTCTTTTTGTTAGTATTATTACTTTCAATCCTAAAAATCTGTCCTGGCACACTGTAGGCATCTAATAAATATCTGTTGAATTAATGAGTGATTTCATTAAATAAGTAAAAAGTAATAGGACTGGCAGGCAAAAAATGGGGGGACCATGCTTGAGAAACTTTATAATGGTCTACAATTAAAAAATCTTCACTTTAGTCTTATGGCTCTTACTGCAGGACCCTGTGAAACCTACACACAGCATTGATCAATTGATACTGGAATTCGCATAAATCATTTCTGTTTTCTATTCTGTTTTTCATGGTGTTTCTTCTTCGGATCAGAACTATTTTTCTTTTGTGTATTATTGAGTGTTTATAAGTGTTTATATTATATGTGTAATATACTAAATAATTATATACAAAAGTATTGTATTCGGCACATAATTAAATACAAATATAATTTTGAAGAGAAAAAGGTAAAATGTTATATCCTCCTATCTGGTAGCCTGAACTCCTCGATATTTCTAAAATATGTTAGTTTCTCCAGTGAGAGTGCCTTTCTTCCTAAGGAGACAGAAGTGCTTTAAAGCTACAATTCTGCCATTAACCAAAGGACTTCTCACATGTTTTATATATATTAATAGACATTTAAATTACCAGTCGGTGTGGCTGATTCTGTCATGGAGCTTTTGAATTTCAGGGCAAAGTTAGTAAAATTAGCATTTTGTCTCAACAGCACAAGCAAGGTGATCAAAATGCTCATGGTGTTAAATCTGTTTCTGCTGGTTCTGTAAGAGGAAATGAAGAGAACTCTCAGTTCATTGAAAATAAAATTAAAAAGTCATTTGCTCAGTTTTTTTGTTTCTTTTCTTTTTCCTTTTTTTTTTTTTTGAGCATGAACAAATAATATTTGGTGACAGTTTCTTCCTCTGTCACCAATGGCAAGGACAAGAGTGAGAGAACACAGCCCTGGCCGTCACGACAACAAACTATCAGTCTGTCAAACCTTACAGACCAAGAAAAGGTCAACGGAGAGGATAGTTTTGTAGCTTTAGAAATGGTTGCTTTGATGGCACATCTTTAAAAGAAAATAATGAGTTAAGAGGTCCTTAGGGAGTCACTGGATAAAAATTAGGACCTAACCAAACCATGATTTGAAAAGTGAAAGCCTGACTGAATTAACCAATTGCTTTTGTGTCCACAAAACTCATTTTTTCATCCCTTTTCGCTTTCTCCCTCTCTCTCTCTTTCCTCACACCCACACCATTTAGGTCCTTAAGTGACCGAAAGTACCAGGATCACAGGTTCCTTCCTCTAAAACTTATCTGTGCTCACGCTCCAGGCGCCAACATTACAACATCTCCATCCAAGTCACCAAACCGTCGCCTTTGGTAACCCCACCCCCTCTCCTGCCCATAACCAGAAACAGTGACAGGATTATCTGGAAAACGAGGTAGCTGCCAGATACTGTTAAAGTTTCCAGACCTTGAAAAAATGCATCTTCTCTCCAGATTATGCATTCGGTTAACAGAAGCATCCATGTGACCAATTCCATGTGCTCAAGTTTCGAGACATCTGGATGATGCCTGCAAGCTTTCAGTGCTAAGTGCCCCTTTATTCATCATAAAAACAAATTTACCATGTTATAAACTCAAGGCAGACCTGTTCATTGTGGTCAGACCTAAGACAATGAATTAAAGGAACTACCTTTTACCTCCCCATGTATAGGCTTGGGGTCTGGTCTAAGAATCTGGTGAAGCTTGTCAAAGTAAATGAAAAACTGCCCATGGCCGAAAAGTTGCTGTTCCCAAAGAAAAGCAACCAAGATGAGACTCTAGGCTCAGAAATAAAGAACTTGAGGGTTTGAAACAAAGGGGTAAAACTCGTTCCAGTTGCTTCCTGTAATATGTTCATTTTCCCTTGTGGAAAATGATGATTTCCAAACGCAGCAGTCTTTGAATCCAAGAACCTGACTGAATACTTGTTCAACTGTTTGTTCAAGAGTTTGGCTTTGACACATCACTTACCACCCATGGATTCAGGAGACATTAAACAGGCAATTCAAAAATAGT
Source organism: Mesoplodon bidens (assembly GCF_964165515.1). Taxonomy (NCBI): domain Eukaryota; kingdom Metazoa; phylum Chordata; class Mammalia; order Artiodactyla; family Ziphiidae; genus Mesoplodon; species Mesoplodon bidens. The sequence continues at coordinate 18,225,581 of NC_138166.1, forward strand.
CCAGTTTATGAAGGAATAGATTTCACCTTGGTGACTTTCAATCCCTTCTTCCACAAGTATCTTTGCTAAAGGTATATTCCCTTTCTAAAACTTCAAAGAAGTTCACATCTAAAGGCACCAAAATCTATATCAATATACATGGTATTTTCAAAGTCTATTTTAAACAAAAGAAAATCCTGTAGGTTTTTTTCTGTTTGCAGAAAATTTGTGACACTCCCTGTTATTTCATGCATAACCTAGAATGCATAAAAGTCAATTATTAGGAATAACTAGTCAATAAGTGACTGTAACATTCACTCTTAATTCTGAAATTTATGCTGAAAATTGAGAGTTAAAGGAAAGAATTAAACATTATCCTGCCTTTTTTGAAGAAACTATAGTTCATTTCCAGTTGATAAAAAAGGCTCTTTTCTCATAAGAGAATTCTAGCTAACAAATGAAGATTATGGAATTTAAAAATAATTTCTTCATAATAAATAAAGGAATAGATTTCAACTTGGTGACTTTTAATCCATCTTCCATCTAACAGCTGATAATTCCATGACTTATCTTTGCTGGTTCATTACATTAATAAATGAAGAAATGGAATTGTCTGCAACCTCCAGTGATTCAGGCAAGGAACATCAGTGGATGTCAAAACTATTTGGTGAAATTTGTTGGGGGCTAGGATACTCACAGGTACCAAAGAATTATCCCAAAGGGTGATTTGTTCATCACAAAGAGGAAAATGGACTTTACAATGAGAGAAGTCACTCCAGATCACGGAAGCAACAAAATGCCCATCGACAGACGAGTGGATAAAGAAGATGTGGTACATACATACAATGGAATATTACTCAGCCATAAAAAGGAATGAAATTGAGTCATTTGTAGAGATATGGATGGACCTAGAGACTGCCATCCAGAGTGAAGTAAGTCAGAAGGAGAAAAACAAATATTGTACATTAATGTATATACGTGGAATCTGGAAAAATGGTAGAGATGAACCAGTTTGCAAGGCACAATAGAGACACAGATATAGAGAACAAATGTATGGACACTGAGGGGGGGAAAGGGGTGGTGGGATGAATTGGAAGATTAGAATTGACATATATACACCAATATTTATAAAATAGATAACTAATGAGAACCTGCTGTATAGCACAGGGAACTCCACTTCGCTGTACAGTAGAAACTAACACTACATTGTAAAACAACTATACCCCAATAAAAAATAAATTAAAAAAAAATAAAAAGAGAGCAGTCGCTGCCAGAGCCAAGTGATCAAATTTAGCAACACTGCTAAAGAGGAAACCAGGAATTATGGTAGCTCCTGCTATGATGTTATACAAGGTATGTAGTGTCACCTTAAATATTCTTGCCAAAAGTATTTAATCTGAATCTAATGAAGCCTTTATATACAACTAACAACTACTTCACAGGAAAAACAAGGGATAGAAAAACAAGTTAAGCAATTAAACAAAAGGAAACAATCCAACCAAACCCCAGATGTTGGACCACTGGATTGATCTCTTAAAAAAAAAAAAAAAGTTTGGAGGACTAATCTAGATTTTAAAGACTCAGGAAAGAAAACACATGCAACACAAATCTTAATGGGATTGTGGTTCAAAAGAATTATAAACAACACTTAGTGTACAACTGAGAAAATTTGAATATAGACTCAATATTAGAAGATATTAAGGATTGGGATTGACATATATATACTAATATGTGTAAAATGGATAACTAATAAGAACCTGCTGTATAAAAAAGTAAATAAATAAAATTCAAAAAAAATAAAATAAATAAAAGAAGATATTAAGGAATCACTGTTCATCCTCTTAAGTGTGATATTGACATTGTGGTTATGTAGGAGAACATCACTTTTGGAGATGCTGAAGTATTCAGCAGTGAAAAGTGAAGATATTTTCAAGATCCTTTCACATGGTGCAGTATTGAGATCAGGGTCTCTTAACCTCACCACAACTGACATTTTGGGTTGGAAAATTCTTTCCTGAAGGAGACTGTCCTGTCCATTATAAGATGTTTAGCAGGACCCCTGACCTCTGCCTTCTAGAGATCAGTATCCCATACTTCCCCCTCCCCCAAGTAGTGACAACCAAAAGTGCCTTCGGACATTACTAAATGTCCCCTGAAGGGCAAAATTTTCCCTGATTGAGAAACACAGACTTGTATAAAGCAAAAATGTATAGTTAAATAATTACAGCAAATTGTTAACTGTTGTTGGATCTAGGTATATGTGTTTATGGGTAATCATCAAGCTATTCTTTCAACTATGGTACATATATGGGTAATCAGTAGACTATTCTTTCAACTTTTCTATAAACTTGAAAAGTTTTCTAATAAAAAGATGTGGAGAAACATGATGTTTGGTTCACTCCCAGAAATTCTTAATTGGCTTTGGGTAGGGACTGGGCATTTGTATTTTTCAAAAGGTTTCCAAGTGATTCTAATGTGCACCCAGGGTTGGGGACCACTGCATTTAAATGATTTTGTAACATGCCATCAGGGTTTTGATATGACTGTAGGAAATATAATAGGGCTGAAACATAATGAAATGTAATATTTAATTCATACCTCATGTATATGAAACAAGGAAAATACCTTTTAGGAGTTTGTATCCACAGAAGAATGTGGGATTAAGAGCAGGCAGTGATGTCATACTTGCTACTCAAAGTGTGGTCCATGGGCCAGCAGCGTCAGCATCACTTGGGAGCTTGTTCTAAATGCAGAATCCAGATCACATCCTCAGACTTACTGAATCAGAATCTGCACTTTGGCAAAATCACTACAGGTGATCCTATATATGGTCGCATTTGAAAAGTGCTAGGTAATGCAGCCAGAGATAGCTGAGCTAATTTTGTCTTTAAGTAGTCACATCACCAACAGTTAAAGTAAGAGGCAAACAACTAGTTAAAGGGTGGTAAAAAAAAAATTAGTCAAATAACCCATCATGTATAAAGCCTAATTTAACAAATGGATAACTTTGATGTTGTATAGTACTAGATCGCTTCCTTCCTCTGGAATGGTACTTTCTCTTTAGACAACCCTTCTCTCCTGACCAAAGATACCCTTAATCATTTTCATTCTCAAAATTCATGAACACTATTCTTTTATCCTCCATAAACTATCTGAGCTCACTACCAATAAACTAAAATTTCATTGCTCATTTTTCTAGAACTAGAAATACCTTTAGCATTTGCAGCAGAATGTTCTGCGAGAGGAAACCAAGTAGCAGAAAAAGTCAAGAACATTTATTCTTTCACAATAGGCATAGAAGTAAGATGTATCTCCAGCGCTTCACATCCGAAGATTCGATCTCGTATGATGACACGGTTTATGTGTCCGTGCCGTCACTCTCTCCACCCTATTAGGTGAAGCAGAAATAAAGGCCAGGAAGATGGATGATCTCCAGTCTTACCCAACAGAAAATAGCTCTAAGATATACTTTCTATTCCTGCATCCCTTTCTCTGTTAAATGTTTCAAGAGATGAAATATTCATTGCATCCCTTTGACTGCTTCAGAGCACAACAGGCTTCTCGTTAGGAAATATTTTTGGTAACTCTAACAAATTTTTTCCGTGTACAATTCCATCTAATTATCCTGTACTACAACCATTTAGAGTACCCAAGCCAGCCCTTCTTCTTCTCTGTTGTTGCAGCCTCTAAATATAGCTGCTGTAGTCAGTCAGCTATCCAGCCCTCTCTAAGTCATTGCCCAGGTGCTTTAGACAAGGAGAATGTATCTGTCGAAATGAATCAGCAATAGACCTCCTGAGTAGGTGAAATACGTCTCTTTTCTCTTTACCCCCTATGCTTCGTCTGAAAGATGAGGGGGAGAAGAGTTCTCTGTGATTTCTCAAGTAGAAAAGGAATTTACCTTTAACATTGCTCTACATGACTCAATATCTAACCTGCTCTTCCTTCTTAGGGATTTACGGAATTTTGTTTTTCATAAAAGCAGCATTATCTGAGTCTACATTTTGCTCTCTACCTCCCACCTTTCCGAAGAGTACTGTCTATTGCACGTAAATCACTCCAGTATTGTTATCATTCAAAATACCGGCCATCTTATTTAGCTGGACACGAGTAAATGCGGAGAACGGAGAGCTTCACTTTGTCCATTCTTTTCCCGATTTTGTCTGTTTCTTCCAAAGGGTGCCCTCGCAGGCCTAAGGGGTTAATTTCCTTTGAGAATCTAAAAGAAATGCAAATGACGCAAAGCAAACAGAAGTAAACATTTAAATCTTCTGGTTGGAGAAGGCTGTGTAGTTAATTAAAAAAAGAGGAAGCCACCACTGGTTTGCATGAGAATTTGTGGGAAGGCTGCCCATTGTTAAATTAGGATCATCCATTCAGTGCTGAATTTGATTTCACCACACTCCTTGCTTCAGTTCTTGAGTGGGAGCTAGGCCAGTTTAGAGATTTACAGTCTTTCCCGTCTGCTTGTGCCAACACATGGATATAGGGAAGGTGTTCCACGGTGTTTAAGATGTTTTCAATAAGAAAAACCTGTCTGTGGGGTAAGTGTACTTTTTGTCCCCTCCTTTTAACTTTCATTTGGCTATGAACTTGGCTTCTTTGTTCTTTCATGACTAATATTACCATCTGTGACATTACATATCAACAGAACAATGTAACATATTAAGCACAGGAAAGCTCCGGAATGCTTGAGTTCATCCAAGCATTTGTTGCTCAAAGTTCCGGGCCTGCTTTCTAGCCACCTGAAGCATTTCCCAAGTTCCTATTGACATAATATCATATAATTAGTCAAAGCGTATAATTTTTGCCTCATTAGGAATTGGAAACACAAAGCCTCTGGCATAGCAATAATTCGGTGAGCTGTCTTTAATAGCAACGCCTAACTAAGATAGCTTTGACCATCATTGGCTGTCTCAGCAGGAAGGACCAATGAGAAGCGGCTATTGACAGAATCATCTTGATCCCCTCTTACAAATGAATTTAAAGTTCTACAGGATGATCACCCATCGTGGGTCGGAACCTATGACATCTTTCTCCACAGATCATGGATTTATCTAAAGCAGGTCTTGAGGCCAGGCCAGCAGACTGATAGGGAGCATGGTACAACCTGGGAAAGAAAGACCCAGGGAGTTAAGGTAAAGAGTTTGAAAAATTCATTTATTATAGTAGATTGAGCTTCAAGGATCCAAATGGATAACCTTGTACTTAGCTATGTATCTACCTTTCAAATTAATGTCATTAATTTACACTTATATGACCTAAGCCAATGAAGAAATCAATCAATCTTTTTTTTTTCATGTATTGACAGCTGGGCACCAAGCACAGGTTTCTGTCTTGTTCCTTGTGTTCTTATACTAATGAGTTCCTGAACTGGTTTGGGTTGGGTTTAGGTTGACTCGAAGAAAACGTGATGGGAAAGTTGGTTGCCATCTAGATGGAGACACACAGTTATAGCTCTTACTGTAAAAGTGGGTGGGTCACACACCTGTGATGTGACAGAGCCCTAACAAAGCCACTGATGAAAAATGCCAGATCCGTAACCTTCCTGAACAGGACAGTGACATATTGTCAAAGGCGAAGAATTGCATAGCTAACATTTTCTATGACTAGACTAGATATGATCAGTGTTCTCGTTTTATTTTTTTGTTTTGTAAATGCATTTAATTTCTTCTATGAAATGTCTATTTGCTCTTCATATGAATGTGATATGTCCGAATAAAAGACATAAATGCCATTTTCTCATCCTGCCAGAAGAGTGTTTTCCAATTAGTGGGTTTTAATTCACTGATGGATCACGGAATCAATTTAGAGAGCCTCGAATAGCATTTTATAAAGAAATAGAATAGAATAAAAAATATTCTTGTGTGTTGCACACACTAAAGATAAGTAATGGGCTTCCCTGGTGGTGCAGTGGTTAAGAATCTGCCTGCCAATACAGGGGACACGGGTTCGAGCCCTGGTCCGGGAAGATCCCACATGCTGCCGAGCAACTAAGCCCATGCACCGCACTACTGAGCCTGCTGTCTAGAGCCCGCGAGCAACAACTACTGAGCCCACGAGCCACAACTGCTAAAGCCTGTGCTCCACAACAAGAGAAGCCACCAAAATGGGAAGCCCTGAGAAGCCTGAGCACTGCAACAAAGAGTAACCCCTGCTCACTGCAACTAGAGAAAGCCTGTGTGCGGCAATGAAAACCCAATGCAGCCAAAAATAAATAAATGTAAAAACTAAAAAAAGGATAAGTAATATTTTGTGCAAATATTAGTTTAGTTTATTATTATCTATGTACACACATTTTTAAAAATACATACATATACTGAGTCAGGCCCAAAAATGTAGTTCTTATGTTGGATCTTGGTCAAAGGTTCAAAAGCCACTGCTCTAAATTATACTCCAAATTTTTCCTTCATTTCTGAGAAAATTTCAACATATGTGTGAATGCATTTTATTGAAAACTAGCCGTAACACCAGCTGAGATTCCTACCTCAGACTAGGAAGTCACGCAGGTGTAATTCAGCCGATTCTGTTGCCTTGAGGCAAAACCAATCCTAACCCTGAGGAAGGACTGTAGGATGTAGAAAATAACATGGTTGAACCATCTTTTCTTTTACCGACCTGAGAGCCTACTATGTGCTTGGCAGTGTGCCTTGAGCCAAAGACACCAAGATTAATAAACTCTCCCTCCAGCCCTGCCTATAGCTTTCTGTCCTCGGTTTCTCACTGGAATGAGAGGCCTCAGCATCCTTACCAGTCTCCCTGTCTCCAGGCTGCCCCTGACTCCCAAACTCCACCAGACACCAGGAGCATCTTTCTAAAAAACAATCGAATTGTTTCATTCCTGTCTTTAAATCCTTGGAATATCTGGTCAGAGAGGCAGAGGGCATTTTTCCTCCCATCATAGTAAGAGGTTTTCTCTTTAAGAAGCCCAGAACACCTAGGAGAGCGCTAGCATCCACAGCCTAATCCATGCCTATTTGGCTTAAATGGAGGCCCTGGCCCTTGTATCCATCATCTGTGAAGTCAGTCCCCTCTGGCTTTCCTACTTATTTGATAACAGTGTGGCAGAGGCTTCGCAGGACCCCTTGCTTGTGTTGTTATAGTTATTAGCATTAGTGTGTTGGTAAATGTTTAACAGTCAGTAGAAAGGGTGTAGGGTAGAGTAAGGAAGAGCTGATTGGTAGCATTTGCCAATTTCCGTGGTGTAAATACTTCCACTGTGGTTAGTTTCAACCTGTCAACACCGTGTTATGGAACGTGGAAAAGTTAGGAAATGGTGCACCGTAGCACATCGTTAGATGAGACATCCATCCTACAACTAAAATACACAACAGTAAAATGTAATCAAATGATTAGTCGGGGATGCAGTTTGAGTATTTATTACCTTTGTCTCTAATATAATTTAATTCTAAGTTTATATAATTTAACTTTTAATAATGCCTGTGTTTAACAATTAGCTTGCAAAACTCTCTAAATGTCCCCACTGCATAATCATCACAATTAATGTTACTCTGCCTTCCATTGGAATTGCCCCCACAGAAATAGAAACATTCTTAAAGATAGTCATTTAGAACAGTAATCCTTTCCAATTTATTTGTTGTAGAAATTCAAGAGTGGGAAGAATTTTTATATCCTCTAAAAAAAAAAGAAACTACAACAGACGAGCTTTCTTCAGGGCATATTTTGTACCGTATCTACTCTCTCTTCCTTCTCTCACCCTGCAACCCCAAACACACCCTTTTAAAAAAATTAAAGCTTATTTTAGTTTAAGGGCACTTAGGAAAATATTTTTTTTTAATATTAGCAAAACAGGAATCTTTATGCAAATAGAGACAAATCAAGTTCATTTGAACATTTAAAATTAAAGATGCACAGTACTCTTGCATTTATAATTTCCTACCCCAAATCTTTGAGGCCCTTTTCTAATGTAGGATGAGATTTTTAAAGGCAATTATAATTCCCTGGAGTGGTTTATTTCAGCGGCTGCCATGAAAAGATAGAGAGGATTAATGACAAGAGTGGTGTATAATCTGAGCTTGAGGTGTTGGATTAATGAATGAACAGGACTGTTTGTTAATCCTACCTCAGATAAACACATGTCAAAATATGAGCAGTTGGGAAACCTGAACAGGTTAGAGTCAGAGATGAAACATTCAAGATCCTTCTCAAGTCTGGCAGTGTTTCCCCATGATGCTCGCTCTCTTCTGACACTTGGTTCCTGTCTATGGCAGCAGAGAAACCCCAGAGAAAGTGGCATTCGGGAAGCCACTTGTTGTCAGTGAATAAATGATCACTAAGAATGAATCGGACTGAAATGCTAATTTCACACTTTATTCTGAAATGGTTTACAAAACGTGTCCAGCAGATTTTGTAGTCCCCCTAATGCTTACTGTACTCAAATTCTGAATAAATTCCTAGAGAACAGAGAAACTGCCTGCTCTCTCTCTCTCACTCTCTCTCTCTCTCTCTCTCTCTCTTTCTCTCTCTGTCTCTGTGTCTGTCTCTGTGTCTCTCCTAGTTTGACATAATATTTTTCTAGTCTCGGTGGAAAAAGAAGGATGTGTGGGAGGGAGGGAATCTGTGCTTCCTTGATGTTTCTCCAAAATATTTTGTTTATTCCTAAGCTTCCTATAATTCCCCCGAGGCAGGGCTCTGAACCTCGGGGTTATGGACATTTTGGGCCAGATACCTCTCAGCTGTGGGGCTGTTCTAAGCGCCACAGGATGTGTGGTAGCATCCCTGGCCTCTACCCACTAGATGCCAGTAGCATTCCCTCCTCCCCCAGTTGTGACAACCAATCCTCCCCCTTCTACCCAGTTGAAACCACTGCCCTAAGGGCTCGGGTTTGGGGGACACCCTGTCACATCCGTCTCCTGAGGCAGTGAACATAGGACCAACCACCTCCATCAAATAAGAGGAGTGAAAGAGACTATGTAGAAATAAAGAAGGATTGCAAATAAATAAATAAAACACATCTTTTGACTTAAAAAAAAAAGGATTGCAGATTGGTATTTCTAATATTTTTGTCGTGACATTTGTTTCATAATTCTAATTAGGTCAAATCAAAATTGTTAACACTGGACCATTTTGACTCTCCAAACAGCAATTTCACATGATTGAAACTGGTATTTTATAAGTGCATACAGTTATGGATAAGTGTCTATTCCCCTTCTGTTACAAACTAGCCCTGGGGGCTGAATACAAGGGGAAAAACATAATATAAAAGGTGGACACACAAAAGGGAGTCCTCAGAGATGAGAAGTTACAAAAATGAAATAGTCATTAACATCCAACTAAATTCAAGTGAATATTTAGAAAATCAATGTACCTCTTTTTTTCTTACAAAAGAATTCCACATTTATTTACCAAAAATATTACATCCACTTTCTGTACGTATAACATGATATTGTTTTTGATAACTTACAAGTTATCAAAAGTACCATATTGTATCACCTTCGGTGGTGGTTTTTGTTTTGTTTTGTTTTGTTTTGTTTTTTGCGGTATGCGGGCCTCTCACTGTTGTGGCCTCTCCCGTTGCGGAGCACAGGCTCCGGACGCGCAGGCTCAGCGGCCATGGCTCACGGGCCCAGCCGCTCCGAGGCATATGGGATCCTCCCAGACCAGGGCACGAACCCGTGTCCCCTGCATCGGCAGGCGGACTCTCAACCACTGCACCACCAGGGAGGCCCTCGGTGGTGGTTTTTATGGAGTGCAGAAGTATATTTACCCAACCTGCTCAAATATATATCATTTTTTGCAAAGGCTGTTAGGGGTTTGATCAGGGTATTGTCTTTTTTTTTTTAACATCTTTATTCGAGTATAATTGCTTTACATTGTTGTATTAGTTGCCGCTGTATAACAAAGTGAATCAGCTATATGTATACATATATCCCCATATCCCCTCCCTCTTGCATCTCCCTCCCACCCTCCCTATCCCACCCCTCTAGGTGGTCACAAAGCACGGAGCTGATCTCCCTTATTGTCTTGTATTGAATTTTATTAGTTACTTCAAATAGCTTAAGGATGAAGTGACAGAATTTAAATCAATCCAGTGACTGACTCATTAAACTCCAGTAGAAATCTTGTCACTTTAAGTTAGAAACAACATACTCAGGGAATCTTATTAACTAGACTAAGATAGAAATTGTTATGCACCTAAAAATACATATGTAATCTTTTTTTCCAGAAATTTTCTTTTCATTGAACACCAGTTGCTAATTTAGAAGTTTGAACATATTTTTAGGAAAGCAAAATTTTAGAGTAAAATATGTTGATTAGGTGTTTCAAGCAACATAACTCTCAGCTATTTTATGCTAGAGTTTCAATGCACCTCTATTTAAGCTAGACCTGTGTGAACAGTGAGGATAGCAGGAATATTGGTGGGAACAGAAGGCAGAGACTCTGGTGGCCATTTCCAGGACACAGCCTTGGAACAGGCGGGTGGCAAGACTGCAGAGAAGCCTTAGTTAGCTCCACTAATGCTTACTTTAAACGGTGCAAAGCAGTGACATTGGGATCTCTGCAAGGTGGTCCAAGCCCCCCTCCTCAGCCTAGTGTTTGCAACAGGTGATACTGTCATGTGGTCCAGCCACCTCCCACAGTGATATATATATATACACATTCTTTTTCAGATTCTTTTCCATTATAGGTAATTACAAGACATTGAATATAGTTTCCTGTGCTGTATAGTAGGTCCTTGTTGTTTATCTGTTTTATATATAGTAGTGTATATGTATAGTATATGTATAGTAGTGTATCTGTTAAATCCAAGCTCCTAACTTATCCCCCCTCTCCTCCCACCCACTACCTCCCTGCCCAAGTTTCTTTTTTTTTTTTTTTTTTTTTTTTTTGTGGTACGCGGGCCTCTCACTGTTGTGGCCTCTCCCGCTGCAGAGCACAAGCTCTGGACGCACAGGTTCAGTGGCCATGGCTCACGGGCTCAGGCGCTCCGCGGCATGTGGGATCTTCCCGGACCGGGGCGCGAACCCATGTCCCCTGCATCGGCAGGCGGACTCTCAACCACTGCGCCACCAGGGAAGCCCTGCCCAAGTTTCTTGACTTCTTAGTTTTGAATCCCAGAATGTAATTGTTCTCTCATGATTAGGAATGCCTTTTCTTTCTCTCACAATCTAATCACAATGCAAATACCCCAGAGAAGAGTTCACCTGAAGGTGTATTTTAGGTGTATCTCATCCGGGTCTAGTGGAAGTGACCTAACAGTGAGGTGCTCATGGAGAGGTTTCTGACTGGTGTCTGGAGAAGGGAGCTGGTTGCAGGAAGAAGAGGGAAGGAAGCTGCTGTCTAGAAAAATAAATAAAATCTTTCCAGTTATTCTATACCCTTGAGAAAATTGCAATCAAGATTCCACTGAGATTTGTTTTTCTGAATATGTAAAATTATTCTAAACTATTCTAATATTTATCTGGAAGATTTCACAGGTGAGATTCACAAAGAACATTAAAACAAATAATAATGTGGGAGGTTGTATCCTAAAAACTATAAAACATAAAGATAAAATTAAAATACTACTCACTTACATTGAAACTGAAAAATCATTGAAAAAGAAGAGCCAGCCCCACACAGATTCTATAAACACAAACTCATGTTCACACATGTATTGTTAACAGATTGTAAAACACTCTTTCAATGAACTTTGCACAATCCAACACTTGCCATTCCCTCTAAAAAGCAAAATGATCAATGCCCAGCAGGCAGAGATTGAGATATATGTATATGTGTGTGTGTGTATATATATATATATATATATATATATATATATATATGCTCTGTTGCACTAATAGAGTCATTTGCTTCCCAAGTGAGTGATGTCTCTCTGCATCTGTTTATGCAGTTGATTTTTGTATTACAATTACTTCATTTTATTATTGTGTAGAACCAGTGAAATGTGGGTGTGAAAAAGTTGTTGCTATACTGAAAACTATGTTGAATGCTACAGAAAGACTACAAAACCAAGCCACTAAAAATAAAAAATCATAAAAAATATGCAAAGATCCTGATCTTGTTTTGTTTTTGTAAGTGCTCTCTCCTCCACCTTAAAGTATTGGGTTGGCCAAAAAAGTTTGTTCAGGTTTTGGCCAACACATAACTAAATCCAGAAAATATAAATGATGCAGTATTGGTGTAGTTTACACAAGAAAGGGGACTGAGCATTCCAATCAATGGACACATACTCAAAAAGACCCTGGAATCACATTAAAAGACTGACAAATAAATTAATATAGTGAAGTATTCAAGGAGGGTAAGGACAACTTTATATCATGCTTTCCTTTAATCAGTTTTCCTGATTTACCAATTAACTGATAAGTATAAATAGATTCAGAAAAATGATTTCTCTCTCTGAAACACACACATCTTATACAATAGATAAAAACACCACAGCCTAATAAGAATGAATTATTCACTAAATCATTGAGGGAACTATAGCTATTTTCCAGAAAAAACCCATAAAATCTCATTTTATGCTTTATGAAAAACTCAAATCCCAATGAATTTAATAAAACAAATGTAAAACAAATTATAAAAACAGAAATTGTGCTTAGATGACAAGTGAAAGGATACTGAAATGGACAAAGTTTTTCATTATATAAAAGCACAGAGGGAAAATTATTAGAATTTTAAATGTCCGAACAAGATTCAATAAACAAAATTAAGTAATAAAGTGACAGGCCAGATGGAAAATTGTAACAAAGGGCAGGCAAAGGGGTAATATCTTTAATAGTAAAAAAACTGTTAGAGGTCAATTATGTAAGTATCAGCTTCTCAATATAAAAATGAACAATAGATATAAAGAAAACATTCTTGTAAGAAAAAAAAGACCAATAAACCTATAGAAAAATATTCAATCAAAAATAATTGTGTATATTCAAATAAAACCAACAGGATAACATTTTGCCCATGAAATTAAGAAGGAAAAATAATAATAAATGCTATCAAGAGGGCAGTATAATAGATACCCTTATGACTTATTAGTGAGAATAAACTGGTATATCCATTCATAAATTAATTTATCAACATTTATCAAGAACTAAAAAAGAAGTCACATACTTTGATTCTGTAGTTCCACACCAAAAATTATCTTAGAAAATAATTATTTAGATAGTCTGCTTATAAAGATGTTTACTACATGTTATTAATGAAAGAGAAAAACTAGGTGTAGCTTAAATGTCCAATCAAAGGGAAATAATCCATCTAATCCATCATTTTTTTTGTCTTTACTGAATTTGTTGCAATACTGCTGCTTCTGTTTTATGTTTTGGGTTGTTTCTTTTTTTTTTTTTTTGGTCCCAAGGCATGTGGGATCTTAGCTCCCTGTCTAAGAATCGAACCCCTATCCCCTGCATTGGAAGGCAAAGTCTTAACCACTAGACTGCCAGGGAAGTCCCTAATTCATCATTAAATGGATTAATCCATCACTAATTTATGTCCATCTGATATATTAAGCAACCACTTTAAAAAGTCATGTCTTTAAAGACTAAAATGCCCTCTACTCATTATTTTTTTAATAGACACAAAATATATAGACAATATGACCCCAGTTGCACTGAAGAAGTGTGTATGTATGTGTGTGTGAACAGAGAAAGGACCAGAAGAAAACACACAAAATAACATTAATTATCATCTCAGTAGAATTGTTAAGGGTGTTTTTCCTTTTTAGTTGTTCTTTTACGTATTTTTTTAAAGAATTAATGTTTAGAGCAGTTTTATTTTCACAGCTACATTGAAAGGAAGGTATAGAGATTTTCCATATACTCCCTGCCCCTACACATGAATAGCTTCCTGACCATCAACATTCCCCCACCAGAGTGTACATTTGTTGCAAATGATGAACCTACATTGAAACATCATTATCTCCAAAGTCCATAGTAGTTTTCATTATGGTTCACTCTTGATATTGTACATTTTATGGATTTGGACAAACATAGAATGACATGTATCCATCATAGTATAATACAGAGTATTTTCACTGCTCTAAAAATCCTCTGTACTCCACCTACTTATTCCTGCCACCCCATCCGTGGCCCCTGGCAACCACTGATCATTTCACTGTCTCCAAGATTTGGCTTTTCCAGAATGTCATATGGTTGGAATGATGCAGTATGTAGCCTTTTAATATTGGCTTCTTTCACTTAGTAATATGCATCTAAGATTCTTCTGTGCCTTGACATGTTTTGATACTTCATTTATTTTTAGTGCTGAGTAATATTCCATTGTCTAGATATACCAGTTTATCCATTTACCTACTGGGATACATCATTGTTGCTTCCAAATTTGGGCAATTATGAAGAAAGTAGCTATAAACATCCATGTGCAGCTTTTTGTGTGCACGTAAGTTTTCAACTCCTTTGGGTAAATACAAAGGAATGCAATTGCTGTATTACATGGTACGAGTATGTTTACTTTTGTAAGAAATTGCCAAACTGTCTTTCTGAGTGCGTGTGCCATTTTCATTCCCACCAGCAAGGAAAGAGAATGTCTGTTGTTCCACAACTCTGTCAGCATTTGGTGGTGTCAGTATTCTGTGTTTTGGCCACTTTAATAGTTGTGTAGTGGTATCTCATAATTGTTTTAATTTGCACTTGCCTGATGACATATGTGGTAGAACATCTTTTGATATACTTCTGTGCCACCTGTATATGTTCTTTGGTGAGGTATCTGTTAAGGTTTTGGTCCTTTTTTCTTTTTTTTTTTTTTGTGGTTCACGGGCCTCTCACTGTTGTGGCCTCTCCCTTTGCAGAGCACAGGCTCTGGACGCACAGGCTCAGTGGCCATGGCTCACAGGCCCAGCCACTCCACAGCATGTGGGATCCTCCCAGACCAGGGCACGAACCCATGTCCCCTGCATTGGCAGGCGGACTCTCAACCACTGTGCCACTAGGGAAGCCCAGTTTTGGTCCATTTTTTTAATGGAGTTGTTTGTTTTCTTATTCTTGAGTTCTATGAGTTCTTTATATATTTCGTACAGCAGTCCTTGATCAAATGTGTGTTTTGCAAATAATTCCCCCAGTCTTTGGGTTTTCTTCTCATTCTCTGGACATTGTCTTTAACAGAGCAGAAGTCTTTAATTTTAATGAAGTCTAGCTTGATTGACTTATTTCTTTCATGGATCATAACTTGAATTTATTATCTAAAAATCATTGCCATAACCCAAGGTCATCTTCTAGGAGTTTTACAGTTTTACATTTTACATTTAGGCCTATGATTCATCTTGAGTTAATTTTTGTAAAAGGTTTATGTCTGCGTCTAGATTTTTCATGTGCATGGCTTCATTGCATTGTCTTTGCTACTTTGTCAAAGGTCAGTTGACTATATTTATGTGGGTCTATTTCTGGGCCCATTGACTGTTCCATTGACTTATTTGTCTTTTTTTTTCCCCCTATAACACGCTTTCTTGATTACTATAACTTTATAGTAAGTCTAGATGTCAGATAGTCTCATTCCTCCAACTTTGTAGTTCTCTTTCAATTTTGTGTTTGTTCTCCTGGGTCTTTGTCTCTCCAAATAAACTTAAGAATTAGTTTGCCAATATCCACAATAACTTTCTGGGATTTTGACTGGGAGTGCATTGAATCTATAGATTAAGTTGGGAAGAAGTGACATCTTGACAATATTGAATCTTCCTATCCATGAACATGAAATACCTATTTAGTTAGTTCTTCTTTGATTCCATTTATCAGACCATGTTGTTTTCCTCGCATAGATTTTGTACATACTTTGTTATATTTATATCTGAGTATTTCATTTTGGGCGATACAAATGTAAATGGTAATGCACATTGAATTTTTAAATTCTGCTTGTTCATTGCTGGTATGTAGGAAAACAATTGACTTTTGTATATCAACCTTGTATCCTGACATCTTGCTATAATCATTTATTAGTTCCAGGACTTTTGTCTCCTTTTCTTGTCTTACTGCGTTAACTAGTATGTCCAGTATAATGTCAGAAAGAAATGGTGAGAGGGGATATCCTTACTTTGTTCTTGATCATAGTGGAAAATCTTCAGGTTTCTCACCATTAAATATGATGTTAGTTGTAGGGCTGTTTTTTGTGGGTTTTTTGTAAATTTTCTTTATCAAGTTGAAGAAGTTTCCCTCTATTCCCAGTTTTCTGAAAAAATTTTACCATAATTGTTGAATTTTATCAAATGCTTTTTCTGCATCCATTGATGTGATAATGTGATTTTTCTTTTTTAGACTGTTGATGAGGTTATGTTGATTTTCAAATGCTAAACCAGGTTTGCAAACCTGGGATAAATCCCACTTGGTCATGGTGTATAATTCTTTTTATACATTGTTGGATTCAATTTGCTAATATTTTCTTGAGGAATTTTGCAACTATATCCATGAAAGATATTGGTCTATAGCTTTCTTTTCTTGTAATTTCTTTGTCTGGTTTTGGTATCATGGTAATGTTGCCCTCATAGAATGAGTTAGGAAGTATTCCTTCTGCTTCTATCCTCTGAAAGAGATTGTAGATAATTGGTACAATTTTGTTCCTTAAATATTTGGTAGAATTCACCGGTGAACCCATCTGGGCCTGGTGCTTTCTGGTTTGGAAGGTTATTATTTATTGATTCCATTTCTTTAATAGATATATGTCTATACAGATCATCTATTTCTTCTTGTGTGAGTTTTGGCAAATTGTGTCTTTGAAGAAATTGGTCCATTTCATCCATGTTATCAAATTTGTGGACATAGAGTTGTTCACAGTATTCTTTTATTATCTTTTTAATGTTCATAAGATCTTTAGTGATGTCCCCTGTTTCATTTCTATTACTAGAAACTTGTGTTCTCTTATTTTCTTAGTTAGCCTGGCTAGACGCTTATTGATTTTATTATTCTTTTCAAGGAACCAGCTTTGGGTTTTGTTGATTTTCTCTACTGACTTCTTGTTTTTAATTTTGTTGATTTCTTTTTTTAAATTAATTAATTAATTAATTTATTTATTTATTTATTTTATTTATTTATTTTTAATTTTTTAAATTAGTTTCTGCTTTATAACAAAGTGAATCAGTCATACATATACATCTGTTCCCACATCCCTTCCCTCATGCATCTCCCTCCCTCCCACCCTCCCCATCCCACCCCTCCAGGCGGTCACAAAGCACCGAGCTGATCTCCCTGTGCTCTGTGGCTGCTTCCCACTATCTATCTACCTTACGTTTGGTAGTGTATATATGTCCATGCCTCTCTTTCACTTTGTCACAGCTTACCCTTCCCCCTCCCCATATCCTCAAGTCCATTCTCAAGTAGGTCTGTGTCTTTATTCCTGTTTTGCCCCTAGGTCCTTCATGACTTTTTTTTTTTTTTTTAAATTCCGTATATATGTGTTAGCATACGGTATTTGTCTTTCTCTTTCTGACTTACTTCACTCTGTATGACAGACTCTAGGTCTATCCACCTCATTACAAATAGCTCAGTTTCGTTTCTTTTTATGGCTGAGTAATATTCCATTGTATATATGTGCCACATCTTCTTTATCCATTCATCCGATGATGGACACTTAGGTTGTTTCCAGCTCCGGGCTATTGTGAATAGAGCTGCAATGAACATTTTGGTACATGTCTCTTTGGGAATTATGGTTTTCTCAGGGTATATGCCTAGTAGTGGGATTGCTGGGTCATATGGTAGTTCTATTTGTAGTTTTTTAAGGAACCTCCATACTGTTCTCCATAGTGGCTGTACCAATTCACATTCCCACCAGCAGTGCAAGAGTGTTCCCTTTTTTCCACACCCTCTCCAGCATTTATTGTTTCTAGATTTCTTGATGATGGCCATTCTGACTGGTGTGAGATGATATCTCATTGTAGTTTTGATTTGCATTTCTCTAATGATTAATGATGTTGAGCATTCTTTCATGTGTTTGTTGGCAGTCTGTATATCTTCTTTGGAGAAATGCCTATTTAAGTCTTCTGCCCATTTTTGGATTGGGTTGTTTGTTTTTTGGCTATTGAGCTGCATGAGCTGTTTATAAATTTTGGAGATTAATCCTTTGTCAGTTGCTTCATTTGCAAATATTTTCTCCCATTCTGAGGGTTGTCTTTTGGTCTTCTTTATGGTTTCCTTTGCTGTGCAAAAGCTTTGAAGTTTCATTAGGTCCCATTTGTTTATCTTTGTTTTTATTTCCATTTCTCTAGGAGGTGGGTCCAAAAGGATCTTGCTGTGATTTATGTCATAGAGTGTTCTACCTATGTTTTCCTCTAAGAGTTTGATAGTTTCTGGCCTTACATTTAAGTCTTTAATCCATTTTGAGCTTATTTTTGTGTATGGTGTTAGGGAATGATCTAATCTCAAACTTTTACATGTCCCTGTCCAGTTTTCCCAGCACCACTTATTGAAGAGGCTGTCCTTTCTCCACTGTACATTCCTGCCTCCTTTATCAAAGATAAGTTGGCCATATGTGCGTGGGTTTATCTCTGGGCTTTCTATCCTGATCCACTGATCTATCTTTCTGTTTTTATGCCAGTACCACACTGTCTTGATTACTGTAGCTTTGTAGTATAGTCTGAAGTCAGGGAGCCTGATTCCTCCAGCTCCGTTTTTCGTTCTCAAGATTGCTTTGGCTATTCGGGGTCTTTTGTTTTTCCAAACAAATTTTGAAATTTTTTGTTCTAGTTCTGTGAAAAATGCCAGTGGTAGTTTGATAGGGATTGCATTGAATCTGTAGATTGCTTTGGGTAGTAGAGTCATTTTCACAATATTGATTCTTCCAATCCAGGAGCATGGTATATCTCTCCATCTATTTGTATCATCTTTAATTTCTTTCATCAGTGTCTTATAATTTTCTGCATACAGGTCTTTGGTCTCCTTAGGTAGGTTTATTCCTAGATATTTTATTATTTTTGTTGCAATGGTAAATGGGAGTGTTTTCTTGATTTCATTTTCAGATTTTTCATTATTAGTGTACAGGAATGCCAGAGATTTCTGTACATTAATTTTGTATCCTGCTACTTTACCAAATTCATTGATTAGCTCTAGTAGTTTTTCGGTAGCATCTTTAGGATTCTCTATGTATAGTATCATGTCATCTGCAAACAGTGACAGCTTTACTTCTTCTTTTCCAATTTGGATTCCTTTTATTTCCTTTTCTTCTCTGATTGCTGTGGCTAAAACTTCCAAAACTATGTTGAATAAGAGTGGTGAGAGTGGGCAGCCTTGTCTTGTTCCTGATCTTAGTGGAAATGGTTTCAGTTTTTCACCATTGAGGACAATGTTGGCTGTGGGTTTGTCATATATGGCCTTTATTATGTTGAGGAAAGTTCCCTCTATGCCTACTTTCTGCAGGGTTTTTATCATAAATGGGTGTTGAATTTTGTCGAAAGCTTTCTCTGCATCTATTGAGATGATCATATGGTTTTTCTCCTTCAACTTGTTAATATGGTGTATCACATTGATTGATTTGCGTATATTGAAGAATCCTTGCATTCCTGGAATAAACCCCACTTGATCATGGTGTATGATCCTTTTAATGTGCTGTTGGATTCTGTTTGCTAGTATTTTGTTGAGGATTTTTGCATCTATGTTCATCAGTGATATTGGCCTGTAGTTTTCTTTCTTTGTGACATCCTTGTCTGGTTTTGGTATCAAGGTGATGGTGGCCTCGTAGAATGAGTTTGGGAGTGTTCCTTCCTCTGATATCGTTTGGAAGAGTTTGAGAAGGATGGGTGTTAGCTCTTCTCTAAATGTTTGATAGAATTCGCCTGTGAAGCCATCTGGTCCTGGGCTTTTGTTTGATGGAAGATTTTTAATCACAGTTTCAATTTCAGTGCTTGTGATTGGTCTATTCATATTTTCTATTTCTTCCTGAGTCAGTCTTGGCAGGTTGTGCATTTCTAAGAATTTGTCCATCTCTTCCAGGTTGTCCATTTTATGGGCATAGAGTTGCTTGTAGTAATCTCTCATGATCTTTTGTATTTCTGCAGTGTCAGTTGTTACTTCTCCTTTTTCATTTCTAATTCTATTGATTTGAGTCTTCTGCCTTCTTTTCTTGATGAGTCTGGCTAATGGTTTATCAATTTTGTTTATCTTCTCAAAGAACCAGCTTTTAGTTTTATTGATCTTTGCTATCGTTTCCTTCATTTCTTTTTCATTTATTTCTGATCTGATTTTTATGATTTCTTTCCTTCTGCTAACTTTGGGATGTTTTTGTTCTTCTTTCTCTAATTGCTTTAGGTGCAAGGTTAGGTTGTTTATTCGAGATGTTTCCTGTTTCTTAAGGTGGGATTGTATTGCTATAAACTTCCCTCTTAGAACTGCTTTTGCTGCATCCCATAGGTTTTGGGTTGTCGTGTCTCCATTGTCATTTGTTTCTAGGTATTTTTTAAATTCCTCTTTGATTTCTTCAGTGATCACTTCGTTATTAAGTAGTGTATTGTTTAGCCTCCATGTGTTTGTATTTTTTACAGCTCTTTTCCTGTAATTGATATCTAGTCTCATAGCATTGTGGTCAGAAAAGACACTTGATACAATTTCAATTTTCTTAAATTTACCAAGGCTTGATTTGTGACCCAAGATATGATCTATCCTGGAGAATGTTCCATGAGCACTTGAGAAAAATGTGTATTCTGTTGTTTTGGGATGGAATGTCCTATAAATATCAATTAAGTCCATCTTGTTTAATGTATCATTTAAAGCTTGTGTTTCCTTATTTATTTTCATTTTGGAAGATCTGTCCATTGGTGAAAGTGGGGTGTTAAAGTCCCCTACTATGATTGTGTTACTGTCGATTTCTCCTTTTATGGCTGTTAGTATTTGCCTTATGTATTGAGGTGCTCCTATGTTTGGTGCATAAATATTTACAATTGTTATATCTTCTTCTTGGATCGATCCCTTGATCATAATTTTGTTGATTTCTGCTCTACTTCATATTATTTCTTTTCTTCTGCTCATTTTGCATTGAATTTGCTCCTTTTCTTTCTAGTTTCCTAAGGTGGACTTTGTATATATTTAAAAATTTTTATCTTAAATATATGGCTTCTAATATAAGGAAAATACCATTAATAATATATATATATTAGTTGATAATTTTATTAAATAAAAGCACGTTCATGAAAAGAGCAGAATCATGAAAATAGGTGAGAGCTTGAGAGGTTATATCTATTTCAGCACTGCTGATGGAAGTGGTTTTATATAGCCCTAATATTAATAATATTTTGAGTGTTTATTGATACACTGTGCTCATTTGATTTTTGGCTTATACTGATGAGGTTCACCCATTTTCATGTAGAAAGAGGTTAAGTGAGTAGCTCACTCATATGGTTAGCTCTTAATCAGAAAAATCAGGCCACATGCCTCCAGAGCCCATTCCTTTCACTGTGGTGATGTTTTTCTTCTCTCCCCCTCACCCCCTCTATCCAAAGTGTCATAGAAAGGAGGTGGCCTGGGAGCCAGGAGACCATCATCCTCCTGCCAGCTCTAGAATCACTTCATGGGAGACTTCACCCCAGTTACTTAACTCCAGAACCTGACCAGAACTGAATGTCTGGTCTAATCCCTCCTCTGACAATGAAGACACCAATAGCCACAGTGTCTACTCCCATTTTCCAAAGTGACAATGTGGTAAGAGGCAAGAAAGGGACCCAAATCCAGGTCTTTCACACTTTCTGTCAGTATCTCACCCACTCTTGATTATCTGGACTATCTCCTCAGTCAGTGTTCCCGGATGTAGAAGCTCACTCTTTGGGCCACATAAATGAAGTTTTGAAGTTAAAATAGCACAGGGTCCTGCCAGAGTTTCCTCTGTCCTAAGGCAGAGTTACCAGTCTTGAATGGCTCTTGGGTTTAGGAACAAGTTCATCTTTTTTTTCTATGTCCTCCCGATCAACTTTTCCAAATATTCTTTCTGGTGAATGCTCACTCAGCTAAAACTCCAGCTCTCTACCTTTACTGCGTGGTTTTCCTGAGTCATTCCCCAGTTATCTGTCTTCCCAGCAGCTGCTTCAACACCACCACTGTGTCTCCCTGATGCCCATCAAGGTAAAATTTGAAAATGAAGCCGAATCTCAAATCAAGAATCTCTGATAAGAAAAACAAACACAACTCCATGCTGTTCTCAGAGTTTTCTTATTGTGTACGTGTCTTAGAAGGGAGGTTGGGCGGTAAAGGAAAGGATTTATTTTAATGTGTTTTGTAATTGCCTGAGGATTAAACAGTAGTGGAGATACATTATCTCCTTTGTTAAAAAGTCAAACATTTTAACTGATTACACACTACCAGGGTTTCCTACATTGACATTTTCCTGAAGGGCTGCTGGTGGGGGAATAGCAGGACATATTAAGCTCCTGGTGCTGTAAGACGAAGAGCTTCATTGGCCTAGCAGTCCAGCAGTGTAATAAATCTTTAGAAAGTGTGTGTTTGGGTCATACCCTTCCCTTTGGAGTACATAATGTCACATTAATGTGGTATGGTAGCTGTTAGCAGAAACATGGTGAAGAAGCCATAAAAAGTGATTTATACCTTATTACCAAAGCAGCTAATAATTACAGTGTTGAATGGGGAGACTGGGAGGAACGAGGTTAAGGGCAGAGTGAAAACAAGTCAAATGTGAGGTACAACATATATATTCATGAAATATGGGGACTATAGAATGTTGAACCTGACAGTGGGGTTCCATTAATAAAGGAGTAATTGGTGATGATAGTTGTGGGCAATCAGATTTTCCTAAAGGGCACGTGGACTAAAGGGAAAGTATTAAGAGGGCATTAAAAAAGTCTTAAGGAGTGTGCTTGCATTTTTTTTTTTGTGCTACCTAACAGAAACCTTGCTTTAAATGAGTTAGAATGGTCTGCTGGTGAGGAAGGATTGGAGGTTAATTATTATCCTTCTACAATTTGGATGCCTATGGTGGGGCTGCCTTAAAGAGAGATGTTGATTGCAGTGGCCCTATTACTCACCACGTGTAAAACTAGCAGGAACTGTAGACAGTTTATACTGCCTTCCTTTACCAAAACTCATATCTTTGTGAATTTCATGCTCTATTTTCTTATGTGGGAGGGTGGTAGAGCCTCCCTAAACACACACACACACACACACACACACACACACACACACACACACGTTCATGTGGTTTTTTTATTATTTATTCTTTTCTTACCTTTCTACTTTCAACTATTTCCTTCCCCAGTTTTTCCTTCACATTGCCACCCTGGGTATAGATTGGATGTCAAAGGTAGAAGATACCACCTTGGGAAATAAGAAGGAAATCCTAACTTCAACAGAGTAGAGGCACAGTGCTCAAGGTCAGGTCCAGGGGGCTGAGTTGAAATCACAACTATTTTCAAAATGACAGTAAAGTGTTACTTGCAGAATAAGTGGTGGGTAAGACGGTTGGCACCTAAGCATGAATTAAGGTAGTGGCACCAAACTGCACTCAACACCACACGTGATACAAAAAAATAATTTAAGAGTCCTTCCTGATGCAAAAAAAAATACTAATTTTATATATCTAACATTTAAATATATTTTAAAAATATTTTGTGTAATGAAGTAGGAAGTATACTTTGGTGCATACTTTTTTTTCACGAAATACCATTTTTATTTGGAAGAATAGCTGAAAGAGAGAAAACAGTTATTCAGACTTGGGTATATGGGTATAGACAGTTTCTCGAAAATACACTTGTCACTTCAAGGAAAAAAACTGACAATATTTGTTCATGACAAAATTTGAGCTTTCAAGCCAAAATTAGAATTTTGGAAAATGAGTATCTGCCACAATGAGCTAGAGAGTGTCCCAGTACTTACAGGGGTTGTAGGTAAGATTTGATGGTAATACTAACATATAAGACTTTTTGTTATTGTTTGATGAAACATGGTAACATTAACTCATTAAGTCAATACTTCCCAAATGACCTATGCATTATGCTACAAAATCACAAATGCTTAAAAATCTATTTAAAATATCAATTAAATCAGTGGAGTTTAACAGAAATAAAATTTTACTGCTAGAATTTCAGATACTACATTAGTTGCAGGTTCTGCAATTAACCTTTAAGAAACTACCACTTATCAAGTTTTGGTACAATATCAAAGAATAGACATAATTATCTGAACAGGGTAAAACACCCCTCTCTTTTCCAACTACCTTTCTGTGTGAGGCTGGATTTTCTTTATATACTTCAACAAAAACAACAGATTACAACAGATTAAATACAGAAGTAGAGAGAAAATTCCAGCTGTTTTCTCTTAAGCCAGACATAAGGGGTTTGTAAAAATGCAAAACAATACTACTCTTCTCACTATTCTTCTTGTTTCATAAAATACATAATATTTTTCATAATATGTTATTTTTGTTAGCATGATATGGGTTTCTAATTGTTATATTAGCTGAATTAGTAAACAAATATTTTTAGTTTACTGATTACTAATATGGTATATAGTGATAGATATTGCCCATATAAGCAAAAATTCTTTGAGGCCCTCAATACTATTTGAGTGTAAAGGGGTCCTGAGATCAAAAATTTGAGAACCATTGAATTGTATGAATGAAAGATGAAAATCGAATTTTGACTTGCTATTATTTTTACTTCAGCTATCATTCATATAAAATGTTTAGGTTAACCTAATTTTAATTTTTAAAATTGCAATAATAATAAAAATAATAAATTTTCATTGAGCCAGCTCTTAGCTAACAACTTTCTTTACATTGCTGGTATATGATTGCAATAGCCTGAATGTTTGTGTCCCCCCTGCAAATTCATATGTTAAATCCTAAGCCCTAATGCTGTGGTGGAGGTGGAGACTTTGGGAGCTGATCAAGTCATGAGGGTGGAGCCCACATGAATGAGATTAGTGCCCTCATGAATGAGATCCCAGAGAGCTCCCTCTCCATCTTCTGCTCTACAAGGACATAGCTAGAAGACAGCAGTGTATGAACCAGGGAGCAAGCTCTCACCAGACACAGAATCTGCTGGTGCCTTGGTCTTAGACTTCCCAACCCAGAACTGTGAGAAATAAATTTCTGTTGTTTGTAAGCCAAGTCCATGGTATTTTTGTTATAGCTGCCTGAATGGACTAAGACAGTGATCCCCACAACATAGCTGAGAACTTATTATTCTATACCCATTGTACAAAAACAAACCTGTGGCTTAAGGAGTATAAAAAACTTTAGCAAGCTCACTGCTGGCTGAGGCAGAGCCAGTTCTGAAAACAGCAGGCCTGCCTGGCACCAAGCACTCCATCCTAAATCAGTAAGTCACATGGACAGTCCCCCAGTGACCATAGTCCAGCATTGTGCTGAGAGCTCACTGTACTTTATCTCATTTAATCCTAATTTTAAAGAATGAGGCAGTTATTTCATCACCTTTTACAGATGAGGAAACTAAAGCTGTGAAAGATTAAGTGACTTAGCCATGAAGAACGCAGCTGTAAAGGGTGGAGCAATGATTTGGATTTTTCGTTTTTTCTCAAGTACAGAGATTTGAGTTCATCTTACTGCTCAGTTTGTGGTACACTAAATATCAGTTCAGCAAGAGCTCTCTTGTGCTTTACTAGTATTTTCTCAAGATTCACCCATCCCTGCTGTCATTAATTTCTCTCATAAAGTCACCATTTTAATGTATTTCATTGATATAGCTCCTTGGATATATATGTTTCCTAAAAAAATAGTTTTCTGATGTATGTATTTAATTTGTCTAAGTGCTATTATATGATAGATATAATTTTATTTTGTTCTTTTTCTAAATTTACTTTTTTTAACCCTACACTGTTTCCATGATCTATCCATGAAGCTGTAGTTTATTGCTTCTGATTGCTGCATAGTATTCCATCATATGTGTCAACTACTTTTTACCAGATTTTCATAGGTTTCTCCAAATCATTGCTATCACCACAATGGAACAAACAACCCCAAACATCAAATATTATGAACCACAATTTTTTAAAGCTCTATTTTCAGGAAGAGATTTCTGAATCAGAAGATACACTATTATCAATGTTATTAAGTACTACCAGAGAGTTTTCCTGAATGGATATAAAAGTATGGACTATCACCAGTCCATACATAAAGATTAACATTGTTGGCATTTCTCAGCAACACTGGATATTGTACAACTGTCTATTTTTTGCTACTGTATTAGATTTAATCATTGCTTTAACTTGTATTTTGCTAATTATTACAGATGTTGAACTTGAACAATTTCTTTTCTATAACTATTGAGATAATAATGTGAATTTTTTTTCCCATTGACCCACTTTTCTGCCTTTGATAAGGTGAGTTAAACTGATAGATTTTCTGACATTAAACTGTTCCAAATTATTGTGATAAACCCTTCTTTTTAAATTAATAAGCTTTATTTTTTTATAGCAGCTTTAAATTTAGGTTCACAGAAAAATTGAGTAGGAAGTACAAGTTCCCACAAACTCTCATCTCTACACCCCAAAACCTCCCCCATCATGGACATCCTGCACCACAGTGGTACATTTGTTGCAATCAATGAACCTACACTGGCACATCCTTATCACCCAAAGTCCATAGTTTACATTAGGGTTTACTCTTGATGTATATTCTATGGGTTTTGACAAAAGAGTATGTATCCCCCATTGCAGTATCATACAGAGTAATCTCACCATAGGGGTGTAGTTCAAGTGGGAAACTTAGAGCATTTCCAACCTGGTCCTGTCCTCTCCCCATTTCCCTAATCCGCAAGGAACCTCCCTTTACATTTTCCTGAGAAAGATCAGCCTTTCCCTGTAACAGGAACCTTCTCCAGGGTGCAACGGGTGGCACCCAGAGACTGACCTCATTATTTTCTGCTCACCCCAGCACCCAGAGCTGCTGTTTTGCACCCCTTAGAAGTAGAGTTCCTGCTCATTTTCCTCCCCTCGGGTACTCGGTCCACTTCTGCTCCTGCCTGCTGTTTCTTTTCCCTTCCATATTTGTCTCTCCAAGAGTTTTTCACAGTTCTTAAGATCTGAGCACAGTCAACTCCTGTCTTGTTTTTGTTTCATCTCCAGAGTTGGTTTTGGCATCATGAGCCAGCATCTTATATTAGTTGTCTTCTTGTCAGCCAAAGTAGAGATTTAAACCTGAGTTTGTTTGACTCTAAAACCCATGCTCTATAATGTCATAAATAGAGAGAGGACTTGGGGCATTAGAACAACTAGAATTCCCGATGCTATCTTGAAGTGAGAAGCAAATAAGCTTCTGCGCAAATGACTCTCCTAGAGAAATTCAAGGGCACATATTTTTATTCTCTGACCCAGATGTAATAAAACTTCATTGCAGAAAATTTTGAAAACATGATCTTATAAACTACAGATAACCATGATTTTATGGTATATTTCCTTCCAGTTCATTTGTATCAAACTTTTAAGGCACAAGGAAAATCAGTTTACATTTTTTTCTTTTAAAAAAAAAAGAACATCATAAAGAGAAAAGAAAAATCTGAGGGCAGTTCAAAGGGAATCTCACTTCCACCTCAAATACAGAGTGATATTCCACTTAGATCTTGGCAAGAATAGCATCCAGCTCCTCTGAAAAGTCCTTCCTCATGCCACTGATTAAAATAGTCATTCAAAATCCATGTCCTATGACAGTCTAAAATAAGTTTAAAAGTATCCCCAAAGTTTGTATACTGTTAGGATGGCCTTCTAATTTTCCCCCCAGGTACTTAGACCACGCCAATTTTATATCTATATATCTACAGTCTGTTGCCTCATGTTTTGGAATGGATCTCCTCCATCAGAACCTAATTTCTTAGTACAATTGCACCTCCCATCATTATACTTAGTTGCTTAATAGATAAATCCTACCTTAAAAAAACCCAAAAAAACTAAACAGTGATTTGAGAAACTTTTTCTACTTTAGAAGAATCCTGATTCAAAATGTAATTAAAATATAGAAAAAGCCGCTAATGCTTGTTGGCCTTAACTTGTATGGCAGTCACTCACTGAACAAAACCCAAAGGGAAATTCAAGCCTCGGCTGTATGCTAGAAGATTCACTGACAACTAAGGCTGTTGAACATTTTCTGAAAGTGTAGATGATTGTACCTTGCGTGTACCTTTACACATTTTAAAATTATGTGACTCCACCTTAATCTCCCCTGTGGCTATGATATAAGCACATAATGAGGGAGAGACATACAAGACACACAAAGCCAATGGTTTTATGTTAGGCTGACCTGTTTTTTTCACAGCTAAAATGACATGCAATAAACTGACTTGAATGATGTAAAATTTGATTAACTTTATTCTCATTTTTCTACAGGAAAATGAGTTTCCAGGGAACCCAAGGCAGAGGAAACCAAGTCCTGCTACTTTTTCCACATGCCTCAACCAATGAACTCTGTGTCATTAATGAATCTCCCAGAGTTGCTCCCTTTTCTCTCTTTTTTTAAAATATAATAGCCTTATTGAGATTCACATACCATACAATTCACCCACTCAAAATGTTGAATTCAATGGTTTTTAGTATATTCACAGTGTTGTGCAAGCTATCATCATGGTCACTTTGGGGACATTTTCACAACCTCCAAAAGAAACCCTGTATCCTTTATTAGTCACACCATTTCCCCCCAACTTCCTCACCCCAAGCCCAGACAAGCTTTCTGTCCTTACAGATTTGTCTATTCTGGACATATAATATAAAAGGAACTGTACAATATGGCCTTTTGTGTCTGCCTTCTATCACTTAGCATAGTGTTGTCAAGGTTCATCCTTATCCGAGCACATGTCAATACTTCATCACTTTTTATTGCCTAGTAATATTCCATCATATCATAGCATATGATTTATGTATCCGTTCATCAGTTGATGTGCATCTGAATTATTTCCACTTTTTGGCTATTATGAATAATACTGCTATGAACATTGGGGTATAAGATTTTGTGTGGATAAATGCTTTCATTTCTCTTGGGTACATACCTAGTTGTGGAATTGCTGTGTCATGTAGTAATCTGTTTAAACTTTGGAGGAGCTGCCAGAGTTCCTACTTTTTGGATCTAGTTAATTCCTCATCCTTCAAAAGACACTCAGAGCTGTCCCTGCCGCCCCCCGCCCCATCTACTTTAGTTCTCCTGTACTTTAGTTCTACCTTGACACAGCACACAGTACTTCATAGCCATTGTGAAATTTGTGATTCTATAGTTACTTGGACATGAGCTCCATAGGGCAGGGATAATATCTGTTCAGTTCACCACTGTTTACCCAGCCTGTGGCTCGGTGCCCACAAGTATTTATTGATAGACACTCAATACATATCTATTTAATGAATGAATGAATGAAATGAGAGTTACTATTTTCTCTAAGCTTAAGGAGCTGATACACCAAGACATTTTATTTCTTAACACATCTGATTTTTTTAGCCTGAAATTTCCCAATAATGACATTTTCTAATTAAACTTGCCCAATAATTTTGAGGCACATCATCCAGGAATCATCAGCTATACTGCCTTAGAAAATCAGGATGTGTAAGGATATCACAGAACTGAAGAGTGGAACTCATGGAAGATAGAAGGATCAGCCCCAGCCCACACCAGCAGTTAAAAGAAAAAAACAACTTAAAAAAATTTACTGAAGTAGAGTTGATTTTGCATTTACAAGCTTTGGCTCCACCATGCTATGTGCCTACTTCAAGGACATAAGAGAATACAGAAAACCCTATGCCATTAAGTTCTAAAGTGGTAAATCAAGATAACTAGATACATTGCCTTTTATGTTGCATTTGCACATGGTAGACAGTAATTAAATATTACTTAGTCTAAGTATAATTTATTCACGTAACTATTTCTCTCAGTTAAAAAATTGGAGCTTATTTGCTGTTGTTTGTATAGATTGGTACAATACATAATCTTGGAGGGTTATTTGACTAAATAGCTATTCTTAAATGTGCATGTCTTTTGATCTGACATATTCACTTCTAGGACTTGGTTTTGGGGAGGTAAACCAAGAGTTAAGTGTGCGTGTAAGTATGTATATACATAAAGATTTTTGCTGCAATATTATTTTTAATAAGGGAAAATTAGAAATAAGCTCTCATTCCAATAACACATGAATAAAATAAATACTAATTCACCTCTCTAATTGAATACCTGTAGCTTCTGTGACTGATGCTCTAGAAGCATATGTGTTGACATGGAAACAGTCACCATATTGTTTTTTGTTGTTGTTATTGTTTTAACACCTTTATTGGGGTATAATTGTTTTACATTGTTGTGTTAGTTGCTGCTGTATAACAAAGTGAATGAGCTATACATATACATATATTCCCATATCTCCTCCCTCTTGCATCTCCCTCCCACCCTCCCTATCCCACCCCTCTAGGTGGTCACAAAGCACCGAGCTGATCTCCCTGTGCTATGCGGCTGCTTCCCACTAGCTATCTATTTTACATTTGGTAGTGCATATATGTCAATTCCACTCTCTCACTTTGTCCCAGCTTACCCTTCCCCATCCCCTTGTCCTCAAGTCCATTCTTTATGTCTTGTCTTTATTCCTGTCCTGCCCCTGGGTTCTTCAGAACCTTTTTTTTTTTTTTTTTAGATTCCATATACATGTGTTAGGATACGGTATTTGTTTTTCTCTTTCTGACTTACTTCACTCTGTATGACAGACTCTAGGTCCATCCACTTCACTACAAATAACTCAATTTCATTTCTTTTTATGGCTGAGTAATATTCCATTGTATATATGTGCCACATCTTCTTTATCCATTCATCTGTTGATGGACACTTAGGTTGCTTCCTTGTCCTGGCTACTGTAAATAGGGCTGCAATGAACATTGTGGTACAGGACTCTTTTTGAATTATTGTTTTCTCAGGGTATATGCCCAGCAGTGGGACTGCTGGGTCATATGGTAGTTCTATTTTTACTTTCTTAAGGAACCTCCATAGTGGCTGTATCAATTTACATTCCCACCAACAGTGCAAGAGTGTTCCCTTTTCTCCAGCATTTATTGTTTGTAGATTTTTTGATGATGGCCATTCTGACCAGTGTGAGGTGATACCTCATTGTAGTTTTGATTTGCATTTCTTTAATGATTAGTGATGTTGAGCATCTTTTCACGTGTTTTTTGGCAAACTGTATATCTTCTTTGGAGAAATGTCTATGTAGGTCTTCTGCCCATTTTTGGGTTGGGTTGTTTGGTTTTTTTTGATATTGAGCTGCATGAGCTGCTTCTGTATTTTGGAGATTAATCCTTTGTCAGTTGCTTTGTTTGCAAATATTTTCTCCCATTCCGAGGGTTGTCTTTTCGTGTTGTTTATGGTTTCCTTTGCTGTGCAAAAGCTTTTAAGACTCATTAGGTCCCATTTGTTTATTTTTGTTTTTATTTCCATTTCTCTAGGAGGTGGGTCAAAAAGGATCTTGCTGTGATTTATGTCATAGAGTGTTCTGCCTATGTTTTCCTCTAAGAGTTTGATAGTGTCTGGCCTTACATTTAGGTCGTTAATCCATTTTTAGTTTCTTTTTGTGTATGGTGTTAGGGAGTGTTCTAATTTCATTCTTTTACATGTAGCTGTCCAGTTTTCCCAGCACTACTTATTGAAGAGGCTTTCTTTTCTCCATTGTATGTTCTTGCCTCCTTTATCAAAGATAAGGTGACCATATGTGCGTGGGTTTATCTCTGGGCTTTCTATCCTGTTCCATTGATCTATCTTTCTGTTTTTGTGCCAGTACCATACTTTCTTGATTACTGTGGCTTTGTAGTATAGTCTGAAGTCAGAGAGCCTGATTCCTCCAGCTCTGTTTTTCTTTCTCAAAATTGCTTTGGCTATTCGGGGCCTTTTGTGTTTCCACACAAATTGTGAAATTTTTTGTTCTAGTTCTGTGAAAAATGCCATTGGTAGTTTGATAGGGATTGCATTGAATCTGTAGATTGCTTTGGGTAGTATAGTCATTTTCACAGTGTTGATTCTTCCAATCCAAGAACATGGTATGTCTCTCCATCTATTTGTATCATCTTTAATTTCTTTCATCAGTGTCTTATAGTTTTGTGTATACAGTTCTTTTGTCTCCTTAGGTAGGGTTATTCCTAGGTATTTTATTCTTTTTGTTGCAATGGTAAAAGGGAGTGTTTCCTTAATTTCACTTTCAGATTTTTCATCGTTAGTGTATAGGAATGCAAGAGAGTTCTGTACATTAATTTTGTATCCTGCTACTTTACCAAATTCATTGATTAGCTCTAGTCATTTTCTGGTAGCATCTTTAGGATTCTCTCTATTAGTATCATGTCATCTGCAAACAGTGACAGTTTTATTTCTTTTCCAGTTTGGATTCCTTTTATTTCTTTTTCTTCTCTGAGTGCCATGGCTAAAACTCCCAAATCTATGTTAAATAATAGTGGTGAGAGTGAGCAACGTTGTCTTGTTCCTGATCTTAGTGGAAATGGTTTCAGTTTTTCACCACTGAGAACGATGTTGGCTGTGGGTTTGTCATATATGGCCTTTATTATGTTGAGGTAAGTTCCCTCTATGTCTACTTTCTGGAGAGTTTTTATCATAAATGGGTGTTGAATTTTGTCAAAAGCTTTTCCTGCATCTATTGGGATTATCATATGTTTTTTATCCTTCAGTTTGTTAACATGGTGTATCACATTGATTGATTTGTGTATATTGAAGAATGCTTGCATTCCTGGGTTAAACCCCACTTGATCATGGTGTATGATCCTTTTAATGTGCTGTTGGATTCTGTTTGCTAGTATTTTGTTGAGGATTTTTGCATCTATGTTCATCAGTGATATTGGCCTGTAGTTTTCTTTTTTTTAACATCTTGTCTGGTTTTGGTATCAGAATGATGGTGGCCTCGTAGAATGAGTTTGGGAGTGTTCCTCCCTCTGTTATGTTTTGGAAGAGCTCTTCTCTAAATGTTTGATAGAATTCACCCGAGTCACCATATTGTTAATTGAAAAACATAAGTTACAATGAAGTACACACACATATATGTACATAGTCTATAACAATTTTAATTTTTAAAAATCCCATACGAATTTTACTATGAAAACTGATGTCACAACATTCTTTTACTCATATGACTTTTGGAATTTCATGGTTTTATTAGCAAAATAAATCATGTGAAAAAATGAACGTGAAATTTAAAATGCAACAGCATGCTGTTATATAGGCAGAATAGAGCATTTGGTTCTCAAAGCATTGCTCCTTCCTGATTATATCAGCAAGGTTTTGGACGCTTCTGAAGATGCTTCCCTGGCTGCTTAGAAAATTATCTTTAATTCTGGTATTTTTCTTTCTGAAAAAAAATGTGTTTTTATTGAAGACGTGTTACTATTAAGAGTAGAATAAGGAATTTGTGTACTTTGATGATTTTTAAGTCTTCAAATCTTGAGGGGAAAGAATCTAACAATGTTTTATTAAGAACTCAGTTGAGATTTACTGGTTGGAGAGATAACTATGAGTTGTGACGATGGAACAGGGATCAAAGATCTTGTTATGGCTCCAACCGCCCTGCCACCCTAATTTTGCCCTTCAGGGAAGAGTGAGGATGTGGCTGAGGCTGCCTACAAGGGATTTATGGCAATCTGACTCTCTGACTGTCCGGTTGGTTGGGCTGTCGGGAGCAGAGGGAACACACATGCCCTCAAATTATCAGTTGAGGGCTTCCCTGGTGGCACAGTGGTTGAGAGTCTGCCTGCCGATGCAGGGGACACGGGTTCGTGCCCCGGTCCGGGAAGATCCCACATGCCGCGGAGCAGCTGGGCCCGTGAGCCATGGCCGCTGAGCCTGCGCGTCCGGAGCCTGTGCTCCGCAATGGGAGAGGCCACTACAGTGAGAGGCCCGCGTACCGCAAAAAAAAAAAAAAAAAAAAAAAAAATTGGTTGAAACGAGGCAATGCACCTTAATATTATTTAAACGAAAAGGAAAAATAGAGTATTTGCAGAATTAGGACCGGTCTGAGTTCTCACATAACCTGGAATCCACGGAGGCCATCCGAATGCCTCTGAAGTAGACTCGGTTGGAAAATGGAAACATACACTTCAACAACAGCGAATAATATTTGGGGACTCACTGATTTGAGATTAAGTTGCCACTTAGATGGACCCTTACCCCAAAGCTATCAGAATGGTGCAGCCAACAGATTTGTCTGTGAGGGGGAAGCAGAGGAAATGCATTGGGTCATTTGAAATTAAATCCCTTGCAGCTGAGCCATGAGAGGTGCTGATGGCTTCCAGATGGAGTTTTGTCCAGTTCCCATTGGCCAGATGTCTGGGTCTGTCCGGCAGGATTGTTTTGTATGTCGAGTTGGGGAACCATGGAAATAGCATCAAGATTGACCAAAGTTTTACCCTTGACATAAGAGCATTCCAGTCAGAGGTGTGGTCTATAGCTTGAAGCTTATTCAGTGCACTGACTGGCTTCAAACTCTGGCTCTATCTCATCAGAGCTCTGTGCCTTTGGGCAAATTATTTAAACTCTGAGGATTAGTTACCTCATCTGTAAGACGGAGGTAATGAGAAAACTGCTTCACAGCAGCATTGTGAGGAGCACAAAGATGATCTATGTTACAAGCTGACTCAGTAGAACTTAAGAAATGTTAGCCATTTCTAATTATGAATATCATCATCATCTTCCTACAAACATTGATTGAGCACCTTTTATGTACTCATAACTATATTAGGTGCTAAACATACAAAAATGCATAGAGCATCATTTTGACCTTCTGGTTTGTTAGTCAATTATGGAAGAGGTGAATAAAAAAAGTAATTGCCCAGGGCTTCCCTGGTGGTGCAGTGGTTGAGAGTCCACCTGCTGATGCAGGGGACACGGGTTCGTGACCCGGTCCGGGAAGATCCCACATGCTGCGGAGCGGCTGGGTCCCTGAGCCATGGCCACTGAGCCTGCGCGTCCGGAGCCTGTGCTCCGCAATGGGAGAGGCCACAACAGTGAGAGGCCCGCATACAGCAAAAAAAAAAAAAAAAAAGTAATTGCCCAAAGCAAGTGAGTGCTGATAGGAATCCAAACACAGTGCTGCAGGAGAGGGGAGAGGAACGGGACATCTATGCACACCCACCATTGCCACTCCCTGGCATCATACTAGACAATGCCATCTTATTAGCTTTAATGCAACCCCATAAGACAGCCAAGATTTCCCCCACTTAACAGGGAAGAAGCAGGCAAAAGTAATTTACCCACATTCACATAGCTGGTAAATGGCAAAGTTTTTTTTGTCTTACTTTGTCCCCTCTCTGCTCCACAAGGCTGCCTTCTGAGTACCAAGGATGCCTGGATGACAGGAAGTGACAAAGAAGGGTCAGAAAATGTTTCATAAGCGAAGTGAAAATTTTTATTCTTGATGAATAAATGAGTTCTCTAAATGGGTAAAGGGCAGAAAAACACAAAGCAGTGGGAATAATATGTTTAAAAGTATGCAAGTATGAAATAACAACCTATCCAGAAAATTACAGTTCCATTAGGTCTAGAAAACAAGCTTTGGTGTGAAGGTAGAGGTCTGTGAAGAGCCAGAAAAAAATGAGTGTGATACTGTGAGTATCAGTGGGAAGTAGATCACAAAAGGAAACTGTTGGGTGCTCAGAAAGCATGTGTTTCTTTGCTATGATTTGTGCCTTTCATCTAGTTATCTCCTGGGCTTAGCATAAGCCATGGGGCAGCCATTCAGTAAATCTACAGCAGAAAGGAGGGATGAGCTGGAGTTACGCAAATTATGCAAAGATCTTGACACCTCCAGTTGCCCCAGAGGCAAAGAAAAGTGGGTTATGGATTTGAATGCAGTTCTTTTATAAATGCAATCAATTCCAAAGATAGTTATTGAGCGTTTACTACGTGGCATGCCTGGTTTTAAGTGCCAGAGGTGTATATGCATGACCAGAACTGCTTTCTGTCTTCATGGACTGCACATCTTAGTCAAGAGAGACAGAGACTAAAAGCCCCAAACAAGTAACTCATGCAGGATGGTGACAAGTGCCATAGAAAAAATAGAGCAGAGTAAGTGGGGTACATAGGGCCAGATGGGGAGGCAGCTTTCACAATTTTAAAGGGGGTGGGTGGGGGAGGCCTCACGGGGAAGGAGATATGGGAGCAAAATTTGAAGGATGCAAGAGAATGAGGTGTAACTGGGAAAGGGCAATTCTAGGCAGAGAGAATTCCTGAGCTGGGAATTCCTGAGGCAAGAACATGCCTTGTGTGTTTGAGGAACAGAAAGGAAGTGAGTGAGGGAATGTGAATATCAAGGGGTCAGAGGTGCCTCTGGGGAAGGCATTGGGGGGATCTGAGCAAATGAGTGACGGGTCTGGTTTAGGTCTGGAACCGTCACACTCTGACTGCTATGGTGAGAATAAACATAAATAACAGTTTAAACCAGGAGTAGCTGTATGTCTCAAAGGTCGTACTTGAATGTCTACATCAATGACTCTCAAACTTTTTGACTGTGATCAATGGGAAGAAGTACATTCGATATGATGACCAGTATAAATGCACCCACCTATGTAACTAAGACAAAATTATATACTTGACATTGGTTACTCATGTTATATAAGTTGGACTGTGATGTTTCCTTTCCTAGTTAGGTTTATTCTGATTCATCTTTGAATTTTCTGCTTGTCACTCAATAAATTGATTTTATGAGTTTATCTGTTACAACCTGTAGACTTAAAAAATACTTGAAGAAGAATCTTTGCACAAAATGTAACGTCATGTATCTCAAGGGGGTTAATAGTAATCAGTCTTCTTGCCTAACACCCTGGGTAAGGCTGGGTAATATTAACACATTAATTTTTTTTTTTTCGGTACACGGGCCTCTCACTGTTGTGGCCCCTCCCGTTGTGGAGCACACTCCGGACGTGCAGGCTCAGCGGCCATGGCTCATGGGCCCAGCCGCTCCGCAGCATGTGGGATCTTCCCGGACCGGGGCACGAACCCGTGTACCCTGCATCAGCAGGTGGACTCTCAACCACTGCGCCACTGGGGAAACCCTAACACATTAATTTTAATGTAATTGAAATAATATTAAAGTTAAGAACAATATTCCTCTGGTGGAGGCAACTGATGACAATACTTACGTTAGGTAATTCACATAGCCACAACCTATATATTGAACTATCAGATTAGACAAATTGATGTTGCATATTAAGTGGAAAATGAAATAATACAATACTGCTGCTCATTAGAAATCATGTGTGTATACAGTGGGTTAAAAGTTGAAATAAAGAATGAAATTTTAGGACTTCCCTGGTGGTGCAGTGGTTAAGAATCCTCCTGCCAATGCAGGGGACATGGGTTCGAGCCCTGGTCAGGGAAGATCTCACATGCCGCAGAGCAACTAAGCCCGTTTGCCACAACTACTGAGCTTGTGCTCTAGAGCGCCTGTGAGTCACAACTACTGAGGCCCGCGCACCTAGAGTCTGTGCTCTACAACAAGGAAAGCCACCGCAATGAGAAGACCACGCACCACAATGAAGAGCAGCCCCTGCTCATCACAATTAGAGAAAGCCGGTGCCCAGCAACAAAGTCCCAACGCAGCCAACAATAAATAAATTAATTTTTTAAATATTTTTTTAAAAAATGAAATTTTAGCTTTTCCTATGACCATGCCTGGCTAGATATATACTTGTACTCAACCAAGTTGAGTACTGGAAAACAATGGATGCTGTTTTTCGTTTTCTTTTTCTTTTGTCATGGAAGGAACATTGTCAATTACAACTGACATTTTTTTTTTTTTTTTTTTTTCTTTTGCGGTACGCGGGCCTCTCACTGTTGTGGCCTCTCCCGTTGTGGAGCACAGGCTCCGGACGCACAGGCTCAGAGGCCATGGCTCACGGGCCCAGCCGCTCCGTGGCTTGTGGGATCTTCCCGGACCTGGGCACGAACCCGTGTCCCCTGCACCGGCAGGCGGACTCTCAACCATTGCGCCACCAGGGAAGCCCACAACTGACATTTTTTGTAGCCTTGGAGTATCATGCCTATTGAACCAAACCACACACCCAGTGCCATGCTACTGGGGACAGCCAGGCAATAGGAAATGTCTATGCTCACATGGCTAGACCCATAATCAGTCACTTTTTAATTTATCCTAGGAGCACATTATTTATGTAACATTGAGTGACCCTTTTTCAGGCTCTTAGCCACCCTTTGAACCTTTGCCCATGTATATTATCAACCTTCGGTTGATATGCTGAAATATTTGGATGCGGAGTTTATAGCAGAGACTAAAGCTGGGGGTGTCAAAACACGACAAGAAAGGCTTTTTCTTGTTTGATTTCTGGCAGGGATCAGAGTGGAAGTGATGGAAGGCTTGGGAAAGAGCCCAATCCTGTCAGTGATTCTAGCCAACTTGGCCGACTCCATAGGTTTAGAGGGTTCATATGAGCTTTGTGTCCATAAACCTTTGAATGCTTGCAGAGGAACTAATCTTACTGTCTGAACTTTTCTGAGGTTCAACACATCTAATTGCTCTGGAGCCAAACTCCTAGCTCCAACCAGACTCTCTACCACCACCCTCACCCCCCTTCCCCCCACAAAGGCATTGAACTCTAATCAACTGAGCCAAACCTAAACTCACATGAAATGGCAAGAAAGTTGACAGAGTATAAGTCTGGACCTCACCTGCATTGAGATTGTTAATTACCTGCTCTGCTTTGCAGCATACATACCTTAAAAAATATCTGGAGGCATTGTTTGTCTGTTTTTGTTTTGTTTTCATGCTTTTACAGGTAGTAGAGTTAGGCAAACTAAAAATGGCCTCTATGCCCATTATCCTTTAAATACAGAAATTTCTACTTTTCCCCTAGAAGATTTAGGCTGATTTTTATTATTATTTCTAGCAGATGAGGTTATCAATTCATATTTTATAAGTGAAGTACGTGGGTATAAAATTACTTGTGATCGACATACACCCTACATAGTAAAATAACTTGTGGTCTACATATACTCCACATACTCAAAAATTTCATGATTCAATTTTTGATAACTGTATTATAATTTGTCCTAGGCAAACGCTTAGTAAAAACAAGATTTTCCAAAGAAACCATGCTATCTGGCAGCGTGTCATGCTGAGAAAAGAAGGAGATGGTCTCAGAAGGAAGATGAGCTTTTTTTTCTAAATTTACTGTTTTACATTACGCAGATCTCAGATATTCATCTTAGGACTTTGCAAAGGTCTGTGCAAGTCTCCACTTAGATCTAAGTTATCTCCAATGCACACATTTCCTTGAGAGCATTCTTATTGAAACCACATTTCCATCTTTTACATCCCTGGCATTACTGTGCCCACGAAGCTGGCTCAGGATCAGAAATATGTCTCACACATCCCTGCCACATTTCTTGAGTGAATTCAGGGTTCCAGTTGCAGCTGCAGTTTCTCTAAATTGTAGACACATTCAAGAAAGACCATGTCCGATGGCCGGAGAATAACCACCAATAATGTCCTCTTATTCTGGCAGGTACTTCCTTAAGGCATGTCTTATATGCCCAATACTGCCAAAGAGTCCTCTGGATTTGTGTATCTTCCAGCTTTGGTCAGCAGGGTGGTTGGCCTTCATTTCCTAACACATCCCAAATGTAGAAGTAGGTCACCGGAAGTGGCCCCTCCTGGCTAAAAGCACAAAGCATTTACTAGAGAAGAAAAGTAGGCAGGGTAGGCAGATTACTGGTGCTTCCTCATATCCCATATTCAGGATCTCTGGCCAATGTCTAACATTGAACAGCAATCATATTTCAAACACAGTATCAATAATGTGAAGAGTTTATTGGAACTTCCAACAGATAGGTAGTAAGCTTCAAATACTTAAGACAAACTGAGCCAAAGAATAAGAATAAGATAAACACTGTATTTATTTCTGCAAAG
Organism: Mesoplodon bidens; assembly: GCF_964165515.1. NCBI lineage: Eukaryota > Metazoa > Chordata > Mammalia > Artiodactyla > Ziphiidae > Mesoplodon > Mesoplodon bidens. The sequence goes on from NC_138166.1 coordinate 18,265,323, forward strand.
CTAGTTTTATTTTTTTAAACCACTCTATCATTGATTCAACAAGAGGAAGCCTCCATTTTACTCCAATCATTTAGCATTAGTGTTTGTTTCCTTCTGTTTCTATTCTGAGATAGCTTTCTAATGTGTTTATGGATTTTGACCATATTTGGGAACACGTCCATGGAGCTCACACACTTTAATTTTAATTTGAAATTAGATTTACCATAGGAAACAAAATTGCCAAAATAATTTTTTAAATCAGAAGAACTTCTGTACTTTTGAATGAATTTTAGTGTACTCCAGACATAGATAATTATTAGAAGGTATTTACAGCCTTTTCATAAAACTTTACATCTCTAGGGTTCCAAGAGTCACTTATAGTTACATAGTGTCTTGTGAACATTCTTATTCTGGCTACTGTACAAATAAAAGAAATAAACACCCTGCCTTATAGAAGATAACATTTTAAAATTCATACTTAACTAGATAAAGTCAGAATATTTACTTTAAAAAAAGTAAAAGAAAAACACTGACTCATCCATAACTTAGGAATCCTAAATTTCATTTCTATTGGTCTTTGATTTCACTGAACTGACCAATCTCAAGAGAATCGACATATCTACATTTTATTGTGGGAAGAAGGTAATACAGAGTCTTTGCAGATTAAGGCTTCTGGACCCAAAGGAATTAATTTCTAACGGTGCCATTTCTGAAACTGGGGCTGGCAGTTGGGCGGAGCTGCTGGCAGCTGGTACATCAGCCCAGTGGAAAGGCCAGCCATGTGTGCTCCTTGGCAGAGAGAACTATGGCTTTTCCCCTGCCCCCAGCCCATTCCACGGAACCAGAGCCAGTTCCTAGGAGCATACCAGACAATTAATGAACAGTTTCTCCATTATTCTTTCAGGAGGCACTAGCCACCAACCTAAGAAGTTTGAAGAGGAATTTTCCTTGGATATATTTTAGACCTTCCAGACTTAAATGTAGGTAGACAAGAGGGTCCCAATTCATCTAGAGCATGTGTATCAAACCACAGAAGAGCATCAGTGTTGCATTCTTTTCCTACAGGGGAATGCAGGTTGGGAAGAGAGAGTCATATGGGCAGAGACCATCTTGCCTGAGGGAGGCCTGAGGAGTGACTGCCTTCCCTACTACTGGTACTTACTCAGCAGATAACAAACTCAGGTTATGTGATGAAGAAAAAGAATCACTACGGCGGTTTTAATCTATGGGTTTGCCCAGGTGAAATGAAGAAGATAAGGGTCTCCAGAAGGAAAATGATACTGAGGTTCTCTGCAAGTAGCAAGGGTGTGTTTACCCCATCTGTACAGACTATAACCCAGGGCTCAGCTTCCAGCCAGAGCCTGGTAGGGATCTGGCTCAACACACACGTTCATTCAATCGGACTGAACCTTATGCACTTAGGCGTATATAGTAGAATATGCTAATGAAACCTTCCTAGACTCCCTGCTCTCAAGAAACAAGCTTTCTGCGGAGACATGATGGGCAAACTTCTATGATCTACCATTTGTGATTTCACTTCCTGTTGAAAGGAAATAGTGACTGAGAGCAAAAGAGGTCATGCAAGCTACCTGTTAATATTTTACATTTATTTGGGCTTAGATTTCTCAACCACTCCTCAGCTTATTTTATTTTGTAAGAATTTTGCTTTTGAAAGTATTAAGTAGTTAGTAATAAGTAGTAGGTTCTGCATCAGATTCTACATCAACCATTGGAGAAAGAGAGAGAGAGATCTTTAGAAAACTCATATGAAACAGAGAGCGATCTCCTCAATCAAAATTCTATTCCCACAATGAATGTCCTCCCCACCACGATGTTATGGGCAAGTCGGTGTGCACAGATGTGTGGACAATTCTTTTTTGGGCTCACCCCCTACGTGGACAATCTTGATGTCCACTTTATCAAAGGTCAGCTTTCATTTAGCCAGTCTGGTGGACCAGGCAGGTGGTTTTGCCATTTCAGAATGGAGGAGTGCATGAGGACTACCCCGCTTGAGAGAGAGAAGCCCCCTCCTTAGAAAAAGGGTCCAGGAGGCCAAGAGGAGGTTGAACCCAAGAGTCCGAGCAGGGAAACAAAGGGTTTTAATTCCAGTAAGACAGAGACAGAAGACGATCTTTCATGAATGAGCTAGGATGTCTTCATGGTCAAGACAACGGAAAATTGGTTTTACAGTGGGAAAAAAAATGAGATGAAGAGGTGATAATAGGTTATGGAGCAAGCTCTCTGATGATGTAAATTGTGGGTGGGTAAACAACAGAAACACGTAACTATTTCTCCCAAGGGTGAGACTGAGCTAACCTTAATAGTAGAATCATTAAGATTATGTAATTTAGGGAAAAATGACACACCAAACCTGTAAAATTAAAGTGAATTTAAAAAAAAGGAAAGAAAGAAGGGAAAGAAAATGAAAGAGTGACAGCAGAACAGAAGGAAAATATGATAAGAAATCATTTCCTGGGCCTAAAGCAGCGTTTCCCTGATCTTCATGGTAGATGAGTGATTTTTTTAAACAATGTTTCAAACAATTGTTTCATGTAGTCTTAAAATTCTGCCTCAGGGGACCCCAAGGGAGGTAGAGCTGGGGTGGAGGATAAGAGGAATGAGTTTCCAGGTCCAGGGCTCCATTACCTCTCAAAAAACAGTTCCCACTGTAAATATAAGTGGTTCCCATAAAATATTTGGCTTCTGGGGCATGAAGTAGTTTGCAAACAACCTTCTAAATGGTCATAACTTATGGTGGCCATTTAACCTTATCCTTGAGATAACATCCATGATGGGGCTTCCTTGGCATTCCTTCAGGTCAAGTGAAAAAAAATTGGAAGGCTTAATTCACCTATCGATTTCTCTCTCATCCCCCATAACACCCAGGTACAAGAGTGTATTAACCCAGGCAACCAGCATGGTGTCAATTTCCTTGCCTCTCTTGGAGAGGCATAACAGTCAGTGGAAATAATTTTAGCTATTTTAGTAACTTTGCAGGGAAAAGCATAAGAACCAATGAATCCAAACCCCCAGAGTTCTACCCTTGCCTCAGTCTTCAACTTGCTTTATTAAGAGATGGTCTGTGGGTTGTTTTTATATGTCTGGTTTCTGAAAGAACCCCGCCACCATCACCAAACTCCCGTCTTTGCATTCTCTTTGGAAGCTGTGCCCAGCCTCATAAAGCGACCACTTGTTGTCTAAATTCCAAACAAAAGGAAAAATGGTCGGCAGCTTTCTATTGCACTGACATGGGAAATTTCAGGCAATGCCACAAGGATTTAGTTACTAAGTGAGGTTTAAATGAAAACATTTTTCATTGTAACTCAGACCTAAATCAGTGCGACTGAACACAGTCAAAAATATTGGTCAGAATTAATTCACATGGATGGGAGGGGAGTACTCCAAATCTCATTTCTTGAACTAGATAGGTTTCTAGTCCCTTGTAGAACATCCCTAATCCACTATGTTTAAGTGTCATTGAGACATCTCAAAATCCCACTCATTCTGCCATTTCTAATTCTTAATAGATTTATAAGTTGTTCCTGCACTGTAATTAGAGTATTATACTTCTAAATCAAAAACAGTCATCAATTTTCCTGTCCTTGTACCAGAATGTCTACCTATAATAGAATTGCTTAGAAAATCCTAGATCTTTGCTAATCACATTAGTGAATTCTTCCTTGGTACCCTATCTTATTATGGCAACAACATGTGCTTCAAATTTTGGCCACTCAAAAGTTATTTCTTACAGAAGAAGGAGTGCATTGCACATGGCTAAATGATGAGCATATGTTAGCACACAGACACACACATGAACATACTTTGAGTCAATGTCTGTTATTGGGACCATAACCCATCTGGCCAATGAAAGTTATAGATTTGCATGTGAGGGCTGCCTGTACTAATTCACATAATTAATAAAGCTTATTCAAAATGGCAATCTCATATTGTTATATTTACTTACAGAATCTCTATCTTAACTAATAGATTCATTTACTGTTCCTCATTTCAAGCTGTGGCTTTCTGTTCCTTGGAAGTTTTCAGTCTGAATCAATTTCAGTTTATGGTCACTATGCCGTTGTATTCTATAGCCATGATGTGCCCAGTTACAATCCTTCTTTGAAGTATTGAAGACATCCAACCAGAAAATATTTACTTTCAAAGCAGTTTCACATTCCCTTGGACACCTGCTAAATCTGACCACCTGTTGTACAATGTTGAAATTTCAAGTGTTTTCTGCTCTTATAAAATAGGAAATGTAAAAAGGGGAGTCTACTCAGGAGTTGGTATCACTCTTAAGTGAACTATTTAGCACACTATATGCCATTGGTCTATAATTTTACAATGAAAGAATATTTGTGTTTGGCTTAAGATGGTTTAAATACTTAGTGAAGAACAGACTCATACCACAACTGCTCATCCTGGAACCCAATGAAGTCTGTTTCTTGATGAAATTCACATTGGCAACATCACTTTTGATAACCAACAACCACTGTGGTAACAAAGACCTCTGAGTAGAGAACAGTCCCCCATGACCAAGTGTGGTGAGTTGAATTGTGGCCTTTGAAGAGATATGTCCATGTCCTAATCCCTGAAATGTATGAACGTGACCTTATTTGAAAAAAGGATCTTTGCGAATCTAATTAATGACCTTGAGATGAGTTCATCCTGGATTATCAGGGTGGGTCCTAAGTCCAGTGACAAGTGCTCTTTTAAGAGAAAGGCAGAGGGAGATTTAAGATAGATGACACAGACACAGAGCAAAAGGCCATGGGAAGATGGGGTCAAAGATTGGAATCATGCACCACAAACTAAGAAATGCCGGAAGCCACCAGAAGCTGCCAGAGACTGGAAGCATTCTACTCTTGAGTGTTCAGAGGGAGCGAAGCCCTGTTGACACCTTGATTTGGGACATCTGGTCTCCAGAACTGTGACAGAATACATTTCTCTTAAGTCACCAAGTTTGTGATAAATTGTTACAGCAGCCCTAGGAAACGAATATACTGTGATTTGCTATCCCTCTGAAACAGCAGATTAAAATATAGGATCATTTAAGGGTCCATAAATGTTACCTTTCATTTTAGGAGGGAAAAAGCAAAGCCTGGGTATAGGTGTGAGGCTGGAAAGAGGAGAATTTTGTTGAATGATATAGAATTGATGGTATGATAAGCTGTCCCATTTCAAAATCAAAATGACATATTGACACCTGGAGAGGAAAGATAACTGACATGGAAGGAAGTTTAACATAATAAGTTAGACATATTCAATCATCAGGTCAGAATAATTTTTAATAGATTTTGGGTTGTGATTTAAAAAAAAAAACTGCAAAGAGAAAAATCTTCAGATATAAGACTGAATAAATAGCACATCTCCAAGAAAGTATGGGAAGGAGCTGAGGGTCCCCCAGTGTGTCTTGATTTTGTCCTCAGACAGGGTTTCCTTAGATGGACATACACTTTCCCTGTCACTTGATCCCTTTTGCATCTCCTCACAGACTGCACTTTGTGTCGTCTACCAAAGTTGGCACAATACTCCAAAGCTCACCATGTATTTTATTGTTTGTATTGTTCCCATTAATTTTTAGAAATATTGAGATTTTTAATTCAAGTCGTTTTATTTGGGGTTGCGTACTGTTATTTCTCACTAGGTGTGAAATAGGTCACGTGTCTTCTTGACTGTACTATTCTGTGAGAACTCACCACTCGAGGTATAAAAACACCAGCTTCCCTTCAAAAGGACTGTGGGATTTCCAGGCTCTACCTGGGGCTTCCCTCTCCAAGAACGAACTGCGGTTCCATCTTGCTGCCATTTTCATCTTGAGGAGACATCTTGCTTCAAATCAATGGTCTAGTCTTCTCATGAGAAGGTCATGGCAGGACACCTCTTGTTGCCTGGAGCCTGGATTCCTTCAAGATGGTGTTATTAGTTTCTGTGTGGTTTTGTCTAAAGCCTGAGCACAGGCTCTGCCTCAGTTTCCCAGAGTAATATGAAGACTGGGCTCCAACCTCTCAGAGACTGCTGGAATTTGGGGAATAATTGAAAGGAATAAAGACTCAGCAAACAACTTATGACTATGACCAGGGGCTCCTGGACCAATAAGGGTGACATCACTGCCTCACTTGCAGGTTTCCATCATTTTGAATAGGCTAGTTGCCTCCCCCTAAGAATTTCTCTTGAACTCTGGTCTCAAAAACCAGGCTCCAAAGAATTAAGAATACCTCAATCAAGTCATCCTAGTCCTCTCTGTCCCAGCCTCTTGAGAAAGATGGCAAAAAATACATCGAAAGAAAAACAAAATTTAGTTCAAGTTAATTCTGTGGCAACTCCTCCCTCTTTCCAGGTTATCAGGCCAGAAGCCTGGAGTCTTCTCTCAACTATCCCTTTCTCTCAGAACCCATAACCAATGCATCCATAAATCTTGTTAGTTCTACTTTCAGTATATATCCAGAATCTGGACTCTTCTCACAACCTCCACCATTCTCACTTGCTCCAAACACCCATTATCTTTTTCCTGGGTTAATGAAGGAGGCTCCTACCTCACCCCCATTTTTATACCTTGCTTCTCCCATCCCTAACAGTATATTCTCCACTCAATAGTTTAAAGGGACTCTGTTACCATTTAGGTCTGCTCAGAACCCTCCAAGCCTTTTCCAGTGACCAGTCTTAGAGCTTGTGCCCTGGTCTCCACATGTTCAAGCTCCCCTCCACCCGCCAGTTCTGGTTGACAGCTATTTTCAGGGGCCCAAAAAAGGTAACCATACAGAGCCCCTCCTCTCCCCTCCCCTCCCCCACCCCCATAATCACTGTAATCTGAGTACCCTGAACAGGAATCCTCTGACCAAATAGCCCCAGACTACTACTCTGTCTATCATCTCTAGGATATAGTATGCAGGACCCACGCACACCTCTAAGCTTGAAGGATGGCCAAGAGGTGGGGTCGAGGGTGTGACTGTGGACTTTCATTTGTCCTCTTTCCCTGGCCCCAGAACTGTGAAAGGCTGGCCTGCTCTTCTCATGTCACTCAGAGAAAAGCCAAAATCTTTTGAAGTCCTCCAAGGTTATACGACACCTGCCTCCCCCGCTACCTCTCCAAGTTCATCTGGTCCACGCCCTTGAGTGGTTCCTGGGACACTTAGAGGGGTTTGCCTTTCTGGGCCTTTGCACTGGTGGTTCCCTGTGCCTGGAATTCTCCTCCCTCCATCTCTTTTCTTGGATTACTTTTCTTCATAGCACAGATCACCTTATCATATTCCACATTATATACTACCATAATATTTTATATAACTGTATATACAGATTATGCTAATGTATAATTTTTTAAAAGGTAAAATCATAATTCTCGTACAAATATAAAATGAAAACAAATCAAAGATTTTATTTAGTTCTAGTGAATGAATCAGTAAGATTTTAAAACTGGTTCACTGAGAATTCATCTTGCAGATTTATATCCTTTACTTACCAAAATTCATTTGCATTGCCATGCACAGGAAGCATTTTCATTGCTATAGGTAGGAAACTTATAATTGTATCAGTTTCTACAACTTAAATTCTATCCCTACAGAGTTGTAAGATAGTCTAGTCTATCAAAGACAATCAAGGTGCACACCTTATAGATTCATATCATCCCCTGAGGATCTCTTAGACAAGATTTTCCACTGAAAGGACACTCAGTGATCTCTTTTGCCCATTTTCAACTCTTGAAGATATTCAATCCTGCCAATAACTATATACTCATATTCCATATTAATATACTAACTAGTAAATATTATGTCTTCATATATGACTATTTTCTATGGTAGAGTATAATTTCCTTGAGGGCAAAGATTTTTAGACTTTCTTTCATGGCTGTATCTCTTGTGTCTAGAATAGTAGTGAATACATAGTAAGAATTTAATGAATTTTTTTGAGTGAGTGAATACACAACTCCACCAGGACATGTAATAACTATATAGGCATAGAGGAGTCTAAATCTACATAGAGAAAAATAATGGTTAGCCCATAAAAGTAGTATTATTCTATGAGGATGTCATTCACATGACTCTTGCTCTCAGTTTAAATTGTTAAGTAGAATGCTTAACTGCCGATCTTCAGCCTTCTTCAAGGCCATAGTCAATCCCCAAAATAAATATACCCTAGTGTTGTTTAAAAAACAAACTATATACCCCAAAGGTAAATTTAAATTTTTACTGATTGGAAGCAAGAACTGCTGGCTTGTTTTCTTTCGCATCTTCAAAATTCTTGGGATCTAGAAGCCTAGGGTGCCTTCTACATATGTGTTTTTTTTATAAACTTCAGTGGATATTTAGGAACATGAAATATTTTCCATAAAGGTACTTTTTATTTTGATTTTCAGCTATCCCCATCTTACTAAATTGTTGGCTATTCCAGAGGTAGGACACATTTTTTCCCCTCTAATAGAGCATGAAAAAATAACCATTGTAGTTCTCAACACATTTGATTTCTTACCAGAAGGCCTCTTTAGTTCAGCTCCTTGGATTTCAGGTCAGACTTTCAGTGGATCTGTTTTTCCCATTCTTGGGTTGTCTCTAGGATAGCCTAGCTGTCTTTACAGATCTCATTAATAAGATTGTTTTAAAAAGAAAGCAACAAACTAATTAAGCCCTCTTCCAAAAGCTCATCAATGCTCTAAAAACCTCAAAAATGTTAAAGACATTCTTATAAGGAATGGTCACGGCAAATTTTTCACTCAGCTAAGTGGCTTGTGTATTCATTGAATGCTAGATGCAAACAGGTTAGTCTAGATAAAATCCTACTTCATAAGGAGGAAACCCATGCTTCCTAAGATTCCACCAAAACTGAGATTCGGTATATTGATTTCAGCCCAAGAAAGATGTACTGAAGACAATGTGTGGGAGGAAAGGAAATAAGCAAACAATGTTTATTGAGTGTTTATTATGCCTCTGACAGTGGGCTAGCAATTTTCAAACACTATTTCCTTTAATTTTCTCAATATTCCTAGAAAGTAGTTATCATCTCCTCAATCTATCACCAACTTTATATATTAGGAAATTGAGGCTCATGAGGTCGATAACCAGACCAAGGTCACAGAGCTGGGGAGTGCCAAAGGCAGAATTCAGAACTACATGTCATGTGCTCCCAAGTCCCTTTTTTTTTCTCACTATGGCAGGCAAGCTTCAGCCCCAGTTATGTAACTCCTGCTTTAATCTGTGCATCTGTAAATTGGTAATGATGCTTAAAGTACAGCAGGAGGAGAACGGCAGAAAAAACAGCTTTTAATCATATTCATACTTAATATCTACGTTTTCAAGGATTTTACAGTGATCCACTGTAGATGTGCAGAAATCGTACCCAGTAAACTTCAGATGAGGGCTATGAAGGGCTCATGGGTGCCATAGTCAAAAGTTTCTTTCCTGGGATTTGCTTAATTCCTCTTGTTCAATTGAAAAGGACTTTGCCAATAGAATCTGTGACTCTATAGAACTTAACCACTATATATACAGTATAAGGAAGGTTCTTGACTTGGCTATAAACAAAATAGCAGTATGGATTTGGGCATCTCTTTTCCGTATATATAATATTTTGCTTCAGTCACAGGGGACTGATCATAATACTTTTACCTGGCCTCACCAGGCAGTTGAAAGGATACAGTGAGATGGGAGATGAGAAAATGTTTTCAAAAACCTGGTAATAAATGTATTGAATAACATCATAGTAGGAATTGATAGAACACAAAAATCAGTGTTTTGAACTTGTCCTTCTCTTCAGTGGAAGAGCTTGGTCAGTTAGTCCCCTATCGCTCTTGCTGTTCCTACCTGCAATAACAACAGTCATCATAAGTGTGCAGAGAGCCTCCTCAATTAATCCTCACAAAACCAGGGAACCTGACATCATTCCCATGTTCTAGGTGAGAGAACTAAAGGCCAGAAATCTCACATACATGGTTCAAGATCACGTAGGTGAGACTCAATCTTGTATCACCTAGCTCTAAACTATATGCTCGATTTCCGCACCGTAACACTGGAGATGACAGTGGTTTATTCTGCACAGCTATGAGTAGAAATCCTCATTTAAGTGACAGGGTTTAGGCAGTGCCTCAGACTGGGAGATCGCCCTCCACCACAGCCAGGCCTCAGCGTTGGAGACCTTGAAGGTCTCAGAAAAATAATTCCTTTCATTTGGAACAGACAGCACATCATTAAACCTCTTAGCTAATTTAGCTATTCTTTAGCTGCTTCATTTAAATGGTTTGTCTCATTAGGTGGTTGCTTCCTACTGTCTCAAAGGAAAGAGAATGAGACATTTAGTTTTTAATCAGTAAGAAGTTCAAAAAGGCCAGAATTTTAAATAAGTTCTGAACTTCACCCAACCCCTTCTGTTAAACAAGATCCTACGTTCACTCCTAAAGCTTATTATATCATGGTTGCGATAGATGAAGTTATAGGAAGATCAGTGGAGAAAGAAGACTCTACATTAGACATGTAGCTGAGAATCACTTAGTACAGACTTTGAAGAAAGTCTGAGAATTTGGTTTGGATGAAATCAGCCTCAAGTTCTTCTTTCCTTTATTTTAACCAACGAATCTCATGACTTGACAAGGCAAGAATGTCCTAGTCATAATGGATACGATGAAGTGTGATAAGACAAAAGAAAAGATACTATGAATTGAGAGAAAATGTTTTCCGTTCATAAAAATATAGTAAAAACAAAGGGAAATGAATGAAAAACAGGGCGGCCATTTGAAAATCTGGTTTTGTCTATAATGCCTGTGTGCGTAGATCCATATTTTAAAATAAACCTGAATATTTACCCAAGCCTAAATTTAGGTCCTCTATTATTTGTTCTGCCTGTCTTTATCATGATTCAAGCTTCATATTTCATTGTGTGAAAGAAGTATGTGGCAGGCTAATGGTCTAAATACCTAAGTCTCATTTTATAAATATTTATTGCCAACGGATGTGTTCCTATCTTTGAAGTCATATGCATGGCTCACTGTAAGCCTATACTTTCCTCCTCTTCTTGTGAAGAATAACTACACAGCACTCTTGTTTACATGAGGATCGCTTCAACACAGAGTTGATTTTTTTTATCCACATCTTCTCACATCACTCATCTTTGCTTTGTTATATTTTCTTCCCCCTTTCACCTCACATTTCTTGTAGCAAAGGCCAGAAGTAATAAACCAAACAACGTGATCTGTGCTGCTGTTGAATTAAAGCAATGGTACTGGCTAAGCTGATCATTCATAACCTGCCTGGATTTGCTGCAGGGGACCTACCAGGTCCAGGGAGAGAAATAAACAAAACCCAGAGAAGAAACTCAGAATAAAAGAAGTGAGCCTGGTGGATCCTGAACATCAAACCAAAACCCCTGGCATGATTCAATAGAGAGTCATTGGAGGTCTTGAAGCAAGAGAATCAAGTTAAGAAACAGAGCTTCAGGAAAATTAACCTACTTGCATTGTACCTGAAGGATTGCCATAGACTGGAGGAGAGACCAGTTAGGAGGCAACTGCAATAATATAGATGAGATGGGATGTAGAACTGGACATAAACATAGTTCCACTAAAATTTAGGCGTTGGATGATGACAGTGGAAATATATAGGAAGGTGCCGATGGGAGAGGTATCAACACCATAGAATTGACAAAATTTGGAAATATTGGATACAGGGCAAACTTGAGTAGAAAATGCAGTAAAATTTTTACCTATAGGGAAAAGGAAAATGAGGGAAGCATTAATTAAAATTGAACAAGGAAGAGAAGCATGATTAGAACGGAAGATGATGTGAATTGATCATTTTTGGACATTATAAATTTTAAGTTTTACTGGAGCCTGAATAAAGAGACATCCACAGAAGTACAGGGTGAGAAAGGCAGGCATGAGCTAAATATTTGGTTGGATAAGACATGGCAGATGAGGAAAAGAAAGCCATGTAGGAATGATTTCTGGTTTCTGGCTTGGACGGCCATATTGTGATAATAACCAGGATGAGTTATTGAGAAGGAGAAGCATTGAGCAACCACGGGGGAGCCCATATATTCATGTTGAATTTGGGTTTCTCATGGGATATACAGGTGAAAACATTCAGAAAGGTGAACTCACCTGCCTGGAGCTCAGTGGATGGGTCTAGTTGAGCAATCTAGATTTGGGAATAGCAACAAGAATTTAAAACACTGTTAAGGGGAGCAGAGTTCCACTTCTGGGAAGATGGAGTAGACATACCTTTCCTTATTCCTACACTAAGTAGAGCTAAAAACCCTGTACATCATTTATAAAACAAACTTAGGAAGATTCTTAGAGGTAGAAGGAAGAAGGCAGATCTATCAGGACCTTAGAATGAGAGGAGAAATATGTTGGGAAGTTTCCAGGGTTTTCTTTGTTCTCATATATCTCAGACTTGGGGCTGAAGAAGTTGGCTACCTGGAAACAAGAAGAGACACAGACAAAAGAGCCCAACAAAGCCTGCTCTTTCCAATCAAAGGAGCAGGAAAGGGGAAGCCTATCAAGTCAGAAAATTTTAGACAATGACTGGTCTACTGCATCTAGTAAAGTACCACAGAAAAAACTGTAGCCCCTCCCCAGCCCACACTAGCTAAAGCCAAGTGGAGAGCCTAGACATTTACTTTCATGAAGTTGTAACAAGGTGCTTCAAGACTTTGACAGGGTGGGATCAGAGAAGGCCAAGTAGGGAGCTAGGACTTTCATCCCCACCAACCAACAATGAGCTCCATCCAGTCCTGTTGTATCAGTGGACATCACATGGGGATCCTGGACATCCAACCCCACTGGGCAGCAATGAGGCACTCCTCCCCTTCCCTGATATAGGGTGGTGTCATAGGAAGCCTAGTAGAGAGTGAGGACTGTCACTGTCACCCAACAGTAATAAGGCCACCATGCAGTAAAGTCTTAGTGGAGAGTACACTCAGAGATGGAGCTGTCACCCCACCCAGGAATAACAAGGAATTTCCACCTTGGGTATCAGGCTGACTGGAGAACCTGGACTCACACATCCACCTGGCAGTAACAAGGTGGCTCCCCTTCCTCTCCTGCAGAACGAGTGTCCGTGGAAGCCAGCAAAAGCAGAAGCTTTAATATCCAGAGTCTTATAAGACAATATAAAAATGTCCACATTTCAATTGAAAACCACTCATCAAACCAAGAACCAGGAAAAGCTCAAACTCAATGAAAAAAGGCAATCAATATATGCTAACATCAAGATGGCAGACATGTTAGAATGATCTGACAAAGATTTTAAAGAAGCTATGTCAGATAAGCATCTGACAAAATTCGATACTCATTCAGGATAAAAACTCTCTGAAAAAATAGAAGTTGTGGGGGGGGGACTTTCTTAACTTGATGAAGCATATGGGAAAAAAAACCTATAGTTAACATTAAAATTTTAATGGTGAGTGAATGCTTTCCCTTAAGATCAGTAACAAGATACAAATGTTTGCTTTTATTTGACTCTAACTCAACTAGCATATTCTTTTTTTTTTTTTTTTTTGCGGTATGCGGGCCTCTCACTATTGTGGCCTCTCCCGTTGTGGAGCACAGGCTCCGGACGTGCAGGCTTAGCGACCATGGCTCACGGGCCCAGCCGCTCTGCGGCATGTGGGATCTTCCCGGACTGGGGCACGAACCCGCGTCCCCTGCATCGGCAGGCAGACTCTCAACCACTGCGCCACCAGGGAAGCCCCAACTAGCATACTCTTGCCAGTGCAATAGGCAAGAAAAGGAAATAAAAGCATACATATCATAAAGGAAGGGGGGAAAACTGTCTTTATTTGCAGATTACATGCCTGTATATGTAGAAAATCCCAAGGAATCTACCAAAATATTCTTAGAACTAAAATGTATGCTCATCAACATCACAGGATACAAGATAAATACTCAAAAATCAATTGTGTTTCTATGTAGTAGCAATAAATATGTGGACAATGAAATTAAAAATACAAAACCACTTACAGTCACTCAAAAAATAAAATATTAGATAAAATCTAACAAAACCTGCACAGGACTTGTATGCTGAAAGAAATCAAAGAAAATCTAATGAATGGAGAAACAAATTGTGTTCATGGATTGGAAGACTCAACAGAGTAAAGATGCCAATTGTCCACAAATTGATATACAAGCTTAATGCTATACTTAAAAAATCCAAATAAGATTTTTTGTAGATATAAATAAGATTATTCTAAAACTTATATGAGACGCAAAGAAACTAGAATTGCTAAAACAGTTTTAGAACAGAATAAAGTGACTCAGTCAATTCAATCTTAAGATATACTGTGTAACTACAGTAAAGAAGACTGGGAGGTATTTGCAGAAGGAAAGACACATAGACCAATGGAACATAACAGAGAACACAGAATAGACCCACAAAAATATGCCCAACTGATTTTTGACAAAGATGCAAAAGTAATTCCATGGAGGATAGTTAACCTTTACAACAAATGGTGCTGGGACACGAACACAGGCACTACTCAACCTAAGTATTGTGTGTTATACTATAATTAATTTCAAATGGATAGTGAACTTAAGTGTACAATGCAAAATTAGAAAATTTTTAGAAAAAAATATAAGAGGAAGTCTTCAGGATCTAGGGCTAAAGAATTCTTAGACTTGACACTAAAACCATGATCCATAAAAGGGAAATTTGATATCTTGGGCTTTATCAAAAGTAAAAGCTTTTGTTCTGTGAAAGAACCCATTAAGAGGATGAAAAGACAAGCTACAAAGTGAGAGAAAATATTTGCAAACCATGTATCTGGCAAAGGGCCCTCAAAACTCAAAAGTGAAAAAGCTAATAATACAATCAAAAGACATAAAGAGACATTTCATCAAAGCAGGTATATCCATAGCAAATAAGCACATTGAAAGATATTCAACATCATTAGGTATCAAGCAAAAGCAAATTAAAACTACAATGAGATACCACTACCAATCTATCAGTATGGCTAAACTAGAAAAATGACAACACCAAATGCTAGCGGGGATGCAGGGAACCTGGATCACTCATATACTTCTGGTAGAAATGCAAAATGGTACAGTTTGGCAATTTCTTATAAACTTAAACAAGCAAATACCATATGACCCACAATTGCTCTCTTGGTCATTTATTTCAGGGAAATGAAGGTTTATATTCCTACAAAATGAACATTTATTGCAATTTTATTCATAATAGCCAAAATCTAGCAACAATTCAGTTGTGCTTCACTGGGTGAATGACTAAACAAATTGTGGTACATTTATGCAATGAAATAGTCCTCAGCAATAAAAAAAGGATGAACTATTGATACCCAGAAGAATCTGAATGAAACTTCAGAGAATAATACTGAGTGAACAAAAGCCAACCTCAAAGGGTTACATCCTGTGTGATTCCATTCATATAACATTCTTGAAATGACAAAACTACAGAAATAGAGAATGGGCTAATGGTTGCCAGAGGTTAAGGAGGGACAGGAATGGAAGGGAAGTGGGTGGCACTATAAAAGAGCAACAGAAGGGATCTTTTTGTGAGAGAATTTTTCTGTATCTTGACTGTATCCATGTCCATATCCTGATTGTGCTATTGTCCAGAGTTGTGCATACCCTTGGGAGAACATGGGTAAAAGGTACATGAGATCTCTGTACGATTTCTTACAACAGCATGTGAATCTATGAATATCTCAAATTTAAAACTTTAATTTAAAAAATACTGTGCAGGTCAAGAAAAATGTTGTATTACCTGGATATGATCTACATGGTGATGGTTTACAAGTCTCTGGTAAGGAGCATAAAACAGAAGGCAAACATGGCCAACTGAGAAGAACCATTATTCAAGGGGCTATTGGAAGAGGAGGATCTTATGTTCATAATATTAATTATTATTATTATAATAAGGTCATGTATGATCAAACCCAAAGATGACTGAGCAAGGATTTTTCTTTAGTGTGTGGAGCCAAGAAATAGCTAAAGAAAGAAAGAGACTCTTAGAAAGTAGAACTTAAGCTTAGTTTGGAAGTATAAAATGGATAATAGCTTACATTCAGCAATTCCCCTTAAATGCCCCCAAATTGCCAACTTGTATAGATTTTAACAAACTTGAGGAGGGGCTAAGTTTCCAGTCTGGTCAATTCAGTGATAACTGAGGAAGCTAAGAAAAAAAATGAGGTCAGACCATAAGAAACTATGCAATCAATAATCCCCACCCCAAGTAGTAACCACAACAACTACTTGAGGATGGACTTCAAGTCAATCTTGTTTTGAACACAAGAGTCACGGGGGGAAAAAAAAGAGTCTGGGAAGTCCAATTTGAAATTTGGGTTAAAATTTCAAACAGGCTGAAATCTTTCATTTAAAAAGCTATAGGGAGGGTGGGAGGGAGGGAGACACAAGAGGGAAGAGATATGGGAACATATGTATATGTATAACTGATTCACTTTGTTATAAAGCAGAAACTAACACACCATTGTAAAACAATTATACTCCAATAAAGATGAAAAAAAAAAGCTATCTCTCATTTTCTGCTCCTCTCTTAGGACTGTCTGGTGGCTTTCCTTCCCTTTACAGTTAAGCTCATTAAAATAATACTTTCACTGTATTCATTTCTTCATTTTCCATTGCCTTCTTAAGTCAGAATAATCTGATTTCTGCTTCCATTACTCCAATGAAATGACTCTCCACAAAGTTACAGATGACCTCCCTGTTGCTAAATCCAACAGATATTTTTCAGTCAGTATCTTCCTTGGTCTTTTTATTAGTGGGGCATTTGTCCCTTTTGAACACTCCTTTCTTCTACACATGATTTCTCCACCATTCTTTCCTAGCACTATTCCTGCTTCTACAGCCACATCCTTAGACCCTCCATGTCCTCTCTTTTCTGCTCACTCCTTGAATTTTGATGCCCTGTAGCTTCCTGTCTCTCAGTCTGTCCTTGGAATTGTTTTCAAAGACTTGATTTAATTACTCCCACATCTACACTGAACCAAGATCTCTTTCTCTTGTGATCAGACATACGTATCCAACTCCATATTGGACAGATTCATAAAATGTGCTGTTCATTCATTCAAGTATTTATTGGGCTTTTTGTGTCAGACACTCTTCGATGTTAGGGCCAGGTGGACAGAGCTCCTGTCATCAGGAAGCTCATACTCTGGAGTGGATACAGCATTTATTGCATGTCATTTCTGCTTCTCAGTTGGGCTTATGAAAATCTTTGCACTCTCTCTTCTTCTTCAATATCTCACCAAAGTGTCTCCCTGTTACCTATCCTTCCAGGTCCTCCCAGAGAGGACCATTCCCACCAGGTACAGCTGTCTTCCCCTGTGGGCTGTCTTCTAACCCTCAGGACACCAGAGTGAACTGTGGTTGCTGACCAAGTACAGGGGAGGAAAAAATGGACCTCTCCCAGATTCTGTACCACTGACATCAGATGCCTACCTCAAGTCTTGAGGGGTAGCTTATCCCATTCAGCTCAACCAATAGTTTAAGCACACAACTTAATTTATTTTTTTAAATCATATTTAGGTATATATTCCTTAAAACCAAAATAAAACAACCAGTCTCCTGAGACTCAGCTCACAACACCAAGTATAATTATTTAGCAGCTCCTCGTGGGCTTTTCACATTGTCTCATCCTTGTTTCTTTCAGCCTTTCCTCTGATCTCTCCCTGTTGGGAGCACTGCTCATTTGCTCCACTCACCTCATTTCCACCTCCCAGCTAAGATGAGCTCTTCCGTCTTCCTATCAACACTGGTCATGTGTTTTTGGCTCAATTTTAACAACTTTTCTAGCCCTAACTACCTCACTGCAAACCTGGCCACCACCCACACTCTGGGTTCAAATCCACAGGAAGGAATCCACTCTGGTTGATCTTTCTCCTAGTGATGTACATCAAGAACTTGTCCATCGACTGAGGAATAGATAAAGAAGATGTGGTACATATATACAATGGAATGTTACTCAGCCATAAAAAAGAACCAAATAATGCCATTTACAGCAGCATGGATGGACCTAGAGATGATCATACTAAGTGAAGTAAGTCAAACAGAGAAAGACAAATATCATATAATATCACTCATATGTGGAATCTATCTTTAAAAATGAACTTATTTACAAAGCAGAAACAGATTTACAGATATCAGAAGCAAACTTACGGTTACCAAAGAGGAAACGTGGAAGGGAGGGATCAATCAGGAGCTTGGGATTAACATACAGACACTACAATATATAAGATAGATAACTAACAAGGGCCTACTGTATAGCACAGGGAACGCTACTCAATATTCTGTGATAAACTATATGAGAAAAAAAATCTGAAAAAGAATGAATATATGTATATGTATAACTGAATCACTTTGATGTACACCTGAAACTAATACAACATTGTAAATCAACTATAATCCAATAAATTTTTTAAAGATCTTTATCCATATTGATAATCAGAACCACTCCCCCAGAACAGCACATCTAGCTTCTCTCTCCTTGCAACTGTTCACCTACCCACCATCATTCCACCCCCTGCTTCTTTATTCAAAAGCTTTCTAACATGGCACTTCCTTCATTCTCTTCGCTCTGAGTTGACATGTACCATATTTCTTTTCTTTCCTCTCTTTCTTCTAATGAGTATGTAACCACAGAAGTTTCCCTGTCCCTTAGTACTCTGCTCCTATGTTCTCATGCATCCCCTTGACCCAACTGGAGGTCCCTGTTTTGCAGGAGTCACTGGAGGAGAATTATAGGGATACCTGTAATCCACACAAATGTATAACAAAAAAAAGAAAAATGTACCCAAATTTCTTATGGGCATCAGTTGACACTAGTGTACAGTGGACAGGGTTGAGGATGCAGATATAACTGTTCTGGAATCCTATCTCTGCCACATACAAGCTGAATGACTTGGGTAAGTTTAATAAATATATCATTAATATTAATGATAAAGTCAGCTATGATTGAGGGTCTATTTCTTGTTTTGAACTTTGTATATTTTATATCTAAACTCCACAATGACTCAAGAGGAAGGTATGATTATCTAAACTTATAAAAAAGGAATGAGACTTAAAGAGGTTGTCAGGAGGCTTTGGTTCCTGACAACCCATGCCTCTCCATGGGGCTTCTCTTGACATGGAAGCTGGCTTCCCCCAAAGTGTGTGATCTGAGACAGACAGAAAGGAAGAGGGAGACAGAGATAGAGAGATAGAAACCAAAGGCCCTTTTATAACTGATCTCCAAAGTGACATACCATCACCTCTGCAGTATCCTACTGATCACACAGATCAACCCTGGTACAATGTGGCATGTGGGAGGGGATTACACAAGCGTGAGAATACCAAGAAGCAAGGGTCACTGGGGGTAATATTGGAAGTTGGCTGCCACATCAACAATATCAGGACGGGTAGATGTTCCTGGTTAATATTTTTATATTCATAAGAGTAAAATTTGCATGCCATTAAAAAATCAGAATAAGTGTATAACGCAAGCATCAGTTCCCTGTAGGTAGCCCCCTCCTCACCAACTGTTACAATCCTACTGTCCAAAGATACATGCTTTTCAACATTGTTAGCTTTTTTTGAGTAGTTATTCTAAGGTGATACACAACATACATTTATATGATTTGTGATTACCTCTAGAGATTGTCTTGCTACTTTGGGTGAGGACGTAGCGTTCTTACCCCCGTAACCCAACGGCTGCCCTCCTACCCCACCGTGCACGTACGCATACCTCCACAATTTCATCTCTCCATTAGACCGTAAAAGCCTTCTTGCCTGATGTGGAGTTGGTTGGTTAACAGAAGAAGCTGGTTAAAGAGAGTAATTACACAAAAGGATATGTACTTTTAACATTTGGTTTTAACTTAAAGTATGTTATTGTGCCTGAATTCCCCAAGCTTTTGATACACAGCCAAGGTCTTTTTTTTTGCAAGTGGATCTGCTGATCGGAGGTTGCCATCATCTTCTTGTATGAATTGCATTTATAATGCGTCTTCTACCATTTCCAGTTTGGGAGTCTTTAAAGTAGAATAAGAACTTAACTTAAAGGTCCCTGCACAATTTTATGACTGTAGAATCTTTTCATATTTTGTCATTTTTCTTCATTCTTCTGCAGCTGTCTCTCCCCTGGCTAATTTAGCCACAACATGTTTTTAGTGATTTTCCTTTAACTGTATAGAAGATTTCAAGTTTTTATGTAATACAATCACAACTACAACTGTCATAAACAGATTTGGGAACAAACACAAGTTTGTAAGCATACAACTCAACCAGTGAGAGCAAATATTGCACAGGTAATGTACAGAGTGACCCATGAGCTATAAGTACTCAATATTCTGAGGATATCAGACAATGTATTTTATGCAAGAAATCGGGATCATCTTTCAATCCCAGAGTCAGTTAAGTGGAATCCATTAAAAGATTTTCCGTGTTATTTCTTTTCGTAGAAAGAGTAAAGTAGGGACTTCCCTGGTGGTGCAGTGGTTAAGAATCCGCCTGCCAACGCGGACAGGAGCTCGATCCCTGGTCTGGGAAGATGCTACGTGCCGTGGAGCAACTAAGCCCATGCGCCACAACTACAGCTCTCTTGCTCTGCAACAAGAGAAGCCACCGCAATGAGAAGCCCGCGCACCTCAATGAAGAGCAGCCCCCGCTCGCCGCAACTAGAGAAAGCCCACGCGCAGCAACAAAGACCCAACGCAGCCAAAAATCAATCAATTAATTATTTAAGAAAAGAGTAAAGTTGGGAAAGGATGGCCATCTGCCCCAAGAACTTAAGTTGTTAGCATCACAGCACCTGAAGAGACAAAATATTCAGAAGAGCAGCCATAAAATTCCAAAAGAACCGTGAACTAGTTAAAGAGCAAACCAGCTCTGCCCACCTAAATAGTAGTTGATGAGATTATCACTGAATAATAATCTCTACCTCTTCATCTGAAAAAAAAAAGGCTAAATTATGATCAGTGTAGTCTATTTCAGGATATGGAGAGTGGGGACACGGTATAAAGATTTCCATCCAGAACATGGAAATAAAAGTTTGGTACCTGTGATGTGTGAGTCTCTACCATTCACCTTAGGAACCCAACATACACAGCAGCAATGCAATTTAGGGAACTGTTCCATTCTCAGAAAGTTGGTTCTGATTTGTCTTAGTCGATCATAGTCTCCTGTCCTTGTGATTGGCCTGTGCCCACTTGGGCCAGAAAGTCACCAGGAAAGATTTACTGACCCTAATTTCTCTGAAATTTCTTCATTGCTTTTAAAACAAAGCCATGGGAAGCATTCTATGCTGAATGCAAATGAAGATGAATAATGCCCAGGTTTTTCCTAAGGGCTTTGTTGAGACCATGAACCTGATGACAAAGTCAAAATACCGATGAGAGAAATGATTAGAGAATTATAAAAAAAATCGAGCCATGATCACCCTATGCCAGAAAACTTGGTTCTAAGTTACATGAGCAACAAATGTCCTTATTATTTAAACTTGTTTGGTCACATGTCTACTCCTTATATCCAAACCTGCCCTAATTTCTTTTTCAGTATTTAAAAGACTCTTCTTCAATTATGAAAAATAATTCTCTATAGGGGGCACTTCCATTTCTATCAATTCAACAAAACTAGGTATTACTTTAATTTATATATTAAACTAATAGAATTTGTTACCTCAAGAGGTAGGCTAAGCTGAAAAAGATAGTTATAACAGGGTTATTAAAGAAAGCCCTTTGGGTCAAAAGCAATAACCCTCTATGTTTGACATCATAGCAGGCAACAACATCAACTCTCAAAATATCCTGTGGGGAAACTGTCAGAACTCACGTTCTAGAATGCATAGGCCAAGGGTCTAACTGAAGGACATGTTTCTGCTCACTCTTGGAGGGTGGAGTCAAAAAAATATAATTAGATATTTCTAGCAGGGGTCAATGGTAAACTCACCACACCAGACACTGAGCTCTACCATCCAGATGTCTTTCCAGTTGAAAAATATCTACCTAATATTACTTTCATCCTAAAGTAAAGGGGAGAAAGAAACATGGTTATTGAAGTTAAATAATTTGCCCAACATCACAGTACCACTAAATAGCTGACCTAAAATTTCTGTTACCTAACGTAGAAGTCATTCTCTTCACCACTATGTTATATGTTTAATTGAATTCATTTCTTTAACTCAAAAGCTAAAAAAAAGAAAGAAAAAAAAAACTTGGAAGCCAAGTATTACAGGGCATGCATAACTATAATGATTAGAAATATCTTCCAACACTTTCTTTTACTGACAGTTAACTCAGCTTCCTTTGTACCCTCTCAATGGGCCAAAGGGGTCCTTCTGCCCTTTCAAATAAAAGAGCTTTCTGTTGTGGGTTTCTGGAAAGTGGTACAATAAATGCGTTTGCAGTGAATTTACCTTGGAGTGAGATGGTAAAGGTATAGCACATCAGTCCAAAGAGCTTCTGAGACTGGTTCTACTATTTTATGGAGAAATAGCTTTTCAAGTTGAGAAAAAAACTACTCTCAAAACTCCAGCTTGATGAAGGTTAGTCACTATCATTCTTTAAAAACTATATTCAAACAGATTGTGCTTTTTCATCCACTCATCTCACAGTGGTGTGCTGAGTGGTTTAGTTATGACATTAAGTTATTGAATGAAAAAAAATAAAGGTTAGAAAAAAATGGATGCCTTGGGAGATTGTATTTATTGACCAAAGAAAATGGAAAGAGCACTTTGACATAAGCTCACTCTTCTAGCACCTCAGGAACATAAGCAGAATAGGTATCATCAGCTCCCACACACAGAAGAATAAATCTAGAATGCGAACATCTGGTCACATCACCAAGTCCAAGGAGAGCCTGGACCAAATACATTTAGTGTTCACTTCATGATCCACTGATCTTCCATTTCTCCATGCATACACAATTTCCAGCAAGGTGAATGCAGTGTGAAACCAGGTTGATTTTTTTCAGATATGAATGTATATGATTATTAAAATTGCCTTCATATTAAATCTAAAGGGAAAACAAGGAGGTAGGACTATACCACTAAGCCCTATATATACAGTTTAAAACCTTATCCATCTCTAAGTAGATAACAACTACTAATAATCTTTTGAAGAAAGTGTCTACTTCCTCAGTCATTACACCATGGGCTCACATTTCCTACCCACATTTCTGGAAAAGACTGTTGGAACAGAGGAAAAAACCCAGACCGGGCAGGTATAATGTTTAATCACACCACCTACTACTTGCTCCCAGAGAGGAATTCAGGGTCACCAATACAGTATGGCAGGTCCCAACTTTTCTACTTTGGCTACTTCCATTCACTTGGAAACACACCAAAGCCAAAACCAAACCAATACAACTTCATCCTCACTGAGCCCCTCCCCTGTATTGACTTGTTGAATAATTTAAAAAGTGGGGGCTTCCCTGGTGGCGCAGTGGTTGAGAGTCCGCCTGCCAATGCAGGGGACACAGGTTCGTGCCCTGGTCCAGGAGGATCCCACATGCCACGCAGTGGCTGGGCACGTGACATGGCCACTGAGCCTGCGCATCCGGAGCCTGTGCTCTGCAACGGGAGAGGCCACAACAGTGAGAGGCCCGCGTAACAAAAAAAAAAAAAGTGGAAAGCAGCAAGCTACTCCTCCAGAACTTTTATAAAATAGATTCCTGGGTCCTAGTCCAGACCCATGGTCTCAAAAATCTCGGTGAGTGGAGCATGGAAATATGTATTTTTGAGAAGGTTTCCAGGTGATTGTGTACATTAAAGTTGGAGAATTTCTGGCCTTGGGCATGAAGCCCCATTTGAAACTTTCTCTGCCTAAATGTTTTACTCTTTATGACCTTACCTTGGCTTTCAGAAAAAGCCAGAAGAATACTCTAAAGAAATAAAGAATGATTGAAAATAAAAACACAGAAGCAGGGGCTTCCCTGGTGGCGCAGTGGTTGCGAGTCCGCCTGCCGATGCGGGGGACACGGGTTCGTGCCCCGGTCCGGGAAGATCCCACATGCCGCGGAGCAGCTGGGCCCGTGAGCCATGGCCGCTGAGCCTGCGCGTCCGGAGCCCGTGCTCCGCAACGGGAGAGGCCACAACAGTGAGAGGCCCGCGTAACGCAAAAAAAAAAAAAAAAAAAAAACACAGAAGCAAAAACTTATACTCTCTTTATAGTGAAAGAGAAAAGAGGTAGAAATCCAGTGATGTGCAGAGTGAAACACAGTCCAGAAATATATAAATTCATTCAAGAAACAGCCAGATAGGCTAAAAAGAACATTAAGTTGTACATAAATACATCTGCCGTGTAGCCAAACTTCATCTCTTTGCTTTGACCTCTTCTTTCAAAGCAACATGAGTAATTCTGAAACAACTCTTCTAGCCAATTTGGTTGAGTGTTTCTGACAATTATTTTTTTCCACAAGAAGTAATTAAGCCAAATGTTTCACTGTTGTTCCTGTTACAACAAAAGCACTGAATGGGACATCAAAAACAGAATGACAATCAATTTAAAAGTATGTCTCATAATTAGGTAGGTCCTTGGGGGTAATATCTGTTACAAAGGGGGAAGCAAGTCCTTTGGCCAAAAGATATGTGTCTAACCCAGATCTGGACAGTTTGGATGTTAGAATCTTGAGGCTGAAATGCACTTGAGGAGATTCTAACTCAGTTCTTTTTATAGACAAGGACAATTTGAAACCCAAAGATGTGAATGGGACTGAACGAGACAGAGTTATTTCATGACAGAGGCTGTCTAAAGCTTGGATTTCCTGACTCATGCTCCAGCATTTTATTTCTCCTCACTAAAATGTCTCTGCTCCGCAGGTTACCAACTGAAGAAGTAGTTGGTTGTATCAGCTATAAATACACAATCCACAAGCAGAAGTAGAGTAAGGCAGTTGTGTGTAATCAGCAGAATCATAGGGTAAGAACAATCATGCCCTTGGTGGAAAGGCAATAAAGCATATGGCTGAGGGTGCAATGGTGGGTTCGAGGCTTCCTTGGTTTGAAACCCTACTTCTTGTCACATGCTAGGTGTTTCACCTTGAATGGGTTATTTAACTGTTCTGTGCCACAGTTTTCTCACCTGCAAAATGGTGGCTATGGTCCATCTTTGAAAAGGAAGTCCCACCTCCTAGAGTTCTATAAGGAGTTGCTTCTAAAGACTTTCATTAATAAGAAAAATACCTCTGTGATTTGTTTGAATTTGGGTTCAAAAATATTTCCTGAGGACCTACCACACTTTTCTGTGTCACCATATATAATGCCAATGTAAACCCAGTTGCCTCCACCCTTACAAATCTGTAGAAGCAGAGATGGTAGCATTGAATAAAACAGGCTGAATTTCATCAGCTCTTGCCCTACCTTTTCAAAGATGGAACTGAGTCAAGTCCATAGCCCATCCCTAAATTTTATCCAGTTCTGCCTAGAAAAGCTCAGGTGTTTCACATGTGCCCATAAACCACCCAGTCAGCTTCAGTTCCTACAAGGTCTCTCTCAGGTTCTTCCATACCTCCAGTGGGGATCCATCATAATGCCACTGCTTCCAGAGGCCACTTTGACAGTGCCAAAGTCTGGTGAATGTCCTATCTCTCACAGCTCCCAAAGCTGTTGGACCATTTTCTATGCATCACCCATAGTGCTATTTTCAATGCATAATTTGGGAATATGGTCCTCTTTTCCATAGAGTATCACAGTTTGTTTCTTGGGTACCAAAGGAATGGCCCCTTTACATGGAGCCGTTGATGTAAAGGCTTCTTCCTTTTCTGCCTGCAGCCTCTCCTCTCCACTGGTCTAGACCCAAGTCCTGGAAGTCTGACAGGTGGAGGGTGCAGCTTTCCCCACCCTACTTTCCCCTGGGCACCTATTCCTCCTTCAGGAAAATGTCAAAAAAAAAACCCTCAAGCAATCTGATTCCTAGGGGTCAGCACATGTACTGATCAGATCACTTCCTGGTGAGGCTAAGTCACAGTTAAACTGATCCTTACCAGCCCTGGGTTTTATCTCCTTTCCCCACCCACCACCCACCATTTTTTGATCATCTGAAAGGTGTTTTTTACAGGGATTTCCATAGAATGTACTTCCAGGGCTTAATCCATGTTCTCCCAGTTCTGGGATGACTACTTTGAATATCAGTTTTCCAAATAATGGATGGATCGAATCAGAAGCATAATTGGGTACTTGTTCCTTATAAAATGGGTTCACATTACATTTCCTGTCTTGTGAAGTGGTTAAAGCCCAAAGATAAAAGCTGCTCAGCTTCACCCTATGATGTCTGGTTGCAGGAGTGATCTGGAGGGGCCCCAGGTACAGGTGTGAGAACAAGCTCTCTTGGGAAAAGGAAGCCATGCTTATCCTGATTCTCTGTACCCTGTTGACACTTGACTTGCTGGGACACTGATGGAGCCATCGAGCATTTGCTTTCAAGGAGTCACAGGGCCATCCTACCTACTGGGCAACACCTAACTTGGAGAAAACTCTTTTGAGTCCTCTGCTCAGACTGCTTTTGTAAAGCAGCTAAAGGAATGATTAAATCAACCAAATTAGCTAGAATCTTCAATGTAATTCAAGTCTTACCCCAAGTCCAAAAGGAAGAGGCTGTATTTGCTTGCTCCATGTTTTTAATCTGAGGCCATTAGTAGTAACTTCCTGGCAACATGGGCCTGTCCATGATCTTATGGAGACTGGTGATTTAGTTAGTTGATTTCATAAGGGTTAGGTGATTTCAGGATTGTGAACCCCCATAATAATTTGGCATAAAAATAGCTACTAAGTGTATTGTTGCGATACCATTTCAAGCCATTTTATCTAGTTGGCAATTTGATCATATTTGGGATATGATTACTCAGATGGAAAATTAGTTTTACCGTCTAAAATAGCCTATTTAATGACAATTTTACTTAAGAGTCTTTGAAGGATTAAAAAAAAATTGACCATGAAACACAAACATTTGTTATTGAGATCAATGGTGAGAAGTCTCCTGGTTCCATTTAGAAGGGTTTGATGATTGTCTTCAAAGTGCTTGGCAACTCTAGGACAATAAACACTTTGAAGCCCAATGCTTTGTCATTCCCCTGCCTCAGGCCTGCCCTTTCTGGCATAGGTTAGCAGTGTTTGCTATTTCTTTCTTTCTCTCTTTCACAATGGAAGAGTTTCCCCATAATGAATGTTTTTCTCCCATGTGAGTACCAAGCTTTTCAAACAGCTTAAGCTATGGTCCTGAACTGTGTGGACAACTTCATTAATGAAAGGCATATTCCCTGGGGTCTTTGTTGCCACATTATTGTATTTGTCTTAAAACACTGTGTCCCCCACATGACAGTGATGAGGGCACCACCACCACCATGACAGTCAGAATGACAGTAGCAAATTAACTCTTGCCCTGGATGGCTCTTCCGATGCTCTTTTCTGACAGTGATTAGACCTTCTCTCAACACTTCCTCTAACTGCTTCCCGAGCAGAAATCAGTTTCTCAAAAAGACGATCCTTCATCGTTTTTATTCAATCAGTTGGCCTAATATTTCCTAAAACTGCTTTCAGATGTTATCTGCCAAGTCTTCTGCAAGAAAAGTACTTCTCTGGTATCCCTCTAGTGAATTGAAGGCGTGGTAGGATTCCTAGGATGACAGGCTCTTCTCAAAAGTGGACACAGTCAAGTGGGGCAATCGTCTAGATCTAAGAAGTCTTGAAACAACTCTGTGAGCCTTGTTTGCGGATAAACAATTTGTCCCCCTTATTTTTTCTTACTGTAGGCACTGGTGACATGACAATTAAAGAAACCCTGAAAGGGAGTTATGGAGAATTTCTTTGGATCCTGCCTTTTCATGGACCAAAGAGAAGAAAACATCAGATCATAGAAGAAACACCAAAATTCTTTTAAGGGAGGAGACACTTGACTTGATGCAGGAAGGAATTACTGCACTGCTCTCTTCCCTTTTGTTTGAACACATCCTCAGACAACTGATTTCTGAGAAAGGATCAAACCTCTAAATGAAATGGATTTAGATGGTTCCTTTAAATGATGACAAATTCTCTCTCTCTGCCCCATATATATGTATATATATACATCACATACGTTAGATGTGTAATATATGTATTACATGTACATATATGTGTTTTTACATGTACACATATTTATATTTTTTTCTATAACTGACTTTTTTCTTTTAGTTATTTTTCTTACTTATGATAACATCCATATAAATTTCATAATAATGTTACTCATTTGTAATTCAGTGGGGTTTTTACTTAGTTCCTAATATACATTCATTATTAAACTTGACAGGAAATGAAGGCTAATGCATGTGCTAATGTGTGCACATACACACAATTACACACACACACACATCACTGAGCCCATAAAGTAAAAAGCTTCAGACGAAAGGATTCCTCTAGCAAAATGTAAGCATAAAAAAGACAAATTAATAAATATAAAGCAAAACTATAACAATTCTCTTTTTCTAATTTGAAAAAATTGTAACTTTCCTACCTAAAACAGATAAGAAGATTTGGTATGAATTTACATAAACCAGGCATTTCACTTGGAGAGAAGTAAACTATCTGGTGAGTATAAATAAAGTACCTGTGTTAAAAAGTTAGAAGTGTGTTCAACACTCAACCCTCACCTCCACCACCACCTTTTTTTTCTTTGGAACATAAGGAAACTAACAAAAAAAATGGAAGTATGGAACAGCAAAAAAAGAAATTAACTTGAGACTTGAATACAGACTTGGCTTGGAATCCTAGTTCCAATTACTGTTACTTAATCATGCCTTAGATTCATCTGTAAAAGCAGGGTTGTCAATATCTACTGTGCTGGTTGGCTGAAACAACAATGTGGGAACAGCAAATAAGATGATGAATGGAGACGTGCTTGTTCATATGGGCATTTATGGAAGTTAGTTTCTCCATATAACCCCTGGGATGGGCACAGATAATAAAGAAAAACCTATAGAAGAAAAGGGCGTACAATCAATTCATTCTGGACTGTACTTGTGTGATTCCAAATTGGTCTGGTTGGTCCCAGTACTTTTCTTTCCTATGTATGTAGTTCTTGAGCCCTGGTTGTTCCATGCAATTCCAGTTTTTTATCCGGAAAGAAAAGAAGGAAGAAAAAAGAGAGGGAAGGAAGAAGGAGGGATGGAGGGAAGGAGGAAAGTGGGAGGGAGGGAGGGAAAGAGGGAATGTCTCTTTATTTCATGTTACTTGCCACTACAAGAATTTTCCCATTGAGAAATGGGAAATTTAAAAAAATGAATCGAATATAAATATTGCTGGTCCAAGTACCTGCAGCCCATTACAAACCTCTGCCACAGCAATATATATTCTTTTTCTATATGCGCTCTCTCAATTCAGCTCTTGTTCTCTCTCACCCATTTGATTTTTCTCATACTCTTCCAGATAATTACAGTAGAAATGAAATTATCACCCAGCAAATGACGTGGCAATATGTGTGCAAGGTTGATCTTGGGAAACCAATAAGACAAAAAAATAAAAATAATAAATCCCAATCAGGTCTTTTTATTTAACATAAGGCCAAAGAAGCTATCAGGCGTTGCTGAATACTGTCCACTAACTGTACAAAATATTGACTGCATGCCTCGCAAACACCAAAATATCCGCTGGAATGCCATAGAAATAAATAACTTCTGCTATAAACACATGAAAACATATCAAACTGTTATCTCTTTAAACATATTGTAAATAAAAAAATTACCAGTACTTCTACACAATAAATATTAAGAAACCATTGACATAGTTGAAATGCACTCATATAAATTAACAACTTTAATTACATTAGCCAAACAGACATTGGTTAAAGAACTGCATGTAGTATGCCAAAAAAAAAAACCAAAAAAAAAAAAAACCAAAATAAAAATCAAAATAAAACAAACAAACAAACAAACAACATAAACCACAGAACATAAAAGGTTTTAAAACAAAACAGGCTTCAGATTATCTTGGCTTTCATAATTATATTTTTCTTTTAAAGAAAAATATCAACCCATTGTCAATGCACTGTTTTTCAAAGCATTTAAATAGAGGGTAAACCCCATCGGAAATTAATACAGAAGAAATGATTCACTTTATGCATAAAAAATAAATAATAATGTAGCTGAGACATGTGGTTTGCTTCTGCTCTTGAAGACGTGAACAGCTTCTAAGCATTAATTTTTCTCTGACCCATACAACAGCTTCTCAGTGATAAAGGGTTTAATTTAAACACACACAGTGTCCACCCCCAAGACTTCTGCCCACTTCTACAAGTTCCATTTATTGTGTAGGTTTTCAGGGTGACTAAGTTTTCTCTACCTTGAAAAGGGAAGTCGCCAAAAGGCCCACAGGAAATCATTTTATCAAGTGAACATGATAATTTGAATCTAAGCTTAATACCTTCTCTGATTTTTAGAGTCATCTTGATGTCCAATCCCACGAGGGTGACAAAAAATTCACTTGCTCTATCTAAGAGGAGAAGGTAGGTACTCTCCTTAAAATCAGAGTGTGGAATCAATCTTAAATAAGTATGAAATTGGTTGATCTTCAGGGACAAGAAAATCCCAACTCAGTGTGCCAGAATTCACCTTACTTTTTGGAAAAGAAAAGAAAAGAAAATGTTAATCCAGTCTACAACATATTTATCATTCTTAAAAAAATATTTGGTAATAAAGGCTTTTCAGAGCTTTGAAGATTGGTGTGGGTAGATTTTTAAAAGCCTAGAGATGGCCCTACAGAAAGAGTAGAGAGATGCAAAGATCAGATGAAGCCACACTTGTTTTAGGAAAGCAGACAAGGAAGACCCAATCTGGTAGAATTTAAAAGCTTTTTCTTTTGACCTCATGCTATTCCATGAAAAGTGTGGCTGTTCGCAGAGTTGCATAACTTCCAAGATTATTAAAGATAGTAGTAATTTATCACTTTATTTCAAGACCGTATACACTTAATGAAATATTTTGGTTAAAGTTCAAAGATGTGTAATTTAATATAAATGAAATCTTCCCATTAAAATATTGTCATATGGAATATCATTTAGCTCTGCTTCTAATTACTGTGGCCACTCATCAAACTCCATCGTACCTTCAGTAGGTCCAGGACTTAAAGGCTTTAGTAGATGGCATACGTATTTGAGACGAATGGAAGCCACAAAGGGGGATCAGCTGTTTTTTTAACCTCTTTTTGCTTTGGCCGTTGCCTGGGCCAGCTCTGTTATCACACAGTGAACTACGACTTGGTTTCCCAGGCTATTTACAGGTTCCCATTAGTTCCAGTGCCAAAAAAAGAGGCAGTTCAAAAAGCCCTCCAACCTCTAGACTTTAGTAAATATAGCCAGGTAACAACATTAAATCTGCCTCCATACAGCCGAATGTGATAGCAGACTGATCTGGTCTATTTCTCAAGAAGAGCTAAACCACCTTGAGTAATATTTGGTTTCTCATGGATATTTTATTTTCCTACTATTAATATTTTTTAAAAATCTATGAATTGACATAGGGCTGAAAGCTTCAATATTTTGCAAAATGCTAATAATGTAATTTTCTGAATTAGACTTTGTTTTTCCAATTTTTGCAAACTTCAAACAAGTCAGTACAAATAAGGTTCTGTATTTTTAAAAGCACATAAATGAATAGTTTCTGATCTAGGCAAGCTAAATACTGTAGAATAAATTGGTAACAATTTAGCTTTAAGCATGTACTTTGATATTTATAAAACAAAGTGGTTTTTGTTTTTTGGGTTTTTTCCTTCTTACATCCAAATCAACGCATACCTATCTCTACATCAAGAGTTTTGGCTGTAAATTAAAATATTCGCAATTTTGACTACTGCCCCCCCATCCCTGCTCTCCATTCTTTTCCTTACTCCTACTCTCTTAAACACCTTTCCCCAAATTATTTATCATTTTACTAGTTACAACATGATAATTGAGCCCAGCTGTGCAGGTAGTATTTCTCACAACCAGGCCTTAATCATAAAAAAAATTAAAAAAATTAAAAAAAACCAAAACACAACCACCTCTTTTATCCTGACCTAAAGGTTAATTTCTGTCTGAAAAGCTTCTGATTTAAGATTGATTCCAACAGATAATATATATGTTATCCAAAAATAATCAGCCTAGATTGAACATGAGTTTCCTGTTTTGTTTTCCCAGCGGGGAGTAAATAACTTGTAGAATGGGGGTGGAGGACAAGAAAGAGGAGGGAATTGGATCCCTGTACATTGAAAGAGGGTCTTGTTGAATATTCACTGGAATTCCGAGGCTTTTTCCCATCCAAATTTCTGAAATGTGCCCACCTAGTTCAGAGTAAAAGCAAAAACGATAGCCTATCCTTCTTAAAAATACTGTGTTTTGCACACAAACATTCATTGCTTTAAGAACATTAAAAAATGACAGCCTGAAGTGCTTAAAATGTGTATGGACACGATGCGCCACATGTATACATACACACAGACATGCATGTGCCCGAGCACTGTATATATACACATACAAGCATGGAGCGTTCCATGAATCTGATTGAACTTGATAGCCAACAGTGTACAACTACTGTACATCCAGTATGAAATGTCCTGTTTCATGGATGTAAAAGGAGTCAAAAAACCAAACTTCTCAGGTCTTTCAAGCCTGAACACAATCCACCTTACTCAACCTTGGATCCCAACCCCTGACTCATCGACGGTGAATGATACCAACCACAGACAGACTGTTTAAAGGCTCACACAAATGTCTTTGGTGTATGTGTCTATTTTTTAAGGTACAAAATAATAATAATAATTAGAATTATAATAATAAAAATAGCTATTTTGTGTGCTGTAGCAGTTCTTTTATAGCTCACATTAAGTGCAGCTCAGAACCCGCCCCGCCCCACCCAAAGAAAATACTTGTTAAATAAGGATTAGACAGGTCGAACACCATTGTAGTGCAAATAGTAAACGATTAAAAAAAAAACACAACATTTACAAAATATAGAAATGTTTGGATCCAACAGATGGACAAACATATTCCTTTCAAGTATCTCTCCTTGAAGAAAATAAAAATTAATCAGGTTACTTCCAATACAAAAAAGTCTCTCTTTTTTGTTCTCTCTCAGGTAAACAGTTTCAAACCTATTAGGTTGCATAGTTCTAATATCATAAGCACCTTAACGAAATGTAACTTGGTATCTTTTATCCTTGATCTTTCACGCTTCCCATTCTTGTTCTCAATTTTTTTTTCATGTTGGTTTTTGTTTTGTTGTGGAAGTGGTGCAGAAAAAGGTGTGACCACCTGCACACTAGTGTTCTTTTACCAGAATGTGTGTGTGCATGTGTGTGTGGTGTGGTGTGGAAATGCCTGTGTGTGTGGTGTCTGTATGGTGTGTGTGTCCATGTGTGGGGGGTGTGCATGTCTTTGTGCAGCATGTGTGTGTGCTGTGTGATGTATGTGTCTGTGTGTGTATCCGTGTGTGTGGTGGGCTGTGTGTGTTTGTGTGCGGTTGTGTCTTTGTGTGTGTGCATGGGCTGATATACACAGAGAGAGGGTCACACAGACATACCTTACGACCTGGGTTACTGGGTGGGAAAGTGCCTATAACTGGCCCTTTCAAACTCATGGCTTTCTAGATGCTATTTGGGTTGTGTCAGCCCACATTACTGCAGACCGGACAGGTTGACTTCGAGGCTCATACCGAAAAGGAACCGAAAAGGAGAGGACAATATTCCCATTTGAGCAACTGCTCTCACCCCTTGAACGCTGGAGGGAGAAGTGATGGGCACCCCATTTTCCCTCTCCCCCCACATTCCCACCTCCTTCACTGTTTCATCTCTGAGCCCTGGCTAAGGAATTTCCCCACATCTTCCTT
The DNA here is from genome assembly GCF_964165515.1 of Mesoplodon bidens. Classification (NCBI taxonomy): domain Eukaryota; kingdom Metazoa; phylum Chordata; class Mammalia; order Artiodactyla; family Ziphiidae; genus Mesoplodon; species Mesoplodon bidens. The sequence goes on from NC_138166.1 coordinate 18,299,056, forward strand.
CATCTGCTTCAGGTTCAGTTTTTAGTTGTTTTTTTTTTTAATTTCTATTCTTCCGGTTGTTTCAGTCAGAAACCTTAAACATGTCTTCATGTCGCCACTGTCTTCTCCGGACCATCTTGCTCCCGTCCCCCCTGGGCTGGGGCTCTATGAGCACCCACACTCCTCCACGATCATGTTCTGGATGTCCTTTTTGATGATGTTCTGACCGTCATCGTAGTACAACATGGACATGGGTCTCAGCTTGGTGGGCACACAGCACGACTTGAGGTTGGCAAAGGGGCTGTGACCTCGCATGCGGTAGTGGTTGATGACCGTCGAGTGAAAGGAGAGCGATGAGCCCGACGTTCCCGCTATGTGGCTGGGGCACTCACCCTCGCAGTAGTTGGCGTGATAGCCAGAAGGAGCGATGATCCAGTCATTCCAGCCAATGTCCTTGAAACTAACAAAGAACTGTTTCTTACAGCAGATGTTGACCTTGCCGTCACACTCCAAGCCCCGCCGCCGGCGCCGGTGAGGGTGGTCTTCAGACTGGCGGGCCTGCAGCATGAGGAAAGGTCTGTGCGACTGTTCCTTCTCCTCGTCCCCTCCCGCCCCTCCTTCTCCGTCCCTCTTCTTCCCTTCCCCCTCCTCTTCTCTCTTCTTCTTCTTGCCCAGGAGCACCAGGCTGGCGCCGGTCTCGTGGCACTGATCACAGGCAATCCGAATGTCCAGGGAGCTCTTGCCCTGGTCCAGCAACCGCTGGATGCAGCTGGAGACGGGGAAGATGTGCCAGGTGCTCTTCCGAGCATCCACCACCTTCTCTGATATCAACACTTCATTCCTCTCCCCCATTAAGCCCACTTCCTCGGCCTCCTCCCCTGCGTCCCAGCCGCCCTGCGGGTGCTTCTGCTGTTGAAAAAGATGGATGGTGACTTTGGTCCGGGTCCTGTTGGCCTTGGGGACTTTCAAGAAGAGCCATATTTCTGCACGCTCCACCACGGACAGGTCACTGCCTTCTTTGGAAATCTCAAAGTGCAGCGTCTTCCTGGCTGTGCCTGAGGACGAAACAGCACAAGAGAGAGCAGGGATACGGTTAGTTCTGGGGTTCATGGCCACTCCCTAATTTCAGGCAAGCATGGGGGCCTCTGCTACAGACCCTCTCCAACCGGGCTCCTGAAACGAAGGCCCACAGATCTTAAGGACGGTTTTGACATTTTTAAACGGTTGAAGAAAACTAGGATGCTGTGACATGTGAAAATTATATGAAATTTAAATTTCAGTGCCCATAAAGTTTTACTGGCCCACAGCTAGGCTCATTTCTTTATAGGTTGTCTACAGCTGCTTTTGCACTAGAACTTGGATTTGAGGAGCCGTGACAGACAGCATCCGTCTGGCCCACAAAGCTTAAGTGATTTACTCTCTGGCCCTTTCCAGAGAAAGTTTGTCAACTCTTGCTCTAGAAAGAAGAGAGTCTGGATCTGAGTGTGTCTGGGAGACTGGGTCTGTGAACTAACGAACATAACCTCAGTTTCATCTTTTATAAAATGGGAATGACATAGTGACATTTGACCCATTATCCCATAGGTTTGGAAGGACCCAGTGGGATAACATAGATGAAGACACACTATAAACTCTAGCAAGCTGTGGAAATACTATTATCCCCAACACAAATATGCACACACACACACACCCCGCTGTGTAAGTCTGCATGGCGTGTACCCACAGAGCTAGCCTACTCTTCCTCCTCGGCCACAACCCACTCCACACCCCATCATTCCTTTCCCAGGTCACTGCAACAGCCTTTTCTTTTATGTGCAAGCAGCCAGGCCGGCATGGAGTCAGGCCCCCTCTCCCATCATTTCTCCATTAAGCAGGTAAAGAGATCTTTCCCAAAGGTATATCTGTTTGCATCACTTGTTCCTTCCAATCCTTTACTGAGTTCGTGTTGCCCTCAGTATAAAACAGAAACTGCACAGAACTCTGGGCTCTGCCTGAGCGGCTCCGGCCTTCCAGTTCAGCTGTCTCCCACTGCCCCATGCTCATGGTACAGCCACGCAGCATGAGCATCTCATACAATCTCTCACCTCCAGGCAGTGACACTTGCTGTTCTTTCTGCCGAGAAGACCCCTGCCCCCAAAACACCATCCTCAGTGGCTGCCCTTAATAAGGTTTCAGTTTTCAGACGGGACGACCCTCTTCCTAAGCCCACCTCTGACATCTCCACCCACACCCCCCTGCCAGTCTAGCTTAGGACGCCCCAGGTCTGAGGTCCTGTCTGTGTCCCTCACTGTCATAGCCCAGAATGTAGCAGAAAGTAGGCAATTACTTGCTTCCTTATTAACACATGGAGGCGCCCTTAGCACTGAGTTAGATGAAGAGATCCATCTCCTACCCCTGACATTCCCCAGACCACTGCCGGCATGTACCTGCTGCCCACTCTGAGTACACGCATCCCGAGGTCCAAATCTGACAACCATCTGAAAGTTCATCTTAGAACTCACAGCTCCCTGGGGAGTGGTGGTGGTGGTGGGGTCTCCCTGCCTGGATTTCTATAGCGAACGGAAACCCAGCCATACTTATCACTCGCAGCCCTGAGATGTTTACGGTACTATAAATTTTAGGCCCGGTTTCAAGTTCTCTGCGGCAGAAAGCAGGCTCTTCTGTGCATGGCGAGCTGTAGATTCTGTTCTTAATTTAACACACTCTGCACAGTGTGATTGTGCTAGTGGTACATTCACGGAGGCCGGGGCCGAGAAGGTTTGCATAGGAAAGGTGCTCCGGCATCTCTGTATAAACTTGCGAGGACACTGGCCCTGATGGCGGTGGTGGTGAGGGGTAGACCTCGCATCTCTGGCGGGAGTTGAAATGAATCATGAAGTTAGGTTTATGATTAGATCACCAGAGCGGGGAGCAGTCAGAGGAGGAAACTGTCTTTTTTTAGGAAGCATGATGACTTTTTTTTTTTTTACTCTCCTTTGCTAAAAAAACGGCGGGGTGGAGGGGGGGTTGAGGGGAGGGGGATGGTCGTTATTGTTTGTCTTCTAAGAAAGCAAAAGAGGAGAGTGCAGGAGACCGAGCTTCATCATTTAAATCTAAAAAGACGGTCGGCTGTAGACTTAACGTGGTAGGGTCCTGCCGAGACCGGAGGAAAAAGCTGCCGGAAGCTGCCCTAGACTCTGCGAACCGGCCCGGAGGAGAGTGTGGTCCCCTCCAGCTCCGGCACATCCGCCCTGCTCCACGGAGGATGTTAACAAGCTCCCCGCTGTTCTCCCTTCTGCTTCCGCCTCCACCCCACCCCCCGGCCGGCTTCTGAAACCCTAAACCGCACAGGGTGCCACTCTAAAGACAAAGAGGTAGTAGCTGCAAAATTAGAGAAGCCAGAGGCCACACGGTTCTGTTCTGTTTTTCTAGGAAAGAGTGTGAAACGGAAGAGTCTGTCCGTCCCCAGGCTGGGAGAGCCCTCTGGGTTTGACGTAACTCATTCCCACAGGCTCTGCTCTGCTGTAACTCGTGCTTGCCAGTGGGGCGCTGAGGGTGAAGGGAGATGGTCCCCGGGTAATGAGAGGGTCCAGGCGGCAGGGTGGACCCACCCACACCGGACTCTCCTGGAATAAAATCCAGAGAAGTCTACACACGCTGGGAGGAGGTGGTGAGATGCTCACTGGCCGACCTGTACCAGCGACAGCGCGTGCAAATGGCCTTTGGAGGGTCAGCGAGGCCGAGGCCCCTTGCTTCCAGGAACAGCCTGCAGGGCGGCCCCTCATTTCACAAGAGCTGGTTTCTAACGCAAGATATGCCTCCGCTCCTTCTTCACAGGCAGCCGTACTTGGAAGCAAATGATTTAGTGTTCCTGAGAGAGGATTGTACAAAGAGAGTCCTCATTAGAGGGGGCTCAATGTGTCAGGTGCTGTTATATTAGGATCACAGAGTCATCCTAAAATGACTTTCATCCTGGTCCTGGCTGGTAATTAACTGCATGGCATCGCCTGCGTACTGGGAAGAGGCACCGTGCTGAAATAGGCATCGGTTTAATGATCTGAGCAGAAAGACTCGGTTCCCTGTATTTGCCTCCACTGCCTGCGTACGGATCTCTCCCCCATATTTCTGACATTTGGATTTTCCCCCTACTAATTGACATGCCTGTCGCCTCCTTCTCCTGGTGTCCATTTCTGGAACTGCTATTTGTATATTGCATGAGGTTTTATCAGGGAAAAAAAATAAAACTGAGATCCAATTTCACGAACATGCTGTTGCCATAATGCTCAGGAGAACAGGGGGAAGAGAGATTCAAGGCTTCCTAATGTCTACCTTACATGCAGGTACATTTTCAAAGTTCTATTGTATTCTGACTTATTCAGCAGTGCATAGTTTTTTTTTCTTTTACATCTAGCTTTCATTGCAGAAGGGGGTGGGGAAAATGAGACAGCTAGACGCTGGATGGAATTCATATATACCAGGGCTGTAGGTCTCAGAAAGATATTACAACCCTCAAATTTCTTAGGCATGAGAAATAGAAGTAGTCACTTGATTATATTTGCTTTATCTGTGTTTTACCTGAGATAGACGGCTATACTGCAGTGATGCTTTCAGGATGCTCCAATCCTCAAATCTCTACGCACAGCAACTCGAAAAATGGAAGGAGGTTGCCTAAGGCTGAGGTGTTTAGGATCAATTGCTAGTCAGTTTCAGGTTTGACTTAAATATCTCCTGCTATAAAATCTCGGAATGGAAGTCTTCCCATAGTGCTTTGTGGTACAGCATCAGTTTATACAGGTGTGCACTGGGTTCCTACACTGTTGCCTACCTATCTAGATATAGCTGGAGGCTTTGCTAACCTTTCATTACCTACTCTCTGATAATATTCTTTTCGTCCTCTGCTATTTTTTTCTCTCCCGAGGCTTGTGAGCAAGGCTTGTATCACAGCCTGATCCGCCTGAGTAATTCACTAAGAAAGTCCCACGCAAACGCATGTGGGTGATAATATTTCATCACTTAAACCTCTCTTGAGCTAGGTGGACACATACCCAAGGGAGAGAAAAAAAAGGGCCTAAAAGTGGGTAGGAGGGATGACTACTGCACCTCATAGGGAACACCTCAGAAATGTTGCCGGACGGGAGGAAAGACTTTGGAAGGCTGGAAGGGAAAACACCTGAAAGCACATTTTTTCCTTTGCTTTTGTGCTTTCAGAATTTTTCAAGTGTTTTTAAGAACTCACTCACTGAACCGGCATGCCAAGGGTTAAGCAGCCAAGCTCCTGACTGTTCCCCTCCGCCCACATCAGGATACAAAAAGCTGCTCATCCTCCCCACAGCCCCCCTCCAGCATCTCAGGTTCACGGGTGCGCCTGAACAACTCCAATGAAATAAGCAATAGTAACAAGCAGCAGTGTTTCATTTTTGATATGGTGTTTTCCTCACCGGGGTCCTGCTCAAAGTTGCTGCCCGTCTCCATGTGGGTAATGATTAAACCCCTAACGTTAATGTAAAGAGCCTTGTTGTTCATGGAAAAGTTAAAGTCACCATGGCATGGCGGGTGGAGGGAAGCCTCGGCGTAAAACGCGGCTATGACTTTAATTTTCCGTCCTTCACCAAGGTTTCCCTGTGCCTAGGCGTGGTATAGTCATTGGTGGGAGAACACAGAGCTAGCATGTGTGTTCCCTGAAGCACTAATTTTGCATTTGGACTGTTTCCAGGGGGTTCTGCAAAAAGCAGCCAGCAAGGCCTTAAAGGTTATGCCTCCTTTAACCTACAGGAGAGGGTCTTGCCTGTAGCAGAACTACAAGTTTGGTTATAAATTAGCTTTTGATTTTTTTAGCCTGAATATCTTTTCTTAGGATGAGCTATTGAATTGTAAATGCTCAGCCACATTCCTGCATCTTTCATTTAAAGGGTGATGAAAAAGTTTAAATATTTAGAGAGAAAGGGATTTTAGTTTCCTAAAAGAAGTAGAAAAAAATTCGGAAGGTTCAACCCACAGTCTTTCAGAGACTTCTTTCAAAGTTCCTGAGAACTCTTACACTATGGCTTTTGGAGCTAGGAATCAGTTGGGTAGGAAGCATGCTGAACTACAGCTAGGAGATCGTGCCTGAGTATATTTTAACAGAAGAGGGGGCAAGACGAATACGTGTTTTCAGGAAAAGTCCTGGGAAGGTACGATTCCTGGCTTCTCCAACTATGAAAACTGCATTTCTACCCTGACGCTCTACCCACAACCAGACTCCAATGCACCTCCTCCACGGGCCCAAACCACTAACACATCTCTTTTCACATCTTTTTCTAACCATTTCTCTCTAACACTCCCGGTTCAGAAACAAACACATCCTCCAAAGCCGTAAGCTCTGTTCCCACAAGGTGTTAAATAAATAGACTTTCTCCTCCCTGTTCGAAGTCACTTGTCATTTGTCGCTGTTGAAAACCGTTGATAAGACAGGACAACTAGACGACCACATCAGGGGAGATGGAAGAGGTTTTTTTTGTAAAAGCCCAGGCGGCCGTATTAGGGAGAGATGTGTGAGCAAAGCAGTATTGCTGATGATTCATGGTCACATTTCTCCCCGCTCTGCTTTGTTTGCTTCTGAAATTTATCATTCCTCTGTCTTCCATAGAGCTCCGGAATGTTCACATGTATCACTAGAATTCCCATTTCCTTTCCTTCTGTCTCATTTAAAATGTTACAGGTAGTAGTCATGTCCCTCCCAACCCATAAAATCCTAACTTTTCCTGCAGAATGATAAGTAGGAGGGGGTAGCTGATAATCACCAAGATTAGGGCGATTCAGGCTAGGGCTTCCAGTAGGTGAAATTGTGTTTCCCTAAAAGATTAACTGGTTACGGAGCAAAAGTCTTTGGAATGCGCCCTCTTGTGGCCGATCATTTCCATTATTCAGCGAAGAAAGTGTGTAACCCCTAAAGACACCCTCCAGTGAGGGTGAATTCCCAGGCAAGTTCAGAAGACTGGTGTGGGGTAATGGGAGTCAACTCCACCTTGAGACGGCTTTCTTGGGGTGGAGGAAAATAGTCATCCCAGCAAGCTGCCTTCGACCCCTGTTTGGGAACATTTGTGTACATCTCTAACTCAAATCTTCTGTACCTAGTTATCTTCCAAGGGAGGAGCTTTATGTGTTGCTTTCAAACCCACATGGCTGGGCTATGTAAGCATTTTCTATTTCTTGGTGCTTGATTTGTCTTTCTTCCCCTATCCGTTCTTCAACAAGTGCTATCAATTGCTAACTTCATTACCAGAATCAGAGTATAAATTTGGCCTCCTAGGAGGACTCAAGGATACAGTGTTATTGTACTTTGACCAGCTATTGTCACAAATGAAAAAAAAAAAGAGAGAGAAATTAAGATAGAGCGGTCAAGAAGACCACTGATTTTGACTTCAGTGACAATTCTGGTGATAGTTGGCTTGGCCCTACCCATCTCTTCCTCCTTTCCTTTAAGGTGTTAAAGTAAACAGCAAAGGATTCTGTTGCCAGCCTTGCAAAGAATACAGTCACCTCAGTGAGCAATCTGGGGTGACAGACTTGAAAATCATTTTTGTTTGTGGGAATACATGTCAGAGAGCCTGAGGGCAAGGCTTCCGCTGCTTAGTCAATAACAACTCATATCAGCTTTACCAAGATGGGGTGCTTTCCACCTAAGTACAAGGGGACAGACTCAGTTCAACAAGTTCCTGGCACTTGAGTTTTTGGAGTTCCTCAACTGCAGTGGCCATGTCTTGGCCTTATTCAACCATCCTGATGAGCAGAGGCCACAATTAAACAGGAATCCCCAAATGAGGAATCTTGAGGCTGAAGGATGCATCTAGGGGTGAACATCTGTGACATGCATGCAGGTGACAGATGACTGACTGACTGGATTCTATGCTGTACAGAACAGTTTCTAAAGAAAAGAAAAATGCATGCCCTTTGCTAACCCCCAGAACCTTGACGTTTGACGTCCTTTGAGCATTGCTAAGGTTGAACTGTTCCCAAAGTAACAAGACATTTTCGTATATTCACTACAATCATCCCGAAGATAAATCTCTTCCCTGGGTCAGCAAAAGAACAGCAAAATACTCACATGGTACTTACTCTATTTGGAGAGTAGATTGTCCACAGAGCAGTCGTTTTTGTGAAATCATACAAAATCGACTTAAAGTTGAGGCGTGAAACTTCTCAAACGAGAAGAACGAGCAAGCGCATCATAAACCTTTTCTAAGAATCCAGCGGCTCGCCCAAAGTCAACTTGTAAACTCAACCAGGAGGACGTTTGCAATACAGACCTTAAACTTTAGTCAACATGTGAGTCAAATGAATCCACCTTTTCAAAAAGTAGCTCAATTTCTTTCAAACTAAACACCTACCAGAAAAGATCTTTTGAAAAATGACGAGATTTCATATAACTGAGAAAAAGATTGGCACTGAGATGAGGGCCATAAGTAAGGAAGGAGGTAAAAAGTCAAATTCTTTTACTGCAAAATCTCTCAATGCCAAGAGAGTGATTTGCTACACAAGTCAGAGAAGTCAGAAAGTGGGCATATTGCTAGCATCAGGCGTAGAGTTAAAAGTGGCCAAAGGCAGAGGTCTACCTAGTCATATGATGTGGGAAAAGCCAATTGAGGAAGAGCTGCAATTAAGGCCATTCTGTGTGGCAACTGGTATATAGAAACATATATAGGGTCCCTCTGTGGCAGAAGAAGCAGTCCCTAGACCACTGGAATCCATTCCCTGCTCAGGACACCAGGAATGGTTGAGAAAAACTAGGTGGCAACTCAAAAACTCCAACCTGCCGTTTTTCACTCAATAAGCTTCACAAGGTAAAGTCAAAAGTATTATGTCCTTTGCAGCTGCATCAAAAAAAAAAAGCTTTAAGCGAAGGAAGTCAGACGTTCTTGAAAAGAAAGAAGCTTCTGGTGAGACAGCTAAACTGCCCGCAGGACACCAGGGCTTTTCCTACGAGGGGAAGCCAGCAAGCCTGCAAGCTATCTCCCCCAGAAGGATGCCCAGGTCTCTCATGGTTTTCTTGGAAATATAACATCTGAGTCAACAGGTTTTCAGGACTGGAAATTCTGAGTGTTGCCTTAATTGTTTATACTACTGCGGCAAACTTTTAAACAGCAATGCTGGGAGTCCCGGCACATACTTTACTGGCCATATGCTCCACCAAACAAAACAATGGCATTCCTTTCAAATGGATTTGGCAAGGGAGACCGTTCTTTATCCTGGCATTACCACGAAAGTAACATGAAATTAGCACATCTGTGTGCCTGGGCTGCATGCAGGGGCTTGTAGGCTGGCAAAAGGATCTGGGTCACCTAACTGTAAAAATAACCTGGCCCCCAGGGTCTCCAGCCCGCCCTTTTGACAGGTAATTTTTTTCTTCAGCAACAGGTTAGCTCGGTCCTGAGCCAACGATGAGAATCTATTTATTAAAGTTCTTCCTCTTAAGGATTGAGGGAGCGCTCAGCTAGTATCTGAGAACACTTTGTCAAGGTTGCATTCCTTGGCCGAGAGCTCTTAGTAACTTTACAGAGAACAAAACTCTTTTTTTCTTTTTTCTTTTTTTTTGGTTCAAAGAGCAAAAGTCAGTGCTCCGAAAGGGACTGCTGGTTCAATGTCATCTGTTCCCTAACCCCCCAGCCCCCCAAAGTTGCTTTTCGCTGCCTAGCCTGTGATGCTTGTGCTCTTACAGGCAGAGTTTCTAAAGGTCAAAATGACTGTCACTAATATGCCCTGCTTCTCGGATGTGGCCCCTGATTGGATTTTTTTAAAGAAAAGGGGTTGTTTTTAAGACAATGACTTCATCTGTGCCATGCCGCCCCGATCCCGCGCTCGCCGCCCCTCCCCTCCCCCCAGTAAAAACTTGGGATGGGGTCCGGAAGCCTCCAGGCTCCCCCCGACGCCCCCCCTCCCCGCGGCCAGCACCCGAAAATTGCCCCGGCTTTCCTCCGGGCTGCTCTGATCTGGTTTCCCCGGCAGGCCGAGGGAGCCTCTCTCAGAGCGGCTTCCTGCTCCAGATCCGGCCGAGAGCTTCCTCCGGGGCGACGGGCTGAGATACGCAAGTGTGACCTAGCCACCTCCTGCCGGGGCTCAGCCCAGGAACCCAGCTCTGTGCGGTCCTCTCGCCCTCCCCTGCCGTCCCCTAATAACTCCTGACCTTGCCCGGCAGGGTACCCCTGGAGGGCAAGAAGTTGCTCCCAGGACTGTCAGAGCAACGTGACCCCCCCGCCCCATCCCCCCAGGGCCGGCACCCACCTGACTCCGCGAACGTGATGATCTCCGAGGTCTGCTCCATAAGTTCATTCATTTCTGCCCTCCTGCCGATGTCATCCTCTATCTCCACGTACCCGTTCTCCCCGACTTTGCCCACATGAAGCTTTCTGATCGCGTTCAGAAGCGCCGCCTTGGGTACCGGCTGGGTGACATCGGGTCTCTTCTTCAAGTGCAGCATGTTTAAAATGTGCTTCTTGACGGCCTCCACCATCTCCGGCTGAGAGTTGGGTACGTCCTTTGGGAGGGTGGCCAGCGCACAGGACGGGCAGTCGGGGGTTGCACTGTGCCCCTCGGATCCCGGGGTGGGGGAACTCCTCACTATAATCCAGCAACTGGCCAACAAAAATCCTCGCAGCCAAAGCAAGGGCATCCTGGCAGCAAAAGTTGTTGTGATTGCCCTTTTTAAAGGCTCTGCTTTTCCTCCCCCCCCACTCACGCACAGGTTTTTTTTTTTTTTTTCTCCTTTTTGGGTTTTTTTTTTTTTTCTTTCTCCTCTTCAGTCAATTCTCTGGAACAAGAACAAAAAGTTTTCTGTGAAGTTTTGTTTGCAGGTTCCCTCTCTGAATGCAGTCAGTGCTGTAGGTTTGTAGCTGTCAGGGAGGAGAGTTCTGACTGTCTCCCAGTAAAAGAGAAGGAGGGAGGGAGGGAGGGAGGGAGGGATGGAGGGAGGGAGGGAGAGACAGGGTGGGGGGGGAGACAGACAGAGACAGAGAATGGATGGGAGGGAAAGAGAGACTGGGAAAGAGGAGAGAGGGGGAGAGAAGAGAGAGGGAGAGGAGGGGGAGAGGGAGAGGGAGAGAGGGAGGGAGGGAGGGAGGGAAGGAGGGAAAGAGAGAGAGGGAGAGAGAGGGAGAGAGAGAGAGGGAGAGGGAGAGAGAGGGAGTGATTGGCCCTAAGTGAGTGAGTGAATGGGAGAGGGAGGGAGTTTGTCTGTGAGTAAAGGCTGTGATTAGGAAGGGGAGGGACAGCTCTTTCTGACAGGCTGCCTGCCTTCTACTCACTGCTCCCTCACACACACCTCTCTTCAAATATCACCGATCTCCTCTGGAGTTCCACTTTCCCTTCTGCAAGAAAGTCTCCTGATTTGCTGCTGCTGCTTCTTGCCCCTTTCTTTCTCTGCCCAGTCCCCTTGCTTCACCTTCTTCCTCTTTTGCAGGGGAAAGCAAAGCCCCAATCAATGGCCTGTCTCCATCGACAGGGAGGACCAGACGGAAACAGCCTGCCCCCAGCACCCCTCCATCCTGCCCGGCCACAGCCTGGAAGGTGGGGCTCGGAAGGAGGAGTCACTGGGGGCAGGCTGATCGTGCTGGCCAGAGGGAATCCTGCAGACCCTCCTTTTCCCCCATTCATTCATATTTCAACGTTCAGGGCCGTCAACACTGGCAGGCTATCAGAGGGGAGTGCAATAGAACTTTTGTTTGGGGTCACATAATACACTCTACTTTTCCCAACTGCAAAATGCAGCCGGGCACTGAAAGGTCCACAGGCAGGCAGGCAGCATGGTACATGCTCTTGTCATGTGAAGCTCTGTCCCCCTCTCTTTAGCCCCCGCCCCTCCTGCCCGGCACACACACTCCAGGATGACAGCTCACCACCGCTGGCCCTGACTTCACAGACAAAATGCAAAATTCCGTTGGCCTTTCCCACATTATTTTATACAAATAGTGCACTCCTGTGACTTGAATAACTGGTCCTAGGGGGAAAGAATCTCTAAAATATATTGGCAAATTATTTTCTCTGTCATGTGGTAGTTTGTTCAGCCTGCCCCCTACCCCCATCCCGGACCAGTCTGTTCACGGACTGGCCTCCTGATGGCTTCTTTTTCTCTCAGAGGAACAGCACAGATGAAATCATCATGGATTTCAGTGTTCACGGAAAAAGAAAAATGTGAATTTTTAAACAATGCCTCTCTGAGTTTTTAAAATTCTCCTCCCCCCTGCTCCCCCCTTTTTTTCATTTTCTGTCTTATTGCTTTTATCTTGCAGAAGTATCTTTAAGAGGTCCATCTGTTAAAGCTTTCCTTCCCTCTCGGGTTTTTTTGTTTTGTTTTTTCCCCACACATAAGCCCTCTCAGTTTCTGTAGATACAGTCAGCTTATATCTGACACCTAGTGTGTTCAGAGCATTAGAGTCAAGCAATGCACTTTGGGTGGGAAAAGTTAATAAACAGCATTACTTGCAAGCATAAGAGCTGAGGGCAAGGGGAAGAGGGTGAGGCCAGTGTGATACTACGTTACAATTACAGTTTGCACAGGTAACAATGCTTTTCTGAATTGGATACCCTGCCCCCCTTTGCTGAAGCATCTGCCTTCGAGACTTTCTCTGTTACCATCAATTACACTCTGCTATTATTGTTAAGATTTTGTTGACCTTCCCTAAAGAGTCTAATTTTTTTTAAATTGGGGGATGGTGAAAGAGAATGGGGAAGCATTTGTGTTAATTGTCACTTAATAAAATACCCTGGAAATAGAAGACTTATAATCTACCTATTTGGCGTCACATATGCAATACCCAAAGCATTTTGTAGCCCAATTAAGTTTTACAAGAGAGGCTGAACTAGAACTCAAAGTTTCATGACGACAAACAACTTGAGAGTCCCAATAGCTGCATTTAGATAAGAGCAACTCATCATTTGAACTCTCTCTGTATGTGAGTTTGTGTGTGTTCCCTGAATTTGCTGTTTGTGAATGTAACTTAAAAATCAGCTTTCTCTTTGGCACAGGTCCTTGTATAGAGGTGCTGAACTGGGTTGTAGAAACACATAATCTATTTGCATGCTCTACTATTAAAAGCTCTACTAACTGGCTTGAATATGTAAAAAGGTACAGATCACAATCTGCATGGAAGTGCCAGTAAGTTGTAAATTCCTGCTCACCATCCTGACTATGAACGTGGAAAGAGCTCAGAAGTAAGAGTGAAAAAGCATTACCTTTCCGGTCCTCTCACCAGCAGACTCTTGTCTCATGTGGTAAGAGCTGTCCAAGTTCCTCTTCATGCTATTGGCACTGAGCAGTTTTATACTGTACTACTTATTTGTACAGTCACACACGGGTACCAGTCAAGCAGAAGAGGGCTGGGGCTTTGTTTGGGATTGGTTAGGAGCAACATGACATCAGCAGATGACTGGTTTTTCCAGTGTGAGACATATTTCATAACTCATTATCTAATGGAAAGCCTTTCTTGGCTGCTGTGACACTACTGGGTGATCACTGAGGCAGTGAAAAACCTCTGACTGACTGGACTCCCTTTTAGAAAAATCCCGGAATCCAACAGCTCTATCTCACTGAGGTTCCAACTTTCAACTTTTCTTTGACCAATCATGCACACACTTCTCATTATATTCAGGCTTGGTTTTATATCTTCACATAAAACATCTGTTACTTCATGAAGTTGCCTCTATTTACAAAGTATTTTATTGTTCCTAACAGGGAAGAAAAATTCACAGTGCTCTTCAGAGAGATTCCGAGTTTACTTTTTAAAATAAGATAGTTCAGGAAGGGGGAAAAAATAGGAAAATATGTATACCTATATGGGATGATCTCCCCTCCCCTGAGTTACATGATTATTTTCCATCTTGAATAACTTAATTTTTAAAAATAAGATATTGTATTGAGAAAAAGAAAAGGAAAATATGTATACTTACAGGCTGATAATCTCCCCTCTGCTGACTTACACTATTATTTTCCATCTTGAAATTGAATGCCTGCTTTATAAATCATTTATCACCAAGAACTTTGGAAATAGTCATTCTCTGCTAGCGAACTTTATGTGTATCCTTCCCAGTCTTTAGAATCCCAGTCTAACTAGCAAAAAAAAAAAAAAAAAAAAAAAGAAAGAATACTACATCATTCTTCTTTACCAGAACGTCAAGTCCTATGATTTCTAAATTGTTACAAGTATAACATGAGATTAATGAAAAGAAGTGAACGTTTCTTGAAACAGGAGTTAAGTTGGTCGGGGTGTTTTGGGGGAGGGAGAAGGCAGTGTTAGCAAGCCAGGGAAATAACACAGGAGAAAGGACTCCTCAGACAAGAATGCTGGGGAATGGTTGTTTGAAGGAGTATAGCTGAAGCCTAAGCTGGGCACTCATGACAAGTTGAATAAAATGTGCAAAATTGGGAGCTAATGAAAGCCATATGACCAGATATGCTGTTTTGTATGCAGGATTTAACATGCATAAAATAAACTTTTCACTGTGCCCACAAGCAAAATATAGAGGCTCTGGCCTCCTGATGTGTAGTTTAAGCAGGTTCCTTTAGGACACCAGAAGTCTGTCTCAGGGGGTCTGTCTTGGCTAAACACAGAGAAAGTGTGGGTGCTGAGCTGGGTATTGGGGTGGGGGGAGTATTATCAGAATTGCATATGCAGAAATGAAGTAGGAAATAAAATCTTTAGGTTGTACAGGAACAGAGGGAATCTGAGAAGGAAAGATAGAAACTGGATCAGTGTTGGTTAACTCCAAAGCTGCCCATCAGTTTCAAACTGGACGGACCCAGCCCCTCTATAAGAAAGGAACTTCCCCATGCTTTTCGCATGAGCAGTCCAGGACAGCAGTGTCCGGCCGGGCATCTAAACGCACCCCTCCCCCCAACATGAACGTTGGTGTCCTGGTAATACCACCATGTTTACGAGTCTGGGGGCACAAACCAACCCGGATGAGACCCTGATGCCACTGCTTACTAAGCAAAGAACATCAGGCCTCAGTGTCCTCATCTATAAAGTGGGGTCCACAATACTCCACTGCAGGGTCCAGCACGGTGCTCAGCAAATACTAGGTGATACGATTTCTGAGATGCCCCGGTGCCTCTCTCTGAACATGTGTCACAGGAATCTGCGGCACCCCGACCAGAGGAGACACCCTCTCTCGGGTGACTCAGATCGCGTTGGCCACGGAAGCCACCGAAGGGCCCACCTGCCTAGGTCAGCCCACCAGCTGTGATGTCATTCTCCACCTGAATCCCCAGCCTCAGAGCTGAGCCACGCTGGAAATGCCTCCTCACTCAGTGGAAATGAGGTGGGAGTGGGAGGGGAAGTTGGCAGGTTAAAATAACTTCTGTCGACTATTCTGGATGGCGGAATGATCTTTTCCGTCCCGGACTCCAGGGCCCAGGGGCGGGGGAGCTGGTTCGCCCAGCTCCTGATCCGCATCTCCCATTCCTTCCTCGGCTTGGTTTCTCTTTCACTTCCTGCCCCCCTCCCCCCGCGGCTCCCCGACCCCGGCCCTGCGGTCCCGCTGCTCGGCCTGCTACTGTACCTTGAGCAACACCTGCTGGCAGCTCCCGGGGATCACGCCGGATCGCGGCCGCTGCTCGGGCCCGGCTCGCGGGGCCGGAGTCCGGGCCAAGCAGTGCGCAAGCGGCCGCCTCTATTTTTACCCCGAGCACCAGCAAGGGCAACTTCTTTTAAGAGCAGCTCTTGATTTTTTCCCCCCTTTTGGCAGCTAGAGAATTCAGAGAGGGAGGGGGTGAAAAATCACTGATCAGTGAGGGCGGCTGGGAATCTCTGAACCCAGCCATCAGGGCCAGGGTTGAAAGCGCGGCCAATGTCAGGGACCGGGACCGGGACCTGCGGGCTGGCTCCGGGGCGGACAGACGCGCGCGGGGAGCGCTCCTGCCCCGCCAGCTCTGTCCCCTTTCCGATCGCGGAGCCGGGTCCTCCCAGCCAGTGCGCGAGCGCGGTGGCCCGCTGCCACCGCGCTTTTCACCTAGTGCAGGCGGCCTGATTTACTGGCGACTTCACAAAGCTCCCCGACTCCTCGCTGGAGCCTTTTGCAGGGCTCTGTTCTCGCCTGGAGGAGCGGCCCCTGGAGAACCCGGTGGAGCAGCTTGCTTCGAGGAGCCGGGAGGGAAACTGTGGTACCTTATTTTACTGTAATTGCAAAAGGCGCGATGTGCCAGAGATGTATATTTAGAAGTTGTATGTTTCTACTTTTATGTAAATGGAGCAATTAGGGCCTGTCTTGCTGCTGCGAAACTCCAGGGCTTGTGCCTTGCTGGGAAAGCTGGTGTTTTCAGTCACAATTAGTGAGCTGGTCAAAACCCAAAGTTCCTTTAAGGATAAGGGCTCAGTGGTGTAAGCGGGGGAGAGACCAGCGTCCCGGTGCCATCCTGGGGCCCGCGGTGACACACACCTTGGGGCACGGCTAACCTATAGTGGCGTTTACCCGTGGCAACAGCTGTCCCCGTACAAAGTTGGCATAGATCAAGGAGCGAGAATGTTCATTTTTTCTTCTCAAGCAAACCGTCTGTCCTTCGGCTTCCATCCATGCTATTAATTGGTCTCTTTACTCACTACTCCTGGAACAAGGAGACAGGCCTAGAAAAGGGGCCCGTTTTTCATGGCTCTGTGGTTTTAGCCTTGCTGTTATTCTGTTTAAAAAAAAAAAAAAAAAAAAAAAAAAAAAAACACCAGGAGGCGTGAACGCCCCAAGCAGGTGACTGGGAAGTTGTCATCTGATTCAATTGAAATGGCACGAGGCTGGGGGGTTCAGAGCACTGACTAGGCTGCTGACGACTCAGGGTGTTTTAGTTCCTTCCTGTGAAAAATCTGTTCCCCCAAAAGCATGATTTCTGGTTCATCCCGTCTGGGAAACGGAACATAAAACGTGACTAGAAGGAGAAATCAAAAGGACTCGAGGTGTTCTCAGCAGCTGACGTGTTATTCTGGGCTCAAGGCAGGAAAACCTTGCCCCGATGGGGAGTGGACTCCCTCGAGAGGCAGCTCGGGATCCAGAAAACGTGGGCGGGATCCAGAGTGATATTTGCTGCAGCGAGATTTCTGGAGTCTCATCAAATGGTTTGGGTTGAATACAAGATTGGCAACCCCTGCCTGTTTCCTGGACAGCTGGAGCCTGCCCATTGCCTGGGATCTAGGTTAGGTAGAGAGATTTGGGACAATGAAGGATGAGCATTTCACATTCCAAACTGAGTTAGGAAGCTGTTTGCTTTTATGTCAAATCAATGAATGAATACAGCTAAACAGAGAGAGAGAGGGAAACATTAAAATTCCTCCAAGGGATGGACTGGGAGTTTGAGATGAGCAGATGCAGACTATTATGTATAGGATAGATAAACAACAAGGTCCTACTGTATAGCTCAGGGAACCGTATACTTCAATATCCTATGATAAACTATAATGGAGAGAATATGAAAAAAGAATGTATATATACGTGTAAGTGAATCACTGTGCTGTACAGCAGAAACTGTCAATCAACTATACCTCAGTAAAATACAATTTTTAAAAACCCTCCAAAATTCATTAGAAGACAACAGGGTCAGAAATAGTTAATCCAAAACTCTTATTCCTAAGCCTCCCACTTCTCTGAGAACCACCAGAATATCCCACGAGGCTCTGTGCTATGCGCAACTGCTCTGTTTTAAGAGTATTTGGAAGTGCCTTATCTGAACCAAGGGAACCCAGATGCTAGAACTAAAATGACTAAGGAAAGAAAAGCAAAAACAAAAACAAAAACCAAAAACCCCAGTAAACAAACTGCTATCTCTCCATCTACAACAGTGGTTCTCAACTGGGATGATTTTGCTCCCCAGGAGACATTTGGCCATGTCTGAAGACATTTTTGCTTGGCCTAACTGGGAAGGGAGATGCTACTGGCCTCTACTGGGTAGAAGCCAGGGATACTGCTAAACATCCTAACAATGCACAAGACAACCCTCACAAGAGAGGAATTACCGGCCCCAAACGTTAATTGCTTTGCGGTTGAGACACCCTTGTTTAGAGTTACCATTTAAAAGTTTCACCTACTTTCCTTCCCATCCATGACCCAAGGGGCCTTAGCAACCAGGCAAGAGACTAATAATTCAAGGGATTCTGCTTCCTCATGTGTCTTGTGCTTCCTGATTAATGGAGGCCCACACCACACAGCAGATACTGACACAGTGACGGTACCTCTCAGGCGTCCTCACCAACTTTCCAGTGTGGCCTCCATGTATTCCCTGGTGGCTTTGTGTTCTAGTCCAAAGCAGAATCTTGGTGACCAGCAACAAAATGAGATGAGCTGGCCTCCACCCAAGTCGTTAGGAGGCAACAGATCATGGAAAACAAAAAGTGAATGAGGAATGAGTTATTCATTTGAGCAATTCAGTATCAGAGAAATCCATGCACTAGTGAATTCCCTGAAGTTAAATTCGCAAAAGTGAGATTACCATGCCTTGCTCCCAGAGCAAACAAATATGATGTGGCTGATTTTATTTGTTTAATACCTCAGGGGAATGACACACAATCAATATCCACAGAGAGAAAACAGAATGCTTTGCTAAATCCTAATGCATGTTCCAAGCAAGATTATATTCTCCAGACTTCCTTAGGAAGGCCACGGCCCTTCAGGTGTTGCTTTCTTGTGAGAGTTGGGGGAAGTGTTGTGAAGGATCCCACATCAAGGAAAATAATCATCATCATCCACAAATGTTGGTGAAACCCACAAAAGGGAATTTGCCTGGATCTAACTAGCTTAGATGTGAAATGCTGTTGTCCGTATGATGAGGCCAATTTCCCAGGCTTATCGTTTAGTCCCTGAGTGACCTGGATCATCTAGAGAGGAGAGGGTCCGTAAGAGATTGCGCTGAGATGAACAAAGCATGAGGGGAATGTCTTAGACACTCGGAAGCCATCTCATCAACTCCAACGCCTGAATCACAGTCTCCTCAGGTAAATGGTTATTTTAGAACCAAAGGCCAAATGCTTCAGAAAAACCAAATGATTCAGAAAAGCCCGCATTTCTTCCCAAGAAGTACCCAGTTAGTACTTGTGAAAAACTCAATCTAGAGAGAGAAATAAGCATTTTTAACCTCTAGAGAAAAATAGATATTGAAAAAGAGGGGAAAAAAAAGAACCCAACACTAATGCAAATGGAATAAACATGCCCTCAAAGGCCCTCCTGACCAACATATAGGTCCAAATTGTTTATCAAAACTCAGTTCTAATCCATTCAGGAAACATCTGGTTGATCTTCCTATTGCCCCAGAAGACTACGAAAAGTACTTACAAGAGAACGGATAACAGATTGTCCTAATCGTGGTTCTTACCTGGATGCCCTTGGGTTAAAAGTTCCATGATGCTGACTTGAGGACATATAGGCTTAGCCTATAGATGCCATCGGACTGATAAAAGCAGAAATCTTGATCCTAATCCAGTGTCGTCTCTCCACAAAGATGCCCCACAACTTGCTCCCAAGTTGTAGCTTTGGAGGGAAGACACGGAAAAGGCTGCGGGCAGTCCTGTGTGTATTTCTTTTTATCAGTGAATTGCCGCCTCCCTCGTGTGCTAATAGAAAGAGTCCAAAGGTTCTGCCCCTGTATCAGAGCACCTCCAAGGCCCATCCAGGCCTGCAGGATGGGAATGCCCTTGTTCTGGGCACAGTGTTCTTTCATAGAAACTGGCAGTGTGCTCTGGCAGTGCCTTGGCTTGGTTAGTAAATATTTACAGGTGCCCCACTCTAATTTTAGGAAGGTCAAGTTTGCAAGGTGCCTTGGCAGGCAGGACTTCTGTTAGTCTTTATCAGCTTGGAAAAGCAAACTATAATTAAGCACAGTGTTTGGAGAGTTTCACTGCAATCTCTGGAGTCTACAACTAGCCTTAAACTTTCAAAATTTAACTTATGGCCACTGTCCCTTTTTTTTGATATTCATCGAGTTCCTCTTTAAAGACGATATCGAATGATAGAGGAAGGAAGAGCCATTGTAGGAAAGGAAGGAAAAGGAAGGAAAAAGGCTTCAGAACACCTCTCTCCCAACAGGCCAGGGGTGATTTTGTGATCACTTAATGAATGGGAACACGAAGCCAATCCTGTACTTTTGCATCCTTTGAGTATAAAATGAGGATAAATAAAATGGTGCTCCCTGTAGAAAAGAGTTCACCCAGTAAGTTCCCCAACTTTCAAGGAGCTTTTGTTTTATTAGATGCTGTTAGTTTCATGTTAGTCACAGGGAAAAAAAAAATGCCCACATGCACACGCACGACTAAATGTAGTCAGTTTGCTCAGCTGGTGCTGAAGTCACTACTGCCCACTAGGAGTGAGTTACTGTAATAATCCCCCTTTTATTAATCATAGGCTGGAGGAAGCAGAAAGTGGGTGACATCATTAGGCAAAGGGCCGGCTAACTCATGTTCCAATTTACTCAGCTTTATTATAACATCTCTCAAGTGTCATGTGAAAGCGATTACCATTTCACACGTTCCTCCTCTGAGCTATCATCCCTAACCTTCAAATCCAAACTCCCATAGAAAAGCTAAGCTCTCAGATGGAGGCACAGAGAGGCCAGATCTCACCCAGGGTACTTGTCCCAAGGAGGAAGGTCCTGCTCAAAACACCTCTTCCTGGTCTTAAGATGCAGATGAGGGTGGTCTCTAGAACCACAGCATCCCAATAACTCTTGGCTTATTCCAGCCTCTGACAGCAGAGGACAGCTCATCCTGAAGAGGACCAGAAGGATCTGGGTGGATGCAGCTCCCCATGGCCTCATGGTAACCAAGGGCATAGGCTCTGCGCCCCAAGGATCTGAAATGTGAAAAGCACCATTGGAAGCTGTGCTCAAAGGTGGTGGTTAAGTGTGTGGGCCCTGCAGCTAGACAGACTGGGTTCAAATTCAGCCTCCGACACTTTCGAGCCGCGGGATGCTAGACCAGTTACCTCTCGCTAGCTCAGTTCTCAATGAACGCTGGTAGTACTAGTATCTCCTTCATAGGATTCTTGTGAGGAATCAGTGAGTTAATGCCTGCAAGGCATGGAGAACGTGCCCGGCAGAGAGTAAGTGCTACTAAGTAGTGTTACTTCTCCTTTCTCTAAGAGGCTTTGCTGACTGAACTGACCTTTCTGGATCCTGCCGTGTAGACCACTGGAAAAATGGGCACATGTGCTATGAGAAGGCAGTGGGTAGACTGGTCCAGGTGAGCCCCGACTGCACGTTTGGGCCATATCACTGGCTTGACGATTACTAGTCAGTCCGCCTCTCTGTGGCCCGGTTTCCCCACGTCTTATTTGTCTGATAAGGAACTTCTGACAACTGAAAAAGACACGTGACTAAAGTCAAAAGGAGACATTGGTTTGAAGATGCTCAAGACCTCAGGCTCAAGATACTGTGGTTTCTTTAAAACGTTTTGAACAGACAAACTTGTCAAGCTGGGAAGTGGTGCCCGCTGTCTCTGCGTAAGTTAAAAAGGAGCATCTCCATGATGTGTATGCATCAGAAAAAAAAAGTTTTTATCAGGGCCGCGTTATACTTCATCCTCTTAAACTTGGGCCCTTGCAGAAGCATTTTATAAATGTCTCCACTCCTCCCTCTACTTGCAGTCCCATCCTGAGGGTTTTTTGTTTTGTTTTGTTTTGTTTTTGCGGTAGGCAGGCCTCTCACTGTTGTGGCCTCTCCCGTTGTGGAGCACAGGCTCCGGACGCGCAGGCTCAGTGGCCATGGCTCACGGGCCCAGCCGCTCCACGCAGCATGTGGGATCCTCCCGGACTGGGGCACGAACCCGTGTCCCCTGCATCGGCAGGCGGGCTCTCAACCACTGCGCCACCAGGGAAGCCCAATGAGGGTATTTTAAGGAGTCAAAATAAAGCTGACTTAGGCGTGTGTGACAGGCAGAATGATAGACCAAAAGAGAAGGCTGGGGCTCTGTAATATTTAGATAGTGATGAAACTGACTCGATGAAGCGGAGTGCAGTAAGTACACTTTATTACTTGGGTAGTTTATTACTTGGGTTCACCTTTGCTCAGTGTTGAATTATAAGCACTCTAATAGGTGAGAGGTTTGGCTCCCAAAGACCATCAGCTGTTGCAGGAAGGAACTGCCAGACCACATTCCATAGGTAAAATAGTCATACATTACACAGCAACTTTAGGATCTCCAAATTGGAAGCTTCCTTTCGACAGCAAAGAATGCCAGGATATCTGCTGCCCCCTAACTGATACCATGAAGAATAGCAGGTCCTTTTCAAGAAGGAAAGGAGGGGTCAGGTACTGAGTTAAGTCTATTAGGTTGCAGGTGTGAATGTGGCCACTTCCACGGATCTGTTTGTGGCCGGGAAGGCAAAGCCATGGAATAGAGTCATGCTTTGCTTCCATCTTCTCCTAGTGAGGAGGGGCTCCTGATTTCTAGCAGCTGCCACGGTGGAACTAGGGCAAAGGGGTGACAAGCACAAGTCATCAACACTGGGTCTTGTTTGTAACAAACCAGGGGGCATTCAAATCAACATCTCCTTCTTCTATACAAATTTCTGGGAGACCCAGAAAAGGAATGTGACCTCCAGGGAAAGTGAGACTCCTCAAGTTAGAATCTGGAGCATCCCTGACCTACCAGGTGATGCAGCTGTTGTGCAAGTGGGAAGAGGCTGAGGCGCCCTCTTCTGGTGCATCAGGACAGAAAGAAAGCTCATGAAGGTACCAATAAGGGGAACCCAATACCAAAATTGGTGCTTTTTGAATAGCATTGGTCCTGATTTTAAAAGTAACACAGATGCTTTGCATAAAATGTGGAAAAGATAGATGAATATAAGAGATGTAAATCACATATAATCATCCCTACCAGAAATAACCATTATTAAAATGTTGCTATACATACATACATACCTATATATCTATATCTATATGATTACACATACTCATGTATATGTTTATATATGTATATATCATATATACATATATAAACACAAGAGTATGCACATGAATATGTGTAAGATAAAATTGAGATCAGATTGTAAATATATATTGTAAATATAATTTTGCACAATGATGTTTTTCATTTGTTATTTTCAATGGTCCAATTAGTCCTTGAAAAATATTAATGACTGCAGAATAATCTAGCACAGAGATGTGTCTTTATTTTTAAACCAGTCTACTATTATTGTTCATTGAAGTCATTTACAAAATTTTGCAATTATAAATAGTATTACAGACATATTTTTACATTTTTGAATGCGTCTCTGATTATTTCCTTCGGATAAATTCCTAGAAGTTCAGTTATTGGATCTAAGAGTACAGATGTATTTCAGATCGTCATATATATTGCCAAATTTCTCCCCTGAAGGGTTTTACTTATTTACAACCAGTAGTGTAAGGGCATAGCTCTTGCCCCATGATCTAGCCTGGAGGTTATTGTAGTCTTTTCCCCCAGCCCAGATATGGTATATGGTTTGTTTTAACTTGAATTTTTTAAATTATTAGTTAAAATAAAACATTTTATTGTCTATTCTCACAATTTTCTTTCGAGTAAGTAGCTGTTCATGTCCTTTGCCTATTGTTTATATTTTTTATCTATAAGAACTCATATATCAATAGTTTTATATTTTAAATAAAATCAATTGTATTAAATTTATATATATGTATGTATTTAAAATACTTTTAGTATTAATAAGAACTCAATATTAAGGACCCTAACCCATTGTCTTAAACCCATTGTTTTAATTTTTCCCTGTTTGTTCTTTGCTGTTTAATTTTTTTTTTTTTTTTTTTTTTTCTTTTTGCGGTATGCGGGCCTCTCACTCTTGTGGCCTCTCCCGTTGCGGAGCACAGGCTCCGGATGCGCAGGTCCAGCGGCCATGGCTCACGGGCCCAGCCGCTCCGCGGCATATGGGATCCTCCCAGACCGGGGCACGAACCCGTATCCCCTGCATCGGCAGGCGGACTCTCAACCACTGCGCCACCAGGGAGGCCCGCTGTTTAATTTTTTGTATAGTGTTCTGACCAAAAAAGAATTTGCATTTTTACATAGACTAATCTAGGAATCTTCTACTTTTTGGTGATGCTTCTTCTCCATCAGAAAATCAAATAGATATTTATCTACACTTTTCTCTAAATTTTGTTTTGCATTTTATTCTTTAATCCAGAATATCTGGAATATATTTTGGCATACATAGAAGGAAGAGCTAGAACTTAAAATTTCTTTTCCAAAGCGTTCACCAGTATCATTTATTCATTTGCCCTTTTGGAATGCCATTTTTATCATGTATTGAACGTGTACAGATATGAACATTATACTTAATTCCAGTGATCTGTTGCTGAGCTTTCTATTCCATTCATATCTTTATCCAACTTAATGTTGTTCTTTTAACTTTATTTTTATTTTCATGCTGTATATTACATCCCCAGAACTTATTTATCTTATAACCAGAAGTTTGTGCCTTTTGACCCCCTTCACTCATTTCACCCATCCCCAATGCCGCCTCTGGCAACCACCAATCTCCTCTCTGTATCTATGAGTTTGGGTGATTTTTTTGGATTTTACAGATAAGTGAGATCATACAATATTTATATTTCTCTGTCTTATTTCATTTAGCATGTTGTCCTCAAGGGCATCCATATGTTGCAAATGGCAGAATTTCCTTTCTTTACGGCAAAATAATTTTACATTGTTTATATATACCACATTGGCTTTACCCATTCATCTGTTAGTAGACACTTAAGTTGTTTCCATGTCTTGGCTATTGTGAATAATGCTTCAATGAACATGGGGTATTTGAGATAGTGATTTTGTTTCCTTTGTATATATAAATTCCAGAAGTGGAATTTCTGGATCATATGGTAATTTTATTTTTAATTTTTTGAGGAACCTCCATACTGTATTCCATAGTAGCTGTACATTCCCACCGACAGTACACAAGGATTCCCTTTTCTCCACGTCCTCATCAACGCTTGTTATGTCTTGCTTTTTTGTTTTTGTGTTTGATGACAGACACTCTAACAGGTGTGAGGTAATATCTCATTGTGGTTTTGATTTGCATTTCCCTGATGATTAGTGACGTTGAGTACCTTTTCATGAACCTGTTGGCCATTTGTATGTCTTCTTTGGAAAAATATCTATTCAGTTCTTCTGCCCATGTTAAATCCGATTTTTACTGTTGTTATTGAGTTGTATGGGTTCTTTAAATATTTTGGATATTAACCCCTTATCAGATATATAATTTGAAAATATTTTCTCCCATGTTATAGGTTGCTTTTTCATTTTGTTGACTGCTTCCTTTGCTGTGCAGAAGCTTTTTAGTTTGATGTAGTCCTACTTGTTTATTTTTGCTTATGTTGCCTTTACTTTTGGTGTCATACCAAGAAATCGTTGCCAAGAACGATGTCAAGGAGCTTACCACCTATGTTTTCTTCTCAGAGTTTTACGGTTTCAAGTCTTATGTTCAAGTCTTTAACCCATTTTGGATTTATTTTTGTATATAGTGTAAGATAGGGGTCTGGTTTCATTCTTTTGCATGTGACTGTCCAGTTTTCCCAACATCATTTATTAAAGAAACTGTCCTTGCCCTATTGTATATTTTTGGCTCCTTTGTTGTAAATTAATTGACCATATATGTGTGGGTTTATTTCTGGGGTCTCTATTCTGTTCCGTTGATCTATGTGTTTGTTTTTATGCCAATAGCATACTGTTTTGATTACTATAGCTTTGCAATATAGCTTGATATCAGGAAGTGGGATGCCTCCACCTTTGTTCTTCTTTCAAGAGTGCTTCGGCTCTTTCGTGGCTTTCATGGTTCCTCACAAAACAGTAGGTGAATTTTCACTTCTCCTCCTCTCTACTTCCCTGAACACTATTTCAATCTTAGTCTTAGACATTTAGTTGGAGCGCTGGGTGCTGATGGTTTCTGGAGCTATGGGCAGGAGCTGTCAATGTGACCCTGAGGCCAGGGCCCATTCTGCTAAGCTGGAAGCACATCCCTTTCTGTTTGATGAATGTCCCTTAGGTTTCCGTTTGTTCCCTGGCTTTGGAATTAACTGGGTTAGAAAGATGCTACACAGTGTGCAGCCTTTATCTTTTTTACTGCTTTTTTACTGTATTTTACCCTTCTTCATCCCCCACATCCGTTACACTATTCCTTATTTTCTTTTCTCACCTATGACAAGTCCTCCACCTCCTATCTCTAGAGATGAGCCTGTACCACCACTAATAAAACTTAGTGAGAGAAAACTAAACTGGCCTCATGCACTCTGGGCTTGGCAGATATTTAACCCTGACCCATTCCCTTGTGGGAGCTTTCAGGTCATCTTTGAGTCCTTCCATCTGCAGTTATCACGGTATGGGCCACAGCCCTCTTCCAGCCACTGCTCCTGCCTTGTTGGTCCCTTCTCCTAGAGTAGCCCTGACATAGTCCTTGAACGGCTGCTCCCTCCTCAGGCCCTGCTTCTCTGGAGTCCACTACATATAGACTTTCTCTATTTCCTTAGCCAAAGGAAAGAGCCCTTAGGTCCCCACTGGCTAGTGCTGAGATACCAGTATCTGGGCCACAAGGTCCCAGAAGGACTGAGACTTTGCTGCTCTCTCTCAGTGCACCACCCAGCCTCCTGTGAGTCTCCACTGGTCCTGCAATGTGAATGCCGGCCTCCACCCACCTCTCTTACTCTGCCCTTTGCCATGTCTTCTTTTCCCTTCCTATTCTGGATACTCATCACTGCCTTTTCCAAATTTAGGAAGTGTCTGCCCTGCAGAAGTACCCAGAGCAAAGATGTACAAAAGACCTGGCTTTCTATCTTTCATGTGGGGAAAAGAGAAGGCTAGGAAGAACTAACCCATACCAATGTTAAACCAAACTGTATCCATGCTTATATAACCAGACAAACCCTAATTATATCAATTCACATACTAATAGGAGAGTTCACCCTGATGACAGAATACAAATATTCAGAAATTAATGTATCACTACTAAAAGGAAAAATGTGATAGATAATACCTAGAAATCATTTTAGAAGGTAGGTGCTTCTCCATCCCCCTTGTTATAGGTGAAAGAAAGGACATCCACAGAAACAAAGTGACTGGTCCAAGTTTACACAACTGTACAGTGGCAGAGTAGACTATAAACCCATGTCTATCCAGATCCCAAACTCATGCACTCAATCACTATAACACACTGGTTAAAAAATTAATATATATATATGTATATATGCATATCTTCTGCATTTGTTGAGCATGTACTATGTGCCAGGCACTTTGCTAAATACTCTACAGACATTATCTCTTAGTCCTACAATACCTGCTGCCATAGACCTTATTCACACATGAAGAAGATAAAGAACTTGATGAACTTATTTCTTATTCATTCTTCAGCTCTGATCTGGTTTGTTCCCAGAATGCCATCAAAACTGTTCTGACAAATACTACCTACCAATAATCCTCTACATCAAAAATTTCTGTGCATATGTTTCTGTCCTTGGACACTCCCTCCCCAGACCTCTCTAATCCCATGGCTATTTAACACTCTGGTCCTAGGATCCCTATTCACTAAATGTTCCTTCCTAGTCTCTCTCTTGGGCTCCCTTCTCCTTGACCTTTGGCTCTTCTCTGTCTACACTCAGACTCTCTTTGAGTTATTGCTTCCACTCTGGTTTTAACTGTTATGTAAGTGATTCCTAAATCTCTCTCTGAACCTCAGACTCACATAGTCAACCATCTAGAGATCATACCCATTTGGATATCCTTTAGGTACCTTCAACTCAACGTGTTAAAATTGAACACATCTACTTGGTCCTCAACACCAGTTCCTACTTTTGCATTTCTGATCTCAGCTGTTGCCATCCAATCACCCAAGAGTTACCCCTTGACTATTTTCTCTTCCCCACAACTAAATATAATCAATAACCTCATCATAATAATTTACCTTCTAAATACTTCTCTGTTCTAGCCTCACTGTTCCATTAAAAAATTGGTAGGATAATAAAACAAGACATTGTGTGTTAGGACCTTAGCCCAGGGTCCAGCACAATGAAAACCCTCAACAAATGTTAGCTATTTTTTTTATTAATACATAAACAATAACATCCACTACCACCACAATAGAAGCAAATGGTGCCACCACAGCCCATGACTGTTAATTAATCCGATGTTGGATCTTTTGGGTGAATGCTCCTATTGTTTCCTTCTTTCTTTTTTCTTTCATATTTTCCATATCTTTGCTCTGTGTTCTTAGAGATTTCTTCAACTTCATCTTCCAGCCCTTCCTTTACTTTTGTTTAACTTATATTTTTAATTTATAAAAGCTTTTGTATTGTCTCTGTTTCCTTTATGTCTTTGGGTTTAATTTCTATTAAAATAGTCCTAAGGACACTTTTTAAAAGCGCCCTTAGAAAAGACACTTTCTGTTCTGTGCCCTGAATAATTTGTATTCTCCATCAGAAGTTTTTCTGTTTGTTCATCTTTCATACCTTTGGTTTTCCTCATTCCTCGTGATCCTGGGTTACACCCTCATATTCAAGTTGAACTATGTTAATGATCACAGCTGGCATGTTAATTACCAGACTGGAATGGGTGCCTTGGCTGTAGTCTAGGCAGGTCTGTTTCTCCAAAAAGCCTCTCCTCTAACTCTTGACGGTCAGAGACATGAACATGTGGTTTTGTTTGGTTTAGTTCTCTGTTTCTTAAGCCCTAGTGCCCAGAACAGTGCCTGGCACATACTTAGGACCTAAAAATAAGAACCCACCATTGTTGAAGGAGTTTCCTTCTTGTAGTTGACAAGATTGTTACTGGAATCTAAAGAAAGCATCTAATGAAACATAGGCACTAACCTAAACCTGGGAAAGAGAAGAGGAACATATTTTAAGCATGGTCAACCTTTCAAGCCAATTTTCTTTTTTCTCTTGTTCTTATTACAGAAACTTCCTAAAATTAAATCAAAAATAGAAAGAGGTAATGCTACTCTGATTACTAGTACCCTCTGCATCAAGAAGCAGAAAATAGGAATCCTGATGACATTTGTATTAGTGAGATTCTAATTGGCATTTCTTAATCTACCTAGATCCTAGTTTCTCTAAATATAGAGGCTGTAAATCTCATCAAATTCTTGTTTCCCAGAGTTTTGTGGGAATTTAAGTAAATGTCTTAAAAAGCTATTTCAATCACTTTTAAAACAATATGTTTTACATATACTCATCACCAGCCTTCATTCATAATTGCACCATAATTGTACCTATGCACCATAATTATGTACCTATAATTGTACCTATAAGTCATACCATAGCACATATCAGAGAATGTCTTTCTGGGTTGTCATGTGTGAATAAAAACTTGATTGAATCAGATTCTCTGGCACTAATCTCTTAATCTTAACACTCTACTGATGTTCTTACTTCATAGCCTTCTATTTGCTACCGGAGAGGTTTGAAGCCCACTTGATTTTTTTGTTGTTCTCAAAGTTAGATTTTTCCTATCTTCTTGATTTTCATGGATGTTTATAAGCTCTGTTCTATTTTGTTTTTCTTTATCTTTATATCTCAAAAACTCATCATGATGCAATGATAGATGATTCTTTTATTAATATTTCCTGAAGCCTGTTTAGAACTTTTCAACCTGCATACTCTGGTGTTTCTTTTAGCTCAAGAACGTTTTCTTATAATTTGTCTGGTTTCCTCTCCAGAGACATCTTTAATTCTTAGCTTGGCTTTTCATCTTATGAGCCACATACCTTTCTTCTCTCAGTGTTCATCTCTTGGTATGTTTCTTCTTTCTGGAAGAGCTACTGTAGTGTGCCACTCACATCAGTGTTAAAGTTTATTTAATATGGATCGTGTTCTGTATAGTCTCTAGTACAGATTTTAATTCTGTTATTGCAATTTTATTTTCTTTACAAGTCTTTTTTATCTCTCATAGCTATTTTTTCATCCTTTATTTCTTTGTAAGTTAATCTATTGCCTTTTGTCACATCGCCTTCTCTTTCCAGGTTACTTTTTCTTAGACTGCTTTAGAATGCCAGATTTCTAAAATGTTCTTCTATTAGTAAATAGTTGTAGGAAGAATACTTTTCCATTGAATGTTATATAGCATGGGCACTTCTCTTTTTTTCAACTGCATAGTTCTTATGTTGGTATTTTCTTTTTTCCTTTTCCTCTTCCATTGCAAAGAGAGCTATCACATTTGATGTTTGCAATCAGACAGAGTGTATGGATTCTTTGGCTCTGTTCTCTGACTTCTGTGATGTGGTGAAGTACCCTGGAAGGAAAGTTTGTAGTGATTCCTAGAAACTGGCAAGTGTTCTTCTTAAGAGGACTGATTCTGTGATATTCTGTACCAATGGCATATATGAAAACCTATGATTCCCAAAACACCCTTGAAGAGTTACTTCCACTTCTAACCAGGAGAGCTTTACCAAGGGGGTGCTATTTCCAGGATTCAATGTGTCAGTATCTGTCCCTTTGTTCTCTGGAAGTGACAGTCCCAAGATTGATGCAGAAAGGTGAAAGGGACAGAAAAGTAGAGGAAAGAAGGGAAAAGAGCAATGTTTTAGCCCTGTTGGAAAGCCCTACCTATGCAGTGAAAGTGGGGATGCTAAGTTGACTAGCCAGTAATCAAATGCTGGGGAGGAATAAATGTTTTCCTTTCTTCTATACAATGAAAAGTGCTTCTTTATTTCATGGATCAATGCACAGTTTGGCCAATCAGGCCCCAGTGAAATCAGAGTTAATGAAACAGGTCCCCAAATTCTCGGTTTGGTTGTCTGTTGGTATTGAAGGTAACCAAAAAGTGAATCAGGAGCATGTTTTTTTCAGTGAAACAATGAATCAATTCAACTATGTCTCTATTTTCCATCAGTGAAGTGGTTCTAAGGAAAAGCAGATTCCCTGTATTCATGCCATTTTCTGTTAACCAGCCTGTTTCTATTCTAAAAGAGGCAGTTGATGTCACGACTTGGGTGTTATTCCCAATCACAATTTTCTCTATCAAATAAAGACAAAGATTTGTCGGATTAGTAATGTTTTAAAACATGGTAACAAGTCAAATGACACGTAGAATTCTAAGCGTACTAATTGTTAGAGTTGCCACTAATGATCACGATAGTAATTGATGTTTCTGTGTTCATAGCCAGCCTGAGACATGGTTTTCTGAGCAGGAGGTATCTCAGAGTTTGTCAGCTTGCCACAGAGCTGCACATTTGGCCAGCAGGGTCTTCATGAGTCATGGGCTCCACCGCAGCCCAGAGCTGCCCGAAATGCAGCTCTTCTCCAGACCTACCACAGAAACTGGGGGTGCCTCCACATTTGGAAAGCTACCTTATACCCTGTCCACACTCAATAAATGCTGCTTAATAGTGACAATGGGGTGTGTGTTCCACCTCCCTTTTCTCCTGAACGCCTCTATTTAGGGAGCCACAAATGTTTCCCCAAGTAATTTATTCCATTGCTTGACTGGCTGCACAGTCAAAAGAAATTTTTCCTACCATCTCCCTTGAATGTTTCCATATTCTGTGTTTCTTGTCTTGTACATGTACCCGAACTGTGTTGGTGGTTAGGCAGTCATGCTGGGAGGACCCTGCTTCAAATGTCTTGTTTGCAGGTAACCAAGTTGAAGAACATGATCCTGGATTCTAGGTATAAGCTGAGTTTGGTTTGCATCCATTCATTATGAGAAAAAAAATTTTTTTCCACTAATTTTTTTTTTCTAAATTTTGGGAATTATGCTGAGACAGAAGACTGGGAATCCAGAGGGTTGGATCCAGAGACTTCCTGACTCTGTGGTTACATGTTGGCTGACTTCGCTGCTAGTAACAAAGGGGTCTACAGGAGAATGGGCTGGCTTTCCCAAGTCACCCTTCTGCCCAGAGAAGGCTCTTCAGAGGTGCCCGATGCAGTGGTACATGTTCATGCACGTGAGCCCATGCAGAGGGGCATGAGTGCCCATGTGCTTATGTGTGAATAAATGCAGCACACAGGCAATTCATGTTTTAAGGGGGCACTAAAATGTCAATTAGGATCTATTATCTAGCAGTTCCTGTGCTTACTTCTCCAGGATGAGTTCTTCCTCTTACAGCTGAATAGGATCAGCCTTGTGAGATGTCTGAGTCAAAAACCATTTACCTTTGGCATGACCTGAAAAGCCTTCCCTTTCCAAAGGAACGACCCCAGTGACAGGTGATATAGGGTAAGAGAAATTCACTCTTTCACTTTTTAGGAATTTTCTAAGTAACTCCTCAACAGGACAGTAGCCTTGACATTAAAATTCATCAAATCCCTGTTGATACCCATTAACCAGTGTAGTGGGTGCAGGGAACAGAGCTTCAAATAAAGCAGGCAAACTCCCCTCTCACACAACAAGAGCTGATGTGTGTTCACAAAGTCAGTGTTTTCCTAGACAGAAAGGTCAGACCTTCCTAAAAAGTTACCTGAAGCCGGAAAACTAAAGGATAAGTAAGATTTTCTCTATAACAAATCTCTTTTTTTCTTTACTTATGAAAAACTATTTAATCCAATTAATCATCCAAGAAAGGCAAAATTCAACAAAATGAGAGAATATCTTTTAATAGAATTTGTGAAAAGAATTTTTATTTTATTTTATTTTTTATTGAAGTATAGTCTATCTACAGTAATATTATATAAATCATAAGTGTACAATATAGTAATTCACAGTTTTCAAGGTTATACCCCATATATAGTTATTGTAAAAAACTGGCTATATTCCCCATGTGGTATGATTTATCCTTGAAAATCTTGAGATCACAGTAATAAATAAAAAATAATGCATTGAATGTGATTAAAGCTTAGAATTTTTCCAAAACGTTCACAACACAGAGGATCTAGGGTGCGTTTTACACCAATCCCTCCCCTCTCACCACCACTGCCAGGAAGTTAGTAGGGTCCTAGCATCATCCTCACTCCACAAATAAGTAAACCAGGCTTTGGGAGGCTTCAGTGAATTACCCTAGCTATCAAGTAAAAGATCAGGAAGTAGTAAGCAAGCCTTCCGATTCCAAGTCCAGGAATCTTCCTAGAACAGCCTTCAGAGAAGTTGGTTGCAGGGCAGAGAATTAGGGTAAATGACATAACCTCAGATGTCCAACTCTGACAGTGGACCTTGATTTTATGAACAAATGCAGTTCCTTTAAAGTGGTTCAATGGGCGAACCTAGGCTTTAGAGTCAAATCCAAGCTCGAATCCTATCTCTGTCATTGATGAGGTCTAACCATGAGCACATAATTTCACTTTGTTAAACCTCAGCCTCTCCATCTGCCATAAGAGACTACTTCCAAGGCAGCAGGAAGATTGAATGAGCTACAGTACTTGACACTGTGTAAGTTCTCAAAAAAGTAAATCTGTCTCCTTTCTCCTAAGAAAGAAAATTAAGCAAAATTGTTTATCAAGTGCATAACAACAATAACAATAAAATGTCCCTAAATGAAGGAAGCACTGAAAACACACTCCATGTTTCCAACCAGTTGTGAAGACCTCAGTCCCAAGAAGTGGCTGCAATGACTTCAGAGGGAGAAGCTCACCCTTGGATGGATGCTTACTCTCTGCACTGATTTTACTCCAGACCCCAGCAAGAGTTCATGCCCACTACAGGTGAAGAAAACGCCACAGAGTCTCTTTTAGAGGAGACATAGGGCAAACAACAAGGAAGAGAAATTAAGCAAGTAAATGAAGTAGTTGGCTTGAGGACCCTATTTTCAGTTCTTCCTCCAAACATTTGTTTGTTTTTACCTTCTATGCCCTGTGAACTATGTATCAACTGCCATGATTTTCCTTTCTGATAGAGAGATTAAAGGCAAATTTTGGGTTCACCCATAGTGTATGTTGACCTCCACCAGGACTGCATTTTTAGTCAAATTCTTGCTTCCAATTTGTTCTCCTTCTTATTCCTTTGCTCCATTTTTCACTTGCATTACTTTGTAATAATTTCTGTATTTTTATAAGATTCCTGAACTTCTTTTATGAAGAGATAGGTATAGGTATAGAAAAATAAGAAGGCAAATAAGTAAGTAAATTAGACTTTAAAAACTGGTTTTCACATTCATAGTCATCAGCTCTCAGACTGTTTCTAAATTCAGTCTGTGAAATTCTAAGTTTCTCCTCTTTTTCAGGGCTGTTACGGCATGCCAGACAAAGTTTTGTTTAAATAAAAACTTGCCTTTAGAACTCAATAGCTTCCCTGTGTGGGACCTTTATTGTAGCAAGGTGTGGCAGTCATAGTCAGCTGGTTTATTCCAAGTCCCTTCCTAACCCCATTCTCCCTTAGCCACCTCCTACATTAAGTCTGAAAAATAATATACACACTTTCCCAGCTTTCTTTGCAGCTAGCAATGTCCATGTGACTTTGTTCTGGTCAATAAAACCTGTCCTTTCCTGATAAAAGGATAGATGGTGCCAGCAATTTCCTTTACCTCATGCCTCAAACACAGAAGAGATGGTTTGAACCAGAGCAGCCATCTTTTGACATTGAGGCAATGAGCCATCATGCTGAGACTGGCAGACTAAAAGATAAAAAAACAGTGCTTGGACTGTCTGTCTCGAGAAGTGTTAACTGAAAAATACAAGTCTCTATTTGGTTAAGTCACTATTAATCAAGTGTTCTATTACTTGAAGCCACAAACCAACCTAAACTCTGTGTGTATGTGTGTGTGTGTATCTCCCTTGAAAACTCTTCTGACTCTTTTCAATACTGGTACATATAAGCAAATACAGCTTAATCACTCTATATGATGTGAATCTATAGACTACATTTGTAATCTGAACTCAAAATATGTATAGTGTCTTCAGACTGTTTCTTTGTGATGTTCTACAAGACATATACACCTAAACCTATAGCAATAATAGGTAGGCAAACACAAGAAATTCCACATCAACTCATTATTCCCGAAGACATAATTTAACTGCCTGTGGAGTAATTATCCCCAAATCTAGAAAGAATCTTGAGTAAGATGAGGTTAAAATATGAGAAAAAAAAGGAGTTGACAGAGCCTCAGATTACCCTGAGAGTAAATAGTTTTGGATCCCAAAGC
Organism: Mesoplodon bidens; assembly: GCF_964165515.1. Lineage (NCBI taxonomy): Eukaryota > Metazoa > Chordata > Mammalia > Artiodactyla > Ziphiidae > Mesoplodon > Mesoplodon bidens. The sequence goes on from NC_138166.1 coordinate 18,333,994, forward strand.
AACCCCTCTAAAATTTTTTTTTATTGAAATGCATTCTTATTTTCATCACTGCCATTCTCAAAACCCCAATAAATAGATGGTGTAAATGATCTGAAAGACTCTGTTTATCCAAACTGCTCCTGGTTAAGCCAGGCTGACTCACCTGCATGAGCATCAGTTGCTGGGTCCCCTCCTCTCTACCTGTGCTCTTAGATCCTGGTGGGCTTTCTCTTGCTCATAATATCCTGGCTATGACTTTTTGGATCCATTTCCCAACAGGCATCCACCTCTACCCTGCTCCTCTGACTGCTGAGAACATCCTGATTCTCCTTCTAGAATGTGGGGCCTCCGCTCTAATAATTTATGAGTGCAGTTGCTCTTGTACCGTGACTATCTCCTAGAACTTCACATTGCACCTCCATCTCAGTTGGACTTGGACGAGAAGGAAATCCAGCCCCACTCCAACAGAAAATCCCCATTTTCCCTCCATGCCCAGGAACAGGAAAGTTTCAGACAATAGAGTAAAGCCAGAGGTAAAAATGGTCTTCCATATCATTTACACCATCAATTTATTGGGTTTGGAGAGCGGCAGTGATGAAAATAAAGGGTGGCAGCCTCCTGACGTTTGTCCTCGTCATAAGTGATCCCTGGTTTCATCTGTGTTATCATCCACATGAAGAGAAGCGAAGACAGACCATCGTGTCGGTCATGAACAAAACCCTCTTAAACTGAAGAGGCTCCCTGAAATGGAAAGAGTGGGAAACACCTGGTAAAGGGAATCTTCTGGATCTTTCTGGAAGGAAATTATCCAACACCAAGAGCAGTAAAAACTGATAGTGTGAACTTTACGATTTGACCATGATGGGTTCTAGAAGCAACACTGCACTCTTCTCCCCTCCCCCACCATCACCACGTAGTAAGGTTTGGGCAGTAATGAGGAAACAGCTTTCCCCCATAATCTATATCACGGAGTGCCGTGTGTTTTCAGTCATTAGTTACAAGGATCCAATTAAACTCAGTAGGTTTAGGAGATCCTGCTTGAGAAATGTAATATATGTTCCTAAGCACTTTGAACAAACTCCAAATATGTTCAAAGAAAAGGGTTTTCAAGCTGTGTAGTAGCTCATGGAATTGTATTTAGTTGGATAGGACGATCTGTCGTTTGGGGTATTTACTGTGCTTTCAGGTTACTCTGAAACATACAAGTGAGTGAGTCTTGTGTGCACGGTTACATGCAAACAGAGCTTGAGAGGAATCCACAGACACTGCCCATCACCTACACAAGACCCGTCACCATCGCCTTTATCCCACTGAACCCTGATTTTTGTTCACGTTCACCCTGTATTCCAGGACAGGCTGAGACTTCCTCCTGCTGCAGGGGGTCAGTGCTGACTGATCCAAGCTAACTAGGGTTATTCTGTTTCCTGGACCACTGATTCACCAAAGGATGGACCCAGTGCACAATTCTGGCCAGTAAGTAAAGTCTGGAACTTCTGGAAAAGTTTTCTTTGCCCTTAAGAAAATGGAAATATGAAAGATACCTATTTTCCTATCTCTGAATGTCACTCAGATGTGATACTGGGTGCAGTCAACTTGTGACCTTGAAGAAGAAAAATCCCAGATTATTGCAAGAGAGCTGACATTATTGAGCTACTGAATGAACTTCCCTGGGATTACCCAGTGCCCAGACTTCCTGTGAAGTAAGATCATACACTTCGTTATTTGTTAAGTCACTTTTAGCTCGGTCATTTGTTACTTGCAGCTGAATGTGTCCTAAGTGATACAACAGTCATCCCTAGAGGCACAGAATCTTGAGATTGTTTGGCGTGGAGAAAGAGTAACTCAGACTCACAGAGAAGATGTGGCTTGCCTTAGTTATAGAAGCCAGATTTGCTCACGGGACTATGTGTTTTCCACTCTACCACGCTGTCATATAGGGAGTTGCTTGTTAAATTAAATCCACTGGCATTCAATTTCATTTGAATGATTTTCTTATTACGATTTTGATGTCATTTCAAATAAGATATTTAGCTTGCCTAACCAGGGAATGGAAAATCTTTAGCCAGAGGGTTAGAAACTAGACTCAGGGACTCTCCTGGTGCTGCAGTGGTTAAGAATCCACCTGCCAATGCAGGGGACATGGATTCAAGCCCTGATGCAGGAAGATCCCACATGCCATGGAGCAACTAAGTCCATTCACCACAACTACTGACCCTGCGCTTTAGGGCCTGCAAGCCACAACTACTGAGCCCATGCACCACAACTACTGAAGCTCACGTGCCTAGAGCCCATACTCCACAACAAGAGAAGCCACCACAACGAGAAGCCCGTGCACCGCAACAAGGACCCAACACAGCCAAAAATTAAAATAAATAAATAAATTTATTTTAAAAAAATGAAACTAGACTCAACCTTAGAATTTACTGCCTACCACTATGAATCAAGCCAATGTCAGAAAACTGAGAAAAGGAACAAACAGTGAGACAGCTGCCTCCTGATCTGTCACCTATATATGGCAAGGCTAGACATGCCCAACAGTTACAACCAAGCCATAAATATATATTCTATACTTAACCCCACGATCTTAAAAGTTGTTTGATTTTCATTATTGATGTTTGCACACCCTCCGGGTCTTACATTCTAAATCCATTATCTTGTACTGTCATGGTATTAGAAAAAAGGAAAAGTGTTTTTTAAAAACTTCCACTTTGCATAGGTTTGCAGACCCTTGCCCCACTAGCATTTGCATCCTGAGCATAAGGGAATTAATGCATTTATAATACAACTGAAGACACCCAGCACGAAGGTACTCCAAAGGAGACAGGACTGAGTTTATGAGTGCTGGGAGGGCTGTGTGTCTGGTGAGAATGGGGGCAGATAAGGGGAGTTGTTTAAATAGTAAAGCTTCAGAGTCTAGAAACAAGTGCTTTAAAATATCTGTTATAAATAAGTTGCAAACTCATAACATATCCTTTATAATGCCAGATCCACCATCTCTGCCAAAAAGACTTTTTTGGAGAGAATTCTCTCTTTCCTTTAGCAGCCTGAGCTCTACCTAAGAAGCTAACGTATATTGATGCATCACCACCGTTATAGGAGGCTGGGAGTGATTCCCATTCACCTCCTGCAAATAACCCTCCCTCCGACATAAGATGTGGAAAGCCAAACCGAAAGGTCCTCTGTGTTTGGAAAAGCTGCTGTATTTGGATCATGGCAGCCTTTTTGTGGCAAAGATGAGAGCTGGAGAATCCAGGAGAATGTCTGATGAAATGCGGACAGCTACGTTATCACTGCTCACATCTTCCACTGTAACGTTGCCAAATTGGCAACCAAAGCCACACAAAGTTAATATTCTGCTTGGAAAATAGTCTCCCCTCAAGTACTAGCAATACTTGCTTTTTCACAACTCTCTAGAGCACAGGGTCTTCTGGGAACTTCCCTAAGGACCTCTGTGGGCCGTGCACAGTGGCTGCAACCTCCGTCTTAGAGACTTCACTGATTCGTCCTAGAGAATTGCCAACAGGAGGTTTCTCTAGTTTTAAAGTCCTGTTCCTCCAATTAGCTGTTTCCCAGATTTTTCCATGGAAGGATATTTCTCCAGTAGCCCACCAGTTTATTTCTAGACTTTAAAAAAACCCTCTCAGGGCTTCCTTGGTGGCGCAGTGGTTGAGAATCTGCCTGCCAACGCAGGGGACACAGGTTCGAGCCCTGGTCTGGGAAGATCCCACATGCCGCGGAGCAACTGGGCCCGTGAGCCACAACTACTGAGCCTGCGTGTCTGGAGCCTGTGCTCCGCAGCAAGAGAGGCCGCGATAGTGAGAGGCCCGCGCACCGCAATGAAGAGTGGCCCCCGCTTGCCGCAACTAGAGAAAGCCCTCGCACAGAAACGAAGAACCCAACCCAGCTATAAATAAATAAATAAATAAATTTCTTAAAAAAAAAAAAAAAAAAAAAACCCTTTCAAAGAAGTCACATGGGAATGAAATTGGAACTGAAGATCAGGGACCATGGCAGACATGCATTTAGGAAGCCCATCTTGTTTCTTTGACAAGAGAATTTCCTTTCTAATGTCAGTGTGTGCTGAGTGGAAAGGAAAGAAGCGTGTCTGGGGAAGCACATCCTCATTTAGTCACTTATAAGATCTCATCTCATTTTAGTGACGTTTACATGCATGACTGGTAATTAAGTCTTATTAAATCAGAATTTCTTTTTCATTTAAATATGAGCTTTAATTACATAAAACCACCATTGCTGTAAAAAATGATGGTAGGCATTTCTTTGAGCTTTGAGTGCCCTCTACTGGAACAAGAAAAAAGTAAAAAATCAATAGCACAGAGGTCTTGGTAGGGTTTTGTCCTAACGACTAAAATGGTATTATTATTGGGGAAATAATAATAACTGCGAGAACTCAACCTCTCTCATTCACAGTGGCCTGACTGTGATCAAAATTTTTTCTAAAAATGACTTATTTAATGGAGCTCATGGTGCACATCTTGCGGGTTTTACATTTACAAAAACTCCTGAAAGTATGGACAAGAAGCGCCTTGGTACCTGGTTGGCCTGCTGTCTTATTTCCAGTGACTCCAAGTCTCCATGCCATTAGTTTTTGGTTTACAGCCGTGGCCTCTGAAGTGGAGTTAGTCCCTGGACCAGTTTTCTTTATTAAACTTTTTTCTTCCAAAATCTTGCATGATTTCAACTTCATTTGGATGCCACATTTCCTAAGTCAGCCTCACAGGCCTTTCACCCTTTCTGCTCTTCCCACTTTCTCCCTCCTCTCTTCTTTCTTTCATCTGTAGTCACCCCTTGACCTGTCTGCTCCACTCTGACCTCCAAAATGCCCCCTGTGCACCACCAAGTTCCCTCTTTTCATCGCCACCCAACGAACATCGTCACGCCCACTGTCAACAAGACCAAGCCTGGACTCCCCCCCTGGTCTCTGTTTAATCAGACTCTCCACCCCTCCCTATTTCAATTTATGTCCTAACTTGTCTGGACTTCATGGTTTATTATTTCAACCACATTGTCATCAACCCACTCATTTCCACCAACCCTTTGATCGTCTGCTGTATAAGCTCTGCAAATAATCTATTCTGCAAAAGCCTGATGATTCATTCTAACTGACTCCAATTTCTAAGCTTTGAAGCACTGCTGAAGAAAATCATATTGCTTTGTTCATTGGCTGATGATGAATTCTTTGGGCTAATCTCAGGTGAGACCTCAGGAATGCTCAACCATGTTCTTTCTTATCTGTAGTTTGCTTATTTTTCTAATCCTTTAAGGATCACTCAAACCTTGCCTTCTTCCCTCATTCTAAACACTCAATTTGCTTCTTAATTTTCAGAAAGAAACAGGCTACTGAACCTGAAATTCCCATAGCCTGCACTTCCTGGTTTGTTTATATCTGTCTTCTTCTTCCCTTCTGCAATGGGAGATTAGCAGTTTCTACCCCCTCTCAACCCCCTTTTTCTTTTCTCTCTCTCTCTCTCTCTCTCTCTCTTTTTTTTTTTTTTTTACTTTTGCAATGATCTGTTCAGTTTTTCTCTCTCTTCAAGGTACTTCTTCCTTAGACTCAGACTATAAACATTCGAGATTCTCCGCCGTTCTGCTTCCCCCACCCAAAATGTATGACCCTTTCCCAACCTTGACTCTCCCACAAATGACGGCCCCGTATTTCCCGGGCTTCACTGTGAAGCTTTTGGAAAAAGTAGCTTGTATTCCTTGCTTCTACTTTCCATTAAACATGCACTCCTCTATACAACCCACTTTGGTTTTATTTTTCTATCACAAATCAGGGACTGCTCTCTCAAAGGCAATGAAAGGCCTTTGTAACATGAGGTTCCCAGGATTACCTACCTTGTTCTCAGCCATCCTTAGCTGATGCGCCAGAGCCCAAGACTGGTTATGCTCTAATCCACTGCTCAGCCAGTAGGAAGAAGGAAATGATACAGAAAGATGCATCCCTTCCCTTGAAGGACATTTACCAGAAGTTGTGCACACTAGTGTAACTTAACTTTAATTCAACGGCTTGAATGCACTCACACGTCTAGACCTGGATGCAAGGGAGTATTCTGGTTGGCCAAATATCCAACTAAAATTGGAGGTTCTATGACTAAGGAAGAAGGAAAAAACTAATATTGGGGCATTTTGAAATCTGTGTACTAAATGCTAAACAAAGGTACAAAGAAATTAATGAGAGTGGAACTTAAAAATACAAAGAAATGTACTTATTTTTTTTTAACTTCATGGAATTTTGATCTGATATTTTGTGTAATCTCTATTGTTTGAAAATTAGTGAAGTTTTGTATCTTAATCTATGTTTCATGTTTTCTAAATGTTTTATGAATATATAAAAAGAGGACATACTTTTATTCTTTTAAATTAAAAATAGATACATACTAATTTATCCTTATGGATATTATATACATTTCACATGCCAAAGTTTTTTTTAAAATAATTTTCTTTAACAGACACTGTATTAATGACTACAGAACTCTGACATTTTCATACCTTTTTTCCTATATTTGAGAATTTTTTTTTTGCAATATGAAAGTGATTTTTTTTTTTTTCAGATCACAAGGACTCGACAATTATATCAACGGTAAGGTCTTTACTTTCTATTCTGTAGGAATTTTCAAGCTGTAATTTTGTTTTTTTAATTCCACTTTGGTCGTAGTAGAGTATCAAGTGACATATTTAAACTTATACATCTCTAATTCTCAGTAATTTTGGAACCTGATACTATTCATAAGGAATTTGGTGCATTTCACTTCATCTACTCTTCCCTTGTGCTACTTCTTAACTGCTATTAATTGACCTGGGATAATAGATCCATTGTATTATTACATGATGAATTTCATGATATGCCATTATATTTTAAAGAACTGTTTTGACTTGTGCATTATGTTTCTAATTTATATATACATGTATAAATTATGTGTAATGTAATCACTCTATATGCTCTATTGGTTTTAATGTCTACTTTGAGTCTTTTTATGTTTAACTTTTCCATTCTTGAATAGTTGCTCTTATTTAAAATCTCCATCTTCATCATTTGAAGTACATTTTTACCTTTATTTTGTTCTGCTTTGTGTTAGTAAAGGCATGCAGAATTCCATTTTATGAGTTCACTTTGAGAATTTTTGTATTGCTTCATACATACTACTACTCAATTGGGGTATGATATTCTCGTAATGTGTCCCAGATACATTACCTAGAAAAGTTAAACGAATCAGCTGTAATATTATTAGAACGAACACGGAAGTTTTGCAACATGGTTGGTTCTGATATGTGTGCATCAGTGGCCTTCCCTAAACCACAGGAACTGGTTTGTTGAGATGTGTCAACTTAAAGCACTACAAATAGGAAATGTGTTTTATTCATTTTTTCTTAATCTCCCTTTAAACTGTGCCTTCAAAGTTTACACTGTGGTAAATTTCCCATCTATATCTCTTAACAATATCTTGGGCAGATTCCATGATATTTTCATTACTAAAATGCATCTAGGTTAAAGATTCAATCATAAAGTTGATTTAAACAACTGTATCTTCTTCCTAACATAAGTTTGACCCATAACACTAAGAATCTGAAGTGTAAATTAAGATCTGGTTATCTTTTTTAATTACACTCTCCCTTCTGCTCTATGGAGAGCTTTGTAGGCTTGGAGACAGCTATGCTAAAACTGCAGAGGGTGATCTCAGGCTTAAGGGATTAGCACATAAAATAAATAATAAGATAAAATAAATTAACATGTTCTCATGAAGTAAAGAGTTTGATATGTTCTAGGAACTATTAAAGGCCCAAATGACTTGGGGTTAGTCAAAGAAAAGTTCAAAGGCATGAGATGTGGTTGAAGACCTAGGCAGAGGCCAGATCCTGGAGGATTATGAAAGCCATAAAGAGACTTGAGATTTTATTCTAGCCTCAGTGGGAAACCATCAGAAACTTTTGGACAAAGGAGATAGGTGCTCTGATTTATACCTTTAAAAGGCATCTCTGACCACTTTGGGGAGAATAGTCTGTGGGAGGCACGAGTAAAAGAAGGAAGACCAGTTAAGGAAGGATGGCAGTGGTCCAGGCAAGACATGCCCATGACCTAAATCAGGGTGGTGTCCAGAAAGATGTTTAGAAGACTCCAGATTGTGCATATATTTTGAATATTCAGACAACAGGATGTGCTGATGGACTTGACATGGTGTGGGAAAGAAAGGGAGAGTGAAGGATGACTACATATATTTGACCTGAGCAACTGATGAATGGAGGTGCCATTGACAGAGGATATGGTACAGGAAGAGAAAATATGATGAAAATAAGGAATCAAGAATTCAGCTTTAGACATGTTTGCTTAAGAAGCCTATTGCACTGAAGTGGAAATGTTAAGTGGGTGACTGGATAAGTGGGTCTGGAGTTCCCAGAGGAGCTCTGGGCTGTAGATATAAAGGCATAACCATCAGATATATATGTATATAGTACATAAAGCCATGGGAATGGAAGAACTCACCAAGCAAGCATATATTTAGGAGAGAAGAGATCCAAAGACTAAGCCCTGTGGGATCCCAACATTTCGATGTTGGGAAGGTGAGGAGGAAGACGCAAAGGAGATTGAGAAGGAAGGACCAGTCCAACAGGAAAACTGGGGTGGTGGCCTTGAAGCAGAGTTAGAAACATTTTAGAGTATATTTCAAGAATTGTGTTCAATCACTAATCATTAGAGAAATGCAAATCAAAACTACAATGCGGTATCACCTCACCAGTGGCCATCATCAAAAAATCTACAAACAATAAATGCTGGAGAGGGTGTGGAGAAAAGGCAACCCTCTTGCATTGTTGGTGGGAATGTAAATTGATACAGCCACTATGGAGAAGAGTATGGAGGTTCCTTAAAAAACTAAAAATAGAACTACCACATGACCCAGCAATCCCACTACTGGTCATATACCCTGAGAAAACCATAATTCAAAAGGAGTCAAGTACCACAATGTTCATTGCAGCTCTATTTACAATAGCCAGGACACGGAAGCAACCTAAGTGTCCATCAACAGATGAATGGGTAAAGAAGATGTGGCACATATATACAATGGAATATTACTCAGCCATAAAAAGAAATGAAATTGAGTTATTTGTAGTGAGGTGGATGGACCTAGAGTCTGTCATACAGAGTGAAGTTGTCAGAAAGAGAAAAACAAATACCATATGCTAACACATATATATGGAATCTAAGAAAAAAATGGTTCTGAAGAACCTAGGGGCAGGACAGGAATAAAGACACAGACGTAGAGAATGGACTTGAGGACATGGGGAGGGGGAAGTGTAAGCTGGGACAAAGTGAGAGAGTGGCATGGACATATAGACACTACCAAATGTGAAATAGATAGCTAGTGGGAAGCAGCTGCATAGCACAGGGAGATCAGTTGGGTGTTTTGTGACCACCTAGAGGGGTAGGATAGGTAGGGTGGGAGGGAGACACAGGAGGGAGGAGATATGGCGATATATGTATATGTATAGCTGATTCACTTTGTTATAAAGCAGAAACTAACACACCATTGTAAAGCAATTATACTCCAATAAAGATGTTTAAAAAAAAAAGAAAATAATTGTATTCATCTCTTCTTTAGTAGCCTTGGCTTCATCTCAGGCTAATGGCTTACTGAGAATGGGAAAAAAATTTTCCTATTTCCATACGAAAATTATTTTAGAAGTAGTCTTTTCCTTGCAGTTCCTAGACAATAATTGCCTTTCCCTGTGTGATGTTATTTTCTCAAGACCTCACATGTATATGGCTCCCCTTCCCACTTACAGGGCAGTCACATCATATGCAAATTTAACTTGTGTGATTTGAATTCCTTGAAGTGGAAGGAAAGAGAGTACATAACAGTGTTGTGGGAGATTCTACCTGCCACTCTATTCTATGCATAAGCCCAAGATTAGGGGAAGTGGATGTGACTCTGATGTTCTTCAGGGGTTATACTCGCAAAGCAATACTTTATGAACCTTTGGGTGGACAGTGGAATTTTTCAATATAATTTCATTGTATATAATATGAGCCCTATGCTCGATGTGATCTCGCCGTGCCTGAACCAGAGTGGGGTGCAGACTGTCCAGGTTAAGTCTGTCAACAGAAAAGGTGTGTAGAATATTCTTAGCTTGAGTCCTGGCAGGTCACCCTCACGTCCTTCTCTACATTGTGCAGCCATTAGGCATCCTCTGTGTGACTGAAGTGAAGTTTTCTTCATCCAGCACTCAGGTTTCCTGGCTACGTTAGATTCAACACACTTTCCTTTCTTTTTTTTTTTGAAGTACAGTTAATTTACAATGTTGTGTTAGTTTCTAGTGTGCAGCAAAGTGATTCAGTTATATATATATATATATATATATATATATATATATATATATATATTCTTTTTCATATTCTTTTCCATTATGGTTTATTACAGGATATTGAATATAGTTCCCTGTGCTATATGGTAGGACCTTGTTGTTTACCTATTATATATATATATATATATATATATATATATTAGTATGTATATGTTAATCCCAAACTCCTAATTTATCTCTACCTCCCCTCACCCCGCTCTCCCCTTTGGTAACCATCAGTTTGTTTTCTACATCTGTGAATTTATTTCTGTTTTGTAAATAAGTTCATTTGTATCTTTTTTTTTTAAGATTCCACATGTAAGTGATATCATATGGTATTTGTCTTTCTCTGTTTGACTTACTTCACTAAGTATGTCCATCCATGTCACTGCAACTGGCAGTTTCATTCTTTTTTATCATACCAGTCAGAATGACCATCATCAAAAAATTTTACAAATAATAAATGCTGGAGAGGGTGTGGAGAAAAGGGAACCCTCCTACACTGTTGGTGGGAATGTAAATTAGTGCAGCCACTATGGAGAACAGTATGGAGTTTCCTTAAAAAACAAAAAATAGGGTTGCCATGTGATCTTGCAATCCCACTCCTGGGCATATATCCAGAGGAAACTCTAATTGGAAAAGATACACACACCCCAATGTTCATAGCAGCACTATTCACAATAGCCAAGACATGGAAGCAACCTAAATGTACATCGATAGATAAATGGATAAAGAAGATGTGCTGTGTGTATATATATATATATAAATATATATACACAAACAGAGTGAATACTATTCAGTCAACGCACTTTCTCTTGATCCCTATCATACTCGGAACATCTATGTTGGTGGTTACTTTCTCAATTTTCTCAGAAATAAGTCCATCTTCTTCCTCAACAGCAGTGCTTCTATTGCTTCTGTTGAGGTGACTACATCACTCACAGCAGTGACTGTTCAGAGGAGTGAATCTTTTGGTTTGTGTGATTGTTTATTTTGTTTTATTTATTTATTTAGTTTAGAAAACTTACATTAAACAGAACATTACACTAGTCATTTCTCATTTTAGCAGCATAACAGTCCTCTGTTTTTGTTCAAGGAAAAAATAAGCAGTCACTTTAAATATGTCAAGTGAGACAAGCACATAGGGGTTTTGTTGTTGGCAAGGCAAGCTGTCAGGCATCCCCTCTATGGATGGATAAAGCTGGGCTTGCCCCTCTCCTCTGCATCAGTAGATTCATACTGAGGCCAAATAGCCATCTTGAAGAGGAAGAAATGAAGCTTTGAGGTTCCAAGTTCTTAGAGGATGTCTGATGGCCTGGGGTTGCCCTGAGTAAGACCAACAGATGACAGAAGGGGCTCCCAGGAGAGTTGGATTTAGACTCAGACTCAGGGGCCATGTTGATGGGAAGAGCTTCATCTTGCTGCAGAAGTTCTATGACCCCTATGGACCAGTGTCTGGGTACCATAGTGTGCCCTGGAGAAACCATCTGTGCATGAGTGCAGCGTGATAGGATCATGTCTTGCAATTTGGGCTGGCTTGGCGTGAAGTCACCCTGGATGAGAAGAATCCTTCCTGTGGGGAAGCAATTTCCTTCACACCCGGGATGCAGAGGTGGGGTCGGGGTGGACTTCAGTGCCTTGGAGCTTTATGCGTAGTGGAGGTCTTGCCCTGCAAAGCTTGGCTTCCTGTCTTGGGGGTAACACCATGCATTGGCAACCACACTAGAGAAAGAGTCTCCCGCAGGGGAAATGGCCAAACTTTCCCATTCCTCCTCTGTAAGGGTTATTCCTTGCTACGGATCCCCTTCCAATGAGAAAGCATTGGTTGGGTACCTCCAGAGGGCAAGCCTTAGTAGAACAGAGATAGGGAGTCATATGATTTGGACATAACGAGGAATGAGACCTTATTTTGCACAAGCTGGGAAGTGGGTCACATCCTCCTAAGAACTTTTATGTAAAATTTGCATATCGCCTCAAAGAAAGATACCTGTGACCCCAAAGGCGGTGACATTGTCTTTGACAATGAGGAGGTAGAGTTTCTGGGAAGCAGAATGCAACTAAAAGTCAGATCCAATCGTCTGCCGCTCAACTGATGTCATTAAAAATGTGTGTCTGTGGCCAAAGTAGTAGGAGTTGCACTCTCAGCTCTCAGGCAGAGAAAAGAGTGTGGTGCCCGGATCTATCCCGAAAGGGCTGCTCGCTCAGATCCCTGGTCCATGGGGAGGGAGTCGCTTCCATCCTCTTCCCACATGACAATCAAAATCACACCCCAGACTTCACTTTTCTCACTTCTCCTACACAAGGGCTCATGCTTGGGCATAAGATAATGAGGACAGGCTCTGTCACCCACAATGTGGCATGATAAGATGTAGCATAGTCAGAAGAAATTATTTTAGGGCCCCTCCCCCAGAGTTTGCACTGGTGACTCAATTCATCCCCTTTATGGCTAAATGGCTGAGAGCAGATCCGGGATCCTCAGATGTCCTAAGTTTTAATTCTGGCTCTACCACTGACTTCATTTCTGTAGTAGGTATACTATAAACTTCTCCAGGCATATGGCTCCTGGAAGATGATATTCAACTCTAACTCACCTTACCAAATTATAAAGAACACCAAATTTTATTGTGAAGTCCCCTGGGAAGCTGAGTCTACATCTGCATCACCCTCCAGACTGCCAGACATCAGCACCTCCCCCAGCCCCTCCACAGCCCTCCACCACAGCGATGCTTTGTGAACGTTCACTCTCCATAAACTGAGATTTCCCCAAACATAATTGTGGCATTGTTTTTCAAATCTGACACATTTTTAGTAATGTTTTTAAAATGATGACGACTAGATCTTTCTCAGAGTTAATCGTGTTAAAATCGCACTGGCTCTGTCAAGTAATAGGTTTCTTACATTGGCCGATAAAACCCATCCTCTGCCTCATACAGTTTTCAGTCCTTCATTCTGTCTCCAAGAAGATAATCATTGATCCCAAAGACATTGTGGATGTTCCACACAGGAACTGAAAAACATTTAGGGTCAATGAAGATAAGAGAAACTCTAATTTAGAAAAAAATAAACAGTGGACTTATGGCATTGAACGTGCCGAATGAGAAGGAGGAAAAACAGGAGGGGAAGAATGTCGTACAGGAACTAATGAGTTATTATCTGAGCCAACAGTAAACTTAAAGGTCGAAGAAGAACATTTTTTTATTCTTGTGCCTCAGTTTGTTTCTCTGGTAAATAGGGGTAACAATCAAATCAGCCTCCCTTAGTAGAGATTTATATTTTTGCCCAGTTTATAACTATAATTACTTAGTATTCACTCACTAACTACAGAACTATAAACGCCCACCAGGCACATTATACATAGCTTCCCATAGAGAATAAAATGCTTGTATTGGTCCCTGAATAACTTTACCTATAGATTAAATGCGTCTGAAAGTAATGTTCATTACTGCAGTAATGTCATTTTTTTTTTTCATGGTACGTGGGCCTCTCACTGTTGTGGCCACTCCTGTTGCGGAGCACAGGCTCCGGACGCGCAGGCTCAGCGGCCATGGCTCACGGGCCCAGCCACTCCGCGGCATGTGGGATCTTCCTGGACCGGGGCACGTACCCGTGTCCCCTGCATCCGCAGGCGGACTCTCAACCACTGTGCCACCAGGGTAGACCGAGTAATGTCATATTTTTAAAGCAGTGACCTCTTTAACCTCTTTATTGTAATATTTATATGTAGGATTACTGACTCCATAAAACTCTAATAAATTCTGAGGAATTGGTTGCTAAAGATTTAAGACTTAAACATTAAAATTCCACGCATTCACTAAATATTCCCAAAGAAATAGAAATACCTGGAAGTATATAACCATTTTTTGGCATTTATTTGAATATAAAAGAAAGGGATGGCTTATATATCCATCTAATTTCATTCCCTGAGTTTGTGTATGAATCAGATGATAATTGATTATACATTGGGTAATGCAGATTGCTTCCCAAAGTGAGTATTAATATTGGATCACAATTCTTGAACCACAACCCCTGCAGGCCAGACTTCAGAATTTGTTGTATATATTTTCAGAAAGGCAACGTGAGCACGTACTGTACATTGTGTAACACCCCCCTTTGGGGCCTGGGAGAGGCACTTGAACATATTAACTTTTATACAGTGAAACAAACATGTAAAGCTTCAAGCTAAGTGGAATAACCACCACCAAGTAGTCTCAAATCGGTTCAGATAATTTACCCCAAATAATAAGTTTCCAGAGTTGCCCCTGACGCAAAATTATGCGTGACTGTGGATCTGTATTCTTGAAAGCATTTGGGACACTCTGCAGACACCCACGGGAAAGACTTTGACAATTTAATGGACACCCAGGGACGATACAATATCACATGTATGTTAACAACTGTGGGCTCACGTTTTCAGGAACTCACCAAATACGTAAGCCAAGGAAGTTTCCTGCCTTGGGCCCCAGGATTGAAAATAAGTAAATTCATGATACTGCCCAGACGGAGTTGGAAGAAAGGCAGGAAGACAGCCTTAAAGGAGAGAGAAGAGGACCTGCCAGAGAGGGAGGGGAGAAACCATGCTAGTATGTGTTGGCCTCAGGAAACAACTTGTTTTTTACAAAAGAAATTCAATAGTGGCCGGGTTTGCAAAGTCATCACGTAAGATGAGGACTGAAGCTTCCACTCAAACTTGGGCAGCCTGCTGGGCAGCAGGGCTTTCGCACAGGCTATCCCCTGTGTTCTCCCCTGGGCTCACCCCAGGTTCACTGAGGGGCGGGAACTTGCTCAGCAGCCTCGTCTCAGGGCTACGCCCAGCGCATGCGTGAAACCCTGCAGATGAGTAAGGCGTCACGTCCTCCCTCCTTAAGAGGACGTGGGGGTTTTCTCCGTATAAACTCCCAAGAAACGATGGCCTAGAGCAGGACACACAGTTCCCTGAGAAAAGAGGAGCGATAGGGACCATTGTCACAGCGAGTACTTTGGGTACTACAGCACAAGCTGCGGATTTCAAGGGCGCAATCTTCCCAAGATTAACCTAAACAAGAGAGATACGTTCTACAGTGTCTAAAGCAGGTTTATACACGTTATGGAGACTTTGAGTCTTCAATATCTTATTTTCACCTGCAAAATAAATGGAAACACAGTAGCATCACATATAAGGAGTTTTGCCTTCTGGACCCCGTATACATTTGAACCCTCATTCCCCTCTTATGCCCCAAAGTACAGGCTCAGCTACAGCCAACTGTGGCTTTTTCTCAAAATGTAATGGTTCCTGGAGTCTCCTAACCTGCTCGCTTGCTGCTTTTTTTCTTCCTTGTAGGCTCTCCCTATCTGTGTGCACTGCCTGGAGAGCCCCTATTCTTCTTCCAAAACCTTGTTCAAACATCTTGTGGGATAAATGCGTGACTCCCTCCTCTTTCCTGTCGCCCTCCTTCATCTCCAGTCTCCCAAGAGAATGCAACTTCTTACTCTATTAGTAGTTTTCACTCTGTTACATTTGCTTATGTATTTATAGCATCCACTAGACCAGGAGCTCCTGCAGCCAGGGGTGGTATCCTCCTCACCTTTTTATTCCAAGTATCCACCACCGTGTTTGACACATAATCAGCACTCAGTAAATGTTTTCCAATACACAGTGGAGTGATAAATACAGTCAGGTCAGAAAAGCAAAGCATCCATCCATCTAACATCCTATAGGCACTTCTTTTTACAAGAGGAAATGCGCAGTTTAGAGGATAATGAGAAGCTGTAGTTTCTTATTGCCAAAATGATCAGGAACTTAAAACTATGTCCATAAAATGTATCCCTTACATAGTGGAGAATGTGGACATCAATTAGCAGATAATGACCCCAAAAAGAGAGGCTCCCCAGAATTCTTTGAGGGTTTCCAGAATTGCTGAAGTAAAGGAAAGGTCAATTGTAAAGAGAAAGTATCTAGGGGGCTGTGGATGGAGTTGGTATTTGGAATAAACCAGAAAGGTTTCCTTTCATTGGAAAGCACTGGTGGGAAAATGAAACACTGGCAATGAGACTGAGGGCCATGAAGAAGTAGGAGGGGAAAATCACCAGAAAAGGGAAACAAGTTCAGTTATGACGTTAGAAGAGATATAAATAAGGGAAATATAAATAATCATGTGAATGGGCAGTTATCATCCTAAGATTTGCTTCCTTAAAATATGTTTAAAACAGGAGAGGGGCTTCCCTGGTGGCGCAGTGGTTAAGAATCTGCCTGCCAATGCAGGGGACACGGGTTCGAGCCCTAGTCTGGGAAGATCCCACATACCGCAGAGCAACTAAGCCTGTGCACCACAACTACTGAGCCTGTGTACCACATCTACTGAGCCTATGCACCACAACTACTGAAGGCCACGTGCCTAGAGGCTGTGCAGAGAAGCCACGGCAGTGAGAAGCCCGCACACCACAACGAAGAGTAGGCCCCGCTCGCCACAACTAAGGAAAGCCTGAGCACAGCAATGAAGACCCAATGCAGTCAAAAATAAATAAATAAAAATAAATTTTTTTTAATATGAGAGAAACATTAATGAAGTCTTTTTTTAACGGAATCAGGAATTCCCTTCCATTGACTGTGGTCATGGAAGAACACGTACTGAAATCCTTCTTTAGGATGAAAGTACTTAACTGAGACCTGAACATGAAATTTATCTAAGCTCTTTATTCTCATGCGGAAAGCCAACTTGAGCTGAGAAGGGAGGAGACTGAAGACTGATATTGACAAGTTGCAAATCTCCAGATGGAATTATGAATAAAATGATGCAGCCAATAGATGTCCTAGTTGTTAGAGATGTTAAGAGAGAACAGTCCCAAGCATTCAATTTGCTACACTTTAGATTCACACAAACAGCCACCTCTACACAACACTGACCTACTTCCAGAAGATCTGTTTAGGAACATGCTCCAGAACCTTTTCTCTGAGGGAGCCAGACCCCCATTTTCCTTTGACAAATGTTTTCTTTTGGAGTCTGGTTTGCAGGGAGTGGAGTGGTCCTCACTTGAAGAACCATTGTGACCCATTCAGACGCTACTCTGCAGCAGCACTGCATCTGAGGAACTGTAACACCAAGAGCCAGAACCTCTTCTCCCTTCCTCACTCTCACTACACACTGAGTGATTACTGCAAAACCAACAGTGGCATCTCAAGGGTAGCAAGGAATCACATCAGACTAGGCAGGACCATTTGTGTTCAACAATGATACTAAATCATAGTGACAGAAGAAAGAACAGCAGAAAATAGGCTAGTAGATTTTCCAGATTCTCAGTTATCTCTCAGAGAGGTTGCAACATCTTACTGGTTTCCTCATTAATTAGTGAATTAAATAATGTCATTGGTGAATTCAGTAAAGTTGAAGGTTACAAGATTAATTTACAGAAATCTGTTGCATTTCTATACACTAATAATGAACTATCAGAAAGAGAAATCAAGAAAATAATCCCATTTGCAATGACATCAAAAAGAATGAAATACCTAGGAATAAATTTAACCAAAAAAGTGAGAGACCTGTACTCTGAAAACTCTAAGACATCAATGAAAGAAATTGAAGACAATACAAATAAATGGAAAAATATACTGTGCTCATGAATTGGAAGAATTAATAATGTTAAAATATTCATGCTACCCAAAGCAATCTACAGATCCTGAGAAAAAAGGAACAAAGCTAAAGTTATCATGCTCCCTGACTTCAGACTATATACAAAACTACAGTAATCAAAATGGTATGGTACTGGCACAAAAAAACAGACACATAGATCAATGGAACAGAATAGAGAGCCTGGAAATAAACCCACCAACATATGGTCAATTAATCTATGACAAAGGAGGCAAGAATATGCAACGGGGAAAAGACAGTCTCTTCAATAAGTAATGCTGGGAAAACTGGAGAGCTAAAAACAAAAGAATGAACCTAGAACATTTTCTCACACCATATACAAAAATAAAATAAAAATGGATTAAAGACCTAAATGTAAGACCTGAAGCCATAAAAATCCTAGAAGAAAACATAGGCAGTACACTCTTTGACACTGGTCTTGGCAATATTTTTTTGAACATGTCTTGAGTAGAGTTCCCTGTGCTATACAGTAGGTTCTTATTAGTTATCTATTTTATATATAGTAAAATGTATATGTCAAACCCAATCGCCCAGTTTATCCCTCACCTTCCCCCTTGGTAACCATAAGTTTGTTTTTTACATCTGTGACTCTATTTCTGTTTTGTAAATAAGTTCATTTGTACCATCATTTTTAGATTCCACATATAAGTGATATTATATGATGTTTGTCTTTCTCTGACTGACTTACTTCACTCAAGTACCCAGAGACAAAGAAGAGCAGGAATCATGATCAGCATGTCCAACTCAGGAAACGTGGGAACCAAAGTATGGTATTGGAAGTAATGTCTGTATATAACTCTGATAGGTTTTATTGGAGAATTAATAAAAATAAATAAAGTCAGATTCTTTGTCACTAAAATGTAGATTCCTGAAGAGAAAGAGTAAATCAAGTCTTCCCCCAACTTTGGAGTGGGGTGCCCAAGTAGACAGGGACCACACCTCAAGGGAAGAGAACCCCAAATTTCCTGGATACTATCTTTGGATCCCATTAGAGGTGAAGGTAAAGGAGACTCCCATTAAGGGTGAGGGTAAAGGAGAGACTTGAGTTGGTTTCATTCAAATGTCCTCTGGCTGTCCTGGAGAGAATTTGCCACAATTTGTTCCAGAGTAGGGCTATTACAATAGAAAGGGTTACAATTCCCTCTGAAGAGCCTGCATGCATGTACTGAACAAATTTCAAATGTCAACACTGGTGACAGAGAATTCTTTCATTGAAAAGACTTATAGGCTTGGAACAGGTTTTAGCATATAGATGAGTGTTGAATGAAGTCATGAAATAGAGAGTATCATGGGTTTGTCCATATAGGGAACCATGAACAGCCATAAAGGAGAGTCTCTGTGAACTCACCAAGACCCTGCTAGGGAAATGGCAGACATATGGGGAGTCCCAGTGACTCTGCAAGGTGGAGCCTGGAAACACCAAATCAATGAGATTACTCCCTGGTCTTTGAACTCCCTCCTTTTTAGGGCCTGAGGCTTGAGGAGCATCAGTGATGTTCACGTTACTCTGTGACCATTGGCTAGTCCTTTTTTCTCACCTTCACCAAAGCTAGGGTTGCCTGATGAAGCAAGAGTTACGAATACGTTGCCAAGGGATTCTGGCAGAGAGTCAGGGTAGCATTACACAGACATGAATCAAAGGACAGATTTTAGGTCAGTGGGAAATTTCTTACTTATTCCATTAAGGTTTAGAAAGAAAGAAGAATTGTGGTTTTCTCAGGATACATGCCCAGTAATGGGATTGCTGGGTCATAGGGTAGTTCTAGTTTTAGTTTTTTAAGGAACCTCCATACTGTTCTCCATAGGGGGTGGGAGGGTGAAGCTGGGGCAAAGTGAGAGTAACCTTGACATATATACACTACAGAATGTAAAATAATTGGCTGGTGGGAAGCAGCAGCATAGCACAGGGAGATCAGCCCAGTGCTTTCCGAGGACTTAGAGGGGTGGGGTAGAGAGGGTGGGAGGGAGGTTCAAGAGGGAGGGGATATGGGGACATGTGTATGCATATGGCTGATTTGCTTTGCTGTGCAACAGAAACTAACACAGTACTGTGAAGCAATTATACTCCAATAAAGATCTAACACAAAGAAACAATGAAAGAACAGTCACTTTTCTTTTTCCTTTCTATTTTTACTTTTTCTTACCTTAAAGAAAGTAAATACTTTATCTGTGTATGTTTATGTGTATACACACACACACACACACTCACACTCACACCCCTCGCTATGGATGAATGGCTGTGGTTTTCCAAAATTCATATGTTGAAGCCCTAGTCCACAATGTGATGGTATTTGGAGGTGGGGACCTTGGCAGGTAATTAGATTTAGGTGAGATCATGAGCATGGATCTCCCATGATGGGATTAGTGCCATTACAAGAAGAGAAAGAGACCAGAGCCCCCTCTCTTTCCACCTTCACACAGGGAGGAAAGACATGTGAGCACAGAGAGAGGTGGCTGTCTACAAGCCCAGAGAGAGCTCTCACCAAACACGAAACCTGTGGCACCTTTATCTTGGACTTTCCAGCCTCCAGTACTGTGAGAAATAAATGTTTTGTTGTTTAAGCCCCCTCCCCCCATCTATAGTATTTTGTTATTGCAGCCAGAACTAAGATATACAAATGAATTATTTTTTGTAAAAAACTACAGCCACCATTGACTCCTGTCCAATCTTATTCCCCTTCCAGAAAATAATCCTATTATCACTTTTCTGTATACCCTTCTTGGACTTTTTCTATGTATTTTCATATGCTTACATAGTGACCTTGGGGCATGTTACTTAACCTCTGGGCCACAGTTTCCTCATCTGTAGTGTAGATAATGATACTATACATCTTATGGAACTATTCTGAGTTTTAAATGAGATAGTATATACAAAGCCATTAGTACAGTGATTGGCACATGGGAAGTTTTCAAACATTCTTATATCTCTATCTCTATATACAGTTTGGTTCTATGTATTTTTATTTACACAAATAGAATCATACTTTATGTATCTTTATGAAACTTTCTCATTTAGCAAGGTAGCTAAGACTTCTTCTGTGTCTAAATATATGATTCTACCTCCTTCATTATAACTATTGTGTAATATTTCATGGAATGAATACATCACAGATAAATTCACCATTGCCGTTTAAGGTTGTGTTAAGGTTGCTTAACACCATTGTGTTAAGGTTGCTATCAGTCACGGTGAGAGATAATACTTCAATGAACCCTGTTGTGTAAACATGTGGATTCTTCTCCAGGATAGATACCCACAAAAAAATTCCTATATGGCAGGCTATAGCCAATACTAATTTTAGTAGATATTGCAGTGTCTTTTAAAAATATGAATTTAATTTGTATAGGAACAAAATATATCTTTCCCAATTACATGAACTTGAGTCTTTCCACTTTCGTCAGATCTAAGAATTGAGCTTGTAAAATTTAACATGAAGCATGCAAACCTAACTAGTGACAGTGTGTATGGCCCATTTGTCACTGAGACTCTCACCCACACCACTGCATTTACAACAGTTATGTGGGGTCACATTCCTTCCTCTTTGGAGCCATAGGTGTTGGCCCCTCCAAGATTCTCTGTCTCAGAAAGAGGGCACAGTTCCGTATAGAATATAAAATTGGAGATCACGTGGATTGTTGAGAGGATTCCTACAAATTCCCAGGTGTAGAGGACATACTCATAGCAATCAGTGTTGTTATTATAAGAAAACAGAACAAAATCTGCTGGGAGCACTTGGGCTCCCTTCTTGTCCCCTTCTTCTACCCACTCTGCAGTTCAGCAGAGTTAAGAATAACGTTCTTAACAGAACTGGGGACAGAAATGAACACAAGCCATCCTTTCCTGCATGCCTTTCACACATGAGCTTGCACCAAGCCAGTGCAGTGAGAACGTCCCTCGAACACCAACATCTATGTACAAACTCTCCAGCCTCTGCTGAGAACTCATTCTTATTTTCAGTAGTTCTCAGTGGAAGGAAGCCATTCCTTTTCTAGAAGAAAATTCAATTGCTATGACCAAAGAGACAAAAACCATGACACGTTATTCCCTAAGTAAAAGCCCTCGGAATCTGTAAAGATACATATTTTATTGCCAATCAGATTTTCCGCCTCTAAATGTTGTCATCTTTTCATGTTTTAAACTCCTCAACTCTTCTTTACACTCTATACAAGTTCTTTCCAAGTTTTCTTGTATCCCTTTTGGTGTGCGACTAAGGCTTTTTAAAGCATCCAATCAGAGAGCAGTTTTATAAAAATGTTGTGTTTTTTGCTTTGGAATACTTTGGGGGATTCCAACAGCAAACTTTTAAAATGAAAAATGTGATACCATACTTATTGACTTATTGAAAACTTATTTTGGTTCTAGGTGGTATTTTGCCTTCCCAGTCCTATACTACCTCCTGTTAAGTCATGCTCTCCAGAAAAGGGTGACATGACACACAGTAGAGGGAAAGTGGAGAGAGGAACGAAGAAACACAAGCAGTGATAAAGAGGTTGAAATGTTTTTCTTTCCTAAATGTCTCTCTAATTTTAATTAGTGTATAATTAATAAATCATATGGAATAGGCCATCCTATTTGATTATATAAAGCACAATTTACAAGTTAACTTGCAGGCTGCATCAGGAAGTCTTGTTGCTCAAAGACAGATGTTCTTTGGTATTTTTCTGGCTCGATTTCTCTTTTCAATTGTCAAGGTGTTTGCTTGCACATACTTTAAGATGTTTAGAGGTTAGTTGTGGCCATGCATTCTGCTTAATAACTATGGATCTGTTGGGGTCTTGGGGGAAGAGTTTTGGGGGAGGTATCCTTCTTTCTACCCAACTTAAAATTTGAAATCTGGAGAGATAGATGAAGAAGTCAGATGAGAGCAAACGGCAAGTTTCTTATCTGTAAGTTTGTCTGGACGACATGATTTAGATACAGTCAAGTGCTCTTGCTAAGACCTCTTCCCTGAACGAGGCCAACTTAGCCGATCACAGGCCATGCTGGGCAAGAGCAGGTCTCCATCAGGGCAACCCATTCTGATGAGCATCGTCCTTAGGACAGGTTGATGCCAAAGAGAGAAGGAGGAAGGGACTGAACCAAGACTGAGAGGCCAGAAGTATAACTCAGGAAATTCCTTCACATGATAAGAGAGGTGGAAAATATGTGTAATTATTTTATCACAACAGTTAGCTTTTTGATTTTTTTAAATTGTGGTCAAATACACATAACATAAAATTCATCACTTTATTTATTTATTTATTTATTTATTTATTTATTTATTTATTTATTTATTTGCGGTACACGGGCCTCTCACTGTTGTGGCCTCTCCCATCGCAGAGCACAGGCTCCAGACGCGCAGGCTCAGCGGCCATGGCTCACGGGCCCAGCCGCTCCGCGGCATGTGGGATCTTCCTGGACCGGGGCATGAACCCGTGTCCCCTGCATCGGCAGGTGGACTCTCAACCACTGCGCCACCAGGGAAGCCCATCACTTTATTTTAAAGTGCATAATTCAGTGGCATTAAGTGCATTCACACAGTTGACCAGCCATCATCACCATCACCAGAACATTTCCATCCCCCCAAAAGGAAATCCCATACCCTTAAGCAATCACCCCCAATCCTCCCCTCCCGGCCCAGCCCCTAGCAACCACCAATCTATGTTCTGTCTCTGTGGATTTGTCTATTCTGGATATTTCATATAAATGGAATCATATAATACGTGGCTTTTTGTGTCTGGCTTTTTTCTTTTTGTGTCTGGCTTTTTTCTTTTCTGAGCATAATGTCTTCAAGGTTCACTCTTGTTGTAACACATATCAGTACTTAATTCCTTTTTATGGCTGATTAGTACTCCATTGTATGGCTATACCACATTTTATTTATTCATTCATCTGTTGATGGATGTTTGAATTGTTTCTGTCTTTTGCCTACTATAAATAATAGCGCTATGCACATTTGTGTCCAGGTTTTTGTTTGAATATCTGCTTTCAGTTCTTTCATGTATATAGAGTGGAATTACTGGGCAATATAGTAATTCTATATTTATCTTTTTGAAAAATCACAAAACTGTTTTCTGGAGCGGCTGCATGATTTTACACTCCTACCAGCAATGTAAATAAAGGGTTCCAATTTTCCACATCCTCCTCAAACTTGTTGTTTCCTTTCTTTCTTCCTTCCTTCCTCTTTCTTTCTTTCTTTTTCTTTCTTTCTCTTTCTTTCTTTCTTTCTTTCTTTCTTTCTTTCTTTCTTTCTTTCTTTCTTTCTTTCTTTCTTTCTTTTCCCTCTCTTTCTTTCTTTTTGTTATAGCCATCCTAGTGGGTATGAAATAGTATCTTGTGATTTTGATTTACATTTCCCTAATAACTAATGATGTTGAGCATCTTTTCATGTGCTTGTTGGCCATTTGGATATCTTCTTTGGAGAAATGTCTATTCAAGTCCTTTGGCCGCTTTTAATCAGATTATCTTTTTGTTGTTGAGTTGTAAATTTTTCTTTATATATTCTGGATAAAAGTCCTTACCAGATATACGATTTGCAAATATTTCCTTCAGTTCTATAGTTGTCTTTTCACTCTCTTGATAGTGTTCCTTGAGGCACAAAATTTTTTTTTTTTTTTTTTTTTGCGGTATGTGGGCCTCTCATTGTTGTGGCCTCTCCCGTTGCGAAGCACAGGCTCCGGACGCGCAGGCTCAGCAGCCATGGCTCACGGGCCCAGCCACTCCGTGGCATGTGGGATCTTCCCAGACCGGGGCACGAACCCGTGTCCCCTGCATCGGCAGGCGGACTCTCAACCACTGCGCCACCAGGGAAGCCCGAGGCACAAAATTTTTAATTTTGATGAAGTGCAGTTGGCCTTGTAGAGTGTTTAGATTTAGGGTAAGAAGGATTTTGTTTGGTTGTTTTGTTGTTGTTGTTTTTATTTCCTCTAATGAGGATGGTCATGCTCTTCTCTCTTCAAAGTTAAGTGAGGACAGTTCCATGGGAGTCACTGAAGCAGATTGGGGTTGCTTGCAACACGGGGTAACTGGCATAAACTCTCCAGTTGGCTGTCTACTTAGGTGGTGAAATTGCTTAACAGACTCTGCCTAATTAGCAGAAGAAATGAACATATGAGGGAGGGCAGTCTGGCAAGAGGGGGTGTCAGTGGGGCAGCTTGCACCTGCACAATTTGGCATGTCCTGGAGGCATGTGTCTCCTGTGGGGTGAAGTGGAAACCACAGAAGATACCTGGGTCAAGCCTGTCTTGCCCTGTTTCCCACTTAGCAAGGGGATCCCAGGAGGAAAACGCACGTGGCTGTGCATGGTGGCAACTGACAATGAGTATTGACTCACTGAGCATTGATTCACTACTTAAGGAAAGTGTGCAGTTGGGAGGTTTTGTGAGGCTCTTCTGGGAACTCTGAAGAGTCTGCATCTGGATGGCCACCCCGCAGAGGGCAGTGCTGTCAGTTGGTGTTAGCCATGGCAGCAAAGGCTCCAACAAGGAGAGGACTGGCCATGGCCTGATCCCTCTAGAGGAGCAGAGCTGTCACCTTCCACCTTCTTCAAGTTGACACCTAAGAACCAGGTGATGAAATTGGACCTGAATTTAAGATCGAAATTTTAAATTGGAGAGTACTTGTAATAACTGAAAGTGACTAGAAATGTATGGAATCTGAAAAGGAAATGGCGATGCAAAGGGCTTAGTGGAAAGAAGTATGGGGAGGGAACAAAATGTTTCATATTAAAAGTAACTATTACACATGCTTATAACACATTGATACTAGTTTTCATAAAAGTGAGATCACACCTCATACTCTATATGGAATTTAGCAGTATATAATGTACACTGACTCTGTCCATAAACATTTGTCTAAGACATCATTTTAAATAGTGGAATATTATTCTGTTCCATGCAGGTAGCACAGTTTAGCGTTGGAGACTTAGAGTGTTTTCATTCTTTTCTCATTAATTTACACAGTTATAGAACAAATAGCATTTTCTATTAATATTTACACACATTCTTAAATAATCCCTCAGGAAGCAATCTAGAAATAGATTAGCTGGGTCGAAGTGTGTACCTACGTTTGTCTGTTCCTAAAATGCCTACCTAGTAGTGTATTCATTTATGTGACCACCAGCAGTAAGAGAGCCTGACCTTGTTTATTTTTTGACTGTCTAGACTTCTTACTGAATTGTCCTTTGACCTTATTTCATTGTACTGTTTGCATTAAGTAAGCTGCTGACTGCAAAGAATCTATGGCTTTGCACTTAACTAGCCACATAAAATACCTGCACTCCATGTCTGGTTAGGGAGATATTCTCAAGCTCACTGCTACCCTATGTCTTTCAGAAGCTTGACCAGATAAACAACAATTCACAGAGGGCTGATCTTTTCCTTCTAGGTAGTTTGAAACACATCCTTGGATCAGCCAGCTGATTAGAGAGCTGAGTTCCTGGATAGCATAATTCTACCGCTCAGTTTCACCCCACGCCCATGGATTGTTTGGCCAAGTCTAATCTGTATAGTATAGTAAAGGATAGTATGTCATCATCCTATACTAAAGGAAATTAGAAGTGACAACTCTGTGAAATCTGTCCCCTGTTTACAGAGAGGATGTTGTCATTACTTCGTACAGTCTCCTTTCTATGGGGAGTCCTGGGGGGAAGTTATTTTAGTGTCACTATAGAAAACTATTGCTCTTTTCCTGAACTGATCTGGGTTAACCCTGTGGACACTGAAATTTAAAGACCTTTCTAGAAAAGTCAGATGTTAGCCTACATTTAGCAAGAGGAAAAGATTTCAAGGTACAACTATTTCATTCTGGCTCTGGGCTACTTTGTTTAGCCTCTTAGGTATTTTATTTCTTATCTTGAAATAGAAACACATCCTTCTTGTCCCCCTTGAGTCTTCTTTTAAGGAAGTTTAGAATGGATAATAATATAAAATGGCAAAAAGGTAAATCCACTAAAAATAAGAAAAGTGGAGCTCAGGTAGCAGGCACCTGTTTCTAGGAAGATATGCAGATAGATGGCACCTTGGAGAAGGGGGTTAGCAATCTGGGATAATTAAAGGTATTTAAATGGTGTAACGTTTCAGTTTGGGATTTTTTTTTTTTTTTTTTTGCAGTACACGGGCCTCTCACCGTCGTGGTCTCTCCCGTTGTGGAGCACAGGCTCCGGACGTGCATGCTCAGCGGCCATGGCTCACAGGCCCAGCTGCTCCACAGTATGTGGGATCCTCATGGACTGGGGCATGAACCCACGCCCCCTGCATCGGCAGGAGGACCCCCAACCACTGTGCCACCAGGGAAGCCCAGGGCTCCTTTTTGATGTGGCAACAGACGACCTCAAATCTCAGAGGCTCAAAACAACAAAGGTTTGTTTCTTGCTCGTCCACATGTCCAGTGAGAGTTGGGTAGTTTTCTGCTGCCCCATGTTCTCAATCCAGGACCTCAGCTGATGGTGCGGCCACCCCTAGAACATTGCCCAACACGTTGTCAGAGGACACCAAGGCCATGGTGAAGCTCAAATTGGCTGTTAAAGGGCTGGCCAGAATTGGCTTTCACATCTCATTGGCCAAAGGAAATCCTATGGACAAACCAGTCTTCCCGCAGATGAAGGAGGTTCCTTGCACCCAGAAGGAGGGTCAGAATACCTGTGAACAGCTCCAATGAATACCATATCCTTTTCTTCCAATTCAAACACAAAATTCTATTATGTATAGCAGCTATGACCTTCAAGGAACTCTTACAAATGTCCCGAATACTGATTACATGGGAATTTGTCTTATAGAGTTGGACCAAAGAGACGTCTTGCCCACAAAGGGTACCAGATCTAATAAGAGAAACGTTCCAGGTCCTTCAGCTTAAAGGGCAAGTGGGGGAAGAAGAGCGAAGAACGTTTGAAAAAAGAAGAATGAGTGAAAATTAATCTGTAATGAAGACAATCATACGAATCCTTCCTGAGTTCGGTCTCCTTAACTGTGAGATTCCTATTGGCTGAGTCCTAGTGAAGCCAGAGTCAGGCAAGAAGATGTGACATGGGGATCCCAGACATACACGGAGGGGAAGTAGAGGGAAATTTCCCCCTAAGAACCACAGAAAGTCTGGGCTGAGAAATGGAGAAAAAGGCAGGAGAGGCAGGAGTTCGGAAACCAGAGAGGAGCTGTGGAGATCATGGGGAAAACTGAGGTCAGGGTGTGTTTGTTTCAATTGTATTAGACCTTGGAGGAGATCCTCTTGAAAGCTGCCTCTGCAGGATCCTGTAGGGTTCCTGGGCACAAAAACTTTTCGGAACCCCCCCCCCCATTTCTTGGTTACAGGAAACAGGCTTTATTCAGCCTCCATGACCTTCCCTGAGTTCCAATGGTCAGGTTCAAACCGTTGCTAATTAGGGAAGGGAGGTCATGCGGAGACAAGGGAGGAGCTGTCAAGAAACAATAGTGCAGCCTTGGGGCAGGGTCCTGGTTCTGTGTATCAAGGGATACACAGAACAATATCTTTGAGCTGTTTTGCAGATACTGAAACCCACACCAGGAGGGAGAAGTTAACTGCATGCTGCCCACAAGCATGAAGACCCCAGAACGGTTGGAACCAGAAGGTTGATGATGCTGACTCCCAATTGCCTCACAACTAACCTATCAGAAGTATGTCCATGAGCTGATTACACCCTCGTTGAAACATTACAATAAAACTCCTCACTAAGCCCTCCAAGTTGGGACACAGAGTTTTGAGGGCCTGCTGTGGCCCCCTTTGCCTGGCAAAGCAATAAATTTATTCTTTTCTACTTGACCCAAAACTCTGTCTCTGAGATTTAATTCATTGTTGGGGTACAGAGGATGGATTTGGCTTCACAAGTGGCGCTGGCCCTGAGGGGTTTATGCACTTACATGAGGCAGGCTGGGGCTATGTCAGCCAGGGAATCTGTCAGACCCTGACCACATCAACCGTGGCCAGGTCACGTTCCACCAGGGACCAGCTCAAGCAGCAAGTGACCAGGAGGACAAAAGATGTCATCTGTAGGCTCCAAAGAGACACCAGCCAGACCAGAGACACAGAAAACTGCTTTCATCCATCCAGATACCATATCAGGGAACTGAAAGTGGAAGGAGTTTTATGCAAAAGGAACTGAGTTATTTAGAGAATGTTCAGCTTCTGGGGTCAGACTGAGATCACTGAATGGAAATAGGGGGTCAGGAGGAAGCTTAGCTCACCTGGAGTGGTGTTTTTCATCACATGTTGGAAGTGCTGGGCCGGGAGCTTTCAGACAAGGCTGTCACCCTGCTCCCACCCCAGTTATTAAGTCAGGATCACTGGGGGGGGGGGCGCTTGGGTGTGAGTGTAGGTGTGCATGTATGCAAAACCACAAATGTATGTAATTTCCCAGTGTCTATAATGTACAAGTATGAACTATCTAATCAAAATAAATGGTGTTAGGTAAGCATCAGGGACCTACTGTATAGCACAGGGAACTGTATTCAATATCTTATAATACCCTATAATGGGAAAGAATCTGAAAAATTTTATATCTATATAACTGAATCACTTTGCTGTACACCTGAAACTAACACAGCATTGTAAATCAACTCTATGTCAATTAAATAAATAAATAAATAAAAATAAAAAATAAACTAAAATGTGTCTCTTGTAGATAGCAAAAAAAAATAATTAAAATAAAAAAATAAACAGTGTTATAGAAGGGCATGCCCCAGCAGGCACTCTGGCTCCTAGAACGTTCTCCAGAACTGATGCTGTGGGCATCCATTATCCCATGGGAGGTGCCTAGCACCTCCACTTCCTGACTCTGGTCTTTGGCTCCAGGTTCTAAATTCAGATCCTTTCTTTCTCTCTTTGGCTCAGTCCCTTTGGACTGACTATCAGTAATGCCACATCTGTCCTGTTGGGCCCAGCCCTGCCACCTTCCTCACCTAGTGTGGCCCTCATTGGCAGCTGTCCTTTGGGTGGAAAATAGACAGGTGTAGCCAAAAGACCCAGCTGCCCGCAGGACTGGCAATCACCCCCATGACAACAAAGGCCACGTGGGGCCTGGTCAGGGCATGGATGTACCTTCAACGGACCTGTGATTCTCGCTGCGGCGGGCGCTAAATGTGGGCCCATTGTTGCCAGTTCTTCTGCAGATGGGAAGCTGGAATTCTAGATTCATATCTGAAATGTACTGATATTTAAATATCAGTAACTAATTAATTTTTTTACAACAGTGTATGTGCTGGGGGGCAAAACGCATAAGTGATGAGCCAGTCCTGGTCAAAGAGAGATGGGGAGCAGATTCTGGCCCCAGGGAACCTTCTGGAGTGGCAGGAATTGCTGGAAGAAGGACCTGTAAAGGCCAAGATTCTGTCCGGCCTCTTCCAGCAGGTGGATCACGATGCAGACAGTTGATTGTTTGAGCAGGCTGTGACCAGCCTAAAAGTTACGCCTCCCTGGGAACAGTTTTACAATAATGATAATAAAAACCAACAGCAAAAACGATGATGATGATAATTTGTTCTTGCATAACTCCTTTAAGAAGCCCTCAACAATTTATGGAATCCTTTAACCCTTTCACCATCTCTAAGGGGGAGGAATATGGCAAGTAATAATTCCGTTTTATAGCTGGAGAAAACAAACGTGGGGGAAAACGTCGCTACTTATGCAGCTCTAAATCCCACGGTCTTCTCAGAGGCAGAGAAAAATCTGGGTTTTGGGACAGTACTTCGTTTATTATATTGAATCCATGTTTAAAAAAAAAACTTTCAACGTGGCATATTTGTTCACTTTATCCTTTCTGACTCTCCTTACCCTTCCCCTCATCCACACTGCACCCATCCTTCTGGACGAAGTTCAGGGTCAGCTGCTCTCCATGGAACCTTCCCAGGCTGTTCCAGGCCCTGGCCCTCTCTCCCCACTTCCTCTGCACTGTGGCATTTAGGATGGAGTACAATTCATGTAACAATTACTCATGCCCTGTCTCCACAGAGATCTTATTGCCTTGTGTTTTTATTTAGCTTTTCAAATGGTACGTAACTGCTGGGAACTCCTTCCAGACTGGGATGGAATCTTATCCAATCTAAAGCAATAAGGTTGAGAGAACAGAGCTGGGTGGAAACCCCACTCTTCCACTTACCAGTTGACAAATCTCCAACTTCTCTGAGCCTCAGTTTCCTCATCTGTAAATTGGGGATAATAATACCTACTTCCTACGGCTGTGATGAGAATGATATGAATGAATATAAGTAAAGTACTAGAACATTACTCTAGCATACTGGGAGCATCATTTACACATTAGCTGTATTTTTATTATTATAAATTATTATTATTACATTGATATAAGTAGGTTCTAAGATTCCATTGTTAAAATGCAACAGTAAATTTCACCATTTTAAACCCCATACTAATATACTAATACTGTAGGATGTCTCATTTGATGGCATATAATCTGGTTTTGGCTTATTTTATTCATCCATGCTATAGATAGATGGATAGATCAAATGTCTATCTATCTATCTATCTATAATCTATCTATCTTTTTATATCACATACACATATTTAGTGCCTACTATAGGTACAACATGTGGGGAAACAACAACAGTGGATAAGGTAGGCAGGGCTCATGTGCAGACATGGTGCATCCAGTCTGGCAGGGAATAAGGATATTAAACTAATTATCACAGGTGGGCTAACTGTGGTGAACAAACAGCAAGTGCTATGCAGGGCATATCCGAGGGACCTAACCTAATCTAAAGGATCTGGGAAGACCTCCTTTAACCTTCAAAAAGCATCATAAAGCCACATAGCACAGGGAGATCAGCTCAGTGCTTTGTGACCACCTAGAGGGGTGGGATAGGGAGGGTGGGAGGGAGACACAAGAGGGAGGAGATATGGGGATACATGTATATGTATAGCTGATTCACTTTGTTATAAAGCAGAAACTAATAAAAAAAAGTTTAAAAAAAAGCAGAAACTAACACACCATTGTAGAGCAATTATACTCCAATAAAGATGTTTAAAAAAAAAAGCATCATAAAATTCCCTTGACATAAATGGCCAATGGATTTTGGTAGAAGTAGAAAAGCTTACCTTTGAAGCTTGAAGTCTTCCATAGTTGAAATAAATCGACCCAAATCAAAAACAGTTAACAATTCCAATACTCTTGCTGGTGAAATTTAGATGCAGATAGAGAGGGAATTGATGAGAAAACTCCAGCATCACACACGCCAACCATCCCTGGCCATGTCCCTACCAACTGTCCACCCATGGGGTGGCAGGGATATGACATCTGCATATCAGCCAGAAGCTACCTGTATATATCAGAAGAATTGGGAGTTCACATCCTAGGTGGCTATCAGGTATAGAGACTTTTGTGGATAGCTGAGCGCCCTCCGGTGCCTGGTCTCACTACCCTCTGAAGCTTAAGTCCAGCCATGCTCTCATTAGTTACCTGGCTCCCTCTGGGCTTACCTCCAGGCACTTGCCAGGAGTGAATGAGGATAACATGGAGGTATCAGAACGGCAGCAGCAACAGAGGAGGAGGGCTCTGTTGGGGTACCAAGCAGAAATTACTATAGAACTGCTTTCTGCTCTAGACCCTGGGATCCTCGCGTCTAAGGGGGATTTGAAACTCCTGGTCCCTGGTGAGTTATGTATCCACCTTTGGATACATCACCAACACCTGACAAACTTGCCTTGACACCTGGGATTGAATCCCAAACTAAACATTTTTTGAGGTTACCAAAACATTACACTACCTTTTTCTGCTGTATAACATTTCAAAACGTCAGCACTTTTCTAGCTAGACTTTGGCCTTGAGATTGAAGTCCACACATGCTAAGGGAATGGCTGTTGGTTTAATCATTTCAGTCCTACTAGAAATCCCAATGTTGTTTGGACCTAGTTCAAATCATAATAATACCCTGGGCTTGTTTTTGACATTTCATCTGAGACTCTCCAAAAAATGTCTTTGGAAAATATGAATTCACTAAACGTCTCCATGCCCTTGGTGGGTCGGGGGGAAAGGGAAGTTTTGAATTCTTCTCTCCTGATTATAAGTATAAAAGTAGCTGCGGGAAGGGAAAAGAAACCATTGCTCGGTCAAGGCTTCCTGTTGCTGGGAGGAGGAGACTGATGTGTTTGGATGTAGAGGGAGAGGGATGCAGACGAAGCCAGGCGGATAGGCAGGGCAGTATCCACAGGGCCTGGAGCTTAGCAGCCTTGGTCGTAGGACAAGGCTAAGGAACAGATTTAAGCAGAGGCTTGATGGGGGAAATTTTTTTCAAATTGCATTATTTTTTCAGAGATCTCTGCTCTGTAGAGAAGCAGCTGAGGAGGGAGGCTGAACATAAGGAGGGAGGCTGAACATAATAAGAGAAGCTGGGAGGCTTGTGCGGTACCCTGGGCAAGAGGCATTGGTGGCTGTAGATAACAGAGAGAAGTGTGAATTTCAGAGGACAAATCCATAAGGCTAGCTGATGGACTGGCTTAGGGAAGTGGGAGAAGATGGTGTCAAGGATGACACTGAATGCCTGGGAGAGAAAGGTGTGCACTGAGATGTGAGAGATAAAGGGGGACAACCACAGGGTGTGATGCCTATAGAAGTCCAAGGTAGAGATGGAATATTCTCCTAGGAGGTTATGATGATATTAAGAAGGTGACTACTTCCTGAATACCCTGTGGATGGTGCGTCGCCACCATGCCCTAGGATTAAATTAACTGGATATATCAATAAGTTATCTTTATAGATGCCAGGTGCTACACAGCTGATGTCATCTGCATTACTTAATCCAACATTCTAAAAGACAAACAGCTTCTGCCAGGCCAGTTTGACAATCGCTCACTTTCAGAGGCGTTCCAAGAGCATACAAGTTGCAAAAAGCCATTCAGCTGGTCACAACAGAGCCTGGATTCTGATCTAGATCTTTCTGACTCCAAAGCCTAAACTCTTAACCACAATGTTTTGCCGCTCCTTCACAAAGAGTCTAAACACGAAATGCCCAGGAGTTTGGCTGAAATAAATAATTTAGCTCCACAGAGGGAAAGAAATATCATAAACCATATTTCCCAACCAACCAGGAGCTTTACAAATACGCGTTATTGCTTACTAGAGGCCTGGATGATGTACCATACCTGGGTCAGCACAATATCGGGTGCTGTTTATTAGAAAAAGAATTCACATCGTGTGGCACTGATTGGTGTGTTTGTGGCATCTGAGTTATGAGGGACAGCACGCAAGCTCACGTCAGCAAATGGGAAGGTAATGACCTGTCTCATCGGCAGAGAACAATTTACTTTTCCCCTAAATGAAATATTATTAGATTTTGAAGTGTATTCACGTAAAGAAATGCACTGCGAAAATGCTTTTTGCAGCCTCTACATGTGTTGAACATATGACCGGTACCCCCAGGTAGCTCCAGCTCACATTTGGGCCAGTTCCTGAGAAGTTTTGCTCAAGGGAAGAAGAACGCTGAGGTGTTTGTTTGGCAACGTCACTGAAAGTGCAGACCTAAGAATCAAGTGGAAAAGGGGGGTTAAACAGGGCCTTAAAAAGAAAAGGGAGACCAGTTATTCAGGAAGAATCACTGGATTACGGAAAGGTACATGTAACAGGGATGAGAGAGACAACCTTTTCCCCAGCTTTGCCATCAAACAGGCACTTTAAGCTTCGTGTTCTAAAGGTTGACGGAAGACACAGAGAAAGGATGCAAGGCTGGGGACTAAGGAATGTCTCCCTTCATTTATTAACAGATTTAAGATGCCTTGTCAGAGAGGGGAACGTGGGAAGGAGACTGAGGACACCGGATGGCGGGGTCGGGGGGGGGGACCATTCTGGGCATCTCCGTATCGGGCTGGAAGAGTGAAGAGCGAGACTCTAATAACAAGAGCCTTGATTTTGTTTTTCATTTTGCAAAAGCGTTAAGTCAGTGAAATTAACAGAGCGGGGGTGGCAAGGGAGCGGGGTGGGTGGTGGGAACATCTGCAATGTTGCCGTCTAGTCCAGGAAAAGGAAACGACCCCAGGTGTCCCAGGTCCACCTCCCCTGATTAATGAGGCATTGCATCCCCATCTCCAAATTCTTGAACTCAAACTTCTCCCTGTTGCTTTCACGAGTGCCACACTTTTAGTTCAAAGAGGACCCTGCCCTCCTCTATCGTCCCCATCTCCTGCGTGGCTTCCTCTCCCACACAGGAGGCACATTGAGGTGAAAGAGGTGCTGACAGAGCTCAGCGTCCCATCTGGTGGAGCCATTGAACACACTGCCTGCCCAGAAGGAAATAAGCCTCACTAAGCAGACGGGTGCAAAGATGCTTCTTACCTTGGTCTCGTCTGCTATGTGCAATAGGATCCCGGCTGCGAAAACTCAGGGAAAGCCTACCGATTCAGGTTGTGTAGATGACCAGACTCAGAAAATAGATCCTGCACTCTGTCATGAGAATCACAGGCATTTCTCAAGCTATTCAGGATTGATACAGATCCATTAAAGCTATATGTACATTACATGTGTATAAATTCGTCCATATAAAGGAGTCAAGTGAGGAAGAGATTAGTACTTTTCAGAAATAAGAATGCAGTCGTTTCTGACATTTTCCTCTCTGAATGTGTGTATTTTCCCAGTGTTTTTTATTGTTTAGATCTTACATGAAATCAAGCAAGGAAGGCACTGGTTAACCTTGTTGGGAGGATTGCAGATGAAAAGAAGCAGGAGAGTATCACAGCTCCAGTTAGAAGGAAGATTCTTAGCTACACTGAAAATGGTGAACCCACACATGCCCGACCATAGAGAAGGCACAAGAACAGCAGTATGTGACAGTGTCTTTGCTAGCCCTGGAGGTAACAGAGGCTTCTTCAGCAAGGATTTCTAATAATGGGTGGAGAACAGCATCCAAATCCTTTTTCCTGGAACTGCCTGTGCCTCTAACTGACATTGTTTATGATTTGTTTACTCTATTAATAAGCTCTTTTTAATATTTGACTCTCCATAAAATAATAAATATGGCAAGAAAAAGACAACAGCTTTTTGGCAATCAATATTTATTTTTTACTTAAAAAATTATTTTAAAGCTTTTTAAAAAAAATCCACTACTTTTCTGTTTTCACTCTAATTTTCACTGCAGTTAAGTTTTCACAGTTATATCCATAAACTCTAATGGGGATGACAGTGGTTTCTGATATGTCTCCAGTTCCTTTACAGAAAGAGAGACTCAGGATGAGTTCTTATCTGGTCTAGACATTGTGTGTCCTCCATTATTCATAACTGTTGGGCCTGGCATTCTGGGAGGTCCACTTCCTGCTTCCAAAACCGGATGACTTAATCTCTTGCTTAAAGAGGAGTCTTTCTCAATGGGCTGCTATGACTGTCTTTGTTGACTTCCATGATACTTTGTCAAGTTTAACAACAGCTGTGCTATGGATTTCCACCCATAGCTTGAGACATCTGAGTCTCAATGTCTCTCTGTGCTTGGAGCTCTCACTATAGGATGGGAAAAATGTAGTGTGCCACCCAGGTGCAGCAGCTTACTGCTTGGAGTCCCTACTGCAAAGGGATCCTTTACTGAAGAGAAACATGGTAGTCAGGCATCCATTGTGTTACAATAAACAGCATTTCTGTTTCCACTCGGCCTCCGACAGTAGCCCAGCGTACAACTGCTCCATCACTTCCTGCTCAATATTACATATTACATCACACTAACACCTCCTTCTTGTTCCACCCAAAGATAGCGCAAATGGCAGGAACATTCCATCTTGCCTTCTCACGTGACATCCCCAGGCACATATCACTTTCATTTTAGATGACAAACGAGACTGGTCTCCAAGTTTCTTTGAATGGCAGGCCTGGCATGGTCCCTTCACGAGGGAGCTGTTGGCTCTTAACTGAGAATCACTCCTTGAAGTGATTTATAACGTTGCTATAAAAAGCTTTCCTTCCAGCTAAAACTTGGACTTCTTTCAAGTTGTATGACAAACACGCATGGGCCAAGACGAGGGTGTACGTGTGAGAACATGAACACTTGCACACGTGCATGCGTGTGGACGCGTGCGCGCGCGCACACACACACACACACACATCCACCCCCCCCAACACTCCTATCCCCTATTCTCTCATGAAGAAAAGAAAAGGGAAATTTTCAGAATGTTTTAAGACAGTGTAAAGCACGTGGAGACCATTAAGAGCTGCTTCTTGGCACCAACTTTGACTATTTGGATGGTATATGCAGGATTGTTCTTTTGAATTCCATGCTATTGCGCTCACTCTTTCATCCCTAACCTTGTTGATGGCGATAATGCAGCAACCAATCCTAATTCCATTAAAGTACCTCCCTCCCAAAAGCCAACTCCTCAATCTTACCAAAATGTGTAGTCTTGGTGTTCAGCCTCCTTTCTGCCACTCTTCCATGTATTTCAACACCCTCCCACATACGGTGAGACACTTTCCTGCTTCCACTGTCCTATGAGGGAGAGCTAACAGGCGAGCTGACAGGGGCCTATTTGGTCTTGCTCTATGATGCTTACAGGAATGAAAGAGAGCTATATTCATCAAGCTAAGAGGCTCAATCCTCCAAGACTTGCCAGAAGCAGGGCTCTGGCCTCTAAATTGACTTCTGAGTTATTGGGCTTCAGTTAGGACCTGCTATATCCTGCAGAGAAGCCAAGAGTTAGATTAAAATCCTCCGTAGAATGCAGAGAGAGATCCCATTAGCCAACCTGCCCAAGTAGAGTTCCATCCAGAGACCTTGAATGGCAAAGGCAGAGGGAGAGGCAAGCTTCCTTAAAGGAGACAGGCAAGGCACTAAAGGGAAAGTAACAGTTCTTGTAGGGTGACGTCAATTGCAGAGGGACAGTGAGCCACCTTCTCGGGGGCATACTTGCTCCCTGAAAAGTAAGGTGTTTGGTAAACTAAACTAGCTCATTCAGAGAACCTGCTTGCCACCACTTGCAGGAAACAAGTAAGCCCACTTTGCCTTGATGTACCAGGTAACCCACTGAAGGACTCCGACTGGTGACAAGCATGTTTGTCATCACAGATTGAAGCACTCATTTCATTATGAAATGGTATACTCCATGCCCTTCTCATATTTGTTTTCTTAACCACTAAATCACTACTCCAAATCAAAGGTGAGAAGTTCGGGATGGGAACACATCTCCAGGCTGCTGTAGCTATTGCCGTCTTATTTGATAGCGTTATCTTGTAATATGACTTTCACTTCTACCCTGGGAACAGTGTGGTGACAGGAATCTCTCTCACTTAAGGCTCAACAAAATCAAAATATAATGGGTTAAAAGTATGTGCAGGGGCTTCCCTGGTGGCGCAGTGGTTGAGAGTCCGCCTGCCGATGCAGGGGACACGGGTTCGTGCCCCGGTCTGGGAAGATCCCACATGCCGCAGAGCGGCTGGGCCCGTGAGCCATGGCCGCTGAGCCTGTGCATCCGGAGCCTGTGCTCCGCAAGGGGAGAGGCCACAACAGTGAGAGGCCCGCCTACCGCAAAAAAAAAAAAAAAAAAAGTATGTCCACAGAAATAATATATATCCTATATTTATATAAAATAGTTTATATTATATAGATTGATAAATATAATATATATATTATTTTTTTCAGATCCTATTCCATTATAGGTTATAACAAGACATTGACTATAGCTCCCTGTGCTATACAGTAGGTCCTTGTTGTGGGATGCTTTTAATCTTCTTGGGCGTCTAACACAGACAAGAGGATGCCCTTAGTCAGTGTCTGTAACATTTTAAGTATAGATCTCAATACATATGTATTTATTTATGAATCACATTTACTTACTACTGTTATTAATAATATCTCCAGGCACAATATATTCTTAGAGCCAGGTTATCCTCAGCAACAGGTCTTGTAAATTTCTATCCGAAAAGTTTTCTTGGTAATTATAATTATTTTGGCCACTTTCTTAACAGATTACAATATGCTGTCATGTTTTTAACTTCATTATGTGACAGAAGGGCTTGGAGGAAAGGTCATTGCCCTATCCGTTTTTAGGATTTTATTTGCATTTGCATTATTAGAAATATCTTCCATTCACGATTTTGCAGAATTTTTAAAAGATACTTGCTATTTAGTTTAAACCCAATAATATCATAAAATAAAATGCAATAGAATAAGATTATAAATGTAAGTCTCAATGACAGCAAAAGACTGAGGCCCTGCCTGCTGTTCCTGTGGCCTCATACCCACACTTGTAGAGAGTGCCATGAGAATCTGACAGGCACGCCCAGAAGCTTAACGTTATAAGTTAGTAAAGCTTATTTCTTCCTTACTTTTACATGGAAATGGAAACATATCTCCAGTCCTGTCTTCCCAACCCTCAATGATAAGTCTTGCATACTTATCAGGAGGCACATCCTTTTAATAACAAACGTAAGTATCTCATTCACCATAATGATAGATCCCCTATAGTCAGTTAATAAATCTGCACCGGAAGAGAACATGCTGATTGGGAATTGCAAATAATCTGGGCAAAGTGATAGTTAGGTCTCTCTTTTACAGTAAAGTATTCCCAGAGGCAAAGGCAAATTTCTAGACCTGAAAAGCAGGCACGGATCCAGGGGCATGGTGTGGAGGTCAAGGGTGTGCCCCCGTCTGCTGGTAACCTACATGCCAACCAGCATCCCCAGGGCCCATTAGGCCATCATGCTCTAAATTGCAACCAGCCACTCTGTCCTTTGCACGTGGCATGTGACAGGCTTTTCAATCCACTCGCTATAAAATGGGGGCTGTAAAAAGACCACACAGATCTTTATAGTTGGTACACTGTGATGGATTCTCTCCCCTTAATGCCTTATGAGAATTTTTGGAGAGTGCAACAAAGATGGAAAACCTGTGCTTCAGTCTCATCAGACCAATAACTGTTTCCTGAATTAGCTCCTGTTTCCTTTAGTCCCCCTGCAGTGAGAGCCCTGGGCCTCTTCCCCTGGTTTGACACCCCCAATCACTGGTAGTTCAAAGGGAATCTTAGCCACGAAGAATTTCTTGTCTCCCATGAAATGATCTTTCCTCCTCTCTACTTTTGTGGTACTTTGTCCCCAGTACAGTGTGTATTAGCTTTTTGTGAGTTTCCTTCTCCTCATTCAAAGTTAAACTCTTTGAAATAAAGGTAATACTTTCTATTCTTCCAAACATGGATTGTGGTGCATTGAAAAGTCGGCACTCAGTGGCACATGTACAAACGTATTATACTTCATGCTTTGGGGATCCTGGGCACACTTTTCTACTGCTTTCTTCTCAGACAGTAGATTCAACAGCTTATATTTTGATTAATATTATAAAAGATCATATTGCCAGATGGATAATAAGGTATCCAAGATGAGAGTCCACAAAAAACTTAATGAATTATCTGTGAAGAGTTGAATTAGAATGTAAATTCCATCCATATTTTCCAAAAAGACAATTTCAGAACTTCAAAAGAACATTCTTTCAAAATATTCTTTTAAACGTCACCCCAAATACTTTGGCAGCAAAACGGATCTTGTAAAACAACTATTCTGATGAGTGAAGGATCAGCTAATCAGAACTGTTTGGTAGCCTCTGGAATACAAGGGTCTTACAAACTAAGGAGAAACATTTGCAGTGTGACAAAAACTTAGTTTGAAAAATTCCAGCAAAGTAGAATGTCCTCGTCTTTTCAATTCTTGAACATTCCTGTAATGCTTCTATTACATGTCACTGTTCGATGCTATAGAAACAGTATCTCCCCCATAACAAATAGTGACACATGGTCAACTCCACCAAAGGTCCGTGACCATCAGAAGT
Organism: Mesoplodon bidens; assembly: GCF_964165515.1. Classification (NCBI taxonomy): domain Eukaryota; kingdom Metazoa; phylum Chordata; class Mammalia; order Artiodactyla; family Ziphiidae; genus Mesoplodon; species Mesoplodon bidens. Next base: position 18,374,673 of record NC_138166.1, read on the forward strand.
GGGACATTCTTCTTGCCGAGGCAGGAAGCCCTGGTTGAGAGTCTAAAGCCCAAAGGTCAGAGGCTGACTCCACCCTGACCCACAGCGGGACCCTGGGCAAATTTCACTCATGTGTCCTACACTATCTCCATTGTTCAAAGGAGAAGAATCATCACTGCTTCAGATAGAGGTCCTGGACACGGATAGGAAAATACTGGAAAGACGCTCTGAAGTCTCTAGGAGAAAAGGATGATTAAATGATAGTGACACACCAGTAGGTTTTCCCAAGGAAATTGTGTTAGCAGGGCAAAATAGTATGGTCAAGAAACACCATCTAATGTCAGTGAGTCTATAACATATTCTAAGTGGAAAACAATGCCCCTCAAATTTTCACATTAATGGGGTAAAGAAATTTTTAAAAAATGTTTCCCAGTCTCAATGCAATATAAATCTTTTGCAAAAGGAGACACTGAGGCACAGGTCAAGAAACAACTCAATGAAGATTGCACCTTGTTCTGTACACAAGGCCTGGACTTAGTTGTACGAAATTTCCCATGTAATGTTACTGTAATCCTTAGAGGAAAGAGTTTTTTTTTTTACTCAAATAGGTCTAGATTTATTACTCTTAAGTGGAAGGTCATGTGTTATAAACACCATTGTCAGCAGACAGGGTAAAAGGATGAGGTCATGGTGAGTCAAGGAGGAGTATCAATGCCCTCTTCCCCCAACATAACCACACTTCCTGCTCAACCACAGATGGTCATCCTGGTTGCCCCCCTTTTCTACCCTATAAAGAGACTATCTGATTATTAGCTTAATGCATGATAATCTTTTTCCCCTTTTCATGGAATTTTTGTAATTTTAATTTTATTGGAGTATAGTTGATTTACAGTGTTGCATTAGTTTCAGGTGTACAGCAGGAAAGGGCGATTATTAAAGAAAATAATAGCTTCCATCTTCCTGAAAACAGTTGTGGAATATACTCATTTCTTTTGCGATTTTTAAGATCAAGAAACCAATGGACGTACAAAACTCCTTCAGTAGAAAATAATTACTCCCTCTCGTTAAGCAGTAGATGACTGCATTCTACATAAGCCACTTGCCTCCCAGCGTGAGTAACTGGTGATGGTCTCCAAGGCTCCTGCACCCTCGCTATGCTGTCCTCGATCCAACTCTTTGATGTACTAGATATAAATTCACTTTTTCACTGAATCAGCATGTGTTACTTGTTGGCTTCTTCTTCCCAAATTGTTTTGGTTTTCTGCACAAGTATGCTTACTTTGGCTAAAATCAAGACATCCCACCTTCTGGATGGCCTTGTCCGGTCTTCTGGTCCCTCGAAGCCATGATGAAGAAGGAAAGAATCTGGTTCCAAATTGATATTTGTTTGTTATTTTTGGAGCTCTCAAGTAAATTACAGGAAAATTGATTTTCTTTCATGACCTTCTGCACCTACTCAACCCCTTCTGTTGCTCTTACATAGTTTTATTTCCTTCTATGTTTAGGTTTTTATCTATGTGCCATGAAAGATTAATAGAATTGATGGAAATCATATTGCCTAATTAGAGGGAGTTTTTGAAGCTTATACAATGAAACTTCATTTCCTATCTAAGATCTCCAGATAAAAAATTCCATTTCTTGCTGAGACAGCTATTTGGATATATTCACTTGTCAGGAGGACTTGAATTACCTTATTCTATTAAAGAAAGCGAACACTTTCTCCTTGTCTCTGATCTTTAGGATGGGTGTTCACATACAATGCCTGTTTCTAAATTATGTCTAGTTATTAACCAAACCGACCAACTATATTCCACTTGTTGCTCAAATATTCAGTTTTATCATGTCACGACTTCAAAATTATGGTTGATTTGGAGCTCCAACCTGAAAGAACTTTGTCCCTTCTCACCATGGTGTCATTTTGTGCATAGTTGGACCCCTTCTTTCTCTGCTCTACCCTGCAGCAATCTTTGGATAACCCCTACCCTCTCAAGGAGGCCCACTCTCTTTGAGAAGTGACCACGGACAGGGGCCCTGACCTCTTGGCCAATTAGCTCCATGGTAACAACCCTCATGTCCAAACAAAGATTAAACCCCAACTTTGAGCAATATCTCACCAACAACTCAGGTATTAGAGAAGGAAAGTGCAACCCTGGACTGGACTTGGTGACTTTCAGAGTCCACAGTCCTGAACTGTCTTCAAGGACCCTTATAAGCAGTCTGCCTGTGTCCCCTTCCCACCGTCACCAATAGGACTAGCTGGCCTCACAATCCAGACCCAAGTACCCTTAGGCCCAGAGAGGAGCATCCCTTCCCTCACTCAGAGGACGTACATCTCCCCCCTTCTTATTTTTATTTTCCCAGGCTGAACCACCTATTAGACTAACATTAGAAATATTAATTTCCTCCAGAGGAAAACCCCAGCAAAAAAAAACCACAACAGAAAATCACAGTTAAGCTTCATTACATGGTGGATTATTCTGACAGAAATAGCCCTGTGTGAGACACACCACATGCCTGGTGGAGTTGCTCCTTTTTTCTTAGTCCTTGGGTCTCAGCTGAAGTTCTGGAAAACAACCACCACACACACAATGCTGCAAGAATACGTCACAGCTTGAAGCCAAGCGCCCTTAGAATGAGGCGGGCCTAGAAATGCTGGAACATGCACCCCTCCCCCATCCACCTCAACCCCGCCCCGCCAGACAACTATGTCTCCCAGACAGAAGTTTGACCCAATGCTCCCCCCAAATTTATATCATATAGAACACTTAACGTCTCAGTCTCAAACAGCTGTGTTTGGGTTAATCCTGACTTCACATTTCCCTCTAGAATGGTGGGTGAATATTTGATTTATATTTTTGTAAATAAATGGCAGACTCAAGTGGTTTTCCCAGACCAAAAGCAACAATTTGCCTCTGAGGTAAATGCATGTCCCTACCCTTAGAGACTGGAAATTGCTCGCAGCTTTAAATGTTTTCCTTCTTTTCCCAGCTACTAAAGATCAAGTTTCTAACAATATCTTAGGGTCGGTGCCAGCTAGGGTAACCCATTGCTTGTCTGAGGAATGAGTGCCATGGCTATTTTGGGTTCTCCACTGACTACACAATCATGTACACCAGCGGTTCTCAAAGTGTGGGCCCCAGACAAGCAGCATCCACTGGAAACTTGTTAGACGTGTGAATTTGGGGGTTTTACCCAAGACCTACCTACTGAATGAGAAACTCTGAAGGTGGGCCCCAGCAGACTGGACTTTAGCAAGCCCTGCAGGTGGATCTGACCACCAGTGTACACCAACCATAGCACAAAGCTTTAACGGGAATGATTTGTTCAGTGGGCAGATTCACTGGGAAGATGCATGTGATATCCTCCAAGGGCACTTTCTGGGTTCTGGTGCTGCCCTTGGACCTGGTTAAGATGGTCCCTGCCCACTGTGCACCAGAGATCACAAACTCTACAATAAAACTCCTTCATTTTCCTTGTCTTTGCCAAGAGATTTTAGAAAGTTTGGTCCCTATTTGAACAAATACGGATTATGGGAGAGAATAGTGTGAGCTGAAATGAACTCCCGGGGCGGAGGAAGCAGGGTTGAAAATGCTTTTGTGTGTGTGTGTGTGTGTGTGTGTGTGTGTGTTTGTGTGAGGGGGGGGCGAGGAGAGGGTGTAGGGGTGGGAAGGGTTGGCTATGATCGCAGCCGCTGCCCCAGGAGAGCAGAGTATGTGCTTTTATTTAAGTTGGCTACCCTCCATCACCCAAAGTAGATGTCTAGCAGACCAATTCCCCAGATATCTGTTCTCTTGCTGACCTATTCTTAAGATTGTGTGGCTCTAGAAGCCCCTTGGAACAACCTGTAAGACCTGAGTCAGACTAGTGTAGCCTAAGGGAAATGACCCAGTGCAGCCTGTCTACCGAGGAAGCTAGGGTAGTGCTTACCCCAGGTTCCCCCAGGACAGCCCAGCACTCTTGAGTTTGGGCCCAGCTTCCCCCTTGCTCTGCCCTGGGAGGTCCATGCAACCTCTCAGGCTGAGGACAGCAGGGCTGGCCTGGGAGAGAGCATTGCCCAAAAACACAAAGGTGACTCCCAGCGAGCAGGCAGTGAGCCCAGGGGTGGAATAAGCCAGACCATAGACATGGTTCAATTTGTAACTTTTTAAAAAAATTTTTTATTGGAGTATAGTTGATTTACAATGTTGTATTAGTTTCAGGTATACAGCAAAGTGAATCAATTATACATATACATATATCAACTCTTTCTTTTTTTTTTTAAATTCTTTTCCCATATAGGTCATTACATAGTATTGAGTAGAGTTCCCTGTGCTATACAGCAGGTTCTTGTTAGTTATCTATTTTATACATAGTAGTGTACATATGTCAGTCCTGATCTCCCAATTTATCTCTACCCCTACTTTCCCCCCTGGTAACCATAAATTTGTTTTCTACATCTGTGACTCTACTTCTTTTTGGAAATAAGTTCATTTGTACCTTTTTATTTTTTTTAGAGTCACATATAAGTGATATTGTATGATATTTGTAACTTTTAAATACTTAGCCATGTGGTATATGAGCCTCCCTTTATGTTCTTGTCCTAGGTAATGTTGAAGGTATGCCTAAGATTAAATAGAATTATTGAGAAATTAAACAGAGCTCAATTACTTAAGCCATGAGCCGCCACTATGTGTGAGGCCCAGTGCTTGGCACTTGGAAGGATGATTGAGTCTAGCTTTGTCCTCAAGACCCATACCACCTAGGACCTGAAGGCTGATATGTGTACTGCTTACTTAGCACGCACCAAAATGTAATAACAGCTCCAAGATGTGTACAGGGAGAGTCCTATGGGAGCACCACAGAGGGAGAGGCAGTCTTGACCTTGAAAAATCTAAGAAGGCTTCTAGGAAGACCTGAGATTTCAGGAGCTTACCAATCTAAATTTTCCTTTGGCCTCAGAAACAACCGTGGGCGAATGCCTCATTCCTGTCCATGCTTGACAAAACCTAGTAAGCAATATAAAGTGGCTTCCAAAACCCAGTGCCTTTCCCTGGACCTAATAGTCTAGCTCAGGCTCCAGAGGGGAGTTGGGAAGGGCCAGCCAATGGTGAGAGCTCACATCCTGGTGACAGCACGGCATCCATGAAGTGGCTTTCTGCTGGTAGAGAAAAGAAAGTTTTCTTCCATGCTATATTTGACATAAAACTTATCTGCCTAGAATGACATCATATACAAGTCACTTTTTAATAAAAAACAAATATGCCTCCCAAAGCATTTTTGTTTTGAAACTGTCAAGGAGACTAACATCTTATTCCCATACTTTAGGTCATAAATCAAATGAACTAACTCAGAGACTGACAAACTGTAACCCAGGGACCAAATCTGGCCCACCACCTGTTGGTGTAGATAAAGTTTCACTAGGACCCATCCACACCCATTTATTTTAAGAACAGCAGAGTTGACAGTTACACCAGAAACTGCATGATCCACAAAACCTCAAATAATTGCATTTAAAAAATTGCCACTCCCTCTCTCATCCAAAGTCAACCAATAAGCAGAAGGAGAAAGCCTGCAAATTCCCCACCAAACCCCAATCTCTGCCCTGAATAGCGGCCGTTTATAGTTCAGGGTTGGAGGGTTTTATACCTTCTAATGAATGAAACCAAAATGTCAGGCAGAAAGCAGACTACACCCGTCATATTTTTGGAAGAAAACAGAATTCCCCACAGATAGTCTGAATGGAGAGACTTCATGAAAGGGGACCTGCAGAGGAATCGACAAACTTAAAGGAATGGACAAGAGATGCTGAGACAGCCAGAGGCAGACAAGAGAGGGAAGCTGTTACCACCTGGGGATGAAGAAACAAGGCAGGAAAGAGTGACTGGGCCCAAGGAGGAGAATCCCCCTCTTGGAGCTATGGTCATGGAGGGCACAGCTGCCAACAGAAAGGCAGCTTCTAAGTTGGTTGGAATGTTACCCCAGTGTCTTCCTGTGTCCTCTCGTATCCTGCTGGTGCTTCCCACTGGCTGAACCCACCTGGAAGCCAGAGAGCATCAGAACTAGGGAGGCAGCCCAAAGTGGTCAACTGCCGGGCTGCAGAGAAGGGCAGACAAGAGATTGGAGAGTTAAAAAAAAAGAGATTGGGGTGTGTGTGGGGAAGGTGACTGACCAGCACCCAGACCCCAAGAAACAATATGATGCGAAGCAAATTAATAAGTAATAGGGGATGTTGATTAGGGTTTCTATTACAAGTGTAGAAACCCAACTCAAACTGGTTTATATAAGGAGAAAATGTTTTAACTCACATTACAGGAAGAGCAGATGTTAAAGGGCTTCAGGGCGGGTTGATTTAGTAGCTCTTGGTCATCATCCAGGAGATCTAAGGAGTTGCATCTCCCTGCTCTACTTGTCTCAACAAGGTCGATTTATTCTAAGGCTGGTTTCCCAGTAGCAATGAAGAAAACATCCCTCTCTGTTCATGTCTGGGGTTGCCCAGGGATGTGGAGATGAGGAGGTATTCCGTGGTGTTGGAGGTGTTTCCTCTCCATACCCACCAGCTATGTTTGTGCACATAACTGTATGTGTATATGTATTCTCTTTCCCTTTCTTGCTCTCCTCTCTCAACTAGATTTTTTAAGCTATCCTGAGCTCTCCTGACATGTCATTGGCCCTGGTTGGCTTAGGTTCAACAATTCCTGAACCAAATACTGGCCAGGGGGGAAATTACCTTCAGTGGTTAGACTGATCATCTGAAGGAAAGAACGGATGGGGGAGGGAGAGAGTGCCAACCACGAAGTCTACTATTAAGATATGATGATTATCTTCTTTCAGGTGTGTCTCCTCTGTCTTCATCTCTTCGTCTGCAGGTATTTGCTGCCCAGATCTTCATCTGACACAGGAGGCTCCTTCTGGCAGTGGGATAGTTTATACTGGGTACCTGCTTACCCAAGTAGGTATTTCCTTACCCAACCAGAAAAACCAGAAAAAAACTTATGGAAATATCTTTCTTGGTAGGTTCCAGTCTGTTTTTGTTGATGGTTGCTCAGCAGTTAGTTGTGATTTTGGTGATAGGAGGTGAGCTCATGTCCTTCTACTCCACCATCTTGTCTCCAATCAAAAGAGAACTTACGGGAAAAAGAGAAAGTTACCAGGTCTAATTAACGTTCTAATTAAATTTCCTCCCAAGTCTTTGGGAAATCACCCATCCTTTGTGGCTTAACTTCCTTCTACATAATTAAGATATATGATGGTTGCAACCCCACAGAAAGAGAAATTACATAAAGTGGGTTCAGAGGCTTTAATAGCTGAAATTAATTTGAAGGCATTTTAGGAGGTGCGAGGTGTTTTTCACACCTTTACCTGCACCTAGTAGGTGTTGGGTCCCATTGGTGAAATCTCCTTTTGGTCCCTGATTGATGAGTTTTACATAGACATTTCAAGGCAACTTAAAACTTGCCTCCATTAAGATTTCCCAATTCATCAGGAGCACTCTGTTACCACTGACCTAATCCTAACCTTCATCCTATCCAGAAACAGCCTGAGATTTGAATCTAGTTTATACAGGAAACTGTCAACAAAATAACTTACGTATTGTTCCCAGATGTTGAGATATTGAGCAGAGGTGCTCTGAATGCCGATTTCAATTAGGATCTTGGAAGTTACTTTTCACTGGCAGTTGGATCCCTGTGGCCAGTGGCTATCACAAGGGCAAAGCCCCCTGTTATATTATAGAATTCCCATGGAATATATAACCAACTAATATTGGATAAAGCTGCTTTAAAATTGGGAGGCTATTTTTCCTACATATTTCTAATACTTGGCTGGGCTGACAAAATTGTTGACCCTGACATGTGGGCCAGAGCAGATTCCATATTAAATTCAAGGCTTTTAACATCCAAACACCCATTATATGGACAGGCACAATGGCAACATTCTTGGCAGGTGCTGGAATATCCATTTCTAACATTATTTGAAGCACATAAACTCAATATTTCTTAGGACATTAGAAACTAAAGTCCTGGCCAGTACAAATAAGTCAGGACCTTGGCTACTTCTTTTAAAATCCAAAATTCCCCTTGCTAAACCCAGGCACATGTTTATAGTTTCCAAGTCATTTCTCTTACAAAAAAATTAATCTAAAACTTTGATAAACCACAGCACTTTTATGAGTTTCCATAGTGGCTTTTCTGTACACATTGCACTAAATTCCCTATGAAGTTATTATTATATTAATCAGCAGTGACTCATTTAAAATTATAGTTTGTGATCTCTTATTTTTAGAAAAGGTCCAATGTCATTTTTATCACTGCCCCAAGTTTATTTTTTACTTAAAATTCACATTACAACTCAGAATAGGAAATGTCACTGAAAGTTGTTTTTTAAACCAAGAATTTTGTTTCCAAAAAGAGAGAATAAGAAAACAAATGAACATGATAATGCCAATAATTATGTTATATGATTTTTATAACCAAACAGTTTATTATGACTGCTTTTGTGGGTGGTACCAAATATTTGAACAGGTTTTCAAACCATTTGGTGATTTATTAAATATTAGTGATTGTTACTACAGGTCTAGTTTTATGATCTATGGTGGATTTTTTTTTGTATGGAAACCAGGACACCTTACCAGGCTAGCATTCTGCTCTGAAAATGCTACCCAGTACCTGACTCACCTTTGAATTACTTATTAGGTTACTTTAGGGCTCCAAAAGGGAGAAGATACTGAGAAAGCAAATAGAGTTCAAGGAACTAGGAAAGACCTTTGAATGGTCTTTGCAAAGTTAGTTGGATATCTATTAACAGCCAAAAAATTAACAGCCAGTTAATATAAAGAAGAAAACTCAGGCATACACAGTTATATAGTTTTAGGGGTATCTCACCTAAGTAACCCTAATAAATTCTTTAATCAAATAACAAGAAACTCATGTATGATGCTAAAAAACAACCCTAGAACCCCAAAATGAATAGACAATCATTTTCTTCTCCTCATTTAGTCATAGCCCCACAAAAATAGATGGAGAGATGAATTTGAGAATAGGTTAGATTAAATTTGTCACTCTAAACACACACGTTACTGTTGTCATCACTATAAGCAGTGAATAGAAAAAGTGTCTTTAGTAACTCATAAAATTATTACCAAGTCTGGAATTTAAGAAAATGCTTATAAGAACGTGATTAAACAATAGCATGAATTCGTTGATCACTTTCAACTGCCAATTCTTCAAAAAATGCCTAATGGCACAAGCTCTGGGTCCCAGTCATACTTTAGAAAGACCAAGCTGATATGAAACAGACCCAGACAATAAACATCATGTCAAGTCTACTAAGTATCAACTTACATATTTGTCTTTGACTCAAAAAGGAAACCTCTCCTCTCTTTCTGAGAGTCTGCTGGTTCCATGAGGGCAGGGATCGCGACAATCTTCCCCACACTCAGCAACACCTACACAATAGCTATGCAATAAATATTTGTTGAAGACATGACAGAATGAATGAGTGAGCATCAGACTGAAAGTGCCCAAGAGTTCCCTCTGTCTCTCCCTCTGTTTCTGTCTCTCTCTCTCTCCTTAATAACTACAGAAACTTTGACAAGTTTACGAAGCATCACTCCAATGAAACATAAGGATGCCGTTTACCTTCAGGGTAACGTGGTGCTATGATCTTATAGGACCTGCATCATAGGCTTGGATTTAAGATACCAGCATTCAAGAGCCTATTCCTTCTGGCTACTTTGTCTTAAAAAAAAAAAAAGAGAGAGAGAGAGAAAAACAAAAACTAAAATAAAACTCAAAATATGAAGATGGTCTTGTGGTTCAAGTCGCCAGCATTTAATTGAGAGAGTAATAAAATCTTTCTTCTATCCAACCACATTTTTATTTTAACAAGTATAGAAATACTTATTCAGATAAAGTAATATTTAAGCATTAGAATTCATAATTATATTCAAATAGCATAAGAAATCTTGACAGAACTATTGTATTGTTTTTTAATTAAATTTATAAATTTATCAGAAGTTTCTTATCTGATTTTTCTGCCATGCTGAAAAAGGCCTTCCTCCTACCAAGATTAGTTGAAAATTCTCTTCCAGTATTTTTGTAGTTTCCCTATTTTGTATTTAGTTTAATGTAAGGAGAGAGATAAGAATCCAGTATGGTATTTTTCCCTAATAAATATCCAAATGTTCAACATTACTAATTTAATAACCCATATTTTCTCACTAATATTCAGTGATGACTTTTTCACATACTAAGTCCCCATATGTCTTTGGATCAGTTTCTGAGCAATAATATTTATCTGTCTGCTTATTTACACTCTCATACCATGATGTTTTAATTACTGTAGATTTACATCATAAATATACCTAATATCCTCCAATTAATTTTTCTCTTCAGATATTTCTGGCCTATCCTTTCACAGTTATTTTACCCATGAACTTGAAAATCAGTTTATCTAGTTGTAAAAATTATCCCAGTAGTATTTCTGTTGGGCTCATGGTAAATTTATAGATTGATTGAGGGAGAACTGACCTCATTAAGATATTGAATTTTCCTACCCAAGAATATGATATGCCCTTTTTGTCTGTCAGTGATTTAAAATATTTTTCACATAGATTTTGCGAAATTTTTTTTTTAGGAGTTCTACAGATTGTAGTTTTATTTTATGTTATCCCAACCTTCTAGGTTCCGAAGACTCCTCTTTATAACACATTAAGCAGAGAAAGTGTAGAAACACTTAACAAATTGGTTAATACAAATAAACCAAGACAAATTTGAATGTGTTTTCTTTTTAAATTTTACATTATTTTCATATAATACATGCTGACAAGGTTAAAGAAAAACTTTTACAGGCCTAAAGTTCTTTTCGCATGTAAACTAGGTATCATATAAATAACATTATTCCTTTCTTAGTTCTAGAGTCAGGAGAGAGAATGACCTTTTTTTTTTTAGAAGAATCAAATTTTTTTTTAATGATAAATAGCCAAACCACTCTTACACTTCTCCCAAATTAAAAAAAAAAGAGAACAACAATCAAAGCAACAATTTCCAAAGCAACAACAAACAAACCTATACATATAGAAGTTAAATTATTATTTTTTTTTAAACATCTTTATTAGAGTATAATGGGAGGGAGCCTCAAGAGGGAGGAGACACAGGGACATATGCACATGCATAGCTGATTTACCCTGCCACAAAGCAGAAACCAGCACACCACTGCAAAGAAGATGACTTTTTAAAAAGATAATGTTTATTGCCACGGTTTCTTCCTATTTATGGTATGATCTAGGAATTTCAAAGGGATGCCTTTACTGATATTTTGATTCTATTTCCTATGGGAAGAGAAAACACAATTCTGACCTTTATCGTGGTATAGTTTATGTTCACAGCTATTAAATCCATATTCCTACTGAATCATGTGTTTCTCTGCTCCATTTGCAATGCAAAGTGAAGTTTTGCCACCTCCTCATTAGTTTAAATCATCAGTCAAATATGCCTATGAGAACTATACCAATTTTTCATCTGACATGAGCCTCACTGGGCTTCTTTCCACTAAGGGAGCATACGCTCAGCTTTATCATCAATGTTTTAAAATATGAAGTTCTTGCAATTTAGGGTTGAATGATTCCTCCATACTTTCATGCTCTTTCTGTGATGGTTTTTAAACTGCTTGAAACTGCTTTCATTTATGCCACTTTTAATATATAGAAATAATAGAGTTGTCAGTGTCCTCTTTAAGCTGAAGGAGGAAAAACTGTATTTCTTAGAGATAAAAGCAGATAAAAGCTCATCCAGATAATCCTCTCAGGAAATGCACTGTTCAGCGTTTGTGTGCTTAGAATAGTTCTTACCTGAGCCATCCTGAGACTTAGGGGAATAACATTCCATCATCCTCTGATGGCCCAACTGTGACAGTGGGAATGTTCCTATGATATTTGTTGGCAAACAGGAGTATTGAAACAGCAACCAATTACATCAACAACAGTGTAAGTTAGCCAAGCTTCCTGGGCATTTGGGTCTTACAAATTGAAGTCCAGAAGAGATGTGTAGTAGTTGCTAGGTCAGTAATTACTGAGGGTGTTTTCTAGATGGAGTCTGTGGGAGGCTTAAAATCCACTACCTTGAGAACATCAAAATTTTTAATTTTATTCCCAGGCATTTTATCTTTCTCATTACCACTGCAGTTTTTTTTCTGTTGATTTTTTTTTTGGTCTAAAATATATCTCTTAATTTTAAAAGTAGTCCTATTAGAACTGTGTCCATACCTTGATGCAAGTAATTTGAGATTGTAATTTTTTATTTTTTTATTTTTTTATATTTTTAATTTTTTATATTTTTAATTTTTAAGAGAGTATAGTTGCATTACAATATTGTGTTACTGTATACTGTACAGCAAAGTGAATCAGCTATAAGTATACATATATCCCCTCTTTTTTGGATTTCCTTCTCATTTAGGTCACCATGGAGCACTGAGTAGAGTGCCCTGTGCTATACAGTAGGTTCTCACTAGTTATCTACTTTATACATAGTATCAATAGTGTATATATGTCAATCCCAATCTCCCAATTCATACCTTGGTAACCATCCCTTTCCCCCTTGGTATCCATACATTTGTTCCCTATGTCTGTGTCTCTATTTCTGCTTTGTAAATAAGATCGTCTATACCAATTTTTTCAGATTCCACATATATACGTTAATATACAATATTTGTTTTTCTCTTTCTGACTTATTTCACTCTCTATGACCGTCTCTAAGTCCATCCATGTCTCTCTACAAATGACCCAATTTCATTCCTTTTTATGGTTGAGTAATATTCCATTGTTTATATGTACCACATCTTCTTTATTCTTTTCTCTGTTGATGGATATTTAGGTTGCTTCCATGTCCTGGCTATTGTAATAGTGTTGCAATGAACAAAAGGGAGATGTATTTTTTAAATGTGGCTTTAATCAAAGCCACGTAAACAGAGCTCAGCAACTTTTGAAATAGAGATATGGAGGGGGTTTGCAACTCACCCAACAGTAGGCATGGAAAAGTTTAAAATGTAAAATGGTGAGATAAAGTCATTAGAGTCATCCCTCTGTACCTGTGGGGTATTGGTTCCATGACACCTGAAGATACAAAAATCTGTGGCTGCTCAAGCCCCTTATATAAAATTCTGTGAATTGGGAACCCTGCAGATGTGGAGGGCCCACTGTACTAAGAAGTTTGCAAATGGGATAAAGAGATACCATGGACTCCCCTGGCCACTATGAATTTGGGCAGTTTTCCATGTAGAATCAGAACTATTAGGAATCTGGAAACTGCTTTTATCCAACCTGAAAGGGGAAGAGGAGGAAACAGTGAGCTAGAACAGAAGGATGAACTCTTACACAAATAGACTAACGATTTCCTTTATAATAAGCAGCAGCTGCTGGCATTTTCCAGGAAGAAAAGAAGGAGAGAAGCTCTTAAAGTCCACAAGTGCATGGATCTGGGGTAGAGCATGATATAGGCTCTTTATTAAAATAATGCTAAGAAATTGAAAACAAAGCAAAATAAAAGCCCCCTAATATCTAGCTTGATATTAAGAGTTGCAAAGAGGTGACTATCCCAATGCAAATTCATATCAGACACTAAGAAACGAATCAGCAGAAAATCCAGAATCTGGTCAATGACAACAGCAAAATGAATGGAATTTAGACTAAGACCCTTAACTCTACCATCCTTACATGTCTCACCAATTTTACTAGAAGGAATTAGAAGTTGTAGTCAGAATAAAACTTTGTTACTTGCAGTGTGTTGTATTAATATAATGACTATTCTTACTATAATTGAGTAGTTTGCATATAGTCTCATTCCATAGCGTGGATTCGGTCATTCTCAACTAATTTTTTGTGGTCTTTATAAAGTTCTGTGCTAAATAATCCCCTTTGTATACTGGTATAGATAGATACTAACTTGTGTGAATCCCATCTGAAAATGTAAGGATTCTGGTTTCTGTACAATGAATTGGTTAAATGGTAAAGCAAACCCATAAAACAGAACACATTTTCATAGAATGCTATTGTACCAGACATGTTTCCCTATGTCTCCTAGATATTACATTTTGGTCATATGGAATCTAAATACTACTAAGAGGTACAATATATCAGTCTTATATCTGGTCAACTTGATGATTCATCTATTTTTTAAAGTAATTTATCCATAGATACATCTGTGTTTTATGTGTACAATGATATTGTTTGTAAATCATGACCCTCTTCTCCAAACATAATGCTTTTAATATCTTTTCTTGTATCATTGTGCTAGCTAAGGTCTCCAATATAATATAGACTTGACTATAGAAGTTGACTATAGAAGTGATAGGGAGCAACATTATCTACTACCTAATTTTAAAGAGAATGGTTTCCTACCAGCAGTTATGCAATAAACACTTCAAAAACATAATTTTAAAAGGGTAACATTTACAACAGAAAATTAAAATAGAAAAATCTGTCATGTTTCTGAGAATAAATGTAGCAAAATACGTATAAGACCTGTACACAAAATAATCCTTACTCAAGGGTATTAAAGAAAATCTGAATAAATTGAAAGGAATACTATGTTCATGGTCAGGAAGATTTAGTTCCCTGAAAAGGTCAATTTGACCCTACTTGATCTGTAGATTTCTTACAACCTTGATTAAAATCTCATGAAACTTGATAGGCTGATTTTAAAGTGTCACTGAGAGAAAAAAGGCCTACGAATGGCAAAAACACTTCTGAAGAGAGTGATTATGGAAGACTCATTATAAAGCTTTAGTAACTGGGCAACCTAGGGTTTGTCCAGGAGTAAATAAATTAGCCAGTGGAAGAGAATAAAGAATCCAGAAACAGCTGCACTTGATATTCAAGGGCTTTTGAAATATGACAGAGTGTGTCATGGCAGGTTATTATGGAAAGAAAGGTTTCTTACAAATGAATATGGAAAAATTGTCTGCATAATTTATACCTCAACTATAAACAAAAATCAACTCCACATGAATTAAGTGCCTAAATCTCAAAATAAAGGTCTTAAAATTCTTAGGAAGATATTTAAATAAAAATCTTCTAGACTTTAGGGTAGGGTAGACTTTCTTAAGTAACCACAAAAGCATAACTATAAAAGAAAATATTATTAAATCTAACTCCATTTAAAATTGAGACCTTTTGTTCATCAAATAATACCATAAAATTGAAAAAGATATTTACAACACATGAGCAAAGAACATATCAGAATATATAAAGAACTTCTATAAGTAAATAAGGGAAGAAAAACAACCTAACAGAACGATATAAAAATAGTTAAGCTGACATTTCATCTAAGTGAAATATAGACAGCTAACAAAACACCTAACAAAGTGCTCACCTTCACAACTAATCAGGGAAATGCCAAGATTGTGTAAGGATGTGGGGAAAAGTGTACTCTTATGCTGACAGAAAAGTAAATTAATACAACCACATTGGAAAACAGGTGGGTACTATTTAATGAGTTGAGGATGTGAATTCCTATGATCCAAGAATTCCACTCCCAGGGGTATGTGTGTATTTATAGATAGTTCTTGCATGGCATAATACTGTATTGTGATACTTTTGCATATTAAAACTGTGTCCTCACTTTGCATACTTCCATGGCAACTGAAGTAATGAAGAACCTGCAAAGTAAGGACACAGTTCTGATATGTACATGTTTTAGTTAACATGGTTCTGTGCAAAGCAAGGACCTCCAATATGTGTACATTTGTGTGTGTGTGTGTGTACTCAGATGTATAAATTCAAAGGAAAATTATGCATATGTGCACCAAGATAAAGAACAAGAACATCATTACAAATTGCTAATAATATCTAAACCCTGGGGAAAAATCTGTATGTTCATCAAAAGGAGAATGGGTGACTAAATTGTGATCTATTTAGATCTATTTAGATAGTGGCATATTATACAGCAGAGAAAAGGACTGCATTAGGCTATACAATAATGTGGATGCATTTTAGAAGCATAATTTGTACAAAAGAAGCAAGACAAAAGAAACCATACCAAAAAATTCAGTTTATATATAATTCAAAACAAAACTCTTGTTTAGAAATGCCTACACGGGTAGTAAATCTGTAAAGGAAAAAGAGAAAATGATTATCACAAAAGTCAGAATCATGGTTATTTCTCCTAGGGAATGAGGAATTCTGTTTGGGAACACACAGAGAAGTTTCTATGGCTCTGTGATTGTCCCATTTCTTGTCCTAAGTGTTAGTTATATATTGTACTATAAAGTGTGGATGTTCCAGAATTTTTTTCAACCACAGAGTTTTTGAATTTAAGTGAATGGTTTCCCTTGCTGTGCAAAAACTTTCAAGTTTAATTAGGTCCCATTTGTTTATTTTTGCTTTTGTTTCCTTTGCCCGAGGAGACAGATTTTTAAAAAAATATTGCTAGGATTTATGTCAAGCAGAGTTTTGCCTATGTTTTCTTCGAGGAGTTTTATGGTTTCCAGTCTTATATTTAGGTCTTTAATCCATTTTAGATTTAGTTTTGTATATGGTGTGAGAAAATATTCTAATTTCATTCTTTTACACATAGCTGTCCAGTTTTCTCAGCATCACTTATTGAAGAAACTCTCTTTTCTCCATTGCATATTCTTGCATCCTCTGTCATAGATTAATTGACCATAAGTGCATGGGTTTATTTCTGGGTTTTCCATTCTGTTCCATTGATCTATGCGTCAGTGTTTGTGTCAGTACCATGTTATTTTGATTACTTGGCTTTATAGCATAGTCTGAAGTCAGGGAGCATGATATTTCCATGTTCATTTTTCTCAAGATTGCTTTGAGTATTCAGGGTCTTTTCTGGTTCCATATAAATTTTAGGATTATTTGTTCTCATTCTGTAGAAAATGTCATGGGGTTGAAATTCTGTGGTTAACAAGGCTACAAAGTAAAGGAAATAATTATCCCCTTGTGATAGACATTGCTTAAGCAATGTCATGTGCCTGGTGTAATAGTTCAAAGAGGGCACCCATCTTGGTTCAAAGCTTGTGTTGGGGGGGTGTGATCTGAGAATCTGCATTCCCTTGAATTCCTGAGTTTCTATGCCATAGTGAATAATTTCTGCCCCATAAAAGATCATGGGGAAGCCTTGACCATTTTCTACCTGCATACCACATCACTATTAGAGTCTTAACTCCCTGCATCTTACAGAGGCAGTTGGCTTTGCACAATACTATTACATGTGGCATGGCAACCTGACTCACAAGAAAGTATAATTCTAAGAATTTTTCTCACCCAGTTTGAAAAAATACTAAATCTATATCTAACTCATAACATGCAGCCCATCCTCTTGACTCAAGGCTGAGAAAGAGTAGGGAGCAGGGAAAGGTGTCTGCCCTTTAACACTTAAGAGATTAGATCTTGCTCTGGCTGTTGGCTATATTGTGTATGTATATGAGTGTGTTTAGAAAAGCTCTTCCTATTGAAATTGTGGCTTATAATTTTATCTCAAGTCAACTGGAATTTTTATGTACAAGGCCAATTCTTGAAATTTTCATGCTCAAAATATTTCCAAAAAAGAACTGTAACTTCTCTTTATGTTTTATTTTTATTTTATTTTGAGAACTCAGGGGCTTGCATCCTTATACGAAGCTAGTGACAAAGTTCAAAACTAGGCAGCAAGCTGTCACTCCTGGTCCCATGAGAGAGCCACTAGATCATATCAGATCCCTGTCTCCATGCTCAGGCAAGCCCCTCTTTCACATCTTTCCATTGACTTCTTTGGAAACAGGTTTCCAGGAATGGTAGGGTCCGATGGAGAAATTGGCTGGGAACTTTATGCCTCATTGACAGGAGAGGAGGGTGGGGAAATTCTCCCAAACTGAAATGTTAACTCATTGCCTATTGTGGTTACTTGGGACTGTAGTCAGGAAAGTTTCAACGGGCTGGTAAGGAAGTGGGATGTTTTTCAGCTTTCACGCTTGTGCAATGTGACTTCAGAGGAAATAAACAGAGAAAGCTGATACGTGTGTGCGTGCGTGTGCGTGTGTGTCTCTGTGTTCATAGAAACAAAAGATCATCTGGAAGTAGATGGGTGTGTAATGAGAAAGTAAGTAAATGGATGAACCATCGTCACAGCTCATGAACATGACCGTGGGCTTTTTGTACAGTGTATGTCTTCAGCAGCCAGCGTCCAACAGTTAGAGCCCAGACTGAAGGCAGGAGCTGCACGGTGACAGGTTGTGGGATAAGGATGCACTGTAGATGAATTTAGAGAGAACAATGCTTTGGTCCATATGGAAAACTGCAAGAGGTTGCCACTCCCAGTCTAGGAAATGAAGAAACACTCTGGCACAGTGACTGATCTAACCCAGCCTTTCCGTTTGCTACCAAATGACATGTGCACACATGTGCAGACAGAAACTTGAACTGAGCAGAAGTGAGGGGGGACGAAAGTCCTGCTGACTTCTATTTATTCAAAGTGGGAGGAAGAAGAGTGAGTGGATCCAAGTTTGGTTTGGTAACAAAAGTATTTGCTGCCAAAATCTTATGAGGTCTAGGGAAACTCTGGTTACAAATCAATTCAGTGCAAGCTGTCCCTCCAGCAACTCAGGGCATCAACAATGTACTCTAGGTAAATGAGCCATGTGACCCCTCTATTAGCTCTGCAGCCTCTTAAAAACAGCATGCCTGAATGCAGCATCTTTCCAATAAATCAGGGAGAATAGTTACCATTATCATGATCATTCTAATGAGGAAAACAGAACAAAGGTATCAAGTAATTTACACCAACCAGACCACCCTGTATCTTCTGGGCTTGCTTATCTTAGAAATGCATTACAGGTGAAATAAATTCAGCTGAAAAGATCTTATGCTTGATTACATAAAGTCAGTTATGCGTTTTTATTTCATTTCATTTTGAGTCACTGTCAGGAAGGCCAAGAGTCGTTCCCTTTTGAGTTAAGAGGATGAAAAATGGTGATGAAAATTATAATTAGGGGCAGGGGGAAGCAAGCAGAAGTAAACTAGTCAAAAGGAGAGAAGAGTTTTTTCTGAGTCCCCTGTCTCCCAGTTTCTAGTTCCTTAAAGTACCCATAAATGCTAGAGTGAAATACAAATGTCATCTGTCTTCATGGAAATTGAAACATTCTAGGAAGTGTAAAATTAGGAAGTTTAGCAAATCTATATCAACACCCCTCAAACTGAGAGCATGTTGCTTGATTCCTCATGACAATTCTTTCATAAAGGGGAAATTCCTATTTTTCAATCTTTCTCAAAGGCAAATAATCTAATAATTCCCAGAAGCTAGGATCCTAGTCAACCTCTGTCTGAGTCCTGAAGAATTTCCAAGAAAAGGGATTTCTACTAGATAAGACTTCTGTTGGCTTGACCAGCCTACAAAGAGTTTCAGATTTCTTGGAATCCAAGGAGTCTTGAGGACCAACCTATGCCAAGTGCCAGCATATTTCATAAAATCTTCGTGACAGGGTTCTGAACTTTCTTCCAAATTGCATTAGTATGTATGTTAATTAAGATTCATTTAGTCATAAGTTATAGTTGTTAGCCATGAGTTCCATGTTCAGAAACCAATAAAGTATATGAAATAAGATGTCTTTAAACAGAAACACATTTAAAACAGGGTTACATATTGATCAGTTGATGAAAATATTGTACCCAGAAACTTGCAGGAACCTAACCTTGCATTTCTCCTAGGAGCAATGGCTCAATATTCCCTAATTCAGTGTTTTCAGTACTTTATAGAACGTAACAGCCACAGATAAGGAGAATCAACTATACATACATATAAAGAAAAGAAGAAAGAAGAAAGAGAATGATTACAGGTATCCCTTCCCACTTTTTTCTACAAATTTTTATTATTTTTAATTGCCTTAGGGAAGAAAGGTTAAAAAATGGAAGAAAAGTTGTATCACCAAAGAATATATTTTAATGATTCTACTTAGAAGTGAATTTCAAGCCTTACACATCTTACAGTTGAGAAGTTTTATTTTACATCCATTTCAGTTTCCTTATGTTGATAAAGCTCTCTTTCAGGGGGCACAAAGAACAAGATTTTCCAACCCACCCCACAAAAGCCTTGAACTGACTTACTCTACAATTCATACTGAGAACATTGGGTGATTGTGACATTCCTTTGACCTTGACAAACTTTGTAAAACATTTCATGAAAGATGCATCTGTGAGTTCTTTTAGTCTGTGAAACAGCCCCTTTTTCATGTCAGCTATTATTTTTTTCAGAGGGAAATTTCATTAACACCAGACATTTTTTCAAATTAAGTAAGAACTTGTGTTAGAACAACAATTAAGATTCTTGTTGGATAATCATCTGTGGTTAAGCTTACAAGGCTGACCAAGGAAGAAAAATTAAAAAGAGGGAGAGAAGAAAAGAAAGAGAGAGAGAAGACATCACCCCCTCCCAGAACTCACTTTTAACCAGACTTCAGGTCTTGCAAGATTGTGAACACTGTTCTGTATTTAGTTACCCAATATTTTGCGTAGCTCTGAAATTGCAAAGCAGTGTTTTTCCACAAATTCCCTACAATAATTTTTCCTAAGGAAACTCTAACCAAAGCACTGCCTATTCATTCTATTTTTCCAAGGCTACAGAGAATCACAGAGTTTCTCCTGCTACAATTAGATCCGCCCTTAGAAGGGTGGGGGAGATTGCCAAGCAGGGCAGCTCTAGTCTGGTCAAACCCAGGACTAAATTCATGATGTGTGGATGGACACTATTCAAAGATTCCCACTCCTGAGAGGAAGGATGAGTCATAGGACTCACCCACCCCACAAAATGCAACAAATTCTGAGAACTTCCATCAAATACAACTGACACCTTTTCCTTGGACTTCCATCTTCCCAGATGGAAACCCATGACATCACCATCACTACATACCGGGTGACATCTTTGAGCACATTTATTAGCACCACTTGCAAATCCCTCCCCCAATATACTCCAGGAACATAAACTAATAAACTGTTTCTCAGATGTAGTTTTGATTCAGAAATCTTAAGAGTTAAATTGAGAGTATCCTCAACACCCAGTTTTGGAATTGCAAGAACTCAAACAGGTGCTCTTGGATTCTACCTCTCCTGCATTCTGGGAAGTGTGTGCCACCATTGAATCTGCTGTGGATAGGGTTCTTCAACACGTGCTGCCATAGTGCCCCATCATAATTCCCCATCCATGGCTCGCTCCCAGGCCAGCCAGTCCTACCTGTCTCCCATACCCTCGCACACTTGAACACAAGTGAAAGGAGTGTATGTCCTTTATCTTGCTTGTGGGCACTGATGGAAGGTAGCAAAGGAACACTGATAAAGAAATTACAGAGCTGATATCATGAAAAAGTGATAGGGCAACAGCTTCTTCCAGGAAGTATTCTATCAACCCAGTGACAAGAGCATCTTGAGCTAAGTGGGATGAAGCCATAACGTGATCAGGGAGGTTTCTGTGAGTGTTGAGAATGCCAGGATGGAGGAAAGCAGATGCCACAAACTGGAAACTTAGGAGCACATGTAAGGATATCTAGGAGTTCCCTGATACCAAGAGAAAATTGTAAGGAGTAGAAGACCAAAAATTTCAGGGGTGTATGTGAAGCCCTTAACTGTTGGGGTTTTTGGTTGTTATTCTTACTGTGATTTAATGAAAGTCAGATCTCATCACTCCCCTAGGATCTCATCACTCCTCTTCTTCAGGGTGTCCATTGCATTTGGAAGAGAATCTACGCCTCTTACCCATCTCATCTCACTCCCTACACTCAAGTTAAAATGGATCCACTCCCTTTTCAGAACATGCCAAACCCCTAAGCATCTCAGCGCTCTCCCACGTGGTCCCCTCTGCATGCTGGGATGCCGGGCATCCCTGGGCTTTCTGCACAGCTGGTTCCTTCCTGTGTTTTAGATATGGCCACCCCTTGTCACCCTATAACACAAGCCTTTCCTACTTCAACTGCCACCTCTTACTCCCTCTAATACCATTATTTACTCCTAACTAGCCCTTCTCACAACCAAAAATTATTTTCTTGATTTAGCTCTTAAGTCCAAAGAGTTTGTTACGAATCCCCATTGGCTGATACATAGTAGAAAATCAACAAACATCTCTTGAATGAATACATGATGAATGGGGACTGAAAGAAATGAATTAAATTATATTAGGCCAGTATGGCCTGGGGAAAAACAAGGGTAAAGCTGAATTCTGAAATAAAACCAAAGAGTATAAGTATTATTCAAGCATCATGCAGTCTGGAATATTTAAAAAGAGGCATTGTGTGAAATCCTAGAAAACGAGACCATTGTGATACTTCCTTGTCATTTGGCTCCAAAAGATTTCTTTAGAAACTCACAGATTACAGATTTCTTAGTTCTGAATCTGACTCATCCCCACCCAGATCTGAAGTGCTTTTTAAATTAACGTCACATGTAAACATTGAGCTAAGCAAAATTTTCACCAGCAAATATCTAATGACTTCCC
Source organism: Mesoplodon bidens (assembly GCF_964165515.1). Taxonomy (NCBI): domain Eukaryota; kingdom Metazoa; phylum Chordata; class Mammalia; order Artiodactyla; family Ziphiidae; genus Mesoplodon; species Mesoplodon bidens. The sequence continues at coordinate 18,397,088 of NC_138166.1, forward strand.
CCAGTAGGTCCATCTGAGCAAAGAGGTCGCTATGAATATGAATTACCCTTCGTGACTTTGCACCTTGAACTCAACATGGTGCATAAATGAAAGTTCCACGTAGCTCCAAGGAGTTGGCCTCACCCTTCCTCGAATGGAAAAACGTCTTAGTTATGAGAAAAGTAGAAGTCTGTCTAGTAGACAGGATTTCCCCTCCACCAGTGACCACGCTTGCAAAACTTTGGAAATTCATTTCTTCTGACCATTTTCTTTTTAACAAAGCAGTCTTCAGAAAATGTCTTTTTTTTTTTTTGCGGTACATGGGCCTCTCACTGTTGTGGCCTCTCCCGTTGCGGAGCACAGGCTCCGGATGCACAGGCTCAGCAGCCATGGCTCACGGGCCTAGTCACTCCACGGCATGTGGGATCTTCCCGGACTGGGGCACGAACCCATGTCCCCTGCATCGGCAGGCGGACTCTCAACCACTGCGCCACCAGGGAAGCCCAGAAAATACCCTTTTTAAAGTCCTTTTTTGTTTGTTTTTGTTTGTTTGTTTGTTTTTTGCGGTACGCGGGCCTCTCACTGTTGTGGCCTCTCCCGTTGTGGAGCACAGGCTCTGGACACGCAGGCTCAGCGGCCATGGCTCACGGGCCCAGCCGCTCCACGGCATGTGAGATCTTCCCGGACCGGGGCACGAACCCATGTCCCCAGCATCGGCAGGCGGACTCTCAACCACTGCGCCACCAGGGAAGCCCTAAAGTCCATTTTTATTTTTATTTATTTTTAAGGCAAAAGGCTAAAATTTTTAGGCCTTTGTGACAGGTTTCTGAAAATATTTCCTTGCCTTTAATTAATTTCAAAATAAATGCATTTCCAGTCAGTCCACAGACGGGTGTAAAACAGACATTATTTCTACAGAAAGAAAAAGGAGGTGGCTGGCATGAACCATGCTCCTGGTTTTGTCAAAATCTAAATGCAGATGATATTCATGTAAATAATTACAAATATGTGTCTTCCAAGTAAGGAAGATCTGTCTGAGACATCAGTACAGAGAAATATAGATGTGTATATAAATTGGAAACGTTCATTTCTGAGGACTTAAATAAGGACATGATTCATTTAAGTCAAAGGAATAGAGAATTTGCAAATATCACTAACTTTACTCCAGGTTCCTGAAGTTTTTATGGTAAAGTGGGTGGCTTTACTTTTTTTAAATGTACGAATGAATAATATTTAAATTATTTATAATTTTCATACAACAGCACCCAGATATCTTATAAGCCCCAACAAATAGATATGAAGCTAGTTATAATGCACTTTTGAAAAAAATCCTGTATTTTGGAAATTTTTTTTATAATACAGGAGCTTCCCTAAGAAAGATACAAACTTTTTTGAACTCCTTTAAGATGTTACTAGTCAAATCTAACCATTTGGAATTAAAATTTCCAACTCGACAACAAAAGCGAGCTTGTAGATTTAATCTCATGTATTGAGATTTAAGGAGCAAGGAAGAAATGATTGTTTTTGCAGCTTCATCAGTTTATTTCCACAAAACGTCCATAAGAAGCTTTCCCACCACATGCTCCTTTCCATTATTAGGCGCTTGGCTGGGATGTGTTTAGTTTGGCAGCTTGCCAAGTAATGTTCATTTGGGTCTTGGTGGTACTGAACTTGACAGAAAGCAAAGCACAGCGGGGAAAAGGTATTTTCAAATCACTATTTTCACATCAAACATACAAGACCAAAAACCTCCCTTGCAGAATGCAAAACTAGACTATGCTTCTTTGCCATTCTTCTATGATGGCAAACCCAGGTATCCCGCCTTCACTTACACCTTCCCAAAGACTGGCTGGGGAAGGAGGGTATTTCCTGTGGCCACAAAAAGGGTCCCCAACCTGGAGGACCTAAATCCTGCAAACTCACAAAGTCTGGTCTGGTAGAGCTGGTTTAATATTTGTGAACTTTGACAGATGATTTCAGATATCTCACCTTACGATGCAGATCCTAAGGGTAACTCTGTTGTAGACTTATTGAGCAGGTTTAGAGAGATGATCTCTGGAAAGCTAGGGCTAGCCCAGTGACCACTGCATAAACACGAGTGTCACTGTTGAGAGTGGAGCTGAGAGCAGTGTTAACGATACATGGGTGAATGCCCTCCGAGCATCAGCCGTAAGGGAGTGAGGACAAAGGGGATGGGCAGAGCAAGTAGGTGAAGGACAGTGAAGTTGCATCAGGACAACAGAGGATTCCACAGTGAGCATGGGGGCTGGGATGGCCCTCCCAAGAGGTCCCAAACTGAGGCAAGAGAGTGAGGCTGTACCTTCATGTCAGACCAGTCCTCACCTGGAGGCTGTCCCCAGGGAGGAAGGTAATAGCCATGAGCAGGGCTGCTCTCTCAGCCCAGAGCTGTTCCTAGAGAGAGACGTGGCTGCGAGCCAAGCCAGGCAGCACTCCAGCAGCTGGAGGAATGCGTGCCTCAGTCCAGTAGGGGCTGTGTGTCTGGGGTCCAACCCAGCTCCACCCACAGTCCACCACTATGCGATTGGCGCACTTCCTTCATGTGATTATATTTACTCCAACTTGGTAAATCTCCTCCAACATTCGGCAAGGCTGCTTTCCCAGGGAAAATTACACCAGGAAAGTTAGTGGGATGGAAGACAACGTTGCTTCAGTATCTAGTCTTGGGATCTACACTGGTGCTCATTGCTCCCTTCTCTATGCCTACCTACATTCCCTCGACCCCTGGAGAGCACCTTCTATTCCAGTAGTTTTTCCCAGACCCCCAGGCCAGGTTGCTGCACTTGTCCATTGACTAACACAATTGGGCAGAAGACTATCAAGAAATGCCCCAGTGGGGCGTGTGTTTACTCACTCTTACCCCAGTTCAGTAACAGCAGCCCTTTCTCCACCCATAACGGGCTAACTTCCCTGGCCAGAGTGCTGACTTCTTCCCTTGCCTGCTGGTCGGCTGATGCAAAGGCCAACAGTGGGCAACAGCTGTAGCTTAAAGCTTAATGTCTCTTCATGAAAACATTCCCATTTGGGAACCATGACTTCTACACCCACAGGTTCTTGAGTTTGCAGTGATAAAAAGCACCAAGTTCTTTTAGAAATGTCCCTTAGCTTGTTTTAAAAGATGTTTGCAAATTTTTTGACATTCATCCCTTCAAAAAGGTGAACCTAATTTTCCCTCCCCTTGAATATAGACTTGGTGACTCACTCCTAACAAATGGAATGTTGCAGAAACGACATCGGAGGCTAGGTTATTAAAAGCATAGCTTACTGTTGCCATACCTTTTCTCACTCTCTATGGAAAGCCAGCCACCATGTCATGAGGATGCTCACGCAGCCACTTTGCTTCTGACAAATCTACTTCTCTATTAACTCAGGATCCTGCCATCCCAATATTTTCAGATTCCACATATATGCGTTACTCTACGATATTTGTTTTTCTCTTCCTGACTTACTTCACTCTGTATGACAGTCTCTAGGTCCATCATGTCTCTACAAATGACCCAATTTCGTTCCTTTTTATGGCTGAAAAAATTGGTATAGACGATCTTATTTACAAAGCAGAAATAGAGACAAAGATGTAGAGGACAAACTTATAGATACCAAGGCGGAAGGGGGCGTGGGATGGATTGGGAGATTGGGATTGACATATATACACTATTAATACTCTGTATAAAATATATAACTAATGAGAACCTACTGAAGAGCATGGGGAACTGTACTCAGTGTTCTTTGGCGACCTAAATGGGAAGGAAATCCAAAAAAGAGGGGATCTATGTATACATATAGCTGATTCACTTTGCTATGCAGTAGAAACTAACCAACATTATAAAGCAACAATATTCCAAAAAAATTTTTTTAAAATACTTCTAATACTGCCTGAGAAACAAAAAAGAGTTTTATCATAAAAAAAAAGATCCTGCCGTCCCATTGCTATCAGTTCTGTAACTGCATGTCCCACTGGTGTTTCTTAACGATGTCCCACTTCTCTCACCATCAGATTCCTTATCACTTTGGGGAATGAATCTCCAAGTTGTCCTGAGGAACAGAGTGGGTGGCTGGGTTTTCTGGCCTTATTCCAGCATGTCCATTTCTCTGAACTTTTTGATCCTTCTGTCCATGTATATGACAAGAGGACCATGGTTTCCACTTCACTTGGTGTGACCACTGCTTTCTCCAAGCCTCAGGAGCCATCCTAGCTGTGTGTCAGTACTTTCTCTTAGGGTCCTTTCTGGGGCAAAGACCCTGTATCACAGGAGAGTGCTTCCATACTGAGAAACTCTCAACTTATCCAAATTTATGCTGCACCCTCTTGGAGCCAACACCCTCAGCATGCAGCCTGTACACACCCTTCAGCTTCTTGCTGGCACACGTAAGCTATTCTGGGAGGTATAGTCCCTCTGTTTCTTTAGGGGATCCAGCACTTCCCCAGCCTTGTTACGTTTTGAAGAGCGATTTTGACCATGAGAGTTTGGCTTGGTGGCCAGGAATGGAGATGGGGCTGGTCTCAAAGGAGGAAAGCATGACGTTTTAGGCAGAGTCTTCTATAGAACCTTCAGGCAAGGACCCTTACGGGGAGAAGTGGCCATTTCTGTAGGCCCAAAGTGTCAGGGGAATCTGGGATAATTCAAGATTTTGAGTGCATCAACTTGCATGTGCCTTCCCAAACCTCAGGGCCCTACTCCTTTCCAAACAGGGCTCTGCCCTGGGCATAGCCAGCTTGTCAAGGTTAAGAAGTCAGTCTTCTCTGGAGCTCTATTACTCTTTTAATTAAGTCCTAGGACTTATCCTCAGTTTTTCCTGCCCTCCATCTACAGTAGATGGGTCTTTTTATCCTGCCAATGAGGCCCTATTGTTCTCATACTCCTCTTTAAACTGGTGATTAACCACTTGTAGGATTCCATTGTCTTTCCCCAATGTAATAATATCCATGTCGTTCCATAGTCCTTTTGCTTACCACTTTCCTTAAATTTTGGAGGCATCTGCCAGTATATTTCCTTCCTATTCCAGCTCACAACCAGTGAAAATTTAAACACTGATCACCCCCCTACTGCACGTCAGGCGTGGTGAGCACTCCACTCACCCTCAGTGAGTGGTGGTAGCTAGCCAGCTAGCCACCTCCTTGCTAGCTAGCTAGTGGTGGATCCAGCTCCCAAATCCCACTTCAAATATGCTCACTAGGCCCCTGTCAGCAACTAGGTCAGTTTCCAGAGTAGTTGGTTGAACAGCGGCCCCTCATCAAAAGATCTGTCCACCCAAAATTTCTGAATATGGCCTTGTTTGGGAAAAGGGTCTTTACAGATATAATTAAGAATCTTGAGATTAAATCACCCTAGATTACCCATGTAGGCCCTAAATCCGATGACAAGTGTTCTTCTAAAGACACAGAGAGGTGAAGGTGATGTGAGGACAGAGTCAGAGATCAGAGTGATTTGTCTACAATTCAAGGAAGGCCAGGGATTTCTGGCAAACACCGAAAGGTAGGAGAGAGGCATGGAAGGGGTTTGGCCTCAGAGCCTCCAAAAGGAACCAACCCTGCCAACATCTTGACTTGGGACGTCTAGACTTCTGAACTGCAAGAGAATAAATTTCTGTTGCTTTAAGCCACCCAGTTTGTGCTAATTTGTTATTGCAGCCACAGGAAGCTAATGCACCCAGGAAAACACACTCTGAGGCAGAGATTTGCATGCAGGATGGGGCAGAGAGAAAAGGTGAACTCCAATACATTTGTAACATTGGCCTCAGCTGACCCCATAGGAAGTTTGAAGCAGATACAGCCCTTCCAATATTTCTTGAATTGAGGAAAGAGGAGCAGAACCTTTTAGTCCCTGTATTGACTTTTCATTCCCTGCACAACACGCAGCGATCCTCAAAGACAAGGCAGCTCCTTTCATCCGAGGGCAATTCCAGGGCATGGACTTAACTGTGGACTGTCAGCGGGGTACACACCTGGCAGCTGGGGAAATGAAAGCCTCAATCCAAAAGAGGGAATCTGGGTGGCACTTCTCAGCAGCTACTACAGGAGGCTGTGATTATCAGAGTAAGAACCATCTCAAAGTTGGGGGCCACGGGGAATGGACCAAGCAGAGCAGATCTTAGTGAGTTGCTTTTACAAAAACAAATGTTTTCACCCGTTGGACCCAAGACAAAACACTAGGAGGAGGAAGGAGGAAAGAGGTTGCTGAAAGGCCACAAGGGATCTGATAGGAAAGAGTCGAATTGTGAGCAAAGGGTGTAGCCAAGATGAGGGCTCACGGAGGATGAGGTGGCAGGTTTATGGCTGATTCTACGGAGTAAGTCCTGGTCATTCTCAGCACCAGTTCGTGGAACTTCGTCTACTTCTGTTGACACGGAAGGGGCCACAGATGTCACAGAGTAGGCAGCTTTTACCTTCTTAATAAAAACTTCTGTTTCTAAAACTGACAACATGGGGAATCAGATGTCCAATAAGCACGAGAAAAGATGCTCAACCACGTTAGCCATCAAGAAAATACAAAGGGAAACTATGATGTGATACCACCACACACCAGCTAGGGTGTCTATAATAAAAAGATAATAATAAGTGCTGGAAAAGATATGGAGAAATCAGAACCTTCATACACTTCTAGTGGGAATACTGCAGTCACTTTGGAAAACTGTTCGTCAGACTCTTCTAAACTTAACCAAACACCTATACATGATGCAGCAGTTCCTTTCCAAGATATTTACTCAAGAAAAGTGAAAACCTATGCCCACACAAAGAGCTGGATGCAAATGTTTGTAGCAGCTGTTCTCATAACAGCCTCAAACAGGAAATAACTCAAACGTCCATCAACAGTTGACTGGATCGCATAGCACAGGGAGATCAGCTCGGTGCTTTGTGACCACCTAGAGGGGTGGGATAGGGAGGGAGGGTGGGAGGGAGACGCAAGAGGGAAGAGATATGGGGATATATGTATATGTATAACTGATTCACTTTGTTATAAAGCAGAAACTAACACGCCACTGTAAAGCAATTATACTCCAATAAAGATGTTAAAAAAAAGTATACCACAAAAAAAAAAGAATACATACTGTGTGGTTGCATCTATACAAAACTCTAGAAAAGATAAATCTAATCTATAGTGATAAAAATCAGTGCTTGCCTGGAGCTGGGAGTAGAGGGAGACTTCCTGAGAAGGGGCACAAAGAATCTTTTGGGGGTGAAGAGAAGATTCTATATCTTGACTGAGGTGGTTGTTACACAGGTGTGTACATGTGTCAAAACTTTTCCAACTGCACCCTTTAAAATGGGTACAAGAGAACTGATTTTTCAAAAACTGACTGCATGAAGCCTCTCCGCCACTTATTCCGGAGACAACTGGAGCTGTGGGTGGATGACGAGGGGTTACTCTTTTCTTAGCTCCCACAGTGATCCCAGAGTTACACATCAAAGCGTTCCCTCCTCACCACAAAGTGAAAATGACAAGGCTGGTTCCTGCAATGATAGTGACTCCCCAGACTAAAGAAGCCACAAAAGGTCACAAGAACTCTCAACTCTAATATCATCATGTATTTACCTAGGAGACCTCAGGGCCATTTTGACCATGTTACGTTTTCCCACTGCTTCTTTCCATGTGGGTTCATTCACTGAGACACCTAAAGGTCAAGAGTCTTACTCAGTGTTGGTGACAGTGAGTCAATGGCCAGCATTCCCCCACCACCTTGCCCCCATTCTTTCTCTTCCTTTCTTCCATATCGCAGAACATCTCAGGATACCCTAAAATTCATTTACTCAGGAAAAGTCAGCAACTACGTTTTCATGCAGTAAACAACTGCCATGAAAACCGACAGGCTTGGGGCCCCAAGAGAGCTGCTGAAGTGCTATGTTTTGTAAATATTTAGAGTAATGTTCACCTGAAAAAACGGAGGTATTTGCATATTAACTCACCCTAATAAACTTGACACAGTGAAAAATGCCAGTAGAATCTCTGTGGCATCTTTATTCAAGAAGACCTCTGCCTCCCCATATCCTCAACTGGAGGGGTGGGATAGCGAGGGTGGGAGGGAGGGAGATGCAAGAGGGAAGAGATATGGGGACATATGTATATGTATAGCTGATTCACTTTGTTATAAAGCAGAAACTAACACACCATTGTGAAGCAATTATACTCCAATAAAGTTGTAAAAAAAAAAAAGAAGAAGACCTCTGAATTGCATCTACTGTACAACCAACTGTGTAAATTCCAAAGTTATTAGACAAAATTGGTGATCCAAATGTCAGGAGAAATCATCTCATTCATTATGGAAGAGGTCATTTTAGTTGCCTCTAAAAGACATGATGAGCTCTGACGGAGGTAGTTTTTTATGCTAAATTGGTAATCACACTTAGAACATATTCAGTAACTAAAGGCAAGAAACAGAATGTGCTCTAGCCCACTATTCACAATCCTAGTCTAGACCTTAAAAGGATTTCAAAAATACAGATTCCTAGGTCTCAGTATGAAGTTCCTACTTAATAGTGCTGGGATAAATCCCAAGAGCCTGTATTTTTTAAACGTTCCTAAGGTGATTCTAATGAATTTAACCCAGGCTTCTTAACCTTAACCCAGGTTTCTCTGTAACTTTCCTTTTCCTTAGTGCTGTGCTCAAAGAAACCCCACCATACGCTGTAGTCTACAGGAGTGGTACCCAAATGTTTTGGGTCTTTCACTCCTATCACTGAGTGCACATCCCTGATTTGGGTATATTTATTTAATTACAAATTTATAAGTGCATCGTATTTCAAAAGAATCATGTTTAAATCCAGAAGAGCTTACCTCCAAGGGCAAGCAAGTCATTCAGCTGATCTCCAGATGTGGGCATCGCCAATGAAGAGACTAGGTATACCACCAGGCTTAGAGCCAATATTACACATATGTATTTTTCTAGGACAGGACACATTGTTTTCTTGTACTGTGCATCTTTGTTATTTTGAAATGGCAGTATTTCTTAGTGAATGTCAATATTGCTATTTAAGTGAAAAAAAGCAATTTAAGTTTGAGAATTTTTAAACCTCTTCCTTAAGAGCTTGTTCTAATATCTGTAATCAAACCAGAGAATGATAAGTACAAATGTTTACTTTTTTATTACTTAGTGACAGTTTCCTAAACAAGCAGGACAAGAATGAAGCAAGAGAAACCACGAAGGCATGCTTTTGTGCAATGCTGGAGAGGTCTATATCATTGGCCAGGCAAGGTTGTGAAGCTTCCATCGAAAAAGCCTCCTAAGTACGTGCCCTTGTGTCAGGGTTTGAGTGCCTCAGAGTGCAGCAACCAAAGCAAAAATTTCCTAAATGTGGCTGATAATGCCTGACAATGTCCTTCCCTGTGGCCAAGGTTCATCCATAGGAGCAAGACAGAGCAGCCCCAGCTCAGCCACAGGCCATTATCACAGCCTTTCTTTGAGAGGTTCTCAAGATTCAGTGCAGAGTTCCCAAGCTCCATTCTAAATTCCCTTTTGCTTTTTTTTTTTTCCCTTTCTGTTACCAAAATACAAGTCCATATTAAAAATAAACAGTGCTGCCTTGCCATGAATCTCTGTTCTCCTTTAAATGGTCTGACTAGTACCAGTGAGTCAGACCTCCTACTGTTCGCCAACCCAGGACAGATCACTGGGCCCTCTCTGTCCTTCCCCTCCCTTCTGGCTGCCTGTTCCGGTTCTCTCCGCTCCAGTCTTTATCCCAATCTAATTGCTATTTTTCTGGCTGGTTATCAACCCCTCTCTCCCTCTGGGTACCTCCCTGGGTCTCTCCCAGGAACTCACTTGGCCTCCCTTTTCTGTTTCTTTCTGCTTCTCTCTTTTGCCATCACTCTAAGTGGCCCTCTGTTTCCCCAGATAAACACAAAACAAGCATGAAAAGCGAAGCACAGGAAGAATAAACCATTTTATTAGAGCATCGTGCCATACAAACCTGGGAAAAACCCCTGTTCATTCTGGCCCCATCAGCATCCTCTGTCATGGGGATGCTTTCGAGCTGCCCTTAGAGACTCACTTCCTCTCCACAGTATTTGCATCCTTAATGCACTTCGAAGACAAGCTCTTGGCATCCATGCAAAAGCAATCTGTGCTGTGTGGAAGATATGGTCTCTAACCTCAGGTTGAACTAAAAAGCACTGGAAATTTTAAGAGGTTGTTTTGACCTTTCAGGGTCACTTAGGATGAGGATCTGCCTGGCAGTAGTTAATGGCGGTTTGATTGGACTCCAATGCTGTTTCTAAGTCTCTCCTTAGAATCTAGCCAAGCTAAACACATATTCTTTTCATCTCTACTCGCAAGTCCAGCCTTCAGCCCCAGGTCTTCAGTTATTCCTCGGTTCCTCTCTGGATTCCCTCCAGTTTGTTGACAAATCCTCCAATGTCCATTCAAAATTACTTCTTAATTTCTCTCTGATAGCATCTCCCAGCGTTTCCTCAAGATCAGCATTTTATTCTGTTTCTGCCCACACAGAGAAAAGAGCACAAAGCTGCTTGAGGCAGCTCATGGAAGGGCCTTTCCAAAAGGCAGACGGATGTTCTCCTGGAGCTGGCAGGATTCTTTGTCTTTTCTTTTTTTTTCTTTTGAAAATGAGACCTTTTCTTGATTTTAAAATCCATGTCGATCATTGCTGAAAACTTACAAAATAGAAATAAGCAGATGAATATGAAAACGCATGGGCGATCCACAAACTACAGATATTTCTGTTAATATTTTTTATGTTTTCTTTCTTTCCTTTGAATAGACAGATTATTTTTTAGTAAAGTATAGTTGCTGTACAATATTATACAAGTTACAGGTGTACAATAGAGTGATTCACAATTTTTCAAGGTTATACTCCATTGAGAGTTACCATAAAATATTGGCTATAGTCCCCATGTTGTACAATATATCCTTGTAGATTACTGTATACATTATAGCTTCTACCTCTTAATCCCCTACCTGTATACTGCCCCTTTCCACCTCTCTCCCCACTGGCAACACCAGTTTGTTCTCTATATTTGTGGGTCTGCTTCCTTTTTGTTTTATTCACTAGTTTGTTGTATTTTTTAGATTCCACGTATAAGTGATATTATACAGTATTTGTCATTCTCTGTCTGAATTATTCCATTAAGCATAATGTCTTCCAAGTCTATCCATTGCTGCAAATGGCAAAATTTAATACTTTTTTATGGCTGAGTGATATTCCATTGTATATATATATACCACATCATCCATTCATCTGTTGATGGACACTCGGGTTGATTCCATATGTTGGCTATTGTAAATAACGCTGCTATGAAATGGGGGTGCACGTATCTTTTCAAATTAGTGCTTTTTGGATAAATACCCAGGAGTGGAATTGCTGGATCATATGGTAGTTGTAGTTTTAGTTTTTTTTAGAAACCTCCATACTGTTTTCCACAGTGGCCGCACCAATTTACATTCCCACCAACAATGTACTGGGGTTCCCCTTTCTCCACATCCTCACCAACATTTGTTATTTGTGTTCTTTTTGATGATAGCCTGAGAAGACCAACTTTTAAAAAATTTAATTGCATTTTAAGGACATTTTCCCATGTTGTTAACTCCCATGCTTCCATTTCATTCTTCCAACTATCACTTTATGCATGAGAATCACACTATTTTCACTGTAATTTTTGAAAGCACAGTGCAGATTGTAACTGGTAGGTAAATTCCTAAACAGTTCTCTTTCTTTTTCAACATTTTCTTGACTATTCTTTTGTTTATTTATTTTTCTAGATAAATACTAGTTTCGTTTTGCTGTCATTTGGGATAGAATGTCAAGTTTGTTTCCTACTTCTCTGCGTATGTGTAAAGCAGGCCTAGCGCGTCAAAGAGCTAATGCCCTTAGGAGAGGTTCCTAACCAATGATGGACAGAAGTTAGTGGATAAATACCCCCTCTTCCCACCCCTCGGATGGGGCAACTATTAGTACACTCTGTACAGATTCCCAGGTAAATTTAGCCTCAAGCCCAGAGAGGTAATCTGATCATTTTGGCAGCCTTTCTTGGCTTCCTTCCTTCTGCCACTTCCCAGGCTTTACCCCTCTATTTCTGTACTCTTCCAAAATAAACCACATGCACTCAAAGCCTTATCTTCAGGTCTACTCCTTTGGGAACCCAACTTCAGACATTTCCTCTCCATTCCCACTTTAGTTCAGAAATTTTTTTGTCACCTGAACAGTTGCAATAATATCCTAAATTTCCTCATGGCTTCAATCTCTCCCTTCAAATACTTCCTTCAGATAAATATTTCTAAAATATAAATATGATCACGGTCTTCCCTGGCATAAAACTCTTTAGTGGTTCTTATTGTATGTAGGATAAAATATAAACTCTTTAGCATGGTTTATAGGGCCTTCCATGATCCCATGACCTTGCCCATGTTTGCCTTTCCATCCCTACATCCAACCTCTTCCCACTACCACTCTGTGCCAAGGGTGTACAGTGCACCCTGTCTTTCCAATCCTCTGGGAATTAACACACACCTAGTATCTTCCACTCAGCCCAAGGTCCAACCATTAAATTCTCATTCATTCTCTACTTCTGCCTCGGTGAATGGTGTTCCTTCCCCAAGTGGGTAGCAGGAAGACCTCCATGTATCTCCATCTGTGTGGTAGTCACACTGCCCTCTATCTGTTGCAATGGCCATCTCCCCTACTATGCTAAGAATTGCTAGAAGGCAGGCACTCATCTCCTGGAGCCATGTGGCCCCAGCATCTCCCCAGCACCCCACACATGGAAGGGGCTTTAGGAAAGTGTACTGTAGTAATCAATGACTGAGTGCGTGAATGTGCAAACTCCAGCAGCTGTCAGAGCTGGAATTCGAGCATGAGCTTGTCCTACCCCAAAGCTTGTGTTCTTCCTACCACAGTGTGCTCTCTGAGGAGAAAGGCTTCACATGACACTGGTGCTGGGACACACAGATGCAATAGATTTGCAATGGTCACGCATGTTAAAGTGTAAGATTCTACCACCCCTTTCAGTGGTCAGGAAGAGTGTGAAAGAACCTGAAGTGCCTTACTCTTAGCCGCTTCACCAGAGTTATTTTTCTCTTTCCTCTTGTGTCAGGTCAGAACTCCCTGCATTTTGGGGCCCCATAAAACCCTACTTCTTCTTCACCCTAATCAAGCCAGAAGAAACAGTTGTCTGGGGAGAATAGAGCCAGGAAGTAAGATCATTCTAAGAAAGACATCAGAATGGAGCAGCTCTCTGGAAATGACAGGAAGTGAGGCAGGAAGTTGGGAAGGAAGCCTGTCTTACCTGCTGCCACTCTGGGCAGAGTGAGGATGGAAGGAATTCGGATTAGGATTTTCCTGGTAACTCGGGAAACCTTTCCTCTGTACTTCAATCATTCCCTCGTTGACTTGCCCAATGTTACCTGAACCAGCAATTAAAACTACTGTTGAAATTGCATCACCAATTTGGAATTCAGACAATGCTTTACTCTCTCAGATTTTGGCAAGACTTCCTTCTTCCTCATTCCCTATCCTAACGTTGGAAAGGGGAGCAGGAAGACAGACAGCTGAGGCTTAGTTAACATTTACAGTGGTAATGAGGCTATCACTGGTGCTGCCTTGAGGTCCTTCTTTGGGTGAAAGCAATCTGCTTTTTTCCTGAGCTGGTGTTCCAGAAATCCAGAGACTTCCCAGTCCCTCAAGACACCTGCTTCCAAGGGGCACCAGGTGGTTCAAACCCCCACTTCAGTAGGTTTTCTAGTTTCCCTCTTCCTTCACCAGGTGCCCCTCTCCACGTGGTAAGCCTTGCTGCTGTCGTGAGTGGGTCTTTAACTCTGCTGCCAAAATGGATTTAACTTGTATTTGGATAAGCACAACTGTCATGGACTTGACATACAATTTAATATTATGTTAATATTGTTATTCATCTGACATTATTTCATTACAATTATTTAAAGAGGTTACCCTCCATTGCCCCTAGATGAAAACTTGAGGTGGCCCAAGAATTTTCTGCTTAGAAAATAGACATGCAGTAGATCTTAACTGATAACTATAAAAGTCTTGATTCTGAAGTCAGAATGTCCAGACCAAGAATTAATCAAAACACCAAATTTTTCAATGTCCTCTATGTCCTCCTTAGTCTTGAGAGCTGCAGTCTTAAGGAAAATGGTAAGCACTTCTTTCTTTTCTTACTGACATTTGCCTCTCCGCTGACCCTGCACTTGCTAGATGTTTTCTGATCAGGTCAGAACAGGCAGAGGATTGAATGGAAAGAAGAAATGAAAGCCTTATTGACCTTGTACCCTTGGGTCTGGCAGATGAATAAGGATTATGCTTTCCCTTGTTGACACTTTCCTTGTTCTCTGGAGTTTCCACCACCAAGGACTTTATTTGTGCTGTTACCTTGATCTTGAAAGAAACATTCTATTCCAAATGGAAAACCCCTATGGATCGCATGTTAACCTTCAGCTTCCTACTGTTGGGTTCCTTCACTTTCTTGTGGATGGCTCCCGAGACAGACACATGCCTGGCCTTGCGCTCTCTCTGTCTCTGTTTCTCTCTCTCTCTCTCTCTCCCTGCTCTGCTCTATAAGAAATGATCAAGTGTCCCTTGACCCAACAAGTGCTAGGATCACCAGCAAATTTCACTACAGCAACTTACCTCTTGTCATGACAGGCTGACAGTGTCCTAGTTATCAAACTCAAGTCCTCCATGTTTCCCAGATGCAAGCTCTCCAGCTGGTCCATGAAAGCCTCTCACTGGGCTGATGAAGAGTCAGCACCCATCCCTATACCCCATACCCTCCAGGAAGGGACACTGCAGCAGCTCTTTACAAAGAAATCTTTTCTCAAATCCTTCCTTCTTCTCAATTCTTATTTTATTTGAAGTCAGTGAAAGAATTTAAATATCGTGTAAACTTTTTACAAAAAGTTTCTGTAAATTTTGCAAATGGGACTCACCCCAATATCCCCTTTGGTATATGATATCTCTAGAATTCACACCCAAGTCAAAACTGTGGTGAGAAGAGTCCTCTTTTAATATCTTAATCCTGCTACCATGGAGGGCTCACTCCCCTCCAGTACCTGGGCTACATTCTGACATTCTCTCTTTTTATAAACTAGGAAACGGAGGCTCAGAGAGGTTAAGAAACTGCTCAAGGTCACCCAGCCATTAGATTGAAAAGCTGAACTTTGAACCCAAGGCACTGTCTCCAGTCCTGGTACTTTAAACTTCTTGGCTATGACGTCCACTGTGGAGCACATGAAAAATGCTTCCTTTCTGACTTTGAGGAAAATGCAGAGCACAGACTTTCCCAAATGCTGTAAAAGGTTAGTTGTGTCCCAAACTCCCATCAGGCATTGGGACTGACTTTGACTACTTTTCTTTTTGCTAGAAGGTATCAAGCATAGTGTTCCATGGCTGACTCAATCCCAAAGCCTTCAACACTTTGCTACTCAAAGGGTGATCCAAGGATCAGTATCTGAGAGCCTATTAGAAACGTGTTACCTCAATGCCTCCCCACTAACCTGCCCTATGAGAATCTGCATTTTATCAAACACATTAAAATTGAAGATGCACTGCTCCATGCTCTTCCTCCAAGGAGACTTAGTGAGCCTTCTATCACATCTGCCTCTTGTAACTTCCCAGGTGTCATCAAAGAGACCTGAAAGGTAGGCTACACCCTGTAATCTTCACCACATCTGTCATTTTTATCATATCAGGTTATGATATTACCATACCTTTATCCTAAAATATCACTTTGTTCATCTAATGTTTTGGTTATACCCTTTTCAGAGTCTATCCTCTCAAAATAAATTCTGCTCTTTATCTTGAAGACTATAAACCAAATCTCTAAATGAAAACTAAACTTCCAACTGACTAATTGATAATATAGCCCAGCAGGGCAGGAAGCCTTAATGAGAAAGAGTCAGGACTAACTTGAACTAGAAAATGGGCCTGTTCTTCCTCTCATCATCACAGCCCTCCCACCCCTAGCCCTGCACGCTCATGCGTCACACACACATCCTTCCTACAGTCACTCACTCGTCTGCTAAATGAGTCAATGAGCAACTACTGAATGGCAGGCACTGTGATGAGAGTGATATAACCCAAAGATGGATCACACACGGATTCTATAGGGAGCTCACGCTCTAATAGGGAAGAAAAGACACATATACAAACGTTGGTCATGTAAGGCAGAATATGAAGCCTGTTGTAGAAGTCATCTTTTGAGAGACTGTGCTGTGATAATATAACCACAAGCTCTCAGTGGCTCTCAGCCGTTCCTGTGTGGGGAAGTCCTTTATGGATCTGCCACGTTTGGGCTTCATATGCTGCCAACATTCCTGGAATCAGGCAGAAGGAACAGCCCTTTCTGAGACATGGTCCCCTGGATACACCATGTGGATGCCTGTAAAGCTTCTGCACAGAAGTGACATGTCACTCTGAGGCAGGAGATAGATGGGTCCCAGGCTGAGACGCTGGTGTTTGTCCCCTGTGGACAGATGCTCCAAGATGAAGATAATAGCAGGTGGATAACAGGAGAGGCTGGGCCCTGCCCAGATAAAAGATAGAGACCACATAGTCCTCATTCTTGAGGTCAAGGAGACCTTCCCAACTACATATGCACAGAAATGCTCCTTGGAGGTCAAAAGGGAGTGATGTCAACCTACCCATAGGCCTCTTTGCAGGAATCCATCTTGGCTAAGAGATGTGCATGCACACGTGGGAGGACGCTGAGATAAACCAAATACGGACTCGGAACCAGGCAAAGCAAGATGATTGGCCAGAGGAAACCCAGAAGTAATGTCCCATATAAGTGATTCAAACTACCACAAGGGCGCAGCTCTCTCTCTCTCTCTGAGCTGGCCCACGTGTGCCTGTTCACATGTACTTTTTCCTCCTAATAAACACTTTACTTGTTTCACTACTTTCCGTTTCTTTGTGGGAATTCATTTCTACAGAGTCAACGGGCCAGGGGCCTTGTCACTGGCCACTGGTCCCTGGTGGTCTAATGGCTAGGATTCAGCACTCTCACTGCCATGGCCTGACTTCAATCTCTGGCCGGGAACCAAAATCCTGCTTCAAGCCGCTGCAGGCCAAGACCTCCTGAGATCAACTCCCTCTCACATTCCAAGGGTCTGAGGAAGTCACGAGCCGTATCTCATGTCAATGGGGCACCAGGGAGGGGACACAGGGATGGGCGCGGTTGTGAGAGCAGCGAATATGTGGGAAATAGAACACAACCTATCACACACATCGTGGGAGAGGGTTAGATGAAGTGCTTCGGGAATCTGGAAACCTGAAGAACACCTCTACCGGCAGGAAAGAAGGGAGACTTCCTGAAGGCGGTGATGCCCAGCTGGGTTTTGAAACATTAGCAGTGGGGATGAGAATGGGGAAGGAATGGGTGAGCCTGGAGCCATAGAGGCAAAGTCCTGAATACCACTCTGCTGATGCAGCAAAGGAGAGGGTGGGCTATGGGTGTAACAAGAATACAACAGAGATGTGGTGGTGCGAGGTCTTAAATTCCAGCTGAGGTGTCAGGACTGCACTGCAGAAGCAATGGGTGGCGAGTCAGAGTCAGGGCAGACAGTGATATTATACAAGCTGGGGGATTACATGGGTCGAGCCATGCAGCAGCAGGTAGATTAATCTAGTCTGACACAGAGCTTCCAGGAAGGTACATGGATTTAAGAGGCTTGATTCTCTCTCTCTCTCTCTCCCCCTCTTTCTTTCTCTTTCTCACACCTTCTCACTTCCTAAGACCAGTTCAAATATTCTTTCATTTGTCCTTGAAGACTGACCCTCTCAAGAAAAATTATGTGATCTTTTTCTCTATAGCCATAGCCCTTTTACATTTATAGTTTATCCTAAGTTGTGTGTGCCTGTCTTTTGCAGAAACATGAGTTCTCAGAGACAGAAGTCTGGTCTTCTTCATTTTCCTATCTTCCATTCCAGCCCTGGGCTGTATGCAGATTTGTTTGTCAAAAGGACAGTTTGGCTGAGAAAAGCTATAGAGGCCCAATTTGAAGATTATTGCAATAGTCTATTAATACAGTGAAAACTGGAATAAAAGAGTCCAATGAGAAAACATGGATTCGAATTTATGTATGTTTGTCTGTATCCTTCCTTTGCTCCCAGTAAGTTCTGAGGAGATTTATTTATATTTTCATACCCCGCCCTTTGTGTTCCCATGTAACACTCTGAATGAAGTCAGACCCTTACCTAAGTCTGAACACACATGCTTAATTTGACATGAACTGAAAAATCCTGTGGAAACAAAATGCTTGGGTGAAAAGAAGCCTGCTTTTCATGTCAAGTCTTGTGCAATTGCTATAGAAGATGGTCAAGGGGGAAGCTCAGATAGGGAAGTTCCAAATCCTGAAGCCCACTTTAATATCCACAAGGTCAATTCACCAAAAATATTTTCTTGCCTGAACTTGTCAGTTGTCAGAGATTTGCACACTAATGATATCAATTCACCAAAAATATTTTCTTGCCTGAACTTGTCAGTTGTCAGAGATTTGCACACTAATGATATCTCTCCAAGGCCTTCTGGATTTTGCAGTTCTCTGCTTCATGAGAACTGGAAACTTATCTCAGGGAAAGCCTGAGTGGTGAGACTCAAGGGGAGAAAATTAGTCTGGACTCCTTGGAAAAGACACCAGAGGTGACCTCATCTCTCAACATTCTCTCTCTGAAGGAAATAACAGGAATGGTGTAGATGACACAAATCCAAGTCCTATATTTGGACACAAATGAGGATTACTAAGGGAATACAAATCTCACTGGTCCAGTGCAGAGGATGGTCTGCATAATCGTTGCCAAACATCCATGAACTTGTATGAGCAAGTGTGTTCATTTCCCTGCCGAAACAAATTACCACAAATTGGATGGTTTAAAACCATAGAAATGCATTATTTCATGGTTCTGGAGACTCATATCTGAAATTGAGGAGTCCACAAGGCCATGCTCTCTCTGAAGACAGTAGGGGAGGAATCTTTCTTGCCCTGCCTGGTGGTTGCCAGCCATCCTTGTCATTCATTCCTTGGCTTATGGCATCATAACTCCAATCTCTGTCTCCACCTTCACATGGGCAATCCTCCTTCTGTGTCTCTGTCTTCTCTTCTTATGCAGACAGAGTCATATTGGATTTAGGCCCAAAACTAATGCAGTATGACCTCATCTTAACTTGACATCTGCAAAGACCCTATTTCCAAATACGATCTTGAGTGGAAGACACCATTCAACCCGGCACAGTGGGTAAATGAAGGACCAACTGACGTACAGAGAGGTGAATTTGGGCTCTTTGTTCCCCAACATACCTGCAAGCCAATCTCATAAAAGGCTAGCACACAAAGGGCCGGAGATCTGAAGTCGGGTGGCCATTTTGACAAAGACAAGTAAAAGTAACTAAATGCATATTTTCAACCAACAGTAGTAGAATTCATTCCAGCACTCTTTGTGTATTAATGAATTTATGCCCTGTTTTATTCAAAAAAGATTTGAAATAGTCACGTCATAGATATTAGAAGGATTTTAATATTCCTCAAGGAAACCAGCATTCGCTGAATACATACTATGTGCCTGGCATGATTCTAGATGCCTTGCACACATTATCTCATGGAACTCCCATATTGCTCATGACAAATTAAGAATTATTTTCCCCATAATACAGGTAAAGAAACTGAGACTGAACAAAGGGCTTCTTTTTTTCAACATTACACCCACAAATGTTGAACTATTCTTTGTATTCAAGTGGAAGTAAACATAAAACTCTATTTTTAAAAAGTGATTGAGGGCTTCCCTGGTGGCGCAGTGGTTGAGAGTCCGCCCGCTGATGCGGGGGACGCGGGTTCGTGCCCTGGTCCGGGAAGATCCCACATGCCGCGGAGCGGCTGGGCCCGTGAGCCATGGCCGCTAAGCCTGCACGTCCGGAGCCTGTGCTTCGCAATGAGAGAAGCCTGCGTACCGCAAAAAAAAAAAAGTCATTGGTAACATTTTATGAAAAATATTATTTGAATTGACATTTTCAAAGGGTGATGGATCCTGATATTCATATTGTTATTTAGGTCACACATTATTTAGGGCATAAATTCTGTTACTCTTCTTCCTAATCTCCGTGAGATCTCAGTACAAAGAGAGTACAGACAGCACTTGATGGTGGAATTGTAAATAATTTTTATAAGTCCTTAAATCAGAATTCATACATACATTAACCTCAATCAAACTGGAGAAGACTATTGGCGGGGGGGGAATAAATTAGGAGTTTGGGATTAACATATACACACTACTATGTATAAAAAAAACCCAACAGGGCCTACTGTATAGCACAGGGAAGTATACTCAATATTTTGTAATAATCTATAAGGGAAAAGAATCTGAAACAGAATATATATATATATATATATATATATATATATATATATATATATATATATATATATATATATATATATGAATGAATCACTTTACTGTATATGGGAAACTAACGCAACATTGTAAATCAACTGTATTTCAATAAAAAATAAAATTAAAAGAATATGGGAAGTCATGAAATCCAATTCTGCTCTGAAATCTGCCATATAACGGTTATGCCATTTTGAAAAATTCATTCTTTAAGTCCTTATCTCTCTCATTTGTGAAACCAGTGTTGTGCAGCTATATCTTGAAAGATCCTTTCACCTTATGGTTTTAAGATAGTTTTTTTTTAAGGTAGTTTTACAATAGATATTTTTGAACCATAATATATTTCTTGACCTTGTGTGCAAAAACCTGTAATTGGTGAGAAACACATTTTAAAGCATTTTAAATTCAAATTCTCATTTGACCACAGAGATCACTTTCTTTCAGACCCAGGTTAATTTGTGTGTGGTCCCATGGTGAGAATAGGTGAAATATTATTTTATATTATATTATATTATATTATATTATATTATATTATATTATATTATATTATATTATATTATATTGCCTCGATGCTCTCTACCGCTAACACATATCTTTATCCTTATTGCTTATTCCCTTAAGAATATTGTCTTCCTAGATATTTAAAATTTTGAACCTGTGTCCACCTAAGGAGAAGGTGCTTGCTTAAGTCTATGTTTTGCTTCTTATGGGTAAAGTTATTCCCTGGGACTGCCTATAAGATCTCCTCCCCTTGGGGGAAAACCTCGGATCCATGTGTTTGGCAGATGATTAAAGCAAGCTCTGTTTACAGGTTTTTCTCTTGACCCAGTAAAGTCAGAGAGAAGAGAAAGAATACATTAGTTACTTCTCTGATTTTTCAACCCTAAGAACGTGGACAGATGACTGCCAAGGATGAACACTTTGGAGTCCTGTTAGCAAGCACACCAATAAACAGAAAAGCAAGAGGATATGCCTTTAATAAGGCTGTCTTTTATATGCAGCCCTTGAATAGATCTGCTTTTTAGATGGAGGATAAGATCTTTTACAAGGACTGAGGTTGCTAGGAGTAAACGTTACCTAGGGAGGCTGGGAAGCCAATGTGACTGATGAGCAGATGTGTGGATTCTCTTGTCTTATAGTCAGGGAGCCTTTTAGAGTCTCTGCATTCACTCATTGCCAACCCTTGAATCTGAGCCTTCAGCATCACTGGCCACCTGGAAATCCCAGCAGAAATTTATCACGCTTAAAACACATGGATTTAAGTCATTCAAAACAGACTATCAATTTTCTATCATCGAATTTTTAGTGGCTCTCATTAATCTTATAAAAATATAAATGTATGGCTCTATCTAATTATGTCATAACAATGTGCTAGCTTCATGTGCATACATTTGGGGAAGTATACTGATTGATCCAATAATTCAATCGTTGGTTTTGACTGAAAAGTAAATAATTAAAAGAGAAAAACTAACTGATCTGCTTTGAACCAGGCTTCTCAGGCATTGGGGCATGCTTGTTACCAAGAAAAGTCCAACAATTACAAGCATTTGGACTGGGAGGGAATTTGGAGACTCAAATTGTGCTATACTGAGGCTTGTTCTTAATGGACAGTGTGAATCAGTTACAGAAATAGTTTCATCATATTAGGAACCCAAAGTCTCAGGAGAAGCCATGAACAGATTATATACAGAAAGCAAGAGCAAATTTTTTTTTTTTTGCGGTACGCGGACCTCTCACTGTTGTGGCCTCTCCCACCGCGGAGCACAGGCTCCGGACGTGCAGGCTCAGCGGCCGTGGCTCACGGGCCCAGCTGCTCCGCGGCATGTGGGATCCTCCCGGACTGGGCCACGAACCCGTGTCCCCTGCATCGGCAGGCGGACTCTCAACCACTGTGCCACCAGGGAAGCCCCCACAAGAGCAAATTTTTAATGTTAAATCTGAAGGTGATAATAATATAGTCAATTCTACAGAAAAATCATCAATTATAAGAATAACATAATTTTTTAAACCAAAGAACATAGGGAGGCCACAATCTCCATATTGAAGAAAAGAAGAAGAAAAGGAGCAAACCAGAGATTAGTCAGCCGGAAGGGTGGTCACTTGCGGAATGATTAGTTTAGAATAGTACCACTTAGACACCATCTGGGCATCTGCTCAGCTGTATTTCATGTTGTGTGATTTGCCCCATCCACCTATAGCCTTGGTGTATGGTCAGGCCACTCAGGGTGGCTGTTCTCTTGCTCTCTGTACGTCCCCTACTGGACCAGTCCCTGCCTCACCCACACCCTACTCACGTGACTGACCTTCCCTCTTATTAATAGAGCCTAATCAGTAAATGTCTAGAGACTTGCCCCTGACCCCAGCTAGTGATCCTTCTCATCCTTAGATCAGAATTAGTGCTACTATGATGGTTTATCAAAGGGGTTTGTCCCTCTGCTGGTTTCCCTGGTAACCGATGAGCCCACCTGGCATCAATTCCCTCTGTACCTGGTAACTCCTCCCTCCCCCAGGTAGCGAAGACTGATGCCATGTCTCGCCCAATGTCTGCCACACAGGTGGGGCATCCCTCCAGGACCTTGCTTCACACATGTAAGATCCCCATATGAATTAAACCACTGATGTCTCTGTCGCCGTCACTGGGCTCTTTCTTCGGTCTTGAGGCTGGGCAAGTACAGGGCTTGCAGGCCTGCGGGGTTCAGCCCCACACCTGGGCTCCTAGCAGTTTCCTTACACTGTCCCTTTGGCCACATCTGAAGGAGCTGCATTTTCAACTTGCCCTTGAATTGCAAGGGAGGCCTTGTATCTTTCCAATCCACTTATTTTTAAAAGAGCTCACTAGAATTGATTTCGAACACTTTTGATCAAAAGAAATGTGACAGGAGAGTCAGCTCTAAGCCTGGATCCATTTCAGGAAGGGTAAAGTAGGCTATGATGCTGCAGATGGTCATGGGTGGGTGCGTCCTTTGACCACTGTGACAGGCAGCTTACTCACCATGCTGGCCCTTTCCTTCCAGTAGGAGAAAGTCACTCTGGACAGCTTACTACTCCAAGAGAGGACTCATCAGTCGTGACACCTGTTTCTTGAAAATGAAGCTGTCCTAGAATCAACAAAGTGAGAGTGAGACAGCAAGTTACCCCTTGCTAAGCATGAGCGCTGAACCCCAGTTAATGTCACTGGACTCAGTCTCCTTCACCCTTGCTACTCACTTCCCGTTGTGGAAACCACATCATATGGATAATGGGCAACTGAGCTCAGTACCACTTGGAATTCATTTGGAATTTACGGCTTCCCCCAACTCCTGTTTTCTGGATTCAGGCTCAATTTATGGCTTGGAACACAGTGTTTCCTACAGGAAAAACTTTGAAATGTGCAGAAGTAAAAAGGGCTCTTGGAGAATATTAAATATCTCTTACAAAACACCATGCTGATGAGTAAATGAGAGTGTAAATGAATCCAGATAAAAAGTATTGCGTTTCCATTGAAATACTCAGGGGCTTAAGAGTTAAGGGGAAGAGTTTTGTGGGGAAATGTGTTTTAGGTTATGCTAAATGTAAAACGTGTGCAAAAGCGCTTGAGATGTTTTTCCTAGATTAAGATGCCGCCACATTACTCCTTCTCAGTAATTAGTAAATGGGACAAGTAAAATTTATGTGTAAATTCAATGCAGTTCATGAGCATGAATAAAGATCTCAAACTCCAAGCTGCAATTAAGCACAGAATATTTGCAGAATTGCCGTGGAGTAAATTCCAGACTCTAAAGAAGTTGTGAATTAGGCCATGAAGAAAGAGATGAAGGCATTGACTTGTGGATTTCAATTTTATTTTTAATGTGGCTTTCAAATTAGTTTGAATTTAGTCATCTCAGTAATGTTCATGGGAGAATAAAACGGAATAAACTACCTTAAGTGGGGACACACGGCACATTTTTATCCGCTATAAGCCCAGAAGGGGACAAAAGCAATTGGACTTCGGCACAGTGCAAGGAAGCATCAGATGGTGGTGGGGGAGGTGACGCTTGCAAACCTACGATCCACTGTGCCACCTCCTTGCACCCTCTTTTTATGAAAGACCCACGTTAGTACCTGCTTTCCCTAACCGAAAGAAATCTGAAGAGGATGTTCACTTCTACGAAAAAAGGCAAAAAGCAAAAATAGCATCAGGGTTTGTTCTGCATCTAGTCGTTACAGAGGCAGCAGACGCTCTGAGCAGTGAGAGCGCCCCTGTCAGGCTCCTTCCCCGGGAACTACACTCAGCATCTCAGCATCAAGTCGCCTTCACCTTGACCTGTGTCTGTGAGCATCCGTGCTTTATCTCAATTTATTTTGTGCAGCCCTTAGCAAGATGTGTCCTAAAGTAATTGCTTCTTCGCTTTATCATTTCGGCTTACGGAAGGTTTCACAGGAACACTCTACTTTCGGATACCGGGGGGAACCCGCATAGCACACTCTCTGATGTCTTGTTTCCT
Organism: Mesoplodon bidens; assembly: GCF_964165515.1. Lineage (NCBI taxonomy): Eukaryota > Metazoa > Chordata > Mammalia > Artiodactyla > Ziphiidae > Mesoplodon > Mesoplodon bidens. The sequence continues at coordinate 18,421,889 of NC_138166.1, forward strand.
TTTTTATGTGATTAATGTGAGCACTTCTGCCCAGTGTGTGTAAGACATCATGGATAGTTATCACTTTCTCTTCAAGTAAGGTCCACTGAAATCTCTGTAGCAGATGCTGTGCTATCCACTACAGAGATCCGGAATTGAACAATACATGTCTTCTGTCCCCCAGAAGATGATGATGTCAGAGAACGGAGATGACACACGATAAACCAGTCCAGCTTTGAGGATACCAAACTAGAGAAACAAAGCTACATGAGGGTCTGGAAGGAGGTATGAAGAAACATTGATCTCTTCCTCTTCTTTAATGAAGCATCTATAAGAAATGTACATTTCTCTTTTCCTCATTTTCCAAATTCCCCGTTTCTCTACCGCTGAAATAACATCTGTCAACCATTCACTGTCATATTCTCTCTGAAGGCCTTTTGCCTCTACGCTTCCTGGTCCCAATCAAAGTTTCTTGGTGATAATGTAAATTTCCTATGTTATCCTTCTCTGAATCCCCATCTCTTGTTTGCACATCGTAATATGTAATAATTGTTTGTTATGCTTTCAAATAAACAAAGGGCTATTGTAAAACATATTCATTGAGTTTCGCAAATTGTTTTATTAAGTTAAATGCATAGTCTTCAATGTAATAAATTCACATTTCAAGAAGACAATTGGGTAGAGTTCTCTAAAGGAAAGATAGAAAAGTTTCACCCATGTGGAGTGAACTTAATTCTTGTGGGAATCTAAACAGAATTGTGCCTGCTTTTATTTGGTTGGTAAGGATAATCCCAACTCAACTTTTCAGCAAAACAGGGTATTCCTCCTGGGAACACAAACTTTAAATGAAAATTGTACCCCTCACATTTCCATTATGGCAGACACCAACTTTGAACATAATTTGCTTGTAGTGTTTCCAAGCAAAACACAATTCTGTGGAGGAATTGCAGAGTGAAGAGGAGGTCCCTGTGGAATTTTCTGAGGAGCAAAGACTTCACAGTTGGACCATTTTGCTTCAAATTCTTATTCTAAGCATAATCTACTTATTTAGTCAGAGGGGTGGGTAAGGTCAAAACCAGACCAATTTTAGCCTAATACCATCAGCAAGAAGAAAAAGCTACTGGGATCGTGTGGGTGGGCTTCCAAATTGCCTTTTCAAATGGTTTCCCTGACAAATGGCTGGAGTCCAAGTGAATATGCGGAGGAGGTATCAAAATAGCACTTCCAAAAGCTCCCAAATGGGGCCTATTTATGGGGCATTCTGAAATGCTGTAGCTATACCAATTAGAAAGAGACCATGATTTTGAGAGCTGGCATAAAAATAGAAATCAACTTTTGGTATGAATTTTAGGAGCTAAGAAAAGGACAGTGAGGTAGAAGCTACTTCTCCCAAGGCAGAAGGTACTTTCCAACATGGCACTGCTGGTTACGCATCATTAGAAAGAAATCCCTTTGAAGTGGAAAAAGTGGAGAGGTGCCACATCCTGGAAACTGGGTAACTTCTTTGAGCTTATCTTTCAGTTTGTCATGTCTAGGAACAAGCCATATCTTTAGTTTTCATAATTCCTTAGAGAATGATCACTACTGAATACGTCTGCAATGCATCATTCCTTTCTTCTATTATCCATTTCATTCAACTCTCATTGAGCATCTGTACATGCCCAGCATTGTGAAGGATAATGAAGATGCAAAGATAATTAAGATATAGTCCTTGACGTCAAGGAGCTTACTGTCTCATAGAGTAAACAGATGTCCCTGAGGTGACTATCCCAAAAGATGAGATGCTAAACAGGTTTTCTCAACCTTGGCATTATTAATATCTTGCGTCAGATATTTCTTTGTTGTAGAGGACCGACCTGTGTAGCATGGAAGGTTCACCAATATCCCTAACTTCCACCCAGTAGATGCCAGTAGTGTCCCCCCAGTGTACTGACCTAAAGTGTCTCCAGATGTTATCAACTGTTCCTGGGAGGCAAAATCACACCTGGCTGTGAACCACTGTACCAAAAGCACATTCAAGGAATTGTGGACCCACAGAGAATAGACTCCTTATTCCATCCTGGGGAGTCAGAGGAAATGACATTGGAGCTGAATTTTGGAATTCATTCCATAAAAATATTGAACACCAACACTAGATGCTAAGTGTTTGGTTATGCATGAAGGATAATAGGAGTTTCCAAATGGAGGGAAGTGTGTGTCCGTGGACCAGCACAATGAGAACAGGGCACTGCAAAGCATTTGATATCTGTGACCTGTGGTATGTGGAATGGGCAGCAGGGAAATGAAAGGGCATGAAAGATGACCTATTGCAAGAAAAGCCTTGGGCCTCATGCCAAGGGGGTTAGGAGTCTGGAATTACCCTCTGAGTATTGAGAGGCTACTGAAAGATTTTAAGCAAGAGATTTTTTTATGCATGATTCACATTGTGTGTACAGTTGGCAAAACAGTCTATTGAAAAGTCAAACATCCTGTCAACTACTGTCTGCCCCACACAAATGACCATTGTGTTTGGGCCTCTCTCAATGAATCTCCCAGATGAAGGCACAGCACCAGGTTCCCAGAGTTTACAGCCCCTGAAGGAAAATTCATTTCTGCTCCTTCCTCTAAAAGTCCTGCCTTTACACTAGCTGTGAGATGAATGATCATCGCTAAAAGCGCTAGAAGCACTGGCATCCAAGCTGGAAAAGAAGGAAAGAGATGGAGGAAAAACCCAAATGGATAAAGGGATTTGTAGAGCTCTGTTTTCCTGATGTTCTGATTTCTAACTTCCAGCATATATGTTTTTTTCTTTTTGAGAAAGAAACTCTGCTGTTTGGATCTAGGTGGTTTGTGGCAGCCTGCCAGGCTCCCAGATTAAGTGAAAGTCATTACAAAATGTTTTACACACATGGGAAGCACAGGATTGTTTGGTGTTAGTTTGGCCCTCCAACATTAATTCTAATTATCTCAAAATGCAAACATGCTCACATTTCCAGCAGATGACATTATTTTCTCCTTGACCTCAGACATAAAAGAAAGAAAAATAAACACAGAACAGTGACAGCATTAAGCTGGTAGTCATTTTTCTTTAATATTTCAAATTCAATTCCAGACCAGATTCTCTGTTTTGTCCTAGAGATTAGGGTAGGGAGATTGCCGTTTTGGTCTGATGAAAGCCTTTCCTTTCCAGTTAGCTTAATTAAGGGAAAAAGGGAGGGAGCCAGGAGGAAAACAGTCTGGTTTAGATCAGGGTTAGAGTTTTCATTTTTTACAAACACACCACAGATTTTTGCTGTTTTATGTTTTCAATGTTTTTCTGGATCTTGGTAGGAAATCCAGTTCTGTTTTCTAAATGAACTAACCCCATAGGTCCGGTGACTCGGCACTTTTGGTAAATTTGTGGCATTTCTGATGGCAGCAAACCAGAGTCAGAAAGAGTCTGTAGGTTCCAACATGGTCTCATAAACCTGGGTGATGATGGTTAATCACCATGGCAAACTGATCGACATGGGCATCCTTGCCCTCAAAGTCTATAAATACCACCAGTGATTCAGAATTAGACCACTGATCAAAACACTCTTACACCATTTTAAAAACTCACTTGGTGCGTGAATTCTACCTGCTGTGGAAACGATGCTATAGTCAGTTCATAACCTGCGTTTCAAAAATTTCAGCTTAATGCTGGGTCTCGTTACATCTTCATTGCTATATAATATGCTGTTTACTATCTATGATATGAAGCATGCTATATGTGTTCAGCTCTATACTTAGGGTAACCAGCTCCTCCTGATTTGTCTGGGACTTTTCAGATTTGCCTAAGACTTTCCTGGTTTTAGCACTGAAAACCCCTCATCTGGGAAATCCTTCAGTCCCTGGCAAACCAGGATAGTGGTAGCCTTATTACACATTACATTGCAAATTATAATTTGTGGGGAAAAGATGGTGGTACACGAAGTGTACTAAAGCGTCCACTTCCAGAGACGGGGTGTAATTCCTCTTTGACATTGAATATAACAGTTTTTTGTGTTTCCTAAATTTCCCTCATTTGCACACTTTGTGAAACTGACACACTATTCAGTCAATGTTAGGCTGGATGAAAGTTTCCATTCACCATTAGTACTAGAGAACAAGCAACAGATGGAGATCAAGGCAATCCTATGTTTCTTACTTCTGATGTCCTACCAATACAATGGAAGACTTCTTTTCTCATGAATAATTTGCATTCATTTCATAAGCACACATGGGGCATTTTAAATGCCTGGCACCGTAGTGGATGTTGCCCTCAGTGAACTTGCCATTTGAATGAGGAGAAACCCACTATCCATCCGAAGGTGGTGCTTTATGAATATATACATTCTATAGCTGGTGTTGGAGAAGGGCTGATTAATCACATTTGTCTATTTTCTAATTATTCATTGACTTAAACATGTATTGAGTGCCTGCTCTGGGCAAACTGTACATTAAAATAAGAAAGAGATGAGGGAGAGGGTCAGAAGAAGTTAAAATATTTACTTTGTTCATCAGGGAGATCAGTTGATACTGCTTAATTGGTCGGGGAACTAAGATCCTGCCTGCCACACAGCACAGCCAAAAATTATATCCTGCCTGCCACGCAGCGCAGCCAAAAGTTAAAAAATAAAATAAAATAAAATAAATAAAAATTGGCAAACAATATCAGATGGCTTCAAGGAACGAATAATTTCCTGGTCATTATAAAGAAGAAGAAAGGATGATGAGACCATTCTCAATTAGTTTTCCCAAGTTAATAGTAAAATCTGACAATGGTATGAAAAGGGATGGGAAGGAGAGACAGACAGACAGACATGATGCCAATCCTGTTTGTCAATTACATGTGAAAATTCTAAATCAAATAGTATCCATTCAATTTGAGTGTCTATTAAAAAAATAATACAAAGTGACCTAGGAGGTTTCATTTCAGGAATTACAAAGTTATTTAATATTAGTTAACATATTAGTGTAATATCTGCATCAATTTGTTAGTTTTACCCCCAAATAATCTATAAACTAAATGCAATTTAAATAAAATATAAATGCAATCATTTTTCTTGGAATTTGACAAATGAATTCTAAAATCAATCTGGAAACACAAATGGCCAAAGATAGCAAATAAAATATTGGGGAAAAAAACAAGTAAGGAAGAACTTGATCTAAAAGTGTGATGTTATAGTAATAAGAATAGTTGGTCCTGGTACCATAATAGACAGTCCATGGGGCCGAACTGCATGTTCCAAAGGAGACCTACTCGTACACATAGAAGGATGACATTCAGCTGTTTCATGTTCTTTGCATCTAAGGGGGCCCCTGTGACAAGTTCTGGCCAATGGGATGTCAGCGGAAATGAAGGATGTCACTCCCAGGCCTGATGTATAAAAGGACCTATAGGACCTTCCATGCTCTCTCTTATTGTAAATGTTCCGAGTATGGCTGATTTTAGACACGTTGTCAGGAGGAGATGCTTGTAGTCAGTTCTCATGAGCCCGTGTGAGCTAGCTCCTGGACACACCACACCTGCCCACATCTAACTGTACCCACACTGGATATGAACATGCTGGGTTAAAGCTCTGAGACTGGTGTTTGTTGTAGCAACTAGCTAGTATTATTCTAACTAATGTGCTATATAAGTAATCTAGTACTTAGAAAACTATAAGAAGCAATCTACTTCATTTTAATGTAGCTGCTATATTAAAATTTGACAATGTAATAGAAGATCACATAAACATTCCTTTGTAAACATGGACACTAAATAATTGTCTTGCACAATCCTAAACATTTTAAACAAAACCCAGTTAGTCCAAGAACAACCAACAAATAAGTGTTTGTGAGCAAGTTGAATTTATTATAAGAATGCAAAATTGGTTTAGGATTAGAAACTCCAAAGTTTATCTCAGTGGGTGCAAGGAAAAAATCATTTTAACATTAAAGTAGATCCTGAAAATGCATTCTCCAGCATTCAATCCCCATTCTTCATGTTAAAACAAAACAAACAAAAACTCTACTAAGAATAAGTGGATGTTTTCATAACATAAAAAAGAATATGGATACTAAGCCAATATCAAAATTCCTGCTGAAACATGAGAATTCAGGAAGAAGACAAAAATGTCCATTTTTTCTTATTTTATTTAACATTGTTCTGAAGTCCCAGCCATGCAAATTAGACATGAAATAAAAGTTAACATTAACTCTTGAGAAGGAAGAAGAAAAAATTCCTTGTACTTAAGTGTGCACCCAGAATACCCCATGATTAATGGAAAATCTACTAGAACAAATGTATAAGAAGAGAAAGCACAAACAGCTGTTATATCCTGTCTTGTAACTTTCAGGCCTGGATTGGAATTTGGTGATGCAAGATGCTTCCATACACACCTGCCAAAAATGTAGTTGGAGGCAGAATAATTACATAAAGAGGTGCTTCTGACTGATTCTCAACTTCTTCCTAGCCTGTGCCTTCCCTTCTCTCCCTCTCTCTCTCTCTCTCTCTCTCTGTCACACACACACACACACACACACACACCCCTTGGCCATCTGCTAAATAGCTAAAGAGAAGAATAGAGTAAATTTTTCTACTTTTTTTTTTTTTACTTATGGAGGAGGGTGGAGGTAGAGACCTGCCTAAGTAATTGTTTTTGACTGGAACTATTTTAAGAGAGAGAAAAAAAGCAAATTTTTAAGCTTCATCTAGATTTTCTTATTTTTAAGGATGGAGCCTTTCCAGGTTTAGCAGATCAGGCTATAAGGAGTATGACACCAGAGTGGAACGTGGTGATCCCACTGGGGAGAGGCAATGCAGAGGGGAGCTTGGAGTCTGATTTGGTATGGAGAACAAAAGTCCTTAGCGTTAGAAAAGAACAGATATTTTGGAGGAATAGACCAGAATCTGGGTGAGAGGAGAAGAGAGTGAACAAGTCCTGCAACATAGTGGAAAGTTAAGGAGAAAAGGCCACAAAGCAAAGCAAACTCCTTCCTAACTCATTCATCTTCTCTCTTTCATAGCTAAACATTCTTTTTTTTTTTTGGTGTAAATTAAAAAAAATTTTTATGCAATTTTTAAAGGTTACTTTCCATTTACAGTTATTACAAAATACTGGCTCTATTCCCTGTGTTGCACAATACATCCTGGAGCCTGTCTTACACCCAATAGTTCCTACCTCCCACTCCCACACCCCTGTATTGTCCCTCCCCGCCTTGCCACTGGTAACCACTAGTTTGTTCTCTGTATCTGTGAGTCTGCTTCTTTTTGGTTGCATTCACTAGTTTGTTGTATTAAGTTGTCCTCACCGGTGTCTACTTTCTCACCTCCAACTCACTCTTCAAAGAACTCCAATCTCGCTTCCTCCCCAAAGACATCTGTGACCTTGCCCTTGTCCAGATGAACAACTACATCCATATCTTCAAACCCAGCATCAATGTTTGTGCCATTTGATTTGACTCTTAATAGAACTGGGAAGTTAACAAGGCACTTGGCTGCTCACACTTTCTGCAAATCTTTCTTGCCTGACGTCTCTGCTTTCCTCTCTTTTGCAGCGTGTTCCCTTTTGGCCCACTTTGCTGGGCATAGATAATCCCTGATGTAGATAAAATATGTGGAGTTAAGGGTACAATAAAAATTTAAAAAAAGAATAAATTAAAAATAAAGTGGCATTATATATAAATAGTGGGTCTCAGGTAGTGACCGAAAATGATCCTAGACTTGAGATTGGGCAAATCTCATTTCATAAAAATGTATAATTAAGTAGAGTTTGAGTTAAATGATAGTGATGCTAATTATAATAGTATCCCTCCTTGGGGTCACTTGTGTTTATTCTGCATGAGAGAGAGAAAGGGGATGAGAATAAAGCCCAACACCCCCCTTGTTGCTGATCTGCATCCTTATTTGGGTAAAATGCCGCAGGTGGGAGAAAAAAAAACTCCCAATGGGGATGGAGCTCATCTAGCTCTTGAACGCACCCCATGTTATGTTGAAGTTTGTTTATAGCCGGCCAAAGGCTACTTCCAGCTTCTAGGAAGAATGTCTTTAAAGTACTCTGAGAAAGTTCAGAAGACTTCTTGAACATCAAATAAGTCTTACCACACGAGGTTCTGATGAGTTACTGTAGTTGCAAATGAACCAGAAGCAGATTAAATTCCCTCTTAAAATACGCAAGGGATTGAAAAATTGGAGGAAAAAAAGTGATTGACAAAATATAATTGGGGCTTGTCAAAGGCCAGCCATTTGGAAAAATCGCACGCAGCATGTGCAGAGTGTCGCCAGGTCAGCTAGTAACAGGCTCTGTGGAAGTCCAGTGTTGGATGACAGATGCAGGTGGGGCTTGGGCCCTGGTGGAGAGATTCTAGAACACCGCTGGAAACTAAGAAGGGAGGATGGAGTGGAAAGACGTGGAGAGGGTGGGGTAGAGCAGGGAAATGCTTTGGAGAAGGTCCCAGAGGCAGCTGAATTTGCAGAAGCATTCGGAGAGTAGAAGTTCCCACCTCCCCCAGGCCACAGCGCCCCCTGCCTGCCAGGTGTGAGAAAATCAGATTGGTCTTTGAAAGGCGCCCTGGACTAGAGGCAGGCTGGGCATACAGATGTGTGTGTAAAACACAGTGGCTGATCGGTGGTTTGTGACCACCTAGAGGGGTGGGATAGGGAGGGTGGGAGGGAGGGAGATGCAAGAGGGAAGAGATATGGGGATATATGCATATGTATAACTGATTCACTTTGTTATAAAGCAGAAACTAACACACCATTGTAAAGCAATTATACTCCAATAAAGATGTTAAATAAAAATAGAAACACAGTGGCTGATTATAAGATGTATGGGAGATGTGGCTTGCCCTAGAAAGTGGGCAGAATTTTTATTTTTACTCACTGGATTCGTTTTTGAATTCAGATAAAATGAATATCTGATGTACAATATGAAAAAAATGTTTTGTTTCAAACTTCTCTCCTTCAAGTTCAAAATAAAAAAACACAATTTGTGGCAAGTAACAAGATTTAAAGGAAGATGAAATCATCGATTTGACTGAAGACTTTGGCACTGGTGGTTTAGCCCAAGAGAAAGAAAAACAGGAGGAGCTCGCTCCACCTCTAGAAAGAAGTGGCTTAAATTCCAAGCCAGGTTACTGTAGAATTTGGAAGCAGCAGAAACTTCCCTTTGCCTCTTCGTCAGGCCCCTCCTTCCCCGTGCAGGTACCACAGAAAGAAATTCTCAGGCTAAGGCCAGCCTGCCTGCTTCTCTCGGGCACCCTCCTCTTGGCTTGTTACTGGCTCTCAACTGATGTGGGCTTCTGGGGACCCAATGAAACCATATGCCGACAAGTAGCCCTGTGTGTTCAGCATATCTCTTGCTAGGTTAAAGCATCCCTCCCATCTTAACCTCACAGCATCCCTGCCATGGTGGTGGGCCCATTCCCTCCATCTCCCAGAGACAGTCACTCAATATGTAAATTTAAAGTGTGGCCAGATAGAAGAAGGTAAAAGAACCGCCTCAGCTCTATTCAAAGGAGTGATGGATAAATAAGAAACTTATAGAAATGGTCACTTCTTGAATGTTTTGCAGCAGCTCTATGCTTCATTTTTGGCACAGATTGCAGAATCTTTGAGGCCACTTGTATTCGGGGTACACTTAAAAATGTCATAACCTCATAGTTAACATATCAAATATTCCCTTGCTTTTCTTCTACTCTGCCTTGCTGCAGAGCTTAAACAAGGGAACTATAGATAAGAAACTATTAATTATGTGAAAGAGAAAGAAAGGCTACTTATCTCTGGGGGCAAAATAGATCTGTTGAGCATATCTAAGAGTTATAACTATTTTTGCATAAAATAAATAGTCTCCTTTCTGTGTTCTCTAGAAGGCGTGGTAGGTTGTCATTTATCTTACACTCCCAGCCTGCACCCTTGATCCTACTGTAACCCTTATTACTTACAAGAGATGAAAGCAAGATCAGAATTTTCTAGAGCTGAACATTGGATGGCTGTTTTGTTGGAATAACAGTCAATGTCCTTGAAAGCATTTCACTCTTGATTACTGGGTGGTTATGATTCTCTGGTGTTTAACATTTGGTTTCAAGTCCAGCTGGGTGATGCTGTATTTGGGAAATTGTCATCGATCTCATGTCAGTCCTCCAGTGGCCTGAAAGCCCCCATCACCCGGTAGGAGTCCTGGCAACTTCTCAGCCCTGACTGAGCAAGTACACTTTAGGGGTTCCAGCTCCCAACCTGATCTCACTTATAAAACTCTGAACCTGGACAGGAGAAGCCAGGGACAGCATTCCTACCTGATTCATTCCTCACGGTCAAGTTGACAGAGCAGTGGTGAACTTTTGCTTGCCTTGAGAACAGGTACATACCATACCAGACTATGTTTTTAGGACTCCTTCTGCAGCTTAACTAAGTAAGGTAACATCAGAAACAGCAAATCTGAAGAGCAGATTTATCCACACAGAGCCGCAGCTCTTGGGAGTGAGGAGAGGTGTAGCGTTTTGTTTCCCAGATCAGGTAGAGAGACTGGGGTTGGGGGTGGGCTTCAGACAGGCCAGTTGGATATCTGGAAGAAGAGATAAAAGTGCATGGATTTGGGGATGCAAAGGAATGTGTTTTCATTTTTCCCCCAAAAGCTAATCACAGGAGAGCTTTGCAAAGTTGTCCAAGGACACACTTAAAGAATGATAGATGTAACATTTGCTTTCTTTGGCCTGGAAGTTTCCCAGAGTCTCCTTATGTCTTTTCTTGATACCTAGCATGCCTTCTAAGGGGTTGAGGGTGGGGATTGTAACTTGGCCTAATCTTCCTTATATGTAAATCCCTAAACTAAAGGGAAGATTGGATTATACACTCAGACAGAAGACGGGAAAGGAAATGAAGAGGAGAAAATCACCTGTAAATGGCTTAATTTAGTATAACAGTTCTGTGATTAATTAAAGTGCCCACTGAAGAGGGAAGAAGTGCTTGCCTGAAAAGGCTTTAGTTACTGTGTAAACAATAATCGGCCTTTGCTTTATCATCATCAGTGTTTCTGCTAATAATACTGCCTCCGGAAATCAAAGAGCGTCTACAACTGCACTTCCTGCTGTGTTTTGTCACATGTGATGTGGACCCTTGAGTCACAAATATGAGCTGAAGTCTATTTATAGAAACTGTTTTCTCCACAGACTAATCAAAAGTGGGGAAAATAGTGAGACAACCTTGATAAATGAAGAAGAAAGGAGAAATAAATGACTCTTTCTGGGGTGTTTCCCCAGCTCTGGCTTCGAAAGGAGGAACAAAACGGGAGTGTCAGGAAGTGTGGGTGAGAGGGTGAGAGGGGCAGGAGGGGATCTGAAGGTGCCTGTACCCAGACCAGATGGCCACTGCAGCTGGGATGTAGCCTAAAGGGAGACCAGAAGGTCAGAAAGGGAGGAAGTCTCATCCCAGTGTTTGGCCACCTTCTGATGGCCCTAGTTTTAAAATGTCCACTTTATTTCATTTAACAGTGAGCTAATATCATTTACATCTAAGGAAGAGAGGGTCCACAAATCTGATCTGAGTTAGTAAAACACTAACTCTTAAGAAATGTAGTCCAATTTTCTAATTGTCTAGGCATCCCTAGACAAGTGTATGACGATGCAGAAAAATGGGTATCACTACTCCATTTTACGTAAGACAAAAGGGAAGCATCGATAAACTTCAGGAAGTAATAAATTCACCTGTCCCTTAAAACATGAGTATGCAGTTGTTACAAAGCCATAGTAAATGGTTTATGAAATGTAACTGTATTATATGTTACGTTACTCTGCTGTTACATAAGACTTGACATTTTCACAAGGTTTTTTGGGGAACTACTGTCAATGATTAGCAGCATACGATAGTGGTCCAACTCTCATCAGCACCAGGGGTTAAGCTCCTGCTCGAGGCCAAGCAAGGAGCCAGCCCCCAGGGATGTGAGGTACGCTTCCCACTGGCCGCTGTGCTCTTGCCCTTCAAACAGACCAAGCCCAGCTTCTGTGAAAAAGCCATCTGTGAACACTTACAGCCCTTCCAGCCACGCCAGCCAACTCGAGTCCTGGCAGGTTTCCGACTCACCTGAGTGATCTTCTGCCTCGCTGCTTGGTGAACGATGAATGGAAGTTTATCGAACAAACCAATAGTGAAGGAGTTATTGTCATTAGGGGGACCCACGTGGTCAAAGGAGGTGAGGGCCAAATGGGGCAGCACGTTCCAGGAGCCCTGGGTGTGAGGGATCTCTGGTGCCCAGGAGGGAAGGGCAGCTTGTGCAGGTTATGAAAAGATGAAAGTCACCCAAGAGTTCACATTATGCAGTCATCACCGGGGCACACTTCTACGGCAAGAGGACCAACCTGACCACAGTCTGGAGGACAGTCAGTGGCTTATGAACGTTTTCTGGAGCCTGAAGTTTATACAATCAGGGAGCCCTCGTAAAGCCAAAGGATTCAAAACTGAGGTGATATAATTAGGTATAAAAGCAAACACCTATTTAGAATGAGAATAAACCACAACAAAATACAAATTTTAGACTGTGAAAAAACACACCACACACATGGGTTAAAACATGGCAATTCCAAGAAATCTCTTTTGCATTAAAAGAGAAAAACATGGTCGGTCGGGTGTCTTTATAACTGTATACATAGCATGATGTATTCTATTCCAGAAAGGAGAGAGCTTCTGTTTTGACTGGTTGTTACTGAAAACGAAGTCCTCTGCTTACAATTTTATGGAACTGATGTTTGTAAGAATCTTTACAGACTGGCCTTCTGCTTTGTGCATCTTAAATTTTGCTTCTCTTTGAAGCTGCACTAAGTTTTGGTGTCAGATGCTCTAGGACACACTCAATTTACCTCGTGTCCCAGAGCTGGGTACCTCAGCCCAGGAAGCCAAAGGAGTATTCTTAGAGGTCAGTTCTACACCAGGATGGCTAGCCATAACTTCGCTGCAATTGGAAACTACCACCAACCACAAAAATATACCCTACTAAACCCAAACCAAATGTATCCCCAACTCCACTTCCTTTTAGCTGGAGCCCCCAAATGCCTGTGACTACACAAACCCCACCACAGTAGCTAGGTTGGGGAAGTTGGAATGGAAACAGAAGACAGTCTCAACCAATTGTGAGTACATTTATCTTACTGTTAATACACTTAAAATATGTAAGTGACTATGTGAACACATTGCTAGGGCTCCTCTGGCTCTTGGAAGGGGGCCTGTGTAGGGAGAGGCCCTGAGGCTGAAGCTTACTAGTTTATTAGCTACAAGATCCTTCTCTAAGGATGTTGAATGTGGGCTGACTGTAGCTGAGGACGCCTGTCTGGAGTAATAGCAATGACCTAAGCAGAGGCAGTGTCCCTGTAGCGAAAGGACAGGTGATTGGTGATGCTTAGAGATGGAAGATGACAGAGAGGAGGGTGTGGGACCATCTGGTCTGATGCTCGCTCCTCTTGATTTGTCCAAACATCCAACACCCAGTGGTGATGTGCCAGACAGGGAGCTCGCCAGAGGGATGCAGTGTTAAAATTTTGAAATGAGGGCCTCCCTGGTGGCGCAGTGGTTGAGAGTCTGCCTGCCAATGCAGGGCACACGGGTTCGTGCCCCAGTCCGGGAAGATCCCACATGCCGTGGAGTGGCTGGGCCCGTGAGCCATGGCCGCTGAGTTTGCACGTCCAGAGCCTGTGCTCCGCAACGGGAGAGGCCACAACAGTGAGAGGCCCACATACCGCAAAAAAAAAAAAAAAAAAAAAAAAATTGAAATGATATCCTTTGGGCCTGATTTCCTGCTCTGGACCCCCATGTTAGTAAAAACACAAGCTGGGTACAGACAGAAGGGAGAAAACCCATCTGCTCACCCATGGACCTGATCCTGGTGTGATGGAGGGAAAGGGGAAGGCATTTTCCCATCATTATGGCTACGCTACTGAAGAATCCATGCACCTGAGGACAGGAAAGCTGACGAAAGGGGGAAACCACACTGAACATTCTAGATCGGCTATATGGGGATTACTCGCCCACAGGCAGCCAGTCTTTACACTGAATCTTACAGCCAGTATGCTCTTGTCATAAGTTGTTGCTGCTTCTCAGATAATCCCAAAAGGAGAGTTACGGGATGTCCCATAATGAATAAAACTGCTGATAGGAATGGAAAAAGTTTATGAAGGATTGTTCAACCCCAAATACCATATGCGGAGTTAGAACATTTTATTTATACCTTTGCCTGATACTTCGCCCACGCACACAGGATTAAGCAAGAAATATACGGCCGCCTGCTAGTCCAGAATTCTCTTAGGCATTCCCTCCTGGCCTGAAGGGAGCAACGTTGACCGGGGCCAAACGTTGAGCCGTAGCACAAAATTCCTTTTCAAGTTGAAAGGCAAAGTAATAGAGAATAAAGTCTAAAATAGTAAACATAGTCTCATATATTTAGTTTTGTTTCAGTCTACCAATAAAAATAAGCCAAATGGCCCTTTCTGGCATAAGATGATAAGTTAAAAAATAAATCCATAAAGTATTACATAATAATAAGATAAGAACAATTAAGAATAATATATTTCCTTTTAAAACCTTGATGGATAACCTTTAAGATGTTTTGAGGGTTGTGTTCAGGCCACACACATGATGGGCAATATTTTTTCTTCCTTTTTTTACAGAAAAAGAAAGCTAATTTTGCTTAAAATAGAAGGAGGTCTATGGGTCTTACATTTAAGCACTTTTTTTTAATCACACAAAATTATCTCTATTTCAAGGAAATGAGAACCAAAGCCAAAGGCACAGCAGCATATGTGCACATACACTAGGGGTGTCTTCAGACTCAGAGGCCCCTTGGTAGAAATAAAATCTTGGGTTCCGGCCTTTGTGATTCCAGAGCTTGTGTGGAGCCAGAGTCTGGAAGGGGGACTGGAGTACAAAATCTACTAGGAGCAGAATTCCAATTCCAATCTAGCTTTCACCCATCCTTCCTTTAAGGAGTCTCTATGTGACTTTGACCTCAGCAATTTCCATCCCTTCAACCCCCTTTTCCAGAGGGTATGGAAATGGAATGAAGGAATCACACTCGGTCAGCCTCTAGGAACAGGGAAAAGAGAGTGGCGCCTCCCCTCCACTGAGATGGGTGTGGAAAGAGCAGGAAAGGCTGGGCATTTGGACTCTCTTTTGTCACACGGCCCTTCCTTTGGGGCAAAACATGGTTGGAATAAGGGTGAGGCTTGAAGGCAAGACTATTGTCTACCATGAGCGGGGCAATGTCAAGGTTGCTCATCAGACACTGTCTCCTTTAATTCTATCTAAATCCCTGTGAGGTGGGTGCTACATTATCCCCATTAATGGGAAGCACACAAAGGCTAGGAGGCATTAAATTACCTGTGTGATGGTTCATTTGATGTGTCGACTTAACCAGGCCAAGGTATCCAGATATTTGGTCAAACACCAGTCAAGTTTTTGCAGTGAAGGTATTTGTTAGATGTGATTAACTTCTTTTTTTTTAATTTATGTATATTTATTTATTTATTTCATGTTTATTTTTGGCTGTGTTGGGTCTTCGTTGCTGTGTGCAGGCTTTCTCTAGTTGTGGCGAGCAGGGGCTACTCTTCATTGTGGTGCGCAGGCTTCTCACTGTGGTGGCTTCTCTCATTGCGGAGCATGGGCTCTAGGTGCGTGGGCTTCAGTAGTTGTGGTATGCGGGCTCAGTAGTTGTGGCTCATGGGCTCTAAAGTGCAGGCTCAGTAGTTGCGACTCACAGGCTTAGTTGATCCGTGGCATGTGGGATCTTCCCAGACCAGGGCTTGAACCTGTGTCCCCTGCATCGGCAGGCGGATTCTTAACCACTGCGCCACCAGGAGAGTCCCAGTGATTAACTTCTAAATCAGCAGACTTTGAGTAAACAGATGACCTTCCAGATTGTGGGTGGGCCTCATCCAACCAGTTGAAGGGCTTAAGAGAAAGAAGACTGAAGTCTCAGAGGAAGAGGAAATCCTGCCTCCAGACTGTCTTTGGGCTCAAGCTGCAATATTAGTTCTTCCCTGGGTCTCTAGCCTGCCCGTCTATCCCACAAAATTCAGACATGGCAGCCTCCACAATCATGTGAGCCAATCCTTTAAAATAAATCTCAACCTCTCCCTCTCCTTCACCGTATATATCTGCTATTGGTTCTGTCTCTCTGACTAATACATTCTGCCACCACTGGACCAACGATTCAAGTAAAGGGATCTTACTCTTTCATGACACCCCATCACCAGAAGGCTTATAGACACAGCATTCAATCCACTCTCTCATTCAGAACAAATTATAAAGCACCTACTATGTGTTTGGTCCTGTATTGGATTCCAGAAGTCCCACAAAACTGTATAAGCATTTAGAAACCACCACCAAGTGATGCAATACAAGGAACAGCAGGAGTAGTGGGTCCCAAAGGAACAGGGTAAAAGGGCAACAAATCGACAGTTGGGGGATTATGAAAGGCCTTTTAGAAGAAGGAGATATTTAAGCTGGGATCTGGAAAATGAATTTGAAGTAGCCAACTGAGAACAGGGAAGGTTGTTCAGGCAGAAGGAACCGTGTTACAAAGATTCAGAGGTGAGGGGCTTCCCTGGTGGCTCAGTGGTTAAGAATCCACCTGCCAATGCAGGGGACACAGGTTCGAGCCCTGGTCCGGGAAGATCCCACATGCCGCGGAGCAACTAAGCCCATCCGCAACAACTACTGAGCCTGTGCTCTAGAGCCCATGAGCCACAACTACTGAGCCTGCTCTCTAGAGCCCGTGCTCCACAACAAGAGAAGCCACTGCAATGAGAAGCCTGCGCACCAAAACGAAGAGTAGCCCCCTCTCTCTGCAACTAGAGAAAGCCTGCGCACAGCAACGAAGACCCAATGCAGCCAAAAATAAATAAATTAAAAAAAAAAAAAAGAAAGGTTCAGAGGTGAGAGATGGTGAGAAATGAGGTAGCCTAGTGAGCCGGAGGCTCTCCTTCTGCGACTTTTGAAAGCCTATCAGGGCTCCAGACTTTACCCCGGAGGCGAGGGGAAACATGGCAGCACTTCCTGTGGAGTCACAGTGAAAGATAAGATTGGGGGAAGGGACACCAAGCTGGTGGTAGGGATGGGAGGTGAGGGTGGGTGCAGGAGGGGAGATGGACCAGTAGACTTGGCCAGACCCAGTGATTGGATTACGGGGCTTGGGGACAAGAAGGAGGGGTCATAGGGAAGGGGGAGCAGTTTGGGGGATAGAGATGTAAGTGAAATTTGGGTTTGTTGAGTTAGAGATTTCTGTTTGATATCAGGAGAGAGATGTCCACCTATCCTTGGTCCCCACTTCTCTCTCCTTGACTTCTCAGTTCTGCTTCAAGAACCACCCAGCTGCCAGCGGGAGAGCACTCCGACACACATGAGGGGCATGGGGTGAGGACTTAATCTCCTTGGGCCAGAGAATAAGCAGAACAACTGTATACCAAGTGCTAACTCGCCACCTGCTAAGTGGAAACGAACGCATCTCCCAAATCATCAGCCTTTGCTTCTGCGGAAGATTTATTCAGCTGAGGACACATATATTGCACAGAAATACACAAACAGGATCTCCCTTCCTCAGCGTGACCAAGAATGGTCCCAAACAGGCCCTAAGCACACTCAGTTCCTTCCTGGGCGTGGCTGAAGGTCAGGACTAAGAAAGCCACCACCTGCAGCACAGATAAGTAAATGGACCCTGCAAGGCCCAGAGAGCTCAGAGCTCAGAGAGAATGAGTATTCCTGTAGCCGCCCTGCCAGCCTCAGCCCACCATGGAGCAGGGAGCTTCACCCCTGGAGTCTGCACTGTGCTCCCAGAAACTCCAGGCTCCCTCCTGACCACCTGAGAGAGGCTTAGGGTACCGCTGAGCCAACGTACCCATAAAGGATGACTCGGCTCCTTTGTGCAAGCCGGGGGCTGGGCCCTGTCAGAGGCTGGCTAAGTGCTTTTGGCAACACCAAAGGGAAGCTGCGGCTGCAGGCCGGAGTCAGAAGCTACAGCTCCTTAGGAAAAGAGCACCAGCTTCCTGGCGGACCCCACAAACACAGCATTTCAACCCTCCTGGGGCACTGTTTTCACTTAACCCATCAGGGTGTGTGTGTGTGCATGTGTGCCTTTTATAGATCTGGGGGGAGGAGGGTGGTGAGTATAAAGTAAGAAAAAACTAGAGAGAGGAAGGGAATCATTTCCTCTTCTCTCCCCTCTACTTTGCATCTCAGCGCTGCGTTCAGAGAGCTTCCAGGCAGCAAAGTCATGTTTTTCTAATTGCAAAACCCTGGACACAGAACAGTTCATCCCTGTGGCAGGTGCAGAGTCCAGATTGCTCCTGATCTGTTTGCCTTAGCTTCTGAGTGGGGGCCTCCCTTTCCCTGGCTCTCTCTCCGGGCCTCAGCCTCTTGGCCAGCAAGGCGGCTGCCTGAACAGCTAAGCACCCAGGAATGGGGATTGCAGGACAGGACAGATGGGGCGGATTCCCAAGAGCAGCACCCAGAAGGCTCACCCGCAGGCCTGCAAGTGGGGCCTGCCAGGAATAGGCTCCCCAGCGGTGCTGTGATTCCCCAGCAGCCTGGCCAGCTGTCTCAGGCTTAGAAGAACCAGGGGGGCTGGGCTGCTCCACCTCTGACAGCTCCTCAGCAACACTGGTTCACTGTCACTGCAGGCCAGCTTCTGCCCCAGACCCTGCCCCGCCCCTCTGTAAGCCTATGCTGCCAGCCAATGTCTTTAGGGCAGGAGGCCAGGCTCCCTTACTTCCTCTGCCTTCTCCTGGGTGTAAGGTGACAAAGCAAGGTCTCCATCCACCTTTGTGTGGCCAGGGAAGCCACAGATCATCTGACTGGTTTTGTTTCCCTGTTCACGCAGTGTAGAACCAAATGCAGGGTCCGCTCTAGCAAATGCACGGAAACTACAGCATGTATTGTGTGGAGTAACCACGCTTCCAGATTCATCTTTCTCTCCTATCTTCCCTTTGCCTTATTTCTTCTGTTGCTTTAATTTAATTTTTTTCTTGCTGCTTTGTGTCTTTTTGGCTTCTCTAAATTCTCTTTAACAACAAGACCAGAAATCAGCCCTCCAGGTCATCAGGCAGTCTGGTCTGTGGGCCTCCATGCTTCCTGCACTCCCAGAAGCTTCTATAAAGCACGACAAGACCTACAAGATCTGTCTCCTCCAACCTCACGTCTCCATGCCGTACACTCTGCTGACGCCAGTTGAAAGTAGAAGGTTGAGTTCCAGAAGAAAACTTTGAAGCCTGGAACTGGTTGGCCTTGAGCTGTGACTTTGAGCTTGAAACTTTGAGATTCTCATAGCCTAAGTGGAAAGAGCTACAGACCTGGACTGTCATTAACCATGTCTTTTGCCAAGCTTCTCACTAATGCTGAAAACTCAACCTTTGTGCACCCGTGCCGAATCAAATCTCAGAGACAAGAGTTTGGGTGCCGTAGAAGAGTTAGCTTTACTGCTTTATCAGGCAAAGGGGGAAACCATGGGCTCGTGCCCTCAGAAATTGTGTGTCCTTACCCGGGGTGAGCAGCTGGGAAGGATTTGTTGAGGAGTTTTATAGCAATGGTTCAAGGGCAGGGTTGTGTGCAGGGCCTGCATTCCCTCAACCTGGCCTCAGGTGGTATCCTGATGAGATTTTGCTGTTCTGGAGGTTATCGAACTGTGACCTTCTCTCGGGAGTGAAGAATGCTTCATGAAGTAGTTAACATCTTCCACTTGTTGGGGATTTTAGCCCTGCAGAAGAGCTCAAAGATACCGTTATGTGTAGCCCTTGAGTCAGAACCAGGACCCTGCCCCAAGGCTGTACTATTGTTTCTTGACTGCTCCTCCCTTGTGTCTACATCCCCTCCCTTCCCTGATCAGCAACTGTTTGAACCTGCCCTTTGGAACTCAGGGAAGGTCATGGAGGCTGAAGCCTATTCCCTACAAACAAGAAACAGGGGACACAGAAAGGCTTAAGTGCCCAGGAGACCCACAGGATCCTGTGCGGTTTCACTACCTTGGCTCCCTGACATCCTCAGCTGTAAAATGGAGACCAACACCAACCTTTCAAGTTGGCTGTGAGGAGAGCTCACCCACCTCTCCTGACCACGCCTACTCCTGCTTCCCAGCAACACCTGTATCTCTACACCTGCAAGGCCCTTCCTCACACCTCTGCCACCTGCCACCCATGCTTCCAGCTCAGGCTTATGTACCTACTTCCTTTGTGAAGTCTTCCCTAACCAAAGTAAATTACATTATCTACTGTTGACTGAAAAAAAAAAAAAGCACAACCAAAGTAAATTACAGTATCTACTGTCGACTGAAAAAAAAAAAGCACAACCTAAAAGTTGAGAGTTATGTTTTATTTGGTGGACGAAACTGAGGACTTGTTCCTGGAACACAGCCTCTGAGGGACTGCTCCCAAGAGGTAAAGGGAGAAGCCAGGATATACAGGACTTTTTGCAACAAAGATCAGGTTATCGGAACTTCAAAAGATTACTGTTAATTAAAGAAAATCAGATATCTCAAGTTAAAGAATTTACCAGTTTTCTATATATGGGAAGATGCAAGACTCTGGGCTTATTGAAGTCATTCCTTTGATATGCAGCTTAACTATCTAGGAGCAGTATCCTGATTTTCCCCATCCTGAATCCCCTCAGGGTGTATAGTTGGGGGTGACTGCAGTGGCTGAGAGCTTGGCAGTGGGCAGCCCATTTGTCCCCATCCTGAGTTCCCGCAGGGCTCACCCTCCGGGATTGCTTGATGCCTACAACCTCATTTGTTTACTGACATAGCAGGCAATATTTTTCATTTCACACTACATAGGACCTTACAGTTTACAAAGTGCTTTCTATACACAGTCTCTTGGGATCTTTATTGGCTCTTCCCGATCAATCCAGATATGTGGGTGGATTTAAGAAAACTCACGTTAGTCCCATTAGTGGATTCCTCCTCTCTTTAGTGCTCTCAAGGAATGTTCGTCTTGTCTCTCCAACAATATTCTGAACATGCTGTGGGTACAGATCCCATGATTTATTATCTTCCCCATATCACAATATCCTCACACATATTTCACACTCAGAATAGAATATATGTTGCCAAGGGCTTGGTTATCTCCATTTATAACATCAGGGCTTCTGGTGGATGATGCACCTCTTCTGAGCCATTGATGGGGGGATGAAAGTCTGGAAGAGGCAAGGGATAGTTTCTTTTGTTAGCTTTCCTGAACTTGAGATTGCTGTCATAACATCTGGAATTAATATACAAAGTGTCATGGATCACCTGTTGTTATAAGTAGCTAAGCTGAGAAAACTCACTGTGCTATTTTCCGGAAACAACAAATAATCCTCCTTCCCAAAGTTCCTCTCCTTCTTTTCAGTTTTTTTTCCCTGCGGGGGTAAAAGAAAACACCAAGGTCAAAGGAAAATGCTTACATGTATGTTTTTCCTCTTTCTACACAAATGGTAACATATTTACACAAAATTCTGCACTGTACTTTTTCCATTTAAGAATGTGTCTTGAATATATTTCATACTGATACACAAAGGAGCCCCTATTCTCCTTTATGGCTGCATAGTGTGATTCCATTGCATGAATGCCCCATGGTTTCTTTAACTAGGCCTGCTTATGAGCATTTTCTTGTATCTAGTCTCTTGCTATTCAAACAATACTTCCATGAGTAGCTTTGTGTCTACCTCAGTCCCTCTGGAGAAACCAGCAAAGCTGAGAAGTATAGAGATGACTAGGGACAAGGGAAAAAGGGCAAGGATTACTAATATCAGTCAAGAAGCAGGACCTACCCCAGTTCCCAGTGATCTGCTCTGTGGATGACCTCATCAGCTTTCGCCACTGAAGAAATCAATGGCCAGAACAGCCACCATGGACCCCTGCAGATTTCACCAGCTTTTGCCCCACACAGGTATTTGCATTTACAGGCGCCAGTCACCTGAGTCCCTTTCCATTTCCTCCCCTACCTGCCGGATCCTGGGATCTGCACTTGCAACCAGCCAAGACCTTCATGGCTACATGAATGAAAAACACCAGCCCAGGCCCCTGCAGCTGACCCTCACTGCTGTGCATGCACTCAGGGCTGATTCCTCCAGCTGTGCACCTGCATATTGCTAACCTGACATCCATCACCAGGCTCCATGCACCATTCATCACCACTACACATGCCTTATAAGAAATGATGTAATGATTTCTTCAAGCTTAAATAAAGGGATGCTAACTAGTAACATGAAAATATACAACACCCTGTTAAAAGTAAGCATATACTCTAAAACTGTAATGTGGTTATGTGCTAACCACTTAACTCAAGCATAAAGGTTAAAGGATAAAAGTATTAAAATTGCTAAGGTACAATAATTGTTCATGGATATGCAGTATAAAAAGATGTAAACTGTGACATAAAAACATAAAAGAAGGGAGTAAAAGGGTTGAGTTTTTCAATGTGATTGAAGTTAAATTGTTATCAGCATAAAATAGGCTGTTATATCTTAGATGTTATATCTATGAGATACAGGCGTCATGGTAACCACAAAGCCAAAACCTACAGTAGATTCACAAAAGATAAAGAGAAGAGAATCAAAGCATACCACTATAGAAAATCATCAGTTCACAAAGGAAGACAGCAAGGGAGGAAGAAAAGAATAAGAGAAATATAATAATAAGAGGGCATTAGTAAGTCCTTACCTATCAATTCCTCTAAATGTAAATACATTGAATTCTCCAGTCAAAAGACAAGAAGTCTATGGATGGATGAAAACAAACAAACAAACAAAAAACAACAACAACAAAACCAAGTGCCACTTATATGCTTCTTACAAGAGACTCACTTTAGCTTTAAGGGTACATATAGGCTCAAAGTGCAAAGACAGAAAAAATTTATCCATGCAAGGGCAAACCAAAAGAGAGTAGAGGTAGTTATACTTATGTCAGATAACATAGACTTTAAACCAAAGATTGTAACAAAAAACAAAGAAGCTCAATATATCATGATGAAAAGCTCAATTCACCAAGAAAATATAACAATCATGTACTTATGTGCACCCAACACTGGAGCACTTGGAGCATCTAAATATATTAAGCAAATACTAACAGATCTGAAGGGAGAAAAAAGCAATACAGTAATAGTGGGGGATGTCAATACCCCACCTTCAACAATGGATAAATCATCTAGACCAAAAGAAAAGTCATTCATTCAAGACCCAAGCTTCAGATACTCCTTTCCTGAAGCAAGTATATGCTGTTTCCCAGACAGAAATATACTTGACAATATTCCAGGTCGTAGGGGGCACTGTTAACTCTCCTCTGCTCACTCTCAACCCCAGAATCTCAACTACAATGGTTGATGGGCTCCACCTGACCCCAGGGTTGTAACTCAACCAAACAATGCTCTAGATGGTTTGAAACTTGTCCTTTTGAACAGGAAACATGGACACTTGTGAGTCAAAAATATATGAGGGATCTTAAATATTTAATCTAAGCAACTTATAGGGAAAATATATTAAACTATTAGAGCCTTTCTATCTTAGTTAGATGAGTTATGACTGAGAAGGCTGTGTCAGATATTTCTCCCCCTCTTCCTGAGCCTGCATCCTCTTGTATCGTCCTAGTACTCTACATTATACAATGGTGCATTTCTTGGGTGGTGTCTTAGGAAATCTACTATTACTTAGACTCTATAATTTTTAATTTCACACTTAAAGGACAAAGACGTGGGCAACTATTCTTGTGTAGGTTTAGCTCTTCCATCTCCTTCTCAACTATGCATAGATCCATGTGTGATGTGGGTGATATTTTTGAGATATTAACCCAGTACTGTTTTATTCCTGCAGTACACTGGCTCCAGTATCTTGAAGTGACCACTCACCTACCCTCCCGTTGAGTCCAATGCATTCCTTGATTTCCAGAGAGGAAAGAACCCATCCAAAAATGCAGAGACAGTCTTCTAAGAGGATGCACTTTGCTGTTTGCCATAGGCAGGATTTTGTGTACCATATCCAGGCCTGTGCATTTTAGATCACAGAAACACTCTATAAATCCTCCATCATTCTTAACAAGCTTCACACCGACAGCAGAATAAAAAGTAACCGTCATAGTCCCTGGAATGGGGTGATTTGAGCCCCATCCCCTGATATTTTAACTGTTTAGGCATGTAATGGAGACTCTGATGTGAGCTCACACTGAAGCTAAAGAAAATTACTAATGGTGGGGGGGAGGGATACATTGGGAGATTGGGATTGACCTATACACACTACTATATATAAAAAGGATAACCAGGGCTTCCCTGGTGGTGCAGTGGTTGAGAGTCCGCCTGCCGATGCAGGGGACACGGGTTCGTGCCCCGGTCCGGGAAGATCCCACATGCCGCAGAGGGGCTGGGCCCGTGAGCCATGGCTGCTGAGCCTGTGCGTCCAGAGCCTGTGCTCCACAATGGGAGAGGCCACAACAGTGAGAGGCCCATGTACCGCAAAAAAAAAAAAAAAAAAAGAAAAGGATAACTAATAAGAACCTGCTGTATAGCAAGGCAACTGTATTCAGTACTCTGTAATGACCTATATGGGAATAGAATCTAAAAAAGAGTGGATATATGTATGCGTATAACTGATTCCCTTTGTTGTACAGCAGAAACTAACACGACATTGTAAATCAACTATACTTCAATGAAAATTAATTTAAAAAAAGAAAATTACTAACAAAGAAAGAGAGAAGGACTACTTGTTGGTTCTGTTTATTCATAATACCTACCTGGTCTTTTCAATCTTTAAAAAAAAAAAAAAGGACCAAAGGATAGATTGTTAGGGGAGAATAGAGGAAGAATAGAGAAAAATACAGAGAGATGACACAGAAGGGAGATGGAGAAAAAACAGCCACATTCATATGTGAGACATGCCAGCTGGTTCTGACAACTGGTCTCCATGGAGGCCTCTGCAAAGGATGCTTAATACCAATGTCTGTGACTCACGGTACCTTTGACTGTCATCTCTTCCATACCTCAAAGGCTGTTTTACTTGTCCTTTCATATCATCGATTCATACAGTATGATTCACTGTCAACTGCCATTCATTGCAACTACTTTGGAATGACTCTTTTCCCTGCAAGTCTCTTTCCCATAAACTCAAACATTTTATCCTGTTTCCCCAGATGTGTTAGTCTGTGTTTTCCCAAATTCTACCCAGTTATATTTTCCTTGCATTTCTTCCCACAGACTAACAATTACAAACTCTCGCTATGCAAGAGTTGCTGGTAATATCTTTGATAAGCCATATATATACTCCATTAGTCAGTGAGTATTACACTACAAGTGACAGATAACTAACTTCAGCTCAGTCAAGCCTAAAAAGGACTTTCATTGCTCACACAACAAAGAAGGTCAAGGGTATAGGTGAGGACAAATCGACAGCCACAGCTCTGTCTTTCTCTGCTTTGCTTCTCTGCTTGTGGATTTCACTCTCTTACTACCAAAGGCCTTTTTGCCATGCGGGGAACATGAAGAAAGCAGTTCTGTTACATACAGGTTTTCGAGTAGAGGGGAAAAGGATCTTTAAATAACCTCCCACCAAAGAGAAAAATTCTGGTGTTGGGTTTTAATTGGCTTAGCCTGGGTCCTGGACATGAGGGGATCACGCACTGGGGAGGGAAGGAAGGACTGATATGCAGACAAAAATAATACATAAATGCTATACTAACAATTGTAGTCCAGATCCATAACCATACAGAATCTATAACAATGAACTAAACATCCACAGAATTAGGGAAAATATTTGCAAAATCTATATCTGACAAGGGTCTAGTATCCAGAATACACACAAAAATCTTATAACTGAAAATAAAAAGGAACAGAACCCAATTTAAAAATGGGCAAATGACTGAAATAGAGGTTTCTCCAAAGAAAATATACGACTGGCCAATAAGTACACAAAAAGATATTCAATATCATTAGTCACTAAGGAAGTGTAACCAAATGAGATACCACTCATGAGGTAGCACAAGGAAATAACCACAAGCAAAAAAATAATAATAAGTGCTGATGAAGAAGTGGAGAAATTGGAATCTTCATACACTGCTGTTGGGAATGTAAAATAGTATAGCTGCTGTGCCAGACAGTTTGGCAGTTTTTCAAAAAGTTAAACGGAGTGTTACCAGGTGACCTAGCAATTCTACTCCTAGGTATATACCCAAGAGTAGTGAAAACATATGTCCACACAAAATCTAGTACACAAATGTTCATAGCAGCATTATTCTTAATAGCCAAAAAATGGGAGCATACCAAATGTCCATCAGCCAATGAAGGGATAAATAAATGTGGTATATCCAACATAATGGAATACGATTCAGCCGTAAAATGGTTGACGTATTGATACATGCTACAACAAGGATGACTCTTGAAAATATGCTAAATAAAAAATGACAGACACAAAAGGCCACATATTGTTTGGTTTCATTCCCATGAGATGTCCAGAATAGACAAATCCATAAAGAAAGAGAAGCAATTACTAGTTGCCAGAGGCCTTCTTTTTGAGATGATAACAGTGTTGTAGAATTAGATACTGGTGATGGTTATGTAACCTTGTGAATACATTAAAAACTAGGGAAGCCATTCATGTTAAAATAGTTAATTGAATAGTTCATGAATTAATATTAACAAAAAGGTTAAGTATATGAATTAATTCACATTAAAATGTGAATTTTAGGGTGCTTGTATCTTTTCAAATTAATGTTTTCATTTTTTCTGGATATATTGATATACTCAGGAGTGGAATTGCTAGATCTATGGTAGTTCTATTTTCAGTTTTTTGAGGAACCTCCATACTGTTTTCTATAGTTGCTGCACCAGCTTACATTCCCACCAACAGTTTACAAGTGTTCCCTTTTCTTTACAGCCTCACCAACATTTGTTATATGTAGACTTTTTGATGATGACCATTCTGACAGGTGTGAAGTGGTACCTCGTGGTTTTGATTTGCATTTCTCTGATGATTAGCAATGTTGAGCATCTTTTCACGTGCTTGTTAGCCATCCATATGACTTCTTTGGAAAAATGTCTGTTCAGGTCTTCTGCTCATTTTTTTTAATTAATTAATTTATTTATTTATTTTTGGCTGCATTGGGTCTTTGTTGTGGTGCACGGGCTTCTCATTGCAGTGGCTTCTCTTGTTGCGGAGCACAGACTCTAGGCACGTGTGTTTCAGTAGTTGTGGCGCACGGGCTTTGTTGCTCCACGGCATGTAGGATCTTCCCGGATCAGGGCTCGAACCCGTGTCCCCTGCATTGGCAGGCGGATTCTTAACCACTGCACCACCAGAGAAGGACCTTCTGTTCATTTTTAAAATCAGGTTGTTTATGTTTTTGATATTAAGTTGTATGAGATGTTTATATGTTTTAGATATTGAGCCCTTGTGGTCATATCATTTATAAATATTTTCTACCTTTCAGCAGGTTGCCTTTTTGTTTTGTCGATGGTTTCCTTTGCTGTGCAAAAGCTTTTAAGTTTAATTATATCCCATTGTTTCTTTTTGCTTTTATTTCTTTTGCCTTAGGAGACAGATCCAAAAATAAATATTGCTACGAATCATATCAAAGAGTGTTCTGCCTATCTTTCTTCTAGGATTTTTATGATTTCAGCTTTTACATTTAGGTCTTTCATTCATTTTGACTTTATTTTTGTATATATATATATATATATATATATATATATATATATATATATATATATATATATATATATATATGGTATAAGGTATATTAGTCTTAAAAAAGATGAAATTCTGCAATTTGCAGCAACATGGATGGACCTTTGAATATTATGCTAAGTGAAATAAGTCAGACAGAGAAACATAAATACTGCATGATATCACTTATATGTGGAATCCAAAAAATAAAACAAACCAATGTATATAGCAAAATAGAAACAGACTCACAGAGATAGAAAACAAATTAGTGGTTACCAGTGGGGTAAGGGAAGCTGTAGGGGCCAGATAGGGGTATGGGACTAAGAGATACAAACTACTGTGTATAAAATAGATAAGCAGCAAGGATAGGTTGTACAGCACAGGGAATTATAGCCATTATTTTATAATAACTTTTAATGGAGTGTAATCTATACAAACACTGAATCACTATATTGTACACCTGAAATGAATACTCTATTGTAAATCAACTATACTTCAATAAAAACAAATAACTAAAATTAATTTACTTTAAAATTGTATACTTACATGAAGTAATACCAACAAAAACTAATTAAACAAGTTTTTTGGTCAATTATGACTATCATTTAATTAGGTGTTTATTAGACATGATATTTTTGTGTCTTTCACAATTTGAATGAAAATTTTAAGTCCCAATACCAAATGATTTTGTTAAATGTACATGTATTAATTGCCTCTTTTTCCTACAAAGTATCAGAAAGAGGCTCTAAGAGCTCTTGTCTTTATAAACATATGTGTAATATACATATATAATATACATATTATATATGTATAGACATTTATACATATGTGTTATATATAATATATATATATGTTTTCCCCCTTCTTGAATTTATATTTAACCCATCCTGGAAGGATTCTTGTCAACACTTAAACTCACTTAAGGAATCTTAAAAGATTCCTTAATCACCTATGGTCATGAACTCCAAGGTAATTTTTCAAGCTGTAATAGCAGTATTATTCCACCAAAAAGGCTTGCCTTATAATCCTGTTAATATATTTGCAAAGAGAGGCTCAAATATTTTGCATCATCCAGCATGCTACTAGTAGAGAGGAAACGAGAAATTATAAGTCCTAGGGATTGGGCAGGATAGTCGGGGCTGTTATGCATTGTGCCTTTTCCTGCCTGAAACCAAGAGATACTTAAATATGAGAGGGAAGGAGGCAGAAAGAAGAAAGAACCTCCTGGAAATACTGTTGTATAAATTCCTTTTGATCAGAAAATAAGCCATCATACAGGCAGGGGTCCAGTTTAACTACATATTTCTTAAAAGTTCAAACTACAATTGCCTTACTCATTTAGAAGAAATTTAATAATCAACATGTAAGTATTAAATTATCAAAATGACCATTTATATTATTTAACCTGGTGCTCCTAGCACACAAAAGCAGTGATGAGCATTATTTATATATTTTGCCATGTTTACTGTTGAAGGTGATGGTGGACAGAAATAGCACTGGTCTTGGACTCAGAAACTTAAGGTTGAAGTCTAAGTCCATCATGGGCTAACTATATAGTCTTTAGTCACTGAATCTATTTGAGTCTCAATTTTCCTATCTATGCAGAATGGGTGGCCCCATCCTTGCAGATCTAGCTCCTTATCATTTAGGTCTCAAGCTAAAATGTCCCTGCTTGGAGATTCTTCCTTGACCACCCCATCTGATGTATCTGCCCAGGCTCTGTTTCTCACAGCACCTACGTGACCCTTCCATTTAAGTAGCACCTATGACTCTTCCATCTTATTTCCTTATTATGTATTCATTCTTTCATTGACTGCCACCCCTGGTAGAATACAAGTTTCCTAAGAGCAAAGAACCTACCTACCTCGTTTGGTAGTGCATTGCCAGTGCCTGGCACAAAATAGTCACTCAATACATAGTTGATGGATGAATGAATGGCTAGGAAAAAGACTCATACTAGCAGCCCTGCCAGCGTTCAAACGCTCTCGTGAGGATCAGAGAGAGGAAGTGGATGTGACCATAGTTTTTGAACGTACACACTCTGCACATGGAAGATTTTATTACTCTGGTATTAGTTTTCCTTAAAGGTAAATCGCAATGTCTATCTATAAGGAGATGAATTATTTTCATATCTAATCAGTTCTACACATGGAAAGTAAGATAGCCCTCCAATTTGCTGAGGCAATTTCACTTAGAAAAAAGTAAAACAAAATGAGATTCACAAGTACAATTGTGGCAGGGTCTGTATCTTTCTGAATTATGGTTTCTTAGCAAGAGTTCGTTTAGACATCTTCATTTGTAGTCAATGGAACTTCGGGAATTGAGTGTTTTCCCACAGCATTCCATAAGAGGTCACCAATAAAAGGGAAGGCAAAAATATAGCATGCCTGTATGTGTGCATGTGAGTCCTTGATGTTTCCTCTCATGGGCTGACTATTTTACTCAACTGGTCAAGTGATGACAAAGTAGATGGTCAGTCACAGACCTAACCTGATGATGCAATTCTGGCCTCTGCTGTCTTTTTCAAAGTTGATGACACAAAGCCCCACCTCTTTTCCTCATGATTTATAGAAGGCCATAGAATAAATAGCAGGCTGGAGCCTTGCTCAACATGTCAGTGCCTTAGTATGAATTCTTTAGCTGTTGAGTCACTTGCTTTTCCTAATGGGGCTTGATGATATGGAGCAGTTTGAGATGTCAGTGTGGAATCTTCTAAATCCACAGAGCTTCCTGAATATTATGAAGATATAGTGGTTAAGCCTATAAGCTTTGGAGTCAGCCAGACCTGGGTCAGATACTCAGCTCCTTCACCTATGAGTTCTGTAACTTTGGCGAGTTCCTTACTTCTCTGAGTCTCAGCTTCAAATGGGAAGATACTGTCAACTAGCTTGTAGAACTGTTGTTAGGATTAACAGAGAAAATGCATACAAAGCCCTTCACACAGTGCCTGGAACACCCTCTGTGCCTCACTATTGTTAGCAAAAAACACAGATTGAGAGCAAAAACGAAACTCTTGTAAAGTATAAAATCCAGGACCAGGATGCGTGCAGGAATGGGAGTTGCTACTTGATGGAATGTTAGTCTCTAAAAATCCTTCTTCGGTTGAGAATTTTTCTCAAGTGTATGGGTTTAATGCTTTGTTGAGTAAACAGTAATTAGATATGTAATTTTCATTTCCATTATGTGCAGAATAGACATTAATGTATATTTTTAAAATTTATAAAGTGATAAGGGCCACTGAAATCAGTTCTTTAGCTCTGGGTCTCTCCTCGGATAAGTCACTTAGCTTTCACAAGCTTCAGTTTACTATTTGTGATACGTAAGGATAAGACTAGATCATTGGTTCCCAGAATGAATTTTCCAGAACATTAGTACTGTTAGATATAAGTAGTGTTTAAAGGTAAAATTATGTTTGGAAAACCTCAGGTAGCAGGTGTCTTTAGCGTAGGATTTCCCAGATGCGTTGCGCTCTAATTTACCCAGGGGAATGTGGTTTTCTATGTTTCTCAAATATCATTGATGGGAGGTTTTTTTTTTTTTTCATCATTGAGCATTTTTTGAGACAAGAGTTCTGAGAAATATTTTATGAAATACAAGGCTAGATAACACCCAAGATCCTTTCCAGCTCTAAATTCTAAACCTCTGATTCACTTTTTCCTTCTCCAGGCCCAGACTGGACTTTGCCTGAACCATGTCAATGGCCTTCTTCTCCATGCATTTTCACCAAGCTGCCAGACATTTCCTTAACCGTCCTGCCCTTCCATTCCTTGCTTCAGAGCTCGTCAATCATCATCACTGGCATGTTGTATCAGGAAAAATGATGCAAGTATTGCCTACTTAGAAAGTCTCCTTGCCACATATCTAACGTCTAAATCCAATCTCTCCTTAAAAGTACAGTTGAGAGTTCCTCCTGGATGCAGACTTTTTCTTCCATGAATCTAGAATTGTTTTTGTTCCAAATTCTTACAGCATTTCCTTTTTTTTTAACATCTTTATTGGAGTAGAATTGTTTTACAATGATGTGTTAGTTTCTGCTTTATAACAAAGTGAATCAACTGTACATATACATATATCCCCATATCTCCTCCCTCTTGCATCTCCCTATCCCACCCCTCTAGGTGGTCACAAAGCACCGAGCTGACCTCCTTGTGCTAAGCGGCTGCTTCCCACTAGCTATCTATTTTACATTTGGTAGTATATATAAGTCCATGCCACTCTCTCACTTCGTCTCAGCTTACCCTTCCCCCTCCCCATGTCCTCAAGTCCATGCTCTAGTAGGTCTGCGTCTTTATTCCCGTCCTGCCCCTAGGTTCTTCAGAACCTTTTTTTTTTTTAGATTCCATGCATATGTGTTAGCATATGGTATTTGTTTTTCTCTTTCTGACTTACTTCACTCTGTACAACAGACTCTAGGTCCATCCACCTCACTACAAATAACTCAATTTTGTTTCTTTTCATGGCTGAGTAATATTCCATTGTAGATATGTGCCACATCTTTTTTATCCATTCCTCTGTCGATGGACACTTAGGTTGCTTCCATGTCCTGGCTATTGTAAATAGAGCTGCAATGAACATTGTGGTACATGACTCTTTTTGAATTATGTTTTTCTCAGGGTATATGCTGAGTAGTGGGATTGCTGGGTCATATGGTAGTTCTACTTTTAGTTTTTTAAGGTTCTATCTAAACAAGAATTTCCTCCACAGGCAAAGCTTGGCATTTGGTGAGGGGAAAAGTTCCCTTTTGTTCAACTGTCCCACACAGTAGAGATCTTTAGCATCACCAGCCCCTGCCCACTCATCCTAAAGCTCCTGCCAGTCACAGTGGCAGCCCAGGTCATCCTAATTTCCAAATGCCCTCTAGGAAGGTCAGGCAGGCTGCTTGCTCTTGGGAAATGTTGCATCCATTTGTCAATCAGCATCTGTTTGTCAATCAGCACTTATGATCTTTGACCCCTACTAGATTATAAGTCCCTAAAGGGCAGGGACTAAGTCCTTTGAGTATCCTAAAGTGTCACTCACACAGAGCTTCCTCTACAATCGAAATTCAAAGCTGGGTGAACTATAATATCCCAAGATGGTATAATAGAAAAAGCACTGGATTTATAGTTACTCGACCTCCTTGATTCATCATCTATAAAATGGGAGCATCATAGGGTAACACCTGCCCAGAACCTTCCACAACCTGGCACAGATTCTATGCAAGGCACATGCTAGGTTCCTTCAGTTCCTTCCTTCTCTCCCCTTTTCCTTTATGTCCTTTCACATCATATAAACAAATATTCTTTTTCACCACTAAGCTGGGGAAGAGAGGCAAAGGGACCACTCAAGTCCCATTCATATATCAGCCGCTGGACCCAAATAGTCGATTCCAAGTCATTTTTCCATAGTACAGGGTATGGTACCGCCAGATGATGCTGAGAATTTCTTTCTCCTAAACTACATTAGTTATGTAAGTTGCTTCTGTTCAGAAAGCTAAAATCCTTACACCATTGGGTTAGGCAAAGTGTTGCTCAGGACTGTGAATAAACATCAGTTCCCATGAGAAGAACGTGTGTTACTCATGAGTCACAGACGCTATGGGGGATACTGACCCGAAACAGAAGGAAAGCCACGCGTCTATGATACATTTTGGGGGAAACTCAGTAGGTTAGGATGCGTGATGCCCATGACCAGAAATTGTCTGACAACACTCATCCCAGATGAGGACCCCCTTCTTGTACACTCAGTGACCACAACTGATCTAGATTCCACAGAGTCAAAGGAAGTGGCTTTGGACACAATTCCCATGACCTGAAATCTCAGATTACTAAAGAGGTGGATGGGGTGGGCGTAGTGCTGGGGGGATTACTGTCAGCTGTGCACTCACACAAGAGTCAAGGCGAGGTGATGCCTACACTCCTACACTCCTGTGTCCCAGGGAACAATTTTCCTGGTCACCAGTGCTGGACTTTCTGATATGACATGTAGCTGGGAGGAGTGCACATACAATAGTCTCCTTAATTGTCATAATAACTCAGAGAGGAAATGATTATTATCTCCATAATACAGATGAGGAAAATTATAGTTCATAGAAGTTATGTAACTTGTACAAGTTTATAATGCCAATATGGAGAGACTGGAAATACCCTTGCTTATTCTGTGTCGTGCTCTTTCTACATCCTGTTAATGATAAAAATGGTCCCTACAGGAATCCTTACAAAACTTACAAGTAGATTGTAAATTTAGAACACAGAAATGAAAATGAAGAACCAGTGTTTTTGCCATAAATAGATCCTGCTAAGATGTTTCCAGAATTTAATTGGAGTGACTCCAACTTTTACCCTGACACAAAATAACTAGTTAAATTCCCAAACCTTATTGGAGGCACCCAGCTGCTAGAAATCAGTAACCCAGTGAACTAAGGGCTAAATAAATATACCCTTAGTTCTCATCAACATTGAGAAAATGTTGAAATGACAGTAGAAATTGAAAGCAGAACTTGTAATAAACTCTCCCAAGAGCATATTTTGCCGCTCTCCACTTTATCAGGAGCCCTGGTCTGGGAGTTAGGTAAAGTAAATTTTGCCTCCAAGATAGCATTCAAGTTCATCTCCACATATCACTCCTTCCTTTGAATTAAATTCACTTCTTACTGAACTACAACCAATAATAGACCTGTGAGTAGTAAATTCTCTCAGGCTTTGTCCAAAAATGTCTCTATTTCACCTTCACTGTTAAATTATAATATCATAGTGTGTAGAATTCTAAAATGATGGGGTTTTTGCCTCCACACTTTGAAGATATTTTCTCATTAATTTGTTTCATTTTGCTGTTGAGAACCCTTCTGCTGGTCTAATTTTTGTTCCTTTCAAGAGAATCTGTCTTTTCCTTCTGATTGTTATTAGAATTTTTCTCTTTGGTAATTCTGAAGTTTTGATATAATGTGTGGATGTGCGGATTTTTTTTTTCAACTTTGGGTTTACTTCTTCAAGCTGTGGCTCTTCAATCCTAGATTTATGTATTCCTTCAATCCTGGGAAATTATCAATCATAGCCTCTTCAAATTTGCTCCTATCTGACTCTCTAGTTTATTTCTTTTGAGAATTGCTACTAAACAAATATTGAATCCTCTCTTTTCCATAACTCTTAACATCTTATTTCTTCATCTTTTTGTGCC
Organism: Mesoplodon bidens; assembly: GCF_964165515.1. Lineage (NCBI taxonomy): Eukaryota > Metazoa > Chordata > Mammalia > Artiodactyla > Ziphiidae > Mesoplodon > Mesoplodon bidens. The sequence continues at coordinate 18,456,636 of NC_138166.1, forward strand.
ATTTCCTCCGTGATTTCTCCTGCTCTGTGCTTCAATTCACTAATTCTTTCTACAATCTCTACCATTTCAACTGTCTCTTAAGGGCTTCAGTTCAATGACCACACCTTTCATTTCTAGTACTATACACATACTTTATTTTTTTAGTGTCTGGTTTTTAAATATATTTTTATTCCTTCCTTTATTTCTTCAGTAACACTCACTAGATTTATTAATAATCATGTGTATAACCTATGTCCCTTAGCCTGCTTTGGCCAGACTGTAGGTTGGCTGCATGTGGGGAGCTGTGTGAGATATAGTGGGTCATGGTGGACTCCAGAGGTCAAGGTAAGATATTTTAAGTGGGGTTTTAGTAGCAGACTGGAATGACCAGATATGCACTTCAGATAAAGTTCTCTGACAGTAGTAGGTATGATGGCTCTGGGGAGGCAGAGGTCAGATTCTGGGAGGCTCTTGTGTTGTTCCAGAAAAGACATATCTCTGGCAGTTGTCAATGAGGTTAGCATGGTGGGAAAGATACTCTATGTCTCTCAGCTTGACCTTCCTTGAGAAAAAGAATCATTCAGCATCCTGTTTATAACAGTTCAACTATGACTAACTAATATAACTAAGTCACTTTTTTGATTTCTACAGGTTATATGCATTTCCAACTCTTTCTTTCTTTCTTTTTCTCCATAGCAATTTTTTTTAATTTTTATTTTATATTCGAGTATAGTTGATTTACAATGTTGTGTTAGTTTCAGGTGCACAGCTAAGTGATTCAGTTATACATATTCATATATCTATTCTTTTTCAGATTCTTTTCTCAGAATATTACACTGTAATATTACAGAGTATTGAGTAGAGTTCCCTGTGTTATGCAATAGGTCCTTGTTGATGATCTATTTTATATATAGTAGTGTGTTTATGTTAATACCAACCTCCTAATATATTCCTCCCCTGTACTTTTTTTTTTGCTTTGACACAATTTTACATTAATTCTTGTTTCCTTTCTAAAAACCCTTTTAAAGGCATTTTAATGATTGAGGACCCCAGGCTTTACGTGAAGTTGCTCCTGTTGTGAATAAACAGGGAGTTCTTTATTCTGGAATTTTTCTTCTGTCTTTTCCTCCAGGCCAGTTCTACCTGGTGACAAGATACAATTTGAGGTGAAGTCCAACCAGTCCTCATTTGGCTTAAAAAAGAAAAGAATCTTAGGCTGCCCTGTGGCCAATAGTGTTTGTGACCACAGGTGGCCATCAGGGAACATTTCCAGTATGTAGATCCTCAGGCGTTTCCCAGGTCCACTTTCCCGCTCAGTGTCCTGTTTATCTCCAGTCCACGCTGACTCAGGGCCGGCAGCCTTGATGGATGGATGCAGAGGTGATGATGCTACTCAGCTTGGCTTCTTGAGCCGGAGGCCAATTAGATATGCAACAGGCAACATGGATGTGAGTTTTGGCTGAGATGAGGCCCCGAATGATCTCTCGTGGGTTGAAGATTCCTAGTCAAGAGCAGTCCTTTTTGAGAATTGGGGTAATCTGTTTTTGGCAAAACATTGTTTCTTTTTTTGAGGGTGAGAAGAAAAATGGTGTGGGAAAAGCTTTGGAAATCTCGCAAGACCTCTTGGACATGAACTATGTGTTACAAAACACATTTTTGACCAGTTGAGTGTTAACCAATCAAAACCAGACAGATTGTCTTTCTCGTGTTGGCTTCAAAATGCAACAGGGGAAGTGCCATTGCTGAATATGACTGGGAACTTGCTGAACTCAAACATTTGCAAAAGAGCGTCAGGAGTCCATATAATGAGAGGACAGAGCTGGGTTTGCTGGTTCCTCTTTGCAGGATGTGATTACAACCTCCTGGGAGACAAAAAATGAACACTACCAAATCAAAAGCAGCTCCAACTGTCAGTGGAGGGTGGTCCAGAAGAAAATTTAGAAGAAGGAGATTCATTTTAAACCATAATGAATTCTCTTTGTCATTGAAAACTTATCCAAAAAACATTTCATGACAACTTTGACAGGCAATGATCTGCTGGATATACAGAGACTATTATTTTTTGCCCTCAAATAGCTCTTTAAGTCTCCTTAGAGAAATAGACTTGTAAGTAGAAAATTACAGTATGTTGTGATTTTATAGACTTCGTGGAGCAAGGAGAAAAGTGCTGATTCTGGTGAACTTGGGAATGATCTCACAGAAATGTTGGTTTTGAAGTGGGTCTCAAAAGGTGCTCATGCATCCCAGGAGAAGGAAATAGCATATACAAAGACTTGAAGTCATGAAAGAACATTGTGTCTACACAGTAAAAAATGCGAAAGTGTGTGCAAGTTGCAGGAGGTGTGTCTGGAGGCCTTGGGTCAGATTGGAATGGTTCCTGCATGGCATGCTAAAGAGTTACTGGAGCCCATAAGGTAGTGCGATACTTGCTTAAATAAGAGTTTCAGTCTTCAGTTTACAACTTTATTTGTTCAACAGACACATGTGTTTTATTTTCACATGAAAAACACCACAATCTTAGGTTGCTATTGCCATACAGGGGCACAAGAGCATTGCCCTCTGCATCTAACAGGATTAAGACTAGAACACATCACAGAAAGACACAAAGATTTAAAAAACAGAGCAAGAAAGAAAGTCCAGTTCAGAGACATGGAGGATCATTTAAATACTCAGCTTATGTCTGAAAGGAGTTCCACAAAAAAGAATGAAAGGAATGGTAGGAAGGCAGCAACATTAGAAAAGAATTTTACAGAAATGAGGAATAAGAAAGTCTTGAGATTGAAAATAGATACCAAATACCAAGAATAAATATGGACTCACACCCAGAAATATCAATATCATTATAACATATAAAATAAAATAAAACCGATAAAGGAAATAAAATCAGATAACGAGAAAATCTTAAAGTCTTTGAGACTGATAAAATAAATGATAAAATAGTTCCTAGAAAGGAATGAAAATTAGACAGCAGCCTTCTCAAAGATGTCTTTCAAGAGTAGAGGAAAAATAACCATTACGCTTGGAGTTTATACCCAGCTAAACTATTATTGAAGAGTGGGAGGAAAATGATGGAATTTTCAAACTTGTAAAGATTGTGGACGTTTACCATCCAAAGAGTTCCTCAAAAGAAATTCCAGGGAATATGCTTTTGAAAGAAGAAAAGTAAGGGTAGAGATACAGAATAAAATTTAACAAATGAGGGCTTCCCTCGCGGCACAGTGGTTGAGAGTCTGCCTGCTGATGCAGGGGACACTGGTTCGTGCCCCAGTCCGGGAGGATCCCACATGCCGCGTGGAGCGGCTGGGCCCGTGAGCCATGGCCACTGAGCCTGCGCATCTGGAGCCTGTGCTCTGCAACGGGAGAGGCCACAACAGTGAGAGGCCTGCGTACTGCAAAAAAAAAAAAAAAAAAAAAAAAAAAAATTTAACAAATGAGTGATCATGTATTTTCTTATATATTTATCTTTAAAAGTTTTGTGTTTATTATTTTTTCTTTGTTTTATTTTGTTGTTAATATCAATTTATTATGATTATTATCTTTTAAATGAAAAATTACTAAATGAATTAATGGGTCTTGGCGATCTAGTAGCCCTAATTGATCTAATATGGAGCATTCTATCCAACAAATATAGAATATGTGTATTTTATCAGCAATACTTGAACTTTTAAATGACATAGTTTTAAATGAATGTTCTTCAGGATATTTCTTCTTCTAAACATGTGTTTTTTCCTATTTTTCACTCAAATTTACTCTCTATGATGTATATCTTCCATGTGTCTACTGAAGAGTCATCAAGGCCGTTAGATGGTGTCTGCTGTGGCTGTGATTTGAGACTGATGTGTCTCCTGGGAGCTTCCCAACTTGACCAATGTTTTCCTCTTCAGCCTTTGAACAGTCATTAGTAGAAAATTTTGTCACCCAGATGTGAATTGAAATTAAACTTGTGGCCTTGAGTTCTGAGGCGCTCACATTAGTTTTTGGAAGAAGAAAATTTCTATCTAGGACCATGCCTACTTTTGGAGTAAGATTCACAAGTCAAAGAGCAAGATTCTTTGTGCTCTTTGGAAATCTTCCTGAGAGATAGTGCAAGGAATGTAGTGTAATAACCCCAAAGATGATGGATATTCACCAGTGCCCCTAGTAATGTCGTCACTACCCAGAGTACTTAGCCTTTTATGGTCTTTCCCAAAGAGAACATAATTAAGTTATCATAATGGGTCAGGGTAGTGTCTTCTGACTCAAGCCCATCACTCCAGAAGCTGGGATGCTTCCTGTTTTTACTTTCCCAGTGACATATAAGAATGAATATGCTGCCTTTTGTGAGGGACAGTGATCATACGGTCTTACGCTAGTCTGGCCATTCACTGTGCTGTGATAAGAAGTTTCCATGGAGCCATAACAACCACTTGCATCCTCACACTCCTTCACAATTTACCAAGCCCTTCCCTAAACTGATTTCACGTGCTATAACCCAAAACCTGACGATGTAGGCAAGAGAGGTATTGTTATCACTATTTGAGGAATTTGAAATTAAGAGAAATAAAAATAATATCCAGAATTTCCCACGGCTTTGGGAAGATGAAAAGATTAAGACCTAGATGGTGTAACTCAAATTTTACTCTTATTCTCTTCTTGGCCTCTGAGGTACATTGCAAGCTGGCTTCTTAAGGGTAGAGTACAGTGTACACTGCTGTCCAGGAACATATTCCATTTACCAGGTGGGCTTGATCACACCTGACTATACTCAGATCATGTATTGGGTTAAGAGTACCTACTCTGGAGTCAGACTGCTTAGTCCCAAATTCTAACTCCAGCAAATAGTCTAAGGTGTGTGGCCTTGGGCAAGTTTCTTAACCTCTCTGAACCTGTTTCTTCAACAGTAAAATGAAGATATTTTTCTCATTTTACTGAAAATGAGAAACCTTCTAAGGTTACTTCCAGTAGGTTACTTAAGGTTTCTGCAGGATTCATGAGGTAATAGTACATTCAAAGTGCACAGAGTAGTGCCCGGCAAGTAACAAGGGCTCGATAGGTGTTTGCTGTCGTGAGGTTATTATTATTGTTATTAGTGTGATGTTAGTGGTGCTGTTATTAGAGCATCAGGGCCGTTAGGCTCAGGCAATGAGCTCCGTGTTTAGGCGCTGTGACCTAAACTCCTCAAACATGTCCTGATAGACGGCGAGCTTAAAGGGAAACAATTGCTCTGTTGATGACACTGAGAAGCTTGTGTAGCAAAAGAACTAAATAAAGGGGGTTTTTCATAGATCAAAGGGTTAGACAGGCCCACAGGGTCGTCTCAGAGTTGCCACGTCCTCAGACTCTAAGTTCGCCACTGCAGTCAGGGTGATTTTTCTCCGTATTAGATCTTTTATTCATCCTACTAATCTCGTCCCTCCCTACTTCCACGTGCCTTGGTGCCCCCCAGCCCCAGCCATTTTGGATTCGTAGTGGAAAGACTGAACGAAAGTACCTGAAGCTGAGAGCCCCGCCCTGCTGATGAAGGAAGTCAAAGATCAAGCCCCTGTGGCCTGTATAGGCTCCCTGCCTTTCCATCACCTGGGTCATTTCAGTGCAGAACAGTCTCTGATCCAAGTGCAAAACTCAAGGGTGCCGCCATGTGCGGACGGAAGTCACATAAAGCCAACAGGAAACCCTGGATAGTTTGGACTTTCTCGATGGTCTGGGAACGATTTTTATTGCCAAACATCCCTTTCTGCTCTTCCCTTGTCTCCACTCCCTTTTGTAACCTGAAAGTTCCCCCCTCTGCTCTTATAGGCTACCTGAATCCTCCAGCCAGAGTCCGTTTTTGCCACTGGCCTGCAATTAGACTGTCAAGGAAGCAGATCCTTCACTTCTTGGGTTCTGTGAATAATTCTTGTGGTTTCTCATCAGAACTACCTGCCCTCCAGGCACCTCCCCCCATAACCTCATTCTCTTCCTCTTTTAAGAATCCTAACTCTTTGTTCTCTCTCCAGCCAATGCTCCTAGGCTCTGCTAACAGTCCCTGAGCTGCTGGCTTTCTGCATTTGACTTTCCCTGCCCTTCCTTAGAGAGTGCACATCTCTGATCTTGGACTTTGGACCTGCATATCCTATCTGGTCCACTTCCTCACTTGTACTATTTCGCACTCCATTCCAGAGACATACCTCCACCTGGCCTTGCAAAAGCAAAGCCTGATTCGGCATCACCCGGTGTGTCACCGCACATCATCCTGACAATGCCATCTGCTCTCACCATGAAAAGTCAACTTGCCCCTTCCCACGATATGCAAAATAACAGGAGGCCAGGTTTACCCTATTCAAGCAAAATTATTTGGCTGTCAAGGGGTTGTTTACCCATCAGTTTGTGGCGTGTGTTTGAGGACGTGTCATCCTTGGCTGTCCATGAAGTTCAGGTGTGCAGATAGCTCACCCCTCTCACTTTGTACATCAGCCAAGGGATGTACCATTGTTACTCAGAAACTGGGTTCACCTCTTGGTGGGTGTCGAGCCCATAGACACAGCCAAATTAAAGTGCTGGAGAAGGAAGGATTTATTACTTGCAGCAAGTAAGGAGGACGCTGGGGTTTTTCCCCAAAGCAGTGTCTACCCGAACAGCAAAATTGGGGAAATTTTAAGCTAAGGCCACATGCATATTCATGAAGGGGCTTGAGCAGAGGAGAATTCAGCATAGAATTGGGGCAAAGGACAACAGAGTCCAAGCCTTAGTGGCTTGAAGTCTGGAGGGTCAACACCATCCTTCCATCCTCCACTTGGATGGGGGTCTTAGTTCCTGCAGAACTCCAAGATATATTATTATGTGTATCCCTTGAGGAGGAACTAAAACTCTGCTTTATCGCCGCACTATTGTTTGACTGCCTTTTTTTCTGTTCCTGCATTCCTTTGTTCCCTTAAGATGGTTAATTACTGGGAACTGTTCCAGGGCAAGTACTGTGGCCAGGCTTAGATCACAAAATGTCTTAGGCCAGAATGGCTTCTCTTATGTCAAGAAAGCCATGCTTGGTTCTCTTTCTCCGGGGATGCCCTAACCTATCTGCTTACACCGCTCCAGAGAGTTTTCAGTTCAGCTCTCTAATATATCTGAAGATTATAACCACACATTCTCAAGCCTTAATTTCTAAGGAAAATATAATTGGTGACAGGCAAATTAAATGTAAGTACATTTCAATTAAACATCACATTTTGGGCTAATACTTCTTTAAAGTAAGTGTATTGGGGAAGAAATAGAAGCTTCATGATAGATATAGTATCATATTTGCTCTGATTTATAGCTAATGTTATATTTAGTTAGGTCTCCATTTCAAACCAGGGACTCAGATTTATGGAGAATCCTCCCTTTTCTCTCTACCTACATTTTGCCATCGAAATATTCTGCCGCCACATCCCATCAGCCACTCCAGATTGCCTTACAGAAGTCCATGCTATAGCCATGTACACTGCAAAGACATGTACACACTGCTGTATTTAAAATGGATAACCAGCAAGGACCTACTGTATACCACAGGGAACTCTGCTCAATATTATGTAACAGCCTAAATGGGAAAAGAATTTGAAAAAGGATACATGTATATGTATCACTGAATCACTTTGCTATACGTCTGAAACTAACACAGCATTGTTAATCAACTAGACTCTAATATAAGATTAAAAAGTTTGAAAAAAAAATCAACTTCATGGGGGGCTTCCCTGGTGGCGCAGTGGTTGAGAGTCCGCCTGCCGATTCAGGGGGCGTGGGTTCGTGCCCCAGTCCAGGGGGATCCCACGTGCCGCGGAGCTGCTGGGCCCGTGGGCCGTGGCCGCTGGGCCTGCGCGTCCGGAGCCTGTGGTCCGCGATGGGAGAGGCCGCAGCGGTGAGAGGCCCGCGTACAGCAAAAAAAAAAAAAGAATCAACTTCATGGATAAGTGCTCATAATGCTTGGTTTTTGCCAGTTTGGCAAGGTCAAGGGGTTTATGGAAGTTCTGTAATGCCGATGCGCTCAGGAAACATCTGCATGTTCCAGTCTGCTCATATGGGAGGTACTTTCCCTTCTTTATATATTTTTATATCAGCCTATATATAAAATGTGTGTATATATACACATACATATGTATACATATATAGATATATATTTTTATATCAGCCTATATATAAAATATGTGTGTATATGTATACATATATAGATATTTATATTTTTATATCAACCTATATATAAAATATGTGTGTATATATATATACATACATATGTATACATAGATATAGATAGATATAGATATAGATTTTTTTTTTCTTCCAAGTCCTCTATCTCCAAAGGGCATTTATCTGTTCAGGGCATCTAGGTACACATCCTGATAACTCAGACCCTTCCGTTCCAGGACTCATTTCTCAAGACTTTCAGATCCAAGACTGGATCCACTGGTATTTGGGCATTACGATATGTATTTTTCGACTCTCAGTATTATCATTGCGTCTGGCAGGTTTATTCACACAGCTCTTAGATGTTGAGTGAAAGTTTACGTAATTGAAACACTCAACAGCTTAACTAATAGAATAGAAAATTCACTGGAATGGTAACCATCCTCCTCCCACTCAGGCAAGGATGTGATCTGCAGAATGAGGAAAAGATAACAGCCCCCAGTGGAGGCTGCTTCATAGACACCCTGATTTGAGAGCTGTCCTCCCACCCCCAAGTGGGTACCACTGCCCACTTCTGATGCCCAAGGTCCTGCTGTGAAAGACCGAGGCTACATCCACATGTGCCTGACCAAGCACCCCCATCACAGCCACCTGAGCTGTTCTGAGCCTCTGGCATTTGCCGGAAAGGTGAGTACTAGTCAGCAATATGCTGCTCATGAGAAGAAAGGTAGAGACACCCCTATACAACAGTGACATCCTCCTTAGAGCTTTAGCTGTGTGACTTTGGGCAAGTGAGTAACATGCTCTGTGCCTCATCTTCTCTTCTATAAAATGGGAATCATACTGTTATTTATTGAATCAATAATAGGGGGAATATTTATAATAATAGCATTCTTATGGAATAGAGTGATACAGTATGTATGGAATAGGTAATCGTAGGACTTAGAGCTAAATTCTCCATACCTCACTTTCTCATCTGCGGAATCACAATAACGATAACACTTATAGAACAGAGTTGTGTGGATTAAATGAGCTGATGTGTGTCAAGTATTTATTTGGTAAACAGTAAGTATTCAGTAAATATTAGCTACAGAATCTTTCTAATATTCTGGGCTTAAGAGGACCAAAATTGGCTGGCAAGTGACGGATTCCCACTTGGAATCTTGATCATGGGTCATCATCAGAGTCCTTGAGTGGGTTGAGAAATATTCCCAATACAGTCAGAAGGGGAACTACCCTCTCCCCCTCCACTTCTTCCCGTGTGAAGTGGAGGCTGGGAACCACGTCGTCGATGAGGAGGGATGAGGAGAGACCACTATATTTCAGGAAAACCCATCTCTGGCTTTTTTTTTTTTCTTCCAGATGGATCAGAGCTGTGAGCAAATTCTTCCTGGGCGAATGAAGGGAGCACATTCATAAGTTGGAGACACAGACCTATGAGGTGTGCCGCTTCCTGTTTCCCTGGTGGCTGCTTCAGAAGCATTCAGTTGGGAATTTTTATAGTTTCCATGTATTGTCACCCTCCATAGCTCACTGAAGGATGGATGGGGTGAGTCAGGGAGCTGGTCTGGGAGAGAGACAGCTCCAGGAGGCTCACAGCCTGCCTGGCTTTCTCAGTAACTCACAGAGACCCATGACCTTTGTATCCTGACCCTGCCTCTGGAGAAGGAAATGTGGCGCCTCAAATTCACAGACCCAAAGCAACCAAAAACCAGAAGGTATTTCGTGCAGGTCAATGACTAAACCATTCAGGGAAAATGAATACCGATTTTTCTTACAAAAGTATCTCTTGGGATAGTATCCCACACTGATGGCTCAGCCCCAAGACGTAACTGTGTAATTAACTGGGTCTGGTTTTGACCTCTCCCGACTTCTCTGTGGTCCTTGCTGATACAGGCATAGGCGGCATCTTGAGCGTCCTCCCCCCGCCCCCGCCCCGGGGCTTCAAGCACTCATCTGTCTTGGTCAGTTTCCTTTTTGTCTCATCAGGGCTCCTCAGCCCCTACGACATCCTCTATCCTCTTACTCTAGCTGCCCCTAAAATGTCTGGAGCATCAGGGTTTCATATTTGTTGTTTTTCACATTTTAACCTGGGCCAGTGTTTTTTAATCTTTTCTGGTTACAGACCACTTTGAAGAATCGAATAAATTCTATGGGTTTTCTCACGGTAAAAATTCACGCTCTCACTCTGAAATGTGGCACATAATTTCAGGGGATCACAAGCCCACCGAAGCATCCCCAGAACCTCCCCAGCATCCGTGTGGGAAAGGAGAAAATCAGCCCCTGACATCCAAGGACTGGTCCAGCACTTAAGAGCTGGTAGAGGCTTGCTGGCACTCACAGCTGGTCTGCATTATTCCCCCGAGGGGCGGGTCCCCAGCAGTCTCACCAATGTCAGCCAGCATCAGTGTCAGGCAAGGTCAGTTTGAGAACTTGATAAAGTGAGACAAAGTCAGGCTGCTCCATACTTCTGTCTAAGCACAGACAAAGCAAAGATCGCTATGTAAATGACAAAACACTGCAAGTCCCCCTCTTGACAAAAATGAGTGACTTTACCAACTACTTCTTTATCAAGCCCAGTTTTATCCTTGTTCTGTTCTTCCCTCTCTATAGATAAGATTTATGTAGATACTCAGTCATAGAATTGACCCTGCCTTTTTTTATATAGTTTTTGTATCTTTATTGCGATATCATTCATACACCATACACTTCATCTATTTAAACTACATAATTCAATGGTGGTTGTATATTCAGAGTTGGTCAGCCATCACAACAATCAACTGTGGAACATTTTCAAATATGTTTCATGGGCAGGAGGGGATTTATGGATCTAAGTCACTCAGCAGGACAGCAGGGAATCTCTGGGTCAGAGAGCTCCAAAGAACAGCAAGGCTTGGGATTTTTTATAGCCCTGAGGCTTATCTGTGTTATCAGAGGTTGGGTGTAGTTTGGCAGGGTATACAAAGCAAGCAGGCTCTAAGTGGCTAAAATTATTTGAGCTATGTTTAATACAATTGAACGTGTAAAATTTTGAGTTTGACTCCAGTGGGTTTTGAGCTTATCAGTCTCAGCTTGCTGTGAAGAATAAACAATCCAGGGGTTCACGTACAGAGGCCATCTTTGGCTCGTTTATGTAACAGTTCTTCAGAGTATCACATTGTTCTCTGAGCAGGGTCATGAGCAGATCAGAACTCCATAACACGTTCAGGCTGCAGTGAAAACCATCTTTCCACATGGGCTATGTGACATCAAAGAACCTATGGCTTCAGTGGTATCTGTTGTAGAGTTGTTGGCAAGCCCTGATGGGAAAATCCCAGCATGCATCCCTAAGGTTCTGGCACAAGGCCATCTCATCTGCAGTAGAGAATTATACACTGTTTGGAAAGTAGCTCCTGTTACTGGGATATCTTAGAGGGCAGAACAATAGGACATCACGTGATCAACTATGGAGCCAGAACTGCCCATCATGAGCTGGGTTAGATCCATTAGGCCGGAAGGTCAGGTGGGCTCATCAACAATTCACTTTACGTTAGATGTGGCATATCCAAGACCAGAGCAAACAGGGATGGGAAGAGGGCACAAGTAATTGCCGGAGCACATGGCCCAGACCCCCATGTCAATCACCACTGCTGTATTGGAATCTCCTCTTCAGCAATTATGATTATCAGAAGAGGAGGCAGACCAAGTTTGGTTCACAAAGGGTTGGCTATGTATGTGGGTGCAAGGTGAAAATGGACTCTTCTGAAACGGGGCCGGACTCAGAGGACGACCCTGAAACCCAGTGGTGAAGGTGAATCCTCCTGATGGGCAGAGCTTGGGTAATGCACGCGGTCATTCACATTGTGTGGAAAGAAAAGTGATCTGAGGTGAGGCTATATACAGACTCATGGGCAGTAGTGAATGGTTTGGCTGTTGGTCATGGCCATGAGAAAAAAGATATGAGCAGATCAGGAATAAGGAGGTCTGGGGAAGAGGCATGTGCATCAGCCTATGCAGCGGGTACCATACATGAAGATTTTGTATCACATTTTAATACCGGCCAGAAAGCAGCCACCACTAAAGAGCCTGTAGACAGCTAGGTAGACAGAATGACCATAAGACTCAACAACTGCCACCTTCTGTCACTGGCCACCTCAGATCTGGTGCAATGAGCTCATGGCCAGTGTAATCAGAAGGAGCTTATGCATGGGTCCCACAGCCAGGTTCCCACCCAGCAAGTCTGATTAGCTACTGCTCCTGCCATACATACCAGCAATAGATGCCAATGCTGAGCCATCGAATATGGCACCATTTCTCCAATGCCTACTTGGTTGCAAGGTGATTACACTAGACTATTTCCATCCTTGAAGGGGAAGAAAGACATCTTGATTGGATAAGTAGATATTCTGAGTACAGGTTGGTTTTTCTTGCTTGTAGGGTCCTATCCAAAGGCTTGCAGAGTATTTGACCCACCAACATGGGATTCCATAGAGCATTGCTTCAAACCAAGTGTGACAAAGGAGCTGTATCAGGAGGTCTCAGGACCTATGATCCTATGGCATATCATACCACCAGAAGTTGCCAGCCTGATAGAGCAATGGAATGATCAGCCTTAGCGCTACCTTGGAGATGATGCCATGTAGGAATGGGACATGTCCTCCATGTGAAGTGTACACACTAAATCATACACTATGTTCTTACCCCGACAAGTAGAATACAGAGTCCAAGAACGAAGAGATTGAAATAGGCAGTGTCTTGCTTACCATTATTCCCAAAGATCCACTTGGGGAAACTGAGCTTTCCATTTCTGAAGCTTTAGGCTCTACATAAGTAGAAATCTTGATTCCCAGACGAGGATCACAAGGAACATTGGAAGGACCCCATTCAACGTTGAGCTCTGTCTGAAGCCTGATACCTGTACGCTCCTTGTGTCAGGAATCCATCAGTTCAGAAAGGAATCACCAGACTTGCAGGTTTCATTAGCCCTGACATTTAGAAGGAGATACATTTGCTGTTATGCAATGAGGGCAAGAAAGAGTTGACCCGACGTGATCCAGCCATCTCTCATGACTCCCAGACCAAATATGACAAGAAACAGAGAAGCAGCCATGGTTGGAGAATGTCATGGTACTAAGGGCTCAGATCCTTCAAGAATGTGGGTCTGAGTCACTGACCAGTAAGACACAAGACCAGCAGAGAAACCTGACTTAGGACAAGTGGGGAAATGAATATTCAGAAAAGAATGATCAAGTCTGTCTAGCTCAACCATCACATTTCATGGAAAGAAAGTGAAGTTCAGAAACAGTAAAAGATTTACATTAAGCTACATGGTTAGTGATTTCAAAAGGGGTGGAGTAGGACTCCAGTTTCATGACTCAGCTCACTGAGTTTTTCTCTCCTGTCTTTGTGGGCTCTGACACTGTTTCCACTACTTACTTGCTGTGTGATCTTGAGCAAGTTACTAAACCTCTCTGAGGTTCACTCTCCTCATCTGTAAAATGAAATCTAGTTGCTATCTCTCAGGGTGTTGGAAGACATAGATGAGCTGGTGCACTCGGAGACATTTGCAGAGTCAATAGCTTAACATATAATATCCGAGATACAGGACACCCTAAACGTGGAGCTACTATTTTTAAATATGAAATGCCTTGAATTCTATCAGCTTTTCCTTCATAGCACTATTCTATCTCTTGCCCTTCTGCTTCCATACACAGAAGGTTTTATGGCAGGAGGTTCTATGGAGGAGAGAGAGAAATCAGAGAGGGGACTAGATACCTAGAAATTCCTACCCCTGGCTCCTCTGGGTGGGGAAGTTAGGGCAGGGTGAGGGAACATTCCAGGGTACAGGATGGGGATGTTGGTGGACATGGCCGGGTGTTCCACTGGAGGTAAGCGATGCCTCCTCAGATACTATGGGAAATTCACTGCATGTGCCTGCACCAAGTCTACGGGCCAGAGAGAATGCTTGCTGTTGGAGGAGGTGATTGAACACGGCCAAGTTTAAACTCCAGGTGAAGGGAATCACTAAGAAGGAGTGAGGACACAGGCAAACAAGTCATGGCCATCTCCCAAATTATGGGCCGTAATGACCACCTCCACCCTGTTCCAGACACGTAATCCAAAAGGAGAAGCACGAGAAATAGGAAAAGTTATCATCTCGTACTCCAAAGCCATGCATGCTGTGCACTGGAAAGGAGAGTCTGGACCGCTAAATCATTTGGGGAGCCTCTCAAAAATGTCGATCCCTAGCGGCCAGCAATTTGGATGGGCCAGGGCCCAGGAATTTTTCTGTTCAAGCAGCAGCCCAAGGGATTCTAATGCAAATGACTTTGAGAGGCCCTTTAACAAGCACTGATTTGCTGTCTCCTAGACAGGCAGCAGCCACCATAGGACGTGCCTCCAGCTCAACCACAGGGTTATAAGTCAGTGTCTTGTCCCCTTCTGTGCCTCCATAGCCCTCCAGGGCCCACTTACGCATTCCGTCCAACATGTTAGCCGTGGGGCCTCTGAAATGTGACGGGCCCACATGGAGATGGGCTGCAAATACAGTACAGACGCTGGATCATGAAGACTCGGTACAAACAGAAAAAAGGTAAAAAATCTCAATAATAATTTTTGACATTGATTACATGTTGAATTGACGATATTTTGGATATATAAGATTAAAGAAAATTATGACAAAGTTAATTTCACTTTTAAAGAACTTTTTTCACACGGCTGCTAGAAAATTTGACACTGTATTGGCTGTTGTCAGTCTGTTTCTATTGGATGGCGCTGGTCTAGACAATACCACCTCCACCTTTTCCCCACACCTATGGCTGCCCCCAACTGATAAGGTCCCTTTGGAACCCTAATAACTATCTCTTATTGCTTCTTGTGTGCCAGACACCACACTAAATGCTTCCCATGTTATCGCATGTAATGATACAGTTATCACAGTCTCTAGTCCTCAGATGAAATGTCCCCAAGACCAGCCTGTCCTGAAGTTTATCATGTCCTCCTGTCACTGTGCTCAGCCAGCCGCAAGCTCTTGGAGATTAGGGTGCGTTTCCTGTTTAACTCCCACTTCCTAGCAAAGCGGTGCGTGAGGTGCAGAACTCAGTGCGCTGAATAAAGAAGAAGTGGTGAGGTTAAGGGACTTGCCACTCTCTGGGTCACACAGATGCTCCATGGCAGTGTTACCAACCGGGCTTCTTGAACTTTTTTTTTTTTTTTTTTTTGGCCACACCGCACAGCATGCGGGATCTTAGTTCTCCGACCAGGGATTGAACTCGTGCCACCTGCAGTGGAAGCGCGGAGTCTTAACCCCTGGACTGCCAGGGAAGTCCCAGGACTTTTTAAAAATAAATTTATTTATTTTATTTATTTATTTTTTGGCTGCGTTGGGTCTTTGTTGCTGCACGTGGGCTTTCTCTAGCTGCGGCGAGCAGAGGCTACTCTTCGTTGCGGTGCGCAGGCTTCTCACTGCAGTGGCTTCTCTTGTTGCAGAGCACGAGCTCTAAGTGCGCGGTCTTCAGTAGTTGTGGCGTGTGGGCTCAGTAGTTGTGGCTCACGGGCTCTAGAGCTCAGGCTCAGTAGTTGTGGCGCACGGGCTTAGTTGCTCCGAGGCACGTGGGATCTTCCCA
The DNA here is from genome assembly GCF_964165515.1 of Mesoplodon bidens. Lineage (NCBI taxonomy): Eukaryota > Metazoa > Chordata > Mammalia > Artiodactyla > Ziphiidae > Mesoplodon > Mesoplodon bidens. The sequence goes on from NC_138166.1 coordinate 18,472,331, forward strand.
GACCAGGGCTCAAACCCATGACCCATGCATTGGCAGGCGGCTTCTTAACCACTGCGCCACCAGGAAAGCCCCCCAGGACTTTTTAATCAATAGAAATTGATAAGAGGTCAGAGGAGAATTCCAGGCAAGGCTGTATTGGGACTCATGCTGCAGCACGAGGGTGTGAAAACAAGTAACAGGTTCCCTTGCTCACTCCCGGAGGGGGCAGTGAATTGGTCCCTTAAATGGTGTGAGGGTGGGAGTGAATCCATGCGTGGGGCTGGAGGGGTGGCTTGTGTAGTCCGCCCATCCACCTGGTGGTGCTATGTGCAGGGATCATGCGCAGTCTGCCGCTTTTTCTCCCAGCACTTCAGAAGTGGCAGCTGGGTTTTGGCTTTTTTGTATCTTACTGTTCATAATTGACCGCACCCGCACACAGCGAGCAGTTATTTTTAGTCTCTTAGAGTTACTTTGTATTCCGTTGCTCGAGGAGACATTTGTCCAGGTGCAAGCACTGCAGTAAAGGTCCCAGGTCCCAGCCTGTCTCAGCAGCACCAGCATTTGAATCCCGATCTGTCTATAAAGTGCATCTTTTTTTTTCCCTCAAAATACCTTTTTTGCAAACATATAGGAAAACTTGTGGAACCTGCATGTAAGAAGTAACTCCACGTCCAGTGGAAAAGAGAAAGTCATCTGGTATTTCTCTGTATCTTCTCTCAGTCTCTCTCCATGTAGTGTCTCACTGGTGTTTCTCTCTGCGCTTTTGCTCCATTCACTTCTTTGCAGATTGACTTCCTTTGCAAGGCTGTCAATTTCTGACCCACCGTAATTTTGCCTCTCATTGGTATTTCATTTGCTTGGTACTAATTCCACATGGTTTGAAGTTTGACTCCTTCACGCTGACTCACACAAGTGCGTGCTTTTTAACTATCACACAGACTGCCTCCCAGGTGGGGTTGTGCAACCAAGTAGTGTGCAAATAAGTGGTAAACACAGAAACTGGTTCTCATCATTGGCTGCTGGGATGAACACTTGTAAGAAACACAAAGGACCTAGGAAGAAGGAGTTTTGTTAGGTAGATGAGCCTGGACGTCCTGCCACCCTTCCCGGCCTTTAGAGGCAGCTGACATGCAATAAACGCTGCGGACACCAGGGGGCGATGTGTGACCACCATTTCTCCCTGGGCTCCCTTCTTCCACACCTCAAAGCAGTTTTATTCCAAAAAAACAGGCCTCCACTTCGCTGGTTCTAAGTCATGGACCTCACAGACTCTCTTGACAGAATTTCCCCGGAGTGATAAAACTAACCTTCGTGACAAAAAAAGTCCACAACAGCTGCAGTCTGAGTAATTCTTTTTTAAAAAACTTTTCATTTTACACTGGAGTATGGTTGATTCACAATGCTGTGTTAGTTTCAGGTGTACAGCAAAGTGGTTCAGTTATACGTATACACGTATCTATTCTTTTTTCAAGTTATTTTCTCATTTAGGTTGTTACATAATACTGAGGCATTCTTAGTGGCAGGAAAATGTTTCCTTGGTTGCCCAGACAACTCGGAGAAGGGTATAAAGGCAAAGAATCATAGATCGATCGTTAACCGTCAATGGGCAAGGAAGGGTGGCTGACCTCTGTCCGGAAGGTGCTGGGTCCTGTCTGGGACAGTCTATTATGTTTCTTTTCTGTCTTTCTCCTCCCTTTCACCTAGAAGTAAATCATTTCTGTTTTGAGAAATGAACAAGGCCATCAGAGATGAGCTCTGAGTATGAGATGCCCACGCACAGGCGCTCCGACTCCCTGACCTCCAGGACGTTTGCACATGATGTCTCCTTGCCCTCAGCATGGCCCCAGGAAAGCTCTTCATCCTCGTGCCACTCCCGCCCACCCACGGGCTCCCTTCCCCAGCGCCCTGGGTCTGGCAGCCCCCATCTCACCCCGACCGCCCATGACCTTGTTCTCTCATCTCCTCTCCCCGGCCTTTGCTGCTCCACCTCACCTGAAACCCCACCTGCCTCTCACCCACAGATCCAGCTCGCCCTGCATGTCCAGGGTCAAAAGACCCTCCTCCCTCTGAGTCTGTAGCCCTCTCCCCTCATCTGCTGTCCCCAGGGAGGCAGCCCAGTGAACTGGCTGATGCGTGAGCCCTGCCCTCACCCTGGCTGAGCACCCGGCCTCGCTCTCTAAGACCAAGGTAGGGAAACTTGGGCACTTGCCTTAATCTCTCTTACCTTCTGCTCTTCAAATTCCTTAATTGCCTCATCCGTGGGCTTCCTCTAGGGCACCCACGGTCGTCACCATGACCTGTGATTGTCACCACGACCTGTACCTGTCCTTTCCTTTGGGAGGGCAGGGTTGCCACATACTTCCGGCTGTACAGACTTCTCTTACATCCGTGTTGGAAAAGATTACCTGGACGTGACTATAGGGGTCACAGCCCATTAGTTTAAACAGTCCAGGGAATAAGGGGAAGAGGACCTTGTCAAATGGTCTGGAGTGAGTGCACTAGAGAGAAAACACCTCGTTTGATCCTTACCACCCATCTACTAGATAGAGAGCAACCCCATTTTACAGATGAGGAAAACAGAGGCTCACAGGAGGTTAAATAACTCACTCAGAGTCACCTGCACCTCCAGGGGTGCAACTTGACCTCATAGCTGTGGTTCCAGAATTCATCCTCATCCTGTTGTAACTCGTGGTTCCTTGCAAATCTGCTCACACCCTGTTCCATGGAGGCACTGACCGAGGGCGTCCTGTTTATGCCTTCCCAAAAAGGGAGCCACAGCTCTAAAAAGAGAAGGGAAATGATAAATACATGAGAACACTCTAGGAAATACTGGATTTGACCACTCCAGGGACTGGGCAAACAGAATCAACAGAGAGGCTGAGAGCTGTCCCAGTCCACTTGACTGGATGGCTCTATCCAGACTGTACGCAGGTGTGGTCAGCAGTGGGGCCACTGCCACCCCACACCCGCCTCTCCATCCCAGGCAGCCCAGGGAAGCCCTCCTGTTTGTATTTAGTAAAAAACAAAGACAGTGTCTTTGGTTCCGATGGAGGGAAATCACAGTATCAGCAAGAGAGATGTTTCTCTAAATAAGTTATTTTTTTATTTCTTTTTTTAAAAGTTGAAGTATAGTTGATTTACAATGTTGTGTTAGTTTCAGGTGGACAGCAAAGTGATTCAGATATAGATATAGATATAGATATATAGATATGTATACTCTTTTTCAGATTCTTTTCCCTTATAAGTTATTACAAAATATTGAGTATAATTCCCTGTGCTATACAGTAGGTCCTTGTTGGTCATCTATTTTATATTAAATACGTTTCATTTCATAAAATTTAGAATCCCCAAGCGCATTTGAACTAAGACCCCCATCTCCAAAGATACTATTTTTTACCTAATGTTCAACCTTTCCATTACACTTTCCGACAGGGAAATATCTCCTATGCGTTGGGTCCACCTGTTCTTTTTCCATCAGCCAGAGGGCAGAGGTAGAGGTGGAGGTGGGCTTGGGGGCTCTTAACTGGGGAGGAGGAGTGGGTGTAATTCCTGATTCCACCACGGGGTGGCAGTAGCAGCTCAGAATGTAGGGGCTGAGACATACCAGTTTTGCCCCCTGAGAAGCCACTCTGGAAGGCCCTCCAGGTTGGCTGTGCCCCCGGGGAGCTCTCCGAATGTGGGATGAGGGGAGTGTGCAGGGAGGGAGGAAAGTGGCGGTCAAATTTTAGAGACTGTGTCTGATGGCTGAATGTTCTTCTGCACATGCACTTTGCCTTCTTTTCTCTCATCGACCCAGGGAGCTAGAGACGGCAGCAGAGGATCAGGAATTTTTCTCTTGCCATCGTGGTGCAACAGACCCTGCCTTTGGATCCGAAACTCCCAAAGACCAGGCTGTTCTCATTGTATTGGGGCTCCCTTACTCCCAAAGTGATGGCTTCTAGACTGGGGACCACTGACTTGCTCTGCCTTCTAAATGCTCTCCCAAAGCACACCCCCTGCTTTACCTGCTGTTTTCCTTCAGTTCTGGTCCTCAGGACCAAGCCCCGGTTCCTTCATCGGGGGTCGTAGCCCTGAGTCTTTGCTCTTGTCAATCCCCTCCCTTCTCTGGCCAGACTTAGTCTGTTTCCTGCCCCCAGCCGCGGGGTCCACTTTGCCGTCTCACACCAATTCCTATACCTTCCTCCACCACTGCATCTTCTGAAAGACACCTACCCATCCCAACCTTCGCTCGTATCCTTACAGCCCTTCCCTGACGTCCAGAGTATTCACATGCACTGCTTGCCTGGTGCCACCAGCGTCATACAAGACTCCGCTCGCCTTGTTTCACGGACGCTGGCAGCTCAGTCCCTCCTTGACACCCCGGGCCTCAGCTCTCACAACACGTCTCATTCTCTCCAGGAATTATTTTTTTTTAAAGGTTTTTTTCCCACCCAATAACCTATTATGGACATCAGTTCACATCAACACATAGATCTACATCCTGAGAGGTGTCTAGTGCTCCACTGTATTTATGTCACATAATGTGTTTAATCAATTCCCTTGTTAACGGTAACATCAGAGTATTAAGTATTTACTGATGATACTTTTTTTTTTTTTTTGGCGGTACGTGGGCCCCTCACTGTTGTGGCCTCTCCCATTGCGGAGCACAGGCTCCGGACGCGCAGGCTCAGCGGCCATGGCTCACGGGCCCAGCCGCTCCGCCCTGCGGCATGTGGGATCTTCCCGGACCGGGGCACGAACCCGCATCCTCTGCATCGGCAGGCGGACTCTCAACCACTGCGCCACCAGGGAAGCCCCACTCCAGGAATTATTGCATGCTTTTCTTTCTTCCCATCTGGACTGTGAGGTCCTTAAGACAAGAACTCATTATGTTCTTTTTGGACACACCGGTAGTAAGTACTCAATAGACACTGTCCTTGACTCTCTGGAAGTCCCGAGGCCTCTGCTTGTCTGTCCGGGGAGAAGTGCAAGGAAGCCAAGCCGGGCACTGAACCAATAGCCCCTGTGTGTTAGTGTGTTGGACCAAGGGCCACTCAGGTAGCTGTTGGACACTGCGGGGTTAACATGCAGACACTGTGGGTGATTCCAAATAAAGAAAGCAGCGGGTGGCATGGATGTCATGGAGGGGGGCAGCGGGGAGGGACTGGGTGGGAGACGGCAACGTTGAAATGCACAGGAAGGCACGGGAACGTGGGGGACGTGCGGCTGGGCACCACCTCTGCACCAGCATGTTAAAGTTTGGCCGTGGTTCAGGCCATCTCAAAGTGTCTCCATCATAAAAGCTCCCCACCCCTTTCCAAAGTTCCACACCCACAGGCCACGCTCCCCTGGGTCTCGCTTGTCGGCCGCCTCTGGTCCAAGCTCCAGCCAGAGGGCGATATGGAGGCTCCAGGAGAATCCAACACGCTGCCCTGAGCGACCTAGATGGTAGGCCCCTCAGCCAGTCTGCTCTCCCCCGAAACCTCGGCCGCTGACTCCCCCACACCCCCATTCCTCTACTTCAGCCATATCCAGGGGTGCAGACCCCTGTCCTGCCAGCGCCTGTGGAAGCATGTGTAGGGTGGTGCCCATGACAGTGACAAGAGGGCAGGCAGAGCAGGCGGGACTGCAGGTGACTGTTTCCAGCCGCTGAGATACCGGGGTCCTTGGCCCTCAGCGCATCCCTAGCCTTTCCTGCGGATGCTGCCAGCAGCCAATCAGGTTTCTACTGCGGTTTTGCATATGCGCACGTGGCCTGCAGGAGTGAGCCGAGGTTCGGAAAGATTATCAAGGTCCCCTGGAAACTTGGTGAGCATTTTCCAGCCTTGCGTGTTGTAGGATCTGGGGTAAGTGGAGAGGCACGGGTTACCCATCTCGTCCTCAGCAGCCTGTAGCGTACGTTCCTTTATCTTCTGACCCCTCTTGTCTGCCTCCAGGGGAGCTCAGGGACTGAACTGCTGTAGCAGCTGGAGAGCTTGACTGGGACTCAGTGCCAGAGCCTCTGCTCTTGTGACTCCACCTTTCATGAGTGTGCCTCATTCTCGCCCATTTATCACCCATTTTTTCCAGTAGCCACCAGGCACAGAGCAGCTTTTGTCTACCTCTTCTGTATCTTAGGCTGAGTGTGAAAATCGTGATGGTATTACAGATACACAAGCTCAAAGAAAGAAAGAATGTGGCCAACCTGCAGCTAAGGGGTAGGAGGACCTTGGCACAGAAGCGATGGTCCCATCTCCCCGTCACTGGTCTTTCCATTCCCTTGTCCATAGCCACATGTTTTACTCTAATTTTTAATGACATGGAAAAATTTTCATCATTGAATGTTACCTGTATAAGGAAGACCCAGAACTAGATCACAAAAAGTTGACAGCAGTGATTTCTGGGTGGTTGAATGACAGTTGACATCTTGTTTCTGATTTTTTTTCTGTTTTCCACAAAGAGTATGTATTCATTTTATAATAAGAAAACAAATGTTATTTGGAACAAAGAAATGCATCACCAAAAAGCCTGGGAGAAGACACACCAAAGTATTGAGTGGCTGTCTTTGCACAGAACAGGGATATGTTTCTAATCATCAGACTTACCGCTGGGTCTTATTCTTGAATTCTACAGAAGATAATTTATCTTAAATTCTAAATGCTTGAAGCATCCAAAGAACAAAATTAGTGATAACATAAGTGTGAAGAAATGATCCTCCGCTTTCAAAACTACTGCAATGAACTAGCTGAGGATGACGTTGGAATAGTGTTTGGTGAGGCTCCATGGGGATTGTCTCTGAGCTCTGATCCTGAGACCGGACAAAGAAGTATGGATCCTGCTGCCCTGCTGTGGTAGAGGGCAGAGACGGAAAGGGCAGCAGGGTGGATCTGGATCGTGTAAATGTATTTGTGTGTGTGTGTGCGTATACATGATAATAAAATGTCTTTTTAAAAAGTCATACTTGGGGAATTCCCTGGCCGTCCAGTGGTTGGGAATCGGCACTTTCACTGCCATGGGCCCGGGCGCAATCCCTAGTCAGGGAACTAAGATCCCCCAAGCCTCGTGGCATGACCAAAAGAAAACAAACAAATAAATAAATACAGTAAGGTGCAAACTTTCAAAGATGCTAACGTGCATTCACACGTCCAATCACGTAAGTTGGTTCACGTGTCTGGCATACATTGTCATGTGTGTGCATCCTCTACAAGTAGTTGTGCTTTTGTGTACTTTACTGTACAGTACTGTAGAGAGTACCGTAGTACAGGATCTTTATTTCAAGCCCGGGATGTCCAGATTAAGTGTAAAAGCAGCAGTATATAGCCGATTGTGTTAGTTGGGTACCTAGGCTAACTTTGTTGGACCTCCGGACGAATTGAACTTATAAACATGCTCTAGGAACGGAACTCGTTCGTATGTAGGGGACTTGTAAATAAGTCATATTCTTTTGCTCTTCCAGGATGAAAAGATCTAAATTCTAGCACTACTGTTTACCAGGAACCTGTTACATCTCAGACCTTTGGGTAAAATACCAGCTTCAGTATTTGCTTCTTTGGACTTGTTGATTCCTCTGAGGTCGGTCTAGATGGAAATATCTTTTTAGTGTTCTGTTCTCAGTCTGAGAACTCTGACCCAGGTGCACACGTCTGTTGGCTTTGTGAGTCAAGAGTTGGCAAGCTGGCGGGTAAAGGCGTAAATGCATCCCTTTGTAAGATCCCCGGCTCTGGCGGCCTCCACCTTCCTGCACATTGTGGGTCTCCTTTCCTGCACTTCAGTCATGTGGGATCATTGCCCGGGTGAGGGATAAACATGTGCATTGAATGCTCGCTGGCTCCTACACGTGCCAGGCATTTTTCTAACCACCATCTGAAGCCCTCCTCATGGTAACTCTGGGGTAGACATAAATAAGGAAGCCGCATTTGCCGATGACACCACTGATGCTCAGAGCATGACATCTAGCTAGCGGAGGAGGTGCCGGCACTCTGTCCCCATGCCAGCCAGGGCTGGCTCTTCTCTGGTGAGCTGGGACCTCAGAGCTTCCTTTCTAGGCATTTCCAAGGAGCTCTCTGTTGTGTAATAAAGAATTTGGGGAGATTTAAGCCCTTGGGATCTCCCCAATGATAACAGTGCTTTTGTTATTCATGAGCCCATGGGATCCCACTTGAGTTTATGTTCATGAGGTGACTCTTGGTGTCTCCAAGATGACTTCAGGGCTGGGGGCTGGTCACCAGAGAAACCAACCATGAAATTAGAGGGTTGGGACTTTGAGCCGGCCTGGCTTCTGGGCAGGGGATGGGGGCTTGAGATTGCTTTTAATCACGTGGCCAGTGATTTGATCAATTGTGCCTACATGATGAAACCCTGAAAAAACCTCTGGGCGCCGAGGCTCAGTGGAGCTTCTCCATGGGGGCCACACTGATGTGCCCAGAAGGTGACAGGCGCTGACTTCACATGTGGAGGAGCACAGAAGCTCTGCATTCAGGGTACCCCCAGAGACCTCAAGCTATACATCCCCTCCTTCAGCTCTTCCTGAGTTGCATCCTTTATCATAAAACTGTAAATGTAAGTACAGCACTTTCCTGAGTCGTGAGTCATTCTGGAGAATTATCGACCTGAGGGCTCATGGGAACCCCTAAATTTGTAGCTAGTCAGTCAGAAGTGCAAGTGACCTGGGGACCCCCTTGAACCTATGGCAGGCTTTCTGAAATGGGAGCAATTTTGTGGAAGACTGAGGTCTTAACTTATGGGATCTGTGCTAAAATCACCATCCATGGGGAGGAGCCAGAACTTGCAAGCCACCAGCTGGGGGTGGGATCGGAGCAACCCCCTTGCCTGTACCCCTTTTGTATTTCTTCTTTGAAAGGGAAACCCTGTGTTTGAATGAAGCTGGAATCCTGGTGCACAAGGCCAGTAAGGAGGGACTGAAATCAGCTTATTTTTGAAAACCTTCCTTTTGGCTGAATGTTAAGCCCACTTGATTTAAGAGAGCCTCAGAACGCCTTTCCAACCAGCTGGAAGGCCGCCGTGTTGGAAGCTGTCGGCCTTTCAGTCGGAACAGTGGAAAGTGATACTAAATCGTCTAAAACTGCACAGCAAGTGAAGACAGCCCGGGTCAAGGCAACCCAAGGAAAGGCTGTTCCTTGACCTTCTGTCTTGAAAGTCAATGGAACATTCTGTTCTTCTCCCAACTGCTTTGGGACTTGGAGAGAGTTGTTTGTTTGCCCTGCAGGTAGGGCAGAGGTAGTTGAAAAAGGATCACCCTGTTACCTGTTACCTCAATTCAAGGGATACAGGAAGCTAAGCTAGAAGGGGAGGGAGCTTGGATGGGGTCCTCAGGGTTGGTTCTTTGCATGAACTTCAGGAGAAATCTTTACTGTGATGGTTCATGACTTCATCTGTGTAGGATGTGGATCAAATGGGAGGTGTCCAGGGGCCTGGGTTCAAGGAGCAGCCAGTTTCTTAAGTGTCACGGGGTTAAGAATGACTGCACAATGGATTTGTAACTGGTAGACACCCGGAGAGCCTGAGATAGCCAACGTGCAGGGGAAAGAAATCTCCTGTCCGGGAGACTAGACAATCACTGATCTGTAATGTACACACTGGGCTCGTTTTGTTTGTTAGCCAGTATTATTTTTCTTGCCTAACAAGTTTGATGCTTATTAAAAAATTACCTCTGGGCAATGCATCTTGGGGTGTTTTGGATAAATATTTGGGGGCGCCCAGAATCATCTTCAAATGAAAATGCAAGGATTTCTTGCCTTGACTCCCTGGGGACATGGCCACAGACCCTTATCTTGGTGGTCAGTGAAGCAGCCTGGTTCCTTTCCTCTGCCCCCCAAGCCCTGGCCGGCCTCCATCCCCTCGCCTCCGTGGGGGAGGAAGAGAAGTGAGGTAGCTGGTTGCTCATCTCCATCCAAACAGCAACGGAATTCCTTGGACTGGCTGTTCAGTAATCCTCTGCCAGCTGGCTGCCTCTCTTTCCTCTGGGAACTCAATGAATCACACCTCTGCAGTGCATTTGGCCCTTGCAAGCCCTGAGGGCTGCAGGCCTGCGCCTGCCAAATGGGAGGAGCCAGGGTCCAACTGCTGAGCACGGATCACATGGGCTGAGACTGAGCACAGGAGGATTCCCAGCTGCGGGGGAAGATCACTGATCTGGAGGCCCGCGGGGCTGCTCCAGGGGCAAGCCGTCCCTTTCCCACCTCCTTAGGGGTCCTTGCAGGAGTGCAGGGGCTCGAAGGCAGGCCGAGCAAAGAAGGATTAGTCTGTGGGGTTCTCTCCTGCCTCCCCTCCCCCTGATCTCAGAGAAGATAAGCCACTGTTTCATAAGCCCTCCAGCTGGTAGTCAGAGCAATTAGTAGACACCACTGATGCACTGGGTCAAAAATATTACCAAACACGTCTTTGGGGGGTTTTATTTCAATGGTTCAGGCACAGAGAACCTGTGATATCCCTTTACCACTGGCATCAGAAGCACTCATGCCAACTCCAGAGCTTTTTTAAAAGCAGGGCAGGCTAGGGGTTTAACTGCTTCTCACTGGGGTGGCTGGGGAATCTTTCTTCAGCTAGAGATTGACTAAGAAGCCCGATCAGACAGAAGCATCTCGGGAAGACAGCACAGCCAATCCACCCCGTTTCCCTGTCCTGGCCCGGTAAGTGGCTGCGGCCCCAGGCAGCAGCGGGCCTCTCTCCCGAGGGGCCGGCGCTGGGGCGAGGCTGGCCGGCTCTCCGGGTCTGCCAGTGCTTCTTCCAGCTTGCTTGGCCGGCTTTCCAGGCCACCTCACACGTACTCACTGAGCCCGGGCCTGGGAAAGCTCCAGCAAAAGGGAAATCAGGAGCAAGAAGGAGGTGTGAGCTGAGCCCTGCAGAGTTGCTGTGGCAGGTGGGAAGCAGAGATAAGAGTGGGGAGGCACGCCTGTTACTTTGTTAAAATAGTCTCCTAATATGAAAAATTAAAAAAAACAACCAAAACCCTCTATGCACGATTAATTGGAAATACCACATAAGTTTCTTGCTCACTTGGTGAAGAGCCAGTGATGGAGAGCTCTGTGGGTCCCTGTTCTCCCCAGCACTCCTGCTCCTTGGGCTTGCTCTGCCTTTTCAGGGCTGGGCTGGACCCCACCTCCTGGGGAATGGGAAGAAAATGGTGAGGGGCCCTCGCTTGCCCACTCTCCTGCCTCCCTAAGGCACAGCAGCTCTGGGCTCTTCCTGTCTGAGTCCAAGGGCGTTACCTCCACTCCCCCTCCCTTCCACATACCACCCACCATCACTGCCAAAAGGTATTTAAGTTATTTTCCCCCCAAAGATCACAATAATCTCCCACCTGAGTCTTGTCCCCCGGTCGATCCGATCTGGATCCTGTAGGGATGGAGCTGCAGGTATGAACTTGTGAGCCTCACGTGACTTCATGCTGTTCCCTCCTAGCTTCCACTCCCTTCCTCACTGTCCACTCGTCCTGAAGGCCCAGTTCAAGGTCACTGGCCTCCCTGACATATGCCAGAGCAGCCTGTGTCTTCACAGGTCTCAGTGACTGTTGAATCCCCTCAGCCTCTCGGTCTCCTGTACCCACACCTCGCTTCTGTCTACACCTGCCTGCATCCTTCTCTCCTTCCCTCATTTCCCTGGAGAAGCCTCCATCCTGTGGTCCAGGTAGCTCCAATGATGCTTGCTTTGTCCACTGCAACATCAAGCACCTCCTCTCCTCTGCCTCTTTCCTATTGGATGATTAACACGGTCAAGCCCTTTGTGTTAAAGAAGGAAGAAAGGGCTTCCCTGGTGGCGCAGTGGTTGAGAGTCCGCCTGCCGATGCAGGGGACACGGGTTCGTGCCCCGGTCCGGGAAGATCCCACATGCCGCGGAGCGGCTGGGCCCGTGAGCCATGGCCGCTGAGCCTGCGCGTCCGGAGCCTGTGCTCCGCAACGGGAGAGGCCACAGCAGTGAGAGGCCCGCGTACCGTAAAAAAAAAAAAAAAAAAAAGAAAGAAAAAAAAGAAGGAAGGAAGGGAGAGAAAAAGGGAGGGAAGAAAGAAAGGAAAAATGGAAGAAAGGAAGGGAAACAAGAAGAATCCCACTTTCCACCTCTCCAGTCTCTTTCCCTTGGAGATCATGTATTTCCTACTCTCCGAGGTGCCCATGATGCCACTGAAATTGTCATCTGTCTCTTAGAGGATAGGAAGCATGATGTCACAGCTTAATTGCATGCTTGCTTGCTTTCTTAGTGAGAACATGGAGCAACATGTGTCTTAGTCCTGATGGCATCTGGGATGATGACATGGCACAGGCTGCTTGAAAGAGGCCACCAAGTTCCCCTTGGTGTCATGTGTCATTGGATCCTCAACTATTGTGAGCCCATTTCTGTTCTCACCACCCCACTGATAAATGTTTCCCCATAGTCTCCCGGGGTCTCCTGACTCTTAAAACTGGTATTTTTCAGCCCATGTTTCCCTGGACCTACATGTTGTTTTTGAAAGTACTGGCCTCCTGAAGTATGCCTCCTTGCTTCCAGAGCACGCAGTCTCTCCTGGCTTCTGAACCCCCTCTCCCCCTCTGTCCAGCCCGGCTCACCTGTGCCCTCCCTGCCTCTTGGTCCATGGGACCAGCGTTCCTTAGGGTTCATTTCTCAGTCTTCCTCTTTTTTTTTTTTTTTTTTGCAGTACATGGGCCTCTCACCGCTCTGGCCTCTCCCGCTGTGGAGCACAGGCTCAGCGGCCACAGCCTACGGGCCCAGCTGCTCCGCAGCATGTGGGATCTTCCCAGACCGGGGCATGAACCCGTGTCCCCTGCATCAGCAGGCGGACTCTTAACCACTGCGCCACCAGGGAAGCCCCTCAGTCTTCCTGTTGTTCAATACCTGTGCCTGCTAATGGTGCTCTTACCCTTTGCTTCATCTCTCACCTGTATACCACAGGCTCCCAAGTCTGGGTTGGTACTTAAATCTGTCTTCTGGGCACTTGCCTACAGTATGTGTCTCCTTGTATTTTCACTCCTTAAGCCAGAGCTTCTCAATCTGGAATTATTTTCTCTCCAAGGGACATGTAGCTATGTCCAGAGACATTTTTGGATGTTACAACTTGGGGGTAGAGGTGGTATTGACATCTAGCGCCTATTGGCTTGGGATGCCACTAAACATCCTGCAGTACGTGGGACAGTCCCCACCACAAAGAATTCTCTGGCCCCAAATGTCAATAATACTGAGGTTGAGAAGCCCTGCCATATGCATCTCAGATGGGTAACGCCCCAAACTGAACCTGCCCTTGAATGTCTTCTTGTTATGGCATGCCGTTGTATTCTGTGGTTACATGTCTCTCCCTCCCACTGGGATACAAGCCTATGGATCCACTGCTTTATTCATCTTCCCGTCTCCAGTCCCTAGCAAGGAATCTGAATGGGATATTAGACATCAAGGCAGTGCTGTTGAATGAACGGAATGTGTAATTCTTGTCTGTCTAATATCCCCAGATAAATTGTAAGTTCTCTGAAGGCAGAGACCATCATAACCTACCACTGGGCATTGAGGAAGGTTGGAAGCTGTAAGGGAGGGTGTGGAAGATTCAGGGAAGGGTGAGAACATTTGGAGAACCTAAGATTCCATGCCTGTGCTGGGTGAGTATGGGCCACAAACTATATGGAAAGAAAAAAAAAAAGCCTAAAACCAGATTCTATTCTAGATTCTATTACTATTCCTAAAAATAGTAAAGAGTTTGAATAACTAGGCAGAGAAGGCATAAACCAGGTTTATGTTGGTAAAATGAAATTTTAAGAAAGCTAACATTAAAGGAGAGATTAGCTCAGGTTGTATTTGGAATAGTGAATATACTATAAAGTAAAACCTGTGAAAATTAATAAAAGGGAAACCTCAAAGAAAATTGGAGTAGAGAAGACTACCACTCCTTGTCAATTACGCCAAACAGGAAGATGTCAATTACAGACCCCCACAGGAAGAGACAACCTTGTACTCCCAAACAGGAAGTACAATAACTTTACTACTCCAGTAGGAAGAAGGAAGATTTTCTTCCTGACCATGAACAAATGCAGCTGATGGAAATGCAGCTCAGCCAACAAGGGGCCATCATCACCCCAACTCTCACTTTCCTCCAGTGAACTTTCATTTTTCTCTTGTTAATGACTTTCTTGTCCCACTCTCTTTTCCATAAAAGCCTTCCATTTTGCACAAACCTAGGAGTCTCTCTCTACTTCCTAGAGGATATGCTGCTCCACTCATGAACAGTTTAATAGAGCCAATTAGATCTTCAGATTTACTCAGTTGAATTTTTTTTTTAACAAACCAAAGGGGGAAAACTGCCAAGAAAATAAAGAGAAAGCCATGGAGGAAAAAGGGATGAATAAGACATTTTGGCACTTGGTTAAAATTTTCCATCTTAGTACTAGAATTCTCCTGTCATATTCTTCTCTAGGTAACACGTAACATCTTTGAACCAAAATTACTTAATATAAATCTTTATGAAATACCAAATGGATTGCAGCTTTGCCATTTTACCTGACTCCGCCTCCTTCACATCTCCTTTACCGGAGGCATCTTTTAAACAAAGCTGTGAGTGGTACCTGCGTTCTGCTCACATGAACTTACAGGAGTCTGTCATACGCCTCATTCCCAGGAGTGTCCCATTTCCTACTTTTTCCTTCTATTAGCCTCATTTGTCTTATTTATTTTAATTTAACTTGCTACCTCGTATGCTTCTTTGTAAGCTGACAATTTATACCTAAGACGGCATAAGTTCCTATTTTTTTCGCAACGCATTTGGACACCTTCTGTGAAGGATCTAGTTATGAAAGCAAAGAATTTTGGATTTATGGGAGGAAATACTCCTTTGTGAATGAGAAAAGCATGAAGCATCGCTATGACTGGACAATCTCTGCTATAGGACAAGGAGAGAAACATTCGCCACCCACGGGACAGGAGGTTCCCTGAGACAGTGCTAATGCACCTGTACGTGTGTGTGCACCTGTGAGGGCTGCACCCATCTTCGTAACCCTGTGATACTGACAACCAGGACCACCTGTCCTTCTCAGCAACAACTAATGCCTTCAACTGGTGGCTCAAAAGACACCTGATACTACTCAGGAAGAGGAAGGGAACTCTTTTGGAGCCTTTTATAGTGATCTGGAGAAAACTACTACAAGCTGACAAGAAAAGACAAATGAGAGAAACAGCTTATATTTCTGTCTGATGTCAGTTATTTAAAACCACATAAAGGTAGGCTTCTACCATGTCAGATTTTCTCTTGACATGTGGTAGGATATCTCTGAAATGAGAGGATAATATATAAAAGAGGGACAAGTTGTTAGACATTAAACCTATTCATGTCTTTCTTCCTAGAGTTTGGCAGAGATAAAATTAAGAAAAACAGTCCAGGTTACAACTGGTGTGCCTCCCAGGTCCCCCTCCTCACACACCACTAGCAGGGTGTACTGCCCCATTCTCCATCTTTGGGATAAGGAATCTGGGTCTCAGAGCAAAAGTTCCCTGTGTGTGTGTGTGTGTGTGTGTGTGTGTGTCTGTGTGTCGGGGGTCAGGGGGCCTGGGTCTAAACACAGGTTCTGGATTTTTCCAAAGAAAGTCCTTTTCCCATTCAACTGTGAATTAAATAAACCACCTACAAGAAGTTTCAGTACAAAGAGTTTTTTATTGACATTGTAAGAAACATTGTTCTTTCTCTTTGTTATAAAAAGACTAAGTGGTTCTGAAAGCAAAAGTAGAGTCCATCTGTGGCGGGGCTGCAGCCCCGGGCTAGAGGTGGGCGCGGGTGGGCATTGCACGGGCTGCGGGCTGATCCGAGGAAGGCCCGGGGCCAGCCACGTCCAAACACTATGCCTACAATACTTAAATGTATTTACACGTGTTTCTTTTAAAAAAAGGATTACACATTTTATTTTTTAAAAAATCTAAAAAAGGTGAAAACAATGAACTTGTCTTTTATCTTACACGTTTGCAGGATACACAACAGTAACTTGTCAGAAGAGGACATCCTCCTATCAGTTCAAAACAACATGGGAAGCCAGGTTACAAGACAGCTCAGACTCTGCTACAATCGTGCGCTCTCGTCTGGGGAGCACGCAGCCTTGAGCCCTGACTGGGCAACACCAACTGGTCCCTCGCTTCAACGACATTAACATAAAATAAGGCACATACATCGCAAGAATCGAAACTCTGCAGCTCAAGAGGGTGAGCCAGTGCGTAAGGAGCAGGGGAAGTCTAATCAGTTGTTTAGAAAACAAAATGGATTGAACATGTTTAACATGGATGCCAAACAGCGGTACCGTGTATGAGCCTGCATTAAAAAGTAGCCATGACCCTAAAGAGTTGGTGTTATCTCCCTAAATGCAAGGGACAGGGAAGTGGAGAGAAGATTGGAGGCTGGGGATGGGCTCCATCACAGGAGATGCCAAGTCTACAGAGATCCATGTCCAGACGGGACACTTGTAAGTGGCCCCAAAAGATCTTCCCTACATTATCACAACAGATTGAAAAAATACACTTTCCTCTTCCACCTCTCCTTTCCTCCATCCTTCTGGGATTTCCATACTGAGAGAAGCCAAATACTGAGCTGAAGCATGAGTGTCTCCTGCAAATCTGAAGGCGGGAGCCAAGAAAACAAAGTATGAAGAGAAAAAGATAGGGGGTGACCCGGAGAATCACCAGAAACCATAGGAAAAACAGAGGCACAAGGTGACAGCCGTGCTCATCCCAGGCTTCATCCATCCTTCCATGTAGGGCAAAGGTGACATGGGAAATTATGGCAATTGATAAATCAGGACACATCTAGGAATGCTAGTGGGGAAAGGATTCAGATGGAGGAGAAGGAAGACAGGGATTGGATTAAGCCACAAGGGCATGCAAGCTCAGACCAGGACCTGGAGATTTTGAGTTCATGGCAAAAACAAGATTCATGGAAGGGATTACTGATTTTGTAACCAGATCATGACCTGTTTGAAGAACACAGAAAATGCCTTGATCTTTCCATTGAAAAGTGGTAGAGACTCAACTCTCCTAGCTCAGATCATTACTTGTCTTTTGATTTTGGACTCTGTTCTGAAGCGGATGCTTCCTTTGATTTACATGTAGGTGTTGCACAGGGGGATGGGTGGGGATGGCCGGAGAACCTCAGCATTTCTCTGCTTTCATTTAGTTGAAAGCAAACCAACTGTCTTAGCCAAAGTCCCAAAGGGCAGTTTTACTTCCACACTGAGATTCTTGGTCCAAATGAGAGAATATAAACATGAGACAAATGGGCTGGTCCTAATATTCTATTTAATACTTTTATTTGATTTTGTCTAATATAGTTTAAATGGCAGGAATAAAGGGAAAAGCCACATAATGGACTCATGAATCACTTTGGAAAAATCCAACTCCAGGGTCAAGGGGACAGAATACGGCAGGTAGCCTGAGATGTCGATGTTTTATTTTCATAGCTTACGTATTTTTAAAAGTAGAATGCTGGATAATCCACGTACTCTGTGCACACATAGTATGTCTTTTATGTGTAGCAACTGCACCTGGGGAGTAGCTGCACTTTTTAAATCTTGAAATGTTTTAATCCAAAACAAAGGTCCAGATTAAGTCCACATTAAGGACAAACTGCATAGAACACTTAACTTCTTAAATGGATGCATCACTTAATAGATAGGGTGCAAAAAAAAGGTATCCACACAGCTACAAAACTTCTTCCCTTGTGCTTTCAAATACTAAAAATATTTGAAGCGATTTATTCCAAATATCTTTGTCTGTGAGCTTTTTTCTTTTACAACCAAGTTTTATCAATCCCCTAAAATAGGGCACTTAGAATAGAAATACTCCTTCGCTATAGTGGAATTAACATATGTTAATGACATAGCCAGCTGTGGGGTTAAGTACCTATATTCTCAGAACTAGATATCATCAATTCTCAGTTATCTATGAAAACGGGGCAAGAGTTGGAACTATCAACAAATATGCAAACCCACAAATATTCCCCAAATTCTCCACAGTAGCTTGAATCCACAATCCATGTACCTTCTTACCAGAACAGATGAAAGTAACAGCACATGTCTGAGTGTCACCCAGCGCCCTTTCCCGTCTCCCTGGAAGAGCACTGAACATTCACGGACAGAAAGAGAGACAGGAGGCAAGGTCCATAACTGAGAACTGTCGTACAGACGTACCCACCCTAAGCTCATGTATGGACAGGAAGAATTTTAAACCCCAATGGTGGGCACACCATTTCATGTGCAGGAGTCCCAAATTTCGACCTGTGTGAATCTGTCTAAAGCACGCTCTGAACTGAACTGCGGGCAAGGAGCACTCAAAAACCTGTGACCTCTGATACAGTACACTCACAAGAGATTCCCAAACTCACTCTCCATGGATTTCCAAACTCACTCTCCATGTTCTGATTCTCGTGCCCAGTGTGGGAATTAAAAAACAAAAGAAACAAAACACAAAAACAAACGTTGAACGCATGTAAAGGAAAATGGAAAAAAGCTGGAAGTGTAACCCCTTGGTCACAAGCACACCAGTTCCTATTTCCTTGGAGTAACAGAGAAACATGTCAAATCCTTTCATTTGCCCTCTCTCCAAAAAGAAAGAAAGAACATGCACATCACACATTTACACCGGTTTACTAAAAAAAGGGGGGGGGGGTGGGCTTACAGTTTTTAAAAAAAGAGGGTGTTTCGAGTGTAACAATACTGATTCAAAACTGAAATGGAAGACAGTTTCTCCCTAGAATACTTTAGGGTTTTTCAGAGTCCTTTTCCATAAAAGGAATATACTTGAAACACATCCCAGTTAGGTGAGATGAGATTGCTAAAACATATACAGAACTAGAAAAAATAAAAACGAAACAGCCAAAAAAAAAAAAGGGTCAATTTAAACTTTTAAACTCCTAAAGTTTCAGGTCTCTTGGCAGTCTTTTTATTTTTTATTTTTTTTTTCGCCTAATGCCTACTGCATAACTGCAAGGAATTTGCTTTCTTCCGCGAGGGAGGTCAGCAGGGAACTCATGTCCCCGATTGCCATGTTGGTGGTGCTCAGAGACAGGGCTGGCAACGGGAGGGCGGCGCGTGGCGTCGTGAGGCGGGACGAGCTATGAGAAAGGTTCTGAATGATACTTGGGCTCAGGGCTCCTGACATCAGGCTGGCGTGGTCCGCGTCGTCTATGATAGCGTCGAAATCAATCTGCACCCCTTCCAGGTCATGGCTGTCGAGGCTGTCCACTGTGCTCGTCACCTGGTTAGCACCTGGGGAGAGTAATTCAGAGTTTTCGGCGCTCGCCCCCTGGAGCAGGCAGTTGGCTTCTGACACAGAGAAGGACCCAGTTTTCACGTCTTGCTGACCGAAGCCAATGGTTTGGTCATAGAACTGACCAGAGTAACTGTGCACATTCGAGTAGAGCTGATGGGGCTGCCCTGGCATCTCCATCTTGATGCCGTTCACCCTGCAGGTCTGACTTGGGTCACTGGGCTGTCCTGGCTGCAGAGCGAGGCCACCCCTCGGCCCAGCCTGGCGCCGGCTGCCCCCGTAGCTGGCACACGGCTGGTAGCCCCTGACGGCTGCCAGGCTTGACAGCTGGATGCCGGTGCTGGGAGGCCCTGGCAGGCCGCTTTCTGGCCCTTGATAGACGTGGATATGTGAGGTAGCGCTACCGTGCCCCAGCATGTGCTGCCCGGGGCGGCCTGCCCCCTGGGGGTGCATGCTGTCACTAAGGAGCTGATGCGCCAGGTACCCCTGTCCCACCGGGTCTGGGCTGGGCATGCCATTCACTGTGCTGCCCGCTGACTCGTTCGGTGCCACCGACAGGCCAAAATCTGGCTGGCTCCCGCTCCCTTGCATGGGGATGCTTTTCAGCTTTGCTGCCTGGATCCCGGCACCGCAGGCCCCGTCGAGCAAGCCGGGCTGCCGGGCCAGGCAGTTTCCATACTGCTGGGCCTTATAGGGCTGTTCGTGGAAGGCGTTCCCGTTGGTGCCCGCAGCTCCGCCGCCGCCGTGGCTCACCAAGTGCTCCGGGCCCCCGAAGGAGCTGCTGTGCTCCCCGGGGGTCGGATACCCCCCAGCCGGGCCAGCCCCACTCCTCAAGGGATTCTGTGGGTGGACGCCCACGTGGCTGTACAACCCGAAGGCGCGGGCCTGCTGCGCTGTGGACCGCTGGCCGCACTTCAGCTTGGAGGAGGACAGGTCGGCGCTGCCTGAGCTGACTTCGTTCCACTGAATGGGCAGGTCGGATTTACTGGCATCAGTGCAGGGCGGTTCCAGCCCACGATACTGCTGGCTGGCGTGGCTACCGGGCAGCCCAAGTGGGTCAAAGTCGCCGGGCCCGCTCCCCAAGCCTGGCCCGTGGGGCGCTTTGCTGTCATCAGAGACGGTGCCCAGGACGTGCTGCTCATACCCGACTGGGTTCTGGGAATTTAAATACTGCACCACGTCGTCGGGCAGGAGATCCTCGTCGTTCAGGCTCACATCGGCGTCCATGGCCAGGGACTCCAGGGTGACGTTCTCAGAAATGCTCGGGGGACAGGGAGACGCGTGGAAGTGTCGGGACTGGCTCCCGTCTGGCCGCGTGTAGTTCTGAAGCACTAGATTACGCTTCTCCAGGGATGGAGGCAACACCGGAGGGCTGAAGCTGTTAAGGCTGTTGAATCGCTGCACCCGGGGCAGGGAGAGGCTCTCGGAGGCCGTCCGCACCGGGTCGCTGGCTCTTCTCACGCCGTTGCCCAGCGCATCCTGGGGCAGCAGCGGGCGCCGGCCGTACCCGTGGGCCCCGCCGTCGCTGCATCTCCGGGGAGGATGTACGGGAGGCAGAGTGCCCGTGGGCTCCCTGCCATCGCCCAGCAGGGCCATCCGGGTCTTGAGGCTCATCCTCTCCATGTTGGGCAGCGGGGTGGGCGGCGGGCCGCCCGTGGCAGCGGCGTACTTGGCCTTCAGGCGGTACTGCTGGGCGGGCGTGAGGCTGAGCAGGCTGGGCAGGCCGTCGCCCTGGCTGGCCTCGCTGGACCTGCGCGAGGCGTCGGTGGAGATGGGGTCGTAGGAGTCGGCCACGCTCACGTTCTGGGGCCGACCCTCGGCCTGGGACGCCTCGCTGGACCGGCGGCTGGAGAAGCAGGGCGAGATGCCGGAGGAGCGGCGGCTGCTCAGGTAGGCGGAACTGATGGTGCTGGCGCTGCTGTCGCTCCGGTTGAGCAGGTTCAACATGGTGATGTCCACCCCAGAAAGGTCGCTTCTGCTCGGGAGAAGGGGCGGGGGCCCGCCCAGACTGCAGCTGGTACTGGGCTGCGTGCCTGCACAGAAAGCCAGGGAGACAGGGGCTCATTTCAGGATGATTTAACACAGGTGTCGGCGAACTGTGACTCTTTCCGGTTTCCAGGGCCGGGCGGCCTCGGCCATGGTTACCCATCGCTGCCCTGCAGCACCAAAGGGCCTGGGCGCAGGAGTAAAGGGGTGGGTGAGGCTGGGTGCCAATAAAACTTTATTTACAAGAGCAGGTGGGGGGCTTCCCTGGTGGCGCAGTGGTTGAGTCCGCCTGCCGATGCAGGGGACACGGGTTCGTGCTCCGGTCCGGGAGGATCCCACATGCCGCGGAGCGGCTGGGCCCGTGAGTCATGGCCGCTGAGCCTGCACGTCCGGAGCCTGTGCTCCGCAACGGGAGAGGCTGCAACAGTGAAAGGCCCGCGTAACACACACACACAAAAAAAGAGCGGGTGGGAGCTGTACATGGCCCATGCCTGGTTTAAAGAAAATAGTAACAACTCCCTGGATGAGTTAAGCTCCTTCACTGGTGCAGTGTAAGGGCCAAGTGAAGGGTCCCTGGAAATATATACAGTGTCAAGTTACAGGAAGTACCAGGGCAGAAGGCATATAGGTAAGCTCAGGGCTTCCCCATGACATCCTATGCGGGTGTAGCGCACCTGAGTAGGTAGGGTGGAGGAGGTTCACCCTTGGGTTATGCTGCAGATATTGAGTGTAATTTCAGAAACACAAACTGACTGGGGGCCGACAGTGACAGAGATGGCTTGCCTTTCTCTGAATTGGGCCACCAGTCAAAGTGGCTGCTTACCTCCCGGCTGCAGACTATGGAAGCCAGAAACAGGTGCTAACCTGGGATGCCTCTGCGGCTGGGATTTCCTTCCCCTGGTCTAAGAGGTATGATTTCACCATCAGAATATGAGTCATGCACAGTCTTACTTTTCATTTCAGGATTATCCTCTTACTGCCTGCTTTTAAAATATGGACTCTCCAGAAAGGCAACACTAATATTTATGGCTCCAGCATCGTTTTAGGGCTGGTGGGGAAACAAGCAAATGGAAAACCAAGGGCCTGGGTCTGCTTAGTGCTCCGGCTGCCCTTGAAAGAACAGAAAACCCCGCGCGGACACGAGGACTGTCCAGAACTCACCGTTTCCTATGAGAGGAGAGACCGCAGGGGCTTTGGGGGGTAGAATGGGATGCAGTCGCGGAAGCATTCCATTCACTTGTTTGAGTCTTTCTAGCTTGACGTGCTCCATCCATTTGGTCCCTGCCGGGTTCCTCCGGGCTTGCAAAGCGAGGGCTGTGGTTGCAGTGGAAATGGTCGAGTCCATGATTGGGGTTTCGTCGATGGCACTGAGGTCGCCCATACCACCTCCATCGGTTAGAGGAAGCTCGAGCCCACTGTTGGAATAGTTGCTGATGGGGGACTGTTGGCTGCTGCATGAAGACTGACCACCAGGGCTTGGCTGAGATGTCTGTGCGGTCAAGAGGAAAGGAAAGAAATGTCAGCCGAATGATAAAGGCCAGGGAGCAGATGACGAGAGATCACGCAGATCAAGTCCTGCGGGGTTCTCAGTGGGTGGGGTGAGAAGAACTATGTTCTGGTGAGTGGAGGTGGCCTTCCTCAGCCTCAGTGACTGCGCCGCAGGCGGATGTGCAGCAGAGGGAACGGACAGCGGGGGTGCCGGGTATGATGTATCAGCCATGGAACCCTGCCCCAAATGCCAATCTGCATCACACTTCCTTGTTGGTTCCCACCCCGCCTCCATGACTTTATCCTTTGGGCAAATTACTTAGCCACTCTAAACGTCACTTTGCTTATCCAGAAAATGGGGGCAATTTATTTATCCTAGGGATTGTTGTGGGAATTAGGTGTAAAGCCCTTAAAACACACAAAGTTCAAAAAGACCTGGAGGACAGTACTTAATTGGCTCGGAGGGCATTAGCGGTTGTTATTATAATTGCTTTAGTCCTCAGAATATAGGTTCCAAGAGCACATGTTAACTCCCCTCCAGCCAGCCCCTCTATACTATTCCAGGCTGGTTCCCCAAGCTCTTGTAACCTCTCTACTTTCCTTCTACATTTTCTTGCTTTGTAGAACTCCAAGCAGGGTGTAGGGTAAAAGCAGTTGTAAGAGGGAAAACTTCAATCACTTAGCTTCTGCTATAGCCAGAGAGGATCCGCATTGCACTAGGAGAATTGGGCCAGGTTTCCCTAACCCCAACCAAGTGGACTGGGTAAGCCAATTCCGCAACTCGATGGGAACTTAATCTGGTCCACTGGTTCTCAGGGAAAGAACGCCCTCCATGGGCCCCTGGCCATGGGGCCTGGAAAGCTCACTGTCTCCACATTTGGCAGCCCTCTATAGAATGGCCTGCACTGAGCAGTCCACACAACCTGGAACTGGCCCATCTAAAATTCCAGTGGTGCCCTGGTGGATAAACACTCTAATCCTTTACGCAGTGATAAGAAACGTGATGTTCGGAGAAGCTCAGTGACTGCCCAAAGTCACAAAGCGAACATTGTGATGACCTAGACTCCCAGACGGGCCTCACTTCCATTCTTCTGTAGCACCTTCTCCGGTGTTATCTAAAAACTAAAGCCTGACAGCAGCCCAAGAGCAGGGAGAGAGAACTACACACACTCCAGTATAGACGGCTGTGGTCTCTGGTGGAACCAGAGTGCTGTCAGCAAGGGGTCTGGACACAGTCAGTTTCCATGGAACCCGGTACAGTTTTTCTGAGAACACAGTACATACACCCAAGCAAATGAACACTTTCTAAGCGAGCACCACATGGTATACTAAATGTGTCCTGGGCAACCAAGCAGAGAAAAATACGATACACAAATGTGACCATGAATGCATGAAACCTGTCTTAAGTTTTTGCTTCTGCAGTGTCCTGAAGAGCCAGACCACCTGCTCCTTTGCAGAGAACCTACATCATCCAGGGCTTTGGATGTCTTTTACGCTTGGATTGTCAAATCAGTATGTGTGTGTGCGTATGTGAATCTGTGTGTATGTACACACGCACATGCAGGCTCACACTTCCACAGGGCCCGGAAGAAGGCTCACATGCACCTACAATTAGAAAATGCTTAAAGGAGCGCAGACATTTCAATATAGATTAAATTGCCAACAACAAGTGTATTCAGATCTTGCTCTAAGAAGGTGGTGCACGTCTGGTCCAAGAATAAATTTACACTAGTCAATATGACAATTAAATAGTCTTTGAGAACATCTGCTTGGTCGGCCCCAGTGTGATTTATTATGAAAACCTAGACAAATAGAATGATGAATTTCAACATCTAACTCTACATTTCCACATGCTGAATGTTCAAAACACATCACTTCTATGTTGGAAACATATCTGAGTAATGTCCACTACTAAAAATATCCCAAAGGACACAGATGAAAGAAAAGTGAAACAAATAAAAGTTAAACGTTAAAATGAAAACAAAACAAAGAGAGCAGAGAAGCCAAAATTCCCTCACCTTATTACCCACTGTCCTTAGGAAGTGAGAAGAAGACATTTAGGAGCATTACACAGAAGAGAAGTTGGAGTAATAAGAAAAAAAGAAGAAAGAATTTAATTTATAGCATGATGAGCAAATCAAAGACAAGTTTTTGAAGAAAGAATATTAGAAATGTAAATCTCCTGTGCCTTAGTAAATGCCTATGAAGATACCTACTTATATTTACATGTGTGTGTACATATTCATAAAATAGTCTCCTGTGGAAATTTGATTAATTTATTAACCTCACTAAGCCTCAGTTTCCACACCGGTAATATAAGGGGTCTAGTCTCAGTCTCTGTGAACTCTTTCCAGTGCTTTGTTTCTATGATTTAATTATTTTATAAAATATTTCACATCTTGGAGAACCTCAGATGTCACTGAGCAAAATCACTGTAAATTTTTTTTTTTTTTTTTTTTTTGTGGTACGCGGGCCTCTCACTGTCGTGGCCTCTCCCGTTGCGGAGCACAGGCTCCAGACGTGCAGGCCCAGCGGCCATGGCTCACGGACCCAGTCGCTCCGCGGCATGTGGGATCTTCCCGGACCGGGGCACGAACCCGTGTCCCCTGCATCGGCAGGCGGACTCTCAACCACTGCGCCACCAGGGAAGCCCCACTGTAAATTTTTATTTCTACCCATTTTCTTTCTAAAGAATGGGTGTTTGGAGAAGAGATAAGTTTTCTTTTCTTTTCTTTCTTTCTTTTTTAACTTTTTTTGCTATGGATGTACATTAAAAGTACAAGGGATTCTGGGTTCCTAGGATGTCCTAAAAACATAAATCATTGTCTTTCAATGACATAATCTAGGAGACCACAAATTCACTTTCCTTGTTTCATTAAACACTTGAGGATAAACGGTTGAATCTTTTGCACAATTATTATATAGGTGGACTTGATTTTAGGAAATTGATAAACGCTCCACCCCCAAAAAAGTATATAAAACACAGTTTACGAATTGATTAATTTAAAAGTATAGTGATCAGTCATAACACATATATAAACTTCTTACTAAGGTGTTTTTTGAAAGCAAAGTACGGCTACCCACTGGGAAATAATGATACATCTGGACAGCTTATTTGCATGATTTTTGGCTAGACTTAGTGTCACTTTCTAAGACTCGTAAGAGTTCAAAGACAAACTCAGTAAGTCATTAAATTCCACTCCATCGATTCTGAAATTTTATGTGCATTAATTCCCGCCCAGACATACCGCTACATGGTGACATAACTTGGGAATTCATAGGATGTCCATACAATTCTTGGACTTTCCTCATTTTAAGCAAATGCTTCCTTGAACTGAGTAGAAATCTGCCTGTCTGGTCATTTCCATGCATCTGGAAGTCTAAGCCTGTGACTTCTACCTAGTACGTTTCTTGCATATCCCGAGATTGACAGACTAGAGCCCAAAGCGCAGAGCTGACTGCATTATACATATGCCAAATACAAATGTACTAAATCTCCTCTGATCGCTACTCTCTTCATTTTTCTCATTGTCTTTGGAAAACTTTCAGATAGTTTATTCTGGCCCATGCAGAAGGCAAAATCACCAAGTGAAGTTTGAAAGAAGCTGCAACAGTAGCTTAATCCATGTATCCTATTTGTCATCAAACCATATGATTTTTGCTGATGACATTTTTCAAATCCCTCCCTCGCTTTCCACCTCCTCAGTTCAGGCACCACTGCAGATACAGTCTCGAAGTCTATCAACCAATCTCTAGATTGGCACTGGAGTTGTCTTTTCTAACAACTTAGAGAATCTAAAAAAATCCCTTTATATCCTCCCCCTCTTTTTACTCTGGCACATTCCCCCGGGGCCCCAAGGCTGGGGCTTGGCTGCACCAGCATGCGGTCCTTCGCCTCTCTGAGCGCTGAACTTGGCGGCCACCTGCCCTCTGCTTTCCCATCGTGTCCTCAAGTGCACTGGCTCCGAACCCTCTGACCCAGACTTGTCTTAAAGCCCCATCACACTGAGTTGTGTTTGTTTCTTGGTCTCCCTATCCCACTGGACTACAGATCCATAAAGAATAGGGGCCGTGGCTTATTTATCTTGGGGTCACCAGGGCAAAGAAGTCAGAAAATATGTTTACAGAAGGACTGAGTGGATGATTCTCTACATTAGAGACCTGCTGAAAATGTGCACTGTGGTGTCTGTCGACCTGCCACAAGGTGGGATGCTTCCAGATCGATTTCAAAAACCAGTTAGGGAACCCTGGAACTCTTTCCTGAGCTGAGCTCTGCTGTGCAGATCAACCTGGGGTAGGCAATCCGGATCAGGGAGCTCTGACCTCCGTAAATCAAACAGTGGGATGCAGTGAGAACGGGGCAGTGAAGTCCGCCCCTCGCCCCTGCCCTCAGCGCCCCACCTGGCCCCTTTAAAGACCTGGGAGAACTCTGGGGAAAACCAGAAGGAAAGCGAATGACATACCATGGGCTTCTCCGCCTTGACCGTTTTCACTTGGAGGCATTCTTCCCGCTTTGAGGTAGTGTTGCTGAGGTCCTTCTGCTCCCCGAGGGCTCCCTGAGTCTGCCGGCCGGGTGACCTAGACTGTGAGTGGCCACCGGAATCTCGTGGCGCCGGGGGCCTGGGATGCACGTCCCCACGCTGCTTCTTGGTGACGTGAGCCTCTGGGCCGTGCACGGTCTTCACGTGTTTCCGGAGGGAGCTGGGGTCTGTGTAGCGCTTGGTGCAGCCGGGGATCTTGCACACGTACGGTTTCTGCCAAATGCCCCAAGGATGAAAGAATAGGTTGTTATCAAAGCGATTATCCCCCCAGCCTGGCGGTCTTTTGTGGCTACTCATTATATTTTTAATTCTTTCAAAGCACGATCACAAGGCTGTGAGGTGTTCAAGACCCTCTAAATGGTGCAAAGGTTTAATAAACGGAATCCAGCTTGAATACATTATGATTTTAGAGAGTGCTCAGGGTGAGTGAAGAACGTGTAAATTGCACTTATGTTCTTGGAAGCATTTATCCTGTGAGTAGGAAGAAGTATCGTGGTGTCACGTGGTGCTCAAGAGATTATTATTATTATTATTATTTATTTATTTATTTTTGCGGTACGCAGGCCTCTCACTGTTGTGGCCTCTCCCGTTGCGGAGCACAGGCTCCGGACGCGCAGGCTCAGCGGCCATGGCTCACGGGCCCAGCTGCTCCGCGGCATGTGGGATCTTCCCGGACCGGGGCACGAACCTGTGTCCCCTGCATCGGCAGGCGGACTCTCAACCACTGCGCCACCAGGGAAGCCCCTCAAGAGATAATCTGGTGATAAGAATGGTGGTGATGATACTGCTGATGATAACAGAAGAAGGATAAAAGACACCCATCCTTTAATGAGAAGAACGCTTTGGGGAGAGCTGGTGTGAAGACCTTTCTTACAAATATCCTGGTTCTCAGACCTAATATCACTCTACCTCCTTTGAAAATGAGCTCTTTACACATTGACACAGTAAGAAAAAAAATTGCCTGTAGCCTCTCCCGGGTTAGCTATCACTAAAATACTTTCCTTTGGGTTGTATTACAACTGCGGGGGTTGTTCAGGGCTCAGAATATCCAGAACCTTTCTGATCTTCGAAGTTGTAAGCCCTGTCGGAGTGTCCACGAATGCTTACTCGTAAACCGACGTGGGCGGATGGATGTCGTCCTGGAGACGAGGATTCCTGGATGAGGCTCTGCTCGCGAGTACTAAGATCTAGAAATTACTTCATGCTACTTTTATTTTCTATGTGGGCCAGTGATCAAGCCTACAGATACAGTGATAAAAATTATATGGACCCTTATAGCTGAATATTTACTCACATCACAGAACTCATGGCATTGTATTCATGATCGACATCAGAACTGTGATTTCGTTTACTTCCCTTGAAATCTAATATATTCAAGGATACTTATATGAGTCTATATTTATCTCTGTGTATACCAGAATATGAGCTATTAGGTAAACAATAGTCATAAGAGTCATGCTTCATATAATGCATCCATTACAGTTATATTAAAAAGATTCCCTGTCTTATAGAATGATGCTTTTTCCCTGAAAGCCCAAGAACAGACTGAGAGCTACCTAAAATGATGAAATGTCCTAATGTAGTGAAATAAAGATTCCAGCAATGACCTTGAGAGACCTCACCTCCAAATTTGAGATTCTTTTCAGTAGATTTGATTCCCATTAACTACAAATTACTTCTATTCAGGAGCTTGTGTGATTTGCAGCATGTGTATATATATAATGAAACGAGCACATCAAATTCTATGCCTTAGGGACACGAGAATGGCTCTGATGATTAGTGCTATTACCGTATAGCATCTGACCTCGGCCCTGTGCTTGCTCACTCTGCTGCTGTGACAGAGAGACAGGAGTGTATGGGGTGTAGGGAGAGGGAACACCAAGCCAGGCCCCTGTTATATGTTGGAAGAGCTACTCTTCCCGTACATATCTGCATGTATGTATCATGGGTTAGCTTGGAAATGAGAACACAGCTAGAGGTGGAATGAATCTGCTCATGTTCATCAGCTCCTTCATTTCCAGGACCAACAGAACATACACGTACATGTGTGCCCATGTGCCCTTGCATGGGGACATATAAAACAGCCACCTACAAAAAAACTCCAAGAACACAGGGTCAGGAAACTTAACTTCACAAGAAAACACATTAACTCAGTTACGTATCCTGGCCCCCAAAGTCTATTGTGATGAATGACTGAAATGCAATCTAATGGTAGGGAAAGATAAATGTTGTCAGGATTCTGAGTTACCCGTATTTCCTGTCCTGGATCCTTAACTTTTGGTACTGTCATTGCCTTCTTGACTCCCTGAACTGAAAGGTACTTTGTGAAAGTGGGGATACTTATTCTACTTGACTGTGTAGAATGTATCCAAATAAAATTTTGGGTAAACATTTAATGGCCCCTACGATAGGCAAGACTCTGAGCACAAAGTTTTATCTGAGCACAAAGTTTTATAAGACAGGATCAAATCTCAAGGGGTATAAAATATGGGAGGAAAATAAGACAGCGTGAATTATCTACAGTACAAAGTGTGGATGCTAGAGAAGGATGTGGACAGAGGGGAATCATTTTTCCATTGGGATGATCATGGGAGGCATCAATTTAGTTTCTGTATCTGGGTATAATGCCCAGCTCATGGGGTCAGGGTATGGGCTAAATCAGACCATGTACATGCAGTGCTTACCACGATGTGATGTGGGGCACAAAATAAGTGCTCAATAAACAGAGCTTTGATTAGGAAGAGGCGTCGTAGTTGGGTCCTGAAAGACACACAAGATGCTGAAGGATAAAAATGAGGGCAAGAGGATGCAAAAAAAAAAAAAAGAAAGTATCCAGAGCAAAGGTCCAGCAGCCGGACCACATCAGGCATGCAGGCATGGCTGTCTGGAAGGTTCCATTCATGGTCACCATTGTGAGAGGTCAAGGGAATCGTGAAAGGGCAGGCTTGGGTCCAGTGAGAGGAAGTACAAGCCTAAGGAGTCTAAACATTTCCTATAGGAAAAACGGAGCCACTGGAACTTTCTGGAGAGGAAGATACAACCGAATCAGAGCTCCAGGGAACTGGCTTCGTCTGGTTTTGGGAGGAACGGGAGCTCCATGTTCTGGAGTAGGGAGCCCGGTCAGAGGCCACTGCGATGGTTCAGTGACCCTAAATGGGCAGGGCAGCCATGGGGGCGGGGAGGAGACCTAGATTACCCGAATGGGTATTGCTCCCTTCCTGTTCTATTCCACCCTGCTTGCCTCATCTAGAATAGCAAAGGGCTCGGCAGATAACTAGCTATCAATATTTGTTCAGTGAAAGAACGAAGATACAAAGAAGAGAGCAAAGAAATGAAAGAAGACATCTAGATTCGTCTACAAGTGCTTGATGATCCAAGTCTGGATTTCCTGGATACACTTAATTTTGGTGTATCTGAAACCGTCCATCATTCATACGCAAGGACGAGGGCTTTCTCTGTGTGGAATAGAGAAAAAATGATTTACGTGTTTGTGAATAAAATTATATTTATGTGTTTATGGCCAATGTTAATAATTTATTTTAGGTAAATTGCTCAACCTTGGTGAAAGATATGGTTGACCAAGGTATGTTTTAATCTCATGATGGATATTAAACCCTCTACAGCATTGCACTTTTTATTGCACAGAAGAATTCATCTTTAAATGTAATGCACTTAATTAAAGCAGAGACATGGGCACACATTTGAAGTCCATAAAAGATAAAAAGCTCAGTAACTATGTTTATATGTATGCACTGCTGAAATCCTAACATACCTAGTGCCCAAATTGATCCACATAACAGGAGAGAATCTATAGGAATGAATGCCCTCTAAGTTTCTAGTCATAATTGTATTTAAATACATGAAATGTAAACATATTAATTAAATTCTAAGTTAATCAAATCCCCTAAAACATTTAAAATTGAGACTTAATTCATATTCCATAAAAATAACCCTTTAAGGCTGCACAATTCAGTGGCATTTAGTACACTCACCATCTTGTGCAATCGTCCCCAGTATCAAATTCCAAAATATCTTCATTATCCCAAGAAGAAACCCTGCACATATTAGCAGTCACCCCTATTCCCCCTCGCCCAGCCTCTGGCAACTACCAATCTACTTTCTGTCTCTATGGATCTGCCTGTTCTAGACCCCCAGAAGTTGGTACAAAACAAGTACAGCGGATTACACCGCAGCTATCACACATTGTAAAGCATTTTTGACATAAAAGATGGAGATGTGGCATCTCCTCTAAAACATCTGCAAACACTGGGTCAATAATAAGAGATCCTAAAGGACTCAGGTTTCCTTATTCTACTGTGAACCATTCAGAAAGGGTCTGTATAAGTGAACTCAAGTGTGTGTTTATGTGTGAGTGTGCTTTTTTTAGAGTGTGGCTAATCCTCTTAGAGATGTTTTTGCTCTGTCAGTTCGGCTGAAAGGAAACTTGGTGAGGACCCTCTCTGCCACCTTCAAGCCAATGGCCAGTGAGCTGAATGGTCCACTTTTACCAAATTCCCTCTCCCAGCTCTCCAACTGGAAGATCAAGAATGGGCCTGATTGGCACCTTGTGGGGTCAGATGAGAGTCATGCCAAGGTCAAAATGCTCCTTCTCTCACACAATTTCAAGCAAACTGATGACCTACTTTGCGGGGCCGAACTACATCTCATGTGAACAAATTCTGGGTAGCTAGCCTATTTCTACCACTAATGTGGGGGAGCCTTTGTGTTAATCTCTTGTACATTCAAGAGAAGACTTCACAGCGGAGGAAGAATCTAAGCTAGATTTTCAAGGAAAAAACTGGAGGTCCGCAGGCAGACGCGCATTAAAATGTAAACAAAATGAACTGGAAATCATTTTCGTTCATTCTTATGCTTCTCTGAAATTTGGGGGGATAAATACCTAAAAATAACAACAACACAACAGGAACCAACTACGACCATGAAGCTTGACTCAATATATTATCTTAAATAACTGACTAGAAACCATTCTGGGTTTCTAGCTTCCAAGATCCTTTGGAATTTACCATGTCTGGAAGTCCTATTTAGCCAAGGTGGGTTACTCTGCAAAAGTCTTTTTTGATATAAGCGCCTTTGAAGATACCACCTGGAGAAAGCAAATAAAAGTGGCTGTCTTAGCAGTAAGCTGTCGGCTGTCAACACCTTGCTTCTGAATCTCTCCTTGGTGCTTACAGGGTCGTCCTTTGAATGCATTCCTGCTCTTCCAGGCAGAGCGAGTGGATGGAATTCCAAGTTAAATGCTCCTGCTGTCTGACCAGTAGGTGGCAGTACTGAACAACGTGAAACTCGTTCCCTCTTCACCCTGTACGTCTCTCCCATCTGAGCCCAGGTTTCAGCCCTACCTTTGGGGCCCCAAACCCACTCGTGCTGGGAGTGGCCAGAGGCAAATACAACGGAACAGGCTTGCGTTTCCAAGAACATTCCCCAGAGGATTTTTTATTTCCACCACAAGCTCTGGACCCAACACGTGTCTCCTGGAGGGGCCTTACCTCATTGGAATGTGTCCTGTTCTGGTGCTTGGCGCGATCAGAGGCATTCGAGAAAGCCTTGTTGCAACCTTCGTGCTCACAGACGTACGGTTTCTCTCCAGTGTGAGATCTCAAGTGTGTTTTCAAGTTTTCGAGTCTCGAGTAGGCCTTTGTGCAACCTTCAAACTGAGGAGAAAACAGGTAAATCTGGATGATCCCACACAATGACGGCTGATGTATCCCACTCGCTCCGCGTGAATGAAAGACAGGGACGTTTGGGGGATTTCCCTGGTGGCGCAGTGGTTGAGTCCGCCTGCCAATGCAGGGCACTCGGGTTCGAGCCCTGGTCTGGGCAGATCCCACATGCCGTGGAGCAACTAAGCCCGTGCGCCACAACTACTGAGCCTGTGCTCTAGAGTCCACGAGCCACAACTATTGAAGCCCGCGCACCTAGAGCCCGTGCTCTGCAACAAGAGAAGCCACCGCAATGAGAAGCCCGCGCACTGCAACGAAGAGTAGCTCCTGCTCGCCACAACTAGAGAAAGCCTGCGCGCAGCAACGAAGACCCAACGCAGCCAAAAATTAATTAATTAATTAATTAAAAAAAAAAAAAAGACGGGGACGTTTGGAGGGTTGGCAGCTTTTCAAAACCAATGAACAAAAGTCCAGTAAACTCTGCCTTTATTGGGATTCAGATGGGGCTCAGGGCCGTTCGAAAGCATTTTCAGGGCTAAGTAAAAATCCTGGACTTTTTTTTTTTTTTAATAGGCCACTCAATGTGGACAATGGGTTTCATTATCTGCTCAGGGATCTCCTTGAATTCCCACTGATTTCAGATTCAGCACAAAGTTCATTAATATGGCTTTGTGTGCCTACAAAGGCACGGAATTTGATCCTGTTTGTAAAGGGCCTTTAAGATGTAAAGTACCAGGGCTGAGCCTTGCCTGGCAGGCACCTTAGTGAAAGAAGCCTTAGCCTCGCAGGAATCCCAACCCCTCATAGGTCTGTACTGGGCCATGGGGACAGACTAGGAGAGCGAGGAAAAACTCTAAAGCCATAAGGGTTATAGTTTTAAAAAGTCAACTTAAGTTTTTCAGGTCGAAACTGGCCCCTTCCTGTGCTCCCCAAGGCTCTGGTGTGCCAGGCACTGGTGCTGGGGCAGGCCCAGTGGCCTGGTGCTCACCCCCAGTGCCGGGTGGCACGTCCCCACCGCCACCTGCCTGCCTGCCTGCCACTCTGCAGAGCTGGGCTGTCTGACTCAGTTGCTGTTAGCCATGTGGGGCTATTTAAATTTAAAATTTTAAGTTAAGTTAAAATTTAGAAATCAGTTCTGTGGTTGCTCTAGTCACATCTCAAATGCACGTGTGTCTCATGGCCACCATGTTGGACGGGGCGGGTCTAGATCAATTCCTTCCAGCATCCCCCAAAGCTGTCAGCATCCTTTCTCCATTTCTCACCTCCCCTCTGTTTCGGAAACCCCTCTCAAAACCCCGGGAGTTTATCACAAACAGCACTCCAACCCTCTTCTCCCACCACTCATCACCTCGCATGGCCGTTGGAGTACAAGGAAGGACCCACAGGTGCAAGACTCCCTTAAGTGGACAGCTGGCCCCCACCCCTTCGGTACTCACAGTGCATTTGTGAGGCTTCTCCCCCGTGTGCCTGCGCATGTGCACTACCAACATGTACTGGGCTTTGAAGGGTTTCTGTTCTCTCGAGCAATCTAGCCACCGGCACACGAACTCCTTCTTTTCTCCATGGATATGGTCGTTATTTATATGCTGGAGTTTAGAAAAAGAAAGAAAGAAATGAAATGGAAATGTACTACTCTTTTCTGAAGGCAAAAGAACGGAGTGCCCCAAATCCCCCAACCTTAAGTCCTAAAGACTCCACGGTACCTTTACTACACTGCAAACCTTAACTCTACCTTTACTATATTTAGGATGTTTCTTAAGTAAATTTGCTCTTACTGACTGTGGAGGGATGCTTCCTAACTTGTAGGAGTGACCTGGTTTGCAAGAAGCCTGGTGTCCCAGAAAAAGTCCTTCAAGGGCATCAGAAGAGCAGAAACGGGGTGAGACACCCACATCCTCTCTGGGCCTCCGTTATCTTTCATCAGCCAAGTCGGGGTCAAGGTGAACTGAACACAGAGGTGACCTCCAGCTCTCACTCCCTCCAGGCCTTGGGTAGCACCTTGGGTTAGTGCTGTGGCTCAAGACTGCAGAAAGGGCATACACACACACACACACACACACACACACACACACACACACACAAGTCTGTAACAAGGACCAAGAAAAACCAATGCACTTTTTCAAACGACACTTTAGTTCCAATTAGTGGGCTCACCCCTTTGATAAGAATCACAGAGAAATGTCCTTGATGCTGAAGATGAAGGCCAGGCGATCGTCAACAAAACGCTTAGTGTCTGAGGGTCTTTGCTGTCCTCATACACAAAATAAAGGAATGGATTCCCTCGTTTCTAAGGTTCTTCCCAGCTCTAGAATTCTGTTAATTTGGTTTTTAAAATGAAGATGAATTTCCCCGAATTCCAATTCAAAGTTTTAGGATCATTTTTTAATAGAGTTTCTTGGATTCATACATCAAATGTCCTACAAGTAGGAGACACGTGAAATCTACAGCAGCGCCAGAGGAACAGGTGGTTCTTAATCTGGACCAAATTCAAGTCTACTCCAGTAAGATGAGTCTATGATTTTAATGTCCAGTCACAGATGACGGAGGAAGTTTGTGCCCTAGGTTGATCCTGTTGATTTCATTCTCTGGCCACTCCATACTTTATTTGCCTTAATTCAAAGCCTTTGTGAGTCCTTTCTCCCACGTACGTGGAAACACATCACTAAAAAATGTGTGCAATGAGAGAAGCCTCCTCTGGGTTCCCTGAGCCCCATAACAGTGACATGACGTTTAATTACGTTCCTGCGTAGGCTCTGGTTCCTAACTGAGTGGTCTCTGGGGAGCTGGTGGTAAAATTCCACCACCACTCGACCTTTCTCAGCTATTCTACTAGGCAGCTGGCTGCCGCAGGAAAAAAAAAAAAGCAGTCTGTTGTGCTGTTTGGGGAGTTTAAAACTGGATGCAGGCAGAGAAGAGCAATTGCTGTGTACTCTTCTCTCCTAGAACAGCTGTCAGAAAGCCCGAGAAACAGGGGAGAGTGGGTGACACAGCCCAGGGCGCAGGCAGACAAGTAGGATCCTTTCAGGAGCTCTGAACACAACGAGGAAACCACACAGAATCACTCAGGTTCATGACAGCATCCCAACCCCTGGCAGACAGATGTGTGTTTCTTACAGAAAGCCAACTGTCCTCAGTATGACTGTTTCTTAAAAGTGATGCTGGGGGGCTTCCCTGGTGGCGCAGTGGTTGAGAGTCCGCCTGCCGATGCAGGGGACGCGGGTTCGTGCCCCGGTCCGGGAAGATCCCACATGCCGCGGAGCGGCTGGGCCCGTGAGCCATGGCCGCTGAGCCTGCGCGTCCAGAGCCTGTGCTCCGCAACGGGAGAGGCCACAACAGTGAGAGGCCCGCGTACCGCAAAAAAAAAAAAAAAAAAAAAAAAAAAAGTGATGCCGGGAATAAGTTCATCTTTATCATTTTTCTAGGTTCCACATATAAGTGATATTATACAATATTTGTTTTTCTCTTTCTGACTTACTTCACTCTGTCCGACAGCCTAGAGACACAGACATAGAGAACAAACATGGATACCAAGGTGGGAAGGGAGGGTGGGATGAACTGGGAGATTGGGACTGACATATATACACTATTATATATAAAACAGATAACTAATGAGAACCTACTGTAGAGCACAGGGAACTCTACTCAGTGCTCTGTGGTGACCTAAATGGGAAGGAAATCCAAAAAAAGAGGGGATCTATGTATACGTATAGCTGACTCACTTTGCTGTACAGCAGAAACTAACACAACATTGTAAAGCAACTATAGGCCAATAAAAATTTTTTAAAAACATGGTGCAGGGGCACATACGTGGATGAAGAGAACAGATGTGCCGGCCAGGGGATAACATGCCATCTTTAAATTTATGCTTCGAGAACATGTCTGCCTCTGTTCACATCACCCAGGATTGTCCCAGATGGGTGCTGGAGCCCAGTCTTTAAGCCCACATGATACAGAGAGGTTCTATGAATTCTCCTTTCCAGGGAAAGCAATGAATGATCACACAAGTCCACTCCATACTAATTGCCCTTGGTTCCGTTTTTTTCCAAGTTATTAGGCATCAAGCTTCCTGGATGAATAGGCATGAAAAGAAAATGAAGGAAGGAAGGGAGGGAGGGAAGGGGGTCGGAAAGAAGGAGGCAGGAGGCAAAGTTAAAACTGGAAAACGGTCTGAGAACTTGGGCTGAACCTGCTCCTTGAGTCGCGGTCCACACCTTTCGGTTTCATATTCTCAGCAACGGACAGTGGCCCTGGTACCTGGCGGGTCCTCCGTAAATATCTGTTGGACTGATTGGCTCATGTGAGAAACGGAACTTTCCCTGGACCAGAGAAATTATACCTGATGCTTTTGCCTAGCTTCCTTCAAATGCATTTCATCCAGTATCCATACAGTAAGATATTAATGTAGGTATTATATTACTTTAAAATAATATACCATCAAGAATTCGAAAGGACTTGAATGATTCGAATGATAGCCCAGTGAGAACCCCGTCTTGCCGGGGAGAATAAAACCAATACTCAGCGACGGCCAACGTTTCATTCATCGCCCACATATGGACACGTACGGACTGGGTACCACTCCACACCAGGCCCTGTGCTGGGGAATCAGACAGACCCGAGTCCTGCCCTGAGGAAATTACAGGGCAGGGACACGGAATTTCTGGAGGGACATGGATAATGGCTTAAAGGACTATTGTACAATGATAGTTGTGATCAGCATTTTGAAGGGAAATAAGAGGGTTTTAGAAAAACAAGTAACAGGAGGTCCCAAATCCGTGGGCAGCACCAGAGACCAGGGTTGGCTTCTCCAATGAAGTGGCATTTAAAGGAGGACCTGAAGGATGAGTGGAAACTTGGCAGGTGTGCAGGTAAGGGTGTGGGTGGGGGAGAAAGATGGACGGAAGCCCCTGGAGAAGGACAGAATCTAGTGCCTTTGAGGAACAGGGCAGGAGAGGATGGGCCAGGCTGACGCAGGAGGCTTCCAGCACTGCCACTGCTTGGTGTAGTACGAAGGCACGAGTCTCCAGGGGTCCCGTGGGTACCAGTGAGGTAGCCACGCTTGGGCCCACCTAAAATGCAGAGTGCTGGGTCAGGTGTCCAGCAGGGAGACTGTAGGATAGACCCCTGCATAGAACCCAAGTGCACCCCACCAGAAAGCCAGCACTTGGACGCCTGCCCCAAGCGACCTGGAGTCACTCAGGGGAATGGGGATGACTGACAGGGAAGCACCACCAGCAGCTAGTGAAGCCATGGACCCTGTCTCTTGCCCCCCCCCCACCCCATCATGCTGGAGGGAGCCAGACTCTAGGAGGAGAGGGAAGGGGTCCCCTCCTGGATGGGTGGCGTGGTAGGGGAAGAAGAAACAGCTTGCCAGCCCCCTGGAGCTGTGAGCCTGGCTGGTATAGGGAGGGGAGGCTCTGAGTGGATAGCAGGTTAGAGGTTTAAATCGGATGGGACTTTGGTAACCAAAAGTGGCTGAGACGTTGTAGAAGCTGCCGACCAGGGTGTTGAGGTATCCGCCACTGAGCTGGGAGGGGAGAGCTGACAACAGGCTGGTGAGGCCAGTGACTGGAAAGTGAAAACCATTTCCGATTAATACCTGGCCAAGCTGCATCGGCCTTGGCCTCTGGGACGATATCTGAAAATCCCAGCGGCGGGAATCCAGTGGCCATCAGTAAACACAGCACCCCGTCTTGTCCCCATGTGGGGAGGGACAGACAAGAAGCTTCTCGGGACCGTGGAAGCAACCTCACTTTCAGAAAGGTTAGCACCTTGGGAATTTTTCCTTTCTGCCCCGTAGAGTAGACCTAAGGCCTGTCTAATACGCTTTTGTAATTTTCTGAAACCGCTCTTGAGGGCCAACTTGGATTGAGATTACAAGTTATTTTTCTTTAAATGAGATTCTATGACCTCAGCCAGCAGGGAACAGGTCCACCTTCCTTGTCTTTAGGGTCCAAATACTGAGCACAGACATCATCAATGACTTCAAAGAAACACAGAAATCTTTCTGCTTATTTAGGTTATTTATTTATTCATTAAAATATTTACTTTATATTGGGGTATAGTTGATTGACAGTGCTGTGTGAGTTTCAGGTGTACAGCAAAGTGATTCAGTTATACACATACATGTATCTATTCTTTTTCAAATTCTTTTCCCATTTAGGTTATCCCAGAATACTGAGCAGAGTTCCCTGTGCTATACAGTAGGTCCTTGTTGGTTATCTACTTTAAATATAGTAAGTAGTGTGTATATGTCATTTTGCATCTTTGAGCTTAAAATATTTCCCGAAGCTAGATTTCAGGTGAAATTTAAAATTCTAAGAAATCATAGATTTTACACGTCCGAATGTCCTAAATATTTTCTCTGCTAAAAAAGCTGCTTTGCAGCCGCAGAGCACAGGGAGATCAGCTCGGTGCTTTGTGACCGCCTGGAGGGGTGGGATGGGGAGGGTGGGAGGGAGGGAGATGCATGAGGGAAGGGATGTGGGAACAGATGTATATGTATGACTGATTCACTTTGTTATAAAGCAGAAACTAATAAAAAAAGAAAAAAAAAAGCTGCTTTGGCCTCTGCAGTGGGGTGCTCATGGAAGGCTCATCTTAGGGCAGATCTTATAAAACAGGAGCTTGGAGATGGGGGGTGGGTGCATTGGAAGATGCCCCCCAGACCAAGTTGTGATAAGCTGTGTACCTTTGGACAATTCACCTATTCGGGCCTTAATTTTTCTCGTCTGTAAAATGAGCGTGATGAACTCCATCAGATGTCCACAAACTTTTTCTGTAAAAAGCCAGAGAGTAAATATTTTAGGCCTTTGCAGGCCAAAAGGTTTCTGTTGGGGCAGCTCTCATCTGCTGCTGTATCAGGGGAGCAGCACAGACAGCACACGGTGCCGCTGTTTGTTTATGGATGCTGAAAATTTCACGTATCCTGGGGTATGCGTTACATTTTTTTCTAATTATTTAGGACTATAAAGATCATTCTTAGCTCATGGGCTGTACAAACACAAGCAGTAGCCAGATTTGGCCTGTGGGCCATTCATTTGCTCTTCCTGAACTAGAGGACTTCAAAGTTTCCTTCCTGGGCTAACAGAGCCCTTGACATTCTCGGTCAGGCTGGCTCTCAAACCGGAGGAAGTAAAATTAGAAGGAGGTATGTTTCAGCGCCAGAGCAAAGAGAAGGCGGTAAAAAGGAATAAAAGTCAGGGTCCTGAGGGGAGGGAGAGAGACAGACGTCCCCCTCTGCATCATGGTCCTGGGACTGGATGGAAAAAACACCCCTTCTTTGCTCACCAAAACCCTAGGTAGTTAAGAAGAGTCGTACACAGCGAATTCTTAACACTCAACAAACAGGCCGATCCCCTGGGACACCGGTCTGAAATTTGATGGACCTGTGTTTATTTGTGGTTTCATTGAAAATTTGCCTTCCTGGCAGTGAAAAGGTTAATCAAATATATAAATAATTTAATTGGAAGGAAAATAATGAATGATTAAATTCCAAACTAATACAACGCAAAGACACGCAATTTGCCAGAGGCCTGAGCGCCAGAAAGAGATAGATGGTATAAATTACGGCGGTGGATGCCAACCCTCTCCGCGGGGCCAGTCCAGACGCTCCCTGTCTGAATAAACAGGACGAAGATGCCAGGACCCGGCAAGCCCAGAAAGGCTGAATCCAGAGTCTGAGCTTTCCAATGAAATGGGATCATAAGCATTTGCCCCAGGAAACTGATGGCTGATGGAACAAATAAAACACCTCAGGAGCCCATAGCCAACCAACCAAGCTGGTATTTGGCCATCGTGATCATGTTTGTAGCAAGATGAGCTAAGACCCAGGATTCCTTCTCTTGCACTCCCCATGGAGCTTTGGGGGCAGGGAGAAAGGTGGGGGGAATCACTCCAGTTGGCCTGGCCACTGGGGAAGTGGAAGGGACATCTTTGTTTTCAGGGCTTCTCTCTGGGAAGCCCAGCCCTTGGCGTCAACCTCGGAGGCTGCAATGGTGCAGGAGGGAAACTGAAGCTTTTCTTTTACCAGCAGCAAAAGGGAAGCCCACAGTGGATTTCACTGGGCTAATCAGGGTCCTTTCTTCTTGTTTCTTATTGCACTCTGAGCTCAAGCTGACAGTTTGTCCTCAGTCTATTCCTAACCCTTCAGATGAAACACACACATGCTGTCCATCTATCCCGAATGTTCACTGCTCCCCAGATAAAGCTGCTATTCAAGCAGTTTGTGAACCTTGGAAGCACACTTCTGCTTCCTTTCTAGCTCCCTCTCCTTTGGCCTGATTCCCCACCGACTCCCACACAGAAAGCATTGTCCCGTGGATGGGTGAGCACCCTCCATTCTAAGCGACTTCCTCGGAGAAGAGGCTACAGCGTGGCTCAAAGGTGTGTGTGGAAGGTTTGCACCGCCCCGTTCACACTCTGCCGGGCTAAGGTTAATCAGCAAACACCTTGCTGTTGCTTGCGATTCATTCTCTAAATAAGCCAGGCTCCTTAACGTCAAGAAGGTAAATTCCTCCCACCGTTGTAATGAAAATATTACAGTTAAACACACCTAAACACAGTGAAGGCAGGAAATGTAAAGCTTTAGACTCAAACATCACCATCATTTCCATACGGCTCCCCTGGGCATATACATTACACACCAGTCTTTCTGTCAGTATCTAGTGTTTCTCAAATAACACGGAACTTTTTCACCAACTTAAAAGAGTTGCTACAAGGTTAAGTTGCCAAGATTTTCACAGCACAAGGTACATGTAAAAGCAAAGAGTTACGGTCTTTAGAAAAATAATGTTCAGGTAAATATGATCTCTCTCCGCACACAAATGTCGTTTAACAGAACTAGATCGTTTGAAACTTCTCAGGATTGGCTCAGGAAGTATGTTAAGAAAGGCTTCTATTTTGGCACGGGATGGGGTATCAACAAGTAAACAATTTTAAGAAAGCTCAATTTTCAACGGGTTTCCTGACTGTATAATATAAATCTATGACTAGCTCTTGACTTAGTAGCCCAGAGATTTTTCTGCAAAGGAGAAAGAGGGAAAAACAATTTAGAATCAAGTACATTCAAACTGATTCAAGGGAGAGGTTGAAATGCTTTGCCTAAAAGAAAACTCTCTACAAGAATCCCTCAAAACTTTGCATCTGAAAGGTGGCATATACCTTCTTGTTTTGTGTATTCTTTGACACACGTAACATTTGCAGAAGTTTTACAACTGTCATGACATGGATTTTATTAGGGAGAACCTGTGATAGGATTCCTTAAGGCTTTACTAGGCAGAAGTGAAAAAGGCAGGAATCAGAGACTATCAGGGCTGAAACAGGCCTTTTATTTCAATAGGCACTTTAATTTAGATAAATAAAATAATTTAAATGGTTTCAGTGGCACCCATCATTCTTCCTGGCAGAGTATTTAAAAAGCTATAATCGCTTGCTGTGGGAGAGATCTTCATGAAGACCTCACAAAATGACTGTTTCACTTCACACTGGCTAATAAAAATATCCAAGTATCTTTCAGTTTTTTGATCTGAGTATAA
Organism: Mesoplodon bidens; assembly: GCF_964165515.1. Taxonomy (NCBI): domain Eukaryota; kingdom Metazoa; phylum Chordata; class Mammalia; order Artiodactyla; family Ziphiidae; genus Mesoplodon; species Mesoplodon bidens. The sequence continues at coordinate 18,514,730 of NC_138166.1, forward strand.
AATTATACAGAAAAACATCAAAAGGACTCAAGAGTTTGGGTACAGAACTGCACTCTCTTCCTAAAAGTAGAATTTTTTCCTATTTCTGATCTGTGAATATTAGAAATTAGGGTGATATAAAAATTATAATGTGTTTCTTGGTTGAGAAGACATAAATATATGTGCTTCTTCGTTAACAAGGAGCCCCTCTGACAGTTATTAAAATCTTGTTTCTATCTATAAATTTGTAACGAAATTATTTTATTTTATGGGTAAGAAAGGCAATGTTCTTTAAAGAAGTTAATGTCTGGACAAAGGGCTTCGCAGTGTTGAATTTAGAGGATGGAAACCAACTTAAAACACTGCCCTCACTCCCATCCCCACTAAGGTAAGCTGAGTAGTGGAATTCCATCCATTGCTCACATTTAGAAGCAAGCAAGAACCTTGGCAACCTTAGGCTAAGGAAAGAAGTCAGTCACAAAAGGACAAATATTGTATGATTCCATTGATATGAAATGCCCCGAATAGCAAAAACCACAGAGAAAGTAAGTTAGTGCTTGGCTATGGCTGAGGAGAGATTGGAAGATGGGTTTCTTTCTGGGATAACAAAAACGTTGCAAAATTGATTGTAGTGATGGTTACACAACTCTGTGAATATATCCAAACATGCTGAGTTGTTGTATTCCTGAAACGGGTGACTAGCATGCTATATGAATTATAGCCCAATAAAGATGTTACCATCCCCTCCAAAAACAAAACAAAAAAAAACAACCGGAAAACCACAGAAGTAAGCTTGGTGATGGACTACTCTGGTAACAGAGGAAATTGTTGGGGGAAATAGGAAAAGTGGTCGAGGAAAAGCCAGGTTGGATCTGCTTCCCCCAGGGCTGTATCTAGGGTTTGGGGCTGGTAAATGACTTCCCATGGAAGCAAAGGGTGCATCTTAATCAGAAGTTATATTCACATACACACGCAATCCACAGACAGATTGAGTGAGAGTAGAACATATTTTTACGACACAATACTTCCTGGTGGATTTCGTACTAGACCCAGAGCTAACAACCTGAGAGCTTCACTTACATGACGAGTTTCTCTGAGTAGCCCTTCCTCATCTTTCAAGCTGTAGAAATGAGTAGAAAGATGGAGAAAATTAAACTATGTGCAGAGCTGTAAACAAAGCAAAATGAAAACATCGTACGCTAATAGGTAAATTCATATGTACGTTCAAGGAATTTAATGCAAAATAGCACATGATGGAAAAACTGGTATTTTTCTAACGCATGCTATATGCTAAGATTCACTTAAATGCTCATGGAAAATTCAAGCACGGGTAATTCAGAATCTCTACACTTTTATTTTTGTTGTTACACTGAATTAGAAAATAACTAGGTATAAATGGATAATCTGTGATATAATCTATGTAAGCTGATACCCCCTCCCCCATAAGAAGTGCATGTGTTACTGGTTCAAACTCAAGTACACAGAATAATATACTGGCTTAATATTAAGCCAGTATATTAATTAATGATTAAGCTGATCTAATATTAAGGAGATTTCAGTTTTTGAGAAGAATGTTTAAAAAGAAAAATGTATATATTATTGATTAATGTTATTGATTTCACTTAGGTAAAAAGAAAACATTCTCATTCTTGAAAATGGATTAAGGGTCTCCAATTCCTTGTGAGAACTAAAGTGCTCTTTCTCTTACAATTTTGCTCTCTGAATTCTAAGTTATTTTCCTAAAACATGAATGTAATTCTCTTTTGAGAGGGTTCTCTTACAGTTTAATAAGGTGGCTTTTGTTGAAGAAGGACTCAGAATTTCTTTTCTTGGAAGAGCTGAGAATCCCATTGAGATTTTAAATAGAGATGTAATGTGGTTTCATCACACCCTCCAAGCTTCTAAGACTCTGTTTACATCATTTCTCAAGTTACTGGGCACATTTAATAATTTATCTTATTCTTCTAAATACCAACTTTTGTTTCAGCCCAAAAGACAATAAAAATACAAGCTCTCCCTAAGCAAATTGATTGGGGGCCTGGTTAAAAAAAAAAAAAAAAAAAAAAAAAAAGAATCCAAAGAGTGAAGCAGCTAAGGATTGAGGAGTACCCGTTCTAGAAATAATAAGACTACGACTCATTCCAGACAGGCAAGACAATTTCAACTGTGTAATCATGGAATGAAACAATTTGGAAAACCAGTCTCTCCAAAAGCATCTTCTATTTCATCTCTTTGCAATGAACAAATCCACCAAACAGTAAGTGCCAAGCTTTCTGACCAAAGGTGTAGCTCCCAAACAGAAAAGGCTAGAATCTCTGGCAAAGGCCCCACCTTCTGTTCCTCAACCATCTCCTAGGCTGAGAAGAATGGCAAGGACAAGGGTTCCAGGGAAGGTGGCTGTAAAATGCAACCTCTCCCAAGGACCAAATGAAATCAGTCACTCACATGTAGGAGTCACTTCTAAGAGTCCACTGTATCTGGAAAGCACTACCGTCCATGGCAATGGCATTTATTGCCAAACAAAAGATTTCAGAAGCTGAACTGTGTCCTAGAGCATTAAAATCCTTCCACCTTGTGGGTTTGGATTTCTGCCACAGACAGAAAGGAGGGTTAATGGGTGGTGTCTCCGTGTACTAAGAATTCCAACTAGTCTCTGCATAGTAGTTACACTCTGCAACTTATTGTCACAATAATTCTTCTGTTATAAAACTTTGAAAGGTAGGTTAGATAGGTACAATCATATAATTACAACAGCACATCTTGCACTTTTAATGTGAGAAGCTTAATGTTTTCACACACACACACACACACACCCCGTGACTAGCTGTAAGAAGAAGAAGGAAGACTCATTTTTTTAAAAGTCTCCCTGAATGCACAGGTAGATACAAACTCTTCCTATTTGTGATATAAAATATTAAGAGTACCATTATCTAGAGGCATACAAAGTATTAGCCTTTAATTACTTCTTAATTTTTATTTATTTATGTATTTATGTATGTATGTATTTTCTGATCAAATTTCTTTAAAACGTTTTTTTTATTGAAGTATAGTTGACTTACAGTGTTGTGTCAGTTTCAGGTGTACAGCAAAGTGATTCGGTTACACGGGTATATATCTATCATTTCTCAGATTCTTTTCGCTTATAGGTTATAACAAACTATTGAGTACAGTTGCCAACTTTTTAATTTTTATGATCGCAGCCATCACCAGGAACCTGAGTATCCAGGCATCGCTCTTTGTAAAGAGCCTAAACATACAGTATGATTATGAGAAAATTCAAAACTCCAGAAAAAATAAAGGTGAATTAAAGATGCGATTTGACTTTGACTCTTCACTAACCCTTATAAAAGCAACCGTGTTCCCTCCACTCAAGTCTGATTCTGAACATTCCAGCAATCAGCCCCTGAACCGGCACCCTGTTTTGTTCATTTCAATGTCATAATTTTAGTGGCTAGAATCTTTGTGAAAGTCATAACAAATGCAATAAAATGTATTTGGATTTCAAATCTATTTTTAGTATCTGGAGAAGAGTCAAGTATCTTTTGTTTTAATGAAATCCTTTAAGATATGGGATAGAAAAGTTATTCTGGGTCCAGCCCAGTCCAAACCACGGCCCTGGCCATGACCCTCCTACCTGAAGGTCTTCTGCCCATCTCCTTGCAAAGGAAGAATCCTCCTGCGTGAAAAGTGGCAGGAGAGTTCCTCAGCAATCAGAAAAAGATTCGGTGTGCGTGTGTGTGCAAAGAAGGCAGTGGTGACCGTTGAGGGCACAAACACAGGCAAATCTCAAGAACTATTGGAAGAAACGAAGGAGGCAGGCAACCAGGCAAAATTATCCATTTGGAAGTCTGCCCACAGTCCTGCTGGGCTGACTCATTCATTCACTATTAACTCAACGCTTATTTATGATAAGACAGTTACCGCGCTAGACGCTGAAGAGCCAAGACTGAGTAAGACACGGCCACTGGATCTTGTCCAAGACTGGCTGTCAGAACGCAGGAAGGAATACTGCTTAAAAATTAGCTTTCACACCATGGACACCTCTGCAATTAAGTAAGCCACCCAGAAGAATGCACGAGTCCCCACATCATAGAAAACTAGCAGGCCCGTTGCCCAGAGCTTTTCCAGGCCTGTCTTACCAAAGCAAAATAGAAAGGAAACCCCTAGACCTCTCAGCTTTAGCAAGCTTTCAACATGTAGAGCAATTTACCATGTTTCAATCAACTCGTGACTTATTCACATGCTACCCTCCATGGGGTGGGGGGTGAATGGCTTAACGCTCCAGACCCCAGGCAACAAAAAGAAGGTCTAAGCAGGGCAGTGATCAGATTTGTGTTTAGAAAAGGTAACTCTAGTAGGTGTCATAGAGGACCTGGACAGCAAACCCATTTAGGGAGCTGCTATAGTTACCCAAGAGAGATCTGTGGCCCTGAACTAAGGGCAGAGGCCATGAGGATGGTGGGAAGGGGCTCCATGTGAGAGACCCTTGGAATAATGTGTACAGGGTGAATTAGAGAGAGGTATAATAGGTGGTACCAAAGTTTCTAGCTTGAAAGATTCTGAGACAATAACTGGCAAGGGAGGTCAAACAGATTTGAGAGAGAGTCTGTTCCTGTTTGAGACATGACACATTGGAAGTGCCTCCAGGACGTCTCCAATAGAGAAGACACGTCTAAACATAAAGATTTAAGAAACAAAGAAAGGTTGTAGCTGAAGACCGAGGGCAGCTCCCTTCCCTACCCCCTATTGCCTCTGGTGACCCCAATACACAGAATTCTAAGGATTTCACAAAGCCCAGTTTGAAAATCCCTGACCTACGGAGACTGGACAGAGGATGAAGGACAGCACTTAGAAAAGATGGGAGACCAGTGTTTAAGAGATAGGGAAACAACAAAGGAAATAAAGGAGAAAACAAAGGAGATAGAACAAAATGGCGGGGACTGGGGCACATCAACCATGTTGGGTGGATTTGGAAGACTCCTGGGCAGATGTTGACAGATGAGGTTAAAGCAGTAAAAGGTAAGTTTTCTTCCAGAGACAGCTTCTCAGTTCCAGTAAGTCTGGACAAATCAGATAGGAAAGAGAGAAAATGTCTAGGAACGTGTGGAGAGTGTGAACTTAAGAAGGGAAACCGCTGGCTCATTTGTCATTCCCAGGCTGGAAGGGGCTAAAGAATGGTTGATAGAAGTTGGCAGTCCTCCTTTTTTTAAGCTATTTGCTGTTTTGAACCCTTTTGGTTTTCCCCAAGGCTGTCTATAAAATTCAGTTCTGTGTAACAGCATTCATCAAGGAGATACGTAGAGCTGAAGAAGTAAAGACCACCAGCATCTTGCAGTCCTGTGCACAGAGAGCAGGAAATGGAGCATCAGTGGGGACCGAGTACCCAGCAAGACAAAAGGTGGAATGAGAAGGAATCCAAGACCACCTAGACCATGCAGGGCGGGGTGGGGGTACCACCGGACAGAACGTGGACGGAAGTGCAGAGCCAATGCCTTAAAGAAAAATGCCACTTCAGAGGCTGGACAACCTGGCCCGAAAGGCAGCTTGGAGACACCTGGGTTACATCTAGGATGGGGCCACTAATTCAAGATTATTTTACCTCCTTCAAGTCTTTCTTGGAATGCTGCTTCCCTCATGAGACTGACCACCCCATTTATAACACAACCTCCTCCCCCCTGAACTGTCCACCCCACTTTTCCTGCTGTTCTATCCCCGCGCCCCTTATCACCCCTAACATACTATAATTTACATACAGAGATTGTGTATGATTTATTGTCTGCCTTCCCACAAGAATGTCAATTCCACACAGGCAGAGATTTTTATTGATTTTGTTCAACGATGTTTCCCAAGTGCCTGGAACCGTGCCCAGCATATAGTAAATGCTCAATTAATATTTGCTGGAGGAATGCATTATTGGAAATACCACGTTCAGAACTGATGCGGTCCCAGGCGTCAATATACTCTCAACCTGCCCTCTTAGGTTTGTGCTTTAAGAACCAGAAGCCACAGGAAACAGAAGCAATTTCCTGTGATTCCTCTACTCACAACGATCGGATATATCTCAGCATCTCATATGCCTTTAGGGTCCACCAAGCAAAGCCCCCTTTTATATTTCAATGGTAAATTGAGATTTTGAACTAGTAATGACATAATTCAAAGTTATCTTAGTTGGTTCCTGTTCATTATTAAAGAAAAGGAATTCTAAGCCTTATTTTTGCCCACCATGACAATGTTGACGTAACTTTGGGGTAAAGGCTCTCACATTTAAGTGGTAATCCTAACTTTCAATGTTATGTTCCACTGTTTGCAGAAAGCAAATAATCTTATGTTTTCCCATAGGTTTCTCTTGAAATAATTCAATAAAGCTTCCCATGACGGAGAGAGAAAAAGGCCAAGTTACCTTGTGATTAAGCTACACTCTATCTCACTGGAATTTGGCCCCCTGGTTATTGTTTTTGTGTTTAGTTTATACTGAGATTTCTTCCTAATGTAATGCTGTTAAGTAACAGAAGACTGAAGGGCATATTTCCTCTTTAATCTGCTTGTGGAAATCTCATTAATGAAATGGAAATTTTGCCCCCTTCCATGACTAAAGTGCTTGAAGAGAAGAAACAAGGAAGTAAGGTGGCTCCTATAGAGTTTCGGCTGGACAAATAAATGAGGAAGGCATTACACTGAGAGGCAGGTTTCAACCTGGCAACTTTTAAAAACATTTTAAAAATTAAGTGTATGTGTGTGTGCGAAGTGATTTGTGGTCTCCCCAAAAGAGAACTGGGAAGCCAGCCCTCCTTGCACTATTTTTCAGATGGTGAAATCACTCCTGGGGGAGGATGACTTTCCTTGAATTTCAGCCATTTCTGCATTTTTTTTTTTTTTGCTTTGCCTTTCACCTCCCCACCAAAGTAAGAATTTCATTTCTCAAGAAGTGCTAAATTATTCCTAAAAATATGTTTTTAATTTGAGGGCTTGATTCTATAAAGCATATTTTTATAAGCACGTTTTCCTAGGAAAATGTGGCCAGTGTATACTGAGTAATCATGCAACTTTTTAAAAGTTTCATTTGACCCCTTCAAGCGTACGCATGCCTCTGACATATAGGTGGCTAGCCTAATTGTCTCCACATTGCATATTTGAACAGAATATTAATACAGTGTGATTATAACCACACAGAAACTGATTAAAAGTTTATGAATGTTAACACTCTATAGGGGAACAATAGTGAATTGCACTTGCCCAAAAACCAGAGACTGAAGCTAATGGAAACTCAATGTTTGGTCCAAATGTTGTCACCTGGTTATTTAAAGTAACAGTGTACTATATGTTTGTTATCTTTTCTAGATTGTCTGCAGAATGACTTCTACGCATTTCACTTTTCAGGTAACTCAACCACAAGTACTGAAACCGAGCAGGACCCTGTTGGGCTCCCGGGCACAGAAACCTTTCTGTGCCCCCCATTTCTTGTTTGCAGGGAATAGGCTTCAGCCTCCATGACCCTCCCTGAATTCCAAACAGCAGGGTCAAACAGTTGCTAATCAGAAAAGGGAGGGGATGCAGAGACAAGGGAAGAGCAGTCAAAAACAACAGTGCAGCCTTGGGGCAGGGTCCTGGTTCCAACTCAAGGGCTACACATAACAGTATCTTTGAGCTCTTCTGCAGGACTAAAATCCCCAACAAGTGGAAGATGTTAACTATTTGATGAAGCATTCTTCATTCCAGAGAGAAGGTCACAGTTTGATAACGTCAAGAACCACAGAAGCTCATCAGGAAACTACCGGAGGCCAGATTAAAGGAGCGCAGGCCCTGATCCTTATCAGCAACCCAACCCTCGAACCACTGCTATAAAACTTCTCATCAAGTCCCCTCAGTTTGGGGACACACAGTGTATGAGGGCACGAGCCCATGGCGTCCCCCTTTGCCTGGCAAAGCAATAACGCTATTCTTTTCTACCTCACCCGAAACTTTGTCTCCAAGATTTGATTTGGCACAGGTGCACAGGGGCCGAGTTTTCGGCATCAAGTCCATTGCACAGGGCCATGGGAGGTGGCACAAGCATCATGGCCATTCTTGCTTTGTCCTCCATCTTGTCTGTTTCTGGGCACATGGCCTTTAGGGTATATGCGCAGTACGTTTGTTCACACAAATGCTCGTGCCTGGCCTGCTTGTCCAGTGGCTCTCTGTTTGGCTCATTCCTCCCCATCCTTTATCTCCCTCAGGAGGCTTTTCCTGACACTGGGAGAGGTTCAGTAACTTACCAAAGAGTGTGCCATGAATTCCTGGCATAGGTAGTAAGAACAGAACGCAGGGCTAAACTTTCCACCTACACATGGACGGAACTTAGAAAAAAAGTGGTGAATTCACAGCCAAAAAAGGGTTGGATCATGTGTCAGAAATAAAGGGCCAAAAGCTCACCAGAGGGGGGATTTCCCAGAGTTGTTTTTCTTTTAATGAAATGCTACAGAAAGTACACTGACAAGAGAGAGTGACCTGTATCCTTAAAGAAGGGAAAGAAGAAAACACATGCGTTCCTGCAGACAGACAGACACACACACACACACACACACACACAGTGTATCCTGCTTATACTTTGTGTGTATTCCAAGATCCTAGAACCCAGGGTACTATCAAAACCAATAACTAGCATTACAAGGGTTAAACAAGTTATCTTTGGTTGGAAATGGCCTCGACCTCGAGCAACTGGTGGTCTGGAAGGAGCTATCAAATCAAAAAGAAATTTCCCTTTACTTCAAATGCTACATTTGCTGTCTTTGGAGCCCAGGGTCTGTGGTTCAACTCCCAGAAGGGATGTGTTAACGCTTCATACATCTGATGGAGGAAGGATGGCTACTTTTAGGAAATTCATTGTCAGAAGCTAAATGCCTTTAAATTACATGTATACACATGTATACAAACTGCAATTCCTCTTTATTTCTGTCGTGAACCATTATTATTAAAATGAGCTGGGTAATTTTCCTAAGTTAATTTATCACTTAAACATTATTGGTTTAGAATAATGATGGGTTTCCCCTCATGACCGCCTGAGAAAGCGTCTCTTCCTGTCGTCATGGCCAAGACACTTCCCCAGTGGTTTTCACTGAACGTCAGCAGTTCAAACATTCCCAACCTGTACCTTTAAAATGCTCAACACAGAGAATTCCCCGTGGGTTAGTCAACTGCTGGCTCATATACAAAGAAAATACTGTATTTTGCTCTGAAGAGATTTCTGCATCAATTTAAACACAGTGAGACAGACACAATATCCCAGAGAGAGGAAAACCTACCTTATTACATTCCTGACCCGAGAGAAAGGATTTGCCCTGAGGACATAAAAGGAATCCATAGGGGTGTGGGGAGAGTTATTTAATCCTAAACATAAAAACAGTTCATAATGTGGCATGACAATGCTTTTAATCGCTGACCTAATTGTAATATGTACATATAATATGATACAAGGAAAGCAAATGCAGTTTGCTTCTCAGCCTTAAAGGCTTTCTTCGATACCCTCCTTTAGGTCTTCTGCATTTTGTACATGCTTAGGGGAATTTTCAGGGGGAGGTAACGTGATATTATAAGGATTCTTTCTCAGTAAGATCACATCTCGTTCCGATTTGAGTCGATGCATCTGTATGCGGTAAGTGTGGTCAAGCAAAACTTTGAGCTCCGTGAATGCAGTGTTTTACAAGTCTTCCCTGATTTCCTGTGCAAGTCCACGGGCCATGAAATGATGGGCAGAAGACTGGGATTTTTATTCATATTGCAAAGCTGCTGGGAGGGACGCGGCATCTCAGGTGTGAGTGCTGTGAGCGGTTCCCATTTCCCTTTTATGGCTATATAAAAAGTTTTGTTTTTTTTTAAACGGGGGTTTAGGTTTGGGTTTTTTCCCCCTCTGATGTTTCCATACACGACATAATCTAAACCTCAATTGCCATCTCCCAGGAAAGAACCGCATCCTTGCCTTACTGGTTGGGAGGTTGATGAAGAAAGGGGACATTTGGAGAAGTTCAGCTCCCCGCCCCCCGCCTCTTCAACGTTATTTATGGAAAGGATTTTACAGCATCCTTAAAAGCAGCTATGTGATGGCTGGGCTGCCAACTTTGCAGGTCAACTTTTTTACGCCAGGCTGCCTGTGACCGAGGGGTTGGCAATGTTCACATTTTATTAAAGTGAAATGTTATTGACGTTCCCTGGTGGAGCCCACGATCATTCTAGATCACGGAGTATCAGAGCCACTGCTGCTCTCAGCAGTCCTAGGATTAGATGAGCCAAAGAGAAGAAAGGGTACAACACAATGGAAATTCAGCGAGAAAGAAAGAGGCGGAAAAGGATGAGCTGGTGTCCCAGCTGGACGTTAGGGTTAAGTATGCCCTAACTCTGAGATTTCTCTAATGGAACCTTCTGCTTTACATTGGGGATGGGTTTATTTTGCACGAGCGTGGTTTTCCCCCCTTCCAGGCTGCTTCCTGAGTCGAAGGACTGGATCTCATTCATCTTGGTGCCCCACTGGCCTTTACTGTGACTTCCGCACGGCAGGTGCTCAGGAAACGGTGCTCAGCTGAACGACATGAATCCAAGATACGATCCCATAATCTCAGTTTCCTCATATTTCACTGTAGCTGGAGTTGGCTAGATGCACTAAAAAGATTTTCTCAATCTAACTCTCATATCCTTGTTTTTCTTGCTGTGCTTTGGACGGAAACAGGCTCTAGGGCACAAGACACAGGCACAAGGTGCCTGCTGCCCAGACTCTTTTTTTTTTTTCTTCCCTTTTTTTGGCAAGAGTCAAGGATGAGACATTCTTTTTGGTTCAGGTGTTGTCATTAAGCTGGTCCACCAGGTCATCTCAGGGTAATGCTTGGAAAGAGGAGGTAAATGATGGAAGTGGTCATTAGGGGCTTGGGTGAAGGGCTGACTTCATTTATTTTATAAGTAAACTGAGACAGCAGAAGTAATCAATATATGGCACCTCTTCTAAAGGAGTCTCACCACGGGCTCAAATTCTAAGCACGTGACAGAGAACACTGTATTTTCTTTATACATATTTTAAAAACCAGCTCCTTTACTGCCTCTTATCTGAAGTGCCCAGAAAGCCTATAAAAACCATTCAAAGGGGCTTCCCTGGTGGCGCAGTGGTTGAGAGTCCGCCTGCCGATGCAGGGGACACAGGTTCGTGCCCCGGTCCGGGAAGATCCCACATGCCACAGAGTGGCTGGGCCCGTGAGCCATGGCTGCTGAGCTTGCACGTCCGGAGCCTGTGCTCCGCAACGGGAGAGGCCACAACAGTGAGAGGCCCGTGTACAGCAAAAAAAAAAAAAAAGAAGAAAGAAAGAAAGAAAAAACCATTCAAAGGATGCCCAAGATTGGATGCAACAACTGCTTCTCACCCCAGCAGGATGTGGGTTATGTCAAACAAACTGGTAATGAAACCTGAATGGGCCTATTCCACAACCATCCGTTACATAACTTTTCCTTTCTTTAGTGCCTCAAAAATAAATTCCATTTCTCACCTTTAACACCTCTCACCAGACTATGAAATACAAAATGCATGACTTTTAGCAAGGAAGTAAAATAATGAATTACAGCATTTCAATAGAGCACTTAATTTTATTGGCAGAGGTTCTAAATGGTGTTAACATAATATTGGCTCCATACAAATTACACTGACAGAGCTGACTTAATGCTCAGGCCATGGATAGTCTCACCTTCTACATTACTCACCAAATTATCCTTCAACTTCGGACACCAACCGTCAAATCGCCTTTTTGTTAAGTAAAGCTTTGAGATGAATATGGACTAACAACTTTAATTATTTTGTTTCTTTCTCTTCTGCCTGAAAGTACTCTTTTTCACTCCAAATCTACTTCAATGGCCCTTCCCTTTCCTGCATTTCCTCCCACATGGGTTTTCAGCTTCTACGGAGTATGATGGGCACAACGATTTAACTCTCCTTGAAGTGTATCCACGGTTTTCTATATTTAGTGTCAAGTGACCTAAAAAGTTGCAAGTTGATTTAGTTTATAAATTAGATGATTCAGATGAGTGGAGTTTTTTGTTGAAAAGAGGGTACCATACCATTTTCTTCACTTTCCATTGGACATAATTGCATGATAGGAAGTTACTATCAATTAAAGTCTAACTTCAGGGACCTCCCAAGTGGTCCAGTGGTTAAGACTCCGCGCTTCCAATGCAGGGGTGAGGGTTTGATCTATGGTCGGGGAACTAAGATCCCACATGACGCGTGGTACAGCCAAAAAAAAAAAAAAAAAAAAAAAGGTCTAACTTCAGATGGCATAAGAAAAAAGGAAACCAACTGGATTAACATGGGAGACACACAAAAATGACCGAGAATGCTTGCTTCCATCACTGTATACAGAACAACAGTAGCACTGAAGACTCACGCCATAGACCTGTTACTAAAGCAGCAGAGTCTTGACTTAAGTAATGTGGTTCTTTGGATACATCTTCTGAACCAGACCTCACAAATACCCAAAAAGGCAGAAAAAGGTTTTCATTGATTTGACTGCATTCCATTGGCCCTGGGCTCCTGAGGCTGTATGGACCACAGAATTACCCATCACTCTCCCATAAACCACAGCAACTTTCAAGCCATCCAGCGTGGTTCTTGCTCTCTCATCAATTCCCCTCTTTTATAATCTTCACACGTTATATCTCCAAGAACTCTACATCAGCGGTTCTCAAACTCTTGGGGTGAAGGACCGTCTCGCCCCCTCCCATCTGTAGCAGAGGGATGGGCAGTTCTAGGCTCCACTACACTAGCACGCACGCCGACCAGTTTGACCACACCCAACTGGGCTACACGCTGTTTAATGAGAGAAGCCACTGATCACACTATCGGATGCCAAACTGGTGACAGTGACAAAATGCCACGAAAGTCTCTGAATGCAGACTGTCTATGCCATCACTGGATACACTGAGTCACGTTGTTCTACAGAACCAGAAGTAGGAGGAGGTCAACCACACGCTGAAAGCATCGTGGTCTATGCCTCCTTGCTGAGCTGCCGTGGACCCGAGGGCTATGCATGGGGGTCCACAACTGACACGTTGTACCCAAAAGAGAAGACCCAACAGTGGTCTCTCACCTGGATGGACAGAAGGGACAGTCCACCTGTTCACAAAGGGGACCGCCTGATCCAAGCACACCCTCTGTTCATAGTGTTGAGAGACGGACAGCATGGAGGGAGAGTAAGAATTTATTTGTGTGTTTGCTAATGTGCCCATAAAGAAATTCTGGACAGATACAAAAATTAAGAACAGTTATTACTTGTAGAGGGAGCTGAGAATTGGGAGACCAAGAAAAGATGGAGACTGGGACTTCCCTGGTGGTCCAGTGGTTAGGACTCCACACTTCCACTGCAGGGGGCACTGAGTTCCATCCCTGGTCGAGGAACTAAGATCCCCCAAGCCCCCAGGCTCAGCCAAAACAAACAAACAAAACAAACAAACAAACAAACAAAATACTAGTCTAACCACATTATTTCCTACCAGGGCACTCTAGGGGATCCCAGTTTTAATGGATAAATAAAAATGATGTGTAATTATCATATCAATTGCTAAAAAAAAAAAAGATGGAGACTTTTTGATGTATACCTGTTACAACTTGTGGCTTTTTAACTACATGAATGTATTTCAATTTGAAACTCTACAAATAATATTAAAAAACCCCAGAAAACACAAAGTAATTAAAAAAAAAACCTAAAACAAAGGCATGGGCGGAGATGGGAAATCTGCCATCACCCTAGGGGACGAACAGCACACCTTACATTTAGGTAGATGCCAACAATATCCACCATCACAAGAGGGCCATGAACATTTTTCTCTCACCAGCAAAAAGCGAAGGACTGTGAAAGACTCAGAGTGAGAACAGAGTTTATAAAGAATGAACTGAAAAACAATCGGGAAAGAAAACTAGAAATAGCTGCTTGCTGTTCCCAAATAGGATAAAAGAAGCCAGGATGCCTGCACACAAGAAGCACCCAAGTGGAGAAACAAGTAGGTGGGAAGCTGGCGGGAAGGAAGATGTTTAAGCATCCTCTGGCATCCACTATGCATGCAGCAGGGAACTGGATGGGGAACAGAGAAACCACATCAAATCAAATCAAATCAAAGACAAAAGTAGAAGAAAGAAAGTAGAGGTAAACTAAATCATTGCAAATGAAATGGCCTAAGCATAAACCAGACCTGAAATTAGTGTAGAAAGACCTAGATATACTTGACATCATTAAAAAAAAATTCAAGAAACAAACAGAAACAAGATATAGCAGTATCCTTCCATAGAGGAAAACACAGGTTAACATAATTTTGCTACATGCTGGTCAGAAATAGGACTGGAGGCCCTGCTCACATATTAAAGGACTGGATAATCCAGTGGCAAGGAATGATTGAATGTTTAATCCAGCTTTTCACTGGCCACCCATCATTGGAAAATGTTGAATTACAGGGGTATAAGAGAAAATAAAATTCCCCTCCCCAAAACTTGACTCATCTAAATTGTTACTAATGTAGGAAGGAAATTTTTAAAAAAGTTATCCCTCTTGACAAAAAGATGGAAAAAAAAAAAAGAACTCAAGAAAGAAGCCATTACATGAAAGGATGAAGAGCAGAAGTCAAATGAACACACAGGGCAAAGTATAAAGATTGTTGAAAAGACTGTTATAAACGTAAACATACAGGGACTTCCCTGGTGGCACAGCGGTTAAGAATCCGCCTGCCAATTCAGGGGACACAGGTTCGAGCCCTGCTCCAGGAAGATCCCACATGCCGTGGAGCAACTAAGCCTGTGCACCACAACTACTGAGCCTGCGGGCCAAAACTACTGAGCCCGCAAGCCACAACTACTGAAGCCCACGCGCCTAGAGCCCGTGCTCCGCAACAAGAGAAGCCACCGCAATGAGAAGCCCGCACACTGCAACGAAGAGTAACCCCTGCTCACTGCAACTAGAAGAGAAAGCCCGCGTGTAGCAACGAAGACCCAACGCAGCCAAAAATAAATAAATAAATAAAACTGACTTTAAAAAAAGTAAACATATAAAACCATAAGCGAGGTGACTTACATAGTAAAATTAATACATGTATAATTATTGAGTCCATAAGCCCTAATTAAATTGGCAAATGCAAGGAAGAATAGAAAAAGGAGAGAAAGAATTGTTTAAATAATAAATTATTTGTCCTGCAAAATAATGTGCAGGTAGGGGATTTTTTGATATCTGTTTTTCAGTAATTAGAAATTATGCATTTAATTGTATATTTAATAAATGTATAGGCATAGGCAAGCATACCAATATTTAAAACACTCTATTAACTTTCAAATTGGCCATGGTAGAAATAAAGAAAATATGGCAACAGACATACAGACACACATCTACACACACATACAGGGAAAACTTGACAAAGCACATGAAAATTCACATTCAAAATAAATGTCTCAAATCTACCCACTATAGGCAAACTCTCTCAGATGGTAATAAACATAACTATAAACGTCAGGGAGTCACTGAAAACAAAATTATAGAAATTGTTAAAAAATAAACAGGTGGGTGTGATATTAATCTTAATATTAAACAAATTAAACAACAAAGTTGTACTGATAAAAGTACAATCCTTAAAGGAAAGCAACACTTTTCTCTACCAAATAACCAAGCACCAAAATATAAAAAGCAAAACCTGTTAAAATTATAAAGAATATAGCTAGAAACATAATCACATGAGATTTAATACAGCAGTACCAGTTTTAGAATAAGCAGACAAAGAAATAGGAGTGACAAAAAGATTTTGACTAACACCACTAAGACAGCTGAATGAATGAATATTGCCTCAGACTATTTGTACTTGTCCAAAAGAATGTTCAAAGAACTGAATGTGTATCACACAGTGAAAATAATCTCCATAAAATATTAAAAGCAGAAATTGCACACACCCAAATCTCTACTGACTAGATAAAATTACAAAACAATAACACAAGTTTAAATGTGCTAATAAACAAACAAAATCCTAGGTCCAGGGAACGCACAAACCATAGTGTCCTTGTTGGCATAGTTATTAAGAAGCCATTTGGCTCTGCCATGTACTGGCAATGTGACAGTGGACAAGCTACCGAAACTCTATGACTTGGGTCCTTCATCTATAAAATGGAGATTTTAGGTTATGAGTGGATGAAATGAGTTAACACAGCATGCTCTTAGTACAGTGCTTAGCACATAATACCTGACTGAAAACCAAGTATTAGCTGGCTGCTAGTAGTAGTAGAAGTTATATTATTACTGAAATGCAGGGTCCGTAAAGACAAGGATTTTTGACTGTTTTGGTCACAAATGTATCTCCAGAACCTAGAACAGTGCCTGGCTTATCGCAGGGGCTCAAAAATATTTGACAATTAAGTGACTTCTTATCTACTGAAAGAAATAACCCATAAAAATAACTGCAGACGATTTTGAAATAGCAGGACTGTCAAACTTTATGAGAGTCAAAGTGAATTACAGTGAAAGTTAACATCTTTAAGTGCATTTATTATTTAAAAAGAAAAAAATAATATTTCATTTAGAAATTATAAGGAGAAAGCAAAAATAAGCCCAAGAAGGCATGATAGAGAATAATTAAAAAATAAAAACAAATACAAAGATACAAATTAAAATTTAAACAGTAGAATTAGTAACTAATCCCAGAAACGGATTTGGGGGGGAAAAGTAAAAATATAAGATGAAACCAATGACATACCCAAGCAAGTGGGAGAAAATACAAACCACAAAAACAAACAAACAAATAAACAAATAAATAAAGGTGGTACAATGAAGCACACAGAGGGCATTTATAAAAGAGTTTAAATAACCACAGCGTGAAAACAGTAAAGCTGAAAATCTCAATGAAATGGGTGACTTTCTGGAAAAATAAACATAATTCAAATTGACTCAGTGGTAAAAAACTGCAAAGTTCCTCAAACCGTAAGAAAAAAACTTTTAGTTACCAAATGATTTTATTCTCAAAAGACTCTAGACCCAAACAGTTTTACGGGAATGTTATTTCAAACATTCAAGGACCAGATTATTATGCTATGTAATGCTCTCTGGAGATGGAAAAGATGAAAATGACTATGAACATTAAAAAAAAAATCTAGAGTGACTCTGATACCAAAGTAGCACAAGAAAGAAAAGAAAGATATAAATCTCAGTCATAAAAATGGGGAAATCATAAATAAAAAGAACAAACTAAATCCAGTAACATATCAGAAGAATAACCCATCTGGCATATTCTGGAGTGACAAAGAACTATATCCTACTACATGGTAATCTCTTTAGGTGGCAAAAAGTTAATAAAGTAACTATAACCATTCAAGATAAAATCTGTATACATTTAGGAACAGAAAGAAGGATACTTCATTCACATGCCCCAATTGTGTCCATCTTAAATGAACAGATTATATAAAGACTGAAAACTAGAGGGACATTCCCATTAAAGCCAGGTACCAAACAGCAGTTATGGCTACCATCAGGATTATCCAACACTATTCCGAGAAATATAACTTATTATGCAATGAGACAGAAACAAAATATATACCTATTAGAAAGAAGATATTATTATTATTTGCAGATGATAGAAGTGTATTATTAGAAAACCTGGGACAATAAAATACAGAACCATTAGGAACATCAAGACGATTCACGAGGCTGAGTGTACACACAATAAAAATAAACAAACCCAGTCCCTTTTCTATTAAAAGCAATAACGAATTGGGTGGGGGGGGGGAATTTCATGCCTAGGAATGGGTAAGAAAAGGAGAAGAAAAATATCAAGTTAGAAGGCTCAGAAATAAAAAAATATATATCCCATTTCTACATGAGAAAACTGAATTTTTAGAGGATATGGATTCTTTTCATTTGAGATTTTAACAAAATTCCAGGCAAAATCCCAATGGTATATTCTTCTAAATTTAGTCAAAAATCATCCTTGAGTTCATCTGTTGAACTCAGTTCCTTTGTTTTAAAAATTTTATCTGAAGGGAACAATCCTAATTAGGAGCAAAGAATTTTACACAAAGATGTTTATTATTTCTAATAGTGAAAAAATGTTGGAAAAATCCTAGATGTCAAACAGCAATGATTAGGTGATTGTGGTTATCTATATGATGAAATCAGGGTACAAAATATAAATTCACATACCAATACACTCAGTATATTCTCAACTTTTAAGAAATAGATTAAGAAGAGAGAAAATCTATAAAATTTTTAATAAAAGTTGCCTTTGGTTTTGTTGATTTTGAAGGCATTATGGATTATTTTGGTATTTTTTTTAACAGTCATCTGAACTTTAATGTTTCCATGTTGCTTTAGTAATACCAAACCTTATTTAATACTTAGGTGAATATAGTCTTCTCTTCAAGGGCTCTCCTCTGTATATCATCAGTATAACAGTCACCATATTCTAGAACTATTAAAGTTTATTTTAAGAATGGATAGCAAAGTGTTTATCTGATTGAAAAAGTATTCTTCACCCCGAATTCAAACACACACAATTTTCTAAGCCATGGTGTTAAGGAGAAAATCAGTATTCATTAATGCATTCATTTAACAATATGTACAGAATACCTACTATATGCCAGGCCAGTCTTGGGAATAAGTAAAAAAATGTTCTACTTTCATGGTGCTTATAGCCTTGTGGTGGAAGGCAGACAGTACACTGATTAAAAAAGAATGTTTCAAGAAGATGTGGTATATATACATATAATGGAATATTACTCAGCCATAAGAAAGAATGAAACAATGCTATTTGCAGCAACACAGATGGGCCTAGAGGTTATCATGCTAAGTGAAGTAAGTCAGACAGAGAAAGACAAATATCATGATATCACTTATATGTGGAATCTAAAAAAAAATGATACAAATGAACTTATGTACAAAACAGAAATAGACTTACAGACATAGAAAACAAACTTATGGTTACCAAAGGGGTTAGTGGGCAGGCAGGGGAGAGATAAATTAGGAGTTTGGGATTAACAGATATACACTACTAAATATAAAATAGGTAAACAACAAGGACCTACTGTATAGTACAGGGAACTATATTCAAAATCTTGTAATAACCTATAATGGAAAAGAGTTTGAAAAATAATATATATATATATGTATAACTGAATCACTTGGCTGTACACTTGAAACTAACACAACATTGTAAATGAACTATACTTCAATAATTTTATTTTTTAATTTAAAAAAGTAATGTTTCAGATTATGAGATATGTAAAAAGTTACAAAGCAGGTTAAGGGAGTGATGGAGGGGTCATATGAGTCGTTTTCTACAAGCCGGTCAGGGGAGACCTGTTCGATACTATGAGAACTTCAGCAGAGGCTTGGAGGAAGGTCTGTGGATTCTATGAGAAGACTGATCCCAGCTGTGGGAATGGCAGGTGCAAAGGTCCTGTGGATGTTGTGGCCCTGGTGTATGGTTAATAGCAAAGGAGTGCACAGGGCTGGACATGAAGGAAGGATATGAAGGAAAAACAGTATTTGGGCTGTGAAAATTAATAAGAAGAGCCATTAGACACTACATTAATTGTATATGTTTAATTACCTCCCCAAACTCTCTTACATTTTACACTGCATTGCAATTAAAACATTTGGAAAGAAACTTCCAGCATGTTGGAACTGATGAATTCTTTGAGTTTAAATGCATCTATAGAGGCCAGCAGCTTTATAGCGTTTTATGAGTACAGACAAAGCCCTTAATCCCAAGATCCAAATGACAGGTCTGCAAAAGTCATGAGTGTATTGGAATGAAGACTTCCAGTGAAGCTGGGAACTTTGAGAACAAAATAAAATGCTGGAGACCTAAGCCATCATCATCCTCTGTAATTGTTCGCTGCATTAACAAGACTCGAATGGACACCATCGTATGCCTGCACTGCCCTGTTTATTTCTTTGGCCTATACACATGGATGGATGGTGCCTAAGAACCAAGAACTCACCCCAGGAGAAGCACTTTAAACTTCCACTGGCCCGCGGGGCGAGGACAGGGCTGGTCTTTTGCACACTTGGCAGGAAGCAGCCAACACCCAGCTCTAGAAAAGGGCTGCTTACTCCCCAGGGGCCTCCTTGTGTCTGTCATTGAGACGCCATCCACCTAGGCTCTGGCCCAACAAACCACTGACCAGGGAGGGAAGGGAGGATGTGGGTTGAAGGCAAGGACATTTATTTTACTACCTCCCCAGCTTCCCGTTCAATTTCTCTTTCTCCCTTTGGCTGCTCATCTCTAGTCTCCAAAGTCGAGTCAGCTGGGAGGCTCCAGTTGGTGAAAAGAGTTGATGAAGGGACGGGGGTGCAAAGGAGAGGGGGATTAGGCAATTTTGGCAGGAGGAAGCAGATACTTCAAATCACTTCCTTCTCGGAGCCCCGAGTTCAGCATGGCCAAAGGATGCTACAGCTCTCAGAATCAAATCTCATGCACTTTTCTACCATAAAGAAGCTAATTGTTTTACCACTAACATCTCATTTGAATGTGTCACCCCTCAAAAGAGAACAAAACGATTTTTTTTTTTTTTTTTTAGTGTTTCTTTTATATTGGAGTATAGTTGCTTAACAATGTTGGGTTAGTTTCAGGTGTCCAGCAAAGTGATTCGGCTATACATATACACGTATCTATTCTTTTTCAAATTCTTTTCCCATTTAGGTGATTATAGATTACTGAGCAGAGTTCCCTCTGCTATACAGTCGGTCCTTGTTGCTATCCGTTTTAAATACAGTAAGTAGTGTGTATATGTCAATCGCAAAACGAACTTAATAAATTAAGCAGGTTCTACACTAAAATACAGATTCTCCTGTACTTAAGAGAGTGTGTAAGGGACCAGAGCTCTAAGCCACACAGCCCAGGGGGCCGGGCTCTCCTGCCCCCCAAGCCCCCAGCCCCGGTGGCACAGCTGCTCCAGAGCCAGAGACGGCAGGGCAGAGCAGGGCTTGTCCAGGAGCTGGTTAGAAATGCAGGTTCCCAAGTCCCCTACCAGCTCTAGGGTGAGGCTCCGGACTCACGAGGGTGGGAGAAGTTCTACCTACTTACAGAGTTTTACTAGGGAAAGAAGGGAAGATGTAAGGCATCCAGGGAGATGAAAATACAGGAGATATCATAGACTCTTAGCCCAGAAACGACCTGAGGGACCAGCAGAAGCCAAGATCACTGAGCAGGACTGGCGTTAGACTCAGCCAAGAAAGGCCCTAGGGGGCCCAGGGCTTTCAGGAGAGTTCCTCAAGGATGAAGACAAAGTGTGTGCGTCTGAGAGTAGACTGGCGAAGCATGCTGCTCAGTTCGACCTACATTTTTTGGAAGCAAGATGCTCTTTTTAAAAAATATTTATTTATTTATTTGTTTGTTTTTGGCTGAGTTGCGTCTTCGTTGCTGCGCGCGGGCTTTCTCCCGTTGAGGGGAGTGGGGGCCACTCCTCGCTGTGGCGCGTGGGCCTCTCATTGCAGTGGCCTCTCCTGTTGTGGAGCACGGGCTCTAGGTGCCGGGGTCTCAGCAGTTGTGGCATGTGAGCTCAGTAGTTGTGGCTCGCGGGCTCAGTAGTTGTGGCTTGTGGGCTCTAGAGCACAGGCTCAGTAGTTGTGGCACACGGGCTTCGTTGCTCTGTGGCATGTGGGATCTTCCCGGACCAGGGCTCGAACCCATGTCCCCTGCATTGGCAGGCAGATTCTTAACCACTGCACCACCAGGGAAGCCCTGAAGCAATATGCTGTCCATGGAGGAAGAGGTGCTCTGATTTCCACCTGGCACCCAGTTTCTTCATCTCCCTACAGATCAGGGACAGTCCATGAACTGGCCGCTGGTCTGCAGACCAGACTCAGCAACCCTGCTTCAGAGGGTCTGGTTCCAGCCTGTTCCAGCCGAACACCTGTCCCCCAGGAAGAGGAGTCAGAGAGGCCTGAATGGAGCCCAGTGCCTCTTCTGGACCACACTCTAGATCCTGGGATTCTGGAATTCCCTGCACAAACAGACTCTGAGCCTGATTCTCACATCTGGACAGGACCCTTCTTGGGGTCCCTCCTTCGGAAGACAAACCATGCCATCTTCCCAAGTATGTGTGTCCCCGGACCAAAGGCTAGCTATTGGGGGGGATAGGGATGGGGTCTGGACCAGCAGGTGGAAGTATCCATGCCTCTCCAGAGCCAGAGGGGGGAAGAAGTCGGGGTGGGAGACAGTCATCCCTGGGCCACCACATCCTGGCACAGGACTCAGAATCCTCTCTTAAATCTGGCCTTCCCAGTTGTTCGGACGACATGTTAGACCAGGTCAAAGTATAAAATATTTTACTGAACTGTTTCTTAGTTTGACTTACAGCTGCTAAGTATTGAGGTACACAGCAAGTGAGCCCCTATTTGTACTCCTGCAGATATTAGGGGGCGGGCCTAAAAAGCCCTGACAGGGACTGAACCTCCAGATTTTGGCAGCCAGGGTCATTTCAGTTTATTCCCAAGTTGGAACACACGATTCCAAAGAAAACATCCGTCCCTTCAAGTGGACCAAACAAATGGCCCCCAAGTTCCTCAGGGGAGAAATTACTGATGCTTGGACCCCTAAAGGGGAAGGCCATGGAAACAGTGGTTAGTAAGTGCATTTCATATTTTCTTAGTACTTTAGGTAAAAAACGGTTCGTTTTGATTTGGTTCTTTTTACTAATTTCTTAATTTCTTAAGGTTTTTCAGGAATTTCTGATGATTAAAAACACACTGATGGGGACTTCCCTGGTGGCACAGTGGTTAAGAATCCACCTGCCAATGCAGGGGACACGGGCTCGAGCCCTGGTGCGGAAAGATCCCACATGCCGCGGAGCAACTAAGCCCGTGCACCACAACTACTGAGCCTGCGGTATAGAGCCCGCGAGCCACAACTACTGAGCCCGCATGCCACAACTACTGAAGCCTGCGTGCCTAGAGCCCGTGCTCCGCAACAAGAGAAGCGACCACAGTGAGAAGCCCGCACACCTCAACAAAGACACAACACAGCCATAAATAAATAAATAAATAAATAATTAAAAAACACACTAATGGGAATCCTCCAGATGTTCTGAGCTCAGCCCCTCAAAATGAAGGGGTCATCCATATCTCTTGATTCACAAAGAAAGGAGGAAAACGAAGGGCCGGTTCGCTACTGAGGAGCAATCAACATCCCCGCAGATGCCTTAGCTCTGCCCAGAACACAGGTGATGGGTGAAATAAATCATCAAGATAATGAGGTGCAGGAAGGAAATTAAAGAAAAAAAAAAAGAGGAAAAAAAGGAGAAAAGCAGAACCCAGCAAGAGCCGTTTGTTGCTACACAACAGAAAGGATGAGAAAGAGCAGAAAATTTCAAGTGTATTATGTAATCTCTTGCGTGCTTGCAATAAACACAAAGACAAGACTGGGACTTACTCTGATACGGACTGCAGTCTGGACAAAAAAAAAAGGATGCCAACACTGAACGATCAGGCTAAGTTTTATATCCTTCATGTTGCAAAAGACTCAGGCCACAGAGGCAGAGTCCAAATCCGAGAGGGAATCGAGGTATTTTTTGAGGAAAAAAAATTCCTTTTCTAGTATTCAAAACACATTTGATGATTTTCCATGTCAATGGCCTTAGCACTAACGCTTTTATCTGAAAGTATCTCAGAAAAAAAAAATGGATGTGATCTAAAAGTACGCAGCACACAAGACTGATTTCTAAAGAAAATTCTACGGCAAGTTTTCATAAATAATAATCACCGCAGGACTAGTCATAGTAAAACACAATGAGAAAAAAACCCAAAATTCCAAGAAGTTTTGGATTAGAGGTAGTTCTGGAATACAAGGGAACTCTCTGGCCTGACGACTCCACAAATTCTTATCCTGAGTTTGTTATCTGAGGAACTCAAAGGTTCAGCTTTCAAGTGCTTTGTCCAGCTAATTCATTTTACTACTTAGCAATATGTTTTATAACAAAATATTTTTAAGTAAGGAAAGGAAAAGCTTGGAATAAATAGAGAGGGAAGACTGTTAGAACTGGTCTAAAACTGAGATGATTTCATTAATTCTTAGTTAAGAACAAATACCAACCTATTCCTCCTCTGAACACAGCACATGACTGGCTTCAGGAAATGTCTAAAAAAATAAAACAATTTCTCTCAGGCTTTAAAAGGACTAATAATTCATCTAGTCCAGAACCCAGGGAAGCTCTGAATGACCTTCCTAACACTCCACACCCAATGGTGTCCAATTTAAATACCTAAGGTTGAGTTCAGGAGCTCTCCCTTTCCTGGGGTAGCATTCTGGCCAGCTCTTATTGTCAAATTAGTTTTCCTTATATGAACCCTAAATCTGTGTCCCTATGGTTTCTATGCATCGGGGAAAAATCAGATCCACCTTCTACAGGATGGCAACCCACCCACCAATACTTGAAGGCGGTTACCATGCCCCCAGCTCTCTCTGTCCACCTGAAACCCCCAAATCTCTCTTCCTTGATTCTATCAACCACTATTAACAAGGCATGTTTGGGTCTATTTCTGCTTGATCCAATCAGTATTATCTTTAGAAATCGGAATGCTGAGCTAAGTGGTATTTTCCTGAAACAATTTGAGCGTGATTCTAATAAAGTGTACTTCTGTTTCTGTAGTTGAGAATCCCATGAGCTAGTTTTGGGGGCAAATCTCAGTGTCTAGTAAAAGTGAATTTAGAGTTCATTAAAGGACCTATCTTATTATCATCATTTTAAATCTCCTTGGAGTGATTTCAGTGTTTTGATTTTTCAGGATCTTTGAGGATCTTGATTCAGTCAGTAACTGGATTTGAAAATTCCTCATCAACAACTTTGATGATAATTGCCTTCTATGACTTCGTCCTGGAAACAAACATCAAACTGTTAAGCAAAACGGGGCTGGGGGCAAGCCCAGTGACTACATCTCTTAACTGCTGCTTAGTGCAACCATCACTCTCTGTCTTGGCCAAAGGTGCTTATTAAATGTTTTGCTGAGGTCCCAACATGTATTTACTGCATTTTCGTGGCCAACCAGCCTAACAAAATTGCCAGAGAAAACATCAGCCCAGTCCAGTGCAATGTTTTTCTTGGTGATCCCAGAGGGTCCCAGTGATTACTATTTCATCTTGTGATAAGACAAAAAACTTGTAACAATAAAAATATAGTTTCCTCTAGCACTGACTCGACATCCTCCGCCTGTCATTTTCAGAATTCATTCTCTTGCCCTCTTTGAAAGTACAGAATGATATCACCAACTTCAATCTCCCAGTCCGTCACCCACTTTTTTGTGGCTGCTCAAAAATGTCTCATATTGGTTCCTGGTTCCATGTGTAATGAACTTCAGTCCCCTGGCATCGGAGAAACCTCTCTGCTTGAGAGATTTTGTCACTCAGCCGGCTTCTGATCCCCTTTGCCAATCATGATCTTCATCCCTTTTCAGCTGGACGGGCACTCTTCTTCTTTTTCCTGCTGTCCCCCATTTTGGGTGGGAAGCCCCAGAGGACAGGCCTCGTGGGAATCGCTGATGTACCCTTAGTTCCCGGTCCCAAGTGCATGTTCATTCAAATGAACACAAAGGCAAGAGCAAACTAGAAAATGGGCTGTTTTGCTTTCACAGCCCTGTGTCACCTCTAAACCATGAGTTCCAAGGAATACGCCTCCTCTTCCCCAGATTCCACAGCAGCCCTTTTGAGGCCCTCAACCTGCCCACCAGCCACTGGATTGGAGGTGGGTCAGATATGTCTATGCCAAACCTCTTTCTTGTCTCCACGTATGCACTGTCTTTCTAGCTTTTGTATGGATGACTTAAAGTCTAACTTTATCAAAGAATTCCATTGGGATCTATACTTTGCACACTTGGTGCCTGCTTTCTTTGAGAAGTTGTGGTTACTCAGTCAGAAGGGCTTTCTTGGGTGACCCCCAACTGTCTTGTATTCGCTTCCCCTCCAGGGCCTCATTCTCTTTATTCAGGCCCATCAGGAAGCTTGGCTGTCCAGTCTGAGTAGCACCTCTGTAGCTGGTACTGAGCCTTGGTACCAAGGGACTGTCCTGCTGGCTGTTTCCACCCTGGAGAAGTCCCATCCTTGCCTCTGTCCATGTGAAGGGCCACAGCTTAAAGCAAAACTAGGAAACAACAGCAGAAATGGGGGGTGGGAGTGCTGACTGACAGCTTGGGGTTTCAAGTTCCAAAAGTTCTGCCTTCTGGCAGTGTTGTTTCCAGTCCTAAGTTTAATATAATCAATCACACATATTCTCTCTCAAGCAAAGGACAAATGCATGTTTTGGATGAGTGCATGAGTTTTATCTCGAGTCAAGATGATCAGCCCTAGATGGGCATCTGACTTTCACCTCTGTTTGGATTAAAGGGGTCTGATGTTTGTGATGAAGAGTTATATTTACTTTCAGTGGTTTCCAACTTGCAGTAAATGTGTGTGTGTTGGGGGTAGCTTTCCCCTGCAAGAGGAAAATGGAGAGAGAGACAGACAGATAGACAGACAGACATAGGTGGACTGTGTGTTGGGGGCAGGGGTGAGGTGAGTGAAGTGGGGGATGGTAGAATGCATAAATTTAATAGCTTAGGAAGTCTAAAGGCCAGACCTTCATTATATGTGCCAAGCAACCATTTAAAACAAGCGAATTCGTGTATGAGTGAACAAATGAGTTGGTAGCAAAGCCACTCACTAACCAGTTTCGTGGCCTTAGATAAGGTCCTTACCCTTTCTAGACTTCACTGTACTTGGTTAAAAAAAAAGGCAGGGAGTGGGCTAGGTCGTTTTTAAGATTCTACATTTAGAAGTGATCATAAAATTAATATCCACAAAAAACAAATTAATAGCCAGCTATGAACCCGCAAACAAGCTACTGTGAAAGGACTATGGTCATTCCCCCTGAACAGAACCTCATCTGAATCCCCCTTTATATATAAAATTTGGCCAACCTGTCCGTCTCTTTTGTTTGGCCAAGCCCACATGACCTATTTAGTCTATGCATTTGTCCAAAACAGTCCCAGCCCTTTGGGGGGAAAAGTGGTGACAGTAGATGTATGGTCCTTTTTGCTGAGTGATGCCCACGTGCCCACAGAGGGTAGAGTCACCAGTCGCTCTGGAGAGAAGCACCCAGACAGCCAGCTTGAGCCTGCAGCCCAGGGAGGGTAGGCAGAGGCCCCAGGCAAGGTGGGGAGGTGGGGGTGGGGACAGGATAATGAGTACTTCCAAGGGGCTCATGAGGTTAGAGGTCAGAGGTCAGACCCCCCGAGAAGGCAGAGCTTGTGCAAGACAGCGTAAAACCTGCCGTAGGCTTGGCGGTTTCTCAGATAAATTCAACATAGAACTACCATATGAACCAGCAGTCTCAATCGCAGAAATACACCTGAAAGATGTGAAAATAAAGGTTGAAATGAAAAACGAATGCTCCTAAGAACACAGTAGTCACCAGGTGGAAAACATTCAAATTGTTTCCACAGATAAAAGGATGATAAACAAAAGGTAGTATAGTCAGACAATGGAACATGATTCGGCCATAAAAAGGGGTGTAGCAGTAACACGTGCTACAACGTGGATGAACCTTGAAAACACTGCTAAGTGGTAAAACGAAGACACAAGAGATCATATATTATACGATTTCATTTCTACAAAATGTTCAGAATAAGCAAGTAATCCAGAAACAGAAAGTAGATGCGTGGTTTTCAGGGGCTGTGGAGGAAGAAGAAGGAGCAGTGATTGCTTAATGGGTATAGTTCCCTTTTGCAGTGAGGAGAATGTTCTGGACCTAGGTAGTGGCGATGGCTGCACAAAATGGTGAATGTGCTGAATGGCACTGAATTGCACACTTTCAAATGGTCAAAATCAGTACACCCACTCTCACCGCTTCTCTTCAATATGGTACTGGAAGCCCCAGACAGAGAAATCAGGCAAGAAAAAGAAATAAAAACCATCAAAATTGGAAGGATTGAAGGAAAACTGTCTCTGCTTACAGACGACATGTTTACAGATGACTGTTTACAGAGGACATGATTTTCTGTATAGAAAACCCTAAAAGTCCACCCAAACAACTGTGAGAATAAACAAGTTTAGCAAAGTTTCAGGAAACAAAATCAACAAACAAACATCAGTTGTGTTTTAACACACTAACAATGAACCACTTGAAAGAGAAATTTAAAAAGCAATCCCGTTTACAAGAGTTTCAAAAACAACAAAATAGCTAGGAATAAATTTAAAAGGGGTTAAAGGGGGAAGTTAAAGATCTGTACACTGAAAACTGTAAGATTTTGATGAAAAAAGTTAAACAAGACACAAATAAATGGAAAGAGAGTCTGTTCTTGGATTGGAAGAATTACTATTGCCAAAACACCCATAGTACCCAAAATGGTCTACAGATTCAATGTAATCCCTATCAAAATTTCAATGGCATTTCCCACAGAAATAGAAAAAAAAAAAAAAAAAAACTTGAAATGGATTAAAGATCCCAAACTGTAAAGCTCCTTGAAGTAAAGAGAAAGAAAAACCTCCTTAACATTGGTCTTGGCAATGATTTTTTTGGATATGACACCAAAAACACAGACAACAAAAGCAAAAATAAACAAGTGGGAGCATATCAAACTAAAAAGCTCTGCACAGCAAAGGAAACGAATGAAAACACACCTACATAATGGGAGAAAAAAACTGCAAACCACATATCTGATAAGGGATTCATATCCAAAATAAGAAGTCATCCAACTTGATAGCAAAAAGAAAACAACCCCAAAACCCCAAATAATCCAATTTAAAAAGATCTGATAAGACATTTTTCCAAAGAAGACATATGAATGGCCAACAGGTACATTAAGAGGTGTTCAGCATCACTAATCGTCGGGAAATGCAAATCAAAACCACAGTGAGATATACTCGCACACCTGTTAGAATAGCTATTATCAAAAAGGCAAGAGATGACAAATGTTGGTGAGGAAATGGAGAAAAAGGAAACTTTGTGCACTATTGGTGGAAATATAAATTGGTACAGCCATCATGGAAAACGGTAAGGAGCTTCCTCCAAAAACGAGTATTACTCAGCCATTAAAAAAAAAAAACCCTGCCATTTGAGACGACATGGATGAACCTGGAGGGCGTTATGCTAAGTGAAATAAGTCAGATAGAGAAAGACAAATACTGTATGGTGTCACTTACATGTGGAATCTTAAAAAAATAAAAAATAAAGTGAAACTCATAGAAACAGTATTAGTCCTGGTTGCCAGGGTCTGGGGGTGGGTGGAGGAAATGAATAGATGCTGGTCAAAGGGTACAAACTTCCATTTATAAGATGAGTAAGTTGAGGATCTATATACAGCATGGTGACTATAGAGTTAGGAATACCCTATCGTATACCTGAAATTTGCTGAGACATTAGATCTTAAGTGTTCTCATCACAGCACAATAAAAGGTAACTCTGAGGTGACAGATGTGTTAATTAACTTGACTGTGTTCATCATTTCACGTCGCATATGTATAGCAAGTTATCATGTTGTACACTTTAAACGTATACAATTTTGTACTTCAATTATACCTCAGGAAAACTAGAAAAAAGTTAAATAAAATGGTCAACTGGTAAATTTTATGTTACGTGCATTTTAACACAATTAAAAAAGAGAGTTAGGGCTTCCCTGGTGGCGCAGTGGTTGAGACTCTGCCTGCTAATGCAGGGGACACGGGTTCGAGCCCTGGTCTGGGAAGATCCCACATGCCGCGGAGCAACTAGGCCCGTGAGCCACAACTGCTGAGCCTGTGCGTCTGGAGCCTGTGCCCCGCAACAAGAGAGGCCGCGACAGTGAGAGGCCCGCGCACCGCGATGAAGAGAGTGGCCCCCGCTCGCCGCAACTAGAGAAAGCCCTCGCACAGAAACGAAGACCCACCACAGCCAAAAATAAATAAATAAACAAATGTGGGGTTAAAAAAAAAAAAAAAGAGTTAAACAAACAAACAAACAAAAACCCTGCTGCTGCCCAGTGGATGAACTGGCCAGGCCCCTGACCAGAATGGTCCTTCCATCCTCCGGCCCGCTCTGGCCGGTATGCACATGCCTGTGCTTTCCTGCCTCCGAGCAGAAAGGCTAGTCCTAATGAGCTCAAGTGTCAGCGCAATATAAATTACAGCAAGGGAAAAAAAGAAACAACTTGATGCATGGCTGAGGATCTAAAAGAGGAATGTCCACCATTGTTTGTGATTATGGATCACATCACAATCTAATAGCAATTTTTATTTAATCAATAATTTCCATGCTGAACAGACAGCCCTGTTACAGAGAATCGACAAGCAGGTACTGATAGCGACAAGCCTCGTTATTAATCTTTCCTCTGTCAGCTTATCAGCCAAACTACTGTAAAAGGCACCACCAAGATGAATTTTAGAAGCCACTTCTCTCCTTTTGCCTCCCTCCCCCGCTTTTCTTTTTCCCTCTTCGGTAACATATCCTGTAATGGAGACTCTACATTTATTTGAGTCACCTGAGGCTTGAACGGCATAAAAGGCAGTTCATATTAAGCAATTTCACAAATCAGGAGGACCTAGACCATAGCTCAGGGTTAGCCATTATAGGCTAATGAATCATAGTTTCTCTTTGAGTTGTCAATCGCCGAAAAGCTTTGTACAAACGTACATCTGTAATTCAGTAAAGGCTTTTCATCTTGAAATAAGATGCTCTGGACTGATAACAAGAATAATCCCTTCTTGATCAAGAAAAAAAAAATCTGCACTTTAGCAATTAAAGCTCCTGCCACAAGCCAAATGACTCAGTACTGAAACTCCAGCAAAGTTATCTCTGCTGAACACAAGGAGAATACAAGGAGAGCTGTGTTTTCTTTGCAGTTTGACTGCTTTATCTGGCCGGTAGGAACTGCACCATCTCTGGCCAAGTGGTCCAGGAGAGGGAAGGGTGAACACTTTCACTACCCCCAGGGAAGGATGCTGGGGAAGACCTGCTCTTCCTGAGCCAGGGTTCTCCTGCTCATCCTGGAGAGAAAGCTTGGTTCCTTGGGGCACATCACACTTGCTGAAGGTAACACCCAAGAAACCGAGGTCCCTCAAGGTGGAATGGAGGGAGCAGGTGAGAGAGGGCTGGACCAGGTGTGTAAAGAGATCTCCCACCCCCAAATCCTTTGAAGCTGACAGAAGAGGGCTGGCACAGTTTCCTTTTCCTGACTCGAAAGACATTTTCAGAACTTGGGATCATGTACCCATAACCAGAAAATATGGCACAGAGAAAAACAAAACAGCAAAGAAAGAAGACTGATAATAGTGGCAATAAAACCATCACTACCTGGGTGCTAAAAACTTGACGAACACCACAGGAGGCATCTTCCAAAAGTCATCAGAGGTCACTCTCCCAACAACCCTGGTCCATCTACTTCTAAGAGAGACAATAGGATTTTGGGAGCTTTAAGTAATGAACCTGGTCCACTCACATAAGAGACAGGGGTTTCATGGGCAAAACCACCTCCCAGGTGCCCAGTCAGCAACTGGAAACTTCGAACTGATCTCTGAACAACGTCTACATGCCCACAGTCGCTACGCAAACCATAACTGTGAAACATCTCCGAACTCTATTCCCAGGTTTAAAAAAAATAAGTTAAAACAATTCCCACTCCTGAGTCTCACTTCCGGCCCTGCCCGACTCATACCCCTGCCCTCTTCAAATACTGCTGTGCAAAGCTCAGCCCTCATTAAAGCTCACGCGGGCTCAAACTTTCTCATCAGAAGCATCGATTCTCCTTACTCCACCTGGAATATAAATCAGACTGCTAATCTAGCAGTCAGGTCACCCATGAACTGGTGCTTCTCTGCTCCATAACCTTACTTCCCACTACCCTCTGCCTTCCAGACACACTTGGTTCTAACACAACTGCATTACTTACCACTTTTCAGTCCAAAGGCACAGAATGAATCCCTTTGTAATTATATTTCTGACCCCAAGAAGTGTCCAAAACCCCAGCCTTGTATAACCCACTCATAGATAAAATTCTCCCATATATTCTGCATCCATTAACTTCTTCCTACTGTCTTTTCCACGTGGAAGCTCCAGCTCCTCCCTGCAATGGTCTTTCCCTATTTAAATCCACTTTCCTTTTCAAGACCATGTTCAAATCTGATCTCCACAAGACCTTTCTCTCAGTCCTTCTTTTTTTTTTTTTTTTTTGCGGTATGCGGGCCTCTCACTGTTGTGGCCTCTCCTGTTGCGGAGCACAGGCTCCGGACACGCAGGCTCAGCGGCCATGGCTCACAGGCCCAGCCGCTCCGCGGCATGTGGGATCTTCCCAGACCGGGGCATGAACCCGTGTCCCCTGCATCGGCAGGCAGACTCTCAACCACTGCGCCACCAGGGAAGCCCTCTCAGTGCTTCTTCTGCACCTTCACTTTACTTGTCTTCCCACTGCTCTGCCTGTACATCTATCGTCTTCCCAATAGCCTGCTCTGTCTCTTCCTGAACATCCTGCCCTGTATGTTCTCCTTACTCAAAGGGATAAACATAAAAAGGTGTATCAACCCCAACCCGAAGTCCATAGGTCTGACGTGCATGAGGCTTTTTTCTTCTCAACACTATGACTGCAATTTGTGTAGCAGCCACTAGGTGGTGATGATGTATTGTAGCAGGTAAGATCAACAGCCTACAGAGGTGAGAGGGCACAACTGAATTACCAACATACTTATAAACTTTTTTATTCTGGTGAAGAGTCTCCTTAATCTCTCCATTCTTCAATTAGTTAGGTTTATTAATGCTACTTCTCATGGATTCTAGCCTTCCTTATATTTGAATAATGCTTCAGAGTTTACAAAGCACTTCCATTACATGATCTCATTCTATCCTTACAAACAAAAATAAATAAATAAAAAAAACTTGTGAGGAAAATAAGATAGATATATTATCTCCATTTTTGATGAGAAACTAATGATTGAAGTTGTAGGGTGACTTACTCAAAGTCAGAAGCAACTTTTGGCAGATGTAGGGATAAAAGATAAATCTCCAACACACCATCCAATATTCTCTCCACACCCTCACTCACTGATTAATGCTAGTTTTACTGTCAACTAGGGGGCTGGGGATGGCTTAAGTTTAAGGCCTTGGCCTATACATAGTCTTTTGAGAATATGCCACTTACAGTTCTCTTCTCTTGCCAACACTAATCGTTCTAGAAATGAAAAAAAAAATCCATCTATGGCAGTATTTAGCTAATCTTAGAAAAGCCTAAATGTCTCTGAATCTTCAAAAAGTCCTTGCACTAGAAAATTGCTTTCTGTTCTTTGAGCTCTGTTTTATGTCAAAGCAGGAGCCTGATCTCCAACCCTGCTTGCCATGGTCTCAGAAGCTGAAGTCTGAGTGACTTCCCTCGGTCTGCAAAAAAAAGAAAAACAGTGATGGAATTTCTCCACCAAGACAAAGGGCTTGGCTGGTTACGGGACTTCCTGAGAACTACTGTGTGTGCCTAACCTTAGCAAATGTGGTTTTAAAATTAAGTTCTGCTAATTAATGCACACCACACACACACACACCATGTACATGCACACACATGCATGTGTGCACATGCACACCCAAAATATCTATAAATGTAATATAGAATGTGTATATATATATATTTTATAAATATATATATATAATACATATAGTCTTTTGCTGGAGACTGTTTAATGAGGTTATCTTTTCTTTTTAATCCGAACATTCTAAAGTACATTTAAGCAGGAGAAAATTTATCTTTAATCACAAATATACTTTTTAAATTTTTGCTGCTTTTTTCTTCCCACACTGCAAGAGGAAAGATTAGAGCAGAACTGGGGGTAATTCTCCCTTCCCAGGGGATATTTGGCAATGTCTGGAGACATTGTTGGTTGTCACAAAGGAGGAGGGGCGCTCCCGGCATCTAGTGGCCAGAGGTCAGCAATGCTGCTACCAGTCCTACAAGGAAGAGGAGGGTTCCCACACCAAAGAACCCCCTGCCCCTGTGTGCCCAGGTTGGGGAGCCTCGTTTTAGGGCAACCACTAAGGAGAACTTTCAGAAGGATGTCAGCACAATTGAACTCATAACAGGATGAGGCTCTGAATCTCAACGCAGCACAAGCAAGTCCAGTGAGGGATCTGGAGTACAAGGAAGGGACCCAGGGACTTCTCCAGCCCTTCTCTCCTAGGTTTCATGAACTGGGGGCCCAGTCAGCATCTTTATGCAGTTATTCATTTCATGGTGACATGCCAATGCAAACACTGCCCGAATACCAGCCTAAACCATGTTTTCATAGGCAACACGCATGCACTTAGCAGCCGGTAAATACCTTTACACTTTTCACTTTTATATGGAGAATCACTAACACTTTATTGAGCACAATTTTTAAGCTAATTCCCCCAACTGTTTTATGAAGTAAATACTATTATTATTCTTGTTTCACGAGAAGGAATGTAACATGCCTAGTGTGGAAAGCAGGTTTTGAACCCAGGTCTGTCAGCTTTGAAACGCAGTGCATTGTACTATAGCAGGAGAACAGTGGTAAGCCAAAGTTTTCATTCAGATAAGGTGCTATTTCTTCTTACAAAATCATCACCATCATCCTCATTGTCACCATCCTCATCCTCATTGCCATCACCATCATTATCACCATTACCACCACTGTCATCACCATCATCATTACCATCACCATCACCATCACCACCATCACCATCACCATCACCATCATCACCATCACCATCGTCATCATATCTCAAAAGCTGACCTGCATATTTGGTCTGCTTTGCTTTGACCTTAACCATATTTCCCACGTTTCCCAGAAGCCTTTCTGGGTACCCCTCATACACTTCTTCCTCTTCTGAGCCCCTAAAATCACAACTACACTCTATGGCTTCATTAGGTCCAACTTTTCATTGTTTGCTCTGCTTTTATGTTTCCTTGTCTCCCCCTCCCAATGGGAAGGACCACTCCTGGAGTCTCTGGCCTAAGTCGCGCTAGCATGTGCCCACCGCAAAGCTGGGGCAGTGGGTAGTATGAAGGCTGCACCCAGGCCCTCTTCTAGTGAGTTGCTGTTTGTCAGCTCATACTTTTGCTGACAAACAAGAGGATACATGGTACCAGCAAGATCTGCTATTGGCCAGTAAACTTTAGTGAGGTAGGCAGCCCAGCCCGAAGTGACATCGTCTTCTCTTGTATAAACTGCGTCCATACAGAATATTCCAGGGGACTAATTATTAGCAGAATCCAGAATCTCACCTAGAGTATCATTCAGAACCAATCAAAAAGCTTTTGATAGAAAAATCCTCCCCCAAAGGCAGTAAACAGTTATTTGGATGAAGGTTTTGATGAAATATTTCATGGGGTCTAAAACGGCTGAAGAAATTTAGGAAAGTAACTAAGATATGATTCGATACCCATTATACCTTATTTAAAATACTGATTTGTTGTTCTTCATTCATGGGTTAAGGAGCATTAGTAAAGAGAGAATTTTAATAATTCAATCATCGCTCAAGTAATTAACATACCACCCCCTAGAAAAATTAACCACCATTGTTCTGAAGTGCACTTAATCTACAGAGTTGGAGGACTTTGGAAAACATATAGTGAGTACCTGTCTGCTGCGAAACCTCACCCATGGCAGGCTTCGCATCATCCTGACCCCCCTGCCTCTGCACCTGAAAGTGGGGAAGAGCGCAGCTCAGCACCCCAAGTGACTGCCAGCCAGTAAGTTTGTACCTGAAATGAAACCTGCCTGCCATCCTTAGCCTAAGGACGATCCACTTTGAACCCTTCCCTTGCTTTTACTAAAACCAAGGGTGGAGGAGGTGAAATGTCTCAGCCAAGTCCCATCCATTAGAACCACACTGCGGGGAAGAGAATGGGATCTCCAGCTTCGGTCAAATGCACACCCCAGTTCAGCAACAATGAATATAAAATAAGCCTTAGAGCTAATACACAGAGGCCACAAAACCCAACAGCGCCACTCCCCACCCCTCCCCCACTCCACCCTGCAAAACAGAAATACATAAAACAAAGAGACGAGTAACCTCTTTGAGACCCTCTGTCTGTTTCTCATTAGGCCTCCTGCATGTGATCTCTGTTTGGCCTTGGACGTGGGGGATGGCACTTATTTTCACGGCTGTTTCACAGTATGATAAGTGAGAAAATAACGTTCTAAAGGGTCAAATGGTTCCAGGGAGGTCATCCCAAGGGTCAGGGCAGAGATGGCGCTGCCACTCAGAATTCCGCTGGTGCCGGGAGGCTCTCACTGGTGGACCACACAGCCCTCCATGCCCCCCACTCAGTCTAATCTCCCGAGTGTCTTTATGGGAACAATTTCTGCAGGTGCAATTTAGCCAGTAACTTGAAAAAGAACGTGACCCTTGGGGCACGATTGTCAAAGGATGGCTTTGAAGTTGGTGGTTCTTCGTCTACATTTTCCATGCAATTATTTCCAAATAATTAGAGTCACTAAATTAACTAGCAACTCGATGTAGGGAAAATGAGATCAAAATCTTCACTCATTCATTTTAGGTTTTATGTGCACACAAATCTATTTCTGCCTCTTATCGGAGGCAGAAATCACATCTTAAACTCCATTTTCTCTTAGGTAAAGATATACAATGCAACTTTAGCAAAGGGATCAAAATTGGCTGGAAAACATTTAAAATGCAAATTTGGGAACACGGTAGTAATATGAAAATAATGCCTTCACCACATCCTAACACTTTCCCGTGTTTCTACGGATGCATCAATTCTTTGCAGATTAGATGTGCTTCCTTTATATCTAAATCTCTATGATATTAAGAAGAAAGCCTTTCATTTTCATGCTGCCGATGTATAGAACTTGTGTTCAAATGGCAGCAAAGGTGATTATAATTGTGTTCTTCTGTTAAAAGAAACTTCAGCATGCTTTTAAAGATCAAAATTTGCAGCATATGAAAGCACTTAAAATCCAAGGAGGTGGCTAATCATTGTACAAAAAGGTGAATTTTTGACCCACGTTTAAAAGATACAAATGAAGGAGTACAGCGACGTACATGCCACCCAGTTGAAGCTGGGGACTAATATAAACACCTCTCATGTTGTCTGCCATTCGGCCCTACAGGCAGGAGACGAGAGCCCGCACAGTGTAACTGCCAAGGCCCTCCCTGCAGATAAGGTTATTCTGCTGGGATCAGGATGGGGAATAAAACTGGTAAAAAATAATTTGACTTTTTAAAGACCTTTGGAAGGAATATTATATGTGTTATTCCTTAAACGGAAAGAAAGGGTTGGGTTGGTGTAATAGAAGTTAAGTGAATTACAGTGACAGAGCCAACAGGTGGGCATTAGCTATGGTGATTATACTATTTTTACTCTTTCGGATACCAGCAGTTACGTTTTCAAGCATAACTGTGGTGACCCACACCGAGGTACACATTCCTCTTTCTTCACATGTATTCCTTTCTCCTCTTCTTAAAAAGCCTCTCAGAACACCAGTAGTACACACAATGCCATTCAGAAGCAAAGAACCTGAGACTAACTTGGGCTGCAGGCAATGCATGTTGGATATTTTTCAATCATCCAAGAGCCAAAGCTGGAACTGTCTTCCAGGACAGAATGAATGCAAGAGGGAAATGGGTCTCAGGAAGGTTTGGAAACCTTTCTCATCTCTGTGAGAAGCAAGGCCAGCAGACAGAATTTGAGTTGTTTTACATAGTAAAAAAGCTAAACCAATAAAACAAAACAAAAACAGAAACCACACTGGGCGAACCGATATTCTACGACTTTCAGAATCAGATATAAGAGTCGTGCGTTTTGGAATATATATAATGCACGACAGCAAAAAAGAGAATCTAATTCATTTGGGATTGAAGGGGAAGTGTGGACTTTTCAAATTATTTTGAGATGTTAGACTATGCACTTTCCAGCTGTCAAGGGAAGAGAAATGGCTGGCATCTTGACAAATCAATAATAAATTCCGTCTTCATCGAAAGCACTTTAATTAATTTTTTTACTCTATATCCTTCTTACTCTCTTATTTTAACTGCTAGTAAGAAAGGGGACAAAGTACAACAAAAAACCAGCTAACAAAAATATACATCTGTCTTCTTAGCTCCTGGGCATAGAAGTAAATTTATGACAAATTTAATACTAGCTGGAGAGTCATGAAGCCCAATTATAATTATCTTGCTGGGAAGAGAAATTAATTAAACATCCCAGTGATAAAGACCCCACAGAAAACCTGGAATCAACACACCACGGGAGAAGGACAGGGGCTTGAAATAGAGGAGAAGTGAAGGCAAAGGCAATATTTAGCCCATCTGTCGGACAGTAATGGGATGGGGTCATCTTTTCAAGAGAACACGGAGTGCATTACGCTGAAAATGAGACTACCTGGCGGGCAAAGTCGGCCGGGTCCCTAATTCTCCTCTTCAACTCTGATTTGCTAATGCGAAACACATGTCTCCCTTCTGCACCAAGTTCAAATGACTCTGGAATTCCAACTGTGCAGCTCAGCGACTGAACCAGAACAAGGGGAGAACTTGTCAGGATTTAAGAGCTTTCAGCAAAGCCCTTCAATTGCAGCCAGCACCCTATTCCACGGGAGGATATCAATTATAGATAGTGACTTGCTTTCGCAGGCAGTCGGGACTGTCAGACACTAGATAGACAACCATGAAGAATCATGAATCTTTCTATTAACTGTAAGAGGGGGAAAAAGAATGGGTCATGGCTATAAATAAGGCAGAGCATCAGAATGGTTTAACACCTTGCTTCTTGGTCGTCTGTAGCATGAAAATTCAACTAATTCACAAAATGTCCTCTCTCCAAGGAGAGTCATAGGAATGCAAATAGTTCATGCTTCCTCTGTCCTTAAAAAACTGGTTTTTGCCACTGGTCTTTTTTCCATCTGCCACCCAAGTAATTAGGTGGATTTCAACTAGCTATTCATTCAGTCTACAAAAAATAATATACCAGGCCACTGCTGAAGCCACCAGATTCACCGTGAGTAGAAAGGCACTTATATGTCTGTCATGCGAAGTAAAATCAATTTACACGTACAAATTTGGAATTTCTACACGTCAGATGAGTAAAAAGGTAGAGAATAAGTGATATAAACCAGCATCTTTATTTATGTTATTGTAAGTTAAAATTTTTAATTCACTTAACTAAGTTTACTTAACTCACATAATTTATCTCAGACTAAAACTAATATCATAAAGATAATACATGGGATTTTCTCCTAATCCTGACACAACATTCTTCTTGCCAATTTGGAATTAAAAAATTCTGG
This sequence comes from Mesoplodon bidens, assembly GCF_964165515.1. Taxonomy (NCBI): domain Eukaryota; kingdom Metazoa; phylum Chordata; class Mammalia; order Artiodactyla; family Ziphiidae; genus Mesoplodon; species Mesoplodon bidens. Next base: position 18,553,919 of record NC_138166.1, read on the forward strand.
TGTATATGTAATTCGTTTCCTAGTTTTTATAATAAAGCAGACAACATGGTGGCCATTTAGTTGACAGGTTAAGCAGTCTTGCCTTAAAACTACTCAGATCTCTCTATTAAAGCATCATCCCTACCTAAAACCTTTTGCCACTGAGATTAAATACAAATACCTGCAATATCCACTGTCTTTTAAAAGCTTTCATGTGACATATAAGGCAGGGAAAATGTGAAGGTATAACCACAACCCCCAAAAATGTTATCTCAAAACTGGCCTCTGGCAAGGAACACCATTTCTTTTAAACGTAGACTTAGAATTTCCTTCCTCATTTGATAACAGCTGAACAAAAATCACAGCACTCCTTGGAAACTGCAATGACTTATCCACAGAAAAGGCACCATGAGACCGTGTCCTCTCTCAGAAGGATGTTTTAAAAGGCAAGCAGCAGTGCCTAGCAGCATCTCGTTTATGACAGCAGGTTTTGTACAACCACTTCTTTTCATGTACGGTGTTCACTTACTCTATCACTGAGGGTATTCTTGGCATTCTTTCCTCTTTGGGTTTATTTCCCCACATTAAAAGAAAAATTCCAAGCTTTTTTTTTTTTTTTTTTTTCCCCTTTAGTGTTACAATGTCTGTGGTTTCCATTAAAACAATCAGCAAGAATAAAAGGCTGTTAAATCAGGCTTGGCTTAAAAATAACACTTGCATCAAATTAAAGAGAAAGAATCAAATTAAGTTCATGGAAAAATCTGGAAATGTACCTTAATTTAAAACATTTGACTTTTTAGTTTCTTGCTGTGCAGAGAAATATAGAATTCTCTCTATACTATTACAAGGAGACATGATCAAAAAAGAAATCGGGGGTGGGGCGGGAAACCCTGAGGTCATGTTAAGCCCTCAAAACATTCTGTATATGAGGGATCTCAAAACCTGGCAAACCATATATTTGACACTATAATGTAACTGCAGCATGTGGCATATATTAGAGGATAAGAACCAATAGGAATTGTATAATCTTAGTGTTTAAACGGAGGAGGGTTATCAAGCAATATGGATCATCTAAAAATAAAAAGTGACTGTAAAAGTAAAGAGAATGGAATGGGGGTGTGTATGGTGTGTGTAGGTGACGGGGCAGGGGGCGTCACGAGGAAGTTACTCTGTCCGATTTGCTGTCGTATTTAAAGCTTATGAAAGGGCTACACATAGCAAACCATCCTAATGCCTTAATGCAACCCTGTGCTTTGACATCGTTTCATCCTTGATTATGCGAATGCCTTTCCATCTCAACTGCTCCTGGCCCCATGTGCCAGGGAGACTCTACTGGCCTGAGGAAGTACCAAACAAAGATGAAGCACGGGCCAAGGAAACAGGGCTAATCAGGTATGTAGGTGGGGGTACCCTGCATTATTTGAAATAACTGGCAAGGGAGCAAGGGAAAGACTTCTGAATCTGGTGTGGGAAGGCGAGGTGAGGTTCTCAGTAGGACCACATTGCAGTTTTCAAAAATATACATCATTAGACACATTTTAAAATATATATTGCTTTTTCCATGGAACTGTGAGGCCCGCAAGGATTGGCTTCCAGTCAAGAAATTGTGCTAATGGCTTATCGCAAACCATTACCCACTTCTCATAGCAAGTACCAACTGCCGCCTAAAATCATGGGAGACCCCTTAGCTGGTGAGGGTCGGGGAGAGGAAGGGAGGAGGGAGAAAAAGGGCTTCCCCCGCCTCTATGATTTTTTTCGATTGTTACTGGGTCTTGGTTAAAAGGTTAATAATAATTCATGTCCAGCTTACTATTACTCAATAACCATCAAAGTCGCTAACTCAAAATAGTGTTTTCTCGCTTATGGGATCAGAGTCATTACACTCTCTCTTGAAGACTTTATTGAATTTTACACTCAGCTTTAGCTGACTGAACAGGTCAAGCACCGTGCCTCCGAGTTTTCTTTATTCTCAGAAAGTCATCAAGCCCCCTCCAGTTTGCTAGGCCGCTAGCTGAGAAACTTGACTCAGCATGGGGTCAGGGGAGCTGACCCCGCAGGAAAGGTCACATAGCTGTAAAGCCCCCTTCACTCACATGCACCAGCTGCTCCTGGGTGTCGAACTCCCGAGAACAGCCCTCCCAGTGGCAGTTTGTCTCGTAGATGACTTCAGGCTCCTGTTTGCTTTCATCTTTGTCCCCTTCCTCCTTCACCAGGGTTGTCCCTTCAGGCTGTTCCTGAAAGGCAGGGGTGGGGAAGGGAGGAAAAAGAGGGACAAAATCAGACACAACGGGACGGCAGATAGAAGAGAAAGGGAACTCTGCTCACTATTATGTAACAACCTAAAGGGGAACATGTGTAAAGGAATCACTCTGCTGGACACCTGGAGCTACCACAGCATTGTTAATCAACTCTACTCCAAGATAAAATAAAAAGTTAAAAAAAAAGGGGGGGGGGCTTCCCTGGTGGTGCAGTGGTTGCGAGTCCGTCTGCCGATGCAGGGGACGCGGGTTCGTGCCCCGGTCCGGGAAGATCCCACATGCCACGGAGCGGCGGGCCCGTGAGCCATGGCCGCTGAGCCTGCGCGTCCAGAGCCTGTGCTCCGCAGCGGGAGAGACCACAACGGGGAGAGGCCACAACGGGGAGAGGCCTGCGTACCGCAAAAAAAAAAAAAAAAAAGAGAGAGAAGAGAAATGAAAAACCGGATGTAGGCTTGTCTTCCTCCAGATGCAATTTTTTGGGGGGAAAATAAAATAGAGCCCAAGTCTATCAACTGGGTTTTGTGAATTGAAGAAACCAAAGATGGAATCATTTGTGTGCATTTTTTTCAGATTTACTCAACATACCTTTGAAGGTTGTTAACTTGTGATTAAAGGCAATGGTCCAAACCAGAATGTCGGTAAGATATTGAGGCCAAACTTTGCTGTCCTGAATACCAAGGAGAGAACCACCTAAGATGTCATCTCTTAAGAAAAGCAATTAAACTAGGTGATGTAGCCTTTATCCAAAAGACTGCTCTTTCGGTTAAATTCTTTTCAGCATATTAATTGGTTTATTCTCCTATTTTGGAATCCAGGGAAATGGTTTACTGCTAATTCTAACTCTGTTCGCCCTGCCGCTGGAGGCTATGAGAGGCACTGTGTGGATTTTTACAGGGATGATGTCTTCTGGGCTCACCTTCTGGTCTCCAAGCATACACTCCCTGCCCAAGAAACACAGCATCTAAAGCTTGGCAGTAAAGTCTTTTCTAGTCTTCTAAGGCAGCTTTGCAGAAATGAGAAGACAAAGAATTTCCAGAATTCTGGGAGATGATTAAGTGTGTAAATTCGGGATCTAATCTGGGGTTAGATGGCAAAAGCTGTATACAAGTGTTTAGGCATAACCAGCAATATGCAAGAAGAAGGATGGCTCTCAGAGCCCATGACACCCATTCATTCCATCTTCCAAGTGCTCCCTAAAAAGGAAACGTGGGCTTAAGCACCCTCAGGTTTGGGCTGAAGCAGCCTGAACATTGCAAGGTCCAGATTCTGTGGACATCCAGACTCTCGTCCAACCCCTATCTCTGGGAGTTATACTCATTGAGCTCCACATCAGGCCCAGGGAACCTACAAGATAGGATTATGAGCAGAATCTACACATTTTTTAAAAATTAATTAATTAATTAAATTGGGTCTTTAGTTGGGTCTTCGTTGCTGCACGTGGGCTTCTCTAGTTGTGGCGAGCGGGGGCTACTCTTCGTTGCGGTGTGCGGGCTTCCCATTGCGTTGGCTTCTCTTGTTGCAGAGCACAGGCTCTAGGTGCCCGGGCTTCTGTAGTTGTGGCATGCGGGCTCAGTAGTTGTGGCTTGCGGGCTCTAGAGCACAGGCTCAGCAGTTGTGGCGCACGGGCTTAGTTGCCCGTGGGATCTTCCCAGTCCAGGGATTGGACCTGTGTCGCCTGCATTGGCAGGTGGATTCTTAACCACTGCGCCAGCAGGGAAGTCCGAATCTACACATTTTTAAAATTGAGGCTCAGGATCTAAGTAACAGCAGAGACAAGATTGGAATTTTTAAACTTGTCCTTTCAGGACTTGGGGTAAAGAACAAGAATCTAAGTAGCCTTAGGTTAGGTTAGTTGTCGCTGGATCCCTCCTGGCTATGCAGGGTCTCCTGGCCAGTAGGAAGTGGCAAAATAAGAAAAAATAAGAACATGATCATTATAAGGAATATCCCTGGTCTGCCCAGCTCAGGCTGAGAGCCGGGAGCTTGTAATTCAGGCCCAAGATCTAGGCCAAGGACTGAAGCCTGTTCACACCCCTGGTCAACAATAAACACATCCACCCACTTACTCCAGTTTATACCCCACAAAGCTGCCTGCATTTTTGTGTGTCTGCTTCTGAGCTGGAGAAACAAACCTAGTTGTACTCCAGCCCTGGCCTTTTGTTACATGTGTGGGTACGCCCAAGGCCAAGAACGCAGTAGACAAGCCAATGCTGTGAAAAGACGCCAGGCTGGAGGGAGCCAGAGCCGGGCGCCTCCCTCACCTGCTGGCCCCGAGGCCCCGGGCTGGGGAGGTCTTCATCGGGTTTGATCTTGGAGCGTTTATTATGTACTAGGTCGCCGGTGCTGCTCACAGCGGATTCACTCGTGGGCTTGTTCTGCGGGTCACATTGGCAGGGACAGAGACAAAAATTAAGTTCTGATCAATGAGCAGGACCACAGCTAAAACACACACACAATTCGAGAATAGCAAGCTTCTTTGGCACTAGAATGATGACAGATATGGTTCCTATTTCCAGGTAGCAGAGTTCAGAAAATGTGTTCAAAGCCAGGATATACTGAAGAAATGGTACAAATGAACTTATTTACAAAACAGAAATAGTTACAGTTGTAGAAAACAATCTTATAGTTACCAGGGGGAAAGAGGGGGAGGGAGGGATAAAGGGGAGATTGGGATTGACATATACACACTCATATATATAAAATAGATAACTAAGAAGAACCTGCTGTATAGCACAGGGAACTCTACTCAGTACTCTGTAATGACCTACATGGGAAAAGCATCTAAAAAGGAGTGGATATGTGTATATGTATAACTGATTCACTCTGCTGTATACCAGAAAGTAACACAACACTGAAAATCAATCATACTCCAATATATATATATTTTTTCAAAGCCAGGATATACATTCATGAGACAGCTCTTTGTTTTTAACTCATAAGTAGCAACTCCCTGGGGCTTTTTAAAGCTAGAGGAAAAGAGCTGGGATCCAGGCTTTAACGAACTCTAATAGTGCAGGGGAAAGGGACCGAATGGCAGCAACCCGCTCACGGGATGTATTTTGACGGAATGGGCTACAGACAGCACAGGGTCAGAGGGAAGCCCGATCAAGCAGCCTGCTTTTCCACCGAGGATGAAATGACTCTAGTGGAAGAAGCTCTCGTTTCTTGAGAAGCATACACACGGCACAAAATCTTAAGATGACAGCCCTGGGTTGGGACCACAGGCTGCAGGATGGAAGTGGTGACGATGCCACTGGCCTGTGCGTATTCATAGCTGATGTGGCCCCATGGCTTTCCTCTATGATTCCCAAGACAGACCAGGTCATCGAGCTGTCTCTCTCACCTGTGAGGACTCGGAAGGGCCGGAGGTGACCTGGACAGGATTCAGAACCGTAGGGATGCCGGGGATAGGCCTCTGTGTCGGGAAAGTTGGGGCAGGGTGGATGAGCGGAGGGCTGTGTCCAAAGGCCGAGCCTAAGCTCTGCTGTCGGCTTAAGATCTGCTGATGCATATGGAGAGACACGGGTGCAGAAGGGTAGGTGAAGCTCAGGGCAGGGCTGCGGGTGGGAAATAAAGGGAAAACCATCATTTACATGGGACACAGAGACCAGCGCACCCTTATACCTAGTTTTTTGTCCCCAAATCGTATCAGGGCTGTGCATTTAAATTAGAAGGTAAAAATGATGGACGCACATTTCGAAACTTCCTAGAGAAAGCTGATGGCTTAGACAGGACATGCATGGGCGTTGGCACAGACACGCAGACCTGAGATAAAATTCAGCGGAACGGAAGCAAAAGGCATCGGCTCGATAACAACTATTTATTGCAATAACAAACTTTATATAACAAAGAGAATGGGTGACTACATGCTTTATAGTACTTTTCTCAGCTCCCCATCCCATATGTTCCCGCGCACGGAGCAATTCTTTTCATCTATGCTTACCCTGCACGCTTTCATATGTCTCCAGATCTTATTACAAGAAGAAAGAAAATCAATTGGTTAAATGTGTTTTGAACACCATGCTTGTCATATCACTCATTTGTTTGTAAAGATGGAGAGCTTGGTTCATCCTGAATGCCACCTAAAGAATTTCCATCAGTGCCGTCTGGTTACAGGAGCTGATGGATTAACCTCTCCTGGCTGAAATCGGTGATCAATGGGCTTTGATTGAGGAATATTCCAATGGGAAAGCATCCGCTCCCTCTGCCAACTAAGGAGCATTAAATGTCTATTAACGCCCATTATACATGCTAATGACTGTCACCACTTCATTATGCCAGAGTATTTCCCAGGCTACAGGAAGTTCTGAGGAAGTCACACCATCACCTAAAGATTTCTGGACTAGTAGGCAGTGCCAAATCGTTCTCTGCACTAGCGTAGTTTAGGAATCCAATCCTCTTAAAAGAATGAAGCGCACTCGAGGAATTTGCCTATGGCTTAAAAAAAATGCATGAAACACTGTAATGGCATTTGTGAAAATGTCTTCCTTAAAAAATACTCAGTGGGGAAAAAAATATATATATACGTAGATATTCTCTCCACCCTGCTGTGTAAGGTCCAGAAAGAATCAGGGTTTCTTGCAAAGTCAAAGGTAGAATTCATGCAAATTTCCCAATCTGGTGGGTTAATGACTATTGCTGTTAAGCGCATTAACTGAGACTATAATAATTACAATAACGGAATTCAAACCATTTCAACAACTTTAAGTAATAACGCCGAAGACATCCTCCCTTCATTAATGTGACTCCACGTTTTGCCCATTTGACTACATTCCATAAAAAGGTGGTTTCAATGGGTTTACATGACTATTATTCCCTCAGGGAACCCTGCATTACAATAGCTTGCCCATTTAAGACTGAATATCATTAAGAATACCCTAGGAGAATTTCACAGGGCTTGGAGGAACTCTCCTTTCAATCTGTATTGTATTTCTTTAATAAAGGAGAGCAGAAACCTGGTGAAAACAGTCATTGTTCACAGTAAGTTAGGGAGAAATCACTAATAATATTCTGTTTCTGCAGCGCTCTAGTTTCTGCCAGTGTTTCGGAAAGCAACCATGAATGATTACAGCAAGACTTAGCTAAGGTAGCTGTGTGGATGATTGATAGGGCGTTAATCAAAAGATGCATATCTGCCTGAGAATTTGTTCACAAGCTTTCTTCTAATAGCTGATTTCATGTTCACTGAGCTCTATGCCAGTTTGTCCAATTTATTTTTTGGTGTCCAAGCCATTCATCAAAAAGCACAATGATTTAACCACACCCCCGTTTCCTTTTGGTGAATGGGTATTACTAAGTGTAACTACCTTATTCCGTTCATTAAAAAAACAAAGGAAAACTAAAAGACCCCACTACACACGTATTTATAATGTGGTATGGACTTTGCACAAACCTCCATGCATCTTTCCTGAGTTTCATGAGCTTGAACGAGCAGGTGGGCTTGGGAAGGGGGCCCCTTGGGTCATGTACCCCTCTCATTCTGGGGGGCCCAATACTGGGGGGCTCAAAAAAGTCAGGACCCAATTAAGAATCCAGACCATTCGAGAAAACGTTTCACAAGGCAGAAAATGCCCTCAGTTTTGTATGTAATGCAATTTAGAAATGTTAATAGCCAGACGGGGTAGGTCGATTTTTACTTTTAAAAATATGTAGAAGACAAAAGGAAGGACCAGCATTGGTGCTGCAGCCCCCGTTCCCAGCTGCAAAGTCTCTGACCTCACATGCAGGAGAGGTTGTGACAGCTTTCAACCCACGTGGGTAACATCCCCTTTTGGGGCTGCGTTTTCACTGGTCAAACCAGGGGACAGGAATAAACCTTCCCTAAAATCCATGTCAACTATCAGATTCCAAAGGAGATGAGAACATACGGGATGGACCAGCGATTTTTAGCAGTCCCTGATTATTCATAAGGGAAACCCTCTCTCCTCTGCGTGCAAAGAGCCGGGCAACAGTGGACACGGGGGAAGACCTCGTGTCACCCCACAAGAGCGGGCGCTGCCGTCAGCCCCTGGAAGGAAGGCTGCTTGCTCCGGATTACAAAGCCTATTTAGGATCTGATGACAGAAGTTGATGTTTTTGGCTCTGTCACAGCGTCGGTGAAGGGACTGGAGAGTCAGGCCGACAGCCTGTGGGGCTGTCCACGCAGCTGTGTAAGGAAGCAGCAGAGGATGGGTGATGACCAGTTACCGCAGGTGATGTCAAATAGAACAGAAAACAATGCCGTCCTCCCAGGAGCGTGGAAAGAACCTCCGAGGACTTCCCACCGGTGCGGGGCGGGCAGGGGATCAGGGCCACCACCCCCTGCTCTCTGACCCCAAGTGAGCTGTCTTCCTATAAGCTCTGCATCCCGGTACTTGCTATGTCTTTCCAGAGGCCAGCCTAGCTGCTTCCTTTTGGTCCCTCAAATTCCAGCTTAAATGTCACCTCCTCAGACACAGGGGCCTCCTGAGCCCGAGGCCCCCATCAAAACAAGCCCCCTCTGCAGCTCCCCCCCGCATGATGCTCTGTGGTTTGACGCTTGTATTCTCACTGCAGGATGAGGCTCTCTGAAACCATATTCTCTCCCTCCCTCTGCAATGGAAGGTCTAGGGGATCTGGGCTCTGGTCTGTCTTGTCCCCCACTGACCCCTGGTGCCCGGAACACTGCCTGGCATGGGGCAGCCCCTTGAGATGAGTCAGTGAGTGACCGAACCACCCCTATTAGGTATGAGTCTCTTGCTGCTGCTGCAACACATCACCACAAACTTGCCATCTTATAGCTCCAGAGGTCAGAATTCTCAGATGGGTGGGCAGGACTGCGTTTCTCTGGAAATCCCTGGCACCTGGCCTCTTCCCGCTTCTAGAGGCTGATTCCATCCGCGGCTCATGGTCCCACCTCAACCCGACCTCCTCCTCTGATTCCCTGTAACTCCGACACCCTCCTGCCTCCCTTTTATAAGGACCCTTGTGATTATACTAGGGCCACCTGATCATCTCCTCATCTCAGAACCCTTAACTGGACACCAACGATTACCTACTGCATGATTCCACTGGCAAGTTGAAAACTGGGGAAAACTGGGCCACACACTGTAATTTCAGATGTGTTGAAGTCTACGTGGTAAACTTTGGAGGTAACCTTTGGAGGTAACCTTTGGTGTCTAGCTTCTTTGGTCAAAATTGTATTTGTGATATCTTTTCATGTTGCTGCATTTAGTTGAGCTCCGATCATTTCCTTTGCTGAATAGTATCTTAGAGTCTAAGTATAGCACGCTTGCTATGTACGCTCCTTATATGTTCTATGCATGCTCTTTTGCTGCGTCTCAGGTTGTTGTGGTTTGCTATTACATACAAAGCTGCTACGAAGACTATTAAAAAAACAAATAAACAAACAAAAACTCTTAACTGAATCACAGCTACACAATTCTTTTTGCCCTGTAAGGTCATATATTCACAGGTTCTGGGGAGTAAGATGTGGACATCTTTGGGGGCCATTATTCTGCACACCGAACTCAGAACAGTCACTTCAAAGAAAAGCAATTTGACAACGTGTTTATAAAACAGTACAAAGGTAGTAACAGTACAAAGGTCGTCCTCTGTGCATTTTTATAGAACTTCAGCAGCTGAGGACAGACTGCTGGTTTACAGAGGTCAGAATTTTTTTTGAAAAGTAAATTCTCTTTTTAGAAGCCCTGAAAAAAAATCTTTCTAAACAGTTCATGTATTCGTTCCATAATTTCCTAGAAATACGAAGTATTGACATTGTTGAAAAATTTTATACATCGCTTCTGTCTCCTCTCAAGAAGGACACAGTCTGGTCTAAAGCATGGTCCACCTGAGCTTTATGACCTCAAAGTCTTTACATTTCTGCTCACTCTGTTCTTTCCTCTGGATCAACTGAAGAGCAATTAAGTTTATGTTCTGATTTTTGAATTCTCTTCACTCAACATTTAATCAAGTATAATTTTTAAAAATTTTATAGCATTTACTTCTCTTCTAGATGACTACATGAGAGATGGGATAATTAAAACCACACATTTATAAGAATGTGACTTGCAACTGTTAATCTATATTTAATCGATAAGATCGCTAGAAAGTGTCAGATGGCCCAGATCTTCCCAAGCAATGTGCTAACACAGTCACCCAAAAGTAAGTGTTAGGGAGGAAAGGAAAAAGAAGTGCCAAGGTGATAAAGTCTGAGGAATACAGCCCCGGGGTCCCCTGGAACTGTTTAATACTTGAATGTGTGTTCCAAATGTCCCACCCCTGATATGGTTTGTAGCAACGTTTGGAGGAGTTTTTAGAGACTAGTGTTCCTCACAGAACACTTGGAGAAACAGTCTTCTAGGACAACAGTTAGAACAGTCTGCAATAACCTATATGGGAAAAAAATCTGAAAATGAATGAATATATGTATATGTATAACTGAACCTCTTTGCTGTACACCTCAAACTAACAACATTGTAAATCAACTATACTCCAATAAAATTTTTGAAAAATTATAAAAGGAAGAAAAAAGAAAGCCAGAATAAACTAATTCAAATGTTAATCTGTCCTGTATTTTTCTAAAAAGCAGAAAATGAGAAAAATGTGGATTTTCAATCTCTGACTATAGTGTGTGTGGTGTCCTCATCCACCAAGTATAATTTTTACCCATCAAAACCGATTTATGGCTACTGAAGTCTTAGTTTTATGAAATACCTTAAAGGAGCACTCGTTACATGGTAGGCAGTGACTTGGGGACAGAACTCTAAATAAGGATAACTACTGAGGTCAATTTCCCTTTTATTCTTTGCTCTGAGCTGAGTTAAAAGTGATCAGCAAATCGCTGTCTGAGTGGGAACTATTTCTTCTAGTTTCCAAAAATTTAATGTTAAAATTCCCAAAGTCTGAATCGTTAAGAAAGTTTTTTGTTGTTGTTGTTGTTGTTTTGCGGTACGCGGGCCCAGCCGCTCTGCGGCATGTGGGATCTTCCCAGACCCGGGGCACAAACCCGTGTCCCCTGCATCGACAGGCAGACTCTCAACCACTGCGCCACCAGGGAAGCCCAAGAAAGTTTTGATGTATTTATTCTCCATCACAAATCCGAAGTAATGTTTTGTCAATACACTTTTCAAACTGGGGTCAAATTTTGCAAACCAGGTCTTATTTCTGAATATTGCAGTAAACAGCCCAGTAACCCCTCCCTTATCTGGAACTCTTCTGTCTGGGAACCTCAACAACTATGCGCAATCTGGTTGAAAACTGGGGTGTAATTAGAAAGACAGGATGTTAAACAACTAAAATAAACATCATAATATGTTTAACTGAATAAGTGAATCAATTTGCTATACAGCAGTAATTAGCACAACATTGTAAATCAAATATACTTCATTAAAAATTTTTTTTAAATAAAAAATAAATATCGTAAAATCCACACACTCATTCATTAATTCAACAAGTTTTAGCTGAGTACTTTCTACAGATCCCTTTTATATATCCAAAGAATAAAATAATTATTTGTAACCGGAAAGTTACATATTAATTATAATCAATACATACAACTTTGAGATCCATAATCATGCTTGACTTTCACAACATTATTTTTTTCACACCAAGGAAGTGATGTGCGTCAACATTTGTACAGAATCTCTCTGATCAATCTGTAAATTCACATTTAATTAGAGAAATGCTGTATTAGTGGGGGACACTAAAAGTTCATACTGTAGAAGATCATTTGTTAAGATGTATTCAACCCTACTATACATACAGGCATTTCAAAGTCATTAATATTCAAGTCAAAAAGATAAAAACCGGGGCTTCCCTGGTGGCGCAGTGGTTGAGAGAGTCCGCCTGCAGATGCAGGGGACACGGGTTCGTGCCCCGGTCCGGGAGGATCCCACATGCCGCGGAGCGGCTGGGCCCGTGAGCCATGGCCGCTGAGCCTGTGCGTCCAGAGCCTGCGCTCCGCAAGGGGAGAGGCCACAACAGTGAGAGGCCCGCATAACGCAAAAAAAAAAAAAAAAAAAAAAAAAGATAAAAACCAATTAAAATAGCATGAGAGACAAACCTGAAATGTATTTTAAAAACACTTCAGGAACTCTGCATATGGCGGAGGGTAAGAGGATGGGGGACGGGCTGGATAACTTAATACCAGTACAATAAATAAGGCAGCATGATGTGGGCTTTTGTAGTCCTTCATATTGGGAGGGCAGATAGAGCCAATTACAATATCGAAGAGATCTGTTTCTAACTAAAAGTGAATGTAAAAAAACTCGGGGGAATTCCCTGGCGGTCCAGCAGTTAGGACTCTGCGCTTCCACTGCAGGGGGCACGGGTTCCATCCCTGGTCAGGGAACTAAGACCCCGCATGCCGTTCAGCATGGCCAAAAGAGAAAAAAATAAATCGGAAGTATAAGAAAGATGGCGAGGGCTTCCCTGGTGGCGCGGTGGTTGAGAGTCCGCCTGTTGGTGCAGGGGACACGGGCTCGTGCCCCGGTCCGGGAGGATCCCGCATGCCACGGAGCGGCTGGGCCCGTGAGCCATGGCCACTGAGCCTGCGCGTCCGGAGCCTGTGCTCCGCAACGGGAGAGGCCACAACAGTGAGAGGCCCGCATACCGCAAAAAAAAAAAAAAAAAAAAAAAAAAGAAAGATGGCGAGAGGATGGATCACCCAGCCACCGCATGCTTACAGGTAAAAGTTTCTATTTTATTGTTTAATGACGTCAATCCACATGGCATTTACCCATTTTCTAAAAAAAAAAAAAAAGAAAAAGAAATCAGAGCTTTTCCTTAGAGCTGCATGTAACATCTCCTTCCACTGAGCCTCAGTGCTGGGGTTCCTCTGTGCTAATGTGGGGAAGGATGAGGGACGTTGCCGGGAACTCGGCCGAAAGGCTCATCATCAGTTTCCAGGTTCATCTCCGGAACCCCTCCCTGACCTGGAGGACCAGGCATGGAGCTGGGCTGGCCTGAGACGGATGAGAGAATTAAACCAGAGCAGAGCCCTGACATGGGTGGTCACAGGAAGGCCTGAGTCACAAAGGCACCATCTCTCACCCAAAGTGAAGAGGAGTGAAGAGTATGTGGCAGCTATAGATTCTTAGGAAATGTTTTAAATGTAAAATCAATGCTAACGACCTACGAACACATTTTTTTTTCAACTGCCCTAGTTGGGCAGTTTTCTTCAGAAGTGAATTTTTAAGACTTCCTTAAAAGAAACTCATGTGATGCTTTTATAATGTATTTCTTCAGGTCGGGCATTGGGATTAAGAAACTTCATGCTGCAGTCTAAATGTCCATCAACAAATGAATAAATAAAGAATATGTGGTATATATACACAACGGAACACTACTCAGCAATGAAAAAGAATGAAATACTACCATGTGCAGCAACATGGATGGACCTACAGATTATCATACTAGGTGAAGTAAGCCAGAGAAAGACAAATATCATCTGATATCACTTATATGTGGAATATAAAACATGCTGACACAAATGAACTTATCTACGAAACAGAAACAGACTCATAGGCATAGAGAACAAATTTATGGTTGCCAAAGGGGAAAGAGGGAGAGAAGAGATAAATCAGGAGTTTGGGATTAACATATACACACTACTATATATAAAATAGGTAAACAACAAGGACCTACTACTACATAACCCAGGGAACTCTACTCAATATCTTGTAATAACCTATAATGGAAAAGAATCTGAAAAAGAATATATATACACAAATGTATAACTGAATCACTTTGCTGTATACTTGAAACTAGCACAACATTGTAAATTAACTGTACTTTGATAAAAGAGAAAAAAAAACTGCATGTTGCGATTAACTCAGTTTTCTATAGGCTGACGAATCCAATGATGCTATTTCCTTTTCAGTGTCCCATCTCTCCTATTTCTTGTTCACGAAACCAGTACTGGAGGTGAAGTCAGGCCACAGTCCACACTGTAACACAGGGGCCCCCAAATTTCAGAAACTGGCTTCAAGAAAAGAGAGAGGAAGGGGGAGCAGGAGGCATCTAATCAAAACCAACTTTGTGGTTACTTTGTGGTTGTCATCCTAACGAGGTCGTCCACTTGCTGGTTCCAGCTGTGGAATTTACTGTACAACAGCTGCCATTCAGAGGAAGAACAATTCTTCCCAGTTTTGCAGAGAACAGGCCAACAGCCATTATCGTCTGTATACATGTCGGTATAGGGACACACACGCATGCACGTGCTTCTATTTGAAAGTAAAAAAGGAAAGCTTCCACGTCCATCCATAAAAGCCCCCCGGGGCAAGTTCACTGGAAAACCCAGCAGCCTCGGAAGAAGTAATGAGCACACACATAAAGACCCACACGCTCACAAAATGAGTTAAGTATCATCCCAACGTTTACACCGAGGCATAGGCACTCTGTCAATATTGCTTTGGACAAAAATACATGAGGCTTTATAGGAGGCAAGAGTCCTAAAAGGCTTTAAAAGCTGGGCTGCCACTAAACAGCCAAAACCTCCAAGAACATAAATAGCAGTAACACAGTCTCCAGTGAGATTTGGCCTGAAGCACCCAAATCATGTAACTGGTCAGCCATGTAGACATGGTCAGAAAAAGCATCACCAACGTTTTAAAAACATCACCAGACATTATTCTATGCCTCTTATAAATAGCACTTCCTTCCAATCCTTTTAGTCGTACCTCCCATTGGAGGATTTTTAAGAGAGAAGGAAATAAGGGGAACAGAAGAGGAAATTCAGTTAGATCTGGCAGTTTCGCCCACGTAAGCAGGTGAGCGCCTTTGATTCAGCCCGTGAAACTCCCTGGTCCTTAAAACAATGCAGCCTCACCGGGGCCTTGAAGGCTTCCTATGGTTCTGGGATCAGCGGTCCACCCTGCTCACGGTCTGGCCCTGCCCACCTCCAACCTTGTGCTGATTGGAGGCCTTTCCCTTCCGTGAGTTCCGTGAGGACAGGAATCGTGTCTCTCATTCATCTTTGCAGCCCTCACGTCCTGCACAGCAACCAGCAAACAGCTGAGTGGGCAGTCAAATATTTGGGAAATGAAGGAGTAACAGATTAAATGGAAGACCACCTCAAACCAATGGCCACACCTGGAAGTAAATGAAAACTATCCTTTTTAGTGAGGATTCATTATTTTCACTGGTTCTAGGGGAAGAGAAGGTTGTCTCGTAGTTTTTAGAAGATGCAGTCAGAGAGTTTCAAGGACCCTGGTCATTTGGCTGTGGGTTCATCTATTCTTTGATGTTTCTCACCCAAGTCATCTCGTGTTGTTTGTCTGACATGAATGAGTTGACTCATGGCAGGTAACAGCGCAGAGTCAAGCTGCTGTGGAGGCTGAGGTGATTCCTACCATCCTCAGGAAGTGGCACTGGACCTGCCAGATGCATCCTGACTCTGGGGCCTGATGTCTGAGAGGGCTGATGCTGTGCAGAAGAAAAGACCCCTGCTCTCTGGTCACCGGGTAGAGCTGGTCAGTGCCAGCCACAGAAAACACGCACTGATTTGTGAAGCTGTGCTCTGGGCACTCAGCTCTCATCTTCATTGAGATGTCTGTCCTGGCCGAACCAGACCTGAAACTACTAAGGATATGAAGCCATCTTCATTTTCGCCACTAAACCCAAAGTGAGAAAGCTGTAACTGGTGGGTTAGAAATGAATAGATTATTCATTTCTTCATTCCCTTTACTTTTGCCAGAAGATGGAAGGTGAGGGTCAGTTGAAACACTTTCTCCTCCCGTGGGCGCTCGATTTCTAGGGGAAGGTATTAGCAGAGGTCAAACTATTTCTAATTTAACGCCATGAACTGGATATTTATAATACTAGCCTTAACCAGAGAGAGTGGGGCTTACAGGCTGTATTTGATAAATGTGACTCAGCTAGTCTTAGACAGGGGTCTTCAGGGTGATGGAGAAGTTAAAACTTTTTGAGACCGTTAACTATTTCACAACATCCTTTTAAGTGCATGGAGTTATTTTTTTGAATGATGTTCTCAGTTATGATATAAAAAAGACTTTTGCTATACATTTGGACAACATGTTTTAATAAGTTAGCCATAATCAAGTACTATGTTTTAAGATGTAGCTAGGCTTTTGTCCATAAATATGTGCTTTACATGGAATTCTTATAGCAGTCTGAATTATTAAATATATAAACATAAGAACCATATATAGACTGAAGATGGACATTTGCTTTTCTATCCCTTTATTGTGTGTCCATCCCTCTGTATCTCCATATCAACCTATGGATATACGATATACTATCCATATACACTATAACCTTCTGAAAGCCAGCATTATTCATCCACCACACGGAAACTTCCTTTTAATAAGGAGGGCGATTAGAATTCTCATGGCTCATTAAAGAGCTCCTTCATTTATCCACTCCAGAAATATCTGTTGAGTGGTACCAAGGTGACAGGGCCCAGATGCCGTGAGGTGGGAAGTGTGGCCATGAACAAAACATACACAGTCCTAGATCTTCTGGCATTTGTATTCTAGTAGAGGGAGACATATAGCAACTACCAGATGAGCAAGTAAATCGGAGAACTTCAAACAGTGGTCCCCACTATTACCAGCCTCTCAGAGAATAGCATTTGAACTGGGATACACGCGTGAAGGAGATTTTTTTAGAAAACTGAATGTGAGTCATTACACACTGAAAAACATCTTTAGAAACGGACCCCATGACTATATGCACTGACAACACAAGAAGCAGATTAGGATTAGAAAACATGCAAGTGTGCAAGTCAAACGTGTTTGGGGCAAATTAAAAAGCAAGGAATTGGAGGGCTGGTCCTCTTGCAAGGACCCTCCGTGCTGATGCATACAACGAGGGTAACACTACGCGTTCCAAAACTGCTGTCAGATGCAAACAGTGAGCGCATCTTGTGCCTACTGTGTCCCTGGGTACGAAGCAGAGATGAGATGCACTCCTATATCCTTCCCTCTTGAGAAAGTTACCCTTTGTAGATTTCTTCATGCTGCTTCCTTTCCCGTCAGCCACCGGTCCTACCACTTACTGAGGAGTCCTCCGGTCGGTCTTTAGATTTCACAAAGTGAAACTTGGAACAGAGCAAGTGAAGCACTAACGCTACTCCAGCTAAAGGACTGGCAGGTGGTGCCGGTCGTAATTCTTCTAATTATTGTATTGTTCCAGCAAGCCGATCTCATCTTGGGTTATCTGTATTGCTTTATATGCATCAGAAGCTACATCTTATCCTAGCACACAGGGGCCGTGTATTGAAGAATGAGAGGTCAGATTGCAAGAGAGAAGACAGACCGGTGAGGCGCTGAAGGCAAGAAAGACCTGTGTGCCCGACGGCCCTGGCCACCTGACTGCAAACGGGTCTCCTGGGGCCTGACTGGACTTAGGAGTCTCTGCTTCCGGCTCAAATGAGAATAATCAGATCTGTGGTAGCTCCTCGGAGGCAGGGGACAATGATTATTCCAAGTCAGGATACTGACAGTCTCTCAAGGACTGGTACTAGATTACCTGGGCAAGGTGAGGAGATGAGGAAACAGGTGAAGATGCTAGGGTAAGAATAAAGACAGCACTGAGACTATCTGTGTACCGCTTTCTAATCTAAGTCCTGTAGAGGCTGTGAAAAGTCATGGTAGCTGGGCAGAGAGCAGAAGGGAAGGAAAAACAAAAGAGAAAGGAACGCTCACAAAGTGATTCCGTGTGAATATCATTCCTGTGACTTTCACTGTGTACCTCATTTTCACCACTTTGATGCTATGACTTCTAGTCGAGCCACATAATAATATGATTTCAGCAAATTGAGATAAGGTCTATGGCAATCTATGAGCCCAGGGCAATTTGCCAGGAGTGCCGAACAGCCAGGCCATGGTTTGGAGATGGGCGTACTTCCTCGGAGCCAGATTGGGGTGATCACATTGGGGGTAGCATGGCCAGGCCCTGGTAGCTCATCCTCTGGATGGACCATCAGGGGCAGTTCTCCTGCGGCTCTGCCCGTGGGCAGGGGTCTTCATCCAGGCCCTGCCCATACACACCAGCTTTAATAAAAGGTACCCCTTTCCTCTACAGTGGCTGTCTTGTCTGTAGTTTACAAATGTGACGACTGAATTTCAGAGCCTACAGGCAAGTAAGGTCTGCACAGCTGGTAGCAAAGCTGGAATCTGACTACAGTTTTGCCCGACTCCAAAGCCTACCTTCGTGACTACATTGGCTAATCCTGAAACAATCCCCTCTGTAAGTACGGACTGCTATCATACAAGCAGAGTTATTTGCTCTGTTCCATGTTTCCACACTTTTCTGGCCATATTAAAAGACAGATGCTGCAGAAAATGACATCGTATCAAAATGGGGATTTATAATATTTATAATATTTAAACGTTAACTTGCCTGCCAAGGAGGATTGCTCATAACTGAACAAGCAAAGAATTAAAACCGTAATGGAAACATTAAGGACAAAAAATAATGGTATTCATCATTTCTAGTAAATATGGTATGTGACTATTGCTAACACATTTTTTTTTTCTGGACTGTTAGGGTTTCCCTAATATGTGTATTCATCATGGAAGACCCATCAACTCCTTTAGACTAAAAAAAACCCTTCTGTCGCCTTTTCTTTCTTCCTCCCAATGCACACTTTTCCCCCGTGAGACAAGACTCACGTCTGGTCTTTTTTTTCTCTTTTTTTGGTCATGTCTCACGGTCTGTGGGACCTTAGTTCTCCGACCAGGGATCGAACCCACACCCCCTGCAGTGGAAGTGTGGAGTCCTAACCACTGGACCTCCAGGGAAGTCCCACGTCTGTTTTTTTTTTTATTTCTGTCCCTGTCCTTGCAAGTGTGCCCAAATCAGGTACAAAGTTGGTTTTCCCTCTAGGGAACTATAACTAGTAAGAAGCTAAAAAGATCGCCATACTAACTGTCTCCAGGAAGGGGATTTCATTCCTGAATAACTACTATTTCTCTAAATGGGCTGCTAACTGATGTCTGCAAAATAATTCTTTTCGGCCCAATAACTGGCTCTGGAACTCGTCGTAGTGAAATGTGACCTGCATCCGCATCCCGGGTCTTCCCCGGTGTCCTGTTGCAATGCTTCCTTGTAGGTAGTCAGTACCGCAAACGCGAGGCGCAGGCGACCAGCGACGTTTTATTAAAGAAACACATCATGGATTTGGGGAAGATACATACCTGATTGCACTTGCAGATAAGTGACCGTAGGAGCCACTTGCTGAAGAGCTGCTGCGGGAATTATTGAGAATGGTGACCAAGGAGTTGGGAGACGTCCTAATCATGGTCTGAAGGTCAAAGCTATGATCGGACAGTGGTGATATGGACAGTGTACGTTTTCGGCTTGGCCTGGCTGACAGCCGGGGGCTGGGGAATCTGGTGCCTGTTGTATAAACAAAACAGAACCTGATTACCTGCGGCTGGACTCCGTACCCATTATCTGTTCCGACTACCCCGCGCGCGGAAGAAGTGAAGGATAAGAAGCCGGCGACTGGCATTGACAAGTACCTCTCTCCTCCCACTTGTGATCTACTGGGTACAATTGAGGAAATTAGGGAGAAATATGTATCTTCCAGGGGCTTACCTCGGGGGAGCTCTGTTTATTAATGTGCAGACAAAATGATAAATTGCTAAACAAAAGGGAGAGACTTTTTATGGGTTCTCCCTCTCATTTCCAGTGATTTATGAATCTGACAGCTGCTTAGATATGCTCATCATTAATTCACCGCCAGCGACAAAGACAGTGGTTCCCACAGTCGCACCGCACTCCACCCTCCCCACCGCGATGCACACCGTTTTAAGGCAATGAGCCGAAGGAAAAAAATGAGTTAAAGTATCCTAAGATTAAAAAAATCCAGCTTAGTTATGCCCGCATTTCCCCATGATTTCTGTAGTTATCTGATCCACGGAATACTTACGGCTTTACTGACAAAACTGATAAATACGTTATCCTAAATTAATGGTTCTGGATGGTGGGGGGGGCAATGTTGCCCCCTGGGGACATGTCACAACATCTGGAGATATTTTGGTTATCACAATTCACGGGGTGCTAGAAACATCTAGAGGCCAGGGAAGCTGCTGCACACCCGGGAATGGGCAGGGCGGCCCCCCGCCATGAAGAATCGTCTGGCACCCGTAGCGCCGAGATGGAGGAACGCTGCCCTCGATTCCCCATAATCTATACAGCCTAAGTCCCAAGAAACACTTAAAAGCTTGGGACATGGTTTGTTTACAGATTTTCCAAGGTTGGGGGAGAAAAACCCTGCAAGCATTATAATAAGATAACATGAGTCAATTTTAAGCCTCTGCTTATTAGATCAATCAATCAATCGATTAATTAATTCTCGGCATTTATAAGAGTTTTGAGACTTCAAGAAGATTCCACTGATGAAGTTCTATTCTGGAGGTTAGTAACTCACACTTAAACACCTGCTAACTTAATACAATGCTTTTTACATGGAGAGTTAAAAATTAAATGTCCATTTGCCTTCAATTAGGTAGATGGTAGGGATTTGAATTAGGGCAGAGCTAGGAATGTGGCCCACAGGCCCACTCCTGCCTTTTCTAAGGTCACATTTATATTACAGAGTCATCAAACTAAAGTTTAATGACAGAATGAGAATATAATACCAGTAGGTAAGAGGAAAATCAAACGTGATACTTTTAAGAGATAATGGAGGGTTTCTATTTCAAAGCATGGGTACACCTGCTTACAGGGACATGGCTATTTTGGGGTCCCCAGAAAACTGAAGTAGAAGGTAAGCCTTCTTTATAGAAAAAAGTCTAGGCACTTGGTCTCCAGAAAACTCATTGGGAATATTTTCTTCACCAGAGACGGACCTTGATACAAGGTAACAATCCAACATATGCTTTGAGATAATTTGATGAAGTGTAATAGATGAATATGAAAGACTCTGTAGATAATATTGTAGAGATGAATAGATATATAGTGAATAAAAAATAAATCACAAACTGGAACTTAGTACCATCCATGTATATGAAACTGGAAAACCAATCTGAATGACAAATGTAGTACCTACTCAAAGCTTTCTTTCAGGCGCATTGAAAATTGAATTTCTTCATTTAGAATAGTTTCATTACCAACCTGATTTAGGCCATGTTCGTACAAAAATAACAGTGCCACTATGTTCACAGCTCTTAGTATTTAAACCAGCATCTTACTTTTATTATGGCATCTGCCTTACATATAAATGTCTCATTTTTACTCACTATGAGAGGCTAGTTTCATCATAAAAGTTTTTCAATGAAGAAATGCATTCCACTTCCAAAGGATTCCAAGGACAAACCAGACTTCTGGTCAGTTTCCATATCATCCTCAAGAGTAACCATTCTCAGTGGGGTTCAGGGATCCCTGGCAGAGTTAGAAGTAACAGGACATTCCAGATAGAGCTGATTTCCTGATTTTTAAAAAAACACTAAATAGATAAGGAGGCCGTCTGAGGGCTATAAAACACCAGAGGCCTATATCCCCATCACATCATCCAAAGACAGAGCCCAGGGCCTGGCCTCATCCCCTCCATGGAAGCCTCCAGGCTGCCCAGGGCCTGGATGGTCCGGCTCCTCTGCGTTCCCCTCCAAGATGGGTACTTATTTAAGTCAGTTTCCACCAGTATAAAGAGCATGGTTTTCATGAGTGTCTAGGATTTCTCTAGGATATTCCTTATAGGGATTATTTGCTCTCCTGTCTTTAAAGGTCACTAGAATCCCAAAAGGTAGATAGAATTAGAGCCATAAAACAGACTTGTTCGTTCTAACGTGCAACACATAAATACTCTATCCTGAAGCTGGCTGAAACCCAGGTAGGCCCATTGTTGGCACATTTAAAAGTCAGGTGCTCATCTGAATCCAGTTGATTGCCGTTTCTGCTAATGGAAGAGTCCTGAAGAGCTGTAACAGTGGATCAGAATGACCAGCTCGATCCCAGTTTGCCTCTGGTTTTGCTACTGCAGAGCCCATGTAGGAATTTACAGTCATTTCACTCCTCCCTTGAAAAAGTCTCCTATGATTTAAATTTAAAACATAACATTCTGGTTATGTTCTATTAAACTAAATGCTATTTCAGCTATTTTAGAGCACAGGGATATAGTACTTTACACACTTTCCAACCCTTTATTATGCTCTTCCCAACCCCCTCACAACGAAGCATAGAAAGAGAAAGTTGTCAGCATCTGGGGCAGTGATTTGGGGTCCTCTGTTGAAAGGAACAGCTAAACTACGAGGTGTGGATTTCAAAACTGCTGAAAGAGAAGTGGCTCAGTTCTTCACGGATCATACGGCTTCCTTCTTAAATCTAAGCCCGAGCGTTCTTACTGTTCCAACACAGATCCCTCCTATCTGGCTTTCTGTTAATTGTTTTGTTTCTCTATTCTAATAAAAGATTCTGACAAAGAAAAAGGAGGTTTCGTTTTATGTGATGAATGATAGGACATCTAAATTCCTAGTTAATGACAATCAATTTACCACATACTCTGGCAAATTAAAATGCCTTTAATTAGTTTTTACAAAGTAAAAGGGTAGCTTCATCCTTTATTTAGATAAAAACTGCCATTGCCTGCCTAAACACATTCTCATCAAACAGAGAAAGTAATATGGGCTGACCTTTCAAGGAATCTCTCTTATTTTAATTCTTTATTTGCAGATTTTTAAATAACTAATCTGCATAATAACACTCAACTTTTTTTCCCAATAATCCCTAATTGAAACGTGGTTATGATGAATCTGAAATGGAAATCTCTCTTCTACAAAGCAGAAAACAAAATCCCTGCGGAAGATGTAACACATTTCTCTTACTCTGTGTGTGGTAATGAGCTCCCCACTGGAAACCCACCCAAGCTGTGTTCGTATGTAACACAGCTAAGTTAGTTCATGACACTAAGGGGACCAAGGCTGTAGATTTTATGCCCTGTGGACCAATCATTTTCTCTCTATTCTAAATCTGAGAACTGAATTATCAACCACTAACAGAGAGTAGACCAAGGTCCACCCATTGTCACAGAAGAATCCAAATAGACCCTAGATGGAAAATCACAAATTAATCACTGCTACTAGAAGAAACAAACAAAGCCTCGAGCATATGTCCTACTCAAACTCATATTGTCGTCGTATTCAAAGGGTTTCGTTATGTACACCTTGTATGATGTTTCAGGTTCACTTCCTGGCACCTGGCAAATGGATGTGGACTTAAAGAATCCAAATAAAGAAGAACTCTTGGATGTTCTGAAAAATGATAATCATAGGCTCTTGTTTATATGTCTAGAGAAGTGACACAAAGGACTTGTCATAAGCCTTAAGGGACCCAAAAGAAAGTGATATAAAGTACAACCAATGATCCCATTTTCTTCCACTGCTAGGTAGAGGGCTAAAAGTGGCCCTTCCCGATGTGGAAATGTTTTCCTTTTTCCTATGTAAAAGGTCTCAGTGAGACAGATTTTTTTTTTTTTTTTTTTTGTGGTACGCGGGCCTCTCACTGCTGTGGCCTCTCCCGTTGCGGAGCACAGGCTCCGGATGCGCAGGCTCAGCGGCCATGGCTCACGGGCCCAGCCGCTCCGCGGCATGTGGGATCTTCCCGGACCGGGGCACGAACCCGTGTCCCCTGCATTGGCAGGCGGACTCTCAACCACTGTGCCACCAGGGAAGCCCAGATTTTTTTAATGTAAAGAAAACATGTGGAAAATAAGAGAAAAAATAAATCAATGAAAAATGTAAAACCAAGTATAGGTCTCTTTTTTAGTTAATTTATAAAGCATAAAATCTATAAAACCAAGGAATGACTGGATGAAGCACATTCATCTAATCAAACACATTTCCTTATTCTGCTACCAAGACAATCAGGGCTGACTAGTTTTTTGTGTATCTGCCAAATGACCATCGCCTGTATCTTCCAAGCGGGAGTCTCAGGATGGCCACATCTGTGGAAGATTCCTGGGAAACCAAGGCAACCAGAGTCCCAAATATTGGTGGTTCCTCCTCCTCCTCTGGTTTGAAAAGTTAGGTCATCAACCCATCTTTGTATCTTCCTCTCCCTTTCATGAGTTAGCTTGGCCACGCCCAGGACTACAGAAGAGGGACCCGCCACTTACTGTCCATGGCATGAAGATACTCCATGTGGATGGCCCCTGCGCCGGCGGTGGCAGTGGAGGGGATGATGTCTGCATAGGGACTGCGCTGGCCGGCTAACAGAGCCATCTGATGATAGTATTCCGCTGGGCTGACTCCAGCGTGGGGGGCTGGATGGAAGAGGAGACAAGAAAACATGGTTACTAGTTGAAAGAAGGCCAAAAAGAAGCTTTTCCTGAGACATCCCAAAGTCAATTCGCCATGCAGCTCACATCAGCCATTCCTTTTATGGTTCTTTCTAGGAAAACTTCCTGAACTCAAATCGTGCTTTCACTGAAGTCTCCCAGATATCACTGATTTGCAAAGAAAACTGAAGGAAAAGAATAGAAGAAATAAAATACATGATAAAACTTTCGAGGTGAGTTTCAAGAATCACCAGCAATTCCAAATGATTAAATTGTATTGAGTTGGCCAAAAAGTTCATTCGGGTTTAAGTAAAAATAAAAGACAGTCTTCATTTTCACCAAGAACTTTATTGAACAACATATTCATTAACCAAACGAACTTTTTGGCCAACCCAATATATGTGTGCATGTATCTGTACACTCATTCCCCTATGTTGCTCCCCAAAATAGAAGTGTCTTGGGAAGATCCCACATGCCGCGGAGCAACTAAGCCCGTGTGCCACAACTATTGAAGCCTGTGCGCCTAGAGCCTGTGCTCTGCAACAAGAGAAGGCACTGCAATGAGAAGCCCGTGCACTGCAATGAAGAGTAGCCCCTCCTCGCCGCAACTAGAGAAAGCCCGCATGCAGCAATGAAGACCCAACGCAGCCAAAAATAAATAAATAAATAAATAAATAAATAAATAATCTTTTTTTAAAAAGGTGTCATATCAAATCACTGTATGTGCACAGTTATTTTTCCACATTTCTTACAGTAGTAAACAACTTAGATAATCATGACGTCCTTCATGACATACTTAACATACATCCCTAAGCCTTCTGGCAGGATGGTCTGAGTCAGCTCTCAGGAACTGGAGGACCCTGTGTCACGAGTGGAAAAGGCAGCACAGCTGGCTTTACTAACACATGACGGTGGCAAGCTGCAATTTTGTGTTCCATAATTTTAAAGCTCTTTTTTTTCTCTTTTTTCCGTTACAAAATCAAAAAGAAACACACCTATCAATCTGGAGCAATTTACTGGCAAGCGTCAGCTCTATAGCAGTGGGATAATGATCGGTTTCTGCATGCCAATTTATGTGCCAAAGCTGCAGGATGCTGTAGCAGTTCTGAGGGTGGTCTCCAAATACACTAAGATGTGGATGCAAATCCCAGCTCCACCTCTTACAGCTTCACAGGAAGCTGCTGGGAGCAGTGAAGGCAATGGTGCATGGAAAGTGCTTAGCACATAGCATTCGATCAATACAAGCTAACTTTATCATTATGATGTAGAAACACTAGCATTCTAGTGATAGGTCTGTGTAGGCTTTACATTTGTGTCCATATACTTTTTAATTTTTTTACTGAAGTATAGCTGATTTACAATGTTGTGTTATTTCAGGTGTACAGCAAAGTGACTCAGTTATACACACACACATATATATTCTTTTTCATATTCTTTTCCATTATAAGTATTACAAGATACTGAATATAGTTCCTTGTGCTATACAGTAGGTCCTTGTTTATTTTATGTATAGTCGTGTGAATCTGTTAATCCCAAACTCCTAATTTATCCCTCCCACCCCCTTTCCCAAACCACATATTTGTTTTCTATGTCTGTGAGTCTATTTCTGTCTTGTAAATAAGTTCATTTGTGTCATTATTTTTTAGAGTCTACATATAAGCGATATCATATGATACTTGTCTTTCTCTTTCTGACCTACTTCACTTAGTATGATCACCTCTAGGTCCACCCATGTTGCTGCAAATGGCATTATTTCATTCTTTTTTATATGTGTCCACATACTTCTCATACATCATAAAGATAGAGAGATACATACAAAAATCATAGAGCACAAGAGACAAATACTAGTGACTTGACTTGGGTATTAATTGGACTCCTGAGAGGCAGGACAACCAATCAAAGAATGTTTTAGTCATATTCACCATCAAATACTATGGAAAGCAGATGACAAGATGTTTTAACTAGAGGTACCAACTTCAGTGGCCCCACTAAATGTCCAGAAGCCAGGCATCATTTCAAGCCCATCGTCAGCTGACCTCTCGACCCCTCTCTCCCTCTGTTCTTATTAGTCACTTCCATGAACCCCCAAGTATTCCATGGAGGTGACTTTCCATTTTTCCCACTAGAAAACCAAATCCAAAGCAGAACGAACTCCAATCTCACTCTTTTACAGTTTTATTTTTAAAGTGTGAATCTTGTCGAAATGGCAAAAATTCTTCCTTAGGTACCTTACAAGTATATTCACTGCATTGAATCAGAGGGGAAAAAGCGAGCCAGCAGCTACTGGTGGAGCACAGCTTCTTGCATGAATGAGCGGATATTTACTGAAAAACCTCAGGAAGCTTCCGTCTACTATCCCCGCCATGCACAGCCAGCCTCGGGAAGGGTCTGAGTGGAGAATGTGGATCGTGCTGCTTGGTGAGTCGGACTGCATAGTGTGTCTCTGGGCCCCAACACAAGCATCAGCGATTTGTGGTTTGCTGCAGAGCGCTCATAATCCTCTACCTGTCATCAATACAGCTTATGCCATCCTGGACCTTAACTCAGATGCTAGCAAGTGTGGGCAAATGAGTTTGTATATGTGTGCGTGAGATGGGAAAGGCCCTTCCTGAACCAAAGGAGCCTTTTATCATTGGGCACTTGTGTAATGCGCAGGTCCAATTTAAAAGAGTCAGGTGACAAGTCACTGGGAGGCCAACAGGACAACAGGAATTTGGTGCTTTGGAGCTTAAGATGAACATCAAGTACAAGAGAATTAAAGTCAAAGTTTGTTTCTTGTCCCACCGCATCCCTTTTGCAGTGTTCATTTGGTCAAAGACAGAGGGCACATACAACAGAGCCGGCCCATCATGTTCTCTAAGACCTTGCAGCTCAGAGCGTGGTCGCTGGACCGGCAGCACTGACATCACCTGGGAGCTTCTCAGAAGTGCAGAACCTCAGGCCGCACCTGGACCCACCCCAACCAGAATAGTATCTTATCACCATCCCCAGGTGATACCTATGCGCACTGGAGTTTGAAAAGTGCTGCTCCAATGGACACATCTGTACACATGTGTCCTTCAGACATGCAGCACAGAAAAGTGTTCATCAGAAGGTGAGCAAAGTGTGCTGGTTACACACGCACAGTGTGGGAATGGCAACAGGGCCAGTCTAAATACATGTGAAGCCGCAGAACAGTGAATGAGCGCAAGGATTTGGGCATCAGTGCATTCTGGCTCTGAGTGCCACCTCTGCCACTTACTGGCCAGTGAACACCAGGTTGCAAGTTATTTGGACCCTCTGCCCTTATCCTCACCTGAAAATGGACATAACATCCCACCCTCATGGAGGTGTCATAAGGCTGAAATGAAAGCACGTAATCACATCACTTAGCACAGTGCCTGGCACACGGGACTCAAGGAGCATCAGTTACTCTCTGCCACGTTCCAGGAGAGGCATGATGTATGGAAGCAGAATAGGCTGGTCTGAGACTCACCATCTGTGGGGCTCAGCCCGCGGGCGGCCGAAATCATGGAGAGGGACGGGCTGCTGTGCAGGGACCGGATGTAGTCCATGTAGGGGTTGATGTAGGGATGCGGAGGGCTGAACGGGGACTCAGAAGCTGCGGCGGGATTCCGATGTGGGGAGATCCTGATGAAAGGCAGGTCGGAGTACGTGGGGCTGCTAGATAAGGCAGAAGGCCTAGGTAAAAAGAAAAGCAGACACAAGAGGTACGCATGAGACCAAGAGCTCCGGAGGCAGAGGCTGTCTGTGAAAGAAAATGAGTAAGATTTTACGTGAACTCAAGGCGTCTTGGGGGAAAGAAGATCAGGCATATACCTCTCCAGTACTAGGACCTTAAGATCATGGTGACATCACGTAGGTAGAATGCTGCTAGGCAATTATTTGGGCAAAGAAAATGGACCTCTGAGAAATTTCCTGGCACTCAGAATATAGGAAAATAAAGCCTCTGGTTTTCCTCACGAAAAGAAATTCTAAACAGGCATCTGAGCTTAAAGTAGTTGCTGCGATTCTATTTTCCATTTGACCTGAATGTTAATTTTACCCTTGAACTTCCCTCTCACCATCATGGTACTGCATTAAAAAAAGAAAAAGAAAAGAAAGAAAAAGAAAGAAAGGAAGGAGGGAGGGAGGGATGGAGAAAGAAAGAAAGGGAGATTCTTCTGGTCTGGGAGTCTGAGCATGCACATGGCAGAGATGCCTACACATAAGAAAAGAGACTAATTGCAAAAGTCTGTAAGAAACATGAAATTGACACTCTATACATAGGTGCTCCAGCTTTAGTGTTCTGGGTCTTGAGGTTGTGAGCAAAACCAGTTTCACAGATATGGGTTTCCCTGTTTTGAAGGCAGCCCCCCTTCTCCGTGAGCAGCAGCCCTGGGAGGCAGCTTCCTCTCATACCCGTTCTGCATGTGGCTTCCTGATCAGCCACGTTCAGTGAACAATCCATAATGAAGTGCTCCTGGGGTTAGAAAGTTGGAAAAGGTCAGGGTTTTGATCAAGCCCATGCTTTAGTTATAATGAGCCAAGGTAGAATGTAAGCTTTTGGCGGATGAAAATAAATTCTAAGGCACACCTTGTTGCCACCATACCTCATCCACT
The DNA here is from genome assembly GCF_964165515.1 of Mesoplodon bidens. Classification (NCBI taxonomy): domain Eukaryota; kingdom Metazoa; phylum Chordata; class Mammalia; order Artiodactyla; family Ziphiidae; genus Mesoplodon; species Mesoplodon bidens. Next base: position 18,582,962 of record NC_138166.1, read on the forward strand.
CCAGGGAATTCCCTCCCCAGAGCCACCCCCAAGCCCCAGGGACAGGCATTTCTAGAACGGCCAGTCTGTGGAACGCCCCCCCGCCCCTTCGCCGCCCTGTTCCTCCTCTAATAGAAAACGTTTTGTGTGGATAATCCAGTGAACTGGCTCTGACAGGCTGAACACTTGTACTTTCCCTTTTTTCATTCACAGAGAATATGGCCATAAAAAGGCGAGACCGTGATAGGGAGGGATGTTCTGAGAACTGCAAGCTCCTCTTGCGGCGCTGGCTTTAGGAGTGAAAGGAAAGGGAGGAGAAACACATTTTCTCATCCCGCCTCCCAAGCAAAGGCACATGCAGCCGCAGCTGGGCTCTGGTCCCCAGCCCCGTCAGAACAGAGTCCTGGGAGAAGCCAGCTCCTTGAAGGGCACTGAGTTAAATGAACCCAAAGCTCAGATGGTGAATCTTCTCAGTAGAAAATCAAAGAGGTTAAAACACACGGGAGGGAGAGGATTTTCTTACGTGTTCCTTCTTACTCGTTTTTTTCATCTTGAACTTAAAAAAAAAAAATGAGGCTTTTTATTTGTTCTTCAGATGTCACTTTGGGTGAAATAAAATAAGTTTTCTAAATTTACATGTGGGCAGATTGAGGAGTCGCCACCTGAAAATAGCTATTTCTTTTCCAAACAACTTGAGGCTCTCCATACCCCACTCAAAAATTAGTAAAAATTCCTTGTTCTTAAATAGAAATTGGCAAGACCTATGAGGCTATCCTATTTTAGCTCTTTGCTACAAAATAAGTTAGCTCTGTGTCACTGGTTAAATCTGATGCTCCATTTAGACCTGTCACTACCTTAGAGCACACCAGACAGTCGAATTCATTCATTCATTTTCTACCACAAAGGAAAATCAATCCTTCCAATCTGATTTGAAAGTGATTATTATCAAGTAACAGGCTCATTTGTAGATGTATGATGAGAGACAGGTGCCGCAGAAATATAAAAAAGCAGACATTTCGAGAGATCCATGAGATGATGCCTCCTAGACAAGCTTTTCTTAGGATCCACGAGAAACTCAGTCTGAACACTATAAACTAAAAATCAGTGAAGCAATGACATTGCTAATTGGTTTCTTCGTTAGGCAAAAAATTGGAACCTGTAATTTGTCTCAAATGCTAGAATCGAGAATGGTAGTAAGAATATTCCCAGAAGCCTAGATTCCATTGAAGAATCATGGATGGAAAAGAATCAGCACTTAGAACAACATGAAGATTACAGATATCGGGCTGGGGTGCTCACCAGCCCCAAAGAAGCAGGGAAGCCAGGAGACGGCTGATGCTTTTCTCTCTTCACAAATCTGTGGATGCCTGATGTCTGCCTCCCCGCTTTCACTTTCATTTGACCTGTTCTCACAGGAAGACTGAGGGTAACTATTCGTTGCGTAAGGAATCAAGATCCGGACACATCTTCCCCAGCAGGAATGCCCAGGCTCCATTCTCCCTTCCACACCCATGAGGAGCAACAGCAGAGAAGAGGGTTGGTCCCTCCAGGATTTGGAGACGACGTCACGAAACTGCACGCACTCTGGTGAATGTCATACCCATGCCTGTCCCTCCCCTCCAGAGATGATGCTGGGAAGATACGGAATCACCTAGTTCTCAACGAGATGGTGGGACATGCTTTCAGACAGGAATGCAACTAAGAAAGCTGCAAGATATCAACTGCCCTAAAGAAAAGCACCATCTAGTAGTCAAAGGCCAGCCATCCCCAGGACACAACAGGAAAATGTTTAATGAGGGTCATTCAGGGAAGGATCATCAGGAATTCTGGGGACAGTTGAGTCAGACCATCAGAGCAGTGGTACGATGGGAGGGCTCAGGGTTGAAGGGGAATTGATGTGGATGGGACAGCAGCTGTGTGACCTTGGCCGTGATACTCACACCCTTCTTGTCCTAAGTAGTCCAATGGGGAGGATACCTACCTACCTCTTGGGGGTCTTGGCAAGTGAATATAACTAAAGACTCATGTACTGAGCCTAGTATCTAATAAATGCTGAATATGTGCATACAACCTATTTCACAAACTATACTAATATATTCCACTCCTAATATATACACATATACAACAGAGACAAATGTATATATGTACATATATACTCATACATACACATAAACACACACACACGCATATTAGGGATGGCAAATATAGCATACTATGTGATTTTCAAACACTGAAATATTGGAACCCTTTTTTCAAAGTAAATCGTATGGTGGAAACACACCTGTCTGCTTTGTCCCCCAACCTATCAGTATCCCGGGAGCATCTCCTTGGGTTTCCCAGGACCTCCACTCAAAATCATAAAACCACACAAGGTGGTTAAGAAAATGCACTCAGTTATCATTCAATGCAAGGGCTCTGAAGGAACTGGACTTGAACTCAGGCTCACCCCTGACTCTGTCACTGAGGCATGTTTCCTTATACACAGCATGGAACAATGACAGTTCTCTGCCAGGGCTGCTATCACCACCGGCACGGGGCACTCAGTAAATGGTGGTGGCCGCTGATGTTCTCGGTGGTTGTAAGAACCATCCAACAACTTTTTTGTGTGTCACCTGTTTTCAGTTCAGCAAACAAATGTCCAAAGAGCAAGACTTTTGGAGACTGGTGTTCCCATTTCCTTGCTGTTCAATTTCTCACTGAAAGTTGATGACTTATTCATTCTGTCTCCAAGTCAGGCTCCTGTGAGTTGGGCTAGCATGACCCTTCTCTAGTACTGAAGACTGACAAACATGGCTTTCTAAGTCATCAAAGCTGAGCACCCAGCCTTGAACTACAATGGCCATGGCAGCCACCTGACATGGATGTAAACATACATAAACTACAATTTTTCAATAAAGCTGCTTTTAACCTTACCTAACAGAGTCATTTCCAAATTCTTGGCATCTAGATCATTTGTTATTTATTTTGCTTTTAACTGTAAAGCAAATCTGAAAGGGAAGACTTTATATTTAATAGGCAGATGTGTATTCACGGCTGGAAGAAAGAGCCATTCAAGTCGACGGCCAGAGGGGTGAATTCTATTGAAGAAAGAAGAGGTGGGAAACGTGAGGAAGGCAGTCACCAAGTTTTCCATATAAATGACATATATCATTTCACAAACTACCCTAAAGTTGACCTGGTAAATATTTGTCAAGCTTGCTAAACATCTTCATTTGTGGGTTACAGGAGCACGAGGAAAAAAAATTGTAGGTGTCATTTTCTCGGTTTATGTTTTTAGTAGATACACACAGAGATTGAAGTGAAGATTACTGTTGGCCTGTCATGACTATCTCTGCCTTTGTAGCTTTCGATTCTCTCTTTTCTGGGGCTGTACGTGGCTCTGTGGTTGGAAGGCAAACACAAACCATGGAAGAAAAAAAACAAACAACAAACAAACATTCCAGGAAGAACACTGAAATTTAGAACTGCTCCAAGAACAGGGATCCCATGCTATTTATGTTGTAGCCAAAGAGTATAGAAATAGGCCTGTGACCCCCTCAAACTAAATCATAAAACTGCTGTCTAGGAAAAAGATGCCCAAGCTGTAGAGGGTTGTCTGGGTGGCCAGAGCATCACTGAGGGGAGGAGCTGTGGTTCCATGACCTCTGAATCTTGGCTTATGCATTTAAGACCCCGGCCTGCCCACCCAGGGGTAACGTCCCCTATACTGCTTCCACCTCTCTGTCTTCCCAAGGCCATGAAGACCCAATGCGTGGCTGCCATTTTGTTTCCATATCACCCAATGGATAAATGAAGTACAGCTTCAGACAAGAAAGCAGATGGGGATTATTTTTATGTTCTCCCCAAAGACAATAAAGTAATATAAAGTTTGTGTTTGTTTGTGGAAATAATTTAACTTTGGATTAATCCTTTTATAAGGTCATGAAAATAAATTACAATGAAAAGAGAGAGGATTCTTATTAGAGCCTTTTAAACATTATACTATGATAAACTCAAAAACAAAAACACATGTATTGCAGAGAATAACTGGACTTCTTAGCTAAAATGAAATATCATTATATAATCTAATTTGTTACTGCCTTTTCATCTATCTTACTGTGTTACTAAAATGCCAAGATTAAAATCACAGTATTCCATCACTTGCATTACCCATTATGAGAGCATTAAACAAGGTTTATAGGCTGGATTATTACAATTCGCTTTCATGTTGCTTGGAACACTGGAAATGTATACATATCCCTTGCATTCTGCGGTACGCATGAGAGCTTCAACTACCAGAAGACTGAGATGCTGGGTTTTTTTTTCCTACATAACAAGTTAATTTTTGTTTAATTTTGTTCTTTCCATAAAAAGTACACACTCTTCATATTCAAGTAGTGGCTTAACAGACAACAAAGGGGAGCTACGCCTTATAATGTATTTTTAATCAACTAATTAATTACTCAATAAGCACAGTTTTAATAAACCAAAATTTGTAATAAAAAATGTTGCTTTCCATACAGCGACAGAAACAAATAACTAAAATGTCCATGGCTCCTACCCTAGACATCGTTGGAAATTTGCATAGTCCTGAACTTGGTCTTTTTCTCTATTCAAAGGTGAGTTTTCAGATAACTGCTGCCCCAGAATCATGACATGCCCCTGCAATGTACACATGGGTGTGCCGGTTATTTCCCACTTGCCAGCCTTCACCCCGGAACCTCTGCATGCCCTGAAGGCTGGACTCTGTGGTCTGAATCAGCAGGCTCACTTTCCCTCTGGATTCCACTAAGCAGATGCACAGGCAGGAACTGGCGGCAGAGGGGAGAGAAGTCAGGGTACGAATTCCCCTCACTTCCTTTCACTAGTTACAGTCCTGCTGGTGGCACTCTTCCCCGCAGGGCCCCCGCTCCCCAAGTGTGACCTTTCTTCCTTGGCTCTAGCCCTCACTGCCCTTGCCCTCTGACTGCACCTTCAGGCTAGGGCTGGTAACCTCCTCAAACTTTTGCTAGTCCTGGAGGCTTTACTATCACTTTCCGAGCCCTTAACCTTGTCCACACCTCTGTAAATATCTGCTCCATGGAACTGCCAGGAAACTGCTAGCTGATAAGATGGTTCAGTTTCAAATCTCATTTTCATCTTCTCTGCAGCTAAAGAATATTTCCCATGAATTTTTCACTGACCTAGGCCTTTTACAAATTTACCATATTGGATTTCAATTTTGAAAAGCTACATGTATAACCACACAGATGAATATTTCAAGGAGATGTTCATTCGATATACATTTTATTGAAAATACATTTACTAAGAATCCATTATGATTTTAGCACTTTGGGGGATTTCAAGAAACATAATATATGGTCATTTGGTCCCTGCTCTCTAAGAGTTTATAGTCAAATGGGGGGAGGCGAAGGCACACACACATAAAGTGTATAGAGAACAAGTCTTATCTGATGGGTCAAAATGCATCAACAGGAGCCTTCCAGGATGCAGCCTGGTTATGTAAAATATGCAGCATGAACTGTGCTACCAGGAGTAGATAAGATTTGGATAGAAGTAGCCACTGAAGGTGAAGGGACATCACTTAATGTACACATTAATGCTAAGAGGCTGAATATTTTCTTAGAGGGAGAATTCAAGGCCTATGGTTGATTTCTTTAACAAAAAAAAAAAAGAGAGAGAGAAAGGGAGAGAAATATTTGTTTAAATGGGGAAACATCATTTCAAGGGATTTGAGAATGACCTTCTTATTTTTATTTCCTATTTATGTCTAATTATAAAAGGAATTTATATCCATGAACTGAAAAGTTGAGACTATTTTTAAAAAAGATTATTTTAAAAAACAATAGTTGTTCCCTATATCCAAGCTATTCAAATCTAGCCAACGTCAATATTTTATTTTATTTTTTTTGCGGTACACAGGCCTCTCACTGCTATGGCCTCTCCTGCTGCGGATCACAGGCTCTGGACGCGCAGGCTCAGCGGCCATGGCTCACGGGCCCAGCTGCTCCGCGGCATGTGGGATCTTCCCGGACCGGGGCACGAACCCGTGTCCCCTGCATCGGCAGGCAAACTCTCAACTGCTGCGCCAGCAGGGAAGCCCACCAACGTCAATATTTTAACCTATGTACTCCAGTATTTTATTTTTTTTTTGGCAAATTATTTTTTTTTTATTTTTATTTTTTGTAGTACGCGGGCCTCTCACTGTCGTGGCCTCTCCCGTTGCGGAGCACAGGCTCCGGATGCGCAGGCCCAGCGGCCATGGCTCACGGGCCCAGCCGCCCCGCGGCATATGGGATCCTCCCAGACCGGGGCACGAACCCGTATCCCCTGCATCGGCAGGCGGACTCCCAACCACTGCGCCACCAGGGAGGCCCGCAAATTATTTTTTTAATCTTAATTTGCTGTTCAAATTAAAGCCATCATGAGTTATCATTAAAAACCCACTAGAATGTTCTTACAAGATATTGAATATAGTTCCCTGTGCTATACAATAAATCCTTATTGCTTATCTATTTTATGTTACTAGTTTATATCTGTTAATCCCATACTCCTAATTTATCTCCCACCCCTTTCCCCTTTGGTAACCACAAGTTTGTTTTCTATGTCTGTGAGTCTGTTTCTGTTTTGTACATAAATTCACTTGTATTATTTCTTAGATTCCACATATAAGCGATATCATATAATATTTATCTTTCTATGACTTAAAAAATATAATAGATAACTGCATCACATTGCTGTACACAGGAAACTAACACAATACTGTAAATTAACTATGCTTAAATTAATTAATTAAAAAAAACCCACTAGAATTGTTAAACTTAAAAAGACTGACAGCACCAAGTGTTGATGACAATTTGGAGCAACAGGAACTCTCAAACGACCTGAGTATAAGCTGGTGCAGCCTCACTGGAAAACCGTTAGGCATTAACTATTCAAACAGATGCACACCTTATGATCCAGTAATTCCTCTCCTTGGTGTATACTGTACAATACTGTGTACACATGTGCCACAATATACTAGAATATTCAGAGCGGCATTATTCATTCACGTTAAAATTGGAAACAACCGAATATCTATCAACAGTAGACTGGGCAAATAATTCATACAATGAAATAGTGACTAGCTATGAAAATGAACAAACTATAATGTGGAAAAATCTCACAAACATAATGTTGAGGAGAAGAAGCCTGGTACATGAGAATATAATATACTGTATTATCCCACTTATATAAAGATCAATAACAGACAGACCTAAACATTAGCATTGGGATGCTCGGGATAATGTTTACCTTTTGGTAGGTTCTTGGGGGGTGGTGCCTGTGGAGGGCTTCTGGATGCCAGTGATTATTATAGTTCTAGACTTGGTTAGTGGTGAGATGTTTTCACTCTGGGATAACTCACAATAATTCATTGAGCTATTTGTGTATACTCTGTATACTCTTCTGTATGTGTACTATTTATTACCAATTTTTAAGAAAAGAATATATGCTTTTGATTTGTTTCGACTATAACAAGAGTTTCCACAGTGATTTCAAACTGCTCCTATCAAGTTCAGAAAATCCAATAGATGTGCACTTGTATTTTTCAAAATTTGAAAAATAGTGCTGAAAAAATACCATCAATAATAACATGATATTTACCACTATTAAAAGATGGTCTAGTTGACACATTAGTCTCAGTTCAAAGTAAACTGTGGAAGATAGGTTTCTGTATATTCATTTCGGGGGAGGAAAGGTCCAGCGAAGCCAATCGAAAGGAGAAGTCAAGCAAATATTCATAACTCATGTCAGTCAGGTCCTTCGACAACTGGAGCAATGTTATGTTTTATACAAGAACAATGCAATTGTTTATGGCTAAAAGTGATTTTATTCCTTCATGAGAAGACTGCAAAAAATAATTTGCTAAAATTGGTCTCTACTCTGTACTTTAATAGAACTCTATACTAATAGACTAGGATTCCAAGGTCAGGAAAAGAGTCAAAAAACTGTAAAAGAAGGTCCATTCAAACAACTACAATGTGCAGTGCACTGTTATTAACAAGGGTTCTTAAACATACTATTGGTTCAAATAAGCACTTGGATATAAATAACCACATCTCATAGCATGGGGCTTCCTGTCCCAACTCACCCTTGTATAAAGAAAGTGCCTTGGGACTTCCCTGGTGGTCCAGTGGTAAAGAATCCACTTTCCAATGCAGGGGATGCAGGTTCGATCCCTGGTTGGGGAACTAAGTTCCCACATGCCACGGGGCAACTAAGCCCATGCACCACAACAAGAGAGAGTAAAACCCGCACGCCACAACGAAGATACCACCTTGATGAGGAAACAGCTGTGGTTGCAGGAGAGAGATGTCCAGCTGTGATGCTTTCCTAACCCGATGCCTGGCAGATGGGGGGGACGGAGAGCAGGTCTCAGTGGTCAGCTTCTGGGACAGCTGATGGGGCCTGTTTTCTGAAGTCCTTCCCAACTGTTCTGCGGTAACAAAGCGAACAGACACTGTCCTTTTCTCCCTTCTTTCCCTAAGATAATAAGTTGTTCCCTTTTTCCTTTGGATGCTCTGTCTTCCTCTAGTGGGGCAGGCCACCAGGGAGGCCAATCCAGCCAGGCCCACAGGACCAGGGGGCTGTCCTGTCTCAGCCTCCTCCTTTTTTTCTCCCTGCAGTGGGGACAGTGGCTTTATTCAGCTGTTCTGTACCATCAGAGTGGCAAGGTCTCAGGTTTAGATTTAGTGCTGGGTCAACAAGATCATTAAAAGTCTGCTTTGCTCCAAGGCTCTTTAGGCCTAGATGGAAAAGCAGAGCTGTACTATTTAATGTTTAATAAGAAAATATACATAAAGCATTTAGCCGGAGACCTATCACGTGGTAAGTTCTCAGTAAATGTTGGCCCCTATGACCAACACACTCATTCCTACTGCTGCTGTTGCTACTAGAGCTCTGGGTGGTCAAGGCTAAAGCCATGCTGCTTTCATTGCATCCTTGTGCATTCCTTTCCTCAGTTCTGGAGCTAGCCTGGGTTCAGCTCTCCTGACACCCTTGGTGTCATCTAGGAGGGTCCCCCCGAACCTCTTTGGACAAAGCAAAGGATTAGTGACTCTACCTGACCATAGTAAAATGGATGGCATTTTTTTTTTCCCCGAAAGTAAATTCAAGGGCATGATTATTCTGTAACTTCACTGCCATGAAAAAAGAAAAAGTGGTGGTGCGGGGATGAACATTTCAAAGTCTGATTTCTCTGACATTCCTGCCAACTTTCCACTGATTCTAATAGATCGGAATTTTTTGGAATTTGATGAATTACCAATACCCCCCAAACAGCAGGCAAAATGGCAAACTAATGTCCTTTTCCAAGAAGAAAACACACTGCAAAACAGAAAGATGTTGAAACACAACAGTGTGGAGTGACCAAGGACTGAGTCTCATGAACTAACAGCATCTAGAAAATCCCTGGGTCCTATGGCGTTTGTTCCTCAGTGTTACATTTGTTCTTTCTTTCTTTCTTTCTCTCTCACTCTCCTCTCCTTCTTTTTCTTTCTTTTCTTCCTTCCTTCCTCTTTTTCTTTCTTTCTTTTCTTTCTTTCTTTCTTTCTTTCTTTCTTTCCTTCTTTCTTCCTTTCTTCCTTTCTTTCAGGTATTAACGTTTTCTGATAATGTAGAATTCTATCAACCATGACCCCCTCTGGTAGGATTTGAGCCACAATACATACCAGGTATAAGGAAAAAGGACAGTAAAGTAGTAGACAAGATTCAATTAGAACTGCTGATTTAATTAACTAAACAAACAAGCCTGTGCTTGTATCATTTACCTGGAAATTTCCACCATTTAAGGTCAACAGATACTTAAAACATCTCAAGAGCCCCAAGCCAGGATTTAAGTGAGAAGCCTCCCAGCTGGAGGCTTCAGATCCTGAGCAGACATAATTAATTAGAAACAGGAAGTTAGGTTCCACAGTTTAATCCTTGCTTCACGTTGAGTCCTCTTACAGATGGTATGGAGGACATTTATAACAAAGACAGGGTGCATCTGGAATGCTGACCCAAGGAGAGATGAGGCTTCTGTTTTAACTGATATTTTGCAAACGTTACTTCAAGAACCAGCTCGAATAAATCCTTTATCAACAGCAGTCTGGCACGTTGAGCTTAGGTGTGTCTTCCAGGACAGGAGCTGGTGTGGACTTCTTCTCTGGGACCATCATCATCATAATCCTTGTAATTATTTTGATGACTGTTAACTACACACTAGAGTGTTTACTGGGTTGTCTCTTATCATCCTTGGCAAGATGCATCTGACTCACACTTTCCCTCATGCTTTAAATCACCCCTATTTTAAGTGATAACAGAGATGTCCATCAAGGAACTATTATTATCTAAATAGCTCTCCTCCAGAAGAAAATCCCCCAGGTTTTGCTAGGGGCCTCTGGCTTAGTAAAGGTGAAAATAAGAGGCCCTTTTAAAGTGCCATGCACGTTAGATTTAACTGGAATTAGATCTTGTAAGATTCTACTTCATGTTGATCAAGACTTTATATCCCAGGCACACTTCTTGATATTCTAGACTTTTAACCCTTCTTGAAATGGAACAGGACCCTATGGTCCTTGCTCCGCCCCCTAACCCGTGTCCTCTGCCTGCCTTTTGTCTGTGGAGAACTTTAGCCAAAAAATAAGTTTAATCAGAGAAGTGAGAAAATGGAGAAACAAAGGAAAGCAGTCAAAGGAGACCAAATAATTTAGTCGTTAAGCATAGTCAAGGACTTTTAGTTCCTTCTCAAGGGCTATAAAATAAAGCAAACTTTACTTTCCACCAACCTTGTCTCTTTATTGGCTTTTGAGCGGTGAGCAGCCAGACCCCACTTTCAGTTACATACTGAGGGTGTCAAACTTTTCCAAAATAAGTTAAATATGAAAGGTGTATATCTAATGATCTAATGTCCTGGGGGAACAATCTGTCTATATTATTCCATAGGAAAGAAGCATTAAGCTCTACATAAGGAGACAGCAATGTCCTTAGGGGTCTTGTCATCCTGGTTTCGGAGAACTTTGCTCCAGGCAAAGGGAATATCATCAGGAGAGGCTGAAGACCTGTCTGGCCACTGGAAAAGGAACCACACAGCCTCTTGCACTCTGTTCTTCCCAATGAAAGCAAGTCTTCTGACACCACAAGTAAGGATGGATTGAACTTACTGGGAATATCTATATGATGTGTGGAAATCACCTCTTCAGATTACCCTCAGAGAACCTGCATGGGACCACAGCCTTTCTGAAGACAGCTTTTTGGGCTTTACTTTTCTCATCTGTAAAATGTGAGGATTTGGATGACATGATCTCCACTCCACCCACCAGGGTTAAAGTATCTTTTGGTCCTAAAATCCAGTGTTTTCTATGATTCAAACCATTTGTTTCCGTCTGCCTTTGAGCAGCTTTGACAATTCATGTTACCAAGTCTGTAACTTGAATAAAGTTTAGTTTGAACATTTAGTGACACTTCACTTGAGTCTCATTTTCCTTCTTTGTTCCCTCTTTTTGTTCATTAAAAAAAATTTTTTTTATTGAAACGTAGTTGATTTACAATGTTGTGTTAGTCTCAGGTGTACAGCTGAGTCAGTTTATATATATATATATATATATATATATATATATATATATATATATATATATATATATTCTTTATCAGATTCTTTTCCATTATAGGTTATTATAAGATATTGAGTATAGTTCCCTGTGCTATATATGGTAGGTCCTTGCTAGTTATTTATTTTATATATAGTAGTGTATATATGTTAAGCCCAAACTCCTAATTTATCCCTCCCCCTGCTCCCCTTTGGTCACCATAAGTTTGTTTTCTATGTCTTTTGCTCCCTCTTTTTTTTTTCCACATTCTATTTTTTATTTTTTTAACATCTTTATCAGAGTAGAATTGCTTTACAATGGTGTGTTAGTTTCTGCTGTATAACAAAGTGAATCAGCTATACATATACATACATCCCCATATCTCCTCCCTCTTGCGTCTCCCTCTTTTGAATGGCATTGCCATCATCATTGTGACTGATGTCCCCCTGCCCCTGGCCACTCTGGTCTTCAACTTTGATTTTTCTCCCTGGAGAAATGAAAGGGTCTGGCTTTATGTTGATTGGATTTGGATGATGATGGATGAGCAAAAATTGCGACCATGTAGCCATGCAAACGGTTCGGTACTGAGCCTCAGCTTAAACCCTAAAGGAGCTTTTACCAGAGAGTTCATGGCTATTAGATGTTTTTATATTAACAACACTTTTCCCATCCAGGTTTGTGCATTTTATCTTTATTCTTTCACATCCTGAAATTGCTTGGATAACAGAGAGGGTTTATATATTATACACACACACAGACACACACACACACACACACACACATTTCTAAGAGCAGCCTGAACTTTTAGGGGAAATTGAAGAGGCTTTGTGTCAAGTACAGCTAAATCCAGCCTTTCCATATCAAACCTCTGCTAGAAAATTACTGTGCAGATGATAAGGCAGAAAGATATAATAAAAAGTGACTCTACTCAATTTACACTGCAATATTGGTATGACTGAATATTTCTCATTCAGGTGTCTGATAAAATCGCTAAACTGTATTGCAGATAAATAAAGGAGGCTTCTGTCAAGAATAAACACCATTAATCATGAAGTCTTACCCTCTGAGAGCCTGTGCTATGCATCTGCACAAATACACCAACACAACCAGCAGGCAACATATACTTCCCTGCTTTATACCCTTTCAGGCTGAAGTTGGCCTCCTTTTTCATTTTGTAAGATTCAGGCAGCAGGAGCATTTTGAAAACACTCTCTTTACATTTTAACTTTACAGTCTGCAACTGGGTCCTTTATTACAACACTGAGGAAAAATCAGCTGGGTTCTTGGGGGAAAAAAATCCTTGACGATGAAATAATTTTTTTGTTGATTACAAACCTACACAGTCAATATATATATATGATCTATACTGTATTTCATCAAAGCTAAGATGCTATTGATCTAAAGACCCAGCATTATTTTAGGAACCACTCAGAAGGATGGTTCTTCCTTATCACCTTCAATTTTTACTTTATACTTATGAAAAGAGCTCTTTCAGGCTTATTCAGACAGAGACTTTCTCATATATCACTGTAGTACTTGCACAGAAAGGAAAATCTAAGGCAAAGTAATTTTACTGAGATACCTGTTGCTGTACACCTGAAACTAACTAAATTACTAAATTAAATTTAAAAAAGAGATACTTGAAACTTCCTCATGACTGCCACTTCCCAGTAGCAATCGTAAAACACAACAGACTGTAAGATACATTGCAATTTCAGAGATGTTAAAAGGTGAAGAAAAGATGGACAACTCAGAATAGATGGCTTAAATATGGTAATAGACACGTATTCGGTCACTCTGCCATTTCTCAAACACTTAGGACGTGCCAGAGACTGTGTTACGTGCTATCTATTTGCTCCTTCATTGAATTCTTGATTCACATGGGACTGAATAATTAAACTGGGCTTGGATAGAGTAGGTAATCTGATAGTAAATACCCAAGCTGGATTCAAATCAAGTCTATAATTTTAAACACAAAGGAAAATTACTCCAAGACAAATACAAATATGTGCATCCATGCTTAAATGCACTTATATTTTAGCATTATTGAGGCTTTTCAACAACCAGGACAGTATGGTTTTCCAGTGACCTTTTCACTCCAAAGGGAATTGATTTGAACATTCACATATTCACGGGGCGCACAAGGCGCCCAGTGGCCCTGTGCACTGGTGGCCCAGGGATGTGTAAGGCATCACTAGAGAGTGTGCGGAAAAAAGCAGGAGGTACAACCAGAGTTTGTGCAAGACTCTCCCAGCAGATCTTCACAGGAGGAAAGAGGGCAGGAGAAAAAACTGGCATGTGGGCATGTACATATCAGGGCCATGATGTTTTCATAGATTCCTCTTCTAAGGAGAAAAACCATGAACAAACCTAAACTTTCCATAACCGTGGGATGTTAGAAGGCATCTGAAAGATCATTTAATCCAATGGCTTTACTTCACAGATGAAAACAAGGAGACCCAGAGAGGTCAGGGCCCGTGTTCAAGGACCCAGTGGATTTGTGGCACAGCCGAGATGGAAATGAGTGAGGCCCACATTTATTGTGAAAACAGCTTATACAGTGGCTTCAAGAAGAGGCTCATCCGAAGCCAGGTGCCAATAGAGTTAGGTTGGAATTTTCAGGAATTACACTTTGAAACCCGGAAAAAAAGCATTATCATGGGCTAATGTCACCAACATTCTATTGGGTGGAGAGGAGGAATGCTCAGAGGCGATTACTCAGCAAAGCTGTAACCCAGTCCTACTTGTAAGGGATGTTTAATTGTGTTACACAGGAAGTATTCCAACAGCTGTGTTTTGGCTCCCTGGCGGATCTGTTTTCAGAGCCCACTCCAAGGAGGAAGGGCCTCTTATAGCCAAAAGAGGTTTAATTCCCATCTTCCAAACAAATCCTCCCCATGTAAAGAAGCACCGTGATCCCCCAGAGTGGATGCGTTTATTTGCCAAAGAGAACACAGACTCTCACACAAAGACTGGGCCCCGCAGTATGCAGCCATTCCAAGGGCTCGTAAAGATCAGACACCAAGAGCTCAGTTCGAACCAGGACCAGCAAGAAGATAAAGGATCCCAAGAAACCAGAACCAGGCCCTGGCCACACGGCTCGGGACCTTCCCCAGTTCCTTAAGGAAGGGCTTCTGTGTCTATATGGGCATTTACACTGCATATAATTTTCATCACAGATTGCGTGTTCAATCATTTCTGAAAAACCCTTTGGTCCTCTTTGGGGAAGTTTCAAGTCAAAACCACTTCCAGGCACACTGTCAACAAATGGAGGTTCCCTGTTAGGTATAGCACACCCTACCTGCCCGTCAGAGTCAAGTTTCTCATGTGTTAAAAAATGGTTAAAAACAGGTGAACAGACCCCATAGAGAATTTTGTTCTTAAGACAGCTGAATTTTTTCTGGCGGTATCACAATGCTTTCACAATACCTATAATGAAGGCATAATTCATTAAAGAATCAAATATTTAATCTATACTAGTAGAGGTTAAAAAACCATAATTCATAAGTCTGTTCACTGTCCATCTCTGTCTCAGTCATAAATTGTACTTCAGAAAACATATACTCACAAGAAAATATAACGGCTATGATTAGGATATCTGCATAATTTTCATTATTGTTGTTCATTATTTCTACACAGACATGCATTTTGTACAAAATAATTATGAAATTCCAGATGTAGATTTAAGTTGAATGGAGCTAGCGGGCTCCCCTCCCACCCGGCCCAGGACAATTTATGTTACTGAATTGGGCATGAGTATAATAACCTGAACTGTCCTCTTTCAAGAGCCTGATTCAGGTTGAAAGGACTAGTAGCCTCCTTCCGTGAGTTTCAAGCTAGCAGTGATTCAACAGCAGCTATGTTTTTAAACCAGAATGAAGCACTACCCTCTCGCTGATGAGGTTATAAAATGTCTTTAGGTCTCCGTGTTAGGGGCACTTACAAGCACTCTGCTAAGCAGAGGTCCAGGGCACTTCGAAGCTGTGGACTAATCACCCAGGCCGGAATCAAATGGGCTGGAAGAATTCAGAGACTTGGCTCCCAGGAATGTAATTCATGCAGAAAAGCGCGATAGCGAGGCCAGGGAACCTCGTGGGAAGAAAGCAAAATAAACAGTTCAACAAAGAAAACAAAGACCGGCCAATAGCCTTTTCTAAAGCTTGAGTACACTGAGACTTCAGTGGGGTCCCCCAGACAAAGACCTCATCAAAGAACACCCTTGCAAAGCAAACAGACCCTGAAGGACGTTTCCCTCCTGCACTGGGGGAGAAGGGACCAGACTCTAGTTTTCTGTCTTTCCAGTTCAACTTCCTCTTACCTGCCTCCTCCCAGCAAACAAAGAAACACCAAACAACAATAATCAAAATAACTGAACAGTCCTATGTTTGTCTGGGTCCAAAGATGGGGGGAGGTGGGGAAGTCCAGCCAAATTAAGAACGGTGCAGTGTAGTTTCTGACTGTGGTTCAGGTCACGGGAAGGCCCTCACCAGTGTATGACCCGTCTTGGTCAGAGACACACAGCCTGCTCTGCATGCCCCAGAGATGGAGAGAGACTTATGAAGGGCTCAAGGACTTTCGCTTTGAAACGTCTCACAAACAGCACGTGACATCACCAACCCGGTGCCTGTCGACTTGGAGAGAATCCCTCCCTAGAGCTCAGTGCAGCCTTAGGCCTGAGGTTGGGCCTCTGCTTTCAGCAACCCCCATACCCCCAATTCCCTGACATCTGGCAAACTCTTGAATTGGACTCTTCATCACTCCATCCAGTAACTATTGATACATGTATCTCAGCAGCCCTGAAATCCGAAGTCTGAGTGGCCAGATTTTGATCATTAGAACAAGATTAAAATACTTCAGGCTGACCTTCTTTTCTCCTCTTGACTACTTCCATGAAGAAGAGGATCATGCAGTCTTTTATCAGCTAAGCTCCAGGACAGGCTGAGATGACCACGAGGAAAATGGACAGACGTGAGCACCGTGTATGTGTGTGTGTGTGCTTATATATGTATGTGAGCATGTAAATATATATATATGTAGTGTGTGTGTGTATATATGTATATGAATATATATATATGTGTGTGTGTTTTGGAGGTGTATATGTGTGTGTGTGTTTATATATATGTGAGTGTGTATATATATATATAGTGTGTGTGTGTATATATGTATGTGAGTATACATGTGTGCGTGTGTGCTTATATATGTATGTGAGCATGTAAATATATATATATAGTGTGTGTGTGTATATATGTATATGAATATATATATATGTGTGTTTTGGGGGTGTATGTGTGTGTGTGTTTATATATGTATGTGAGTATATATATGTGTGTGTGTGCATAGTGAAATAACAGAAAATGCTTACGTTAAATAAAGAAACCGAAAATGTTAATATTAACACAGTCTCATATAATCCTAATTTTCATGTGTTATATCCCAGGCAAATACAGTAGGAAAAACCTTTAAAAATCAGAAACCTCTTTAGAAGTCTGATTGCTTTTTTTCCTGATTTAACCTTTGAATCTGTTTCTGAAAACTTTCACGGGTGTGCACAGTTTATGTTGAAAACCATGTATGCTAGGAAGATGGGGATTTTGTTCCACGGGGGAGTCAGAGATCTCTTTGAATAGAGGCAAGAAGCATTTTAGGAAGCTAGGAATGCTTTCTTTGGACCCTGTCTTCAAAATGTAAATCATATTCAAGCAACAGGGTTTGGTGATTTGTTTTGCAAATCATTTGGCAGGTCATTTAACCGTCAGTACATCTCTTTTCCCACCTTACATAATAAAGATACTGTTCACTTCTGGTGAACCTGGCAATATTTGAATACTATTTGAATGTATTTGGAAGATGGTGATTCTCTCTGGTTAGTGCTAAACTCATTCTAGGTAGTAGAAGACACACATGAACCTAGTCAGGCCCTGGGAATTATTTAATGCACTGAGTTAATATAACTCCCTCAGGCAGAAGCTCTTACTACTTAGAAATGACTGGGGCCTGGGGGGGGGGTGGGCGGTGTCAGGTTCCTTAGGAACTATTCACAGGTACCCACTAGCAACCAGCGCTGAGGACCCTCACAGGTGAACTTGTGAAAGAATGCCTTCAACTGCCGCTCATTCATTTTGGTATTAATGAATTAGATTTTCAGATGGAGGCTAAGTTCCTATTCCCTGTAACAGTCCCAATGGCAAAATTTTTAATGAAATTATAATCTCTCTGTAGTTGGATTAGAAAGTTTTAAATATCTATAACTCATAAACATGTGGGATGTTTCATTACCCAGAATATTAGTGGTTGAATGTTAGAAAATCTATAGCTTTGGATTCGAGATCCTTATTTTTTTTTTCTTTACTGGAAATGTACAGTCAGCCCTCTGTATCTGGGGTTTCACATCCATAGGTTTCAACCAACCATGGATAGAAAATATTTGGGGAAAAAAATTTCTGGAAAGTTCCAAAAAGCAAAACTTGGAAGTTGCAGCATGCTGGCAACTATTTGTGTAACACTTACATTGTATTAGGTATTATAAGTAATCTAGAGATGATTTGAAGTTTATGGGAGGATGTGCATAGGTTATATGCTAATACCATGTCATTTTATATAAGGGACTTGAGCATCCTTAGATTTTGGTATCCAGTGGGGGTCCTGGAATCAATTCCCCACGGATACAAAGGGAGGACTGTACTCTCATGCCTTAAGGCAGTTCCTGCCACTTCCTACCCTTCTGAGTTCAATTTCCCTAGCTGTGTGGAGGGAGAAAGAGAGAGAGAGACAGGGAGACAGACAGAGACAGTGGGAGAGGAGAGATGCAGGTGAAGGGTATAGATCTCTCATTACACTTGACATTTTTCAACACCAGTGTTACAACACTGTTACAACAATGTTACAAACATTGATACAGTGTCACCAGTTCAGCTGGGTTAAATCAGGAGGTAAACATGGGACCAATGCGCCATTTACCTGGTTAATTTTTACCCAACTGCAACGTCAGGATGCCCATTACTGTTCTGATATGCCTCTTACAAAGATCACATCAGAACTAAAAATGGTCCATATATTTATTTCAAATTTCTTTTCAATACAGTTATCTAATGCATGTTCTGCAACACATCACTACCCTTGGACTCAGAGGATGAGTTTGAAAACAGACCTTCCTCTTGCTCTTTCCTTTCACTATGCTTAGTTGGCTCGGATCACCAAAGATGCAAAAATCTAGCTAATTTGTTACTTAGGATTCAAAAAGTTAGCAGGCAGGTTCCTGGAAACAAATCTGCGAACATTGGTTTTTTGGGGGGTTTTTTTTCCCCTGTATGAATTTCGCTGGGGGCAGGGGTGGGGATGCAGCAATAACAAAAAGAAATGAGTGACAGGCAGCCCTGTGTCCCCAGCCTTTGTTCCCCTGGGGAAGGGTCTGAAATGAACTCAGCCTGCTGAGCGGCTATAGGAAATGGCATGTCTTTGTTTAGGTTTGGGAAAAGCAGGTTCTGTTACCTAAGTGAGGGAGGGATGGCCACAGAGGAAGAGCTGCAGGCAGCTTGGGTTTGGGTGGTATTTATCACCTAAAAACTAACCGGAAAGTGCCTTCCCGTTGGGACAGATCCTGTGAAAGTTCGATTTTCTCCAACGCATACTTTGAAAACTAAATACAACGATGGCAGTAAATTTCTGTTTTCTTTGAAGCCAGGCTTAACATGAGTGGAAGCATTGTACACAAAGAAAAAAGTCTGTTACAGTCCAGTGCCCCCCAGGCCCCTGCAACAGGCTGGACGGCAGGCTCTATAGAGCTGGCAGCTTCTGGTTCAGTGGCTGTGAATACCTTCAGTCAATATCTGCTCCCGGCCGGACTGCTGAGCCCAGCACAAAGAACACAGGAATTTATCCAAGAAGCTGGCTCTCAGACTCTCTGAATATGCAGTATAATTAGGGCCTGCTTTCTCTGTAACCAATGACCGAATTCAATCTTTCAGTCATTAGAAATATTGTAAGACAAAACTAGTCTACATAGGATGGATAAACAACAAGGTCCTACTGTAGAGCACAGGGAACTATATTCAATATCCTGAGATAAACCATAATGGAAAAGAACATGAAAAAGAACGCATATATACGTACAACTGAACCACTTCGCTGTACAGCAGAAGTGAACACACTGTCCATCAACTATACTTCAATAATTTTTTTTAAAGAAAGGAATATTGCAAAACAGAAAAAAGTAGTATGCCCGTGGGGTACCATTTATTTTCCTCATGTTCATTTCTTAATGCAAAGTAAAGTGTGTGGGCTTTCATCTGGATGGATACTGCCAGCTCATCAAAATGTTTAAAGTTTAGGAATTGAAACTCACCAATATTTTCATCCTTAGACTGGGAACTGTGGATGTAGGTGGTCTACGGCAGTGCTTGAAAATGAGGCAGACTTTACATTTTTTTCAGTTGATCATAAGAAATGATACCCAAACAATAAGACTTATTCTCTCTTTTGTGAACTGATACGATATGCACCAAGAAATGTTGGGAATAGCGGTGGGAAAGCCTGAAAGTCGAAAATATGGTGCATGGCATCACTTATAAAAAAAAGAAAAATAAGGCAGAGAAAGGGGGTAGTGAGGCTAGAAAGGGGGTGTTATTTTAGATCAGGCCTTGGGAAATTTTGTAGTTTAGACTTTGCGGGCCATGTCCTTTATCTCAGCTACTCATCTCTGCCCTTGATTGCTAAAGCTGCCATAGACAATAGTAAATAAGTGGCAGTCACTAGATTCCAATAAAACAAGCCATGGGCTGAATTTGGCTTACAGGCCATAGTTTGTCAATCCCTGTTCATTAGATGGTTCTTCATTGAAGACCTCTCTGATAAGGAGATGCCTGTGCAGGGAAATGTATGAAGTAAGGGAGCAAGCGATGGACATCTTAGGGAAGAAGGTTCCAGGCAGATACATGTTATGATCTCATCCAACATGGCTTACATTTTATAGGGTACACAGCTGTAATCACTGACCATTATTTATCCATGTTTTCATATGGT
Organism: Mesoplodon bidens; assembly: GCF_964165515.1. Taxonomy (NCBI): domain Eukaryota; kingdom Metazoa; phylum Chordata; class Mammalia; order Artiodactyla; family Ziphiidae; genus Mesoplodon; species Mesoplodon bidens. The sequence continues at coordinate 18,603,547 of NC_138166.1, forward strand.
CTTCTCAAATGCTACTGTTTTTTTCAATATTCTACCAAGTGGATGAATCACAATTCACCCAATACTCCATGTAGCTGGATATATAAATGTCCAGCTGTTGGAGGTTACAAGTTCTACAGTAGCAAACCTTGATGTGTATCTAATTTTGTTTTGTTTTGCTACAGACAAGGCTTTTTCCAGCTCTTCTCCTCACTGCCATGTTCCTATCTTAGAATTTTGCAGAAGACGATGACAGCCAGTGACACTGAAAATTTCCTATCAGGGTATTGTTAGAATTATTTGGGCTCATCCAGTAAGTATAAACTAGAGCACCAAAGGCCCCAGTGTTCGTTTTCATGAGCAGAGGTTGAAAGTCAAGTGCAAGGAGTGTAGTGTTTGATATCTAGGTTTAAATAATGGCACAACCATTAACTTCTCTGTGTCAAGGTTTCCATATCTTGGAAAGGAGGCTAGTGATAATAACTCCATCCTAGGGCTGAATATTCTAAGTACTACACGAGATAGTTTTGTAAAGTTTCTAAAATTGTGCCTACAGTAAGTAGTCAAAAATGTCAGTTACGGGGGCTTCCCTGGTGGCGCAGTGGTTGAGGGTCCACCTGCCGATGCGGGGGACACGGGTTCGTGCCCCGGTCTGGGAGGATCCCACATGCCACAGATCGGCTGGGCCCGTGAGCCATGGCCGCTGGGCCTGCGCGTCCGGAGCCTGTGCTCCACAACGGGAGAGGCCACAGTGGTGAGAGGCCCGTGTACCGCAAAAAAAAAAAAAAAAAAAGTCAGTTATGGCCATTATTATATTTTTTATGTGAATGGTCTAGTCATTTTTCCCCCTTATATTTGGAATTTTGGTATTCATATTACATTATCAATTAAAGATTGCTAATTTCATTAATTTTATTTCCACGTGAGGGGCCTGAGAAGCAGCTATTAAGTTCAATGTTACCTAGTCAAATAAGGTGACCTCAGGCCTTCACAACCAGTAACTAATTTAATATCAGGGAATTCACTTGGCAGTGGAGAGCATCTGACACTGCAGTAGGTATTTATATATATATATATATATTCAGAAGGAATCGAGCTTTTGATTTTGAGTCCTCAGTGTGCTAGCTTTGTTGGCATGAGGTGACACACTCTACCAAAGTAAACCAACAAAAACAAAAGAAAGAAGATGGCAGTCATCCTGCACTGGCCTAGAAAAGGACAGCCCATTATCACCATGGAAAACAATATTTATCCAGGAGCCACTCTGCAAAGGCACGGGCTCAGCCTAGCAAATGCAAAGACATACACAGGTGGTCTTTGCCCCCAAGAGATGTGATTATAACCTAGTTCATTTTCTTTTCTTCTCTTTTCTGTTCTTTTTTCTTTTCTTATTTTGGAGGGTGGAGGTGAGAGTTACAAAATGTTAGCTACAGTATTTGATGTATAGGCCTACCTGGGAGATATTATGGGTTCGGTTCCAGATCATAATAAAGCAAATAAAGCGCATCACATGAATTTTTGGTTTCCTAGTGCACATAAAAGTTATGTTTACAATATAATGTAGTCTATTACGTGTGCAATAGCATTATGTCTAAGAAAAAGCCAATGTGCATGGCTTCATTAAAAAATATTTTATTGCTAGGGCTTTCCTGGTGCGCAGTGCTTGGGAGTCCACCTGCCGATGCAGGGGACACGGGTTCGGGCCCCGGTCCGGGAGGATCCCACATGCTGGTCCCGTGAGCCATGACCGCTGAGCCTGGGCGTCCGGAGCCTGTGCTCCGCGACGGAAGAGGCCACAACAGTGAGAGGCCCGTGTACCGCAAAAAAAAAAAAAAAAAAAATTCATTGCTAAAAAATGCTAACTATCAGTGAGCAAATGCCGTTGGAAAGATGTATCCATAGACTTGCTCAGTACAGGGTTTCCAGAAACCTTCAATGTGTAAAAAAATTAAATATCTGCAAAGCACAATAAAACAAGGTATGCCTGAAATCTGATATGTCATCACACTTTGTCAGTCTCAATAATGTTTACGGTAGAGCACAAACACGGGGGGGAAAAGGACTTGCCTGTGTTAATTTTAAATTGTATTATTAAAATATTCCAAACAAGTTATGCCCCCAAATACAGATACAAGGTCTTGCTCAATCTCTACATTTTACTGGAGGCTTTCCCTGTGAATGAAAATAATGAAATCACCATTACGTATTATGAGCCCATCACCAAGTTTTAAGTAGATGGCTAGATTGAAGGCTGCTTTTGAATCATTATTAGATGAATTCCCACTAAGCAACCCACACAAGGTGCTGAATCCAGGGAGGGAGGGAGGATAGGAGGAAGGGAAACTTGAGTAGTAGTTCTGGTCATCCACTTCCTCTTTCTTTCTCTAAGCTTTTACCATAATACTCTATCTTTTCTTAGAGCTTCCTCTGTCTGGAAAGAAATGTATTTATTCTTACTCCAAGCTTGCTACTGGTCTCCCCGCTCGGAACCTTAAAAGGCAGTCATAACCATGGTGGCGACGGGGGAAGCCTCGTTTATTTCCAAATCCCTCTCTTTCCCAGCTCATTTTAATGATCTACCGTGTCCTGTCCTCTCCCCAGGCGCCAGGAAGTGGACCACTTTTAGTGAGAGGAGCAGCTCTTCATACTTCGGTGAAATAATTCCAGTGAGTCAGGCAGCCTTGGAAAGAGGCACGTTGACTCAACTAAGAGAAGAAAGAGCTGCCGAGTAGAAGAGAACATGAATGCTCATTTCCCCCAGGAGAGAAGAGATGAAGCTGATTTTGTAAAATGAATTAGTTAAGTGGATGGTGAAGTGCGACAGACTGTCAGAGTGCTGGCTTGGGATGCAGCTTGGGATGCAGTGCTGCTCACATCCATAGCACGAGACAAGGGTAGCTCTCAGCTCCACTGTCAAGATCTGTGGGGCTCGAATTATTGTAATAAATTAGTAACTGAGGCTGATCCTGCTTTTAAAAATGAATTGCCAAGCTCAGCAGAAGCAGATGGACAGTCCGAAATTCATATTGGTCCATAAATGAGGAAACTTTGGCTCAAAAAACCTGTATGTAAAAGATCGATATTTTGGGGACTTTCCTGGCGGTCCAGTGGTTAAGACTCTGTGCTTCCACTGCACGGGGGCACGGGTTCGATCCCTGGTCAGGGAACTAAGATCCTGCGTGCCGTGCGGTGTGGCCAAAAGACAAAACAAAACAAACAAACAAAAAAATTACTTTCAAAAGTAAGCGTGCTTAAATGCATTCTAACACTAAAGCAAGGAAAAAAATGCACACACTCAGAATGCTAGAGAAAGAGCGCTTTCTTCATCAACGTGAAAGTAGTCACTTGAAAATACAACTGTTTCTAGGGGAGAGGGATGTAATATTCCCATTGTATAAATTTCCCAGTAGAATTTTATTTTATTTTATTTTTAAAATTTAGTTATTTTATTGTTTTCAACATCTTTATTGAAGTATAATTGCTTTACAATTGTGTGAGTTTCTGCTTTATAACAAGGTGAATCAGCTATACGTACACATACATTCCCATATCTCCTCCCTCTTGCCTATTCCACCCTCCCTATCCCACCCCTCTAGATGGTCACAAAGCACCGAGCTGATCTCCCTGTGCTATGCGGCTGCTTCCCACTAGCTATCTGTTTTACATTCGGTAGTGTATATATGTCCAAGCCACTCTCTCACTTCGTCCCAGCTTACCCTTCCCCCTCCCCGTGTCCTCAAGTCCATTCTCTATGTCTGCGTCTCCAAGTGGAATTTTAAAACAAGTAGTAATCCTTAGCCTAGAGAACACCATCAATTCCCGTAGGTTACAATGATAGCTCCTGGAGTTATGCAACCCCACAGCCCTGATGGAAACAATGCAGAGCAGGAAGCAGAGAGAAGACCAAGAAGTAGAAATAATCACATGAAATTTCTGCCTTGACCATGTGGCTAAAGATTCAGGTTCTATCATTAACGCTCCAAACGATCTCAGCAACATAATAAAATATACTCATTGATATTTTTCTAAAATATTGTACTTTTTTCTACATGGCTTAATAAAACATGGACTCTGTGGTCAAAGCAAATGATTTGAGAGAGAACAAGAAACTCCAATTTGCTATTGCACATAAGTTCTGGTGAATTCAGTGGAGAATAACTTTCAGAAGAAAAGGGAAAATTCCCCATATCCAGTGTTTCTTAATTTTCAAGCTACTTGAATTAAATAAATATAATGCAGGAATCATACATTTTTCTGACAACCTTTACATGACAACTCAGGGAATGATGACACTGACATTCCATGTCCCACTTAGAAATCCCACATCTGAATTCATGATTTCGAGTTAAGAAAGGAAATACTAATAAATTCTAACATTATTTCCAGTACTGTATTTGTAACCATTTAAATGGCTATACTCTGTCTACATTGCCTAACCGTAAACTCTGGAGAACACTGTGAGAGTAAATCAGGTAAGCTAAAGGCATTCCATTTAACAAACTGGGCTCTTTAACACAAACTGACGCATTTCCGTACATATTTATAAGGCTTGGTGGTTATTATTAGGCTGTAATTGCAGTTGTTCTAACACCTAATAAGCCATGGTTGGAAAAACAAAGGCAGGTTAATTTGTGATTTCCTGTACTCATTCAGAGGCAAATTAAGTGTCAAACAGCTAATACAGAGCATATTTCATTTTCTGAGATTCTAATTTAATTCTGCACCGTATCACTGACGCCTTAATATAGGGTGGTTTATCTAAAACGAGGAGCAATTTACAAACCTCTTTCAACAGAATCATTAATGATAGGCTACGTTAGCATAATTACCGCAGTGTCTGCCGTCCTTCTAAACAGAGACCTGTTGGCATGTCCATCATCAACACACATCCTGTTTCAAGAGACTTACAATTTCATTTTTGAAGTTGGCACCAGAAGAACAATCATGTGTACGCAACAATGAGAAGATCCCCAAATGCTGTCGACGTATAATTAAAAATATTTATTCTAAAAACTCCGTAAACTCACTTGATCTCATTTTCTAGAAGCTAATTATAAAACAAGCATTTTGGAATTCAACTTCTAGATAAAATCATTTTATTTTTCCAGGCTACTGCTTTAGCCCCTTGGCAAAGATGTGTTTTTAAGATTTTAGTAACCAAGCTGTATTTGCCTAGATTACCCTCCTCGCCTAAAATGATCTGATCACAAGCATCTACATTTGCATCACAGAAGGTGCCGAAGCATCCCAGGGATTCGGGATTGAGCCAGGCCAGAACAGAATCTCCATATTTGTCATGCCCCCAACTGTCGCCATGCTAACTTTCCGCGTTTGCTTAGAGCACCCTGCTTTCAAGGGTGCTCACAAGAACGCGATTTCATTGAACTCTTGGATTTGCGATTTGGAGAGTTGGGTAAGGCAGGTAACTTCATTTCCACAGAATGAAACCAATATATGGAAATTTTAAGTTGCCAGTTCCCAGCACAGGCAAAGCAAGATTGGGAGTCAAGCTCTCTGAGTACTGGTCCACTGTTTCCCAGACTGGACACCTTGAAGGCCTACTGAGCATGCTTTACTAAGTGCCTGGCCGAGGGGTAGGCAATGCCTGCAAATCTAGCAGGGGCAGTGACCGCTAAACAGTAATTGACCAGGCAAGAGGATGCGGCTGCGATTAAAGGCACACAAGGTTCTCTGAGGAACAGCCTCTGGGACAGCCAGCAGAGGTGATTTTGAATTAGGCCTTGAGGGTGAGGAGTTTGACCAATGTTTGCCATGCAGGGAGGGAAGACCACTGAAGGTAATACAGACAGAATGTCACATTATAAGGCACAGAGGTGAGACTGACCCGAGCTTCCCAGAGCCTACTCCAAAAGCTCAGTGTCTCCACCCAGGACCCCGCTATGCCGAGCAGTCCCAGGAGACCACAAAGCACGTGCTCAGCATGCTCTGTGCCCAGCCATGACATTCCCCTAGCACCTCCAGAGCGTGTGTTGGGAGGCTCAGGATTATCTACACGCCTTACATCATGAACCTTTGGTAACTAAACATTTACGCAGCTAGAGAACCATTTAGTCAACTGCTGAAAAATTATCCTAAAGTTTGGCTGAAAAAGCAGGAAGGACGGGCTTCCCTGGTGGCGCAGTGGTTGAGAGTCCGCCTGCCGATGCAGGGGACACGGGTTCATGCGCCGGTCTGGGAGGATCCCGCATGCCGCGGAGCGGCTGGGCCCGTGAGCCATGGCCGTTGGGCCTGCACGTCCGGAGCCTGTGCTCCGCAACGGGAGAGGCCACAACAGTGAGAGGCCCGCGTACGGCAAAAAAAAAAATAAAAAATAAAAAAGCAGGAAGGATGACCATCCCTCGGTATCTGAAGGGCACTGGTTCCACAACCCTCACGGATACCAAAATCCGTGGATCCTCAAATCCCTTATATTAAATGGCATAGTATTTGCGTATAACTTATGAACATCCTCCTGGATACTTTAAATCACCTCCAGATTACTTATAATACCTCATACAATGGAAATGCTCTGTAAATAGTTGCCAGTGTGCTGCAAATTCGTGTTCTGCTTTTTGGAACTTTCTGGAATTTTCTTCTCCAATATTTTCAGTCCAAGGTTGGTTGAACCCTCAGATGCAGAACCGGAAGACACAAAGGGTTGACTATATTAAAATCTATAAAAATCCCTGCTCAGCAGTCCTATAGATAACGCAGCCCTCTCTCCTAGGATTCTCCAAACTTGACCTGCCTTATCCTGTGGTGTTTTTATCTCTAGCGAGCTAATTCTTTAGATACAGCAATTAGGGCCTAGAACATACAGTGTGATCTATACGAGGGCTTGCTGTTCTTACATTCTGCCAAAGAACCAAGACTTACGATTTTTACTGATAAATTCATATTTGAATTTAATTACAAGGCAAACCATAATGAACGCAGAGGAACTAGTTTATTCTATTATATAAACTCATCTTTTGAAATTTCTCTATAAGATGATTTTTTTAAGAGTGAAGCACTCTGAAATCCCATAGAAAATCTGATTTAAATTACTTCATCACTTCAGAGACTGGAGTCTGGGAGAACTCAGCTATCTGCATCTCCCAGGCCCGGTGGGCCCTTGCTGGCTCTGTACCACAGGGCAGATCCTCGTCTGAGACCCTTGTGGTCCCATCTGTACTGCAAAACTTTGGTAGAACATGAGGAATTCCATAGCAGGTTTCGGCCTGAACTTGTAATTTCCTTCCCTTTGTATTAGGGGGCTTTAAATTGGCGTCTTGGTTTTGAGTGTATTTTTAGCAGGCTTTAGAAGCCTGTAAATACTTACTTGTGTTCTAGTGAAAAGCTGAAGAATAAGTCACAGGTTTCTGCATTCTCTCTCCCTAAATATCCACTTCTCCTTTAATGCTTATAGAAATCTGAACACAGATTTATGACTTACCTCCAGGCAAATCTGCTCTGAAATTACAATTCAGTAATGGGAGATGGATCCAAAAAACTGTGGGTAAAATATTATATGTGTACTTGGGCATAGAGTTAGGGTTGTTAATATCAATTAATTCTGTTCACAGAGGAGGACTTGTTTTAAAACAACTTCATTTTTCTTTGGCGTATGTGTAATTACACAGCTATAACTAATAGCCATGGAGGTGCAATCTACCATCCAAATAACTAGCAGGATTCTTCAAAGTATTATTTAGGCTCTTCTAACTTTACTGTCTCAGAATGAAGGGTGATTACCAGATAGGACTCAATGTAAAATCAAGGCCACTCGTAAGGGTCAGCGGCTCCCAAAGATTGACTCCCCTTGTTAGAGTATATATCAGTCTTCTGCACAATTCTGCAAACGAAGACCATGTTAGTTTAGGTGAGGGTTATCCTGACTACCTGATCTTCTTTCCCCCCTAACCTGAGTAAGATCACATTAATTTCCAGGAGATTTTCTTCTTCCTTTTTTTCTTTTTTAATTTTTATTTTATATTGGAGTATAGTTAATGAACAATGTTGTGTTAGCTTCAGGAGTACAGCAAAGTGATTCAGCTATACATGTACCTATTCTTTTTCAAATTCTTTTCCCATTTAGGTTATTACAGAATATTGAGCAGAGTTCTCTGTGCTACACAGTAGGTCCTCGTTGGTTATCTGTTTTAAATATAGGAGCGTGTATATGTCAATCCCAAACTCCCAATTTCTCCCTCCCCTGCACCTTTCCCCTTTAGTAAGCATAAGTTTGTTTTCTAGGTCTGTGAGTCTGTTTCTGTTTTGTAAATAAGTTCATTTGTATCATTTTTTTTAGCCTCAAATATGATATTTGGCTTTTCTTCTTCCTTTTCTAATGTATGTTATCACCCCCATTCTCTCCTTTTATCTTTGTGTAAACTATGTGCTCGATCACATTTGCCATTTTGTTTGGGTGACATTCCCATCAATCAAGTGACCGTTGGTGTACACACCACAGGGGCTATGAAAATTTACCATGAAAATTTCATTACGATGCATCCTGATCCCTGGAACAGGACCTTCCTGTAACAGAAATTGGAACATGAAAAACTTCACACCCACTCTCAACCAAATACATATCCTGAGTGGTAACCTTCCATTAGGCCCAATTTTTTAATTTAGTATTTACAGCCCACGGAACACATGTCAGCAAAACTATATAAAAAATACTTGCCAGCCACCTAGTGTGACAGGCATTCTTCAGGAAGCAGCAGGGATTTGCTTCAGTGAGGCCAGGAACATATAGGCTTTGCTGTGTTTCAAAAGTACATCTTAGACTTACATCACATCTTCAAAGCCCAGTAGCTGTGCTGGTAACAAAAATCCTGAGATGGTGAAAGCCAGTATTTTGTGCTGTTTCTTTGACGGGTAAAGTTGTAATACTTACACATGCAAAGGGGGGATCGGAGACGGATCGTAATGGTAACGGCCCTCATGGTGTCTTGCATCGATTGGTACAGGAGGATGGAATGCAGGAAAGAGATGAGGAGGGTCTGAAAAAGAAAGAAAGTACAGCCTGTATAAACGGAACACTCTGAAATGGAATGCCAATCCATGAAACCACACTGCTAACGCAGTCTTCACAACTGATGCCGAATCTACCTGAAGAATTTGTGGAAGAATTCTTTACGGTTCAGAACCAAGCAGATACTAATACCAGCACCTGAGGTAGTAAAGCCTCTGAATGCACCAATAACTGAACGCAGGCAGGAAAGCAAGAAAGAGAAACAACACGTGCTCCTACCCTGCAAGGGGCCGGCCAGAGGGCAAGGGTTGCCACAAAGCCAAGAGGAACAGACTCCAAGACACTTTTTAATTTTTAATTTTTATTTTTGCCCTTGCCACGCGGCTTGCAGGATCTTAGTTCCCCAGCCAGGGACTGAACCCCGGGCCCTTGGCAGTGCAAGCACAGAGTCCTAACCACTGGACCGCCAGGGAATACCCCACTTTTTAATTTTAAGATGACACTGTCAAGTGAGTTTTAGACAAAGACGTACTATCACTACTAGCTTTCATTTCTCCCATACCCATGATGTTTTGTAAGGAAAAGAGTCATGTTCGAAAGTCCCTGCTAGGACAGGAGTAAAGACGCAGATGTAGAAAATGGACTTGAGGACACGGGGAGGGGGAAGGGTAAGCTGGGACGAAGTGAGAGAGGGGCATGGACATATAGACACTACCAAATGTAAAATAGATAGCTAGTGGGAAGCAGCCGCATAGCACAGGGAGATCAGCTTGGTGCTTTGTGACCACCTAGAGGGATGGGTTAGGGAGGGTGGGAGGGAGAAGCAAGAGGGAGGAGGTATGGGGATATATGTATATGTATAGCTGATTCACTTTGTTATAAAGCAGAAACTAACACACCATTGTAAAGCAATTATACTGCAATAAAGATGTTAAAAAAACAAAAGTCCCTGCTAGAATCCATGGCACGTGTACACACACACACACACACACACACACACTTTTTTTTTTTTTTTTTTTTTTGCGGCACGCGGGCCTCTCACTGCTGTGGCCTCTCCCGTTGCGGAGCACAGGCTCCGGACGCGCAGGCTCAGCGGCCATGGCTCACGGGTCCAGCCGCTCCGCAACGTGTGGGATCTTCCCGGACCGGGGCACGAACCCGTGTCCCCTGCATCGGCAGGCGGACTCTCAGCCACTGCGCCACCAGGGAAGCCCTATACGGCGTTTTGAGGGACTTTGTGACAACCATGTCAGAGTTGGAAGATACTTTCACTTATTTACTTCCTGGCTCTTAGCTGTGTGCTGTGTGATTAAATTCTCTGCAACAGATAAGTGGGTGTTAACTGTATCTGCTTTTCTCTATGTGGGTGCAGCTGTGAATTAAGAAGAAGCACAAATCCAGATTTTTCATACACACAAGAGCTCAAAATGTGTGAATTTATTCTACATTCAATATATGCCTCATATATCCAGGAAGTAACAGTCATTATTTTTTATATGAGTATTTATAATAACATTGCAAAGATTATATGCATAGGGGGTGAAAACCAGGCACATAATTCAATAAAATCAAAAGCATGTACCCAAGCAGTATAAATCTTTACCCCAAGGAAAACTATAAGACTATTACAGATATTTAAAGGCATTGCCATCCTTTTATTTTTAAGCAATTAACAGGATTCACTGTCTCTCTCACTCTCTCTCACCCTCTCTCTTTCTTTCAGAATGAGAGAGAAAATGACCAAGCATTGAAAACATATTTAAGAGAAAAGGGTTAGGGTGAGGGTTAGGAATTACTGGGGCATTTAGTAGTCATTTCTCACTGTTGAGTGTGTTTTGGGAGTTTAAAAGTTAATTCTGAGTGAAAGTATGTGATGCATCTTGCAGCACTGTTTACTCGAAGTGTTTATTTATGTCCCAAGGAAATTTCTGAATTCCATATTCTGGAATCAGGTTAAATAAAGAGCCAAAAAATATGGATATGATCTGATTTCATCAAAGACATCTGATTTTAGTTTAAGCATTTTTATTTCTATTTGTTTCCTTCTCAATTTAGTTGAAAATAACTAAAATTACTATTGGTCTCCTGGACCAATAAAGTCTGTGTGAACAATTATACCTCATGTCAGTTATCAGTGGAAATCTCACCTCTGAGGCCGCTTTCTGGTAAACGCAATGGAACAGCCCTCTTCCAATTCAAGACACGCTTGACCACAGCTTAACAGTAAAAACGAAGAATAAAAAGCAGGACGAGCATGTCCTTTAACATATGTGGCATCGCATGACATTAATCCCAACACACCTCTCAAAAAAAGAAAATGCTTGCGACTCCTAAAACATGGAGTGCTACCCTTGCATCTCAGCTGGTCGCTTCTCTGTGGAAGATGGCAGTATATTCCATCACGAGCCCAAGAAGCTGTCCAAGAAAACCCACAGGACGAGAACAGGCCCGTGTCGCCAGCAGCCGCCATAATTACCCACCTCCCGGTTTATTATTTACACATGAGCAGCACAGCTGCAGAGCATCGTAACTCAGGGGTATGTGTAATAAGTCACCGCACCGCAGCCATCTCCTGCTCTGGCCCTTGACAAAACACCACATGATGACTTTTCCAAAGTCGGGCAAAAACTGCTGAAGCAGAAGGAAGTGCCACTAAACCTGGTTCCCTCCTATTTATCATACAATTTCCTGACTGATGGTTCCACAAACCAGCTGCTAAGTGCTGTGTACTCTGCTGTCAGCAAACTAACGGGCTAAATGGAAGACAGGCAGAATAATGTGCAGAACTGGGGGAATCAATTTTACTGAAGGAATTAAAACTCTGCCAGGTGGGGGAAGTCTGGGGAGCAGTGGGAAGCAGTCAACTGTCCATGCTTTGGGTTGCAAAGATGATTTATTACAGACTCACAAGAGGTTTGACTATTGGACCAAATTCCTCTTAGACTAGACGGAGATTTGCAGAGTGTCTATTATCCTAGGCACGAGTGGAAGAGTCTTTAAATCCCATAAATATGTAACTGGCTTGACACATGTTTAAACTGAAATGCATAGTAACAATATTTGTGCTGGGTATAGTTGTCAGTATTCGATTTCATGCTGGCTGTCATCAGGCTGTGCGGCGAGCTTCTCATTAGGAATGAGAGGCATTGATTTTTAGGTCTCCTCACAACAGCCTGGGTTGATCATAAAACCTGTAGCCAGGAAAAGACACTTGGAGGTTTATCTTCAGTTGTTGCATCCTTCTCCCAAGAAATAGTTTTAATATCCTCAGGCTATGAGATCTCTCGGATGCCATTCTGGGAAACTGTCTTTTAAGGTTTGAAATTTACATATAAAAATTGTAGATTAAAAAAGAGAGATCAAGGGCTGCTCTGTTTGTGCCCTGAAGGAGTAATTCACCAAATGATATTTGAGTGGCCTGAAAGTGCCCAGGGAACAGTACAGGAGGACCCACAAGAGTAAACCACCCAGGGCATAAATTCTCCTGGCTTATTTAAATCCTGAAGTCATCTGTTCACTGACTTTGGAATTTATTCTAGGCCTGCACTAGAGATGATTTTTCTTGTCACTGGGGTCAGCCCTGCCTGTAGGAATGTCCAGTCCCCTCCAATTCACTCAATCGTCTGCCATCAGCAGAAATGTTAAAACCCAATGTGGGCAGCATCCACTATGCCCAAACCAAAGGAATCATCCAGCATCTATCAAAGGAGAGGTCTCAAGAGGGGGAGAGAGGGGCCCTCACACTCCGATGAGATGGTGGAGTGGCACTCAAGTGCCATCTCTGCCTCTTCCCCCTGCTGAGTGTCTCCAATCATTACCTTGACACCTGCAAGACCAGGGCTCAGTGGCCTAAGGAACACATCACCATGTGGGCGGTCTCCACACCCAGACTGACTCCCCATTCAGACATCCTTGTGTTCCTGCCTGTGGACAGGATTATACCGTGGACGGGAATATGCCTGTGGATAACACAGCGCCAGCAAGGGGCTCATCTGCCCCTCTGAGGACAGCCCCGGATGCCTGACTGGGAATGTCTAAAGCATGTGGCCCTGCAGGTCTGCTATGAGCAGAATCTAAGGCGTGGAACCCCAAAGGGACCAGCTGTGGACTTGCTGGACATCCAGGTGGCATCATCCCATGAAGCAAGCGCTTCAGGGAGCATCAGGAATCTTCTTTCCAGTCCTACATGCATGTTGTGTGCAGCTGGAAGCATCTCCAGAGTCGTTAGTGTAGATCATCTTGTTTATAAGACCCTCTGTAATGCGGTGCAAGTTTTAAGGAAATGCAGGTATAGTAAACTCAAGACATCTGATAGATGCCTTGCATAAAAAAAGATCTATTATTTTGTCTCTTCATACCATGGCAGGAACCTTAACTTGTGGAGCATACGCTATGGGGGGCAAACTCCTGCACCGGGCAGTTTTTAAATTTCTTTTTTTTTAATTAATCTATTTACTTTATTTATTTATTTTTGGCTGTGTTGGGTCTTTGTTGCCGCGCGCGGGTTTTCTCTAGTTGCGGCGAGCGGGGGTTATTCTTCGTTGCGATATGCGGGCTTCTCATTGCGGTGGCTTCTCTTGTTGCGGAGGACGGGCTCTAGGTGCACGGGCTTCAGTAGTTGTGGCACATGGGCTCAGCAGTTGTGGCGCATGGGCTCAGTAGTTGTGTCTCGCGGGCTCCAGAGCGCAGGCTCAGTAGTTGTGGTGCATGGGCTTAGTTGCTCCGCAGCATGTGGGATCTTCCCGGACCAGGGCTCAAACCCGTTTCCCCTGCATTGGCAGGAGGATTCTTAACCACTGAGCCACCAGGGAAGCCCCTGGGCAGTTTTTATAAATAAAGTTTTATTGGAATACAGGTGCCATTTCGTTTGCATACTGCATCTGGCTGCCTTCAAACTGCAAACTGCAGAGACACAGCTGGAGAGCTGCGACAGAGAAACACATGGCCCACAAAACCTATTATATTTCTTTTGGCCCTACAGAAAACGGTTTGACAAACCCTGTCCTTAGCATACCCCAAGAAAGTAATTCTCAGAAATGTTTACAACTCAGAAAAACCACACACCATTTTTTTTCTTCATGTATACATAGTTTCTGAGTCATAACACTGTATGTGTGAAATACCGATGTGCCTATTTGTGTGACTTAAAAAGTCTTTACAGTAGGGCTTCCCTGGTGGCACAGTGGTTAAGAGTCCGCCTGCCGATGCAGGGGACACGGGTTCATGCCCTGATCTGGGAGGATCCCACATGCCGCAGAGTGGCTGGGCCCGTGAGCCATGGCCGCTGAGCCTGCGCGTCCGGAGCCTGTGCTCCGCAACGGGAGAGGCCACAACAGTGAGAGGCCCGCGTACCGAAAAAAACAATAAACAAACAAACAAACAAACAAAAACAACTTTACAGTAGAAGTGTCCAATCTGACAATTATCCAGAAAAAGGATACTCATCCTGTGATTTTATTTATCATAAATAAATTCTAAGATAAAAATGATAATGGATGAAATTGACTGTAAATCTAGCAAATGATGGCAATAAACACTTAACATCTGCAAATTTAAGTTTCCTTATAAGTAACACATACACAAGGTTACGTAGAAAGCTGATTAACAAAACTGTGTTATGTATGAAACCCAAGCAATTTTTACTTCTGGCAACCACCCAACATTCCTGACTCCTCTTTTTTTTGGCCTCACCGCACGGCACGTGGGATCTTAGTTCCCTGACCAGGGATCGAACCCGTGCCCCCTGCAGTGGAAGTGCGGAGTCCTAACCACTGGACCACCAGGGAAGTCCTGGACTCCTCTTGTATAAATATCCATGGGCATTCCCCACTTTTCAGATAGCAATCTATTATTTCTTCTGTGCCAGCATGCAGATATATTAAATTAATCTAATATTTTAAATAGATCTAAGTGCTACCCAGCACTATACTCTGGTCATATCACAATCCATCCAGGCCATGATCCTTTTACAAACATAATTATGTGTTTCTACAAGAAAATGATAAATAGCCCTCTGCAAGTAAATTAACAAGAAATCTGCCTTTACCACCTCTAATGTATCCTAGGTAGTGAACAAAGAGTTGAGCTTTCCCCTTCCTGGTCCCTTTTAATTTCTTTTATCCACTAGTCTTTGCAAGTTTCTCAACTAAAAATCACATCCATTGGATTCCCAATGGCAGAAATAGACCACATCTGCGTACTGACCGACCAATAAAATCCTTCCATCCAGAGCCTCTGGAATGTGCCTTGCCTATGATCCCATATATATGCAGCCATCATATTTTTGTTGTTTCCAGCTTTCCTGCCAAGATCAGAGGAAAAAATAAACAGAAGGAAAAGCAGCAAAGAGAAATAAGAGAAGGTTTACAGCCATTATACTGAAACTGCAAAACTGTCCAAGGGAAATCACATGAAAACATATAAGGAGTCACTACATTTAAAAGTGACAAATCCATTTACTTGAACTATGCTAATGGTGTATTTTCTTATGAAAGCATGGAAATTAAAAGATGGAAATTCTTACCAGTGACAAATTCTTATGTGAATGACCATTTTTTTGTATAGCACAATTTAAAAGCCAAATTCATAGTTTCAAAAATATACACTGGGATTCTTAACGCTGATGAAGTGAAGGCAGAGAATGAAATGTTTCCAGGAAAGCATCTGGTATCTCAGCTCTAACTACAGAAGCCTTAGAGACACAACGAATTCAGAAGTTGCCTGGTTTAGCTAGTAAACCAACAATGAACAATGATGATGAGATCTAGAAGCTGTGTCCTATCTAAAATAAATCAACTCAGAAAAGAGCTTCCGAATGTTTTTTTTTTCAATGTTGCAAAATTAGCAGAAGCAGGTAGCAAAATGTAAAAGCAAAGGAATACAATGCTTTACATTTCATAAAACGCATGTCCGTTTCTTCATGGGATCCTCCTGACAACCCTAAAATCATCATTTCCAAGGCTTTATTATTATCCCCCGAAGTCTTGTTTCTCTTTTCACATGATCCTGAGGGCTACAAAGGGAATATTCCATTATCTGCTCAGAAAAGCTAAAGGATGTACCCGAAGTCACAGAAACCAGAGCCTTGTGATGCAAGTTGGTGCTTTTTCTATTCCACCACCAGAGGTGGCACTCCCAACACAGCCCCAGACACCGTCGTGGAGCCCCACCTCGATGCTCAAATCCTGCTCCAAACCAGGAGTCAGCAAGAGCTCTCAGGCACACAAACCCCGGCCTCCTGCATGGTAACTGCCTGGGCTGAGGCTCAGAGTATCAGAGAGAGCTCACCTTTACCTTTCTCTCCAGAGTTCCACAGCGGAGAACGATGCCGCTAACTCAAAGAGAAACCACCCATCCAAGTCCACCCTGAGAAATATTTTGAAGGCACTGGAAAACCAGCAGTGCCCTTCAGGGTGTGTTGGTTAGAGTCTGCATAGCCATTAAATAATGAATGAGGTCCACGTTCATTCCGCTCAAAATCAGGCGAGAAGCAGTCGCAGAGTAGATTATAGACTCTTCCCCATAGAACCTCCACCACCCACCCCATTTTAGTTCCTGTCCACCAACAACTAAAGGTCTTCGAAGGTTTGCCCCATTAATAGAAATTAATAATACTAAAACAATCATGAGTATAAGGACAATTAGTGAATACTTTAATATATGTCAGGTGCTGTGCTAAATAAGCCTTTTACACTCATGAGCTCATCTATTTCTTCCTTTGACCCTGGAGAGCAGGAATGAGTATGCCCGTTCTTCCAGACAAGGGAACTGGCTAAGGGCCTTATCCAAAGAAATGACATGCAGGGAGCGAGTGGCAGAGCTGGTGTCCTTTTTACTCCAAAGCCCCTACTCTTAGCCACTCTGCTTCTTACCATGACACGGTCAGAGCTCAGGCTTCTTATCATCTCTTCTCTAAACTATATTCTCCAGACTTACAGCCCTAAGTCTTAGACTGGACCATGGTCCTTCCTGCTCCCCAGATCTGCAGCGGTCCAGGAGAGCCTTCCCAGCCCAGCCCAACCCTTTACCACGGCATTCAAGGCTCCCAACACCCCAGCTACATTCAGGGTACTTCCCCGTCCGAGATGCACTGCTGCCTTCATTGTTATGGCTTATGCTGTGCCTTGCTTGAGAAGTTCTCCCCCTCCTCCGAATCCAACTCTCTCTTCGAGACTCAGTGCAAATGTCACCCCTTCAGTCAAGCCTCCCTGAGTCCCTGTGGGAACCACTTGCTCCTTCCCTTCTTCATTCTTCAGGTTATTGGGGACCGCCTCGGACAAACTCTATTTACCCACATCTCCTCTCTCCCTGATGCTAAGCCCGCTGAAGGCCCTGTGTTCCTACTCAGAAGCTCTCCCTCGCACTGAGGCCCACGCTGTACGCACAGCTGTGGCGGAAAAACACACACACAGGAGGGGCACTCACTGTGTTCCTGGACCATGCCAGGCCACTTGGGGATGAGGCCCTGCCCTGGCACTGCTGTCAGACCAGAACCATCTGCGTTCCCTCCCAGGCTGTCTGGGGTTCGAGGGCAGAAGAGGCTCACTGTATTGCACACCCAGCAGGAACTCAATTAATGTTTCTTATCAGAAAGGCGAAGGAGGAAGGAAAGACAAGAAAGGAAACTGAGGTCAAATAATAGCAGCAGTGAACCAGGCCCGTCTGGCACTGCAGGACCCTTCCATCTACCTAACAGGCCTCAATAACAGGCCAAACCAGGGCACTCCAAAGGCCCCACCGTCTTTCCGAATCCTCCCCATGCAGCTTCCAGGTGCCCGCCACCCCATGCTCGGAGCGCCTGCATACCCTGAGCTAAATCATAGCTCTGAAGTTCACCTTCTATCCCTGCAAGGCTGCCCGCTCCCCGCCAGGCTGGAGTCACCTCATGTGGACGTATGGTGTCCTCACCCCATCCCACCCTGCCATCCCCCTAAGATGGAGCAGACAATGGTGGGCACTCAGCAATAACCGCCCCACATTGGGTCTTTTCCAAGACGCTGAATGTCCTTTCCCACCAAGGAAACGTGGACGCTCCAGTGAATTCAGGAGACTTGAGCAGGCTGCTAACACCCATATGGAAAAAGCTCTTTGACACAAAAGGTTAGAGGTCAAAAGTTTAAAAGCTCATGACAGAAATGACAGGGGCCCCTTCGACCCCTCTCCCCCTTTTATTGTCAATAACATCAAAGGCCCTGGTCTGTTCTTAATGCTATTATTGCTACGCCTTTGGAATCCATTGAAATTCCAGCACGTTGATTGCACACTGGGAGCCCTGAAAGGCTCCACTTGCCTGCCCCTTAAACCCTGAATTCTCACTGCCGCTGAAGCACCATGAAGCAGGAACACACAAAGCTTTTAAGCAAAGAGTTTATTTAAGTGCTTCTTTCACCAGGATTGTAAAATAATAAAGCACTCGACGTGAAGTGATTCCCTTGTACGGATGAGCAAGGAAATGGGAGAAAAGGGAAAGAATCTCCCATTTCTAAGGGGGAAAGAATGCAAGTACCAAAACATTCCCGATTTTTCTTAGATGTCTCTTTTCCCTGCAATCTTACATTAGCCACTAGGCATACATTGTACACACGCCCTCAAAGACGTCAGGTATGTGAGCATGTATCAGATGGTATCATATGAGGGAAATAAGTTTCTGCTTAAGGAAGGTGCTCTGAGTGCCAGCTATGGTATTTGCACCTCTGTTTTTGGCATCCCCACTGTTAATGACTAGATAGCCAAAATTTGGAAGCTCTCAATACCTGAGGCCTCCTCTGGCCCATGAATAAAGGCTGAGTTTATAGAATTATTACACTGAGGGGGAGTGGGATGAATTGGGAGATTGGGATTGACATATATACACTACTATGTATAAAACAGATAACTGATGAGAACCTACTGTATAGCACAGGGAACTCTACCCAGTGCTCTGTGGTGACCTAAATGGGAAGGAAATCCAAAAAAGAGGGAATATATGTATACGTGTAGCTGATTCACTTTGCCTTACAGCAGAAACTAACACAACATTGTAAAGCAGCTGTACTCCAATAATTAATTAAATTAATTAAACAATTATTTAATTGTTTAATTAATTTAATTAATTATTAAACAATTAATTTAAAAAGAATTATTACACTGATAGCATGGACCAAGAAAGGAGAAAATTCAAAGGAAAAATAAAATCAAAACCTAATTCAAGTTCATCACAATACCACACCTGAACTCTCTGTCCACCTTTATTGGAACGTAAGGCCCATTTGACTGTCAGCCCTTCAGCGGCCGCTGTCATGTGACTTACCTGACCACTTCCCTCCTTCCCTGTCCACGCACAGCCCCCGAGCTGCACTTGGGACCCTTTCTTCCACCCTGATGTTGCCCTGTGCACGCTCCTGGGTGTGTGGACAGAAAGCCCAGAGCTGCATGCACGGGGGTCCACAACTACCACCGAGCTCCACTCCCCAGAGTTCACACCTGGGACTTCCTTTCTTGCCGGCTACCTTCCCTTCTTCCCTCCCTCACTGGACTTCTTATCTTGATCTTTTTAGTCCCATTCCTTTCGGGATGCCGGATGAGTTTCAGGATTTCTCTGACCCACTGTCCCTGAGAGCACCTGCTGGCATGGCAATGCCCTTGGACAGTGAAGCTACACTGCAGACAAGAGGCACTGGCCTCCCAGGCTTCTGGTACAACCCCAGCCCTTTCCACAGAGGACAGAGGCCATTCCTGTCCCTCTTCCTCTCATGTTTCCTACAGTCCGGACAAGCTGAACTGCTCAAAAACCTCCAAGAGGAATCCACATAGTCAGCATTGTACTTCAGGACAGGAAGGAATGGAGATCTGGGGGGTGTCAACAAACCTTCTAGTGTGTTCAGGTGGGCACTCCTTCCTGGAGAGGTCAGTGGTCTCGAGACTGCTTTCACTGAGCAGGGCTTTGTCTGGGTCCTCCGCTGCCTGTGTTTCCCTAAGGCCCAAGCTCTCCTGCCCTCTTCCCCTATTGCCACCAGGACAGCCTATGCCCCTTCTGCTTCCATGCTACCCCCTACCTCTGCTGTGATGCTTGACAGTTACACTGCTTCAG
Organism: Mesoplodon bidens; assembly: GCF_964165515.1. Taxonomy (NCBI): domain Eukaryota; kingdom Metazoa; phylum Chordata; class Mammalia; order Artiodactyla; family Ziphiidae; genus Mesoplodon; species Mesoplodon bidens. The sequence goes on from NC_138166.1 coordinate 18,623,553, forward strand.
AGGGTGACCTAACTGGAGGTTCTCCCCAAGGCCCTTCATCAGGACTTGACAGCTTCTTACCTTGTCTCAAAAGACCCAGGATCTATATGTTTTCAATGTGATCTCCATGTGGGTCCTCTCCTTCCTCTCCCCAAAGTGACCCTGGTTTCCAGACCAACTACATGGGACCCAGTCTTTACAAACTATACTTGCTAAGTATCTAAACTCAGTGATGTCCATCTGTGCCTATGGGCCCCTGAGGACAGACAACATGGTCTGCTTCTGGAGTCCATACCTACTTCTGGTACCCAAGTCCACCTACAGTCCCAGGGACTACAGCCCTGATACATGGGTATACACCTACCCCGGTACTAGTGGGCAGATCCTTACAGAGAGGACCCCATCCTGCACCTTCTCAGTGAGCTTCCACTTGTCGAGAGTGGAGCCCAGACACATTTCTAAGGAGCAAGGATGCTTCTCACACTTTGCTGTTTGCAAGTATTAACAAAGACTCAAAGAGTGATAATATGAGAACCCCAATGTACGTAAAACAGAGCATGGGTTTAATAACTAATACCACTCAATAGGCAAAACTGATGATGCCCTACTGGTCATCTCAGAGCCAATATTTATTTGCACATTTATCACCTCTCAGTAGGAAACCTTAGAAAACCCATCCTTCCGTTTCACCTTCTCAGAAATCAGGAGAAAGCCAAACACGCAGCACAGTGAACAATGCATGCTGCAGCCCTTAGAGGGCATGTCTGTTCTCCATCTGCACGTGCAGCTGAAAAGGCTTCCCATTTTAAACCATATTTTATAGAATTACATAGAAACAAATGACTATCATCATAATATAGATTTTTTTCACCCACAAAATAAAGCCAATAAGATTCAGCCCTATTTACTCCACAAATTTGTCCAAGAGGCCAAGTGACAAAGGTGCAGGTTGTTCATAAAATCTAAAGTCCTCATGTTTAAGGGGTTACTGTTATTTCTAAGTCCTTCATCTTCGATCCAGACACCCAAATGGACACTGATAGTCAACATCTTTACAGGAGCATCTTCAGCTTTGGACCTGATCTGATTGCTCGACCCATGTTCCTCCCTTGCACTCAGGCCTTCACTGATCACGAGGCATGTGAAGCTTCTTCATCCCTTGTCTTTAAGTAATTTCTGTGGCAAATACATAACTCTGTCCCCCAAATTCCAGATCAGCCATACACTGTTGTCAGCTCCACCATTAGGGGAGGGAACAAAAATGACAGCCACAGAGCCGTTCAAATAATAAATAGCTATCATTTTTTGAGCATTCACTCTGTGCGCAGGGTTACCCTAAACGCTGTTCAGATTTTTTTTTTTTTTTTTGCGGTACGCGGGCCTCTCACTGTTGTGGCCCCTCCTGTTGTGGAGCACAGGCTCCGGACACGCAGGCTCAGCGGCCATGGCTCACGGGCCCAGCCGCTCCCCAGATAATTTTTATTTACATTACAAGACAACCCAATGAAGTAGGTATAACTACCCCTACTTCACAATGAGCAAACAGTCATCAGAGAAGACAGGAAGTGAAAGGCACTATTAAAAAAACAAGACAACATGCCCAACATGGAGTCGCTTATGCTAAGTTCCACATCACCAAACCCACCAAGCTGAGACCGAATTATAGTTTTGGCCTCCCCAGAAATGCAATCTTAACCTAGTCAATCAGAAATCACCTGGTCGGGGCTTCCCTGGTGGCGCAGTGGTTGAGAATCTGCCTGCTAATGCAGGGGACACGGGTTCGAGCCCTGGTCTGGGAAGATCCCACATGCCGCAGAACAACTGGGCCCGTGAGCCACAGCTACTGAGCCTGCGCATCTGGAGCCCGTGCTCCAGCAACAAAAGAGGCCTCGATAGTGAGAGGCCCGCGCACCGTGATGAAGAGTGACCCCCCCGCTTGCCACAACTAGAGAAAGCCCTCGCACAGAAGTGAAGAACCAACATAGCCAAAAATAAATAAATAAACAAATGTGGGTTTAAAAAAAAAATTTAAAAAAACCACTGGAAATAATAACAGTCCTTTATGTTCTAGGTAAAGGGTATATGATTATTCCTTGTATGTACTAGTTTTTCAACTTTTCAAAAAAAAAAAAAAAAAAAGAAATCACCTGGTCGGCACTGGTGACGTAATCCCATCCCCTCAAGGAAAATGACCTCTTGTCGCAACCATTCCACTTTCTGCTTACAGTGTAACTCCCTGTCCCCGCTCCCTTCGGCCTATAAAAGTCTCTTACTTCGTACCACTCCTCAGACTCCCCTCCTCTCTGCTAGGTGGGATGCTGCCTATTCATAAATCGATGAAAAACGCCACTAAGATCTTTAAAATGTACTCAGTTGAATATTGCTTTTTGAACAGGCCTCAGGTAGGAACTGACAAAGCTGGACCTCAGGTCCAGCCTGACTGCCAAGCCTTCTCCAGAGCCAGCTTCCTGGACGTGCAGCCCAGGCCCCCATTCAGAAGGCCCCATGCTTGGCTTAATGCTCTCTATCACCCTCTTGGAAGTCTCCATAACTTTTGAGCAAGGACCAGAATCTTCTTTCGACACTGGGTCCCACCAGGGACGTAGCCTGCCCTGCATACAGCTACACTTCCCCTCCTGGGTACTCCCCCCACTTCACGCTTCCCCATAACAAAAGCCACAAGCAGCTAAAGGTCATCACTCACAGACACCTTCACCCCAGGTCCTGAGGCAGGAGAAGGGTGGGCCTTCCTTCTGGGGGCCCCGTCTCAGCCGTACCTCCTCTGAGGTCCATCATCCCCGCATCATCTCAGACACTTCTCCCAGATACCGGGGACCCGGCTCACATAGAGCAGGTCCCCAGCTTGCTTGGCCAGGTGGCCCCAGGCTGGATCCCCTATGACACTCTCTCTCTAGCCTTCCCCATGGCTAGCAAAATCACCCCGCCATCTCCCAGCCATCCAGAGGGCTAATTGGCTTGTTTTCATCGAGACTGAACGAAGCAGAAGTCCCTCTACACATAAATAAATCACAATTACTAACTGCTAGACTGGAGCGGCTCTCTCCTCCACTGTGGCCTTGGCAGAGAAATTCCCAGTCCCCCTGGGGCAAGCCGAAAAGCCCCAGACTGGCCGGGCAATATCCGCTGGCTGGGCTTCGTTTATTATTTAAACAGTAACTTAACGACTCTTCCCGGAGGTGAAAGAGGCCAAACTGTTTTCCTTCACTTCACAAAGGAGAGATGCATGGCTTATTTGAATGTCTCCAACGTTTACTTTAGTCCCCCAGTTAAATACCTTCCTCCAAGCAGAGTCAAACAAACAGTTCACTTCATTAGAAAGGCAAACAATTTAGCAAGAGAATACCAGCACTTGAGGGGGACCCGCACTGGGCCCAGAAACTCTCTGCCCTGGGAAGGAGGCCTGGGCTGCAGCCCTGGAGGGAGGGCAACGCGTGCAGCTCACTTCAAAAGCCTTTTCACAAATACTTCACACATTCACTGGTAATTAACAGATAACCCCGAAGAGATTATCGGCCCAGAGGCTGAGGGCCCTTAGAGGATTATCCAACTGGGCCTCTCTCTGGAGAAGGCAGAGCCTGGAAGGCACACCATTTTTCTCTAGGAGTACGAGTGGATCGAGTCTTCTAGGAAAACGCCCAAGCCAGCAGCTACCTATCCCCAGTTTAAAATAACGAACCCACATCCCATGGAAATAATATTCATCTGAGACACAGCTGCAAAGTCGGGCCTGGGCAAAACACCAGGGCCAGGGCAGCCAGGGGTGGCCCTTGATAGAAAGTGCAGGAAAGGACCAGGACAAGAGAGTGAAGACCGTGCTGGGTGTGTTCTCAGGATTCCAGCTCAGAAGCAGGAGTCAACACTCTCCCAACAAAAACTTGGGGTAAACTGGGGGACAGGTCACGTGCGGGTTAAACTGGTGCTTCTCCCGTAGCTGTGAGAGCCCAGAATGGGGTAGGTCGGCGGCCCACTGAAGCATGCAGCACCTGTGGACAGCAGGCTGGTTGTGACTGCTCCAGCTGGGCCCTGCAGGCCTGAGTTGGGAACCCCTTGTCAGATGGGATTGACCCACACCTGTCCCCAGCTTCCTCCAGGCCACTGTATCTCAGGCCGTCATGTCACACCCACCCATCCAGGGCACAGGAAACCATCTGGGTCTCATATTAGAGAATTAGGGATTGACATATACACACTGCTATATTTAAGATGGATAATGAACAAGGACCTACTGTGTAACACAGGAAACTCTGCTCAATATTATGTAACAACCTAAATGTGAAAAGAATGTGAAAAAGAATAGATATATGTATGTGTATAACTGAATGTCTTTGCTGTACACCTGAAACTCACACGACATTGTTAATCAACTATACTCCAACATAAAAGAAAAAGTTTAAAAAACTAAATAAAAAATAAAAATAAATAAAAAACAGAAGGGATCCACTTTCTTTTTTCTCTAAGAACACACGTACCTGCCGCCACTGCCCCACACATACACACATATCACAATAGGAGACGGTAACATCAAACAAAAATGGTCCAGGCCGGGCAGGCATCCCTATTATACTTGAATTTGTGGTTTCACCCATGTCCTAATTGTGCTGAAAAGGGTCAGAGTAAGCAATTCCAGTACTTATGGCTTTTAAGAAGTTGGTAAACCTCAAATGCCAACTGCAATAAATCATACAGGTCTCTATTAAAACTATAAATCACTCATGAAATTTAATACTGTCATGAAGAGTAATTAAGTGCTAATGTAATAAATCTACAAAAGAAAAACACACACACACACAACAATGCGGAATCTAAAGAGCAGGGGAATGCTTATGTCTTAGAGCTTTAAGACAAATCTTTGTGCCCCCAAAAGGAAGTCTCCCTGTTTCCCTCTCCACATCCAGTGGTTCTCGGGGGGGTAAAAAAAAATCATTAAAGGGGGCTTCCCTGGTGGCGCAGTGGTTGAGAGTCTGCCTGTCGATGCAGGGGACACGGGTTCGTGCCCCGGTCCGGGAAGATCCCACATGCCGCGGAGCGGCTGGGCCCGTGAGCCATGACCGCTGAGCCTGCGCGTCCGGAGCCTGTGCTCCGCAGCGGGAGAGGCCACAGCAGTGAGAGGCCCGCGTACTGCAAAAAATAAATAAATAAATAAATAAATAATCATTAAAGGGCCACATGACCAAATAAACTCAGGACTGAGAGCCTATGCCATAACACTCTTCTACAAAGCGGAAAAACAACACTGAAAATCTGCCATAGTTCTGTGCTATCCTATGAAGGAAAAGAGAAAGGAACGAAGGAGAAGTAACGTCAGGGACAAGGAACAGTGACTCTGTCCAAGAAGCATCTTGGGTTGAAGGAAAGTTATAGGAGAGAGTCACGGTCGTAGCTCACTCGTGCTGTCCTTCAAATAACTGCTTCCTTGAGAAATCATCTGTTCTCAGCTCTTCCACTACTCTGGATCTTTCCATTTGAGCTAGGATAGCTAGAACCCGGAATTCTTTCCTAGGCTGCTTCAGTCATACTGTTATCAGAAGGGGGACCCCTTCCAGGGCCCAAGAGTGGGCTCTTGTCTAACATTCGAAAATGAATTGTCTGAGGTGACACACGTGCTGACAAAGCAAAAGACTTTATTGGGAAGGGACCCCCCGGGCAGAGAGCAGCAGCGTAAGGGAACCCAGGAGAACCGCTATGCCATGTGGCTCGCGGTCTCAGGTTTTGTGGTGATGGGGTTAGCTTCCCAGGTTGTCTCTGGCCAATCATCTTGCTTGGCCCATATTTGGTCTGACTCGGGGTCCTTCCTGGTGGCACGCGCATCTCTCAGCCAAGAGGGATTCCTGTGTGAGGGATTCTGGGAGGTTGGCAGGGTTTCTTATGGGCTGTGACCTCCTCCCTCCTTTCGGCCCCCCCTGAATTCTCCCAGTTAGTCTTCAGCAGCAGCACTGTGCTCCTTATGGGGACCTCCTGGTGGGAGACAACTCAGGTAAGCAGTTATTATCGTGCCTGGCCAAGGTGGGCAGTTTCCGTCACCCATTCCCTAAAAATACCAGCTCAGGATTCAATCACTGGTTGATAAATCCATACATGAATACGTAAAGATGGATTCACGTACAAACCTAACCAGCACTGCTGGGTCCCAGGCACCATGGCGGCCCTGGAAACACGGAGAGGCTAATAATAGGCCATTCTGCCCAAGAGAAGCTTGGGGACCCACTGGTCACAAAGCCAGGAACAAGGACACCAGCTCAAAGAGTCCCGGTGAAAAGATGGCACTCAGGTGAGCAGTGAGTATGGGGGGCCGGTGGGGAGGGAAGGTCAGAGAAACCTCCTCTCCTTGAGGAAAAGCCTTGTTCAGAAAGGTGAGTGACAGCAAGCTGACAGAACCCACAGAGAAAGGCCGTGAAGCAGCAGGGTGTGTCTGGTGACCCTAAGGACCCAGAACCGCTTTAGAGCACTGGTCCTCAAACAGCAGTGTGTCTCTCATCACCCGGAGGGCTCCTTAAAAGGCAAATTGGCTGGGCCCACCCTCAAGAGTCTCTGATTCAGTAGGCCTGAGGAGGGGAGGAGAGTGAGAATTTGCCTTTCTAACAAGTTCCCAGGTGATGCTGAAGCTGCCGGTCCGGGGGACCGCACTCTGAGAACCACTGTTCTAGAGCCGTGTGGAAGAAAACAAGGCCAGGCCACGGAGGGTCTTGCATGCTGTGCCCGTGACCTGCGAGGGCTGACACAGGAGACTGAAATGATCAGACGTGCATTCTGCAAATATTACTTTGGTGGAAAGGTGGAGAACGGGTTGGAGTGGATGAAATTAGGTGGGGAAGTCAGAGATGCAAAAGCCCCGGCACTGAGGCCGGGCAGTGGGACTACAGAGGAATGGTTGGAGACTCCAGTGAAGAAGGATGAATGGACATGGGTAAGAACAGAAAAAAGGAAGGCTGGGCTGACTTCTAGGGTCCCTGTCGACAGTGGTGGGAACCAAGAGAAAAGGGAGGCAGAGGCCTGGGAAGAACCAGCGGGCAGGAACGGGTTCAGGCTGGGACAGGTGGGGTTTGAGGATGTGGAGGGAGGTGGATCCAGGTCTGGAATCCCAGAGCCAAGTCTGCCCTGGAGTAGGAGATGCCATCGCAGGGGCAGTGGATACCAACGGAGTGAGCGAAATCGGACAGGGGGAGGGTACCAGACGAGATCAGAGGACGTCCGGAGGGAGGCCAACGGTTCAAGGATGAGAAGAGGAAGAGGATGAAGCTAAGCTGCAAACAGGGAACACCAGAGCCCCCGGGGAGCCAGCAGTGAGGGGACGTGAAGGGGTACCTCCCAAGAGCAGGAGGACTCGCACTGCGGCGGATAATGCAGTTGTGGGAGCTGGGGACGCGGAGACCGTGACACGCCCTGGAAGTGTGGCTGCCGAGGGAGAAGAGAGGGCCGGAGACAGGGCAGCAGCTAGAGAAAACGAGGGTCAGGGAGGAGTTGGGTGTGGGTGTTTTTACAGTTGAGAGGCATCTGAGCACACTGTAAGCGGAGGGGAATGACCGCAGTCACAGCCTGGGCTGGAAGACAGAAGTCAGAGGACAGCACTGATGGGTCAGCTTTCCTAGAACCCAGAACAGGAAGCAGGTTAGCCCCACTTCAAGGAAGGGAGAGAATGGGAAGGGGCTTTCAAGACACTTTATTTATTTATTTTCGCTGCACCCGAGGCATGTGGGATCTTAGTTCCCTGACCAGGGATCAAACCCTTGCTCCCTGCATTGGAAGTGCCGAGTCTTAACCACTGGACTGCCAGCGAGGTCCCTAAAGACACTTTAAAAAGCGTCAAGTAAAAAACCCCAATCTGTTCCGCCCCAGGCTCACGTGAGAAACGTCAGACCCAGTGGCAATGCAGTCAGAGATGGCTCTTTCATTTACCTATTTTTAAATTTTATTGGAGTATACAGTTGATTTAGAATGTTGTGTTGGTTTCTGGTGTACAGCAAAGTGATTCCGTTGTACACATACACATATTTATTCTTTTTCAGATTCTTTACCCATATAGGTTATTACAGAGAGGGCTCTTTTAAAACTGCAGTCAGAGTTTAACCAAAAAAGATGGGGTACAGCCTATTCCTTCCAGGAATTTCTGCTAAGAGGATGCATTCAGAATGGTCAGACCCCTTGCCTCCTTCCTACTGTCAAGCAGAACTGCTGTGATCAGCCAGGAGCTTGTGCCCCAGGGTCCCCCCAGATCCCTCACGGCACCTCCTTTGCCCCCTGAAAGGCTCATGATGGGGCCACATCCCTTTCTTTCTAAAGAGAAGCAAGGAAGAGATTCCAGCAGCCAGGTCAGGGCAGCAAAGAGCAAACAGGATGAGACGGAGAAATCTACAAGGGAAATCAACCGAGGAACCTGATTCCAACCAGGAGGAAGAACCAAGTACCAGGAGCTCTAAAAGCTGTGGTCAATTTCAGCCCTTTCAGGGCCCTAAATTTGGTCTCTTTATTTACAGCCCTACACATGCTGTGGGGAATCAGAGGGGCCAGGAAAAGGAGCGTGAAGAGAGGCAGAGATAGAAAGAGTTAACAGGCAACAGATTTTTGAGGCTCAAACATTTCAAAAACCAGTGAATTCACTGGTACTCCCTGCTGCTTTTATTGCTCTCGCTCAACAGCTGGAGAAAATGTTTGATCAAAATATTTGTACTATTGTGTTTAAGGGAAATGACATATGACAGCTCATTATCCCAAACTCAGAATCCCCACAGCATCTGTCAGAGCCACCCTATTAGAGACAGTCACTCCCCCTGGAGGATGGAGAGGCGTGAGGGGAAGATGTGAGACTTAGAACAGCAGGCATCAGACCCCAGACGGTCCCAGCCCCACAGGCCCTCACCCAGGCTCCGATTAGACAGGAGAGGATGCTGGAGGGGGAGGCGGGGGAGGCCCAGGCCATGTCCCTCCCCTGGGCAACAGCAGCCCTCCTAGCCCTCCACAGCCAGAAGCACGAAGCCCACCCCACCCGCGGCTTCCACGACCAAGGAAATGGCCAGGATCTCCTCTCCTACACATTACTGGGTGAGACTGTTTGGCAAACTCCATGTACTGATCTAAATTTTAACCAAATACCTCTCCCAAGCCTTCTACCTCCAGGCAAGTTTGAAAGAGAAAAAGATTGCTTCTTAAAAATTATCATGCCAGGGCTTCCCTGGTGGCGCAGTGGTTGAGAGTCCGCCTGCCGATGCAGGGGACGCGGGTTCGTGCCCCGGTCCGGGAAGATACCACATGCCGCGGAGAGGCTGGGCCCGTGAGCCATGGCCACTGGGCCTGTGCGTCCGGAGCCTGTGCTCCACAGCGGGAGAGGCCACAACAGTGAGAGGCCCGTGCACCGCAAAAAAAAAAAAAAAAAAAAAAAAATTATGCCATTTTCTCCATCCTGAAGTGAGTACTGACATGACTGCATGGAACTTGTCTTTATGACCCTCGGTTCCTTTCCATGACATCTTTGAGGAAAACATCTCAGTTCTGTTCCTGCCTTGTTCTTCCAGGATACCCCAGCGACACCCTATAGAACAGATGCATGGGATGCTCTATACTTGACACACAAGGGAAGGAAAATCATCTTTATTTACCTTATTCAATTCCCATGACAATCCCAGGAAGCACAGGATATTATCTTCTCAGGTAAGGAGGTTCCTCCTCAGAGAGACTAAGCACAAGGCTCCCAGCCTCACAGCTGACAAGTAGAGGAGTTAAGATCCAAACCCAAAACTTCAGGGCTCTAAGGCCTATCTGTTTTCCACGGTATCCTGTTGCTGCTATCCAAAGAGAAAGGAAGAAGTATGCTGAGTGCCCATCAGAAAGCTGGAGGGAAGGCAGGCTTCACGTCCACACACATTTAACCAACCCGAATTCAAAGACAAGAAAGGTCACTCCATTGACAGATGAATGGATAAAGAAGATGTGGTACATATATACAATGGAATATTATTCGGCCATAAAAAAGAGTGAAATAATGCCATTGTGGCAACATGGATGGATGATCATACTAAGTGAAGTACGCAGACAAAGACAAATATCATGTGATATCACTTACATGTGGAATTTTTAAAGATGATAAAAATGAACTTATTTATAAAACAAAAATAGACTCACTGACATAGAAAATAAACTTATGGTTACCAAAGGGGAAAGAGGGGGGAGGGATAAATTGGGAATTTGAGATTAATTCTATATATAGAATATACACTACTATATATAAAATAAACAACAAGAGCCTACTTATAGCACAGGAACTATATTCAATATCTTGTAATAACCTATAATGGAAAAGAATCTGAAAAAGAATGTGCATATATATTATATATATATACTATGTATATACACATATATATAAATAAAACTGAATCACTTTGTTGTACACCTGAATCACTGTACATCAATTATACTTCAATAAAAAAAGAAAGAATAAAAAAAGTTCACCCCTGCCCCCCGCCATCTCTCTGTCTCTAGAATATACTAAAGAGAGACCCATAATAATGGAAAAAGAAGCCCTAAGTGTCAGCCCCATTTCAACCACTTACTGATTTAGGACCTTTGGAGCCCTCCCTCTGGAGGTTTCCGAGTCCCCATTTCCTCCCCTATGGAATTTGGGAGGCGATCCATTCTTTGCTGCTTCCTGGTGTACCGACCAGTGGAACCTACAGCAAGGAGCTCTGAGGACATCTCCAGGGATAAGTTACACAGATGATCCCATTTCTTTGAACATCCACTTTCTCAGGTCTAAAACCTGCTGTATCCAACCACAGGTCATTTCCGGAATCCAAACCAAACTGAGATACTGCATATAAAAGTGCCTGTGACCTGGAAAGTGCTAAGTCAATTTAGGGGCTCTACCATTCTGCCATTTTGAATTCGCATCATGCCTTGTTTTTCATAGTGCTCTTTGCTGAAAAAATTTAAAATGTCCCTAATTCCCTAATGAGTCCGATTGCTGAGCTACCCCAAGAGAAACCAAAATTAACACTATGCTTCAGACGAGGCCAGCACAGGATTCTCTTTATCCTGCCTGGCTCCAGAGAGGATGTGTGGCCAAGGTCCCAGGCCATTTCCTACTCAGTCTCCTCACGTATTGTGCAGCTGGAACACCTAAGGTTGGTTGAACAGAAGTGGTGACTTCCCTGGCGGTCCAGTGGTTAGGACTCCAAGCTTCTGCTGCCAGGGCCCCGGGTTCAGTCCCTGGACAGGGAACTAAGATCATGCAAGCTGTGCAGTGTGGGCCTCCTCAACACCAGAAAAAGTAATGCCACTTCAATAAAGCAGAGCTTCTATTAAAAAAAAAAAAAAAAAGAAGGGGTGACATCCATGTGTGGTCCTGGGACTCTAACAGTGGGACATCCATGAAAATGGTCTCTGCAGCTCTCCCTCCAGGGACTGGACCCCTCTCACACCTGCACCCCCATCAGCAGCATGGCCTGCAGAGGCCAGGAAAGCTCTGCCCCCAAAGACTTCAGCCTTCACCAATTTCTATATCACCCACAAAGGGAATCCCTGGAATCGTCATTTTTAGAGAAACCAGAAGCTGTATCAATACCAACCTCATGTTTGATGAGCTTAGAGCCAAAAATCAGGAGTAGGACATACAAATGCAAGCCAAGCTTTCACCCTCTGACCGTGACGCTAACCTTGAACGATCACTTCTTTTGAATCCAATGCCATCTCCCATATTGTATTTATGACAGAAAATCCATTCCCCAACCAGTTAATGACTCAATCAATCAATACATAAACTAGAGCACACAGAACAGGTTTTTTTAGCAGTAACAATAGTTGTGAGGAACTAGGTTTGTTTTCTGCTGTCACATGACATTTTCCACAATAAATATATAATATTGTAAAATTTAATGGGACTTCCCTGGCAGTCCAGTGGTTAGGACCCTGCGCTTTCACTGCTGAGGGCCGGGGTTCAATCCCGAGTCAGGGAACTAAGATCCCCCAAGCCGCGTGGCCAATAAACATATAAATAACATTTCAAACAAAATAGGTTTTCAACACACAGTCTGATATTCTAGAAGCTTCTGTGAAAAGCATGTACACACTAGAGTACTTTATCTCCACGAACATGATACTTGCTTTTGTGCACATCAAAACCAGTCAGTTAAGACCAGGGGATCCCCCACCAAATGTGCTCTCAGGAAGCTAAGAGTAGTGTCCTGGGAGCTGTCCAGTGCAGCCAAAGCACAAACAAAGGTCCCTGATGATTGTGAAAATTCAGCAGCATGGGCCCACCTTGTAGGCTGCCGAATAAGGATGTAATAAGTCGCCTGGTATTGTGGGCTGAGTCATGTCCCCCGAAAAGATACGCTGAAGCTCTAACCTCTGGAATGTGTGAATGTGATCTTATGGGGAAACACAGTCTTTGTGAAAGTAATCAAGTTAGATGAGGTCGTTGGGGTGGCCCCTAAATCAATATGACTACTGTATCTCTAGGAAGACGGACTTCGGACATAGACACACACAGGACGAAGGCCATAGGAAGACAGGCAAAGACTGGAGAGATGCTGCCACAGCCAAGGAACACCTGTGGCCACTAGAAGCTGGAAGAGGCAAGGAAGGAGCATCCTCTCTAGAGGTTTCAGAGGGAGAATGGCCCTGCCAACACCTTGGTTTCGGGCTTCCAGCCTCCAGGACTATGAGCGAATACATTTCTGTGGTTTTAAGCCACCCAGTCTGTGGCACTTTGTTATGGGAGCCCTAGGAAATGTCACCATCTCGTTTTAGGAAGGCCAGGGTACATCAGCAACTCTTGGAGAGAAGTCCACATTCTGTTCTCCTGTTGGGCAGGAGTAGAGGTGAATATTTACAAGAAACAAAGAATATAAAAATTCTCAGGGGCTTCCCTGGTGGTGCAGTGGTTGGGAGTCTGCCTGCCGATGCAGGGGACCTGGGTTCGTGCCCCTGTCCGGGAAGATCCCACATGCCGCAGAGCGGCTGGGCCCGTGAGCCATGGCCGCTGAGCCTGCGCGTCCGGAACCTGTGCTCCGCAGCGGGAGAGCCCACAATGGTGAGAGGCCCGTGTACAGCAAAAAAAAAAAAAAAACCAAAGTTAAAGAAATTAGAATAAAAGTGGTGAATGTGTCAACAGTTAAAGTTATTCTTTTTAAAAGAATGTTCTCTGCTTAATGCCTTTATGGTGTGAAAGTGGCCCATTTTTTTGAACTGATGGCAACAGCAGATGATATTTTCGTTATTTTTTTATGTTTCCAGCATCCCAACTCATCCCAGCCCTCTTGTCCGTATTTGGGCAAATAAGTATTTGGTATCCCTAGGGTGGTCTCTCCCACAGGATTTTTTTTTAACTTTACTGCCAAAATTTGGAAACTACTGATTTGAAGTAATTAAGGAACAGTGAAGGATTCTGAAGAAAGAAGTGAAATGCAAAAGCGTTAGGACAGATAAAAGCAGTGGCACCAAGTCATAAATGAACTTGTCAGTGAGCAGAGTGTATTAAATTCAGGGAACTAAGAGTGTTTGGCCTAAGAAATAGGCCACAGAAGATTTAATACCTATCCTTCTCAATGCTTCCAAAAAACTGAAGTGGAGGGAATATTGCCAAACTCATTTTATGAGGCCAGCATTACTCTGATACCAAAACCAGACAGGATACCACAAAAAAGAAAACTGCAAGCCAATATCCTTGATGAACATAGATGCAAAATCCCCAACAAAGTATTAGCAAACCAAATTCAACAATAAATTAAAAGGATCATACCCTGTAATCAAACGGGATTTATTCCATGGATGCAAGGATGGTTCGACACTTGTAAATCAATGTGATACACCACATTAACAAATTGAAGGAGAACAATCATATAATCATCTCAGAAGATGCATAAAAGGCATTTATTGACAAAATTCAACATCCATTTATGAGAAAAACTCTCAACAAAGTGGGTATAAAGGGAACATACCTCAAATTTAATAAAGGCCATATATGACAAACCCACAGCTAACATCATACTCAACAACGAAAAGGTGAAAACTTTTCTTTTAAGATCAGGAAGTAGACAAGGATGCTCCCTCTTGCCATTTCCAGTTAACGTAATATTGGAAGCCCTAACCACAGTAATTAGGTAAGACAAAAGAAATAAAAGGCATCCAAATTGGAAAGGAAGAAGTGACATTGTCACTATTGGCAGATTACATGGTACTATATGTAGAAAACCTTATAGACTCCACCAAAACTATTAAAACTAATAAATAAATTCTGTATGGTAGCAGTATACAAAAATCAGCATACAGAAATCTATTGTGTTTTTGTACACTAATAACAAACTATGAGAAAGAGAAATTAAGAAAACAGTTCACTTAAAATTGCATCAAAAAGAATAAAAATACGTAAGAATAATTTTTTCCACATCTTTATTGGAGTATAAATGTTTTATAATGTTGTGTTAGTTTCTGCTATACAACAAAGTGAATCAGCTATATGTACACGTATATCCTCCTATCCCCTTCCCTTGAGCCTCCCTCCCTCCCTCCCTATCCCATCCCTCTAGGTGGACACAAAGTACCGAGCTGATCTCCCTGTGCTATGTGGCTGCTTCTCACTAGCCATCCATTTTACATATGGTAGTGTATATATGCCAGTGCCACTCTCTCACTTCATCCCAGCTTCCCCTTCCCCCCCATGCCCTCAAGTCTGTTCTCTACGTCTGCGTCTTTATTCCTGCCCTGCCACTAGGTTCATCAGTACTGCTTTTGTAAATTCCATATATAGGCGTTAGCATACGGTATTTGTTTTTCTCTTTCTGACTTACCCTAAGAATAAATTTAACCAAGGAGTTGAAACACCTGTACACTGAAAACTATAAGAGATTGATGAAAGAAATTAAAGAAGACTCAAATAAGTGGAAAGATATTCCATGTTCATGGATTGTAAAATTAACATTGTTAAAATGTCCATACTACCCAAAGCAATCTATGGATTCAATGCAATCCCTATTAAAATACCCATGGCACTTTTCACAGGAAAAAATTTGTATGGAACCATAAAAGACCCGAAACAGCCAAAGCAACTAGAGAAAGAAGAACAAACCCAGAGGTGTTGTGCTTCCTGATTTCAGTCTATACTATTACAAAGCTATGGTAATTAAAACAGTATGGTATTGGGCGGGGGGGGGAAACGAGACACATAGATCAGTGAAACAGAATAGAGAGCCAAGAAGTAAACCCACACATTTATGGTCAATTAATTTACGACAAAGGAGGCAAGAATATACAATGGAGAAAAAGACAGTCCCTTCAACAAATGGTGTTGGGAAAACTGGACAGCTACACATAGAAGAATGAAACTGGACGACTGTCTTATGCCAGACATAAAAATTAACTCAAAGTGGATTAGAGACTTGGATGTAAGAACTGAAGCCAAAAAGCTCCAAAAAGAAAAGATAGGGGGTAAATTCCTTGACAATGGTCTTGGCCTTGAATTTTTGGATCTGACTCCAAAAGCAAAAATAACAAAAGCAAAAATAAACAAGTGAGACTACTTCAAACTAAAAAGCTTCTGCACAGCAAAGGCAATCATCAACAAAATGAAAAGGCAACCGCAACCTACTGAATGGGAAAAAAATGTTTGCAAATCACATACCTGACAAGGGGTTAATATCTAAAATATGTAAGGAACTAAAAGAACTTAATAGCAAAAAAACAAACATTCCAATTAAAAATGAGCAGAGGATCCCATTTTGGGAGTACTTATGAAAAGAAAACACTAACTTGAAAAGCTATCTGCAGCCCCATGTATACTTCAGCATTGTTTACAATAGCCAAGATATGAAAACAACCTAAGTGTCCAGGGATGGATGAATGGATAAAGAAATTGCAGTATATACATACAATGAAATATTATTCAGCCATAAAAAGTAATGAAATCTTACCATCTGTGACAACACAGATGGACCTTGAGAGCATTATGCTAAGTGAAATAAGTCAGACAGAGAAAGATCAATACCGTATGATCTCACATACATATGGAATCTAAAATACACAACAAATGAACAAACAAAACAAAACTCATATAGACCAGGGGTTACCAGAAGAGAAAGGGGTTACAGGATGGGCAAAAAGGATGAAGGGGGTCAATTGCATGGTGATGGATGGTAACTAGACTTATCATGGTGATCACTTCGTACTGAAACTGATGTAATGTTATATAGCAGTTTTGCCTCAATAAAATAAAAATACGTCATGGTACAACCAGGGTTGATGCAGCAGGCCAGGCAAGGCCCCAGCTCCTCCCTTGTTGCAGCCTGAGAACAAGGACGGGGTTGGGGGTGGTGTGTGTGTGAGGCTCTTCAAGGCCTTCTCTTCAAGGCTTTTTTGTGAATGGGTGGGTGTGGTGTGGCGCATTCATTTCCTGCACATTCCAGAGGAGGGAGGAACAGCCACAACTGCTTAGGGGGCTGAAACACTGAAGGAGTCGGTCTCTGGGGACACTTGGCATCTCTGGCACCTGTTCAAAGAACCTCTCCTCTATAGTAGCAACCTGAGGGGTGTTTTGTTTCATTTTGTTTGTTGCTGTTTTTATTTTTTAAAAATAACCAATCTCGCCTGTGGTGCATCGGATTCTTTAATGTTTATCTTTATCACAGGCACACTCACAGTCTGGTTAGGGTACATCTGAGAATCCAGGGAGGTTGTAGGTGCCCGGCATTCATAAATGCCCAACTGCTTCTCAACCACGTATATTGCTCCTACAGGTTGACACTGAACAGAAGAGTCAAAAAGAATTCCTGGGCTCAGAAGGAGAACGTACAGGGTCATGTCCCCACAAGGCCAGATATTCAAATGTAAAGTGGAAAACGCAGCAAATCCTCAAGATACTTCCAAGATCGGAATGCTTGATGAGTTGGCAAAAATAATGGAATCTGTCACTATGAGTGGCAATGGTCAGCCCTGCATTTAGCGCAGCCCACTAATAAAATTGCAGGTGTGTCTAGGCTTAACTTTGTCAGTTCTGATGAACCACTGATGAAATGAAATGGTATAGCTTTCTCCAGACTCATGACCAGCTGCTATATGGACAATATCTTCACACACATTAGAAAACTATGCCTCTTCAGGGGAGATCCAGTCCCCTGGCACTCAACTTGGTGAGCTGATGGTATCTTTTTGCAAATTAGAAAGATGGACCCTTCCTCTGAGTAGAAGCATAGTTTGGTCAGCGGAGTACCTGCTCAAGTTCAGTCCTCTTAGCTAGGTCCTTTGTACAGTGAACAGCCCGGACAACTGTACTCAGCGACCCTACCTGTCCAAACACAACTGGACTAAAAGTGTGACCATTTCAAAGCAATAGGATAGGAAATGGTCCATGATAAGACTTCTTCTTTAACTTGAACCCCAAAAAGAATCAACAATCCCTTCTCCTCCATGAAAGGAAAAGGAAAGAAAAGAAAAGAAAAGAAAGGAAAAGAAAAGGAAAAGAAAAGAAAAAAGAAAAGAAAACTGCCCTAAAATGGCTTAACTTAGCATAATGAAACCATGGGATTTCAGAACCTGTCGGTACCTGAAGAGTTATCTGTTTAATCCACTGCCTTGCAGGAACCCCCAACATGGTGTCTGAGAACTTGGTGTCTGAAAAAGCCATCCACTCCCCTCTCACATTGCTCTATGGACGAGAACTCCGACCCCTCCACACTAGCAAGTATGCCTCCCTCTAACTTTCACCCGTCAGTCAGTCCCAGCTCTGTATTCTGAAGACACTCACAGTAAGTGTAATTGCTTTTCCTTGCGATGGCTGTTTAAGTACATCTAATCATCCCCCCTGCCCAGGTTTTCTTTTCCAAGCTAAATAAAAGGCCCTTGCTAACCCTAACCTTAACCCCAACCCTAACCCTAACCCTCAGCCTAACTCCTAATCCGACCCCTCCAACAACGCTAAGGTAACTAACAGTGTCCACAAGTGTATCTGTGGTCCATCCCAGGAACTGCAGAGCAGCTGAGATCCAGATGAGGAACAACCTTGCTTCCATGAACAGGCAATCCCACGTTTTAGAAAGTAGAATTTCTGAAAGTCTAGCACTTGAGGAAATTTAAGGAGTGCACGAACCCCATGGGCGGTAATAAGATAGAGCTGATGTTTTGGTTGATCTACACCCGAGAGCCACGAGAGGAAAGTGGCCTGGAAATCGGAATGAATGACAGTGTAACGTACTGCATCTGAAGCCACAAAATTAGACACTGTGATGACTGTAGGAAACCCAGTGGGCACTGGCCTTTTCCAGCTGAGCTTTCTGAGCTGACAGTGAAAATAATGAACAGAAGGTAGCAGAGTGGAAACGGCCTTTGTCCAGAGAAACCTGTTTCCTGGGAGGGAGACTAACACCATTGGACAAGAGGTTTCAGAACAATGAAGAATCAGCAAATAAGATGAAGCAATACCTACTGATAAAGATACAAACTCCATATCCTGGAACTAGACCGCTTATTGGTGAAGAGAAACACAGCACTCTAAACTTAGCACTATTAGCAGTCATCGTGAACAACAGTTTTTCCACTGGAAAAAGAAAGATTTTAACTTCACCTTGACACCTGGGAATACTGACCAAGAACACAAAAAATTCCGAATACTTTTGTTACAGGATGCTGGCTAGTCTGCTTTTGGATACTTTAAAATAGGAAACCAAGTACTACTTTCTTATTAATGGGACTAAATGTGAGGAATATGCATATCTTTCTTACACAATGCCTCGTTTTATTACAACAGCAAAAACTGTATACGTTGCCTGAACATAGGCGCAAACGTTGCCAAAAGCTACAAAGTGGTAAGTGAAAGAATCTCATAGAAATATGTATGTAACAAAAAGAGAGAGGAACCAACCTCCATCTTTCTTCTTCCTTCAAATATTTCCAAAGTGTATCGGTAGTTTCTGAGCAGAAATAAATTTTCAGTTTTAGAATCTAATTGGATAGAAAAAAATCCTCTTGCAACCAAGTTTTCTGCAAACCCTACATAGGATACCTGAGTAAGGGTGCATCCCTACTCATTCATCCATTCATTCATTCGTTTATTTAAACTTCCACAAATATGGACTCTACCTACCGTGCCAGGCACTGCGCTGGACACTCAGAACACAGCCTCAGCTGCACAGATGTGGCCCTTGCCCTCCTGCCATTAGCGAGAACGAGGGAGACAGATGTTAATTCATCACACAAGTAATTACGTAATTAAAAACTGTGCTAAGTCCAGTGAAGGCAAAGCCCAAGGTGCAAAGAGAAAACTAGAGTAAACCAAGGAATTCAGAACAAACAGGCAACCAAACTGCCTGCCCTCCTGGTATCCATAAAGCACAGGAAACCAAACATCGGTTGCTTTTGTGAATACTAGTGTTGCCAATTCTCTTAAGATGTTTTGAAACAAAAACATCAAAATAAAAGTATTATTAAAATAAAATTATCAGATATTATGAAAATGTTATCAAAGATTATCAAAATAAAATTATTCTGATTGAAAGATAAGTAAGCCGTCCACCGACCTTAAATGATGGAGAGAAAGGAAGGGGCTTGCAATAAATCAAGAGCACAGGCAGGTTGTATTTCTTTCAGTAGATCTGTTCCTAAAGAGAGATGTTAATTTATTCAGTGAAGGTTGGTTCAGCAGACAGCGTGATACCCCAGGCATTTCCTTCACCAAACAGATCCCGCTGCCGGCTGGTAGCAAGCGAGTCTGGGGAGAGGGGGAGAGTGGGGATGCCAGAGCATCCAGGAGAGCACAAGCTTTGGAAACCATCACACTTGGGTTCATAGCTCAGGTCTACCATAATTTTGCCAACTTTGGAAAGCTAGTCATCTTCTCCAAGCCTCAATTTTCCTCCATCATGACTATCAGTCGTAGTAGGAAAAGGAGTATTAAAGATTACTGAGGACTCACCACACAGTTGGCTGGAATAGATAATGACAAAGTAATAACTTGAGGCCTTTTAGCTATCCTCCAAACGAAGCTTTGCAGGAAAGGTTTCTGGGAGGAGCAAGACCAGGCAGAGGCCTGAACAGGAGCAGGGCATCTATGCATGGTGTTGGGATCGGAGGGCACCCTGCTGTGGGGAATGGCAGCACTGAAGCAAGTTAAACAGTCTGATTAAAGCAGAACGTTTTCACGGGTACCCAGTGGCAGCTGAAGATCAGGTCAAGAGAAGACAGGGCCATGGAGCATGAGGGCAATATGCATCTCTGGGCATTTCGAGAAGATTAATAAGGCAGCAACATTAATAGAAAGCCAGAAGACCGTCACTACAGTGCACGCGTGAACCGGACATCAGGAGTGGAATGGAAGAGATGCTTCAAGAAATTTTATCTTTTCAAAGGGGACAGGGGAAGCCTAAGGAAGGGAGAAAATGATTAGAATAGCCAATGTCAGGAGCTTGAGACCCAGCAAGAAGACCTCTAGTTCTAGAGCCCCTCTAAGTACCCAGGAAGCTAAGCACCCTTTCTACTGGACCAGTTCACCCAGCTCTGCTCTTTGTCCGATCACACTCTTTCATCTGGGAAAAAGAACACGAAAGCAGGTGGCAAGGGTTTCAGGCTTCAGCATAGTCCATAAGGTGACGGCCAGGGTGACAGACACACTGGGTAAACTGGAAGGGCTCTATCTGGATGGCCCACCCTGGGCAGGGCACAGCACAGGCTCTGTAATGGAAGGATCCACAGCTTGGCCAACGTGGGACCCGGCGCCAGGGTGTAATGCCTTGGAGATCAAGGCAACACGAGCCAGATGGGAACGACGTAAAACCACCAAGGGCGACAGCAGAGCCTGAGAAGGAGAATGTGCTGGACACCGCCAGCACCTATAAGCATCAACTGGGGAAACTTCTGATGGTCTGGATGAAAACCAGTACCCTTCCTGTGGCTGCTACGGCCCCGATGTCTCTGGGGTCTGATGAAGAGATAATGAACTTTTCTGGAAACCAAGTCTTTTTCCGGAAGTGGACTATGCCTCACTGTGTATATCTGGGCACCAGGAAACTGTGCTCACCGTTGTCAGGCAAGGAAGTCAAGCAGGGAACTTCAGTTGTTGAGGGGCAAGGCTTGGGTCCAGGTCTTTGGGGATTTAGGGAGCTAGATTAGGTTACAAGACCACAGACTATACCTCCAAACCCAACTCACACTCATTTAACTGATAAATAATGATGATGTGACACTGGGTAGATGCCAGAAGAGTCTATGGGCTAGAAACACATTAACCCTTTGAAGAAGGTACCACTGTCATCCCGTTTTACAGATGAGGAAACTAAGATCATGCGTCCCAGCCTGGCGGGGAGAGAAGAGGTATCCAGGAACAATAGAGCCTGAGGAAGGATGGGTATGCAGCATGACACCTGAGAAATACAGAAGTGCTTTCTTAAAAGCAGCGTGGTTGGAGGATTGAGTTGCTTATTAGGGCAAAGAGGTCTAGGAAGAAGAAAAGTGTCCCTCGGCCATCTCTCTAAACATCTTCACCAATACCCAGAGGATTGGGCCCAAGTTTTAGCTTTGCAGAGAACTGAATTAACCTGAAGGTTTTTTATCCCCTTTCTAAATATGTGGGAAGTTTTTTTTTTAACCCATTCATAAAAGTTACCCACTTGCTTTTATTGTTATATGAACAATTTTAAAAATTCTAGATAGATCCCCTGAGAGGAAGGAGTTACCAGACTAGGACAAAGGATTCTGCAAATCAAATTAGGTTTTTCATCTGTTATGTAGGTTATTTTGTCATATTTTCAGGAATATTAATACAAAACATATCAAAACACCAATAGAATCCACAAACACACATAGTTAAAGCTATATCCCTTTCAACATCCCATAATTTGCTAAGAGGTCAGTCTATGGTCTCCCAATAGTTGAGTGTGTCATTTTGAAGCCCCTTCCATCTTAGCAACTGAGAGCAATTCTCGCCTGTCCATGAAGTTATCAAGGCACCCACTTTGGCCAATGACAGGCCATCCACAGACAGATCTCACTCATGAACTAAAAAGTGTTTTTCCTCCGGGGTGGGGTAAAGGCTCCAATGCACAGACGCACACTTTCAATTGTGGGTGAATGCTCAATCTACCAGCCAGAGTTCTGTACTTTGTTGGGAGTTTCAGGTCTTTGATCCAATACTAATTTTTGGTGTTGGCATTTAAAAATTACCGTGTCACGCATGAAAAGATGCTCAACATAGCTAATTATTAGAGAAATGTAAATCAAAACTACAATGAGGTACCACCTCACACCCGTCAGAATGGTCATCATTAAAAAGTCTACAAATAACAAACGGTGGAGAGGGTGTGGAGAAAAAGGAACCCTCCTACACTGCTGGTGGGAATGTAAATTGGTGCAGTCACTATGGAGAACAGTAAGGAGGTTCCTTAAAAAACTAAAAATAGAGTTGCCATATGACCCTTCAATCCCACTCCTGGGCATATATCCAGATAAGACTATAATTCAAAAAGATACATGCACCCCTATGTTCACAGCAGCACTATTTACAATAGCCAAGACGTGGAAGCAACCTAAATGTCCATCGACAGATGAATGGATAAGGAAGATGTGGTACATATAGACAACGGAATACTACTCAGCCATAAAAAGAATGAAATAACGCCATTTGCAGCAACATGGATGGACTTAGAGATTATCATACTAAGTGAAGTAAGTCAGACAAAGACAAATATATGATATCACTTATATGTGGGATCTAAAATATGACACAAATGAACTTATTACGAAACAGAAACAGACTCACGGACATAGAGATCAGACTTATCGTTGCCAAGGGGGACGGGGAGGGAGAGGAATGGACTGGGATTTTTGGGGCTGTTAGATGCAAACTATTACATTTAGAATGGATAAACAACAAGGTCCTGCTGTACAGCACAGGGAACTATATTCAATATCTTGTGATAAACCATAATGGAAAAGAATATAAAAAGAATGTATATATATATACACACATATGTATGGATAACTGAATCACTTTGTTGTACAGCAGAAACGAACACAACATTGTAAATCAACTATACTTCAATAAAAAAAACTTAAATTAAAAAATTACTGTCACGGAATATGGACTGCTGAGATTTCACTCAATATGTTGGTCAGAACGACAGGAGGAAGGAGAAGAAGGCAAATAGCACAGGAAAGAAAGAGGACTGAGAGGAATAAAGGAAGGGTCTTACAGTTCGATTCCATGGATGCCTTTTTAAGCAGTGTTTTCACTCCCACCACCTAGGTGCACCCTTACACGTCTGAGTCCTTGATTTATAGCACCTGCAGCTCTCTGACAGGTAGTTTTACCTGTTGTGGTACTAGGACCAAATGCTTTTTAGTAACAGTTTTGAGAATGTCAAGCCACTTAGACACTAATAGCTGCAACTCGGTTTTAAGAAAAATGACAACTGAACACTGCAAACGGGGAAGCCTCCCCATGTGATGGGCGCGATCCAGTCTCCCTGAAATGGGCGCAGGAGGGGGAGATGTCTGAAACTCAAGCTTTAAAAAAGACCAGGACTCTTCAAGGGAAATAGTTTTGACTTGCTTGCTGCCTGCTTTTGCTGGTGAATGGAACAAATGATGTTTCAGGCTGCAGCTGCCAGGTGACATGAAAGTGCTTCTGGCAAAGTGTATGATCTCACAGGCCATACATGTTAATTTATGGAAGCGTGTAAGTGACGGGTGTGGATCTGGTGCACACTGAATTTTTTTTTAAATGCCATTAAAAAAAAAAAAAAGTTGGGACTTTGATGCCCCCCACATGCCACTGTGGATTCTGTAGTCTGGGATACGCTGTCCCCAGTAACTGAGGCTTCTCTGTGTCAGGACCACACCGTAGTTTGTTAAATGCACACTCTAACAGCAATGTTCGTTGTCAAACACTGCAAATGCAGGTATATGGGCAAGACCTGCCAGAATGTTCTGTCACGCATGAAACAGAGAAAGATAAGATGAATTTGTCTTTAATACGGGGATGCTTTTAAAATCAGAAGCTCAAAATACCAAACTCGAGTTTGCAAATATTCGCATTCTCTCTAAAGCTTAATAACATTAATGAGATATATTCAAAGGCTTTTTCACCACTGATTGATTGATTGATTTAGGTTTTTTTCACGCAGAAGTTAACTCCAAAATAGCTTATACGGAAAAAAAAAAAAAGAAAGAAAGAAAGAAAAGGGACTTCCTTGGCGGTCCAGTGGTTAAAAATCTGTGCTTCCAGTGCAGCAGGCACAGGTTCGATCCCGGGTTGGGGAACTAAGATCCCACATGCCACGCAGTGCGGCCAAAAAAACCCCACCTAAATAGCTCTTACACAGCTCACGGTGTTGAGTCATGGCCACCTTCTCCCAGCAGATCTGGGAAGACAATCTACCTCTCCCCGATTTCCAGGTGATAAACCTGAAGTTTAGAGGAAACCAACCAACCGTCGGCGGTCACAAAGCCAGGACCTGGCAGAGCCCTGACTGAAAATGGGCATCCTAGTTCTACTCAGTCTTAAATAATATGCACCAGCTGGGTATCCCCAAATCTTCACACACTGTACCCCCAGCTGCCACACTGGTCCCAGCCACATTCTGAGTTCCACAGTTACATTCCCACCAGGTTAACTTGCTTGTTTGATATTGTCAGCATGGAATGACAGACTGGCACCACTGTTTGGAAACAGAAACTGCAAAACCAGCATTCTGAAAGCATCCCGAAACTCCAAAAACCTTCAATCTGCTCTCACAGATACGTGAGGCCGGCAGGACTGGCATCAACTTCCTTATGGAAAAAGCAATGGAGCTGGGCTGGGAGAGGAGGGAGGGCCGGGCTAGCCCACCTTGCAAAGTCAAGAAGCTGAACCCAGGTCTCCTGACTTCTGTAAAGGAGTCGTTCCCTCAGACGTTTATAGGGAAAGGGACCTTGTTGATGAATTTGTCCAATGCCTTGCATTTCTTTTCTTTTTTGCGGTACGTGGGCCTCTCACTGTTGTGGCCTCTCCCGTTGCGGAGCACAGGCTCCGGACGCGCAGGCTCAGCGGCCACGGCTCACGGGCCCAGCCACTCCGCGGCATGTGGGATCTTCCCGGACCGGGGCACGAACCCGTGTCCCCTGCATCAGCAGGCGGACTCTCAACCACTGCGCCACCAGGGAAGCCCCAACCTTGCATTTCTAAGAAAACCAAAAAGAACATTTGAGGAAAGCCATTTGTAAATATCAAAGACTCCAAACTCTGTTTTTCTCAGACTGGGTTTTGATTCCCACGAGGAACCTCAAGAGTTTCCGTGGAATCAGTGGGGCTGCAGTTTCTTTTCACAAAACAGAGCTCAAAACCTTAGAGCAGGTAAACCACACTGACAAGCATTCTTGGTGGTCCCACTACACTAAGGATGTAGGGCTGTCTAAGCAGGGCCAGGATGCGCTCACCAGACCTAATGTAACATAAGCCCTCTTCTGAAATTCAGTGACAGGGGTTTGGGAGGTTCTTCCCATGAGCATGATGGCTTGGGAGCGCCTGTTTTTAGCTGAGCATGGACCTCTTCGCTGAATTAAAGCAAAAAGTACTACAAGTGGGATGGATCTAGACACACCTTCCCTTATCCCCAGAATCCCCATCAAAATACAGTCATTTCTCTAAAAATGTCACAAGGGCAGTGGTTTGGCATGAGCATCTCTTACAATCAGCAGAAATCTACTAAATCGTTCCAAAAAGGCTTATTCTAAACAACATTCCACAGCAACACAGGGGCCCGATTTTGATTTCAAAATAATTTGACTAGGAGCACAGAAAGTCACAAGCACACTAAGCACAGTAACTCTCTACCCCCCTTTTCAGTTCCCAATGTGAAAGTTGCTGGAATAAAAATTGACAGCCCAAAGCCCCCTGGGATGTGTTCCAGACGGACTGAGTCATCCACACATACAGACGCACAAAATACACACCCACACCCGCCCCCACCCCACCCCACCCCGGAACCCTTGCTCGAACATAGGGAGTTCTTTCCCTCTATGTTTGACAACCCCGAGAAGAGGGTTCAAAGCAGTGGACTGCTTATAAATGCAACTTTCGATTTAATTTGGGGGGTTGCTAATTGGGGAGCAGTGGGAAAATGCTGGTGACATTTTGACTTGAGCAGCCCCACTGCCTTGATTAAAAAATATCAGCTTTCCATCTGCAAGACATTTCTAAGGTGGACTCCTTAGAAATTGTTAAGGTGCAATTTGTGCACAGTTAGTTCTTTGTTTAATCGAGAAATCTACCCAAACCCTGATTGGGCTGATTTCCCTAAGGCCAGGAGTGAAGGTTATTTCCTTATGCCTTTTGGGAGCGGCAATCTCGCTAATACGTTTCTGAATTATTCCAGACCGTGCCCAGGCTGAACAGGAGAACAAAGCCCTGGTTCCACAGCAGAAAGACTAACTGAACTCCCAGCTGGGAAGGTTTAGGCAGAGATTTATAAGTACAAACACTGAAGAAATTTGCAAGTAATTGCATGTATTTGCTTTCCATTGTGGGTTGCAGTGAACCAGTATTTATTAAACTCCATCAGCGAGGTCCTGCTTATTACCCCCTCTCCTTGATGCCTTGTAAAGGAATAAAGTGTTTGGCTTTTTTTCATTTCTTTAAATTAAGAGGCCAAAACGGTATTTCAAAGGCTGTAAGGAAGAAGCTGAAATTGGACACATACTCAATGGCTGTTGGCCCTGACTTAACTTGGAATTCAAGCACACCCAGGGCTCTGCATCTGTCCTGCTGATTTCATCCTGTGAATCTTTAACTTTCTGTTTAAATTCTTAAGTTGCCACGAATCCATGATTGGGGGATCAACAGTTACCATTTTCTCCTATGGAATTTCCATGATCATTCTTGCCCTGCAGCCTGCAAACCTAAGGGCTAATCGGATACATGTTCAAACAATATCAAAGGACAGGCTCATCATGTCATATATTAATAAGGGAGGGACTTAAACAAATAACAAAAAAAGACACGTTAGGTTCACGGGCTCCTGTCTCTCAATTCCCCTCCCACGAGTTGCTTTGGGTTTGAAGAGTCAGAAGAAACCAGGCAGGTGAAAATCCTCCCTCTTCCCGACTTGGACCACAGCTCTTTCCCTGCTTTGGTGTTCCCATTCGAACAAGGGACGCACATCACTTGACAAGATGCTCTAACACAAAGGTGCTCAAACATTAGCTGTGTCAGCCTCACCTAGAGAACTTGTTCAAATGGATCGTTGGGTACCAGTCCCAGAGTTTCTGATTCAGCAGGTCTGAGGTAGGGCCCCAGACTGCATTTCTAACAAGTTCCGTCAGGGATGGAGATGCTGCTGGTCTGAGACCACACGTTGAGGACCACTGGTCTAGCAGACAGATGGGCAGAAGCTCAGAGCAGCAAAGGTGGGAGGTATAAAAAAAATATCAAGTAATGACAACTTGATTAATTTCATCCTCTTTCCTCGCAGAAATGAAATATCAGTGTATGTTATTTTAGCCAACAAATGTCAACTGCCATCCACTCATACACTTGGTTGAAGACACACTGCCTCCATCTAGGAGTAACAAGGGCCCTCTCACCTTTCCTTCCATCTGAAGCCTGCTAAGGATCCGGATGGGAGCCCCGATCGCATCCAGGGAAGACGAACACCCTGTCTAGACATCTGCTCTTTTCAGAGCTGCGCCGTCCTCACACAGCCCCTTCCTCCTTCAAGACCAGTGGCCCTGAACACCCGGGCAGCTCCCGGTATGCAATAGGGCACTCACTCAATACTAGTTGCTGCCCTTTGAAAATTCTAATCCCTGGGGTAAAACCAGAACACGCCAACAGTGGCCTGCAGGCAGGTGGGTGCCTCTTCTTTGCCTCGAGGCTGCAAACTCTGCAGGACAACTTGGATTTTCTTAATTTTCACATCTGTAGTTAATCAGTCCCGTATCTTAAAATAAAAAGATCCCAAGCAGTTGCATCACGTGGATGGTTGGTGAGACCAGTAACAGGGTAGCCGCTGTGCCCTGATTGGGGCCGTGTCTCCTGCAGACTGGCACCTGCATCTTTAAAGCAAGTTCTCTCCCATTAGGTGACATGAAAGCAAACAAATTAGTGACCATCAAGAAATGACAAAATGAAAAATGCTGTTCGATACAATAAGCCAGGTGAGAAAATGAAACAGCTTGCTTTTTTTTTTGTTTGTTTTTTGTTTTTTTGTTTTTTTTTTGAGGTATGCGGGCCTCTCACTGTTGTGGCCTCTCCCGTTGCGGAGCACAGGCTCCGGACGCGCAGGCTCAGCGGCCATGGCTCACGGGCCCAGCCGCTCCGCGGCATGTGGGATCTTCCCAGACCGGGGCACGAACCCGTGTCCCCTGCATCGGCAGGCGGACTCTCAACCACTGCGCCACCAGGGAAGCCCAACAGCTTGCTTTTTTAACTTAAATATTTTATAGAGAAAGTCCTGGCTTTTACACATTTTTTCTGATGATAAAACCATCACCTCCTGGTCACATACAATCAGACTTTGTATGATCTTTATTAGAGAAGAAACACCAAGCCTGTATGTATGACCAAATTGGCCAAAAGTGATACTGCTGGGGCAGGAAACTAACTTGCTCTGTGCCAAGAGTATTCTGTTTTGTTTTGTTTTGTTTTGTTTTCTGTTTTATTGAGATACAATTGACATACAGCTTCCTATAAGTTTAAGGTATAACGTATAATGTCTTGACACACGCACACATACTAGGAAAGGATGACCACCATGAGCGTGGTTAATAGTTACCCATAGTTACCCATCTCCTCGTATGGTTACAACCATTTTTTTCTTTGTGATAAGACCTTTTACAGTCTACTCTCTTAGAACTTTAGGATCTACTCTTTTAGGATCTTACTCTCTTTCAACTATACCACCTAGCAGTGTCAACTATAGTCATCATATTGTACTAAAGTTGCTTAGGAGAAGTAGATACTTCACACCAAAGAGGTCTCCAGATCTGCTCTGCACAACAAGCCTCTGAAGAAGGCACTTGGTATCAGTAAGAAAACTGAGGTGTTAAGTGACTCATACAAGGTATCTCAGTAAGCAAATGGCTGAAGCGTTGAATTGTGTTCTTTCTGCTTCCAAAATCACACCTGATTTTCCTCTAAGCAACCCAATCATCAGCACCCATCTTTCCTTTATTGGAAGCATGCATAAAACTGGCCTATTTTAAAAGATGAGCAGTTATTAAAACTGAGTAAGGAAACCCAGGCTTACTAAATCTGCTATGGATCAAATGACGTATCAGAAAAGAAATCACATTTTTTGATGATTAGATTTCCCTAGAAACTGTAGCAGGGTGAAAAATGATTGAATATGGAATATTTTTACTAGAATGAACAAGAGTATCTTTGAGACCTTACAAACAAACTGGACAAAAGGAAAAACTTGGATATTAAATACTAAACTTGTACTACTCCAAACTTATTTCACACTGCTACTGTTTTGGAGTGTTTATTACAAATATTAACAAAATGTTAGCGTTCATATCAAAGAAAATTGATTGTTAAGTCCATTACGGCATTTATTTTAAATACGTATGCCTGAAGTATGTATTAATCAGCTCTTTAATTAACAGCTTCCACTGTGGTGGGATCACTGGACAGATCAGGCCAACGTTTTTCACCAGTCACAGCTATATTTTCCCATTTCTGGAGATAATGATAACCAAACTCAATCAACATTTCTACATCCTGAAACTAGTAGTCTCAGTATTAAGACCTTACTTTAAAACAAATGCAAAGTCTCGGTCAAAAAAAGTAACAAGAGAAAAATAATTCTTAAATTTGGTTGGTATTTTAGCAAATGACAGTCTTTTTGTATTTAGTAAGGTCTGTGTTTTTGGTGACAACACACATTCAAACACAAGTGTATTAAAATGCATACAAAGGTATATGTTTCTATTCCCTAAAGAGAAATTCAGATATACAGAAACACAACTGTACAAATTATCCTTAAGCCAGTTGCTAATTCACTTTCGGCACAATACTTAGAAAATAATAAATAAAAATTTTCCACAGCATCAAATAATTTGGTATCCAACTTTCTTTACCACATAGGGAAAGTAAAGTTATTTCATAAGTATTCAGATTTATATTTAAGCAACTATCAGAAATAAAGTGTAATTCAAATAGGGATATAATATGTAACAATCAGGTGAGTAAATTTATAGAACCTTTGTAAGATAGAAAATCTAAGTGTTTACCAATTGCGAATTTAAAGATACTGAGATAGACATCTGACCTTTAACTCTTATTTTTTTTTGCACTATTGTGCAAATTTTATTATATATGTATCTCTAATACTGTAAAAATTTTGCATGCAAAATATGTCCATTCATATTCAAGTATCCAAGTGTGGTGAAGAATATTTTAATAGTCTACATAACTTGGAAATGTAAAATATCTTCAAAAATATTTTTTTGTTTTATGTGTTTTATGAATTAATTAGAAACATGTACGAAATAATTCTTTCTTAGATTCTCCATATTCAAACATAAACATGAGAAAGAAATTAACAAATGTCACCACCATGGTTTAGACTGATACTAGAAATTAAAATAAAGATGTGAATGTCTTCTAAACTCAAGAATTATTGCTTTTCCTAGAAATTATTCAGAACGTTAACACAGAGAAAAATATAATTTTTTTAAAATTTGTGCATATATATGTTTTTGGTTTTGTTTTTATTGAAGTATAGTTGATTTACAATGTTTCGGGTGTACAGCAAAGTGATTCAGTTATGCGCATATATATATATTCTATTTCAGATTCTTTTCCATTATAGGTCATTACAAGGTATTGAATATAGTTCCCTGTGTTATACAGTGGGTCGTTGTTAATCCCAAGTCCTTAATTTATTCCTCCCCCTCCCCTTTCCTCCTTGGTAACCATAAGTTTGTTTTTTATGTCTGTGAATCTATTTCTGTTTTATAGACAAGTTCATTTGTATCATGCTTTAACTTTTAAAGCAGTGGGTCTCACACTCTTATTGTATGAAAACTTATTAAACACACAGAATCTCAGACTCAGTTCCTGGAAATTCTAACTCAGCAGGTCTGGCGTGAAGTTCAGGATTCCTCATGGCTCTATAAGGACCACAAAGTTAGTTCTGATGCTACAGTTTCAAGAGCCCGCCTCGAGGCAAGGCCCCAGAAGCCCATCACATCATCATCTCTGTGTGATCCCCCGCCACACCGCCTCTTCCCATTGTCTTGCCTTCCATTAGACACTTGTGCAGTTAAGAAAGTCACCCCCCAAAACTGCTATCTTGCAGGGGGGTGGTGGTGATTTTCCTTTTGATCACTGGTAAGTTTCAATCAATGTAAACACACAACAAAAACAATCCCTTGCAGAAAAGTCAAGCACATGCTTATTATCTCTATGATGTCTGGTGGCCCATATGACGACATCTTTTTCCTT
Source organism: Mesoplodon bidens (assembly GCF_964165515.1). Classification (NCBI taxonomy): domain Eukaryota; kingdom Metazoa; phylum Chordata; class Mammalia; order Artiodactyla; family Ziphiidae; genus Mesoplodon; species Mesoplodon bidens. Next base: position 18,654,949 of record NC_138166.1, read on the forward strand.
CATTATACTGACTGCTGAGGCTTAACTGGCTTCTGTTACTTTAAGATTATTTCAAATTTGGGAAGAGTCTGACCTGCACAAAGTAGCATGTGGATGACACTTAGTCTGGCAGCGATGACCAGTCAGGGGGCTAGTTTCAATCCAAGTGCCCCCTTCTCTGAACAACCAAACTGACACCAGAGAAGCTGGGAAAAGTAGTTAGTTGGATGTTAATTACCTTTCAGCCACTGACAATGAAAGTACCCTGAACCACCAACAAAGGGATGAGAAGTCCCCACATTCCACTACTAATTCCCAGAACTGTCCCGTCCCCAAGTACAGTAAGCTGAGTGTGGCATCAAGGGAGCAAAAGTCAGTCCTCCACTTGCCTCCCTTTAAACTCGTCTCAGAGTTCCCCACGTGCCCCCTTAAAGTGCCCGTTGAGGGTTTGTGAAAAGCTCTGCTTGACTAAAAGTTTAAAAGTGTCAGGCCAAAGTTTACTTATGAAATTCCGGGAGACAGTTTGGTTGAGTTGCTATTCTGTGTGTGTTACAACGAAGAGTTCCAAACCTATGCAATTTATGCAAATAGATGTTTTCCTAGGTGCAGCCATGGAATCTTTCTATACTCAGTGTGTTTTTCAGGGCAATGGGTCCAAAGAACTCACTATACTCTAGAGCCAAACAACATCATGATTTCTTTCTAAAAAGGGACAGGGTAGACCGGGTAGTAGAGTGAAAACAATACATATGAAAAAGCTGGAAAAGCAGAATGAATGAGGAACAGAAGCTGATGATTTAGTGCTCATGGTTCACTGCCTCCAAAGAAGAGCTCAAGCTGAGCGAGACAAAAAACTCAGCCACTGCCAGAAAGGGAAGCAAAGGATGCTGAAGGTTTGCGGTTTCAATATCAGCAACCCGGGGAAGAGAGAGGGAAAACAGAGGTTGCCCCGGTGCCTTGTCCAGGTGGTACCATGGGTCCCCGGGCTGGGCCTCTGGACAAAACCATGCATGTAAACCTTAAAGAGGATTAATCCTCAAGGAGCACTGTAATGAGACCTTAAAAGACTGAACAACAGCGGCCTATCACAGAAGCAGGCAGTCGCCCGTTCCCCAAAGTCTTGCTAGCAGAGTTACATCAAAGCGAACGGGCACCAGATAGCAGACTGCTGGAGAAATCCCTTATCTCAGCTCCAGCGGATGCGGCCGCTGTGATTGTCTTGAACTGCCACCTGTCCCAGGCATCTTTGAAGGCAACGCTAAGCCTCTGATGGATCTGACCTCCTTGAGCTGAGATCCTTTTATGTCTTTCTTCATTTTCTGCCCTGCTACATTCTTCCCCCCGCCATGCACAGGACATGAAACAAAGGGAGTTCTCACTCCTGACTCACTGTCTCCAGCTATTTGAAAGCAAAGAAAAACAATGTGAAGGATTATACTCCGCCTGTAATAGGGAGCGGTCCTCGGGAGACAAGCCTCTTATTTTCGAAAGTGTAACTAGACCGAGTTGATGTGGAGGAGCTTTACGGTTGGGGTTCAACGGTGCTGGCAGCCAAGACCCCAAAGCTGCATATCTGTGATAACTTGAAAACACAGGAATGATCCGATAGAAACTGATGAATAATCTCATTTTTTAACAGGAGGACTACACATTCTAAAATATTCAAACATGCTTACCAAGTCAGTGCACACTGGGACTTGAAAAAAGGATGGCAACAAGCATATGTCCCCGAACCTGATTCAACTTAAAAGAACTTAAAAAAAAAAAAAAAAAAAAAAGGTGTGTGGAGGGAGAAATATTAAACACACTCATATACTGCAGGTGAGAAAAGTTTAAAAGCTGAGCTAGTTTCCTGTGGGGCCTTTCTCAGAGGCTGGAAGAACCTGACATTTCCGAATCATACTAAGAGGAAGGGGGCAAGTGTCTGTGTATCTCTGAAAAGGTCTTCCATTTAAGGGAAAGGAACACTGCTACCATCCAAATCCATTCAAGACAAGATTTCTCAACAACCTACTAACACTGTCACACACATCTGTCTCCCCATATGGCTTTAACAATACTCATTTCTGTGACTATTTCTCATGTCTAGTGAAATTCTAGCACTCCTTAGTGACTGACTAGGAGTGGTATTATTTTAATATGTGGCCTCCTTTCACCAAAGATTTCACACAGCATCAAAAATTTGTGTAAAAAGGTAGAAAATGCTAACTAAATAAAAATCCAGTCAGAGAACAGTCCAGATGGTCAAGACCTAGAGAAAGCGAAATAGAAAATATGCAGGTCATAGATCTCATTGAGTTAGTACAGCGAGCAGCACATTTAAATCTGAGTTTCCTGGTCGCCAAAGGGAAAAGGGAAACAGTCAGACGCATGATATTTCTTTTGCAAGAAGTCAGATACCCTCCCTATCTTATCGTATATCATGGTCTTGTGTTCTGTGTGTACAATGGTTAAACATTTTGGAAAAGTATATACCTCATGTGAAATAAACCAGCAGTTCTATAGCTTCTACCATAGCCTGCTGGTCTGGGTTCTGAGGACACTACAGGAGAACACAGTGAGGGTCAGTTCAGAGCCAGCCCTAGTTCTAACCACACGTCCTCACACTGCCTGCCCCCAGCTTGGCCTCACCAACCGATTCCAGCTCTCTCAGTTGGGATGTTTAGCTTTTCCGTCTTTCACCAGCTTTCCACCCCACGGGCTTGCTCTCTGATGGACAGCCTATCTTCCCACTTCTGACACGGCTCACCACTGCAGGCAGCCCTGCCAGTAAGCAGCCTTTTCACCTTGGGCCTGAGGGCCCCTGCAAGGGGTGGACCACTGCTCCCAGGCCTTATCCTGCCTCATCCTCGTCTGTCCAAGCCAGGGTAAAGACGTTTTTGCCTGACTCTGCAGCCCATTACACGATCTTCAAGGATGCATGATTAAGAAAAGGAACACAAGGACATTTACTTCACGTGAGGTGGGCGGTGTGTGTTTAAAGCTCAGAAATCTACTCGCTGCCCTCATCTCAATGAGATCTGACTTGTAAAACTGTTTGCAGACGTGGTCCCTTCTACCCAGCACACGTGCATCCTCAACAGTTCACTACGCCCATCTCTTAAACATGGCCAGCTTCCACCATGCAGACTCGATTCAATACAGCACCAACTTAACACTTTAAACCCTGATAGTACCTGGGACAGGTTGAAAATAACTTTTCCATTTTAAAAGCAAGATAAGTTTATATAGTATTACTGATTTCTCCAAGTTAATGATTTCTTTGTGGTGACCTTAAAATAGAGCATGTTAAAAAATAAATTAAAAACACAGTGTAGGGCTTCCCTGCTGGCGCAGTGGTTGAGAGTCTGCCTGCTAATGCGGGGGACGCGGGTTCGAGCCCTGGTCTGGGAAGATCCCACATGCCACGGAGCAACTGGGCCCGTGAGCCACAACTACTGAGCCTGCACGTCTGGAGCCTGTGTTCTGCAGCAAGAGAGGCCGCGACAGTGAGAGGCCCGTGCACTGCGATGAAGAGTGGCACCCGCTTGCCACAAGTAGAGAAAGCCCTCGCACAGAAACGAAGACCCAACACAGCAAAAATAAATAAATAAATAAATTTTAAAAAAACAAAAACAGTGTATTAGCCAATGGCTTTAAAATAGACTTAATATGCAAAAAAGAAATAACTAAAGGCAAGAGACACATATAGGAACATAGATATATATATATATATATATATATATATATATAGATGTTAGGAGAAAAACTTTCCTGTGTAGCAAGTCTGTAGTGAATGGGCACTCAATTTAAGATCTAATTTGACGATATCATCCATTTTAATTGTTTGTTATGATGTTAGCCAGAGTTGAACTATTTGTAATTTAAATTTCTACTAAACTACCGTATTAGTTGCTTTTTTTTTTAAAGTCTATTTGGGTAAAAACAGATAAACGAGGGGAGACTTTTCTCAGGAAATGAATGACTGGCCCTTCCAGTGGGAAGGATAAGACTTTTAAAAGACTTTTTGGCTAGGATGTTAGTTGCCTTTGGGAAGGTGTACTACTTACATTGTTTTGTACATTACTCCATCCAAAAGGTCACAATGACCATGCCTTGTATTTACTGAAGTAGGGTTTTACCCAGATGTTAGGGTTCAATTCCATTATTTTCAAGCTTCTCAAATTTGTGAAATCATAAAGAGAATAAAAGGCATCCCAAAAGCTAAAAGTAAATTAAAAAGAAGGACTCAGTGGCATCACAAGAGATCCTAAATGGAAGAGGACAGTCCATGAGCTTCTCCCCTCATGTATGAGTATCTTCTTTAGGGTGAGAACCAAGGCAGAGGAGAGGTGAAAGTATTTGCAACCATGCAAAAGGGTCTTTCCCAGAAGGGAAGGCGATTCGCTAGGTGTTTGAGTTCATTCTCATGTCATTCCCACTACCACCTTAAGAGACTGCCATTTGTGGCCCCATTTGAAAGACGAGGAAACCAGAGTTAAGAGCTGCTTCGAGGTCAGACTGTCAGAAGGTGAGAGAGCTGGGACCAGACCCGGAGTTTCACTGACTCTAGATCTTTTTGCAGCAGACCAAATATGCAAAATATTCAATTTACCACTTCCGGTTCAAGATGGCAGTCTGGGCAAACACATTTCTCACCCACCCCTCTGAAGACCTCTCTGACATAAATAGATGGAAGTGGATGTTGGAGGATAAAAATATGAACAAATAATAATAAAATGTACTGAGTACATATTTTGTGCGAGGCGCTTCTAAAAACTTTATTTATATTAACTAATTTAATCCTCAAAACAAGCCTATGAAGCAGGTGCTGCTCTTATCATTGCCAAGAGGAGAAAACCGAGGCTCAGAAAGGTTAAGGAGTTTGCCCAGGATCACACTGCTGGAAGCGGCAGAGGCAGGATTGGAACCCAGGCAGTCTGGCTTTAGAACCCACACTCTTATAATAAAATCAGAACAAGGAATGTCAATGACTTCCTACAAGATGCAAAGAAGATAAGACTAGAATCATAACTGAGGCTTGTAGAGGGGCCTAGATTATTCTTTAAGGGAGCAAAGATAGAGGTGGTGGCCAGTCCAGCCAAGGAGACTTTGGGCAGAACTTCACATGGAACACTGGCGTCTCTCCTGTGCCTGTCTCCTGCACAGGTGGCTGGCACATTCCTGAGCTATAGCTTTATGCTTCTTCTTCAAAAAGCAAATGCACTAGTATTGAGCAGAGTTCCCTGTGCTATACAGTAGGTCCTTGTTGGTTATCCATTTTAAATGCAGCAGTGTGTACTATGGAACAACCTAAATAGGAAAAGAATTTGAAAAAGAATAGATACATGTATATGTATAGTTGAATCACTTTGTTGTACACCTGAAACTAACACAACATTGTCAATCACCTATACTCCAATATAAAATAAAAAGTTTAAACAAAAAAACCACAAATGCACTGGATTGGGAAAGCGAGTTCATTATGGATTTTGGAGCCTTCTTCCAGTCCCATGTCTCTCACTCAAATGCACTCCCCACGAGAGCCATACCAGCTCTTACCGCTGCAGGTTGCCATGACCCCTCATCGGTCCAAGCCACGCTGGCTCTCCTTGCTCCCCAGAATCAAGCCCCTCCCGCCCTGGCATGTGGACAGCCCTGCTTTATCTCCCAGAAGATGATCCTGGCCATAGATACACACCATTAGGACACTCACTCCAAGGAAAGGAAACCAGGAGAGCCTCCTTCCCCGAGGTTTTAACACGAACACATACTCACACTCAGAATCACTAGGCTTATGAGGAGCTGGAAGGGCATAAACAAGAATGACCAAGATAAACAAGAAAACCTAACCCTGGGGGAAATTTTAGAGGGTTCTGAGAAAGTACTACATACAAAAGACAAGAGCAAGATGCTGAGAAAAGGGAGCCATAAAAGAGTTTTCTTTTTAAAAAGCCCTTAGATATTAAAAATGATTGCTGAAATGAAACTATCACCAAAAGCACTGAAAAATGTATTCAAGCATATTTCCCAGAACACAGAACCGAAAGCGAACAGTGAGAGAAAAGATAAGAGACACAGAGAAATAACTCAGGAGGTCAGACATTCAACTAAGCAGAGTCTCAGAAAAAGCAGAGAAAACAGGGTGGATAAAATGACTAAAGATATAATAGAATAAAAATCATCCCAGAGGGCTTCCCTGGTGGCGCAGTGGTCGAGAGTCCGCCTGCCGATGCAGGGGACACGGGTTCGTGCCCCGGTCCGGGAAGATCACACATGCCGCGGAGCGGCTGGGCCCGTGAGCCATGGCCGCTGAGCCCATGCATCCAGAGCCTGTGCTCCTCAACGGGAGAGGCCACAGCAGTGAGAGGCCTGCGTACCGCAAAAAAAACCCCAAAAAAACCCCCCAACATCCCAGAGATATAGAATGCATCTTCAGATTGGAATGGTCCACCAAGTGACAAGCAAAATGAGCAAAAAGTTAATTTAATTTAATTTATTTTAGAATACCTACATCTAGGGACATGCTTTCTGACTACCAAGTCTCCCAAAAGTTTCCAGAGAGGAAAAATACGCCACCTACACAAGAATACAAATCAAACAGGCATCAGACTTTTTTTTTTTTTTTGCAGTACGTGGGCCTCTCACTGTTGTGGCCTCTCCTGTTGTGGAGCAAAGGCTCCGGACTCACAGGCTCAGCGGCCATGGCCCACGGGCCCAGCTGCTCCGCGGCACGTGGAATCCCCCCAGACCGGGGCACGAACCCGTGTCCCCTGCATCGGCAGGCGGACCCCCAACCACTGCGCCACCAGGGAAGCCCCATCAGACTTTTCATCTACAACTTTGGATGTTAACAGATTTTTAAAGTTAGAATTCTGGCTCAATGATCAAACAACGCAAGGGCAGAATAAAGATATTTTCACACAGGCAAGAACTCAGAAAGTACATCCTCTGTTGTTGAAAAGTTACTTGATGTACTCCAGTAAAATAAAAGAATAAACTTAGAATGACACATTTGTCAGACCCGGGAAGCAGTGGTTCCAACCCAGTTGATTGTGAACGGATGTCCTGAGACACCTGGTCCAGACTACCTGGGAGAATGAAGTGCCCAGGAAAGCTGGATATTCCACCTTAAGGGCAAAAGATGTGGTTGGGAGGTTGGGGAAAAAACATAAGGATATTATAAAGGCAAATAACAGAGGAAAAGCTAGAGCAACTACAAAAAAGCAATACACTAGGTATGCAAGCTATTAAAACACTTGTTTTACTGGACACATCACTGTCAGGAACCACAAAGAGGTAAGTGAGATCCCAACATTCTACGGTGCGGCAGGGAGGAGAGTTGCCACAGCCGTAAGGCTAGAGATGCTTTATTGATTTTCAACTTTTAAATTCAACTTATGAACAAAAACATAGCAGATGAGGTGCTGATTGTAAGATACATGGAGATATTAACAACTTTGACACTATAATAGGAAAGCTTGGCTTCAGGAGATTGCAGGGGAGCGGGAGGCGGGAAAACTTAATATCCCTCATCTTTTGAACTGGAAAATCAAAAGTTACTATGTGGTTAAGAATCCGCCTGCCGATGCAGGGGACACAGGTTCGAGCCCTGGTCCAGGAAGATCCCACGTGCCGCGGAGCAACGAAGCCCATGCGCCACAACTACTGAGACTGCGCGTTAGAGCCCTCAAGCCACAACTACTGAGCCCACGTGCTCTGCAACAAAGAGAAGCCAGCACAATGAGAAGCCCGTGCACCACAACGGAGAGCGGCCCCCGTTCACCGCAACTAGAAAAAGCCTGCACGCAGCAGCAAAGACCCAATGCAGACAAAATTTTTTTTTAAGTAAATAAAGTTACTATGATAAGTTGATGAAAAAAAGAAACAGAGGTAGTTTAAGGTAGTCTTTAAAGTTATAAAAATCACCATTAGGCAAAACAATTAGCACTAATATAATATTAATATTGAAAGGAGAGGAAGCACAGTGTTAGAAAATTAAAGGTTAATTGTCTTATTGGAGAGTCAATAAACTGTATTGAGTAAAATATATCTAGAGCTGATATGTCAGGAAATAAGGGTATTGCACATTCTGGAGCTGTAACTGTTGTCTATCAAAAGAATTAAAACAGGGCTTCCCTGGTGGCGCAGTGGTTGAGAGTCCGCCTGCCGATGCAGGGGACACGGGTTCGTGCCCCGGTCCGGGAAGATCCCGCATGCCGCGGAGCGGCTGGGCCCGTGGGCCATGGCCGCTGAGCCTACGCGTCCGGAGCCTGTGCTCCGCAATGGGAGAGGCCACAACAGTGAGAGGCCCGTGTACCGCAAAAAAAAAAAAAAAAAAAAAAAAAAGAATTAAAACAGAAATATCAAAAACTGTCCTTGGCCTGGGGTTGGAGCAAGAAGGGTGGGACAACATTAGCTTCGCATCCTAGGCTCTTGTGAACTTTATAATTTGTTGAAATGAGCATGCGTTATAAATGTAATTTTAATAAAAACATAATAAAATGTTAAATTATAAAGAGAACTTCAAGGTTTCTTTCCGGATCTTTTCTAGGGATAATAACAAACTAATATCGGAGTAATCAAATAATCGCCATATATGAAAAGAAAAAAAAAAAGGTCAGCTTTTACAAATCCGTTTTTCCTGTTCAGTTTGTACCTTTGCTTGTACCTGACTCAGCTTTCCCAGTTTGGAATATCACTCTGGGGTGGAATCCTAGTAAAATCCCTTTATAACTCCTGAGTGGATTGGAGGCTTATAGCTCCACAAGTTACATTCCATTTTGGCATCCTCAGGATATCGGCTCTAACTGTTCAACTAAATCAGACATCACTTGACAGAGATGAGCCAATATTCACAGGTTGATTTTGTAAAGCATTTAGCTGTGAGTAGAAAAAGACCCTAAAAGGTGTTTAAAATCAAATAAGCCCTCAATGAACACAAGAATCTTCACTTACACTTACCACTCTATAGAGAATCAATTGTGGGACTTCCCTGGTGGCGCAGTGGTTGGGAATCTGCCTGCCGATGCAGGGCACCCAGGTTCGAGCCCTGGTCCGGGAAGATCCCACATGCCGCGGAGCAACTAAGCCCGTGTGCCACAGCTACTGAGCCTACACTCTAGAGCCCACAAGCCACAACTACTGAGCCTGCGCTCTAGAGCCCGTGCTCCGCAACAAGAGAAGCCACTGCGATGAGAAGCCCGCACCCTGAAACGAAGAGTAGCCCCGCTCGCTGCAACTAGAGAAAGCCCGTGTGCAGCAACGAAGAGCCAATGCAACCAAAAATAAATAAATAAATAAATGTATTTAAAAAAAAAGAATCAATTGCTTTCACAGACATAGAAAATGAACTTATGGCTACCAAAGGGGGAAGGGGAGGGATAAATTAGGAACTCGGGATCAACAGATACACACTGCAATATAAGATAGATAAACAACAAGGACCTACTGTAGAACACAGGGAGCTATATTCAGCATCCTATAATGACCTATAATGGAAAAGATTCTGAGAAAAGAATATATATGTATATATATACATTATATATAAAACTGAATCACTTTGCTGAACACCTGGAACATTGTAAATCAACTATACTTCAATTTTTTTAAAAAAAGCTTAAAAGAAGAATCAATTGCTTTAATTCTTTGCATATCACCATAACCCACTGTTATTTCCCATGCGAAAAGCCTCTCCTCCAATTTCAGAACACAACAAGGCCACCTGCAATATTAATTTCTAAAAGAAAAAAACCACTTTTTTAGGAATATTTACTTTAAAGCATGAAATTCTTTATGAGCTTATCTACAAAACAGAGATAGAGTTACATATGTCAAAACAAATTTATGGTTTCCAAATGGTAAGGGGTGGGAGGGGAGGGATAAATTGGGAGATTGGGATCGACACATACACACTACTATATGTAAAACAGATAACTAATAAGGACCTACTGTATAGCACAGGGAGCTCTACCCAATACTCTGTAATGACCTACATGGGAAAAGAATCTAAAAAAAGAGTGGATATACGTATATGTATAACTAATTCACTTTTGCTGTACACCGGAAACTAACACAATATTGTAAATCAACTATACCCCAATAAAAATTTTTAAAAATGAAATTCTTTAAAAATACAAATAAAACTTAAAACCAAGCTATTTTTGTTTTTTTTGGTTTTTTGAATTTTATTTATTTTTTTATACAGCAGGTTCTTATTAGTTATCCATTTTATACATATTAGTGTATACATGTCAATCCCAATCTCCCAATTCATCCCACCACCACCCACGTCCCCCTCCACTTTCCCCCGTTGGTGTCCATACGTTTGTTCTCTACCTCTGTGTCTCTATTTCTGCCCTGCAAACCGGTTCATCTCATAATACCTAAGCCATCAGATTAGACAGGGAAAAAAAGAAAACGAAGCTCCAACTTCTCAGAATCTATTTCTACCTCGGCTCTTGTAAAACTAGGCTGGCAATCAAATAAAGCAGTACTCGGGGAGAACTACTTTACCTTGGTCTCAGATATTATTAGCTATGTAGGACAAGTAAGGATACGACACACATCTTCAGTGTGGCTGATGCCTCCAAGGTCATGAACTTCAAAACCCATCACAGGATGCAGAACGCGGAGCCTCTAGCCAACCTGCATCCGGGTCTCACTCCCAACCCCACCAAGTGCCCGCCACCCACTCGTGTCGGGAACTCCCGTGACAGGAGAGCCCATGCTTCCACACTATATCACCCTGGAGGACCTCGACGAGGCGCCAATCACAGCCCTAATATCAGACTCTGTTTAACAGAGTTTCTAATTGGAATCTTCATATTCGAGACAGAAGGCAGCAGCAAAGAAATCCATGCCTAGAGTCACGCTCACCTGGTGACTCATTAAGCGAGAAAACTTCAGAAAATCTGAACACTAATAGCAGGAGACTAGCATGAAAGGAACAAGGCTGTGCTGTTACCAAAAAGAATGGATTTTTTAAGAACATCCTATTGGAGCAGATTTCCAAAAAGGCAGGTCTATAAGGCAGGTCTATATACAGCAGGTCTCCTAGCTCTTCCTCTGTGGGGTGGAGAGTGCAAGTGCGGACCACTCACCCCGTTCATAGGTGGGCCATTTCACAGTCTAGCGAGCATGCTCCCAGACACTTGAGAACACGTGGCCACCAATATGAAATATTAAGTTCCATAACCAAGCATGAAACGGACTCACATTTAAGAAAAATCTAGTGCAAATGACCCCAAACTTCCCTTGAACCTTTCATGACCTGGACTCAGCTCCTTATTCCTGTGAACCATCAGAAGATGGAGAAGAGGGACTTCCCTGGCGGTCCAGTAGTTAAGACTCCGCGTTTGCACTGCAAGGGCTGTGGGTTTGATCCCTGGTCATAGAACTAGGACCCCGCATGACGCAGAAAAAAAAAAAAAAAAAAAAAACGAAGATAGAGAAGAAAGGGAAGGAGCATTTTCAGCAGCCTCGATGTACACGAAAATGCCAACTAAAACTTCTGCCTGCCCTAGATCAGAGGGCACGCCTCTAAAAACCCAGAAAACCTATTTTTTACAAGTTTCTTAGACTTTACGGGCAGGAACTGTGTGCCGGATGAGAGCCACTGAGGACGCTCGGGTTCCATCGGTCAGGTGGCGGGGGGCGTGGTGACATGACCGGTGACAAAGCCTATCTGTGCACCCCCTCGGGAGCCGTGACAGCGCATGCGAGCACACATCACCGGAGGGCCCTGGAAAGCTTGGCTGACATGTTAGCAAGGGTAATGATCAACTCATGTGACATCCGTCCCCCCAAAAGTCAAAAATTCAGGGGAACATTTCAGATTGCAGTTCAGAACTCCTCATAAATTAATGGAAGTCAGACATGAAAGTTTATAACAGCTGGAACAGGTCAAGCGGAAAGAAAATGCGGCATTGGCATATGCGTTATGTGAATTTCCTAGAGTCCATACATTTGGTATTTGGAAGGAAGAAGGGAAATGTTAATTAGGAGAAATTTCATACCGGATTTAAATTTGCCATGCAGTCAGAGCTCTATTGTAAAACCCCGCTGGAATCAGAAATCACCCTCCCCGGACCCGGGTCGTGCCTTTCATCCTGCTATTTTATACTTGTTGATATGGGACTTAATTGTTTGCATGTGTTGTTTCATGCGCTCTCTCCCCAGAATATAAAATCAAGAGCCAGGGTCATACTTTGTATTTCTACTGTGTGTGGTGCTAAGTTAACACTGGGGAATCGATAAAAATATCTAAGTCATCCCTCTGCATTCTCTAAAAACCTTAAAGCCATTGTCCATAATTTTTAGACTGCTCTAGTTATAAGTATCTCAGGGGATGGTAGTCACCCTTGAAAGTCTCCACATTAACGTTTCTTATTCTCCTGATACGGGGGAAGCATTAGTACAACTTGTATCTTTATTACCAGATCCAGATTTATCTCAAGTCAGATCAAGTCCCCTGAACTGTAACCCTATGCAGATAGGGTCGGACACTCACATTTTAAAGCAAACATCAGTCTTGCCTGCAGGTCCTTGAGAGAAAGGGATCCCCTGGTCTCCTCCTTGACTGCCTTCATGCATTTGCTTCTGTCTTTTCTTTCCTTGGCATGTATTTCCTCATTTGAGTCTCTATGTGTCTCTTTAGCCTGCACTGGCTCTGTTTTTCGTGTTCAATCCTTTTCATCTTTCCTCATAAATCATTCCTCCAGCTTCTTAATCAGGCTTAACTGCTGTTCCCCAGGATTCTTTCAGTGTATCTGAGACACCAAAGCCAGGAGACCAGGAACTGCCCATATCAGTGGGACAAGAAGATGCCTTTGTGTGAAAAGACTATGGTTCTCTCTCTCTCTCCCTCTCCGATATAAACATTCCAAGCATACTTATAAATAAGGGATGCTCCTTCCCTGTCGCTTCCTCCCCTGGGTGGGGTAGGGGGGTCCACTGCTCCGATGTCACAGGAGAAAACAGGTGAGGGATGGCACGGTGGCCTCAGTGCAGCTGGAGGAGCTGTCCCCAGACTGGCCTAGGTGGGTCCAGATACTGCATTATTCTGGTGACACGGGAAAGCCCCAGTTACTTACAGAGGCTGCTCTTCAGAATGGAGTTCACATAACGAATCCATCTTTGATCCAACAGACAGCCTATGGCCCCAAAGCCCCTGCAGGTATGAGGGAAACAGGGACACGGTGGGGAGACAGAGACACAAGTAGGAGAGCAGTGCACGTGGGGCCTCCCTCACTGGTTCCCAAGCCCTGGGCCGTGGAATCCAGACTCCAACTGGCTCTGGGAGCAAGCCACATGATCACTCCAGATCTCAGCCTCAGTTAATGCAGGTGCCAAATGCGTTTGTGCGAAAACTAAATGAGATCGTGTTATGGGGTCCTTAGCCCAGCGCCTGGCACGCGATAAATGCTCCACTCATGGGCCTGTGGTGACTGCCACTGTTTCCCCACACACTTATCCCCCCAAACTAGAGACAAAGAAAGGACCAGGAGGCCTCCCCATATTCAGGTCATAAGTAACTTCCAATTCTTTGGAAGAGTCTCAGCTGAGAAGCAATGTCTCCGTCTCTCCCAAGTAGCCACGCCTGGAACATAGCGAGGGCAGAGGAAGCACCGAGCACACCTGTGTTCTCCATGCTCGGACCTGACAGTCCAGACCTGGAGACCCGCGTGGCAGGCAGCCTGCCCTCCCAAGACCCTCCAGACCCTTGCCGGGCACCACTGGCAACACCACCATCCAGTTCTGGAAGAATCCCTAAGTTCCCTGCGGAGCCAGCCTGCCCAGGCCCTTGTATAGACCTGGACTGCCATTGTGAAGTCTCAGCAGTTATGGGGCATGAGTTAAGGATTTGAGCTCTGGAGGCAAACTCCGTAAGTTCGAATCTTGGTTCAGCCACTTTGAACCAGGTAAAAATGGACAAGTGACTTAGCCTTCCTGAACCCCAGTTTCCTCAACTGTCCCTGGGGAAAATCATGGCAGCCTCTCATAAGGTTGTTGCGGGGATTTAATGAATTCAAGGACAAAGCCCATGCCATATGGCACACAGTGAGGGCTCGATTTCTGCCCCCTATAATTTCTAAGCCAGAGGGACCAGTCCCCACCTGGGCTACTGCAACACCTCTTGACAGTTGTCTCCCTAATTCTATACTCCGCCCCTTCAGGACAATCCCCACACACCAGCCAGAGCGATATCCCTCAAGTAAAAAATCAAATCACGGGCTTCCCTGGTGGCGCAGTGGTTGGGAGTCCACCTGCCGATGCACGGGACACGGGTTCGTGCCCCAGTCTGGGAAGATCTCACATGCCACGGAGCGGCTGGGCCCGTGAGCCATGGCCGCTGAGCCTGCGCGTCCGGAGCCTGTGCTCCACAGCGGGAGAGGCCACAACAGTGAGAGGCCCGTGTACCACACAAAAAAAACCCCAAAACAAACCAACAAACAAAAAAATCAAATCACGTCACTCCCTCCACTGGCTTTCCATTTGCCTACAAAGATCCCCTCACTCATCTCCACCACCTGCCCACCACACACACCTTCTCTCTGCTCCAGGACGTGGCCGTGGCAAACCCGCGAATTCCACTCTTTAAGTGGAATGCTCTCCCCTTGGACCTTCCCAAGGTTGACTCCTTTTTATCACTTGGGTCTCAGCTGCAAAAACACCACCCAGGAAGGCCTTCCCTATTCTGCCTGCCCATTCCAAGGTACCATGCTCCACCCCAAATCTCTCCCCAGCAAACCACCTGTTTTAGTGGACTCAGAGCACCCACTGTGCTATCTTTGTTGATGTCTCCACCCCTGTGTTTGGTGTGTATCTCCTCTGGCTGGAATGTGGGCTCCACGAAAGCCTGGACCTGATTGGTCTTGGCAAATGCTGGCCCCTCAGGACCTAGACAGTGCTTGACTTATAGCAGACTCTCAAAAAGATGCATGGAATTTTTGAAATGAGAACGAAGGTCAGGCATCATGTACCCAGTGGAGTAAGACTCGAAGCAGGGGCATGATCAGAATAGCTGGGGACACTGGAGGCACTCAGGTGCCTTCAACTGCTCATTGACCATCTCTCTATATCATCATTTGTGGAATGTGATGGGCAAAAATTATGCTTAAGACATCATTAAAGATAAAACACAGAGGCTATATAGAAATGCATCCCACAGCATTACATGCTATGGGATGTACGTCCTGTACATTAAATATAGAAGTGAACTACACATTTGCTCAAAAGAGTCAACCTATGTGGTCAGATTTGTCGAGCCAAGCTGGAATCACAGATGCTGGGGGAGAGTGGGGTGGCGGGGGGATGATGGCATCCTATGACATTCCTTACTTTAAGGGGAAAAACAGGGATTGGGGAGGAAATCTGAAACTTTGCCGAATTCGAATGCAGGTTTATTTCACGAAAGCAAATGGAAAGAAGAGGTGGTGTCTGTTTGCCAGGACGCTCCGGGCACACTTCTCTGTTCCTCTCTAAACCAGAAAGCAGGCCCCCGTTTGATCCCACTCACAAGTCACAAGCACAGTCAGGATGCAGATTTGGGCCCCCCCCAAGTGGACGAGTAAACACCCAGCTTCCTAGAGTCGGCTTCCTCTGACCTACACAATGCCCGCTGATTAGCCCCGCAGCCCTCCATGGAGAGGCCCGGCTCCTCCTCAGGGGTCCCCCCATCTCCCCTAAGACTATTTCTGTCCAGGCCAGATTGCGGGCTTATCCCACCCCTGGAAGTCTTTGTTCTCATTTTCTCCCAGTGGTATTAGCTACTTGATTTCCCAGCTGAATTTCACTTTGTTATTTCTGGCCCCTCTCGCCGACCTTGCCATGGGCCCTTTGCACAATTCCTCTAGCTCAACTGACGCTAGGGGATTTGCGTTTTTCAATGAAATAAAACTCAAGGTTTTTTATTTTATGGTGAATCTTATATTCTGAAGTTAAAACGTGTCTTGCTACAGAACATTCCTGATTCACTGGAAATGAAACCACATTTATTTCCCAATGTTTGGGATTTGTACTTTGAGACCCAGCTATTGTGATTATCAGGGTTACCTAATACAGAAAAGCTCAGAAGTTGGAGAACAAGTAGAAATGGATTTTGTTGTCTTTGAAAGAAAATATAACAAACGACTCAAGGGAAGCAGCGGCACGTCCTTGAGGACCACGGGATAAGAAGTCAGCCAGAGAAGTCGGGAGGGGCTGGGGATGGAATCACAGTGGCAAATCAGAAAGAGGAGGTGAATTAAACTCCGTGACAAATCCTGGGCTGGTGATGGGAAGCATAGTTACCCAAAGATCTGCTTAAATATGCAAAGGCCATGAAACAAGTCTTAGGGCTCACCGTGGATTCATGCAGAAGAGGATCAGCTCCCAGGGAGCCCACTGGCCTGCACCTCTTCAGCCTGTCTCCTGCCACTCCCTGACCTGAGCTCCACCCACCAACCCCAGAGTCCTCGTGGGTCCTCACGAGTGACATGTTTTCCTTTGGTCTCCACGCCTTCAAAAACATTCCTCTCTACCTCTCTATCACAGGTAGAGACGTCACTTCCTCCCGGAAGCCTTCCTGACCCATCAAGTCTGGGTGAGGTATGTGTGATACCTTCTCTTCAGGGGCCCTGCATCTGTCTTTTATGATACATCCTTTGTGCTGACTTTAGGCAAGGGCTTATCTACTTGTCTTATTGTCCCACTGGCCTGAAGCTCCATGGAAGCAACGACCTTGTTCCTTCTGTCCAACACTTGTTAGCACTTAAGAGACACTCAGTAAGCATGATTCACTAACAAATGACTGACAGGGGAACCCAAAATACAAACAGCTCAATGAGTCAAGAACTTTCTTCATTTTTTTCTAAGAGGAAGAAACTCATCAAAAACTGAGGTTCAGGGCTTCCCTGGTGGCGCAGTGGTTGAGAGTCCGCCTGCCGATGCAGGGGACGCGGGTTTGTGCCCCGGTGCGGGAGGATCCCACGTGCCGCGGAGCGGCTGGGCCCGTGAGCCGTGGCCGCTGGGCCTGCGCATCCGGAGCCTGTGCTCCGAAACGGGAGAGGACACAAGAGTGAGAAGCCCGCGTACCGCAAAAAAAAAACAAAAAAACAAAAAACTGAGGTTCACAAAAAGCCAGGAGGCCCCCCCCCAAAGAAGGGAAGATATTAGGAAGATAAGAACAATGCATTTTAGGAGAGACCCAATGTAGAGACCCACATGTAAAAGCTAAAAGGATTGAAAGTTGGATACTTTTCAAAGAGTTCCACAAGAATCCAAACTCTATCAGAACATAAGAAGGACAGAGCCATAAAATGCCAGATCGGTTGCCCTACATTAAACCAAACTGCACAAGGCACAAAGAGAAAAATCCAGCCCTTTCACTAAGTGGGATGAAGATACAGCACAGATTTATAGGTACAAGATCAAGAAAGCTAAAGCAAGGCAGGAGATGCAGCTTTCAAGAGACATCAAAGGTAACATTCTTTAATTATACAACAAAGAGGAGGGGGCCAAGGATAATGTTGCCTCTGTTAGAAAATAGGCTGGAAAGCTGTTAGCAGATAGCTATGAAATGGCAGGCATTGCTGTGTTTCTCGTGCTTTTTCTCAAGGAAGGAGGGAGGGATGGGGGGAGGGAAAGAAATCATAAGCAACTAAAAACATTGCCGCTTGTGTTGGGTGTCGGGCGGGTGGCCAAATTAGAAAAGGAAAATAATTCCACGGAATATTTAAACAACTGGATTCACGATCCTGATCTATTTGTCGATGGAGGATTCCACTACCATGGATTACACGCATACTTGCACACTAACGAGTGGGAAAGATGTTACCGAAATCATGAATTGCCTAGAGGTTACTGAAGATAAGACGAAATCACCGAAATTTGCTAAAGGGGAAAACACATATCATGCTCACCTTAACTACAGGAAAAGATACCTATCCCTTCGATTTTAGACAGGCTTCAGAACACACAGGAGGGGTGAATCTCCTGTTGAGAATCCCGTGGTGTTGACAAGGAGTTGGTCCTCATCCAACTCTGGGAGCAAAGTGTCAATCTCCTCCAAAGTACCACATCCCACCTCGTCTGAGCATCCTGGCAGCTTTAAATGTGCTATAGGTAGGCAGAAGCAAATATTCTTGATGTTTATAAATGTATAGATGTGTTATAAACACTTTAAACCCTGCTCACGTTCGTTCAGAAGGGATGGGGGAGGGGAGTAAGTGTGGATCAGAGGTTGCATATAGTGGGTGAATTATAAACTGGATGAAGAAGATGCAGTCTCTTCAGTTTGTCAAGGAGCCACCTCTGACCGGCAGGCTCTGGACTAACTTCATCTCCGGTGTGACTGAGGCCAAGCAAGGAACCGCTCACCCCTTCTCTGCATTAACGAGCCCTCCCAGTCCTGCCTAGGAACTCTGGTGGATAGAAGAACAAAGCACTGCCCGGACTATCACCTTATCCTAAAGGAGATCAGGCCAACATACACGGACAACCCAAGGATAGCGCTGTGATGTGTTTCAGGGTGAGAGGTGCACGTGAACTTGGAGGGCAGGGTAGGCAAATATCCTTGTGAGATGGGACTTAGAGAAGTCTTTCACAGGAAGTGCATCTTTAGTAAAGAATACGTAGGACTTGAAGGTGAGGAGGAAAGCCAAGAATTATTCTGGGAGGACAACAGTGTGAGCAGGGCGGCCTGAGCAGTGGACCTCAGGAGCCAGACTTGCCTGCAGGGGGCACTATGTGGACAACAGAGGGTGAGAGGGCAGGGCCAGAGAACCAACAGGCCAACTGGTTCTCTCTAGAACATCATCTCCCCTTGCCTTTCCTTTCTATTCCTCTCCTGGAGGAATGGCCTTCAGGCTTCTCCCTGGTCCCCTCTAATAAGTATGTCCTAGTAAGTAATTCAATGGATAAAATCAATAGCTCATTTTCCCAAAGGTCACAGTGCTTCTCTCCGCATTGGGTCCCAGTTTCAGTCGTTATCTCAGAAGACCCATGCGTGGAATCACAGTCACGTCAAGTATGAGAGTAGTCAAGATTCAGCGGGGTGAGTGGAATCTGAAGCCCCCTAAAAGTGATTCCTAAATTTCTACTGCTTTCTGCAGAGTTGCACTGCAATGTAGCTCTGTAAAAAAATAAAAAAAAAAAAATCTATGGAACTGGCTCACTGTTGCTGGTCTTAAAACATTACCTCCAGGTTGCTGAAAGAAAGCTTGGATCCTTACATTGAATTTCTAAGAGGACAAAAATTAGCAGGGAGCTATTCTTAAGCTCACGAGTAAGTTTTGCAAAACTTCCTAGACTTGCTCGCGTCTCCCCACTCCAGCTTCCCTACAGTTCACGACGACCAGCCCAGGATACAAGACACCTAGCAAAGCCCCTAGAGTATGACCCAACATCAATCTTTCTGGTAAAACCCTCTAGTTTTCAAGAGGGGGAAGAAAAAAAAACAATGCCAACCCTCCTGATTGGCTTGTCAACTGTTCTCCAAAGACAGAAACGACAGCCTGGATGAGAAGAGAACTGTGTGCTTGGGGAACTGTCACTGCCTTTGCAGTTTGGTCAACACCAAACTGTTCACTTGTGCCTCGTAGGCATCTTTGTCTTTCACAGCCTCCAGATGACACTCCAAGAGTAAAAGAAATGTGAGCAGGTACGTCTATTAAGTATGTAAAATACACCTCTTCCCTTCCCCTCACTTAGAAAACGTATTTCTAAAGAGTGTGGAAAGTCACCCAATATAAAGACAGACAGGTAGAAGAAACACCTTCCATGCCCTTTCTTTTCCTAGCACATCAGAAGGCAAGTGGGCACAGCACATCAGCTTTCCACAGAAGACAAATGCCAGCCAATTAAAAATTCAGTTTCTTTTCTTTAAGCTAATTCCTCAGGTTTTGCTAATTAGCAACTAATAGTTCTGTCATCCGAGCTGGGAAACATAAGGAAGAATACCAGCGGTATGTTTTCAATCAAAGCATTTACATGGAGGAATGAATCATATTTTCCAGGAGGAATTACTGCTTGGGAGCAGTTGGGGGCAAAAGGAAAGCAGTCTTCACACAACTATAAAACCGTAAAAGAGACCTGAAATTTTAGAAAAGGGGGCATCTTTCTAAACCCTCCCCGCCTTTAACAAAACCAGCAGGGGATCTGTATGACATGACTGGTGATTCCAAGAAACTCCCCACCAAGACCCCTGCAGGGACCGTTAAAAAACTGGACTCCGCACAGTGAGACAGAAGACAATGCAACACATGTTTTCTGTAATGGGGAAGAGAATAAAAGTTAAGTGTCGGCCAGGGTACAGGAATGCTTTAACTATTATGTCACCTGCCTTGTAAGTTTATAAAAGGAGAAATGCACAGTGGTTAAGTGAAGGCAGGGGGGTGGGTGATGGTGGTTTGAAATATCTGGCTACAGATGAAGCAGGAGCAGAATAAAACTGCTGAGAAATCTTTGGGCCGGACATGGGGATCCTTATCCTGACTCCAGAACAAGTAGGTCAGATTCCCCAAATCTGGCCCCTCCCGTGCTCTCCCCAATTATAAAGCGCTAGTGATCCTGCAGCAGCCAGCCTGTCAGCACCACCCCAGGTCTGAGCCATGCAGCTTGAACATCAACTTTCCTGCCTTGACATACACCCCATCCGCAGCTACCCTTGGCGAGACAAACCCCCCAATCCCCCAGTGAGGATTTTATTCCAAACACATGTTGCAAATGTTTGAAGTGCCCGCTATCCTGGGGTTTTCTTTTTCTTTTTTTTAAGTGAAACCCACAAAACCGAAAATACTTTGAATCCCGCCTAAGTGCAATTTGTGAAGATGCAACATTGCCTACCCAAGTATAACAGAGTGTTGTGCAATAAAAATTTTACAGATGTCCTTCTGAGGGGAAAAGCGATTTTCCCTTTTCCGGTCTTACAGGAAGCCTGCCCACACGTTAGACATACAAAGTTAGTATATATAGAAGCACAAATTAGGCATCTTGGAACGTCCACATTTTCCAACCACAGAGAAACGCAGGAATTACTGTGAGAGTTCACATGCCCAGATACACTGGATTAGAGGAGTCTTTCCCCTCCGACCGTCTGGTGGGGCTGGCAGACGACTCAAAGGAAAAGGGAATGGCCTGAAAAGATGCTCTGAACCGTCAAAGGAACCGTCATTGCTACCGAAGGTCTGCAATGAACTTATGTTCTTGACAAGGCTGCCGACTGAGACAAGGTAAAGAAACGTGGCCAAACTTTTACGTCTCATTTTAAAAAGAGGGTACTTTTCTCACACACTAAAAGATTCTTAGAAGATGTGTCAGTTTCAGCTTCCCATCGGTCGCTTATCTGTATAATTAAATCCACGTTAGGTGGATAAATATTATTACAAGGTACCTAAAAAAACATTCTTTTTACTGGTAGAAGATTAAATAATCCAACAGGGTTCTAGAAAAAATAAAGTCATATCCCACTGACCCCTTGAGGCTTAGTTTTAGGACATCTTTAAATTATTTACCATGAACACCTAACCCTACACTTTTTATTTTTCCACACGTATTAAGTTTGTACTTGTTACATAAAACACTTTCTGCTAGGAATTTAAAAGGTTAAAACTCCAACTCACGTAAAAGCTTTAAAATTTCTCTACTCCACAAACAGGAAAAAAATGATAGTCTGTCCACTAAGGTTCATCGAGACAGGGTTCTGTCCAGAGGGCCACGGCACCCCTTGCTAACCGCACACCCTTTCCCTAAGGGTTACAATTCACTCCATCTGTAATCTGCATTTATAGAAGATGCTGACCTCAGGGACAGAGGAAAGCAGGTCTGGCGGAGAAAAGCTAGTCTGCACTGAACCGAACACAACTGCAGCTCCGATAAAAAACACGTCGGTTTGGAGAGTGAATGCATCACGTACAGATGGTGGTGAGGACATGGATGATGATGATGATGATGATGACGGAACGGAAGGAAGAGCAAGAAGGAGGAAGGAACAGGAGAAGGAAGATGAGGCAGAGGAGAAACAGCTACTGTAATGATTCCGATGCATTCGCCATGAGCCAGAGATGGTACTCAATATTTTATTGGCATTGTCTCGCTTAATTGTCACAAGGACGCCATGGGACTGGGGGTCTTACATCACTCCCATTCAACAGTTAGGAAGAGACCCTTAGAGGGACCTGAGAACACAAGCCTACTTGGCAACAGTCACACAGTTGGTAGGTGGCAAGGCTGGAACTTGAGTGCCCTGGTTGCTGAGCTATAATCCCTAGGTCTCCCCATCCATATGTTGTATGTAATGATAGTGTTTATTCGTGTCCAATTGAGTGAGTACATTGAGAGGGTGGGTCAAAATGGCACTTGTCATTTGGTGACAGACAACCTACCTCGCTTATAAATTACCGTGTGATTTTAACAGTGATTTGAAAATGCAGTGGGAAAAGCTGAAGCATAACCAACCTATGGGTGCGATGTCCCCTAAACAGGGTGACAATGAACAGTTCTAAGAGCCACCAAGAGTTCTTCAATGCCCTGGACTAGTTCGTACTCCACTGGAGGCCCGGGAGGGGGTGTCACACACACGGACCACTGAGAGGGGATGAGGGCCTCAGGTGTGCAGAGATCCCGGCCCCTCAAATGACGGGCAGAGAATTCAATGGGCAAACCGTTAGAACAAACGGGCCAAGAGCAAGCTGCAAGTTGGACGCCACAGACAGAAAGTTAGCAGTCATCTGCCTACTTCGGGCAGCTGTCCTGACCAATTAACGACCTCACCAATTAGTGGGCATCTGGAATCGAAAACACAACACAAATATGAGATGGGGAAAGTCGGAAAGTTGTGTTCCCATCGAAGGGGAAAAAGAAGGCAGGCAGGGAACGTGTGGCGAATAATCTGGACTTGATCCTTTTTCAAAAGTAAGCGTACTCTCCGGGAATATTAATATAGGTCGAGAGTATGTACAGTCCCTCCAATTTTCTGCATGGATGAGATCTAATGCAGACCCATCCACAAAAATACAATGTAGAAAACTTAGGAATGTGCTCGGAGAAAAACCCTACCCACACTGCTGTAAACTCTCATTCCGAAAATAAAGGAGAAATAAAATAAGATGAAAGAAACCTCTAATGAGGGAAGGAAAGGAACATACACACTACACCTCCTCCTTATTTCTGTATCTGTAAAAGGAACAACTGTAGCCACAGGGCTGATAAGCGCTTTTTAAACAGAGAAGTTGTAGCCTTTTTTAAAAGCAAACAAACAAACAAACAAACAAACAAAAAAGCAAACAAGAAGCCATCAAACCTTTTCCTCCACGCCTCTGACCACTTAAAAGAAATCTCCCTCCGCTGAAGAAAATAATGTATCTTCCATCTTTACCAACAATATACTCTCGTTGTGGGGAGGAAGAAGCAGCATTTACTGAGACTTAAGGTTGTGCGAAGCTCTTTGATCTGCACCCTGATGAGTGAACATTCCCCTCTGCTTCAAGCCAACTAATGAAGGGATGAAATTAGCTTTTATCCTGGGCACTTTCTTGAGCCAAAAACCATGCACTAATCAGCTGTCCTCACTCATCAGTCATCTGGCTAACGACCTTTTGCCTTAAAACACTAAAATTTCTGAAGGATGTGGAAAAAGGGAAACACAAACCAGTCCCCCCTCCCTGGAGCGCGATGGTTCATCTGGAGTTGGAGCCGGGAAGGTTAAACAGTAGGTCTGCATCCTGGCAAGGTGATAAATCTGTAATCAAGAGCTGCAAGCCTGGGCATCTCAATATGAACTTCATTACTCCACCACCAAATTACATTTTTTAAACTAGAACCAGGCCAGAAATAAACTGAACCCTTGTATATGTTCCTTTACATTCTGCCTTGGTAGAAAACCGTTGTGTAGGTGTGTTCGGAGTCCTAATTAATTTCTTAAACTTTCTGAGTGATGGAAAAGGAGCTTTCCGAGGTCTTCTGGCCTGCTGATTCCAGAAGAAAGTAGAACACAAAGAAAAATCTTCCATAGGAAGGAATTCAGCCTTGGTTGGTTAGAAGAGGTTTGTTCCTCCTCAAGAATGAAGCAAAAAAACAAACAAACACCAATCACTGAAAAGGGGAATGGCTGCCGTTAAAGACATCTGCTAATGCCTCCCACTTCAGTAACTGCCCCCCTCTACCAGTTTTCCTCGAGCAGCATCTACTTGGGTGGAGCAAACCTGGTTCTAGTTCCTGGGAAAGGTCCACGTGGATTAGCCACAGATGGACACCTTCCTGACGGCGGCCCTCCAACCCCCTCCGAGGCCTGGGCTGCTTAGGGATGCAAGGAAATGGCTTTCCCTAAAAAGAATGGACAGGATGTGGGAGAAGTAAGAAGTAAAGCGGACAGTAAATTAAACGTTTGTATAAATTCCATTTGTATAAATTAATACGTGCCAAATACCTCACTAATTAAGCGCACGCACACACGTGCCCACACACGCCCACACACGCAGAGCCTGCCGTGGCTCCTACAGCAAGTGCCACGGGGAGGGGACCACTCACGGTAGTGAGGCTCCATGTAGCCGTTCCTGGGGTCCATGGCAAACACAGCCCCGCGATAGGGGACAGAGGGTTCGGCCAGGTGGGGCAGGGACCCATGGATCTCCTTCTTGATCAGCGAAGCCCTCTCGTCACTGGATGTCGAAGGTTCCTCACTGATCTTGCCAAGCCCCGGGACGCTCTGCGGCTGCATGGTGACTGCGTTTCTTCTCTCTCTGTGATAGGTCTGTCCAGGACTTTCATCCTCTGAAGAAGGAAGGGAAATGGAAACTCTGTGAGCACTCTGAGCAGCCATCCACTAGGGCCCCCGCAAAAGAAGCCTATTTCTCATTCTTGGCAACTTTGAAAGCTACACCACGACGGGACAGTCTCAAGCCAAAACTGCTTATGAATGAGGGTCCAAGATACAAATCGAAGGAGGAAGGCGAGCAGGAAATGAGCCTATTCACTTGAGATGCAGGGGGTCAGCAAATTCTCATCCCCGGTTTCCAGCCGAATCTGCCAGGGAAGCTCAGCGGGGACACTCCAGTATCCCCGCGGGTCCCACATGGAACTGGAAGTTTCGCCAGCCTAAGGCTGTGGATGTCCAGTTTCCCCTGGTCTGAGGAAGCCAGGCCTCCGGGTGATCTAGGAAGCGAGGGACCTCTGTTCCTCGGAAAAGGACCCGTTAGAAAGCGATCCCAAAGTTTTTGTGATTTGGGGTTTTTTTTTTAAGTCAGATTTGTGACCCACTGAGAGATTAAACAGAGCCAGACATGGGACAGAAAACCCATTGGTTCCAAGGGATAAAGATGCCAATCATGGAAACCTACAGTGTCCCTTGCAGGACACTTCCTGCTTCAGCCCACAGAGC
The DNA here is from genome assembly GCF_964165515.1 of Mesoplodon bidens. Classification (NCBI taxonomy): domain Eukaryota; kingdom Metazoa; phylum Chordata; class Mammalia; order Artiodactyla; family Ziphiidae; genus Mesoplodon; species Mesoplodon bidens. The sequence goes on from NC_138166.1 coordinate 18,680,264, forward strand.
AGAGCTGAGAGCTAAGACGAAAACGGGGTGAGGCTCTGGGTGTGGAGGGCCTCAGTTACGCTGATCAACATAAATGCTCTGGTGGGCTCCAGACGTCACTTCCAACATGTAAGCAATGGCTTGCTGAAATGCCAGAGCCTTAATACTTCTGCTCCTTTTCATCTGTAAGAACTTTCCATCTGTCCACTATGATTCTCTGCCAATGTGATTGGATGACCTTTCTATAATAGCAGATCAAAGAGCCGAGGCATAAAATCAAACTGAACTGGCGATCGGAACCCACAACTAGTGGACCCATTCATCTGTTAGAATCACACACACTCTAAACTACGCCCACACAAGCTCTGTGTTTAATCCACAGACTGTGCTCTGGCAGATAAGTGCTGATGGAAACCAAGCTGTTGGGACCCTGCTTAGACACCTCATTTGAAAGCTGTTTCCTGTTCCTGATCCTAAAAACAAAAACTATATTTGGGTATAAATAATAATACTGTCGTACTATTTAGATGAGCAGATTTTGAACTCATCTAGTCTCAGTACACAAACTTCTCTTCAAAGTATCCCAAAAAGCAGGTATGTCTGGCTGAGAGCCTCTAAAAAACACAGAAGAAGTATGCTTTAGCAGTTTCACAGCTCTTTTGACAAATTCAGAAGAATAGCTATAAATTTGAATGAGCGTGAAAATACAAACTAAAGTAACAACTACTGTTTTGTGATTACTAATAATTTGAACTACCTAAAGCCAGTAGAAACTCATTTTTCTGCCTATGTTTGGGACTTGAAGAAATAAGCAATGTATTTATTTATTTTTTTTTAGCCTAGCAAATGACTTCAAAGGTGAATAGGCAATGAGGTATGTTCTGGACTTTACAGTAATTTTGCTGACTACAGCTGGATAACTGTGAAACATTATTCTAGCGTTATTTTGTGCAGATCCTCACCCCAAAACCTTGTAATGATGGGATAAATTATGAGTTTAATCTATCAAGTAACTACTAAAAAAGAAAATGGTGCAATCCCACATTTTCACCCATTGATCTTTACAAAAGCAATTCCAACCATGCTTTTGCTAATTTAAAAACAAACTCAAAGGGCCTCCCTGGTGGCGCAGTGGTTGGGAGTCCGCCTGCCGATGCAGGGGATACGGGTTCGTGCCCCGGTCCGGGAGGATCCCGTGTGCCGCGGAGCGGCTGGGCCCGTGAGCCGTGGCCGCTGAGCCTGTGCGTCCGGAGCCTGTGCTCCGCAGCGGGAGAGGCCACAACAGTGAGAGGCCCACGTACCGCAAAAAAAAAAAAAAAAAAAAAAAAACAAACTCAAAAAAAAAAAAAAAAACCCTACATTTTTATTTTCCCTTCTAACTAATACTTTTAGGCCCTAGGCCACTCTCATACTTCATCAGCAGTAAAGTTGCAGTCTATAGAACGAGGGTTTGCAGGGATGTAAAAGTGATGTAAAAGCAGAAGGGTGTCAAAAACACTTCAAAACTCTTAGTCGGTTTTATAAAAATTCCTATAATGCACAAATGACCAAAGTCATATTTTCCACTAATTTGCGCCTGCACAAATTTCCACTTTCAACCGTATAGCGCTGAGGTGCAAATTCTGTAGAATGGACCTTCATTTGGAAAACCAGAAAGCCCCTATCAAATGGGGCTGTGACACATAATTAGCATTCTCTGGGCAAGATGACTAACCAAGCCCTGCTAATCTGTTCCAGGTTTAAAACAGGATTCCCTTGACTTAATCTTCCTAGAAGAAATTAACTTTTCTTCTCTTAAAACTGCATCCCTATAACAGAGTGAGTTTCTTCGAAACGATGCCTTTATGGATGAGCATCTGCATCCAACTTCACGAATCACTGAGTAATTGGCATGGTCTGATCACAGCCCTCCCACCTTCTCCCCACCGGTGGGAGAAGGAAGTCGTGGGGCGGGGTAAGTGGAAACGGGGGGTGACTTTTTAGCTAAAAATTATTTTCTTCATGAGAGTTAACACAACATGTGTGAATATCAAATTATAACAAGAAATCAGTAAAGTTCAAACATTTAATACTGAAAAAAAAATGAATTCCCTTAGTAAAGTACAATGCAGGCCAGAATTTTTTTTCACGTGGAAACTTTCATCAGACTGACTTTTACAAGAGTCAATGCTCCCAAATTTTCACCTACCCTCCCCCTCCAGAAAATTCCAGCAGACGATTATTTCATGAAGTTCATCTCATGTAATGAGTTGATTCTGAGGGGCATTCGGATGAAAACTTGACAGTACACATGGCCCGGAATACAAACAGCTAAGAGGCCTGAAAGCATGCACTCTACAGTGGAAAGGAAAGTTTCCAAGCAATATTCCTGCCTGCTCTTATAAATTTAGCAACCACTTCAGCAAGCCAAAAAGACGAGAGCTGTCTAATCTTGCTCAGTTGAGCTGAGTTGTTCAATAAAGTTTGAGAGTCAGAGCAGACAGGCTACGCCAGGCCAAATTATTGACGGAAACATACTGTCCACCATGGCAACAAGCAGAAGTCGGCTGCAAAAATGTAAGCAAACAGCCCAGTCCTCCAGAAGCATCTGCCAATGGACTTGAACAGCCAAACACAAGGCGACTGTTCATGCCTCTCTCCGTTCAACAGCTGCAAGCTCGGGGGTCACACTGAGACATGCAATTCACTAAAAGCTTCAGGAGAAAATTATTTTCAAAACTGTCATCGGGATTCCACTTGGGACCCCCTTGCCTTCTGTAGATCTGTGCTCCAGGGGAAGTTAAGGAATTCCTAAACCCCTAGGGAGAGCTGCCCCTGCATCTCACTTTAGAAACTGTCCCAGATCTTCCAAGCTCTTCCAAAGGCAACCCACATGGCATGGGACACGCTTAGTGCCATAAACTCTCAAAACTCAAAAGTGGCTTCGTGGCCAACACTGCTGAGACCGTTTACAGTGAAGGTTTAAAGGAAGTAATTTTGTTGCCTGAAGCAGGACTCCACACACACGCCTGTGCTCGCTCACAAACTCTCGGACGATTTCTCCTCGCGACCCAAGAAACAAGTACTCTTTCGCCTCAGACTGGAAAGAACAGTTTCAGAGGATTCTTCGGATGGAAAAGTAAAACCCTGCACTGCATCACTAACTAGGAACACCTCCTGTCCCCCTGACCAAATTAGCGGACGAGGAACTGCCGGGAGGGACACGTGCTCACCTCTGAAATGAACATGGATTTTAAGCTGTCCCCTGAAATCCCGTTTTAAGAGCATCACTCCTCTCTTCCCTCAAGACACAGGAGACACAGAGCAAAAGAGAACAAATACTTACAACTCGTCCCAGGCTCTGGCTAGCTACTTTCTGCAAACTTCTCTTGGTGGGCTTTCTCTAGCGGTGCAGACCCTCGAGGAACGTTCTCGGTGTCTCCCTGCCCCCCTGAGCCTTGGCCCTCTCCCTCTCCCAGGCAGTGCTTGCTCCCATTAGAGGAATTAAAAGTGGTTGGAGCCATGCTAAATTTAACAAGCTCATTAGTATTCTTTCTGCGTGCTTCCGAGTGAACTCTCTCTATTCAAGCCGCTCTCTCCAGCAGAAGGGTCAGGCTGGCTAATCATTAAATCAAACTAATGTCACCCTATCACAGTCAGCCCGAGAGAAGGAGGGTTTATTATTTCAGTTTATGCTAAATAAACGGTTTTACAAACGGTCCCCAAGCAAGGTCAACAGCAGCTTCAATTACAAGACAAACTTAACAAGAGTTGCAATAAACCAAGGATCCCGTATTGACTTAAGAACAGGCTCGATGCCACATATGGCCACTAGCAGGGTTGTACAGGAATGCATGCTGGAAAATAAAGGAAAAGGGGGAGCTTCTTTCTATGCCAGAATTCGCCACTGCACAGCGACTGCTCATTCACCTCTCTCCAACCAGCTAGATGCTCAGCTCAATTCACTCCACACAAAGGCTGGAGCCCAGACCTCAATGGACCGAGGGAAACACGATCAGAACTAGGCTCTCTATTGTGACTGAATTTCTTAACATCTTTTCAAAAAGCGGAGAATGCCTTGAGGCTAAAGGAAGAAACAGGCTAATGGTGAATTGGGAATTCAGAGCAAATTTCAGAGCCCTTTCCTCCTAGCTTTTGAGGTTGAAAGCAAGCTCTTTCCTTTCAAGTTTCAAAGTCCTTTTTCCTCCTGCAGTGTCACAGAAGGATTTGAAAAGAAGGTAATTGTGCTCGCAGTCTCCCTGATCAGAGCTTACGTCCTATTTCTGGTATTTCGGAATACTTCTTGCAATAATAGTGCATATAGCTCAATCCCTTAACCGGCCTGCACTCTGCAATTGCTCATTAAATGAACAATTGCGGGTATAAAATGCCTTTTATGTTCAAGGTCTGGATATAAGATAAGCATTCTAGGACTCTAAATTTGGTTTACTAAGGAAACTCTCCATCATTAAATTACAAAACTGAAGTCAGAATATCAGGTTTTCCAAGAAAAGTGGCACTCAGATTTCAGTGAGCCCAAAAGACAGGGCAGCTGGAGAGAGGGACACAAGCCACAAAATGTTAAGGGGGGGGAGGGGGAAAGACTGCATACTCGAAAAAGATTTCGAGGCGAATGGGATTCGAACGAGAAAATAATATTTCCGTGTTTAATAAGGTCTGCGTTTGTGAAACCTCATCATTTCCAAACGGAACGATATAATCAAGTCGTCTTCAAATGGATTAAAACACAGGGCTGAGGCTCAATCAACACGTAGAGGGCTATTCCTGACCCCTCACCAGCACACGTCGCCCCCTTCCTTAAGAAAATAAAAAATCCTTTTCCACTACAGAGCGCTTTATCATTTGTATCATCTCGCTCGATCCTCACCAGAACCCAGTGTTGCAGCAGGACAAGGTGTTGGGTCCAGTTTCCTAATCAGAAACAGGCAGCCACATCCCCGATGAGTAAGTGATCTAAGAGGAATCCCAGCCACGCCTTACTGAGGCCACGAAGTCCTGTTAACAGGACAAGAGGTCTGCTCCCAGGCAGGTTTGGGGAATGATACCTGGAACTTGTATGCACTCCCAGACTCCACCCCCATAACCGTCATAAAAGGGGGAAAAAAGTAATTACATTTTGATGCACAGACATTTTCAAACCTTTGATACTCTCCTATTAAGTTTTTATCAGCGTAAGTCTACTCCTGGGAAGCCCCCAGAGGGTCCCAGTGACACATCCATAGGGAGACATCCAACCTCAGGGTCTTAGTACCATGAAGCATCTTATCCCCACAGGCATGAAGACACACACATGCCCTACACAGGCTATACACACACACACACACACACACACACACACCCCTTCACACGCTGAGGCTCAAGCAATGGCATCTGTGTGTTCCTGCAGTGTTTAATGTGCTCCCACAAGCCTGGGGCCCCATCTTCCTCTTCTGAGCAAGAAACAGAGCATCGTTTTCTGCTTTCCTCCCAGGAAATTGCCCGGCTGTGTTTGGAAGGAGCATTATTTCATGTTTTCCTATTATACATTGGTTGCATCTTGTCAGCTTTTATTTCTGTGGCTATTTACATTCTGATTTTCTTTGAATAAAAACCAATGGAACCCAAGTCCTCACCTCCCTGTTTCAGAATTCTCTCTAAGACTTTGACCAAAGAGAGATCAGAAATGAAAGAGAAGAGGCTAAGTACATTCGTAAGCATTGTAGAATTATGCCAGGAAGTTGGGGGTTGGGGGAAAGTTCCTGTAGTTTTTATAAGCAGAATCTTGCCTCTTTCCATGCTGATTGCAGTGATGCCTAAGCCAGAGGCTGCTCCCTAGAATGTCTTAGAGCTTGGCTTCCAAGGGGAGGAGTAAACAATGCCTTCTCTGAGAACATTTCCAATGCCCTTGGGGTCAGACATCGCCCTTATGCGGCTACACATACATCTCCCATTGACAATGAGTGATGATAGAGGGAGTGGCCCAGATGGATGGGGGAGAGCTCTCCGCTTTGTCTGCAACCTTTAAACCGACGGCAAGGCCTGCAACACGAGCAGGCTGCCGGGGGATGTGAAGCTTTGGAGAAATTCAAGTGGCAACCCTCCCTCAAAGATCATGGGCTCAAGGATTAACGGGCAGCTCCCTCTTCCCACTTTCATCAACCAGGAGATCCCAAGGGGGAAGGAGAGAAAGTACAAAACGCCCTCAATCAGAGTAGTACGAATGCCATAATTGTTTTAACATTTCTAGAGTTCTTTTTGCCAAGGAACAAAACAGAGTCCAGACTGACCCATATCCCACCAGCCCTTCACCAGAAACTGTTTGCTCCCAAGTGTAGGTTAGAACTGAACCCAAGGCAATTTCTGGCCTCTCTCCCTACTTCTCAGCTTACAGAGCTCCACCCGGCTTCAAAAGGGGCTCCTGGGATAGAAAGACTGGAGAGAAAGCAAGATGAGGCTTTAGATAAACTGAAGGGCAAACCTGACATGGCTGTTCCAGGGCAGCAGAGAGCAAGCAGCCTCTTGCCTTTTTACAAAGATCATATACAATGAGGGCTCCTTGCCATCTGGAAAATCAGGAGCCAGTCACACCATCAGCTTCACATCTGAGGCCTCACCAGGCATGCCCTGTGGCCTATAGGGTTTCCATTCTCTTTCCTTGTGCCTCTCTCTGAACCCTCACCAATCAGAGGTCCACACCCCTGCCCACCTCTGGGAGGATGCTTCTCTGCGTTAATGACGTGAACAGCAAAGAGTCGCTGTGACTTGGTCCACCAAACCCAACCTTACTAACCAGCTTTCAAATTCCAGACAGAAAGCACTAGCCAAGCCCCACCTGTACCTGGGAAGAGAAAGAAAAGACCAAAACAGGCCCCTGAGGGTCCCGGCAGGCTCTCCTATAAAACAGAGGTCTTCCTTGTTTTCCTTGAGCTCGCGAAGACCCTTCCTTGCATTAAGAATTCTAAAATGTCACAAAGCTTCTTCTATTAGCCTGCTATTAGTTGCTAGTCGCTGCTTACACAGAGTGAGTTAATTAGTGACATCAAAGGCAGTACAATAAATTCTCAGGAGGGCCCCAATTTTTTTCCTTCTGCTTAATAGTGCATTTATGCCTATCTGCGAGTAACAGTCTCAGGAACATTTAAGTATTAGAGATTTCTTTGAGAACTTAGTTTGAGTGTTTTGTTTTTGTTTTTGTTTTGCGGTACGCGGGCCTCTCACTGTTGTGGCCTCTCCCGTTGCGGAGCACAGGCTCCGGACGCACAGGCTCAGCGGCCATGGCTCACGGGCCCAACCGCTCCGCGGCATGTGGGATCTTCCCGGACCGGGGCACGAACCCGTGTCCCCTGCATCGGCAGGCGGACTCTCAACCACTGTGCCACCAGGGAAGCCCCGGTTTAGTGTTTTATAAGCAAAGAATGAAGAGTCCCTCTTCCTTGCTTTGCACCTACAGACCTGAGCAGTTAACTTTCCATAATGACATCTGCAACCCACAGTCATAACAGAAAGAGTGAAATGTCTGTTCACAAGGCTAGAGGGTCCAGGCTGCTGCTGCCAGCTGCATCCTCCAATGGGACCAAGCCTATCGATCGCCCCGGAGATCTACCCCAGCTCCTGTCCAGCAGGAGGACGCAGGACCTGCTCTTCCTTTATTTTATTTTTATTTTTTATTTTTGGCCGCACCAGGCGGCTTGCGGGATCTTAGTTCCCCAACCAGGGATCAAACCCATGCCCCCTGCAGCGGAAGTGCGGAGTCCTAACCATTGGACTTCCAGGGACTTCCTGCTCTTCTTTTAAAGGTAGGCAGGAAAAAAATCTGTGTGTGTGACAGCTTCTTCTGGCCGCACTTTTGAATGGTGGTTCCCAGGTTCGCGCCCACCCTGTCCCTGTCCCTAACATCAAAGTCCCATTTCCTAACTTTTCCACCATGTTTTAAATTGCAGGGGTGAGCACAAATTTAACTGGCTTCATCTGGTGTGTTTATGTTGCCTGGTTTTTGTTTTTAGAAGGCGGGGTAATAAGAAAGCCTGAGCATATGGTGGTATTATATTTTTAATAACATTTTAAAGACCATGCTTACTCCATGGGAGGAATCAGACCCTCCAGAGAGTGCATTTAAATATCAAGCAAATATCATTACTGTACTGAAAGGAGCTGGAGGCTCCACCCGTGCTGGGACAAAATTAGGGATGGTGCCAGGGCGCTTGCCTCTGCTGACCCAGCTTCCAGGCAAGGCCAGGGGCTGCCCGGGTCAGGTTTCTAACCACAGAAGCTCCCTCTAGCCACTGCCCACTTTGACCTTAGTTATGAAATGTGCATTCGAGAAATCCAAATGAAAATACCACGTTTTGATTCTTCACGCTTTTACTAGAGAGGTCAGCCTACTTCTAGCTACTTAGCCACAAAGGTCTGCAACTTTGGGAAACACTTTCCAGGAATGGCTCAGATACTATGAGTAAAGCAGGAATGGTCACAAAACCTAATCTCCCCCAAAGCCCACGTTCATGGTCACAGCCAAGACAGGATGCTTTGGTACCCCCGCCGTTCTCCCCTCCTCTGACCCACTGGACGGGGCAGACACCAATCACCCACTCTCCTCTGCATGAGACTAGAATCCAGGACACAGTCAGACCTTTCTTCTGCCCTTTTGCTGGCTTTCCAGACACATTCAGGAATGTGTCAGGGGAATGCATTTTTATATTCAAGAAGTCCCAATAAAAGCGATTAAGGAAACAAAAGACCAAATTCATCTACATTTCCGAAATACAAGTAATTTTAGTCTCACTCATTCTTCCGACCAATTCAAATCCATTAACCATGTACCAGTGAAATACAGCTAACATTTGCTTACTATGACATAGGGAGGGCTTCACCTGTCTTGCTTACTCTTCACTGTATCCTGATCAGAAAGACATTGCCATTCTGCTCATTGGCCAGATAAGAAATTACAGTACAGAGAAGCTGGGTTACTTACCCAGGTTACACAGACGGTTCACAAGCAGAGCCTGGAGCCCAGGCAGTCAGACTCTAAAGCTCCCACTTAAAGATCTGGCTGTTGGACCTCTCTACTCAGCGTCAAGAAATAAAAAATAAATTTGAATTTGAATTCTGATCAATGCCCTAGCATACGTCTACAAACTTCTCAACCATCCAACTCTGCTGCAGCATAGAAGCCGCCACAGACAAGATATAAACCAATGAACATGGCTGTGTCCCACTGCTTTATTTACGGACACTGAAATCTGAATTTCATGTAATTTTCACATCACATTTAAAAATGTGAAGAGCCATTCTTCGCTCGTAGGCTGTACAAAAACAGGTAGCAGACTGGATTCTGCTACACTGCAGACTAACTACTACCCTAAAGGAACTTACTCACCTTTGCTAATAAAGCTTGCACCCCAAAACAATGAGGAATATTACAGTAAAATTGCAAAAGCAATAATAGTGGCTGTTAGGGAAGATACAAAGGGATAGTCACTTTCTCACACTATTAAAATATTTCCATAATCGGCTGTATCATATGACCCCACTTCCAGGATGTATCTTAAGGGAAAAAAATTAGAAAAGAAGACAATGTATATTCAAGGATATTCATCACAGTGTTATTTACAGTACAGAAAACTCAGTAACAAAATTAAGGTCCACTATCTTACGATAGGATGGAATAGTATATCATTAGATACAGTGCAGTCAAGGATTTTAATGAATATAGGAAAGGATTTTACTGAAGGCCAAGTACTGCACTAAAGCGTTACGTGCCAATCCTATGAGGTAAATACTCTTGTGCTTCTCATTATATAGATACAAAAACTGAGGCATATTTATCCAAGAAAACACAGCTAGAAAGAGGCAGAGAAAAATCTGAAAGTGAAATCAAGGAAACACTCCCATTTACCATTGCAACAAAAAGAATAAAATATCTAGGAATAAACCTACCTAAGGAGACAAAAGACCTGTATGCAGAAAATTATAAGACACTGATGAAAGAAATTAAAGATGATACAAATAGATGGAGAGATGTACCATGTTCTTGGATAGGAAGAATCAACATTGTGAAAATGACTCTACTACCCAAAGCAATCTAATGCAATCCCTATCAAACTACCACTGGCATTTTTCACAGAACTAGATCAAAAAATTTCACAATTTGTATGGAAACACAGAAGACCCCGAATAGCCAAAGCAATCTTGAGAACGAAAAATGGAGCTGGAGGAATCAGGCTCCCTGACTTCAGACTATACTACAAAGCTACAGTAATCAAGACAGTATGGTACTGGCATAAAAACAGAAATATAGATCAATGGAACAGGATAGAAAGCCCAGAGATAAACCCACGGACATATGGTCACCTTATCTTTGATAAAGGAGGCAGGAATGTACAGTGGAGAAAGGACAGTCTCTTCAATAAGTGGTGCTGGGAAAACTGGATAGGGACATGTAAAAGTATGAGATTAGATCACTCCCTAACACCATACACAAAAATAAGCTCAAAATGGATTAAAGACCTAAATGTAAGGCCAGACACTATCAAACTCTTAAGAGGAAAACATAGGCAGAACACTCTATGACATAAATCACAGCAAGATCCTTTTTGACCCACCTCCTAGAGAAATGGAAATAAAAACAAAAATAAACAAATGGGACCTAATGAAACTTCAAAGCTTTTGCACAGCAAAGGAAACCATAAACAAGACCAAAAGACGACCCTCAGAATGGGAGAAAATATTTGCAAATGAAGCAACTGACAAAGGATTAATCTCCAAAATTTATAAGCAGTTCATGCAGCTCAATAACAAAAAAACAAACAACCCAATCCAAAAATGGGCAGAAGACCTAAATAGACATTTCTCCACAGAAGATATACAGACTGCCAACAAACACATGAAAGGATGCTCAACATCTTTACTCATTAGAGAAATGCAAATCAAAACTACAATGAGATATCATCTCACACCAGTCAGAATGGCCATCATCAAAAAATCTACAAACAATAAATGCTGGAGAGGGTGTGGAGAAAAGGGAACACTCTTGCACTGCTGGTGGGAATGTGAATTGGTACAGCCACTATGGAGAACAGTATGGAGGTTCCTTAAAAAACTACAAATAGAACTACCATATGACCCAGCAATCCCACTACTGGGCATATACCCTGAGAAAACCATAATTCAAAAAGAGACATGTACCAAAATGTTCATAGCAGCCCTATTTACAATAGCCCGGAGATGGAAACAACCTAAGTGTCCATCATCGGATGAATGGGTAAAGAAGATGTGGCACATATATACAATGGAATATTACTCAGCCATAAAAAGAAACGAAATTGAGCTATTTGTAATGAGGTGGATGGACCTAGAGCCTGTCATACAGAGTGAAGTAAGTCAGAAAGAGAAAGACAAATACTGTATGCTGACACATATATATGGAATTTAAGAAAAAAAAATGTCATGAAGAACATAGGGGTAAGACAGGAATAAAGACACAGACCTACTAGAGAATGGACTTGAGGATATGGGGAGGGGGAAGGGTAAGCTGTGACAAAGTGAGAGAGTGGCATGGACATATATACACTACCAAACGTAAGGTAGATAGATAGTGGGAAGCAGCCGCATAGCACAGGGAGATCAGCTTGGTGCTCTGTGACCGCCTGGAGGGGTGGGATAGGGAGGGTGGGAGGGAGACGCAAAAGGGAGGGGATATGGGAACATATGTATATGTATAACTGATTAAATTTGTTATAAAGCAAAAAAAAAGAAAGAGGCAGAGCCTGAGCTGGAATTCAGAGTCAACTCACCCCCTAGACTAGCACGCCTCCAAATTTTTTAAGGGAGGAAGACAAATATATGATTATTTCTAAGCAAATTTTTTTAAGTTTAAAAAACGCACCAAGATAGCCGAAAATATTTCTATGGATTATTTTTCCTTTATGTTTCTATATTTCCCAACCACTTTAGACTGCAGATATAGCCGATTTCTTTTACTCTTGGTTTTAATTCTATCCTAAGTATGACCTTCACAATAATTCTCTAGAGAAGTCCAAATTAAGTACACATATATTGAAAATTATCCCACAAGTTTATCTCCTGTAGTCTTGTTTTAAACTACTTCTCCCACCTCTCAAGACTGTAAGTGCCTGCTAGGCTATTTTTACACGCATTAATAACACCTTACAATGATGTTGGGATTTATGGAGATGTCAATAAATTCATTTATTTAAAATTATGCGACTTTTTAATTATTTTGTATCTATACACGAGTGCCTTCCAAACAAGTACCAAAAATGCCCTAACATCACTTCCTGCTAAACTTGGGAACTCAGTTTTCACCAGGGCACCCCCCGAAAGGTATAAAGGGTAAGTGCATTAGAAATGATCATTAAACCATGGCTGTTGCTCATATTCCTGAGCTTGTACTAAAAGCCAGGTCGTGTGCCCAGTGCAAAGGCATTAATCCCATTGGCTGCTTGCCAGTCTAGCAGGTGCTCAGTCCTGTCACCCCAGTTATTCAGGTAAGTACCCTGAGGCTTAATAAGTTTAAGCAACCCGCCTCAAGCCATCCTTCAGGTAGGCGCCAGGTCTTCTGGACTTTCTCATCTATTATCAATGATGAGTGACTCCTGCAAAGTGTCTACTATAAAGTCTCTGAAAGCTGAGCGCTGATTTGCTTGTCATTTCCTTATACGTATAGGTGAAGGATCGTCATTGTTAAAATTATTCTACCTCCTCCTATACAAGTTATCAGGAAAGGAGACTTCAGTCTGTAACCAAAGGACCTGTTATCCAGGGTCTCCAGGTTCTGAACAGTTATTTGTGCAAAGGAATGTGTACCACCATCTTCTGGGGTATTGTGTTGCGGGCTTAGATGCCAGAAGCCGTTGAGTATTTGGTTTGTGTTCAAGTTAACAACAGTGCCAACAGTTAAAGCTGTATGTAGTTTATGGAAAGGGGCATAAGTCAAATGGTTAAAGAAGCATATGGTTTATAGAAAAGAGGGGAAAACTTGCGCTTGGAAGCAGCTTTGCGTGAATTATTTACCAACAAATGAAAGGCCTGTCATGTGGCCCCAGAGTATACTTCCCCTCCCACAGGCTGGAAGGGGATGCTGAATAAGTCAATAAAGCCAGGGTCACAGTGAGCTGAGACCCTCTCCCCCAAGAAAGATGATTATCGAATTATAGCAAATTTCAGAAAGTTTTCTTGATTTTTTTTTAATCAAGAACAAAACCAGACTCCTTAAAATGCACTATTAGGAATTGTAACCGTTCCTAAAAGTGCCAGATAGATTTCCATCCATGCAATATTCAAACTAGTAGATTTCCATCCATGCAATATTCAAACTAACAAGCGTCTTTTCAATTTCTTTTAATGATGGGGTATGCAATAAAAATACAGCAGTGCTTCGTTTAGCCAAAGGAGCTGAAGCAAAAAGTACCTAAATAAATAAATAATAAACTTACATGGGCCACTTACCAAAAATAAAATCATTTAATTCAACCTTTTACAGGAGGCACGTGCAGCATTCTGAAAGCAAAAAATTCTCATAACACACAAACCTCCACTTAAAAATCACTGCCAGGGGCTGGAGCCAGGGCAGGGTGTTATTTCTTTTTCAATTTATTTTTTTAATGTTTGGATATTAATGACATCAACTGCCGTATCGTATATATAATAAGGCAACATGGTATAATAAAAGGAGTTAGAAAACCTAGGTCCCAGACTTGCCTCTAGCATTCATGGGTGTGTGACCCTGGGTAACTTAAATTATATCAGATTGTCAGTTGCCTCACTTAACGGGCAGACAATAAAACTTGCCCTGCTTACTTGCCAGGGTTTCCTGAGGGTTAAACAAAATATGAAAAGGATCTTTATAAATTATAGCATTTATGAATTCCGGGTACCAGCACTAATCTCCTCATTATCTGTTTGATAATCATGCAAAGCAGGACAGTGGGATGCAAGTGCCCTGGGTCAGGAGGTGGATGGCTGAGTTGCCAGGACTGATTCTACTGTTACACTGGTTGAACTTCAGGCAAGTCACAGGATTTCTCTGGGCTGCTGTTTCCCCTTATATGAAATGAGCCATCACCAATCACCAGGCTGGAGGTCTTGGGAGAGAATAATCGCTGTTTCACAACCAGAAAGAGGATCCAAGTTAATGACCTATAATTTAACTGGCCATCTCTTTCACCCACTTTTTCAATGTATCTTGGATCAGGCCCATAATCAACATTTACAAAGTATGCCTGCTTGAAATTTGCATTGAAAATATCAATCTCTTCTCTACTTGGTTCGCTACAATAACTTGAGACACTTGAACCTTCCCAAGAAATACATTTGCTGTTTCTCCATGAACAATACTAAAAATGATCAGGCAAATTCTCTTAGGATGTTGTCGGCAGCTTACACCCACTGACTGTTTCTGCATGGCCTGTGTACTAAGAATGGATTGAACATTTTCAAATAGCTGAAAAAAAAATTCAAAAGAGGAAGAATATTTCATGACACATGAAAAGTATATGAAATTCAAATTTCAGTGTCCATGAATAAACTTTTATGGGAACCCAGCCAGGCTTACTCATTTTCGTATTGTCTATGGCTGCTTTATCCCTATAAGAGCAGAGGGCCCAAAGGGCCCACGCAAATCCTGAAATATTTACTAGCTGGCCCTTGCCAGAAAAAGTGTGCCATCCCCTGACTTGCCCATCTCAGGACCCCCATCACTGAAACGATGAAGCACACCTGAGAAATACATACCAAAAATAAGGCAGCACCATTTCAAAGCAATAGTATTGATGCTTCCAGACCTTACGGTGGGTACTAATATCATCCTACTTTACAGATGAAGGAAACAGGCTTAGAGAGATGAACTTCCCCAAAGTCACAAGTCAGTGAGCTGGCAATCAAATTCTAAACCTGACAATTTATATGGCGGGGAAAAGAGGATTTGGGCCTTTCTCATAAACCTTAAGGGAGAAAACATTTCCTGACTTTTCTCTCAGTGTGTTAAGCACTGGGATAAGTAATGAATTTTAAATAAAAAATCTGAGATGTGTGTGATTCAAGATCGGTTTCCTTATCCAACTTAGGGTGTGTCTGCAGTTGTTTGAGTTTTGTTCTTTTCAGAACAATCACAAACCAAACAAGTACACGTCGGTCAAAAGTGCCACACTCTCCCTGGAAGCTGAAGGTGACAGAGGTCATTTCCCACACATCAAGCTACTTAATGTGCCTTTTTTAAATACAAGGGAACGTGCCCTCTGCTGAGCCAGATATAATCCCTACTGATCTGTTTTGAAGGCAGGATGACCCAGACTGGCACATATTTCTGCTAATAAGGATGGAGGAGGAACCTGCAAGCATCAAGTTTGGAGATTTCCTGTTCCCACCAAATTGGGAATCTCCCAACCAAAAGGCAAAAGCAAATTCAGTCAGGGTTCCGAGAAAGTGTTTCAGCAACTTGTGTGAGAAATTGCATCCAGGGGGTATAGGGTTGCTTGAGTTGACACAAAGCATGCAAACTGGCCCAGGCCAGCCATTCTCTACACTGGATTCATACAGATGCATCCAGGTCGAGGTGTCCGTGTGTCCCAGCAAAACAGACCAGTAAAAACGAATGGTTGTTGCCCTCGCAGCCGTTATGACTGTGATTTTTCTAGACTTGGAACCACCTGAGAAGAGAAACACAGGCCACAGGGTTGGTGCTGTAGACCAATGGACAGTTAAGTCAAGGTCAGGAGGAGGCTATTGGAAAGGAAAAGGAGCTTGCTCAGCTGTTGGGTGTGGGCGTATAGACCAGGCAGACATTCTTGAAGGAGGTTTGGACAAGATCCGGTTTGGGAAAATCTTTGCTGAGTCTCCTCTAATTCAGACTTTCAAAGAGGCTGGTCAACTTCCCTCTAACCCCTCGGGGATGCATTCAACTCAACAGCATAGTATTAACGATGATTCTGAAGCTCCAAAACTTTGCGCCTTGGGGTTTGAAGGCACCTGTATGATTTTTTGTTTATTTCTTTTTGCACTTTTCTTTCTTCTTTCATTCACATCTTGCTGACACAAGTGGAAATTCCTCTTTCTTGGCAGAAAATCTTTACGTTTCCTGCCAAGCCATTCAGATAAAAATTCTTCCATCCTCTTCTCGTTGTCTGGTCCAGTTCTACTAAAGCTCTCAAGAAGGGCTGCAGGAAACAGCAACCAAAACATATAATCCAGGCACTTTTATTGTCCTGGACAATTTTATTAATTCTATTGGGTCTCTTTAGTCTATTCTATCATTTGTAGGGAAAGGAAGAAAAATCCTTAGTATGGTCCAGCTAGCCAATGTAATATCCCCTCCCTATAAAACGAATGCATCTCACAGTTCATTCAACAGAATGTTAGCAAACACTGCGACTTCAAGCCAGAGAGAAGTTGCCTCCCCTGGGCTCTCAAGCAGCCAGCCTCACAGAGCAATGAGTAAAGGAAGCTCATCTTTATTTGTCTTCCTTCCCAAGCATTATTGGCTCTGGACTCCTGGGGAGGCGTGGCCCAGAAGAGGAAGAAGCGAACACTTTTTTATACTTTCAACCTAATCTCCAAAGCTACACCACAAACCTGTCCAATAACAGCAGTATTCACACATTATGGATCTGCCATCCAAACACTGATTCTGTGCAGTACTGACCCCTTTCTATAAGAGTCAGGCCATAGTCTTCCTTGCCAAGGGCCTCATTAATTACTCGGAATAAAACCAAGACAGGTGTGTATCTCCACGAACCTGCCTTTCCTTTCATTCTGCTCCTCGTCTGCCCCATATTAAAGAGTGCCCTTCCAGGCTCACCCCTCCCGTTGCCGGCAAGGAATGTTCATCCACATCACCGACTTGCCTCTGTCGTGTAGCTGCCTCTTTCTGTTCAACTTTTCTCCGACGAAGCCTTCATTGGACCCCACACCGCCTCTATCCAATACACCATCTCTCTTCTGTATACACCAGAACCACCGAGCAATAATCCTAAACTCTCCCGACCCCAGTGTCTCTTTTTCTTGACCTTCTGTGGCTTGCACTTGACTCCTGAGTTTGTCTATAAGGTTTCCAAGAATTCTCATTTGGCCAATTTAATGGCTTCCTCTCTGCCCTGATGCTTCAACACAAACTTCCACCCACTCTTTTCAAGTAACCTTTGTGTACTTATCTTTTTCTATCTTCTAAATTTGAATGTGAATTTATTTACAAAACAGAAAGAGGCTCACAGACACAGAAAACAAACTTATGGTTATCAAAGGGGAAAGAAGGGGTGAGGGATACATTAGGAATTTGGGATTAACAGATACACACCACTATATATAGAACAGATAAACAACAAGGACCTGCTGTACAGTACAGGCAACTATATTCAACATCTGTTAATGACCTATGATGGAAAAGAATCTGAATCACTTTGCTGTACAACTGAAACCAACATAGCATTGTAAATCAACTACACTTTAATAAATAAATAAATAAACGAATAAATAAAGAATAAATTTGAATGGCCCCAAAATGTGAATATCCCAGGCCTTTGTAAATTCGTTTAATGGGTCTATCTGGATGGACTTGAAATTCATTGTAGGGTGAAAATCAACGTGTGTGCAAAAATGTAAGTTCTAATTTAATAGCACAAACAGAAAACAATCACTAAAAAACACCTGTACATACAGTTGCACTATTAAGTTTTGAAAGGTGGCGTTTTAATATGGTTGCATACTTCCATGTTTCAATGCATTTCTTAAGAAATCTAAAAACAGGTTTAGATTTATGCAGTAAAACTCCACATTCTAGGAGCAGGTTTTTTAGTGCAAGAGAAAGCAATAATGAAATGATGAAGGAATTAAAGCTTACTCATAGATTGCAGCTCTTGACAGGTATAGCAAATCAGTTGCAAATCTTTGGCTTTAAGCAAAACCCTACTATAGAAACCACAGAAACCACCAAAAGTTTTGGTAAAATACTTCCTTATCCAATGTGAAGTGTCTTGCTATTTGTTCTATTTGAAGGTTTTAAGAGTTGAAATAATTTGCAGAAACATCAAGAGCTTCATGAGATCTGGGAGGGTTTTGATTCAATTACTTTTTAAAATATCCCCCTCATAAATACATATTCCTGAAACCCAAATATGGAATCATTTCTCCACATAAACAATGAAAAGTAAGAGAGCAGAAGTCACAAATTAGCTTACTTTCAATGATCAGGTCATGAAGATATAAATGAGCTGTACAATTTATCATGTCATTAAATCAAAATACACTGCTGGTGCATGTGGGGTTCTCCTTCCCCACTTGTGCCATGCTTAGGCCTAGTCTCATTGAAATCTAGTTACTGGTGGTATCAAGTCTTGAACTTCTTTTGTGCTCTGCCAGGCTGATCGCAGAAAGCAATACCTAAAAGTCCCCTTAAAAGTAAACAAGTAGGGACTTCCCTGGTGGCTCAGTGGTTAAGAATCCACCTGCCAATGCAGGGGACACAGGTTCGAGCCCTGGTCCTGGAAGATCCCACATGCCACGGAACAACTAAGCCCGTGCGCCACAACTACTGAGCCTGTGCTCTAGAGCCCGAGAGCCACAACTACTGAGCCTGCATGCCACAACTACTGAAGCCCGTACGCCTAGAGCCCGCGTTCCTCAACAAGAGAAGCCCGTGCACTGCAACGGGCTAGCCCGGCGAGTGGGCTAGCCCCCACTCGCCACAACTAGAGAAAGCCCGTACGCAGCAATGAAGACCCAACACAGCCAAAAATAAATAATAAATAAATAAATAAATAAATAAATAAATACTTTTATTTAAAAAAGGAAAAAAGTGAGCAAGTAGATTCCATAAAATTACTGAGCAGCCTAACATTCTGAAAAATTCAATCAAAAAAGTAAAACTCAGTCTTGCAAAGAAGCTTCGAACCATAGAAGAAAATACAAAAGCATTGGGAAATGGAAATGCTGCGAATCCTAAAATTGCGTGTATTCAAACTTAATTTTGAAAGTGCAAAAGCAAACTCTTTGGGGATTTCTGAAAACCGAAGGCATGTTAAAAGTGCTGATGATCCTCACTCCAATGCCTAAAAACCTTCTAGAAACACATGTCGCTTCTCTGCTCACAAACTTTCCAGGAAGCTCAGGTGTCTACACAACCAACCCCAAACCTCCGGGCCTGAATAAGGGCTCCGAGTGAAAGGGACCACCCTTCAGCCCTCCCCTTCCCCATCCTCTGAGGCGGCTTTCCTCCCCACCCAACACCTACAAGGTATCTCTCACACTATTCTGCAATGGGCTATATACTTGTACATCTCCATTACTAGAATACAAGCTCCTCGAGGGCAGGGGCTGAATCTTGCTAGCTCTGGTATCTCTCTGTCTGGCATACCACAGGCACTAGAGCATCATTCTGGGGATGAATAAATAACTGAATGAATGGGGTGGGACTTGCAGTTACTGTCTTATAGTGATGTTGTTTCCAGGGCTGGCAGCTCAGCATCTATCTGATTAGAATCAAGCCCCAGAGGAAAGGACACTGGGGTGTCCATGTGGGCCCTGGCAAGGGGACCCCAAGAAACAAGATGCCCGAAGTGAAAACACAGCTCCAAACCAGGGTGGGGTGACAAACAAGGGAGTGAGCGACAGAGGGGAGTCACCTTATGGCAGCCTTTTGCCAGGGGCTGGTTCTGATTCTTTTAAGCCCCTGTTTACTGTTGCCAGGTTATCAATGAACAACATTAGCTTGCTATTCATCAGTTTAAGGATAGTGTCCTTCAATGACAGATAAAACATTGAGGACAGTAAAGCAAGGAGAATGAAAATATGCAAACAGATAAAGGGCAAGAGAAACGGATACGAACTACCCTACCCCAGACTTGGCTGAGATTTTTCATGCGTTCAGTATTCACCTCATGGGAGTTGCTGTGGAGATGAAAATTTAGCCCATGTAGATGAGAGAAATACAAAGTGATTCGTAGTTTACAGAGATACCCACAACATTGGAAATACAGCAACAAACATTGTGGCCCACCTTGAGACATTGAATTGTCATGTTAGATGTGTTTTGGAAAGCACTGATGACCGTTAAATAGATATACATACAATTGATGGATTAAAGACTCACAAAAACCAGTTAAGAATTTAACCTTTTCTACACATTCAGAGAAAAAGAGAGAGAGAGAGCAAGGGAGGGGTAAGGGAAATAAAGGTAACTCTTCCAATTCCTTAAAAGGTAGGGCATTTTTATGTAGCACATGGATTTTTTTTTTTTTTAATTCTCGGCCTTTCATCTTCACTCTGGTAGGACTGCATTTGCCATAGGCTGATAAGTGAATATGGCAGAACTTCAAAACTCATGTCAGCCAAAGAATCTAGAGAAAGAAAAAAAATCAGACATAAAGCTGGTAAAAGGCAGCTATAAATTTTTTTAAGGCCTTTTATTTAATTCTACCAGAAGATCACACAGCAGTGTGATCTAGATTTGGTACATCTCAACCTCAAGTCACGCACGCACATGGCCTCCATCCAATTTCTTGCCCCGAAGATGTGGTTTTCATTTAACTAGTAAACCGAGAGAGGTTGCTTGTAAGACCAATACATTAATAAACTCTTTCCACTTAAGACAATTTGAACCTTCCATTTAGTAGGGTGAGTCAAGGACTGAAGAAGAAGAAAATAACAGGATGGAAAATGTAATTCTTCATGTAAAGATGAGAGCCCAGGCTGAAGCCAACAGTCATTATCCACAATTTATATCAGTACCTTGTTAAGGGAACTTCATTACTCTCATCCTTACTAAAAGGAACAGCAAGAAAAGCCAAAACAGAAACATTTGCATTTCAAGTCCACGCTGCTCTATACTTGGCTCAAGAGAGGTAGTTGGAGAGGACAATAGAAGCATGTGAGCCCATGAAAGTTTGTTAAAATGTCAGCTCCACTCCCAACACCAGGGGTGCCGAAATACATGAACTAGGATATTTATAGCAGTACCATTTGTAACGAAACATTTGAAACTGCCAGTGCCCATCAATGGTAGGAAGCGTTTGTCAATTGTGGCATATTCATACAACAGAATAGCATAGAACAAGGTGAACGAACACCCAAAACTACACAACATGTGGATAAATCCTGTAAACATAATGTAGAGCAAAAGAGGAGAAGCCAGATAACAAATTTATAAAGTACAAAAACAGCCACAACTAGTCCATGCCAGTAGAAGTCAGGGATGGGGGCTCAAAGATGCTGGTAACCATCTGTTTCTGAGGTTTGGTGCTGGTTTCATAAATATGTTTGGTTTCTGAAAATCATCGAACTATGCAACTTATGAGCATTTTTCTACATGTATATTTCCTTCAGGAAAAAGTGGTTAAGTATCAGTTCTAAAAACTTCCAGACAGTTCTTAAATGTCCTCTTCTTCAGATCTGTCTCATGTGCTCCCATTCATAAGTGCTCTTTCTATTTAAGAAAGAAACTTGTGGCTGTGTATTTTAGGTAGCTTGTATCTGCCACATATAAAAACTGTTACTCTAGAACAGTATGGAGGTTCCTTAAAAAACTAAAAATAGGGCTTCCCTAGTGGCGCAGTGGTTGAGAGTCCGCCTGCTGATGCAGGGGACACGGGTTCGTGCCCTGGTCCGGGAAGATCCCACATGCCGCGGAGCAGCTGGGCCCGTGAGCCATGGTCGCTGAGCCTGCGCGTCCGGAGCTTGTGCTCCGCAATGAGAGAGGCCACAACAATGAGAGGCCCGCGTACAGCAAAAAAAAAAAAAAAACTAAAAATAGAGTTACTATATGATCCTGCAATCCAACTCCTGAGCATATAACCAGAGAAAACCATAATTTGAAAAGATACATGAACCCCAATGTTCACAGCAGCACTATTTACAATAGTCAAGACATGGAAATGACCTAAATGCCTGTCGACAGATGAATGAATAAAGAAGTTGTGCTATCAATACATATATACAGTGAAATATTACTCAGCCATAAAAAAGAGCGAGATAATGCCATTTGCAGCAACATGGAAGGACCTAGAGGTTATCATTCTAAGTGAAGCAAGTCAGAAAGAGAAATACCATATGATATCGCTTATATGTGGAATCTAGAAAAATGATACAAATGAATTTATTTACAAAAAGGAAACAGATGCACAGACACAGAAAACAAACTTACGGTTACCAAAGGGGATAGCAGGGCGGGGTGGGTGGGGGAGATAAATTAGGAGTTTGGGATTAACATATACACACTACTATATATAAAACGGGTAAACAACAAAGACCTACTGTAGAGCACAGGGAACTATACTCAATATCTTGTAATAACCTAGAACGGAAAAGAATCTGAAAAAGAATATACCCGTATATATATATACACACACACACACACACACATATATATATATATATATATATGTATAAGGGAACCACTTTGCTATACAATTGAAACTAACACAACGTTGTAAATGAACTATACTTCAATTAAAAAAATTTTTTTTAATGTTACTCTATAATAAAAAGAACTCCCCAAATGGGGGGTGGGAGAGAACTGACATGCAGAGGCAATTCATTGAAGAAGAAATTTAAATGTGTAAGAAGAAAATGGCAACTAGTTTTCTACTTCATTACATAATGAAAGAAGCGAAAGTTGAAATATGCGACTGTTTTGTGGTTTTGCCTTGATACCAAATTAGGAAGTGCTGGTAAAGGCTGAGTTATGGAGAAAACACTGTTATCAGTGGGTAAAAGGAGTATATTTTATATACTCACATCATTGTACACCTCTGTGACAAATCTTAACTACATATACTACTTGACCCAATCCTGCCCTTGCTGGGTACGTACCCAAAGCAGTAATTTAGGTTTCTGGCAAAGACTTAGCTACAAGGATGTTCACTGAAACATGATTTATAAGAGAAGGGATAAAGTTCCTAAATGACCACAGTAGGAGATTAATAATATCCACAAAGCAGAGAGAAAAGGGGCTAGGAGGGGAGAGAGCAGGGAGTGGATACCAAAATGTTAGTAGCCATGGTTATCACTGGGAAGTCGATTATGAGTGCTTTTACTTCTCTTCTATTTCTAAAATTAAAAAAAAAAGCTTTAAGAGAATGATTAATTCAGAAATAAATGTGTTTTTTCAGAGCTGTTTCAAGCTTAAATATTATAGCCCTAATATAATTTCTTATATATAGTACTTATTGGCCCGTTAAGAAAGCCTTTGGTCTTTCTGAAATGTGAGTTAATGGTAAAGAAAAGAAATGCCAGAACTCTCACTGTGATTGCCACAATCAAGTATTTGCTTGGGTATTTCTTTTCTTTGCTAAACCCCCCTTGGGGGTGAGAAGAAGGTAACAGACATTCTCTGAGTTCATACCCAGTTTAACCCTCATTCCCCAGACAAAATATAACCTGTGAGGATTCATTTGTTTCTCTTCCCTGCAGCAATGACCCAGTTGACTCAGCACACAGTTATTTATTAATCATTCTATATGCAATTGCATGGTTCTATAAAAGCCGCAATGTCTTCCTTTGCCAACTCACACCATTTCCGGGCCCTCCTGACCCTATGAAGCTCTGGGCACCGTATTATCAGTTCACTCTGCCCAGCTTCTCACCTCTGCTCCTAGTAAGTGTCAGATTCTAAAGCAACCTTGATTGCAAAATTTTCAAAGATTGTTCAGGAGTCTGGATGAGATACAATTTCACGGCCTTTTCTATCGTAGGAGTAACCGTATCATGGGTTTCACTAAGTGGCATATTTTTGCCTTCTGTAAGGGGCAGAACCTTCCTCCTAAGTGAAAACTTCAAGACTTGAAAAATCCTTTCCTATGGGGAACTGAGAAGGATGTAGCGAGTCTAAGTACTTAAGGAATAAAATAGGAGAATTTCCAACTCCTATGTCGTTACGCTGAAGCCATGTGAAAGATACATACGTGTAGAAAAAAGACTAGAAGGAAATGTACTAAAATGTTCATTTTCATCCACACATGAGTCATAGAATAAGGATGATTTTTGTTTTCTTTAGCTATGTTTTTCAATATTTTCTCTATCGATTAAGTATTGCTTTTGTTATCAGAGAGCCATATTCACATGCTACAGGACACAGAAAGTGTAATGAGATAAAAAGAATAGAGAACTGGGAATCAAGGGCCCTGGGATCTGGGGCTTCTCACAAACACTCAAGTTTACACAGTTTCCAAAGCTTTCTTCCAAAGGCATTCCTTCCAAGGGTATTCCTTCCAAAGGCATTCCTTCCAAGGGTATGAAGAAAACATGTGACATTTATTATCCATGTCGAGGTTGAAGATACAGGGGAGAATAAAGAAAGGACCCAAGACTGGGACATGATCTGGTTTCACTGTTTCTACCAAAAACTCTCTCTTACATTTTAATGATGCTTTTTTGGCAGGGAGGGTAGGAGAACAGGATGTATTTTGCACCCATAAAAGTGGAACAGAGTGTGCCCTCACACTGACTCAAAGAATAAAATCACGTTAACTGCTCCAAAAGCGGAGGAGAGCGGGTTCTGCAGGATTCACACGTGCTGTTCCAGTTCAAATATCTCAGTTCAGCCAGATCCCCTGCGTGCCTTCCCTGCCCCACCACTGCCTGTGGGTGACGAGATGCAGAACAATCATGGTGGTCACCATGGCGTATCCCTAGAGTTGGAGAGTCTGGGAGACTGGCATTTCTGTCAACCAGCAGAATTAGCTGGTAAAATGAAAAAGTGTTAGATGCTTAATGGGCTAAAGGGAGGAAGTGGTCTCAAAATCATCCCACATCCTGGTAAATGTATGGGTTGCACACATTTTTACTGCCCCCTTCCTTGGTCATAGCCCATCTCAGAGGCTCTGGACCTCGGTAATGTGTGCAGTGGAGACAGACAGCACTAAGGTATCCCAGCTCTCCCGGTCTGGGCTCGGACCTGGGCTTCCCACCGGCTGCCCAGGAGGAAGGGAAGCGCCTTCAGCAGCCGACCTGGGATTTTCTCTGGAGTAGAGGGAACACAAATCATCATCTACTGTTAACACTTTATTTTTTATTTTGCATGCTGCACCAGGCAGATGCCCCAGAGATGCTCATGAAATGCCTGGCTCACCTGGAGAGGTGGAGCCTTTCATGAGCACCAGGCTGGGCTCGGAGAGCTGCCCTGGACAGACACACGGGCAAGAACTGTTCTAAAGGAATCAGTCAAAAAGCCTAACACACATTGAGAGCGTCTCCCTCCCTTCTCTTCCATTACATCCCAAGCAACTAGAAGTTACTGACTTCTAAGGCCCAAGTCTGGCTCTAATTTCTAAAAAGCGATTTTTAAAATTGTACGAGTACTACTTTCTTAGTCTCTGCAATCAATCCAGCAGCGTGAATGAATGAGTATCCTGCACAGAGCTGGATAATGAGTTTGCAGTCAATGTTTGCTTTTGTGGAAAGCTGCCCATTTATTCGGATTTAGAAGCAAATAAATATTATCATAGTCTCCTACCATTTTTTTCCTGTATTTTCCAGTTCTCCTTCCCTTTCCTCATGTGAATCCCAAAATGGGCCTGCCAGAAGACTGGCTCCTCTTATGAGCACAAAGGGTTTTCTGAGTCACTGATTCTCCCAAAGCAGAAAGAACCTCAGGGAATTCTTTAGGAACATCAACCGAAATACAGCCAATGGCCCTCAGGGAGGGTCTGTGTTCACTCCAGTGCGGAAGCGACCCAAGAAAAGTGATGGTTGTGAAAACCTAAGGACCAAAACAGAGCTTGTCCATTTCAAGTTCAGTTCTTACAACTTTTTTTGGTCGTTATACACTGGACCACTGCCTAATGGCTTCTCTTTCTGAGACACATTGAAGAATTATAGAAATCTTGGCCCACTATGTTAATTCTACAGAAACACCCTAATTTTATATTTCTTCCAAAGGACAAAAAAGCGATGTAAAGTAGATTCCTTATGGTATTGGACTAAAAAAAAAATTGTAGAATGGTTTCATGTACTCTATGGGATAAAAGGCTTGCAAATGTGCACAAGTCTTTAATAGGATATAATATAGAATATAAATAGTCTAACTGTTCAAAAACTTCAAATGGCTATTTTATCAAATTTAAAATGAAGTAAAGGTGCGCATTACCTGTTACTATCTGGGCAACTAGCTTTTCTTTTCCACCTGACTAATTCCACCTAAACCACGTAACCCCCTCCACCCCCCAATAATACACACAGAGATTTCTTTTGACGATTCTTCTCTGTGAGAAATGGGGAACTGACCCCCAAATTCTGATTTCCTGACTCTTTGTTTACTGGGTGGTCTGGTTCAAAATTGGGTCTAGAGATGTCAGCTTTGTGTCAAAACTTCTTTCAACTGAATTCACCTTTCAGCCAACCCCAGGGACTTGGCTGGCTTCACCCCCAATGCCTATTTATTCACTTCCTCCCCTTGAAACGTTAAAAGCGTCCTGTCGTTAACCAGCTGGTAGACTTGAGCAAATCCTCATAAATCAGCCCTTTGCCGGGGTGGGCGACCTGGGAGTTCATGGTGGCTCTTTGCTGACACAGAGAAAACTAAAGCACATTTCAGTTCACAAAGGAACCTTCGCGTCTTCGCAGGCCTCCTCTTTCATCTGTCCGTTCCGAGTGCGTTTTTGATGAACTGTGCTCATCAGCCGCCCCCCCCCAGGGCCGCACAGAGGGTGATAGCGCAGGCCTGGAGTCTGGCTGCCAGGGTTCAAGCCCTGGCCCTCACTACCCTCGGCGCACGAGTGATCTCCCCAGTGCCGTTTCCTCATCTGCAAAGTGTGACGATGGCAGTGGGCTTGCCGTGAGGATTAAGGGGATGCCGGTGACACGTGATCTCCAGATGTCAGCTCTCAGCCCAACCTCTCCCCCCATGCTGACAGGCACTCTGTCTGTGGAGGCCTGGGATAGCTATCCTGCCTGATTTATATAAAGGCAGCCCACTGCCTGAGAGGCACACCTTATGCAACTTTTCGAGTATATTAAGGTCCAAGACAGACCTCGAAAAACTAGATGACCAAAACCTATTACCCAGCCATAAAAACAATGAAAATAATGCCATTTGCAGCAATATGGCTGGACCTAGAGGTTATCATACTAAGTGAAGTTAAGTCAGACAAAGACAAATATCATAGGACATCACTGATATGTAGAATCTAAAAATTGATACAAATGAACTTATACACAAAACAGAAACAGACTCACAGACGTAGAAAACAAACTCATGATTACCGAAGGGGAAAGGGTGGGAGAAGGAATAAATTAGGAGTTTAGGATTAGCATATACACACTACTATGTATAAAATAGATAAACAACAAGGACCTACTGTATAGCACAGGGAACTCTACTCAATATTGCGTAATAACCTATAATGGAAAAGAATCTAAGAAAGAATATATATAGAGAGAGAGAGAGAAAGAGAGAGAGGTGTGTAGCTGATTCACTTTGCTGTACACCTGAAATTAACACAACACTGTAAATCAAGTATACTTCAATTAAAAAAAAAAAAACACCACCACACTACCTATGTGATGTTCCATCCACCTGTGTGTCTGTGACCAACGGAGTGATGCACATGTTTTTGTTTTTGTTTTTGTTTTTTTTGCAGTATGTGGGCCTCTCACTGTTGTGGCCTCTCCCGTTGCGCAGCACAAGCTCCGGACGCGCAGGCTCAGCGGCCATGGCTCACGAGCCCAGACGCTCCGCGGCATGTGGGATCTTCCCGGACCGGGGCACAAACCCGTGTCCCCTGCATCGGCAGGCGGACTCTCAACCACCTCGCCACCAGGGAAGCCCGATGCACATGTTTTTAAGTGCTGCCGTGTGCCCGTGGCACTTGCAGAACAAAGTGCTCTGGACCAGTTCCCCCGAAATACTTGCCTGCCGCAACTCAGTCCAGCTCTGTGAGCTGAGGAAACAAACTCCACCACTTTGGGCCTCTGTTTCTTCATTCTGAAAAATGCAAGTGATAGCAGCCTCCCTTATACAAGCTGTGGGCAGGAAATGAGTTAAGTGCTTAGCAGCTTGTATAGAAAAGCAGAAACCATTCTATACGAGTAAGTGGGCTCCAACTCATACACTGAGATGGATAACAGTACGAACAGCGATACCACTAGCTATTGAATGTCAGGCTGCGCAAACACTTCAGAGCTCTGATTTCCTTAAATCCTCACCACAATCTTATTATTCCCATTTGCCAATGAGAAAACCAAAGCTCAGAGAGGGAAAGAAAGTTCCTCAAGGTCACACAGCCATCACATGAAACCTGGGTCTGTCGAATCCCAGAGCACACGCGCTCAACCCTGGACAGTACGAGCCCCAGAACCTTCTGACTGCGGCAGGTCTGAACTTGTCAACTGAGCTCAAGTCACAGACAGAATGTTGGAGAAGGATGGCCACACAGGCGGGCCAGCCAGATTATCAAATCAGGCGTTGTGACCAACAAGCACACAGATGCCCTGGGCAGCCTGACCAAAATCCTACTTCAACTGCATTTAACATGTACTCAAAGCCCACAGAAGCTGGTGCTGACCCAAAGGTGGCCGCAAAGATTCACCAAGGTGCCAGAAGGGAGCTGGGTTCCAAGCAGAGGTGCAGACAACACCCCTTCCACCGTAGTGTGCGCTCCTTTGCCCCGAGGTCCTAACAAATCCTGTTTAGGCCCACAGATCACACAAAATCCCTCATGAAAACAGATCTATCAAGCTCAGTCTTCTAATCTTTCTCCTCTGCCCCCATCCAGGATCAAAAGCAGTCCTTGGGGCCAAGAATCCTGAAAGTATCTTTCCCCCTCCGCCCGCCTCTCCCCCTGACAAACACACACATATGTGACTTTCTCCTCTCTTTCTGAATCTCTCTCTCCAGGTCCTTGGCCCAGCTTGGCCCAAAAAAACTCCACAGTCAGTGGGAAAAAAGCAGAATAAGACAGGAATTCATGCACACAGATGCCCAAGGCAGTACAAGCCCATGGGTCATGCAAATGGACTCCCAGCCACTTCCTCACCTTTCACGTGTTTCAGACAACCTCCTTCTCTAGCCCTAGGCTAGCTATTGAGCAAAATAAAAGGTCCAAAACTTAGTTCAGTGAGGAATTCCTCCAAGGAGCTACCTCCTGAGTTTTCAGCTAGTTGTGCTGCCTGCTCTGGACTTGGGGTGAAGGTGGATTATTTATTTATTTTTTTTTGCGGTACGCGGGCCTCTCACTGTTGTGGCCTCTCCGGTTGCGGAGCACAGGCTCCGGATGCACAGGCTCAGCGGCCATGGCTCACGGGCCCAGCTGCTCCGCCACATGTGGGATCTTCCCGGACCAGGGCACGAACCCGTGTCCCCTGCATCGGCAGGCGGACTCTCAACCACTGCGCTACCAGGGAAGCCCTGAAGGTGGATTATTGATCATCGCATCCTCTAGCTGCCCAGCTCCGAGGCTCCACTGCCCAGAGGGGGCTGAGGAAGCAGGCCAGGCCCGGGGACCAGGAAGAACACAGAGGCTCTGCCCTCTCCCCTCAGCACTTGGGAAACCTTTCCCGCAATCGCGAGGCATCCGCCAAGCTATTGGACAGAAAACACACATTACAGTAAGGAGACGCCCCTGTTTGTTTATTCACTGACTCCCGTCCAGTTCACGAACGTGCCGAGCTCTCACTGGGGGCTTGTTTTTTTAATAAAATATATTTATTCTACTCTCCCCTTTTCATTTCTTGAGCTCAAGTCAGAATACCAAAATAAGTTTGGCAACTTTTTATTTCTATATCAAATGTCATATCGGCCTGCTCTAGACTGGAAAAATATGCACATTTACATGAAAGAGTTGCTTGACTTGTGAATTCTCTAGGATACTTGCAACCATCGTGGTCCAAATGAAGGCACTGTCCTGGGATGCTTGAAATTCAAATGACTTTCATTTAAATTGAAAACAATACTTAAAACTGCATTTAGAATCAAAACCCTTTTGTTTATAACAATCGTAAGGAGTATTTCTAGGTAAGGCAGGAGTATTTCTAGGTTAACAAGACCAGGTTTGACTTTGGACTTTATTCTTTAAACAACTGTAGAGAATGGAGGGAAAAAAACAGGTTGTTTTTTTTCCCACTCTGAGTATTTCAGCACATGTCATTTAAGAATAAGGATATTCTCCTATAGAACTACAATACCATTATTATACCAAAAAATTAATATTAGTAGAATAATTTTATCTAGTATACATCCATATTCAAAACATGGCACACGGGGACAGCCGATGAGACAGGCTTGGTCCTTCCTCCTGGGACCTTCCCGAGGCGCTACAAGTCCAAGAACACATGTAGTAAACGGCAGCGCTGGGTTAAGAACCCAGTCTGACCCCAGGACCCAAGCCTTTGATCCATGATCTCCACTTCTACTTGTCTGTGGCTTTATAATGTAGAAATTTTAAAATTTCAATTCGATGGAAGGATGATCATGAATAAGCAGTTTATCAAGGAGATACAGAAAGCAAAGACAAACGATAGAGTGAACCAAATTATAAAACATAGATGAATCATCAGAGACAAGAAAGCGGTATTTTTTTTTTTTTTTTTTTTTTTGCAGTACACGGGCCTCACTGCTGTGGCCTCTCCCATTGCGGAGCACAGGCTCCAGACGCGCAGGCTCAGCGGCCATGGCTCACGGGCCTAGCCGCTCCGCGGCATGTGGGATCTTCCCGGACCGGGGCACGAACCCGCGTCCCCTGCATCGGCAGGCGGACTCTCAACCACTGCACCACCAGAGAAGCCCAAGAAAGGGGTATTTTTAATAGCACAAAACTGATGCCAACAATTCCATGCCCCTCAGTAGAAATTCTCCGAGCCTCCTGCTCTCTCAGCTTGTCCAGTAAGACAGTACAACAGTATCATATGAGGATGGGATGCCTCATGCATATTTTCCCCGAATTTTTTGTATTGTGGTCAAACACACAAAAGGTTACTATCCTAACCCTTTTTTTTTTTTGATGTGGACCATTTTTAAACTCTTTATTGAATTTGTTACAATACTGCTTCTGTTTTATGTTTTGGTTTTTTGGCCACGAGGCATGTGGGATCTTAGTTCTCCGACCAAGGATCGAACCGGCACCCCCTGCACTGGAAGGCAAAGTCTTAACCACTGGACCACCAGGGAAGTCCCTATCCTAACCACTTTTAAGTGTACAGTTCAGTGGTATTAAGTACATTCATATTGTGGTATAACCATCACCACCATCCATCTCCAGAATGGTTTCCATCTGCCTCGTGCGGAACTTCTGATGAGGCTGTGCTTCAGGCAATATCACTCACGATTCCATGAACATTATTCATTAAACCCTGACATGGGTGAGACTGGGCCAGAGGGTCAGTTGTCCCAAGACAGATACCACATAGCTCTGCCTTCATGGGCTCAAAGTCTACTAACTGAATGAGACACATAATCAAATGATAGCTAAAACAGATTTCAGGTGCTGCCCAACTGAGAAATCAAGTGGAGAAAGCAGATGCACTGCCTCCTGGGACCAAGGACAAGGAGGACCCAGCTGGGTCCCAGCTGAGAGGATGCTTGCTAATGAGAGCAGGCAAATGTCACAGGGGGCCAGAGGTCACCCACACCACTTCTCTGCTTTGAAACAAAAAGTTCTGGGGAAAGACAGGACAAAAATGTGCATCACCCAAAGCACAAAGTTTTAAACATTAGCTCAAGTTTCAGGCACGTAGCTTCCCCTGGGGCCCCAGTTTGTGGTAAGTAGTCAGTTGGTCCTATCCTGAGAGCAGATTGCAGGCCACCAAGCTGCAGGAGCTGACGTCCACAGTCACACGTGAACGTTCCTTTGGCCGCTACCAGCACTGCAGAGGCCATGGTCCTGATCACACTGGAATGTACGCCTTCGAAAAGATTGCCTGTTCTTACCACCTAAGGTAGAACACAATAAAACAAAAAGATTGCACCTTTGATCACCAAGGAATTTGATCATCCCCTCTCAAGAAGAAAGGAGAGCTCTTCCGGGAGGAGCACACAGAAGGGCTCCATCAGATTGAACCAAGGCCTCTTCATTCATTCAACACATCTGCATTAAGCTCCTACTATGTACCAGAATCTAGTAACTAGACCCCGTCCCAGGCCCTTGGGCTTTATCAGTCAACAAAATAGATAGGACCCCCCTCACTGGGAGCTCAGAGTTCAGTAGTGGAAACAGGCAGCATATTAGAGGTAGCAAGAAATATGGAAAAATTAAAAGTACAGTACGAACGAGTTCCATTCCAAGAGCAGGTTCGAAGTCCAATTTGTTCGTAAGTCCAACCAAGTTAGCCTAGGTACCCAGCTAACGCAATCGGCTATATAGTACTGTACTGTAATAGGTTTATAATACTTTTCACACAAATAATGCATAAAAAACAAACACAAAAAATAAACATTTTTAATCTTACAGTGCAGTACCTTGAGAAGTACAGTAGTACTGTACTTTTGTACTGGCATCCAGGGGCTGGCATCAAGTGAACAGGCAAGAAGAGTTACTGACTGGAGGGGGGACAGGAGGTGGGAGATGGTAGAGCTGAAGGATCACCAGCGATAGGAAACGGAGGGCCAGCTGCAATGTCACTCACACCTGACATGGATTGAACAGGTTCTGGTCCCTTACTGGATTCAATTCAATCTACCCTCTTGAAAAAAATGATCCAGTGACGTCTGGGTAGTAGCTCTATTTTCCTCGTCATAGATGACACAGTAGCACTGGATTGCATTCTGAACGGCTGCTGTAACCATCGTGTACCGTTGTACCTTCGGGTCCTGTGCCTTAAAAACTAACAGTGCCTCCTCAGATAAAGAAAATCCCCTTGCCATTTCCTGCGCTGTGAATCTGCTCAGTTCTTCTATTACTTCTTCCTCTTGGCTCCGTCCTTTCTCTGGGCCTCCAATTCCTGGCACTTAGCAGCACCAGCTACATCACCGCTGCTTTTACACTTGCTTCTGGACATCCTGGGCTTGAAATAAAGATCCTGTACTACTGTAGTCTATACAGTACTGTACAGTAAAGTACACAAAAGCACAACCACTTGTAGAGGATGCACGCACGTGACAATGTACATCAGACATGTGAACTAACTTACGTGATTGGGCATGCGAACGTACGTTCCCATCCTTGAAAGTTCGCAACTTGAACGTTCGTATGTAGGGGGCTTACTGTAGAGTGATACAAGCAAAATCAGGTGATGGGAATGGGGTAGGAGGCGGGAGAAGGAAGCAAGGTAATCCTGGTGGACCTCCCTGGAAAACTGGCATGGAAGCAGAATAGATATGGAAGAGGAAGGAACAGCTAGATCAAGAGGCCCCGAGCACGAGCTTCCCTGTGTGTTTAGGAAACAGCCCAGAGGGAGGCCAGTGTGGATGGAGCAGAGAGAGTGATGGGGAGAGCGTGGGCAGAGGGGCAGAGCATGCAGGGTCCGGGAGGCCTTTGTGAGGACTTCGGCTCCAAGCGAAATGGTGACCCGCTCAGTGAGCTTTGAACAGAAGAGTGATGTAATCCAATTTATGTTTTTTGGGGGTTTTTTTTGGTACGTGGGCCTCTCACTGCTGTGGCCTCTCCTGTTGCGGAGCACAGGCTCCAGATGCGCAGGATCAGGGGCCATGGCTCACGGGCCCACCCGCTCCGCGGCATGTGGGCTCCTCCCGGACCGGGGCACGAACCCGTGTCCCCTGCATCGGCAGGCGGACGCTCAACCACTGCGCCACCAGGGAAGCCCCAATTTATGTTTTTAAAGGCTCACTCTGACTTGGTGTTGATGAGAGATGGTAGGCAGGCAAAGATGGGAGCAGGAGGCCAGGGGCTGTTGATGTCATCCAGGAAGGAGCTGAAGGTGGCTCCCAGGAAGGTGGAGAGCAGGGAACAGGTGGTTCATGAAGGTGGGGCAGCTGGAATTTCCTAACAAGCTGGACTTGGGGTGTGTGTGCGTGTGTGTGTGAAAGAGAGAGAGAGAGAGAGAGACAGAACATGGTTCCAACATTTGGGCCTAAACAACAGAAGGATGGCCTTGCCATCAACAGGGGATAGGAAATGGGGGACCCAGCAGGTTGGAGGGGGCTGGAACTCAGCTCAGTTCATCAATGTCATGTTAAAGGTGTCTATTAGATATTGTAACAGAAATGTCTAAAACATAGTTGAATATATGAGTCTGGGCTTTTGGGGAGAGAAGTCTGGACTGAAAGAACAAATCTGGGAGTGAAGAATAAATCAGGAAACCGATGTCACGTCAATTCCTAAGGCTGCTTGCTTTCACCAAAGGGATGAGCGGAGAGAGAGAAGAGGACCGGGAACTGAACTCTGGGGCCCCCGTCATTAAAAGTTTGGAGAAAAGAGAATAAGCCACCGACGGAGATGGACCAGCAGGGGACAGAAAGCAGAAAGCAGGTGGAGAGATGAGCTGGATACCAAGGAAAGAAGGAACACGGAGGAGGAGGGAGTGAAGAGCTGGGTCAAACGCTGCTGACCGGCCAAGATGATGGAGACTGAAAACTGCCCACTGGATTTAGCAACGTGGGGTCACTGCAAACATTACCAGAAATGTTGAAAAGATGAGCTTACATACTTAAAGACCCAATATTTTATATGGACCTGATACTATTTAGTTCACTTAAAGATAACACATAACTGATATTGTCAAGGGCTGAGGTATATCACTGACGCTTAAAAGGAAGTAAGACCTGTATCCTTTTTATAAACGCGATGGCTTCCTCAATATCCAGTTCCCCTTGGAATTTAGGGATGTCTGGTATAAGTAATGAGAAACAGTCTGAGACAATCTCAGCTCAGAATTATACAGCAGAATCACAGCTCAAAAGTATGTAGCCGCGGGCTTCCCTCGTGGTGCAGTGGTTGAGAGTCCGCCTGCCGATGCAAGGGACACGGGTTTGTGCCCCGGTCCGGGAAGATCCCACACGCCGCGGAGCGGCTGGGCCCGTGAGCCATGGCCGCTGAGCCTGCGCGTCCGGAGCCTGTGCTCCGCAACGGGAGAGGCCACAACAGTGAGAGGCCCACGTACCGCAAAAAAAAAAAAAAAAAAAGGATATAGCCTAAAAGATTTTAGAAGCATCAAGAAATTCAGGACTACTCTTAAAAGACTTTTGCAAACCTGGGCCTGCACAGATGTTTGCAAACTGCAAAGGTACTCGAAACACTTGCCCATTATCTGGACCAGTGGCTGAAACCTTTCTGTAAAGGCCAGAAAGTAAATATTTTCAGTTTTTCACATCATTTTGTTCAACTATGTGATTTTGCAATAAAAAAGCTACAGCATGTCCAAACAAACGGGCATGGCTGTGTTCTAAAAAATTTCTATTTACACAAAGAGGCAGTGGGCTGGATTGAACCCTCGGATTGTAGCTTGAAGACTCCTATAATCTAGAAGATAGGCATCCTCTAAAGATAATGTTAGAGTATCATAACTTCTTATCTGCACTAAAATTATTACTACCTAACAAAAGGAAGCTCCAAATGCAATTCAGATGATAATGGCTGACATGATTTAAATCCCAAGTAAAATGTCCAAAGGCTATTTCTAGTTTATATAGATCTCTTAGGATAACTATATAAACATCTTTCACCTGTAATTTCAAAATGTAATTAAAAACTTCCATGAGCCTACACTATATCCCCCTGCAATTATTATACCCATTTTCCGGACAGTTAATGGCCTGGGTTGGAATGTACTATTGAAATACTTACAAAAAGGGAAAAGGTCCTATATGTCCTACTAAACAAAATCAAGCTCTAACAAGCTGGAGAGCTCAGCCACACACCCAACTTTCTAGAAACTGATGGTTCCATCTATTAACCGGGCCAGAAAAATAAGACTATCATCTTCGGATGGTGGAACTTCAGAGTGGTCCTTTCATTTTATTTTATTGTATTTTTTAACATCTTTATTGGAGTACAATTGCTTTACAGTGGTGGGTTAGTTTCTGCTGTATAACAAAGTGAATCAGCTATACATATACATATATCCCTATATCTCCTCCTTTAGATGGGGTAGCATTCTTTTTTCATGTTTAAGCCCATCTACAAGTTTCTCTGCAAAAATTCTGACTCTCCTGAGCACCACAGTTTACAAAATGACCCCAAGATTCCAAGTCAATCTTAGATTGTAAGGTTTAGAGCAGTGCTGCCTAGGAGAACTTTCTATGATGATGGAAATGTTCCATATCTGCTCTGTCCAATACGGTCGCCATGTGGCTACTGAGCACTTCAAATACGATTAGTGTGACTGAGGAACTGAATATTTAATTGGATTCCATTTTAATTTCTTTAAATTTTTTTAATTTTTATTTTATATTGGAGTATTGGTGATTTACAGTGTTGTGTTAGTTTCAGGTGTACAGCAAAGTGGTTCAGTGATACATATACATATATATCTGTTTTTTCTCAGATTCTTTTTCCTTATAGGTTATTACAGAATACTGAGTAGAGTTCCCTGTGCCATACAGTAGGACCTTGTTGTTTATTTATTTTATATATGGTAGTGCATATCTGTCAGTCCCAACCTCCTAATTCATCCCTCCTGCCCACCTTTCCCCTTTGGTAGACCTGAATTTGTTTTCGAAGTCTGTGAGTCTGTTTCTGTTTTGTAAATAAGTTCATCTGTATCATTTTTTTAGATTCCACATGTAAGCAATAGCATCAGCTATTTTTTTTTTTTTTTTTTTTTTTTTTTTTGGTACAAGGGCCTCTCACGGTTGTGGCCTCTCCCGTTGCGGAGCACAGGCTCCGGATGCGCAGGCTCAGCGGCCATGGCTCACGGGCCCAGCCGCTCTGCGGCATGTGGGATCTTCCCGGACCGGTGCATGAACCCGTGTCCCCTGCATCGGCAGGCGGACTCTCAACCACTGCACCACCAAGGAAGCCCAGCATCGGCTATTTGTCTTTCTCTGTCTGAGGCTCTTCACTTATGAATGGCCAAATATAGCTAGTGACTACCAAGTTGGACATAGCACAGTTTTAAACAGAGAAATGAAAACGCCATTCCCCTGGCCTGCAACACTCTTCTCCACAGCTTCCCCATGGCTGTGACTTCTGGTGTTCATGGCCCCTCAGTCCCTCACCATCTCAGCCTTTTCCTGATCATCAGAGCACCCGGTCCAGCTGGTACCCTCACGCTCCCTGTGCACAGACTGTCTCTCGACTAGGAGGCAGGCCTGGTCCTCGGTGTCGAGTTCAGTGGACTCAGGACAGCGCCTGGTTTCCATCAGTGGGCAGTGAACATGGTGGCTGATGGACTGCTTTCCGGAATGAATGAACGAGCAAGCTAACGAACGAAGGAACACAGCCACAACATGTACAGTGGTGGACACCAAAACACCCAACCCAGATCCCCCCTCCTTGAACGACCCAGCTGGTGTCCAGCCAACACCCTCCAGCTCAGCCCGTACAGGGTTGCCCGAGCGGCAAGAGCTGTCTTGTTCCAGGTCGCCCTTGTTCCTGGAGCAGCCCTCACCTGATAACTCATCGATGCGAGAGGGTGAAGGTCTGGCCATCTCAGCCCAACTCGGGACACCTCTTACGGTCCATTCCAGTTGCAGAACTCCCTGTGGGGTCGGCCAGAGCTGGGGCTGGGCCTGCACTGCATCTCGACCTCTCCCTGCCTCCGCTTCTGCTCCCCCCACCCTCTTCCACAGGGACCATCTCAGGCACACTGTGTAATAAACAGCCTGCAGGCAAGACTCCATCGCAGAGGCTGCTTCCCAGGCCACGTAACCTGCAACACAAACTTCGCCGTTAAGGTGGATGCTGGCCCCCATCTGCCCAGGTATGCAGGTATGCAGGCTGGGAAGGTCCGCACACCTGGCATTTTCTGCCCTATGCTACTGGGTCCCCTCTTCTGCCTGGACCGATGGCTTTTTATAACTATGGTGCCCAGGGTTCAGGGCCCACCTTGCCGTGGTCATGCTCTTCCTGCAGACATTTCAGACCACATTTTCCTGGGGCCGGCGGAATCCACACTTATTGAAATGGCCAGAATGGGCAAATTTAGAGTCAGAAAACAGATCAGTGGTGTTTAGGGCTGTGGGAGGGACGGGGGGAGGAGAGTGATAGCTAAAGGGTTCGGGATTTATTTATTTTTGAGGTGATAAAAATGTTTTAGAGGTGACTGTGATGATGGTTGCACATTTCTTGGAATATACCAAAAGCCATTGAATTGCAAACTTCAAATTGGTGGACGGTATGTGTGTGAGTTATCTCAATAAAGCTGTTGAAAAATTTAACCTTGCATGTACAGCATAGTGACTATAGTTAGTAATTCTGTGTTGTATATTTGAAAGTTGTTGGGAGAGTAGATCTTAAAAGTTCTCATTGGGCTTCCCTGGTGGCGCAGTGGTTGAGAGTCCGCCTGCCGATGCAGGGGACGTGGGTTCGTGCCCCGGTCCGGGAAGATCCCACATGCTGTGGAGTGGCTGGGCCCGTGAGCCATGGCCTCTGAGCCTGCGCATCCGGAGCCTGTGCTCCGCAACGGGAGAGGCCACAACAGTGAGAGGCCCACATACCGCAAAAAAAAAAAAAAAAAAGTTCTCATCACAAGAAAAAAATATGTAACTGTATGTGGTGATGGATGCTAACTAGACTTACTGTGGTGATCACATTGCAGTATATACATATATTGAACCATTATGTTGTACACCTGAAACTAATATCATGTTACATGGCAATTATATTTCAAGAAAAAGGTGAAAAAGGGCTTCCCTGGTGGTGCAGTGGTTAAGAATCTGCCTGCCAACGCAGGGGACACAGGTTCAAGCCCTGGTCCGGGAAGATCCCACATGCCGCGGAGCAACTGAGCCCGTGCGGCACAACTACTAAAGCCTGCGTGCCTGGAGCCCGCGCTCCACAACAAGAGAAGCCACCGCAATGAGAAGCCCGTGCACCACAACTAGAGAAAGCCCGTGCGCAGCA
The DNA here is from genome assembly GCF_964165515.1 of Mesoplodon bidens. Taxonomy (NCBI): domain Eukaryota; kingdom Metazoa; phylum Chordata; class Mammalia; order Artiodactyla; family Ziphiidae; genus Mesoplodon; species Mesoplodon bidens. The sequence continues at coordinate 18,719,116 of NC_138166.1, forward strand.
ACGAAGACCCAACGCAGCCAAAAATAAATAAATAAATTTATTATTTTTTTTAAAAAAGGTGAAAAAAAAAGGAAAAAATCTACAAGTGGTATTCTTTCTGTAACTCAGCCACGTATTGTTTCCTCAGACTCATGGGAAGTCACCTAAAAAGCGGCTTCCCCCCCAAACCCCGGCTGCTTTCTTATTCCCCATCACTCCTTCATGCTCCCCTGCTTCCTTTTCCAGCATCCATTCCGAGAGGATTCAAAAATATGCTCGGAAGCCTTTCAAGTGGCAGTTTGGATCCCACACTCCAAGCCATATTTTTTTAATAATGATGGCAAGATGCTCAGGGATGTTTTGGGTGCAGTTCTCAGATGCTACAGAGGAGCTTTAGCTTCTGTCTGCAGCGCTAAGGAAGTACAAATATCCAAATGCTTTCTGCGTGCAATTTGGAAGCGCCCAGATGTGCCTCAGCTTCCCTTGCGCAATCCGATGCTGTACAGATGTGCTGCTCCAGGGCACATGTGCATGACCCTCTAGCCCCACCAGTGGTCCTCTCCAGCTTGCAACAGTCCTCCTCTCCGGGGACTATACTACTAGTCAAGGATGAAGAACCATGATTATGAAACAAAACACAGGACTTGCTTTCTTGGTGGACCGTCTATACAGACACAGCCTCGCAGACCCTAGGGTCCTGACCTGTCCCTGTTGTCAGGATGCACCAGTGCCTGGCTCTTTTGTATCATTTTTTTAGATTCCACATATAAGTGGCAACAGCAGAGGTTTCAAAATAGCTAGCTGGTGACGAGGGTAGACGGGGCCTGATGGGAGCAGAGACTGAGAGTTTAGCCTCACTGTCAACATAGATTAAGCAAATGATCATACAAGCCTAAGCAGGTCATCAGCTATCCCAGGTATGAAATTCCGCCTTAAAATGGGACTCGGCACATCAGAACCAAGTAGCATCCTTACAAGCCACTGTTTGATAATGCAGAAGCCAGAATTTGCAACAAACAAAAACAAACAGTCAGACCTTATCTCCTCTCATCAGCTTCCCCTGAAGACCCCCCTTCAATGAAATAACTGATTCCTTGCTCTTCTGTCTCTCCACAGCACTGTTAAAACCTCTCAACCATAATATCCATTGCCCGGCATTATAACAGAATTTTTACGTATTCTATTTCACCCAAAGTTCGAATTTCTTAAAACCTGCTCTCTCCATTATGGTCAGCATCCCCCGGGAGCAGCACAGCAGCGCAGATTTACAGAAAAGACAAGGAAGCTCTTGACTTTACTGGAAAAGGGAACTTTAAATATCCTCTGCCATTTTTAAGGCAATGCCACATGCAAAGAGAAGTCCCAGAAGAGGGGAAGCTGGGAAACCACATGACCACACAGAGAAAACTGCAGTGAGATGAGGACCACCCAACTCTGGGACCCCACCTCTGGCCCGTCCACGTGACCATGCTACGGAACATGAAATTGAAGTCCTCCATCCTGTGTAGCCACTGGAAGGCCCACGACATTCACAACAAATGAATCTAAGTGGCTTAGTGAGCCTAGACAATGCCATCTTTAAAAATAACGTATCCTACAAAGAGGTACAAACTATTAGGTATGAAATAAGCTATAAGGATACACTATACAACAGGGGAAATATAGCCAATATTTTAAATAACTATAAATGGACCTTAAAAATTGTGAATCACTATACTGCATATCTGTAACTTATAAAATATTGTATAGCAACTATATAGGGAGTGATGGGGAGTGATGGGGGAGCGATGGGGAGTGATGGGAGAGTGATGGGGAGCGATGGGGAGCGATGGGGAAAGATGGGGAGCGATGGGGAGCGATGGGGAGAGATGGGGAGCGATGAGGGAGTGATGGGGAGCGATGAGGGAGCGATGGGGAGTGATGGGGGTGATGGGGAGCGATGGGGGAGCGATGGGGAGTGATGGGGGTGATGGGGAGCGATGGGGGAGCGATGGGGAGTGACGGGGAGTGATGGGGAGTGATGGGGAGAGATGGGGAGTGATGAGGGAGTAATGGGGAGTGATGAGGGAGTGATGGGGGAGTGATGAGGGAGTGATGAGGGAGTGATGGGGAGAGATGGGGAGTGATGAGGGAGTAATGGGGAGTGATGAGGGATGATGGGGAGTGATGGGGAGTGATGGGGGAGTGATGGGGAGCAATGAGGGATGATGGGGAGTGATGGGGAGTGGTGAGGGAGTGATGGGGAGTGATGGGGGAGTGATGGGGAGCGATGGGGAGTGATGAGGGAGTGATGGGGGAGTGATGAGGGAGTGATGGGGAGCAATGGGGAGTGATGAGGGAGTGATGAGGGAGTGATGGGGAGCGATGGGGGATGATGGGGAGTGATGAGGGAGTGATGGGGAGTGATGGGGGGTGATGGGGGAGTGATGAGGGAGTGATGGGGAGCGATGGGGGATGATGGGGAGTGATGAGGGAGTGATGGGGAGCGATGGGGGAGCGATGGGGAGTGATGGGGGGTGATGGGGAGCGATGGGGAGCGACGGGGAGCGATGGGGAGCGATAGGGAGCGATGGGGAAGAGATGGGGAGCGATGGGGAGCAGCAGATGAAGCTTCACTCGCCCTCCACTCACCTCCTGCTGTGCCGCCTGGTTCCTAACAGTCTGCAGACGGATAGCGGTCCACAGCCCGCGGGTCAGGGACCCCTGCCCTAAAGAGAGCTTTTAAATGTTTTGGGCTGTCTAGAATAAAAATGACTAAGTAGCATTAAAAGTTAGCAATAAAACTATAAGGAAAGCTATTTGCCTCCTAAGTAAACACACAATATATTTTATTTTTTAAAATATTATAGTGAAGTTTGGCATGTAGGATACAGCTATTTAACATCTATATTAATAAGGAAGAAGACATCAAGAACAAGCTTATCCAGTTTATCCCTGAAGATGATACCAACATAAAATAAAGGGAACTGTTCTGTAATCAATCATTCCTATGGCTGCTGGGTAAGATTTTACTTTTCTAATCAGATTTCCATTCCTTTCTTTTAACTGAATACCAAAAAAAAATAAAGCCAACTGTTCTGGATTGAATAGCGTCCCCTCCCAAATTCACATCCATGGGGAACTTCAGAATGTGACCTTATCCGCAAACAGGGTCACTGCAGATGTAATTAGCTATGTTAGGTGAGGTCATGATGGATTAGGGTGGGCCCGAAATCCAAGTGGTGTCCTCAGAAGACCAGCAGTCACACAGACACACACACAGAGAGAGAGAGAGAGAGAGAGAGAGGCAGAATACCACGTGAAGATGGAGGTTGTTTGGAGTGATGCGTCTACAAGCCAAGGACGGCCAGCACCCACCAGCATTTGGAAGAAGCAATGTAAGATTCCTCCCCAGAGCCCTCAGAGGGAGCATGGCCCTGTCCACACCTTGATTTCAGACTTCTGGCCTCCACAACTCAGAGAATACGTTTCCGTTTTTTGCTTTTTGTTTTTTTTTATAAACACATATTGGATTATTTATTTATTTATTTTTAATAGATCTTTACTGGAGTAAAATTGCTTCACAATACGGTGTTAGTTTCCATTGTATAACAAAGTGAATCAGCCATATGCATACACATGTCCCCATATCCCCTCCCTCTTGAGCCTCCCTCCCACCCTCCCTATCCCAGCCCCCCATCCCACCCCTCTAGGTGGTCACAAAGCACCCAGCTGATCTCCCTGTGCTATGCAGCTGCTTCCCACTAGCTGTCCACTTTACGCTTGGTAGTGTCTCTATGTCCCTGCCACTCTCACTTCACCCCAGCTTCTCCCCCCGCCCTCCATGCCCTCAAGTCCATTCTCTATGCCTACGTCTTTATTACTGCCCTGCCACTAGGTTCATCAGTACCATTTTCTTCTTTTTTAGATTCCATATATATGCGTTGGCATATGGTATTTCTTTTTCTCTTTCTGACTTCACTCTGTATGACAGACTTCTGTTGTTTTAAACCACCTAGTTCGTGGTAATTTGTTACAACAGCCTGAGAAAACTACTTAGAAAGGTCTCTATCATTTCATCTGTTGCACTGTAAAAAGATTAAAAATATCAATACACACATGGCTGGTGAAAGGGTAAGCTGGTTTAGGTTTTCTGAATATGTATCAAAGCCTCAAAATGTGATTATTCTTTGATCCAGCAATTCTACTTTAAGAAATTTATACAAATAATCAGAGCTAAAAAATTAGCTACAAGGATAGCCACCACAGCACTGTTATTTATAACAGTAAAAAGAAAACTAAAAAACTGACTCTGTAAGCAACAATATAGGATTGATAAAATAAATTTTGGTGCAACCCACCTGTGTAATAGTTGGAAAGAACGACAAACTTAAAACAGAATGATCATCAACCAAGAGAGAATACGCAACGTACAGAAATCCTAAACATCAGTTAAGCCATGTAGATGGTAGAGAAAGTGAAACTGTCAGAAAAAGATAGAAATAGACATAAAACCACTAATGTGAACAATCTAATCAACAGTGAACATTTCAGAGCTCCTGTCCTAAGCGTTAATCAAACTCTTATAAAAGTAAAGTTTTATTTCTATTCGCCATTTAAAAAAAATTTTTTTTTTTTGGTCCGTGCTGCGTGGCATGCGGAATCTTACTTCCCCAACCAGGGATCGAACCCGCATCCCCTGCATTGGGAGCACAGAGTCTTAACCACTGGACTGCCAGGGAAGTCCCTTTATTCTCCATTTATAAAAGGCAATCAGGAGAAGCTGCAATCAGCCAAAAATGGATAAAATGATTGGTGGAGAAAATTAAACATAGGAGATAATCTAATACATACTGTCAAGCATATAAAATGTCACTAAGAACACCCACTTTGTACTCCAATGGCTTTGAAGGATAAAGAAGAGGAAATAGGTTAAAAAATAGCAAGTAAAACCTGATGACACAGAAGTGATAATATTCTTACCAAAATCTTACAGAGTCCTGGAGTAAATTACCAAGAATAGCAAGAGTCTATTTTCCTCCCTGCTTATTGGTAACAACAGAATAAACCATTGCCTTTCTTGGACTGTAAGAACCAAAAGTCTAAAATCAACCTACCTTTGAAGTCTTTTTGAAAGCTATAATACCATATTATCTTACATCTTGATAGATTCGGGTATATATCCTATAATGAACATTCATACCCATGTGATACACATGTGTGCAGACACACACACAATTTCATGCCTCACAAATCTATAGGGAAAATAAAATACATATTTACATTTGCAAATAATATTACCAACAGTCATTTTATGCAGTAACAAAACTGGTGTCATGAATACTGTCTTATTATTATAAAACCCAATATATGGAATCACACACTAAATTTTTAGAATTTGAAAAAAAGCAGGAATAATGATAATAATGCAAAAATTATGAAGTATCAAACTGAAAATTATTAGAATTTATAAATACAGTCCAAAGCAAGTTGTTTGTAGAGAAGGGGCACAATAAACTAAACTACCTCTGGCAAGTCTACATAAGACTAAAAGATAGAAAATACAAGCACAACTTGAGAGGGAGATATAAACATAGATAAGGAAGAGCTGCCTTTTGAAATGAAGCTACGAAAATTCTATGCAATTAAATTTTAGAATCTTGATTAAATCTAAGTGACCAAAATTGATGGAAAATATAAAAGATCCAATAATAATGGAAGAATCTGAAAAGTCATTTAAAATCATTTCCAATGAATAGTTTTATGTGTGAGTTTATTCAAACTTCCAAAGGACAGATGATTTCACATTAGAAAAAATTTTCTAGATGAAAACATTTTGGGGAAAAGTTCTAATTCATTTCAAAAATTAATGCAATCCAAATGCCAAAATCTAATAGTGTGAGGACAAAAAAAAAAAAATAGAAAACCTAAGAATTAAAACTATTTATAGACAAAACTACTAACTTTCTAAATACAATATTAGCATATCAAGTCACATCAAAAGTCTAGAATCAAACAGATTTTATACCAGGAAACATGATTTTAGAAATATTATGAAATATATTGAAAACTACAAGACATTAATGAAAGAAATTGAAGACGACACAAATAAATGGAAAGGTATTCTGTGCTCATGAATTGGAAGAATTGATATTGTTAAAATGCCCATACTACCCAAAGCAATATACAGATTTGATGCAATTCCTACCAAAATTCCAATGGTATTTTTCACAGAAATAAACAGACAATCCTAACATTTGTATGGAACCATAAAGAACCCAGAATAGCCAAAGCAATCTTGAAGAAGAAAGAACAAAGCTGGAGGCATCATGCACCCTGATTTCAAACCATATTCAAAAGCTATAGTGTTTAAAACAGTAGGGTATTGGCATAAAAACAGACACATAGATCAATAGAACAGAAAAGAAAGCCCAGAAATAAACCTATGCATACACGGCCAATTAATTTACAACAAAGGAGCCAAGAATACACAATGGGGAAAGGACAGTCTCTTCAATAAATGGTATAGGGAAAACTGGACAGCCACATGCAAAAGACTGAAACTGGACCATCTTACATCATACACAAAAATTAACTCAAAATGGATTAGACACTTGAACATCTTGACACAGATCTTTATGATAATTTTTTAATGTAGCTCCAAAAGCAAAAGCAACAAAAGCAAAAATAAACAAGTAGGACTGCATCAAACTAAAAAGCTTTTGCACAGCAAAGGCAGCCATCACCAAGATGAAAAGGTAACATCCTCAGTGGGAGAAAGTATTTGCAAATCATATATATGATAAGGGGCTAATATCCAAACTATATGAAGAACTCATACAACTCAATAGCAAAAAACCTAACAAGCCAATTAAAAGGCGGGAAGAACACCTGAATAGACATTTTTCCCAATAAGACATACAAGTGGCCAACAGGCTCATGAAAAGGTGCTCAACATCACCAATCATCAGGGAGGGACTTTCCTGGCAGTCCCGTGGTTAAGACTTTGCCCTCCAATGCAGGGGGTGCTGGTTTGATCCATGGTCGGGGAGCTAAGATCCCACATGCCTTGGGGCCAAAAAACCAAAACATAAAACAGAAGCAATATTGTAACAAACTCAATAAAGACTTTAAAAATGGTCCACATCAAAAAAATCTTTTAAAAAAATCATCATGGAAATATGAATCAAAACCACAAAATATCACCCCATGCCTATTAGAATGGCTATTACCAAAAAGACAAAAAAATAACAAGTGTTGGTGAGGATGTGAAGAAAAGGAAACCCTTGTACACTGCTGGTGGGAATGTAAATTGGTACAGTCACTATGGAAAACAGTATGGAGGTTCCTCGAAAAAATTAAAAATAGAACTCTATATGATCCAGCAATTCCACTTCTGGATATTTATCCAAAGAAAACAAAAAACACTAAGTCAAAAAGATATATGCACCCCGGTATTCATTGCAGCATTATTTACAATAGCCAAGATATGGAAACAACCTAAGTGTCCGTTGACAGATGAATGGATAAAGAAGATGTGTTACGTATATACAATGGAGTATTATTTGGCCTTAAAAATTATGAAAAGTATGAAATATTGCCATATGTGATAACATGGTTGGACCTCGAGGACATTATGCTAAGTGAATTAAGTCAGACAGAGAAAGTCAAATACTGTTTGATCTCCCTTACACGTGGAGTCTAAGAAAAAATTAATTTAAAAGAACCAACGAGCTCATAGATACAGAGAAGAGATCGGTTGTTGCCACAGGCGGAGGGTGGAGGGGATGGGAGAAATGGGTGAATTTTTCTTTTTTTTAAGTTTAAATAAATTGAATTTTAAAAAAGAAGAAATATTATGAGAAAATACATAAAGATCATCAATAGGTCAAGGGAGAATAATCATGTATCATAAAAGCAAAAGATGATGAAAAGGTATGTGATAAAATTCAACGCTCATTCTTGATTTTAAAAAAAAAAGTACCAAACCCAAACCAGAAAGATATTTCCTTTGCATGATAAAAAAAAACATAGTAATAATATTAAAGTAACAGCCAAGATGGTTATCATCACTATTAATCTCTATTATCCAGGAAGTTGAAGGCAGTTCAATGTGATATAAAACAGAAATCAAGTACACAGCAATTGAAAAGCAAAGAAAAATATTATTATTGGCACATAGTATTATAGTCGAACCTAGAAAGCCAAGATGTAACAGAAAAACTATTAGAGCAAATAAGACACTTAGTGTAGCCATACAATTGAAAATAAATATCCAGAAGTCAACAGCTTTCCTATTTACCAGCAATTACCAGCTAATAGAAACAGATATTTTTTGAACAAGTATTAACTGCCAGAAATGGTGTTAAGCCCTTAACATCTATTAGCTCACTGAATTTTCACTACAACCCTAAGAAGTAGACACCGTTATGATCCACATTTTATAGGTGAGAAAGCCGAGACTCAGAAGGATTCCATATCCTACCCAAGTCACACGGTAGCACATGACAGAGCCAGTATGAGACCAGGCCAGTGAATAAAAAGGCCTCACATCCACTCCATCTCACCTCTGCCTCCCAGTTAAACTGAAGGGCTGTGAAACTTTTGAAAATGGTAAAGCACGATAGAATTTAAAGACTCTTTCATTCAATTAAAAAAATTAAGGGGCTTCCCTGGTGGCGCAGTGGTTGAGAGTCCGCCTGCCGATGCAGGGGACACAGGTTCGTGCCCCGGTCCAGGAAGATCCCACATGCCGCAGAGCGGCTGGGCCCATGAGCCATGGCCGCTGGGCCTGCGCGTCCGGAGCCTGTGCTCCGCAACGGGAGAGGCCACTACAGTGAGAGGCCCGCATACCGCAAAAAAAAAAAAAAAAAGGGATGCCCAATATGAATTCTGTATTCCCTGACATCTCTTCACAGAACCACGCCAGCCCATGCTTCCTATCCCACTTCAGGGCCACCTCGTCCACCAGGTTTCCCCCCATCATCCAAGCATCACCTTCAGCTGGTACCTTTGCACCGACGTCTCCGGCACTGTGCCCTCTAGGTATGTGTAAGCCGGCCTATAGGGGTGGGAAGAGCTGCTGCTCCACTTCCTAGCTCTTTGAGGGCCACGGTTCCGATCAGTTGGCTCTGGGAGCAGAAGCCAGGACCCAGAAACATTGTTGATGCAGAGACTGTAAGCCTCAGGGCAAGTTTAAAGTTTCAAAAGACAGGGGACCAGCCACATCAAATAGGTGATGATTTTTTGACTCAGCTCCAGCTTTTTTAAATATTATGTTTCTAAATAAAGTAAATGGATACTCTAGAGAAATAGCTCAAGGAAGGTCACAGAGCACAGCAACTACTGGAGACTTGATAAATCAAATAAACAATGAGACCGGCACAGGAAAGCAGAGAGCGTGCTCCAGACCCTCTTGCCTTTTTTGTTTTTCCATTAAGAAGCTGTTCTTATAAACAATGAGTCCATTCAAAAGGGCTTTTTAAAAATCCCTGGAGGAAGCTTCTATCTCCTGGGCTGAAAGCGCTGCCCACCCCACGCCCCCAGCCTGAGAGCACCCGTCTCCTGAGCGCCATCCTGCCTTCACTTGGATGGAAACAGCTTTGATCAGGAGCTCCAAGAAAAAAAAAAACAAAAAACTCCTGAATCCAATTACTCCGGAATTCTACTGGTAGCAAAAGGTAAGCGAAAAGCAAAGACCTCCTTCTAGGATGAATTTGCTCTCCGTGGGGCTTCGTCTCCATGTGCAACAAGCAGCATGGATGTTTGGTTTTGTTTTTGAAACAAAAGTTTTGAAACTTTTATGTAGAACTATCTGAACATCTATGTCCACCAAAGGCCAGGTTTCTGAACACAGAAATGTGTTTGCATGGCTGGACACCCCCATTGCTTTTAATGTGTTTTTTATTTTTAAACATTTATTTATTATTTATTTATTGCTCGTCATTAGTCTGGTTTCCTTGGATTCTTTGAGCTAAACAAACTCAACAGGCAGTCAGCGCATATAACATCCCACCGTACTTCTGTTTCTTTTTTTAAATTATGAAATATTCCAAAGGTACAGAAAAGGACTAAAAATGATGAGGTAGTTATTCATGTCACCTACAACTCAAATGTTAAGCAATGCTAACAGGCTCTCATATTTGCATCAGATAATTTGAAGGAAATAAAACAGGTAGAGCCAAAGTCTCCCATCCCCTGCCCCTGAAAGATTTATTCTTTTTTTTTTTTAATGTTTATGTTCTTTCTTTCTTTATTTTGGCTGTGTCGGGTCTTCATTGCGGTGCGCAGTCTTCTCATTGCGGTGGCTTCTCTTGCTGCGGAGCACAAGGTGTAGGGCGCACAGGCTTCAGTAGTTGTGGCTCGTGGGCTCAGTAGTTGTGGCTCGTGGGCTCAGTAGTTGTGGCGCATGGGCTTAGTTGCTCTGAGGCATGTGGGATCTTCCGGGACCAGAGCTCGAACCTGTGTCCCCTGCACTGGCAGGCGGATTCTTAACCCCTGCACCACCAGGGAAGTCCCAAGGCTTATTCTTTTCCCTCCCTCTCCAGAAATACAAACATAGCAAATAACTTAAGTCTTTCCTGTGGATATTTTTTACTTTTTTGCCCATGACAATAATATCGATTTTTATGTTTTAAAAATGCATAAAGGACAGTCCCTTGCCCTACTTCCAGCCACTAGCAATTCTGTACAGCAAATCGCTTTTAGAAAAGGCTTCCATCTGACACCCACTCTATTTGTCCCAGTAATGATCAACCTCATCATAGGCACATTTTTGCCTGTACAACATCAAACTGAGGATAACAAACTTAGGACAGAATTAAGAAAAGGAAACAAGACTCATAAATATTTACAATTAGAAAGGATAGGCCCCAACTTCATGGTTTACATTCTCAGAAGATCCATCCCATTCTCATTTAGCAAAGTGCCTCTGGAAAGACGGCATTTCTTCCTTCCTCTATCTGGGCGTCAGGCGCTGCTCTCCCATGGGGTTCAGGCCCACTTTCATCTATTCTTGTTCTGCTTCTGTGAGCTCATGCTTTCTCAATGACCAGCAGCATTTCCAACCCAGGCCTCTTTTCTAATGTGCCAAACGCTTAGACGCTCTCAAACTTCACCTGACAAATTAAGGCCGTCATAGTCTCCCAGCCTGCCTGCTCCCGTTCCTGTCTCAGTGAATGGTACGCCATCTCCACAAGGAGCCCAAGCTAGAGCACTGGGTAGCATCCTTGACCCTCCCTCCTTCACCTCCACAGTCATTATAAAACCCTCCCAAATCTATGTCTCTGATGCATCCCACTTCTCTCATCCCCACCGCCACCAATCCAGTCTAAGCCACCACCAGTTTGCATGTGAGTTAAAGCAGTAGCTTCCAACAGGTCTTCCTATCTTCTGTGCTGCCCTCTTTACCTACTACTATATACATGACAGATACACTGATATAACCCCAATATAATCCTATCTTCCACACTTAAACCCTTTGTTCTCTGCCTTTAAGATAAAATCCACAAAAGACCTCCTGGACCTCATCACCAGGACTTTATTTATTTACCCTGTCTATCAATAATCACCACCTCCCTGTCCAGTCCCCATTCCATTAAGGTTATTTTAGCTGCCTGAATACACAAGGATCCCTTGCACCTCTGAGAATTCTCACCTACAATCCCTTTGTCTGGACCATAACTTCCCTCTGTACCTACTCCTCGGCCATTCTTATTTTGCTTTCACCCAGTTTTTTTTTTTTTAACTTTATAGGTTTCCGCTTGCATGTGCCTTCTTCCAGGAAGTCTTCCCTGATACCCAACTGCAGTCCTAATAGCGCCAGTGCCCCTGCGGTCTGCATTATGAAAGCAATTATCACAATTAATTAGTATACAGACTAGACATTTCCTGAGGGCAGAAATGATTTCTGTTTAATTCACCCCTCAGTGCTTAGCACAGTGTTTGGGACAGAGGAGGTTTCTGAAAAGTATTTACTGAACAAATGGATGGATGGATGGATGGATGGATGAGTAGATTCAATAAATCTGGTGTGCTGTCTGCCTCCTCCAGGACCCAGGAGCCAAGTCAGCAGACATACTGTGTCATTTTCCATGTATCTTGGCTCTAGCTACAATACTATAATTGAATTTATTTCCATTTTGATCACTTTTCAAACATGATCTGTTGCCAGGTTGTCCAGGTGGAATGTCTCTAGTAAGCTAAACAAAGTTAAACACAAAAATTAATGGTTCAAAAAGCAAAAACGGCCTCCCAGCCTCGCTAATATAAGATAGCATGGATATTAATAATAATTGATTAATTAATTAATTAGGATTTCCAAGTTGCTTCAGAAAACAATGCTGACTCCATTCAATTAGTTAGGATTAAAGATATTTTCCTGGTCCTAAAAAAATAAGGGAAATACGTTTTAAAGGGACCTACATCTAAATGTATTGATAGATAAACTGTAAATCTCTCCTAGCAAAAAAGTGGCAAAGAAATATAACTGTGGGTCAGCACTTCCAATTTAACTAACAATTCTCACCAGGGTTAAATAAGAGCTTTGGGAAATGTGGAGGGGAGAGCAGACAGAGGAGGGACTAAATATTTTATTCTTCTTACAAAGGAGTCTTGATTAACAAATAATGACAGAAGATGTACTTCCCAAAAAAGACCTTTTAAAAATCTATGTTTAAATGGGACAACAACCAAAAAGTATATTACACAAAAGCATTGGCCAGTATTTACTTCTAAAAGCATTAAAGATTTGATTTACATAAATTTTAAAGAGGTCACCACTTTTGTCATTCCAAATTACTGCTACAATTTCCTCTTAGCCTCGACTTATGAACCCGATGTAAACTATTGTTTCTGGAATGAAGATTCCAATTTTTCTCTAAAAACTCTGTTGGTAAACTTGATAAGAGATCATCTTCTAGGTGTCTTCATGTCTCATTTGAGATGCTAGAGAATATTGTACCTTTCTCATCAAGGGAGGAAAAAGGGAAAGAGGAGAAAAGAAGAAAAAGAAAGAAATCAAGTTTAATATTGGTTGGCAACGTGTTTTTTCCTGGAACAAAATGGGAAAGAAGCCAGAGAGTGAAAGTTTCCAGCACAAGAGAAATGAACATGAAATTGACAATCTCGCAGGTCCTTGACGGGCATCATTCTATTACTACTGACAGTGGCCTCAAAAAGTATTATTATCCCCGTTTTACAAATAAGGAAACTGAGGCCTAGAAAGTACCTTTCCTTGGGCCTTACTAGCCCCTGCCACTAAGGGCATTACCGAGACTCACATCCAAGTTTCTCTGCCTATATGACCTACCATTTTCCACTACAGCTCTCCCCATACATGTATCACTCTTAATGTCATAAAATTTAGTTTCCTGGGATCCCTAGAAAGATCAAGTCTTCACAACCCATCAGCAGCTATCCAATGTCTATGCAGCCAAATGAGTACTTATGTAAAATAATTACTCCATTGTAGGCTTTCTCTAATTTACCAATACCAAGCAAGACACTGCACCTCACAGACACCAAAGCAAGGTGATGCCAAGTAAGGAAGGTTCCCCAGCTGAGCTAAAGCCCTAAAACAATGGCCACTTTCTAGAGAATGCAGGGATCTTGCATTGGAAGCCCTTTTCTTATTGTAATCCTCCGACCCACTAGATAACCAAAGTTACTTGCTGGAGAACAGAGGTATCTGACCACTGGACAGCCCTGAAGCTGTATGTTCAGATACCCACTAAGTCACTCTTCATTATATAACTTCAAAGCAAAAACAAACATCCTGCTACTAGAGCTGAGAGCCCTGCTGAGTATACAGGGAAGGGTGTAGGCTTCTGCTCACATCAAGATGGACCACGTCAGTGATCCCATTAGCAAGAGGACAGTTCACTACTCGTAGGCCTCATGGCCACCTCAGACTTCCCCACCTCAGCCCTGAAAGTAAGCACCTCCCTTCGTATTCTGGACTAAAACCCTATGTGACTGGGTGTTACAGCACCTGTGAGGACCCCTGAAGATTCCTTCCATGTTTCTGAAAGGTTCCACATAATCTTTATGAAGCCTACACTGCTAGTTCCAGGGAAACCAGTCAAAGATGGTAAAGATAGACCAGAATTGGGAGCAAAGTAGAGTGATTTTGGTAACTAGAGGTGTAGCTGTCCAAAACATACGGCACACACATCTGCTCGGCAAATTAAATAGAACCCACCAAAACCTGAAGATCATCTGCAGAACCGTATCCTGTAAAAGGAGTGAAAATTCTAAATCCCTCCAGGTGTGCTTTAAGGTCATTTTTAGACCCACTCATTCATTCAACACGAATCTATTGAGTCCCCATCCTGTGCTGGCCACTGGTCCAAGGAGAGGTACCATGTAGAGAAGACCAAGGGGGCTGTTGGTTCTCAGATCCTGGATGCGGGGACAGACAGTAAACACGCAGATATATAAAAAGTAAAATAAGTAACTTCACAGAGCTACACTCTTTGAAGAAAAAAAGAAAGGGAAATGTGATAGGGAGCACTGGGCGGGGGCGGGGAGGGAGGCTGGAGCGCTGGAGGTGAGCGGGTGGGCACAGCACAGGACCAAGCCCACGGGGTGGGGTTTTTTCCAACTCCGGTACCCATCCCAGGAGCTGCCTCAGTGCTGGAGCCGATCCCGGGGGTGCTGAATCCAGGGGATGTGGGAGGACTGCATTACTGCGCTCACAGGCCAAGACAAGTTTTGTTTGTTCTCCAAAGGTCCTCTACCTCATTGCATGGAGGTCTGGCAAGATCTGGAACCAAGGCCTTCTAGGCAAATGGCTGTGGTGTCTTTCAAGATGATAAAGGCTGCAGAACTCCCCTCAAGGGATTGATCTGATATCTAAATCCTTAAAAATCAGTACATCCTTCTAGGATCTAACTTTTTTTTTTTTTTTTTTTTTTTTGCGGTACGCGGGCCTCTCACTGCTGTGGCCTCTCCCGTTGCGGAGCACAGGCTCCCGACGCACAGGCTCAGTGGCCATGGCTCACAGGCCCAGCCGCTCCGCGGCATGTGGGATCTTCCCGGACCGGGGCACGAACCCGTGTCCCCTGCATCGGCAGGCGGACTCTCAACCACTGCGCCACCTGGGAAGCCCTAGGATCTAACTCTGATACCTTGAGAGACACACATGCAGGCGCGCACACCATGTACACAGATTCACTCTCCTGCAGAGGAAGTATTAGACCATTATAGTTTAGAAACAGTCAGATGAAGCACAATCCATGGTATCAAAACTGCATAGCTTCCAATCCTCAAACCTCTTTCAAAAAGTTTCTTTAAAAAAAAAACAAAAACTTAGGAAAAGACTGGGGACAATCTCACTGCCAAACAGAATGACAAAGTGTTTTCCCCCTAAATTTCCTATGATGATAGATAACAAATGGCATCTATAAAGCAATCAGTCAATAACCAAAAACAAAAGAATACACTGCAAAGATGAGGAATGGTTAGAAAATGCCAGTGAGACATGCAAGAGGCGGCCGTGCTTTGAAAACGTACGGTTTGATCCAAATGTTAGATGTGGTTTGAGCTGCTCACCACAAAGTTGGGTTACTAACATTTCTAAAATTTCTGAAAATGATTTTCAGGCTGCTCGCCTGCTTGGGAGCAGATGAAAATTTTCCATTGTTGATACACAGACATTAGGATGTAAGGTAAATAACAGGCCCCAGGCAAGGTACGTAGTTCTAATACATTTACAGAAAGCACACTAAAAGCACAGGAGAACTCTGATTTTCCTCAGTACACACCTGCAGAGGTGGGTAGACGGCTCCTGCCCACCCCCTTCCATCCCACTGTCTCCCCAGCAGGCTGCACGGCCGGTGGGGCAGGCGAGGCACAACCCCCCATGCTTCCCCTAGGCTTCTCCTCCTCCATTCCAATCAGTTTGTTGCCATAGAGTCACAGCAATTCGACGTGAGTTATTATGTGTGATGGCTGTCATTCAAAATCAGAAGACAGGTGAATGAAAGACTCTGTGTGGTGTGTGTGTGTTGTGAGTGTGTGCCCCCTCCTTTTACCTAAGCCTTGTAACTCAGCAACATGGGGAGCGCTGTGAGGGCAGAAGCCACATGACATCAGTTTTATCCTGTGATGATGGGCTGAGGTGAAGGAGAAATGTAATAAGGGTAGATACAGTGGCCTATCCTTCGGCCAAAAGAATGAATTCTCAAGTCACTTGCAGTCCAAGGTGGCAGAGCTATGACTTAGCAGCAGATGGGAAAGGATACCTAGGGATGCTCTGATCAGCTGTGGAATCTGGCCGCCCAGACCCAGCTCCAATCTCACGTAGTAACGGGGGCAGCATCGCTCAGCCATACTCTGTGCTTTCGTACTGAGATGCGTGTCCAGCTCATGGGGACACACAGTGAACATTCAGACACCCCAGAGGTCTCAGCGCCTTATTCTTCAGAGGTTTGTACATATCTGTGGAAGAAGAGTAGCACTAACTCGTGTGGATGCAGAGGCCAGAGAATCACTCATCCTTCCCAAATCCATCACCTAAAGTGCCTTCGAAGGCAGCAGGGAGGGGAGGGCGCAGACGCGGCTGAAGTGATGGGAGGTGGGTCTTTGCGCCACACAAGGAAGGATATCCTAATAATGAAAATGCTCTGAACGTGGAACGGGCGGCCCTGTGAAGGCTTCCTCCCTCCTGAGGAGGGATGGTGGCGCACTTCCTGGGCTCTTACCGGAAGATGTGTACATCGAAGAAGGATGGATTTCAAGATCTAAGAGTCTTCGCCATCTCTAGGAGCGATGGTTCACAGAGACTCCTCCACCTTGGGTGGGCGAGGGGTGCCTGTGTACTACAGCTCTTAACCATGAAGAAAAAGATCTCTCTGAAACCTCCTACACTGTTGGTGGGAAGGTAAATGGGTGCAGCCACTATGGAGAACAGTATGGAGGTGCCTTAAAAAACTAGAAACAGGGGCTTCCCTGGTGGCGCAGTGGTTGAGAGTCCGCCTGCCGATGCAGGGGACACGGGTTCGTGCCCCGGTCCGGGAAGATCCCACATGCCGCGGAGCGGCTGGGCCCGTGAGCCATGGCCGCTGGGCCTGTGCGTCCGGAGCCTGTGCTCCGCAACGGGAGAGGCCACAACAGTGAGAGGCCCACATACCGCAAAAAAAAAAAAAAAAAAAAAAAAAAAACTAGAAACAGAGCTACCATATGATCCTGCAATCCCATTCCTGGGCATATATCCAGAAAGGACAAAAACTCTAATTTGAAGAGATACATGCACCCCAATGTTCACAGCAGCACTATTTACAACAACCAAGACATGGAAGCAACCTAAGTGTCCATCAAGAGATGAAAGGATAAAGAAGATGTGGTACATATATACAATGGAATATTACTCAGCCATAAAAAAGAATGAAATAATGCCATTTGTAGCAGAAATGGATGGACCTAGAGATGATCATATGAAGCGAAGTAAGCCAGACAGAGAAACAAATATCATATGATATCACGTATATGTGGAATCTAAAAAAAAATGATACAACTGAACTCATTTACAAAACAGAAACAGACTCACAGACATAGAAAACAAACTTATGGTTACCAAAGGGGAAAGGGGGAGGGACAAATTAGGAGTAAGGGATTAACAGATGCACACTGCTGTATATAAAATAGGTAAACCACAAGGACCTACTGTACAGCACAGGAAACTGTATTCCACATCTTGTAATAACCTATAATGGAAAGAATCTGAAAGATGGATGGATAGATAGATAAACTGAATCACTTCGTTGTACACCTGAAACATTGTATATCAACTATACTTCAATTTTTAAAAAACATTTTTAAAAAGAACATTAAAAAAGGAAGAACATCTGTCTGATAAAAACCAAAAAGGGAGCGGAAGGATTCACACAAGCCTTTTAATTCTGGCCACAAAAATGGTAATGAATCTGAGACATGCAGCCCACTCATTAGAAGTATGGCTCCAATTATTTTCCTGAAAAGCTTTTTTCCTGAAAAGTCTTGCCTGAAGGAGCTTCTTCTGTTTCATCAGCCCACAGTGCCCAGGAGTCGCGAGACAGTTAGAAGCCTGGATGCCTGTAAGACCTCTCACAATCTGAATGGCCAGACCAGAGCCCAGTATGAGAAGCATTCTTTCAGACACAAGAGGACAGTTCTTGCCAGCTTTGTTTTCAATGTATAGAAAATAAAGATATTTTCACATCTGAAGCATCTTATCTGTGGTATGCTTGCTCCCCATCTCATCCTGATGGGACACTGACTCCTCACCTGACCTGGGAGACGGGGGAGAAGACACACGGCCTGGGCAGTGGCCGTAAGGGGCATCTGGGCATTTCCTAGTCAGGGAGGCGGATACATGTGGCCACAACATAAGCACCGTCCGTGCAGATTCACCCCAGCCCCCAGCCGGGCCCAGGTCTGTCCCGCAGATGGGCTATCATTTCAGCATCCTCCTGCCTCTTTAGGGAGGACCCCATAGGAGGCAGAGAACGGAATGGATTGGAAAACCTCTCGAATTCTCTTAACATCAACTATGTCCCAAGAAGCTTTGCACCCCAAAGATTTTGAAGTCCGCTTTCCACTAACCCTACCTTTTCACCTGCAAAACTGATGAAAATCACTAGCCAGTTAAAAAGTATGAGTGGCATTTGTTGTTTTAAAATAACCTATCTCCTTTAAGGAGGGATGGTGTACGGAAAAAGTGATAGATATATCAGATTTAATATATGACTTCGAAGAGTCAGAAACATCAACTTTAGTAGTCCACATTTATGCCATCGTACACACGCTGACAGCAGCGTGCGTACTTTTGCATCTAGTTTCACAGTATTCAACACGTGCTAGTCGTCAGCTCTAAGTGTTTTACCCTCTTGCTCCATGATCACAGGTACACACAATTAATGTTGTAACAATGTGCTAAGATGCTAAGAACATTGTATATGTCATCTCGAATGCTCACGTGCTAAGAACATTGTATATAGCATCTCGAATTCTCACAACGACCTTGCCAGGGATGGATGGATATATATATATATATTTATATATATATATATATATATATATATATATATATTTTTTTTTTTTTTTTTTTTTTTTTTTTTTTTTTTGCGGTACGCGGGCCTCTCACTGCTGTGGCCTCTCCCGTTGCAGAGCACAGGCTCCAGACGCGCAGGCTCAGCAGCCATGGCTCACGGGCCCAGCCGCTCCGTGGCATGTGGGATCTTCCCAGACCGGGGCACGAACCCACGTCCCCTGCATCGGCAGGTGGACTCTCAACCACTGCGCCACCAGGGAAGCCCCAGGGATATATTTTTATATCTGTTTTATGGATGCTGGAACTAAAATTCAGAGAGCTTAATTGAATTGCTCAAAAATCACACAGGTAGTAATTGGTGGAGATGGGACTCAAACTTTAACTTAAATTCAAATATTGAATTTAAGAATGATGAATTCTATACATTGAAAACAAAGCTGGCAAGAACTGTCTTCTTGTGTCTGAAAGAATGCTTCTCATACTGGGCTCTGGTCTGGCCATTCAGATTGTGAGAGGTCTTACAGGCGTCCAGGCTTCTTCTAACTCTCTCACAACTCCTGGGCACTGTGGGCTAATGAAACAGAAGAAGCTCCTTCAGGCAAGACTTTTCAGGAAAAAAAACTGACATTTATATCTGGATTGGTTCAAGATGAGCCTGTCTGAAGACACAAGGAGACACTAAAATGCATGATCCTTTCCCTGCAGGATGGAAGGGTCCCCTGCTCTACATGTTCTAGGATCTGAAAGA
The DNA here is from genome assembly GCF_964165515.1 of Mesoplodon bidens. Taxonomy (NCBI): domain Eukaryota; kingdom Metazoa; phylum Chordata; class Mammalia; order Artiodactyla; family Ziphiidae; genus Mesoplodon; species Mesoplodon bidens. Next base: position 18,738,852 of record NC_138166.1, read on the forward strand.
CGACAGGATAATGAACATCTTCATATTAACTAATAGCAATGACAAAATAATAAGTGGCCAAAACTTGCTATAGGCAATTGACAGATGCAATCAGTGAGGGAAAAATTGTTGTTGCCACAGCTGTGAAACTGGTGAAGTTCCTCATTCTAAAACCCAAAGCTTGGCCACCAGCAATGACACGATATGGCTGCCTTAAACTGAGTGTTTTCAGTGCCTTTTAAAGTATTTTCGGATACCGTCATTTGTACTTCAAAGTAGTCCTTTTTTCAGTTTGTTGCGTTGAGATGGAATCATATGTTTCAGTTTTCCATCCAAAGGCAAAAAAAGCACACAGATTTTAGGGAGGAAAAACACGTATGCTGTGTGCTGATTCAAAAACAGGAAAAACACACACTCAGTGGCATCTATACAACATATATATATATATATATATAGTGAGAACTTCATAGTGGTTGGCAACTAAACTTTACCCAACAGAAAATGATCATTTCTCATATACTGCAATTCTTGATCTTTGATTCAAGATGCAAAAATATAACAGTACACCACTTCCTCGGTCCCCACCCCATCCCACCTTGGTCAAGAGGCCAAGAGCCAGGAGAGCAGGAGACCGGGGCAGGCCTGCTTCTGCCCAGCCAGGAGACCTTGGAAAAACCAGTCAACCAGACCCAGTTTCCTTATCTGTAAAATGGGTGTTTGGCAGCCAGGCTGGGTTTTGCGGTGAATGGAATGACATCTCAGCATAAGTACAGGGAATTTCTCTGAAAGACCCAACACAAACTCCAGGCCATGGCAGCAGTGAGGAAGCGTAAGGCACAGGTTGGGAGCTCATCAACCAGAAAGGTTCTTTCTTTTTTTTTTCTTTTTATTTTTTTGCAGTACGCAGGCCTCTCACTGCTGTGGCCTCTCCCGTTGCGGAGCACAGGCTCCAGACACACAGGCTCAGTGGCCATGGCTCACGGGCCCAGCCACTCCGCGGCATGTGGGATCTTCCCGGACCGGGGCACGAACCCGTGTTCCCTGCATCGGCAGGCGGACTCTCAACCACTGCGCCACCAGGGAAGCCTCAGAAAGGTTTTTTCTTTAACTCCTGCCCTCCTTCCCAGACATCCAAGCTGTCCACAAGAAGCTCTTTCTTTGGTTTAATAAGATGGTCATGCTTTCTGAATTCCAAAACACTGAACCTATTTTGGTTCAAGGAAACAAAGATGCCTAAGGCTCGCCCCCATGTTCCTCTGAAGCTATTTTTCAGGAAGCAACTACTAGGACTTCACATGTATATCTGTCCCCACATTGAAATCCCCAAAGCTGTCACTCCAGCATCATTAATATAAGAAAGAAAGAAGTAGAAACCATGAAATTGCCTAGTTGGTCCTGCAAGTGCACAGGGCAGGTCTTCCCACAGGGCAAGGGATGCCTGGGTGTTGGGGGTCTCCATGGGGCTTTGGGGGGGCATCACCTGTACTTCAGACCGCTCTGGCTTCCTCCTTCCAGGCACCCTATATGCTGATCTTCTCCACTTACCTACCAGTGGATTCTCCCAGGAAAATAATCTGCTTTCTTTTTTTTTATTGGCGTATAGTTGATTTACAATGTTGTGTTAGTTTCCAGTGTACAGCAAAGTGTTCAGTTATACATACATATATATTCTTTTTCAGATTATTTTCTCTTATGGGTTATTACAAAATATGGAGTAGATTTCCCTGTGCTGTACAGTAGGCCCTTGTTGATTATCTTTTTTTTTTTTTTTTTTTGCTGTACGTGGGCCTCTCACTGTTGTGGCCTCTCCCGTTGCGGAGCACAGGCTCCGGCTGCGCAGGCTCAGCGGCCATGGCTCACGGGCCCAGCCGCTCCGTGGCATGTGGGATCTTCCCAGACCGGGGCACGAACCCGTGTCCCCTGCATCGGCAGGCGGACTCTCAACCACTGCGCCACCAGGGAAGCCCGATTATCTATTTTATATCTAGTAGTGTGTATATGTCAATCCCAAACTCCTAATTCATCCCTGCCCCCTCTTTCCCCTTTGGTAACCATATGTTTGTTTTCTATGTCTGTGGGTCTATTTCTGTTTTGTAAATAAGTTCAAAAAAAATCTGCTTTCTAGAGGGGCAGCTCTAGTGGGGAAAGTGCTATTTTGTGTTCCTGGTCTAGTCCTTGGCTGTTTTCTGCCGGTACTAACCTGCCACCTCCTGCATGGTTTTGACACACCCAGCTACTTGATGGGCCCTTCAGGGCCCAGATTTCCTTCTCTAGCTGCCAAGATCATCAGCATGAGGTCAGATCACTACTCATCCCCCATCCGGCCTTAGTCAATGCTCCTTGACTGTTCTCTCCTGCTGGGCTCCAAGCCTTTAAGCAACATCAACTGCGGAAGGGAAGGAAGATGAGTGAGTGAATGTGTGTGTATAAAACTCAGCTCTAAGTACCTCTCCAGCGTCTTTCTATGTTGAGACAAATTCAAATCCTAGCCACTCATTTTAAGAAATGCTAAGCAATGCATGAACAAAAACCAAAACAACAGCTCTTTTAACATGCTTCCCTTATAAAAGAATTACAAATTCCATATAAAAAGATATGAGATCAGAGTAGATTTAGATACACACCCAAGTGAAAAGCAACCTGTGTTTTTTTTTTTAAAAAAATTAATATTTAAAACTTACAGTAAATCAGATTACAACAAGATTCCAAAGATAGAGGATTGGCCTTTCTTTGGTTAATGTTTTCCCCAAAATCTGACCTCACCTGAAATTCATAAGATCTCTCCTTCTCTCTCTCTCTCTCTCTCTCTCTCTCTCACACACACACACACACACACACACACGCACGACAGTAATTCTACTAAAAGCAAGCAGTTTATGTCAGGGCCGTAGTCAGTACCGATTTGATTCATTATCCTCTGAAGGAAGCCAAGGTCACAGCTCTCACCTCTACAAGGGCTACCTTATAACCGTACTCTCGCACGAAAGAAAAAGACTCAAGTTTGTGAACCTTCCTGACGCACATGTGTATCACCAGGTGGATGGGGCGAGAGTGCAGATGGGAAACACACATCCATCCTTCCCTGTGCCCTCTAGACCTCTGGGCGGCCAACCCCTAACCCCAGGCCAGCCACCTGTTCCCTCTGCTGTGCTAGAAGCTACCACGCATGGATGGGGTTTATGGATGCAGTCATAAAATGACCCTGCCTGACCACAGCTGGGCCCCCGACGCGACTAGACAACCCTCCTCACGTGTCCTCAGCACCTTTTCCCGTTCCTCACAAGAGATCTGCCTGGCCTACAACTGTCCCCGTTACTTTCCTATCATCCTTCACTGAGAAAACGGGAGACAGTGGGAGCAGCATCTCTTAATTTCCCTCCCCGCCCCCTCTAGTTTTATCCGCAGATTCTACCCAGGAGTCCCCCTGGCTTCCCATCTTTCTCAGATGCAAGGTTCCCTTTCCACCTCATCCCCCAGAGCAGAGATTCACAGTCTGAATGCACACTGGCACCACCCAGGAGCTTAAACTACTAGCCCCGAGGCCAGAGCTGCGGATCCCAGTGTCCTGACTGCAGGCCGGCTGGAGAGGCACTGTGCCCAGGGGACCTGCACAGCCTCGCCCCGCAGCATCACCATCCTTACACCTTCACTCCCTCCTCCTTCACCGCCCTGCACCTACAATCAGACTCAGACCTTCCATCCTGAAAGCACATTCCCTTAAACCTGCCTCTATTTCCTGCTCCAGCAGCTGTTTCTCCCCTTTCTTTCCTTTAAAGAGTGACCCGCTCACGGTACCTCCCCTTCCCACACTCCCGTACGCCTATACTTACATCCGCTGTGTCCTGCCCTCCAGTCCATCTTGCGCTTGACAGCTGCATGCGTTTCAAGTGCCAACTGCCAGAGACGGTGCTTTCTTCCCAGCCCTCAATCTTCCTGGCCTCTCTGACACATTGGAAACCACACCCCTCTCCCCCCATGCTAAAAACCTCAGCCTCTTTGGTCCTGGTCCTCTATCTCAATCTCTTCTTCCCCATCCCATGTTCCTGCTGAGTCTTAGCTACAGACGTGGTCCTTTCTCCAGCCCATTCCCTCATTCCTGTTGCCTTTACCACCTACCTTCCTCTGAGATGAATCTTGAATCTTTATCATCAGGCCTCATCTTTCTCCTGGGCTCTGGATGTTCAGTTCAGATAAACACCGGAAATCGAAACATTGACAACCAGATTGATTCCTCCAAGTCATGCTCATTTCTCTGTCCACAATCCTATTTTCTCCTTTGCCTTCCTCTGCATGGTGTCCTTTGCCCTCCACGTCCCCACCAGGTCACTGCAGCCTCCTGATGGCCGGGATGCCTCCATTCTCCCCACAGTGCAAGCCACCCTTCTCACCACGGACAAACGTGTTATCTTTAAGCAGAAGACACCGTATCACTTCCCTCTTCCCACTCTCCTTAAGGATGAAGCCCAAACTTCTTAGCGGTGCATTCATGGGCCTCTACCATATGGACTCCATATGCCTCTTCAGTAGCATTTTCAATCATCAGGCTCCCTATCCTCAACCCATGCCCATCCAATAAACAACCTACATTGACTGGAATCAATTCCCCAAATCACCAAGAACATCCTTACTTCCAAGTGGCTACTTACATAGCTCCCTCTACCTGGAATATCTTTCTTCTTTATTTTATCCTCCAGCCCTCGCTGTCCAGAGTCCTGTCTACCCCTGCCTTAACCAATTACATTTAAAAGATCTGATTCAAGCGAGGAGACTTTCCTTGATACTCGGTAGGTATCATTTATACTGCACCAAATCAGTGTACTATAATTTGATTGGTTACACCTTCACTTATAAGTATCTTCAGAGCAGAAACCATATTTTACTCAAGACTGTTGACTACAGGCAGGACATCAATAAAATAGAACCTTACACTTAAAATTGCCTGGACTTGGGTGCAAAGGAAACTTGGGAAAATCGGACGGTCCAGGGTTTTCTATATTTTCTTTCCCTGCATTCGGTCCCCAACCTCTTCCTGAGCTTTGTTCCATATGGGTATGCTTAAGAAAAAGAAAAAAAAAGAAAAGGTTCTTATTAGACAGAAATCCCCTGGGCAGGGCCTAGACATGAAAAGTTCTATTGTATGCGCGATTTCCCCGAGACACTCCTGTGGGGAAAAAGGGAGGAAGTTCGAATTTCTCTGGGGGCTGGCAAATTTTCTGTGCTTATTGTCATCACTCTGGTGAATGTGTATCTCCCCAGACAAAAAGGCAACAAAATGCTGGATGATCTGAAATTTGGAGAATAAACAAGAATCATGTCTCTAAATTATTTCCAACAGCTTTAGGCAACAGGTTGTGGGCATGCTTTTAAGTGTATGAAGCTGAGGCTTAAGAAGCTACTGGAATTACACCTTTGAAGGCAACACTTCCTATCTTCAAAGGCACGAATATTCTGCTTCTCGGTGTCCTTAAAGGTGTCTGTGATTTGCCTCTCTTTATGAGTTCTGCTGGATACACGTGCATCATAGCAACATGTCACACACAGAACTGACACCAGACCTTTCACAGACCTCTCTCTTCCACTTGGCCACAACCAACATCCACTTAAATCCTCTACGCCCGAGTCATGAGCGAACCAAGGTTACTCCAAGGTCAAAAAATGAGAGGACCAAGATTCCTTTGGCCTCTTCCATTGAATCAATCTTCTCGCAACAACAAACAAACAAACAAATAGCAAAGACCCTCAACCCACTCCTAATCCTTGATCCTGGCACTGATTGATTTCAGTAGAAAAAGCCACCACGTAACAGATACCACTATCTAGGCACAGAGAGGGCAGCTGCTGGCGCTTGATAAAAACCTAGCCTGATGCCAGGAAGCTGGAGCATCAAATCTGTCCTGAGAGAATACAGGAGGTATTTACATTAACCCAAGTACTTATCGATGTACCTGCAACTTTCAATTCAACACAGATGAGACAAAAGTAAAACTAAATTGCTTCCAGGACATGTTAAAGTACAAAAGGTGAAAATAAAGCAAACACCTGTTAGGTCTTGCCAACTGTGATTTCCTATGTATTTTCTTATAAGTGACAGATTTTTAAAAACATACTTCTGAAGATGAATACAGAACGTGGGCACCAAAGAGAGTGTGCATTTATGTGCGCTTTGATGTCCGTCTGGGAAGAGAGTAACCTTGTGAAAATGAGGCAGAAAAGCAACCAAGGCTGTTTCTTATAGCCAGTATAGTTACAAAGCCTAGATAAGCTAGCTGAATATAATTCCAAATAAAATCCCAAAGGGGAGTCTTTTCATCGTGACATATTTCAGAGAATAATATAAGTAACATCAGGATACCCACCACCCCGATTTAACACGTTAGTATTTTGCCATATTTGCTTAAAACCTTTTCTCTTTCAAGAAGTAACATGGTACAGATACATCCGAACCCTCCCCATCTTATTCCCCTTCCACTCTCCCCACAGGCAACCTCTATTGCTGAAATTAATTGCATCCGTTCATGTTTTTATACTTTTACTACGTATGGATGAATTCATAAACAAGTAGTTCCAAATTTTAGAAGTCCTAAAATTCTTCTAGAAGAAAAAACTTGAAAAAGAGCCAAGAAGCACTTGAAAAGGAAGAATCATAAAAATAATGGCACTCTCAAATAAAATATATGTCATAACATCTGAGAGTGTGGTACTTACTGGCTAAAGAACAAACAGGTCAATAGCATAGAAGAGTTCAGAATAAGAAGCTATAAAATATTTTAAGGCAATGTCAGATATAGGTATCATTTCAAATCAGTGATAGAACAACTACTAAATAGTTATTTACCCTCAAAGAAGTACAAATTTTAAAAAAAGTTTCCAACAGACACAACAGATTCTTCACAAAAGAGCATATTAAGATGACCAATACATACCTAAAAAGAGGCTTAACTCCCTGAGTCATCTGGAACAAATTAAAACCACAACTGAATACTACACAGCCAACAGAATGGCCAAGATGAAAAATATAGAAAATACCTCGTTTGGCAAGAATGATCTGTACAACCACTTGGGAAAACTACTGAACAGTCTATGCACCCCTAGGATGCAGCAATTTTATTCTAGGTACCTAATCAATAGAAATGTGCACACGGGTCCACCAAAAGGCAGGTACCTAAGAGCAAACACTCCTCACGCTGGAAACCATCCAGATGCCCCTCAGCAGTAGAAGGGATGAACAGAGCCAGCCCTTGGAGCCGGAGAAGTAACTGACCAGGACGTGAGACATCCTTTCCAGGCACTGGTAGTGGTGGAGGATTTTTTGGGGGGGATTATTTTTATTTTTATTTTACGTTTTTTAACTTTTTATTTTATATTGGAGTATAGTTGATGAACCATGTTGTGTTAGTTTCAGGTGTACAGCAAAATGATTCAGTTATACACATATATGTATCTATTCTTTTTCAAACGATCTAAATTGTTACATAATACTGAGCAGAGTTCCCTGTGCTATACAGTAGGTCCTTGTAGGTTACCCATTTTAAATATAGCAGTATATACGTGTTCAACCCAAACTCCCTAACTATCCCTCCCCTCCCTCCCCCCCTGGTAACCATACGTTTGTTCTCTACTTCTGTGAGTCTATTTCTGTTTTGTAAATGAGTTCATCTGTATCATTTTTTTTAGACTCCACATACAATCGACATCAGATATCATACGATATTTGTCTTTCTCTGTCTGACTTACTTCACTCAGTATGACAACCCAATCAAAAAATGGGCAGAAGACCTAAATAGATATTTCTCCACAGAAAACATACAGATGGCCAAGAGGCACGTGAAAAGATGCTCAACATCGCTACCTATTAGAGAAATGAAAATCAGAACTACACCAGTCAGAATGGCCATCATCAAAAAGTCTACAAACGATAAATGCTGGAGAGGGTGTGGAGAAAAGGGAACCCTCTTGCACTGTTGGTGGGAATGTAAATTGATCCAGCCACTATGGAGAACAGTATGGAGGTTCCTTAAAAACCTAAAAATAGAACTACCATATGACCCAGCAATCCCACTCCTGGGCATATATCCAGAGAAAAACTGGTAGTGTTTTTTTTCTTGATCTGCGTGCTGTTTACATGATGTGTTCACATCGGGAAAATTCATCAAAGCTGCTCACTTACACTATATGCACTCTTCTCTCAGCATATTACACTTCAGTGAAAAACATTTTTAAAATGAGGTGATGTTTTCACCGATCATATTTTCTTTAAAAAGATTTCACTCATATTAATAAGCATTTCTGAAAGTGAGCACACATAAACAGCTGATGGAAATATAAGTTGCTACATTTCTTGGAGTTAATTTGATAAGAGGTATTCAAAGCATACAGATTGTTCAAGGATTTTCACCACATCCTTATTTACAAGTGGATGAAGAAAAGAAGAACATAAATGATAAGAGGAGTGGGTGAATAAATTACATCACCATTAAAGTCAGGTTGGAGAAAAGTAGCACATGACATAGAAATATCCCCCAAACATATGGTCACCTGAACCTATAGTACCTGACATAGAAAATGGAGAAAAAAAACCCTGAAAATATACCAAAATGTTAACCAAGGTTATCTAAACCCTGAAAATATACCAAAATGTTAACCAAGGTTATCTCTCGGTGGTGAGATTCCCAGACACGCCCATGTTTTTCTTTATGCATTTCTAAATTTCCCAATGAGCAGGTATTCCTTTTATAAAACTAAACACACACACACACAAACTTTGAGAGAGGAAAGCAGAGAATAATAAAGGTAGTTCTAAGGTCTCGGGCTGTGGTGAGCACATCCTTCACTCCCCATACCCCTTTATGTTCCACTTTCACTGAAACACTTTCGAAAATGCATTATGATTATGATTATGATTATGATTATGATCTTGGACGCCTGGAGGCACAGCTTGTGGGATCTTGGTTGCCCGGCCAGGGACTGAACCCAGGTCCTTGGCAGTGAGGGTGACGAGTCCTAACCACTGGCCTGCTGAGGAATTGCCTGAAAATGTATTATGTTAATAATTATAGTATAAGGAACCATCTCATCTTCCCTGGAGGGTGCAGCATCTCCCCAAGGCAACCTGTGAAGGGCTGTGTCTTCTGGCCTTTGACTCTGCCCCCTTCCCTGGGCTGTATCTGAACAGCTTCCCCCTATAAATTCCATTCTCAAAAAGTAATGACAAATATGGGTTACTTGAGAGATGCAGTGTTTAGGAGACGAGTAATCAAAGTTTATTGTATTCTTGGTTTTGTTTCTTTTTTTTCCACTCCAGAGTTTAAAGCGACTAAATTAGCATCAAAGAAATTTGCTAAAGCTCTCAGCGAGGCCGTGATAAAATGTAACGACATCAAACCAGATGCCAAACAGAGAACCAGGCAGACCCCTCTCGGAGGATGTTTGGGACGTTTAAAAGAGGACTGTGGTCTGGGAAGAGTTAGTCTCACACAGGAGTCAAATGTTCCTTCCAGCCATGCCCACGTACTCCCAGGAAGACCAGTGCAGGAAATCAGGCCGGTAACGAAGAATACCAGGTCTAAATCAAGGACACGCACATCTCAGATTTCAGAGGATCCACTGCTTTTGTGGCAACTCTGTGTAATTATCCGCAATCCAGTCAAAACGGGGCAAAAAAAATCTCCCTACCCGTGCACCTGAAACTAATATCCATAGACAGCCCTCCAAAATACTTGGTATTATTTTGACTTAACAGTGTGACCACACATCTTGGCCTAAACACAATCTTTGGTGGCTTTTAACCCAAGAGGGACACATACATGTGATCGATACAGATGAAAGAGAATGGTGGATTTCCCTTTTTCAACTTAGATTATGTTAACTGATCCCTTTCAAGTGCCTCTCATCTACCTGACATCTTTCCTGTCATTTTTCACTCTTCTAAATTCCTAGAGAACCTTAGGTGAATGTCATAGACACAGAGTTTCGTGGGGAAGAGTTCTTTAAATCAGATACTCAGGTTCCTCGTTTAAAACAACATAGTGATGTGGAAGCAGTCTTTGGACTTCCTAACGTGTGGCCCCTATAAAGTAATCTGGGTCACGACTATGGGTATCACATCACATTTTACATGAGAAAGATTCATTTTCACTCCCCTCACCCTTAGGAGGCTCTCTTCTCATAGACCATCATTCTTTCAAAGAGCAATTCTGATCATTCAATCAGTATTTCCCTGAAGAAAGTCAGAGCTCCAAAGCCTACCTGCAGACCAGTGGCTCTGGCAAATACTAGGTTACAAGTCTCTTTAAGAACCTGAACAGGGCTTCCCTGGTGGCGCAGTGGTTGGGAGTCCGCCTGCCGATGCAGGGGACACGGGTTCGTGCCCCGGTCCGGGAGGATCCCACATGCCGCGGAGCGGCTGGGCCCGTGAGCCATGGCCGCTGAGCCTGCGCGTCCGGAGCCTGTGCTCCGCAGCGGGAGAGGCCACAGCGGTGAGAGGCCCGCGTACCGCAAAAAAAAAAAAAAAAAAAAAAAAAAAAGAACCTGAACAAAGAGGATATAGGCTCAGGCCCATAAAGCCTTGCATAAAGTAATTTCAGAGGGTTGGCCCATTCTCTGAAGCATGAACCTCAAGGGTTCCTGGATTCCCATTGAAGCCCCCATACTGTAAAAGATGGTTCACTCCTCTTACATGCCATGCTGGCCTAGACATATCAGCCACCAGACTCAATGGTACCTATTCCTGAGTGCATGGTGCTAGGAGCTAGGCTTTCCTAGGGTGTGGGACACTGACATCACCTTCATGAGAAAGATTTTCTCTAAAAATTTAACTCTCAAGGACCTACGGCATAGCCCAGGGAACTATATTCAATATCTTATAATAACCTATAATGGAAGAGACTCTGAAAAAAGAATCTATCTATATATATAGATATATATACAGGTATATGTATGTGTGTGTGTGTGTGTATATATATATATATATATATATATATATATATATATACACACATATATATACACACACACACACATATATGTAAAACTGAATCACTTTGCTATATACCTGAAACTAACACAACACTGTAAATCAACTATACGTCAATAAAAAATGTTTTTAATTTAACTCTTTTTTAAGCACATATAATCGCTCACTTGTAACTAAAAATAAAACCCACCCACCCCCCCCCAGTTAAAACAAGGTACCAAATTATACTAGCCCTTACATGTAAGATTTGTACTTGTATCATTAGTATACTCACTTATCATGAAGTTTTCATTTTTATTTTTATTTTTTTATTTATTTATTTTGCAGTTCGCGGGCCTCTCACTGCTGTGGCCTCTCCCGTTGCGGAGCACAGGCTCAGGACACGCAGGCTCAGCGGCCATGGCTCACGGGCCCAGCCACTCCGCGGCATGCAGGATCTTCCCGGACCAGGGCACGAACCCGCGTCCCCCTGCATCGGCAGGCGGACTCTCAACCACTGCGCCACCAGGGAAACCCGAGGTTTTCATATTTAAACACTGACTTTCTCCGCACCCTCCTCCCACCCCCTCCAGCAGTGTGAAAACCACTGATCCAGTCTAGTCTAGCATAGAAACAGAACAGTATTTTGTAGCCTGGTCCCAGCAAATATAACCACTTCTTTCTTAAGGTAAAAAAGGGTTTTTTTTCTTCTCAGCAACACGCTCCCAATCCTGAACTCCCTGAAAGATCAATAAGCAAAAGGAACATCTTTTTAACTAAAGTATACAGTCTTTTTCTTAAAAAAAAAAATACAAAAAAGACTTCTGAAGTCTTTTCTTCAAAGGACAGGGATGAGAGATTTGCAAACCACCTTCTTATCCTTCTTTTGCCTTATTGTCTGTTGTTGCTTGAAAGAGAAACAAGATAGAGGTATTTTTCAGCTGTTTTAGCTAGATGAAGGCCGAGTAACAGGTACACACAGAATCTGTGCCCGTCTTCAGTCTGAAAAACCCAAATCAAACCAAACAGGAGACCACCGTATGCTGCACCAACACTAGTCACAGCAAGAATAAGCATCAATAAATTTTTTCAAATAAAAATGAAATAAAATAATTCCTGCTACAAAACTGTACACTACCACTTTCACATTACCCAAGATTTAAAAATCTGGGATTCCCCAATATTCAACCAATATATATGCTGATATGTGTGTGTATGTGTACATATTTATAGACATCTTTTTTTCAATGTCACCCAATTTTGGGGGTAAAGCTGATGGATGAAAATATTCTCAATTTGTGTGAAAGTGATCAAAGAAAACGCTTTCAACTGATGTGAAAAAGTTTCCCGTTAAGACGGTAGCTATTTTTCTCAAGCATGATTCCTTTTAATTGCGGAAAAGAGCCCAAAGGCTTTGTCAAGGGGCACATGTTTTCTATAAATCAAAACATAAATAAATGTGAGCTTATTTCACTAGGCGTACATATGGTTTTTGCTAAGCAAACTCTATTTATAAAACATTGTTAGCCTCCACCGGAACTGCTGTCAACATTTATAGGAAAGGAACTTTTCTACTGCTCTAAATCTTGCCAGAATTTGAAAACAAGCCTAGAAACATTAGTTTTTTTAAAGACAGATTTGATTTAAACTTAATGTGAAATGGGCCACTGTGTGTTTTCTAGTTTTTAAATGCTTGGAAGAAATCTTCAACTGAATATTAGATTCCTGTTTTACCAGAAAATGTTTACGTTGCTGGAAGTCCCATTATTTTAACCGTGCCTTTGTTGTATTCTTTCTAGAAGTTCTCTTTTGGTTACGGGCAAGAGTCTGGGATTATTTTTCTTATCACTGCCAATAGAACAAAAATATTCTGTGAAAGGGGAGTCTTTGACATCGATTAAAGCTTAGGATTCATAATTGCCTCACCATCTTTGCCCAAAGGCTCATTTGCATGATCACTTCTCTTTAGATACTCACCCTAGACTATAAACACATTTATCAGTCCTACTCAGAGAGCAGTTCTCAAAATGAAGTTTTCTATGAAAGGAATTAGCTCTAAGCAAGCAGGAGGCAATAGTCCTTGACAATCAACAGCAAACCGTAGAAGGTAACAGTCACTTTAATATAATTCACATTCTCCATTTTCCATCCAACTTTTCTTCCTTGGGCTGCAGAGCCTTCCAAAACAGAACTTTTTTCAATGCTTTTGCAATCAATCCCCACCCCAGGTGGATCTAAGCCAATAGTTACAGTCCAGTCAAGAGCAGTTCCAGAAAGAGATCTCTCAGGCTCTCGCTCGGCTTTTTATGATTTTCTTTCAAGTTGCATCTTCCCCAGTTGTAAGATTTGTCACCTCTTGGCATGAAATGCATTTGTTTTTATTTTTCAATGGCAAGAGGAAAAATGTTAGATAGTTCCATAAGAATAACTAAAAGAGCTTAAAAAGTCCTAAAATCATAAATTTCCAAGGTAATAAAATACTTAAATATATTTAATGTTGACCTAACATGTAATTACCTATATATGCTTAAACTGCTTTGGAAACAATGGGACTGTTTTCACTCTCAAAT